>NC_142067.1:81168719-82418719 GCF_059756535.1 Pantherophis guttatus
TGGAGTACCTGAATTGTTTTCTGCAGGACCTCCTCTGCCTGGGGCCCAGAGGAGGACTGGATCAGAATATCGTCCAGGTAACACTGGACTCGGATTGGAAGTGCCTGTAAGTGGGCCACTAGTGCTGCCAACAGCTTTGTGAATGCTCTTGGTGCCGATGATAGGCCGAAAGGCAAGGCCTTGTATTGGTAGTGTTTGTTTGCATAAAAGAATTGAAGGTACTGCCTGTGAGAAGGCAGGATAAGTACATGTAGGTATGCCTCCATCAAGTCTATGGAGGTGAGGAAGTTGCCCCCTCGGATGCTCTCCAGTATTGACTGGAGGGACTGCATCTTGAAACATTTGTAGGTGAGGTATTTGCTCAGTCTCTTCAGATCTAGAATTGCTCTCCACCACCACCATTCCCCGAGCTCTTTGGGACCACAAACAAGATGGAATGAAATCCCCACCCCTGTTGGTTTTGAGGGACCAGTTGAATGGCCTGTAAATCCAGCAGATGCTGAATAGCAGTTTCCATAAGGTGTCTCTTTATTGTGTCCCTTGACACGAGGCAATGTATAAGGAACTTCAGGGGTTTTGTGGAGAGAAATTTGAGTGCCAAGCCAAACCTCACCATGTTGAGGATTGTCACATGTTGTAGCCTCCCATTGATGGGCTTAAAGGCTGAGTCAGCTGCTGATTGGAGGGTCGGCCTTGCAGTCACTGAGAGCGGTGATAGGGATGACTTCCTGCCCCACAAAAGGGCCACTTATTCGGAAATGATTGATGGTCCCGAAATCCAGACTTGTCTGGCTGGCTGTCTTGTCTGCCAGGGTGCAGCCTTTGGGACTCATTGTAATCAAGACCTGTGTCTTGAAAATAGGGCAAGGGACGTCGGTTGCCCTGCCTTGCCCCTGTTCTTGTTGTCGACAAGGATGGGGTCCAGGGCCTCCCCAAACAACTTGCTGCCCCTGGAGGGAGCAGATACCAGCTTCCACTTATTCTTGTTGTCAGCTTGCCAATGGTGAAGCCATAGCAGGCGACAGGCTGTTACAGAGGAAGTGCTGCATTCAGGGTGGCATTGGCTGAGAACTCAGTGGCAGCCAACAATTTATTGATGTCTTGATGAAACCTGACATCCTCAGGAAGAACCCTCGCTTGCATCTGACGAAGCCAGAGCAAGCCGATTGAAAAATGAGGTGGAAGTAGCAGCTTTTACTGCCCATGCTGACACCTGGGCTCTGTGGAGAGCCAATTCCACCTTCTTGTTGTCTGCCTTGAGGCCGTCAATGGCATCAGTGGGCAGGAGTGCAGCTGATGTCAAGGCTGCCATCGGGCTATCTACAGTTGGTGTCTGCAAGGCCTCAGAAAGGTCTGCGGCTACATTATAGAGTTTCCTTTCAGTTCCAGTCAGGGGAGGTCCCACCCCTGGATTGGCCCATTGCCTCTGGACTATGTCCAGGAAGAGCTTGGGCGATGGAATTATCTCAACAGTTGGCTCTGAAAGGCGCATATGATCGTATTGGGTTTTCCAGTATGAAAATCACATCGTCTGCAAAGGCAAGTAGTTTATACTTCTCTCCCCGGATCTTAAGGCCTTCTATGTCTTCCTCCTTCCTGATTTCCATTAATAAAACTTCCAGTGCGATTATAAATAATAGAGGTGACATGGGGCAGCCTTGTCGTATTCCTTTCTGAATGTCAAAAGTCTGTGTCATGTCACTATTGCAATTTTGGCTGTTTGGCATCCTGTTCGGCTGCCTTGGAGCCTCTGCCGCTTGCAGCGGCTTTCTTATGGCTCTGATCTGTTGCTCCTTTGACAGCCGTTCTTTGGCTGGAGGAGCCCTGTCTGCAGCTTGGGGAGGCTATAGGGAAAGCCTATTGTCCCCTTCGTGAGGTTTTCTGCTGGTGGAAGGCTTTGGAGTCGCCATTTTCCACCATTCTGTCATGAGGCAGAATGGGTCCACAATGGACTGCTGCTGCCGTGGCTTGGATTCGCGCTGATCATGCTAGCCACTATCAGGGTGCCCAGACAAAGCTGGGCAGGGACTGAGTCCCCTCTGCTGTCCATGCGGGTTATGCCAGGGACCTTGGCTCGTTGGATTGGAACCAGCTCTCCATTAAGTCCCTCTCCGTTGTGTCGCGGGAATGGCAGGGACCTTGGCTCTTAAACAGCCAGAAAGGCAGCTAACCAGCAAATCGGTTAGCTGACCTGATCACTGCTCAACGATTTCAAAAAAATCTATTCCCCTTGTCTCACAGTTTGAAGATAATCCAGGAATCGATGTCACTGTTAAGATGTTTTGTTTTGAACGTCTCTTCTAGCTGAAGACTGAGCCAAACTGGGAGGCAACCAGACAAGGGAGTCATCACCAAAAAGATGACAGGCTCAGTCTCCAGGCAGAAGAGAAGAACAACACCCATTCCTGGATTCTCTCTCCCCAGTGCAATGGAGAATATGCCTTTTCCATGGTAATTTTCTATCTACAGAATTTTCTCCAGACATAACTATTGCCAAATTGTTTTAGAGTATGATTATTTTATTGCATATTTTAATTATTCAATCATTTAATCATGTGATTAAGTAGTATTCTAAATTGTTCAGGAAAAATGTACTTTTGAAGGATGGAATACAAAATTTAAAATTATACATAATCGTAGGCAAATACACAAGAAGGAATTTGGAATTTAAATTTAAATAATGAAATATTGCCTCAATATTTCTTTTTCTTATAGATAATACTACTTTTTAATAGCTGAACAAAGATTTGCAGTAAAGGTTAACACATTTTTACATTGTGTGTATAAGTACAAAATATGTTTAAAAAAATCTAGTATAAGTGTAGTAAAGAATACAAACTATCAAATGCAAGGAATACTATCTTGAAAAAGTATAAACTCATGAGGAAAAGCATGTTGTAAGAACTTATTAAATGTCATAAAAATAAATATCAAAGAGCCTAATTTCTAAAGAGAAATGGAACAAGAAGAAGAATTTGTTTAATCCTGTGAAAACGGCCATACATATATAAGTACAGAAGCATGAGACAAGGTATGTTCAATTATGAGAAACTTTAACTTATATCAGTATATAGCCTTAAACAGAAACTTTATTAAATCTCACTTCCATTTCCCATGGCTTTAATTAATGCTTTTTAAAGGTACAAGATCATATTTTTATAATCTCAGAAGCAATTATAGGTAGAATTTGTCTTGATACATAAACATGCATTCATTTCAATTCCTAATAATTCAAGAAATCGACCTGCAGTCTTCTGGTATAGATCCCCATAAGTCATAACCAAATCATGATTCAAAATATTGGACCATATGAATCTGATAAAACCACTTTGTGATAAATATTCTTAGGAGCTGGTACTGTATGTATACTGAAGAACAACGAATAGTATTCAGAATCTGTAACAAAAGTTCTTTGTACTAACATCTCTGATTATAATGTGAAAAAGAACAGAAAACAAAGAACAAACAGCATTATTTACCATGTTTTCCCTATTTTACCCTGTCTTATATTTTTTTGAACCCTGAAATAAGTGCTTGGCCTTATTGCCATGTGCTCAAAAGCCTGATTGGGCTTATTATCAGGGGATGTCTTATTTTGGGGAAAACAGGGTAAGTTTAATCAGAATAGAGCTGGAAGGGATCTTGGAGGTCTTCTAGTTCAACCCGCTGCTCAGACAGGTGGCTGTCCAGTTTTTTCTTAAAAACCTCCAGTGATGAAGCACCTATAATTTCTGAAGGCAAGTTGTTCCACTGGTTAATTGTCCTTGCTGTTTGGAAGTTTTCCTTAATTCCAGGTTGCTTCTCTCCTTGATTAGTTTCCATCCATTGTTTCTTGTCCTGCCCTCTGGTGCTTTGGAAAATAAGTTGACCCCCTCTTCTTTGTGGCAGCCCTTCAAATACTGAAATACTGCTATCATGTCACCCTAGTCCTTCTTTTCTCTAGACTGGCTATACCCAATTCCTGCAACCGTTCTTCAAGGTAGTATTTTGTCTCCAAGCCCTTAATCATCCTAGTTGCTCTTCTTTGCACTTTTTCCAAAGTCTCAACATCTTTTTTGTAATGTGGTGACCAAAACTGAATGCAGTATTTCAGGTGTGGTCTTACTAAAGATTTATAAAGTGGTATTAATGCTTCACGTGATTTTGAGTCTATGCCTTTCTTTACACAACCAAGGATTGGATTAGCTTTTTTGGCTGCCGCCGCACACTGCCAACTCATGATCATCCACTTGGACTCCCTCTCAGTTACTGTTTTTTGAGACAGGTTTCACCTAATCTGCACTTGTACCTTTGGTTTTTCCTGCCTAGGTGTAAAACCTTGCTTTTCTCCACAATAAATTTCATGTTGCTGGATAGGGCCCATTGTTCAAGTCTGTCCAGATCTTTTTGGATCCTGAGCTTATCTTCTGGGGTATTGGCTATTCCTGCTAGCTTAGTGTCATCTGCAAATTTTATGAGTTCCCCTTCTATTCTCTTATCTAAGCTATTTATGAAGATATTGAAGAGTACTGGGCCTAAGACAGAGCCTTGTGGTACCCCACTGCTTACTCCCCTCCAGGTAGATGTAGTACCATTAAGGATTACTTGTTCAGCAGTGGTGGGTTGCTACCGGTTTGCCCCGGATCAGGCGAACCGGTAGTGAGAGCGGTGGGAGGGTCCGCCCATCCTCCTGGATGCTTCTGTGCATGCGCAGAAGCATTGCGTGTGCATGCAAGCGCACACCCATGAGTAAACCGGTAGCGACGGGTTTTGAAACCTGCCCCTGTGGTTGTGTACAGTTTGTCAGCCAGTTACAAATCCATATGTTGATGATGCTATCCATCCCACATTTTTCTAGTTTACCAAGAAGTAGGTTGTGGTCTACTTTGTTGAATACCTTGCTGAAGTCTTAAGTATGTCCACAGCATTTGGCTGGTCTACTAATTTAGTCACTCTGTCAAAGAATGAAATAAGATTGGTTTGGCACAAACTTTTAACAAACCCGCGCTGTCTACTAGTTATAACTTTGTTTCTAGATATTCTAGATATTCACATATTTTGATTATTTTTTCTAGTATCTTCCCAAGTATTGATGTTAGGTTAATTGGTCTGTAATTTCTTGGGTCTGGGTTTTTTTGTTTTTTATTTGCATGTCTCTACATGGTAAAAATTCTATAGTGAGATAACATCACAAAATAAATAAGATTGAAGTAGTATGGTAAGCTTATTTTCATATTAACCTGTGTGAAACAATTTTAATAAATTGTTCAGATAAAATTAAAAGCCATTTTACAAGTCACAGGACTTCATGAGTTTCCAAGAATGTGTGAAGGCTGAATGTGTAAAATGATGGGGCCATATACACTGGGTTTCATTTACACAACCTCACATTTTCCCTAGCCTACACCTCCTTATCCTTTTTGAATTAAAGTGCAACACTCTTGTGTTATCTTGGATAAAGCAGGGTAACAAACTTCCTCAGAATCAATTCAGCCTATGTGTGTATCTAAATTAGAATTCTAAATTATGGGTAATCAATTTTTTAATATAATGTATATATTTATATATGTACAAAATGTGTAGAAAGGAAATGCAGTATGGCTTTTTATTTACTTCCTCGATTCTTCTTTTTATGAGCTGATAAAATCAAATAGCTGCTTGAGCAACTAGACAACAAAATTATCTCAGGCACTCTTTCGATTGGATGTACTAATAAGTATCATTGCAAATAATTCTTCCCTGGGTAGGGTGCTAAAACAAGTGTTCTATATTTTCAGGCATTACTTGATTAAATTTAATTATAATATTACCAACTAGTTTTAATTTCATGAGTGATAATCTGTACCAGGAAAGGAGGAGAAGGGAGATCCTATTAATTGGTTTCAGTGGTTTTCATCTACATCTACCATTGTATTTCTCTTTGTATTCAAGGCCAATTCTTTGAATTTGGGAAAGAGTTCCCTTAAAAACATACAATTTGATATCTTTTATTCTAGAAAAATGGTAAGCAAATGAAAAACTCCTAAAGACATAAAAATCATGCGAGGAAAAGAAAGTAGGTTTATCTCTCACACTATAGAGATAAGCACGGCGGAGGAGATGCAGAATCCGGGGCCAAGGAGAGGGTTAGAGCTTGTGCTGTTGATAGACATTACATCAGTACTGTAGGTGGGAGGGGCAGATATGGTGGGAGTAGGGGGCCACATCAAGTTGCGGGAGTGCGCGCTCGCTGTCTTCAAGCGGTGGCACGCTCCGGCCCCCAATGCTCTTCTCGTTCCCCAGGTGGCACAGACCCTCAGGCCCTGGGCCTTCGGCTGATGCTATGCAATGCCAGGTCCGTGGTAAATAAAGCCCTCCTCATTTGTGATCTTGTTCAGGAGGGGGGAGCGGACCTGGTGGGTATTACGGAGACCTGGTTGGGCCAGGAGGGGGGAGTCCCTCTCGTAGAGATGTGCCCACCCGGTTTCCGGGCATTTCATCAGCCAAGGTCACAGGGAAGGGGCGGGGGGGGTGGCAGTTATCATTAAAGATGTTCTTGGTCCGAGGGAGGCCACTGTTCCTCAGACGGCCGGATGTGAGTCCCTCCTTGTGAAGTGGGGTCATGGGGTGCAGATGGGCCTTCTGGTTACGTACCTGGCTCCCTGCCACGTGGCAGCGGCCTTGCCTGAGCTACTCAACATTATAGCCGTGGGGGCGATTGATACCCCTAGGCTTATGATCATGGGGGACTTCAACCTGCCATCTGTCGGTGAAGCGTCTGAGGTGGCTCAGGAGTTCATGGCTTCCATGACGGCCATGGACCTGACCCAATTAGTTTATGGCCCTACTCACACGGGGGGAAACACGCTGGACCTGGTTTTTGTCTCTGGTCAGTGGCTGAGTGGTCTCGAGATAGGGGATATAGCGATCGAGCCCTTGTCATGGTCAGATCACTCCCTCCTTTGCTTTGACCTTCGAACCGCCACACCCCGCCGCAGGGAGGCGGAACCAATGAGGTGGTTCCGCCCCAGGCGCCTGATGGACCCGGATAGGTTCCAGACAGAGCTTGGGCCATTTCCTGAGGCTCTGGCACACGGCTCGACTGAAGATCTAGTGGCTGCCTGGGATTGGGCAGCCGCTGGAGCTTTGGACCGGGTCGTGCCTTTGCGGCCTCTAACCCGGCATCGATCTCACCCGGCTCCCTGGTTCACTGAAGAGCTGAGGGAGATGAAAAGCCGGAAAAGACGCCTGGAGAGCAATTGGAGGGCCAGCCGTTCTGAATCTGACCGAACACTGGTAAGGTCTCATATTAAGACCTACCTGGTAGCAATAAAAGCGGCAAAGTGTAACTATTTTTCCGCTCTTATTGCGTCATCAGATAATCGCCCGGCCGCCCTGTTTAGGGTGACCCGCTCCCTGCTCCACCAGGAAGCGCGGGAGGACCCCTTGGAGGGTAGAGCCGAGGACTTTGTACAATATCTGTATGACAAAATCGCTCAGATTCGGGAAAATTTGGACTCTGACTGGGTAGATTCGGGAGGGAGGATGGAGGCAAGTCTTGAGAATATTATCTGGGAAGAGTTTGATTCTGTGACTCCGGAAAACGTGGACAAGATACTGGGCAAACTGAGCGCGGCCACATGTTTATTGGACCCGTGTCCCTCCTGGCTGGTGCTGGCCTCTCGGGAGGTTACACGAGGCTGGCTCCAGGGGATTATAAATGCTTCCTAGAGAGAGGGTGCCTTCCCCGCCGCCTTGAAAGAGGTGGTGGTGAAGCCTCTCCTCAAGAAGCCTTCCCTGGACCCAGCAGTGTTGGCTAATTACCGTCCAGTCTCCAACCTTCGCTTCGTTGCGAAGGTTGTTGAGAGTGTAGTAGCGCGACAGCTTCCTCAGTACTTGGATGAATCATCTTATCTAGATCCTTTCCAGTCGGGCTTCAGGCCTGGATACAGCACGGAAACGGCATTGGTCGCATTGGTAGATGATCTCTGGAGGGCCCGGGACAGGGGTTGCTCCTCTGTCCTGGTCCTATTAGACCTCTCAGCAGCTTTTGATACCATCGACCATGGTATCATGCTGCACCGGTTAGAAGGGTTAGGGGTGGGGGGCACTGTGTTGCGGTGGTTCTCCTCCTTTCTCTCTGATCGGTCGCAGTCTGTGTTGACAGGGGGGCAGAGGTCGACCCCGAGGCCCCTTGTATGTGGGGTGCCACAGGGGTCGGTTCTCTCACCCCTTCTGTTCAACATTTATGTGAAGCCGCTGGGTGAGATCATCCGTGGTTTTGGGGTGAAGTATCATCAGTATGCTGATGATACTCAGCTATACATCTCCACCCCGGACCACCCCAATGATGCCCTTAAAGTGATGTCCCAGTGCCTGGAGGCTGTACGGATCTGGATGGGGAGGAACAGACTCAGGCTCAACCCATCCAAGACCGAGTGTCTGTGGTTTCCGACGTCCCGATATAGTCAGTTGGTGCCATCACTGACTATTGGGGATGAGTCATTGCCTCCCACGGAGAGGGTTCACAACTTAGGCGTCCTCTTGGACTCACGGCTGTCTTTAAAAGAACACTTGACGGCTGTGGCCGGGAGGTCTTTTTATCAGGTTCGCCTGATTCGCCAGTTGCGTCCCTTTCTGGATCGGGACTCGTTAAATACGGTCACTCATGCCCTCGTCACTTCACGCCTGGACTACTGTAATGCTCTCTACATGGGGCTCCCCTTGAGGAGCACCCGGAGGCTCCAGCTGGTCCAGAATGCGGCCGCGCGGGTAGTTATGGGAGCAGCATGGCGCTCCCATGTGGCTCCCCTCCTGCGCGAGCTGCACTGGCTCCCTCTGGTCTTCCGGGTGCGCTTCAAGGTCTTAGTTACCACCTTTAGAGCACTCCATGGCTTAGGACCGGGGTACTTACGAGACCGCCTTCTGCCACCAATAGCCTCTCACCGCCCAGTACGCTCCCGTAGAGAGGGGCTTCTCAGGGTGCCGTCAGCCAAACAGTGTCGACTGGCGGCCCCCAGGGGGAGAGCCTTTTCTGTGGGGGCACCCACCATATGGAACGAGCTCCCCCCAGAGATACAGAAGATTTCGGATCTGCGCACTTTCCGCCGTGCCCTCAAAACATTCCTGTTTCAGCAGGCCGGCCTGGCCTAACTTTCCCTTTATATTGCTTTCGATTTTATTTTAAACTGGGATGTCTTGAATTATCTAGGACCAGAGTGTTTAGTATATTTTAATTGGTTTTTGTTTAATTAACATTTGTATTACATGTATTTTTTATCGTTCGCTGTTTACCGCCCTGAGTCCCTCAGGAATAGGGCGGTATATAAATTTAATAAATAAATAAATAAATATAGTATTAGAACTGGCATCAGCTACAGTTAAATACATGGAGGTACAGCACTGGTAAAAAGAAGTGTGTTATACACAGAATATTGCAACTAGATGTGATGTTTTAACAAAATCTAAATTACTTATCATAACTCAGATGCTGCAAAAAAATCTAGACAAATATATATAGGAGATGGAGAAGTTTGACTACCACCCAAATTAAAAATTTTAAATGCCAGTTGCTGGGGAGAAACTATTGCCTTCATATATTGCTTAGAACATCCTATATGCATCTAGCTAGCCACAAAGAATGCTGGACTCACAAACCTCTGGCCTGATTTATCCCATTTCCTCTTACATTCTTATGAGTAAGACCTGTTTGTATTTGAAATTGCTACTGAAAAGGCCTTATCCAAGATGGTACTGAAGAATCCCTGCCCAGTACTACAATACCAAAGTAATGGCATCTTCATGTTTCCATCTTGTCTTTTAATGTGGGGTTGTTTTTTGCAAAAACTGGTAGTCTGAATTTCTGATTTGGATACAGCATGCCTCTCCTCCCCCCCCCAAAAAAAGTACTACACATACCTACTCTTTAACTTTAACATTATTCAGATCAAGAAATAAAGAGTTGTTTATTTGTTACTGACTGAAATATTATGTCAGGTAACAACTAATTCACTGAAGGTCTAGGGCCTCATACTGTAGTACCTTTCATCTATCAAGTATCCAGCCAGTCCTTTCACGTAAAATATGGTTCAGGTCAGACTACATGTACCTACCTTTCAAGCCTAATAATGACCATGACCTTAACAATGGGGGAAAGTTATGAGTAACAGTTTGTACAAAGATCTTACTCTGGTTATTTCCACCAAGTAGTTAATGCAGCAATTATTTTAACAAATATTGTATAGAAATGTGTGATGTTATAAAATCAGGCCACATTTGTATCTTTAAAATATGTTGGCAATTAGAGATATTTTTTTCATGCTTCTTTAATTCCAGGCTTATAAACATCAACTATAAATCTAGAACTTGATTCTCTCTCTCCCTCCCTCCATCCCTCCCTCTCTCTATTGTAAGCTTTAGATATTAGAGAAGAACAACTTTTCTCATATCTTAAAAAAAGATAACTATTAATCTAGGTAAGTAAATGCACCACTATTTTCCCACTTCAGAACAGAGTTGAAACAAAAGCATAGGGCTAGCCTTTGCAGCTAAGGAACAATTCAAGACTACAGAAGTAGAATCATAGGGTTGGAAGGGACCTTGGAGGTCTTCTACTCCAACACCCTGGCCAAGGCAGGAGACCTTATTAATACTAGACAAATGGCTGTCCAAACTCTAGTGATGGAGCACTCACAAGTCCCAGAGACGTGCTGTTCTATTGATTAATTGTTCTTACTGTCAGAACATTTCTCCATAGCTCTAGATTGTATCTCTCTTTAACAAACTTCCTTCCATTGCTTCTTGTCTTGCCCTCAGATACTTTGGACAATAAGTCAACTCCCTCCACCCTGTGACTGCCCCTTAAGTACTGGAAGACAGCTATCATGTCACCGCTAACACTTCTCTTTGTTAGGCTAGACCAGGGGTCGGCAACGTGCGGCTCTAGAGCTGCATGCGGCTCTTTGGGCCCTCTCCTTCGGCGCCCTGTCAGATGATCCCACCACTAGGTGGCCCCTCCCCTCCCCCTCACTCCTCGCCTGCCCTGAAAAGAGAAGGGCTATTGTGGCGGATAGAGACTGGCTCCGCATTCCAGAGCGGGAACGAAGCGTCCCTCTATTTGCCTCTTTTTCCAGCCCTTGTTAGTGCTGTGCATACTTCGGCCGCTGAGGGAGACATGTGACTTTGCTCTGCACCGAGACACTGGCTGGGCTGCCCGGCTGCAGCCGATGCTCCGCGTCGTAATGGGCTCCAGGAGGAGGAGGGGGGAGCGCTGTCTCTCCCATTGTGCAGTGCACTAAATTTAAGTGCAAAAGCAGCAAGCAGCCACGGAGGCGATGAGAGGAATATGCGGAGACACGCCCCAACCGGTGTTTTGGGGTGGAGAAAGTCGTGTGTCTCCCCATATTCCTATTGCTGCCTCCATGGCTGCTTGCTGCTCTTGCATTTAAACTTAGCACGCTGCACAATGGGGGAGACGGCATCTCCTCCTCCTCCTCCTGGAACCCATTACAATGCGGAGCATTGGCTGGGGCGGCCCAATTGGTGTCTCGGGGTGGAGAAATTTGTATGTCTCCCAACAAGGGCAGGAAAAAGAGGCAAGTTGAGGGGCACTTCGCTTCCGCTCTGAAATACGAAGCGAGTCTCCATCTGCCTCCACTGCCCTTCTCTTCTCAGGGAAGGCGAGGAGTGAGGAGGAGAGGAGGGTGACAGGCGGGGGGCCAGCCAGCTGACAGAGAGCCACAGCAGGGGGACGAAAGAGCTTCATTTATCTGGGTACCTGAAATGACTCTTGATTTAAAATTAAATCATATGTTAAAAAGCACCCAAAGAAGAAGAAAGAACAACATCAGGGAAAAAAACCCAACCCTCGCCTGTTTTTGGAAATGGTTCAAGAGGGAACTCGCGTGTGCGTGCACACACACACACACGAGAGAGAGAGAGAGAGAGGGAGGGAGGGAGGGAAGGAGGGAGAAAGAGAGAGGCAGAGAGATGAGAAAGAGAGGAGAAAAAGAAAGTGCCTGGACTACTGCAATGCTCTCTACATGGGGCTTCCCTTGAGGAGCACCCAGAGGCTCCAGCTGGTCCAGAATGCGGCCGCGCGGGTGGTTATGGGAGCGGTGTGGCGCTCCCTTGTGACCCCCCCTCCTGCGCGAGCTGCACTGGCTCCCGGTGGTCTTCCGGGTGCGCTTCAAGGTTTTGGTTACCACCTTTAGAGCGCCCATGGCATCGCACCGGGGTATTTACGAGACCACCTTCTGCTACCAATAGCCTCTCACCGACCAGTACGCCCCCATAGAGAGGGGCTTCTCAGGGTGCCGTCAGCCAAACAGTGTCGACTGGCGGCCCCCAGGGGGAGAGCCTTCTCTGTGGGGGCACCTACCATCTGGAACATGCCCCCACAGAGATACGGAGGATCCCGGATCTGCGCAAGTTTCGTCGTGCTCTCAAAACTTTTTTATTTCAGCAGGCTGGCCTGGCCTAACTCTCCCTTTTAAATTTTTAAATCGTTTGATTTGTTTTATAAATTGGGTGTTTTAATTTGTGTTTCGGCCAAAATATTTAATAATTTTAAGGGACTTTTAATGTTTGTATTATCTGTATTTTATCTTGGCTGTTCATCGCCCTGAGTCCTCCAGGAGTAGGGTGGTATAGAAATTTGATAAATAAATAAATAGATAAATAAAGTGAGATGAGAGGGAGGGAGGGAGATGAGAAAGAGAGAGGGGAAAAAGAAAGAGATGAGAGGGAGGGAGGGAGATGAGAAAGAGAGGGAGAGGGAGAAAGAGGGAGAAAGAAAAAGAGGGAGAAATGGATGAGAGAGGGAGGGAGGAGAAAGAGGGGAAAAGAGAGATGAGAAAGAGGGAGAAAGTTGAGAGAGAGAGAGACCTTTTTAAAAGAAAATACCTGGAGCCACAAAACCTGGGTAGGCATGGCGGGGGGGGGTATCATGTGACTGGGTGGGAGTGAGTGATGTCGAGTTGGCCACGCCCACCCAGGTTTTGTGGCTCCCGGTGTTTTGTTTTTTTGTGGGAAACGGGCCCAAGTGGCTCTTTGAATGTTTAAGGTTGCAGACCCCTGGGCTAGACATTCCTATTTCTACTAATAATTCATCATACAGTTTTGTATCTAGACTGCTGATGATAATCTTTGTTGCTCTTTTCTTTTTAGGGTCTTAGGCTTAGCATGTTTATATTTTGTTGCAACCAGAACTGCATGTGGTATTCCAAGTGTGGCTTCACTTATGCAATATAGAGCAGTACTATCACTTCTTCTGATCTTGATACTATCCCTCTCCTCTGTTGATGCAGCCTAGGACTGCATTGCTTTTTTTTGGTTATCCAAGATTATCTCAGAACACTGATGCAGAAGAAGAGAAAATTGATTAGTTTTAGGGTCAGGGTCAATCTGAAACTGACAAAATATCCAAGAAAGATGTGCTGCTTGTGATTGGAAACTGGGATACCAAAGTTGCTACAGTGGAAGAAGAAATGCAACCAGTTTCCACACATGAACTCCAAACATGTATCTGCCATTTTCAAAAAGAACATCAAGAACCATTTTACAGTTCTTAAACTCATAGAGAATCAGAGAAATTTTGGAACGAAACCAAAGTAGCTGTTAAAGATAAATATGAAAAGAAAGTGCCAGAGACCAAGAATAGAAGAAAGGAAACTGGATGCCAGAAAAACAGTAAAAATTGGCAAGAAGACAAGAAAAACAAAAATCTCAGGAAGGAACTTGCAAAAAAATTCACATGCTTGTGAGAAGAGATAAAAGACAGTATTATAACCACATCTGTAAATAGACTGAAGATGGAAGCAAGAATATATAAATGAAAATGGAAGCAGACACACATATAAAAAAAAAAAGTATTCTAAAGATCTTAAAGATCTTTATACTAAAGAAAAATAAGGTTCCAACCTCAAATTATAATAAAAGACACAACAGATCCGATAATAATTAATTCAAATAATATCGAACAGTATCAAACAAATAGTGTAGTGAAATTCTGTACAATAGAAATGTCAACATCTAAAATGGCTTAGAAAATTTTCCTTAGTTACAAAAGCCTCTGGTCATTACAAAATCAGAAAGCTACAGAAGGAAAAGCATAAGAGTATGTAAAAGTTCTAATTTATGTCAGCCAATCTGAAGAATGACATAGTGGCAAATGGATTGGAAGAGGTTGATCTACACATACCAATACTAAAAAAAGAAGACTTAACAGTGTGAAAACAATTGCACAATATTCTTTGTTTTTGTTCTGCCCCAGCTACAGACCCCAAAGAACACAGCACACACAAAATCTATAAAAAACTTATTTTGCTCAAATAATTCAGTCTTTATCACACAAAGGCTGTTAATAAACTTCCTTAACAGCCTACAAGAATCCTAAGATAAGGTAATAACAGTCTTACTAGAGTTGGCAGAAAGCCCAGAAACAATTTTGCAGAGAATCCACTCAAAGGAGAATGAACTAAAGTTGTTCCTTACAGCTTGCTGCAATCGGCGTTCCTCCTTAAATAGGCTAAGGGAGTGGCCAATTAGCCCCAAGCTTTACTCTCAAGGAAACATCCTCCTGAGGAGCCACTCCTGCCTTTTGGCAGCTCTGCGCACCCATGCATTGAGAAGAGGTTCCTCCTCTTCGTCCTCTTCACTTAAAGGAGCTTCTGGAGGTTCTGAAGGCCCTGGCTGAATCCCTGCCTCTGGCACCACATCTTCACCAGCCGCCTCACTGTCCGACTGCTAGCGCAGCACCACACCAGCCTCCTTGTTGTCGGACTCAGCTACAATCTGCACAGGCCGCTGATGGGCCACAACAGTTTTTTTAATATTCTGCCTTTCAATAAAGCAAGCTTATAGAGATACTGAAAATTAAGATCAATTATCATTTATTGAATAATATTAAACAATGTTTTAAAACAAAAATAACCCAAAGTTTTTCTTTAGGTTCATAGTGTAGTGGATTTTTTACATAATGTAAAATGGTAATTTTATATGACACCATGTAAATCCCCCTAAAAAATACTACTGGAAAAGATACCTTTTTGCCTTCCTAGGACTCAGTTTAAGCATGAATTGTTTAAGGTTTACATTTTAAAATACATCTTAAGCATTTAAGTCAGTGGTGAAATGCACTTGCCTTCGCTACCGGTTCAGGAGTGTGTGTGTGCGCACCTCTTCTGCACATGTGCAGAGCCTTCTCCGCATGCGCAGAAAGTAAAAAATGGGACATAATGATGTCCCGGGGGGGTGAGCGGAACCTCCCGTCAGCAGCACTACCAGTTTGCGCAAGCCGGATAGATCCGGCCAGATTTCACCTCTGATTTAAGTATAACATTGTTCAAATCCTCCAGTTACAGGTTCCTTCTTAGTTGACTGAGGTATAGTCTGGCTTGATTATTTGGGAGACGTTTCAGCCTGTAAGTTTTGAAGTAGTGCAGCCACCTGTATGTTGATCTATGTTTCTCTTAGTTTAACAAGATCTCCAGGGAAATAACAATGATTGGGCCCAGACAGTGATGAATTTATTAGTACAGCCCTTTTTAGGAAATATTCACTAGAGCCAACAGTACTAAATAATTTTTGAACAACCTCCAAGAGATTATGGGAAAGTTGGTTGAACAGCTTCAAAGACCCCTGAAGGAAGTGAATTATCTACCTTTCATTTAGGCTTCAGAGCTGGTTAGAATAGAGAGAAAGCATTGATCCCACCTGGGAAGTATCTGTGACAAAACCAAGATGAGAGAAGTACATCCGTTCTCACCATCCTTGCTTTATCAGAAGTTTTCAATGCCACCAATCATGGTACACCTCTGGACCAATTTCAAGAGATGGGAGTGGGAAGCAACTTTTCCCATAATGCCAGTTCATAAAAGTTAAATTATCTTCCTAGGTTGACCTATATTTTCAGTATTTCTAACTATTGATTGTCATCATAGAAATGCTTTCTTAGAATTAATTCCATTATTCCATAATTCCATTATTCAGATTAGAATAATGGGTGAATGTACAGTTTCATAGGATTTCACTGATTGGAACCACACCAGAGGAAAGAGGACAATTACTGCAAAACAGTTGCCTCCCACTCCCATCTCTTGAATATACAAGATTTCATAGGATTAGCTTGCATATAAATTTAAATATCGTGTAACAAAGATATTTTATTTGCTAAACAATAAAAACTAAGAACAAAACTAGCACTAATTTTAATATCCTTATATAAGAAACACAACATATAAAGTTAATGGTTTAAAAAAGTTTTTAATATGAGCAAAGAATTCTGCTAAATTTGTTTTTTAAATCTAATAATTCTTAATGTTAATTTAAAGAATTAATCTTTGATTCAAAATAAATCTTTTACATTTTAAGTGCATAAATCTGTATATAATCTCATTAAGCAGAAGTCATTAAAGAGAATAAAAATGCCCAGAATTTATAAATACTTTTATAAATATTAATTTAAAAACAAAATCTTAACTATAAAATTGATACAAAAGTTGTTCCAAATAAATCAAACGTCTTCTATTAAGTTACAAATAAAATGCTTTAACATAGATATCCATCATAAGAAAATTCAAAACTTCTATTACAACTTTGACATATGGAAGAAGATATGATTCATGTAGAGGGTCTTCATCATTATAAACATAATTCAATATTATGTTTCCTGTTTTAAAGCAAGCCATACAAATGTATTTTGAAACATAGAAATAATCAGGAATTAAATTACATGAATAAGAAAATAGTTTCACTTTTATTCTTCAATCTACAGAAAAATTATGTTTACAGATTTTAAGAATAATAAACTATGGTATCAGAAAAATTAGAACATCCTCAAAAATGAATGAGCAATAATATAAAAATGAAATTCAGTGCAGTCCACCCAAAATTCAACACAACTGTTTCACTGATTTCAAAGAACTTTAATTTGCATTGTTAGAGAGTAGATTGATTGCACTAAATTATGTTAAGCACAAAATTAAATTCCTGAAGATAGCATTCAGACTTGCTATGTTTATTTTACTAATCAAATAGCTAATTGAAGTTGCATGTTAAGTATTTGAGGTGGGAGTTCTTATTTCTAACTTGAATACAAAACTGGAATAAATTAGTATCTCAACTATATCCTGAAGATGGAAGTAGTGATCTTCAAGTCTCTTTTATGGATAAAACTAGTGTATATGAAAAACTTTACCCTATTTTAGAGTATGCAATCCATATGCATAAATGCAAATATTAATTACAGAATAGCTCTCTGTAAAATTAATACTGAGCACCGAATTTTTATCTCGAACAACAGGAAATTTAATTATACAATTTATCTGGGCAATTCTATACATGTTTAAATCCCATTAAGTTCAAACAGGATTGTGCTACCTCCTTAATATATGTAGAAGTTATGATAGTTTGGCATATACTTAGTGCTGTGATTCCAAATCAAAATCCTGCCAAGAACTGTTTTACATTCAAAACCATAGAAAACCAAGTTTTCTTTCTTATAACAATAAAACCATTTAAGAGAAGCTATATTTAAAAATTGGCCCCATTTTCTAATTTTCTAATCAAAGAAAGCAGGAGATAGAAGGTAAGAAAAAATAAGTAGATTGCATTGACTATATTTTCTTCTCCATAACCTTATATAACACACTGATTTTATTTCAACTGCCTCATTTGGTGGCAAACTTCGACATTAACCAACAGCTACATGTGTGTAGTGCACTCAAATATTGTATACAGATTTAAAAAAAGATGATATTCCCCGAGATATCTGGCATGAGAGGCTAAGAAAGAAATTTTGAAAATTAATATTCAATTAGGACATTTTTCTACTTCATTACCTTCAGATTTAATTTGCACTACCTGTCAAGTAATTAAACATTTTCTTTAAAATACTTTTCTTTTAAAAAACTTAAATAATTGATTGTAATATTAGATGTGATTGCATAGGTTGAGAATGCTTACATGACCGAAGGGAATCTTTTAACTAAGTCAGTATAGTAAATTAATAATATATAGTCCAAGACCAGGAATGTACATATACTGCACTGTAAAATTCAGCCACTTTCAGAAGAAATAGCAGTACAAGTGATGGAAAATGTAATTCTAATAGCAGAACTAATAAACAGATATTTTATTTTAAAGGTATTAATGGACTACAATGAGATAGTTATGAAGGCTGCACTTCAGAACAATCAAGTGATGGCAGCATGAGGGGAATCCTCAAACCTATCTTTCTAAAGAAAATCCAAACTTCACCCCAGGGTGCTTCCAGGATTTTGCCATCACATGTCAGTGTCAGCTGTCAGTGATCTAAAGCTGTCTATATCATTTCTTTCTTTCAAGAGGGAGAAGAAGTTAGTAAATGAACATTTTCTTTCATGCATGAATATTCCCAGATATTTTTTAGTCTTACATCTTGCAAGAATCTAGAGCAAATAAGAGAAAATAGAACAGAAAATAAATTTGATGCACATCTTGCAGCCCAGATTACAGCTTTAATGAACACTGTAGGCAACGAAACACAAAAAATATTTTATGTCTGCAGGTTCTCTAAATCCGTAAAATTACTCATTCCCAACTCATGGTAGGAGGCAGGGTTTGAAACGCACAGCATCTCAGACAGAAGACACATATTACATACTATAAGAATAATAAGCGACCAGCAGCTGAGAAGGAAGAAAAGCTGTTTGAGTTAAGATTCTTAAGCTAAAGCCAGGACAATGTCAAGCAGTCTGGCAGTCAGAAGAGATTCATTGCAACGGGAACCCGGTCATTTCCTAAAATTCTCAGGACCATTTATTCAGGGATGCAAGATTTGGTCAGCTCTGGCACTCACCTATGCTGCGGGCTCTTGCTGGGAGGGGGCGGGAAGATGGGCTGTGATTACCGTGGGGAGAAACCCCCCGAAGCAAAGACTTGAGGAAAATCCTTGTGGAAAAAGAAGGCGAACCTAAGGGGTCGCCAAGCGCGTTCGAGCTACCGAGGGGAGGCACCAAGGCGAGGGGAGAGGTGGGGAACAACAGCCGCGGCTGGCAGATGGGAGCATGCGTCTGCGAGGCGCGGGGAGAACCGCATCAAAGAAGTAGGCGGCATCTTCAAGGGCGACAGCCTTGGTACGAGGGTGGTGGACGGTGGGTGTGGGTGGGATTTAAAAGGAGGCGGTTACAGGAAGTAGGAGGAGGAAGGGGAAAGGATGACAGCAAAGGGGCGAGGGCTGGAGGGAGAGTGCAATGACAGACGAGAGCAAGTCAACGCCCCCATACCCAGATTCCAGCGACTCACCGGGCCTCGCACAGATCCGCGATGCGCTTCAGTCACGGCTGCTTCCGCTGCTCCTCCTGCCGCCGCTGCTGATTTCGTTATGTCCGCCCGCGACAATCCCACCGGCGCCTCCCTCTGTCCCTCCCGCTTTCGCCTTCTCCGACTCTCCGCTCCCGCGTCCAGTCCTAACTCACACTCGCTGCCGCTTGCAAAGCTTTGAGGGAGGTGTTGTTGAGTTGGGTAACTTGTTATTTGGTTGTTGTTTTTTTGGTCACTGACATGAGCCGTCGCCAATTGGAAACAAGCGCAGGGAAGAGGCCACGCCTTTGTCGAAAGAGAACCAATAGGAACATGCATTCCCCCTGCGGCATGGTGGGCCGAAGATGGGCGGGCATTAGCAGCGCCCCCGCGTCTCCATCCCGTCCTCCCTCTTGTACGCAGATTTAGGGCCGCCCACCGCAGTGCATACGCGGGCTCGAATGGCTTTGCGGCTCGCAAACGTCGAAAGGAGCCGTCGGGAAGAAGCGGGTTTAGCGGCGGCGGCTGGAAGTGGAGGGGTTTGAGAAGAATAGTTGCAGAAAATCATCACTGGGAAGTTGTAGCTGGTGTTGATGGCGAAGTGTTAGTAGAATCTCAGGCGTAAGGGACTTGCACTATTAGTGATGGCTGCTGTCATGACGAAGCAGCAGCTATAATAGGGGTGGAGACGAAGGATGTAGACTAATAAGAATGTACAACCGCCTAGCCATTTCTATGAGAAATAGCTGATCAGAGATACGGATATAATTTCAGTACGACAGCACGGTATATTCTTTTATGTGTGTTCGTGCTCTGAAGGATTACAGTCAAAATGAGAAAGGCTTATGTCTCTGCTTTGACTAAATATGGCACAGGCATAATCTGAAAACATTTTTTTTCTGCATCATCATGAGGTGTAATTTATCTCATCCCCAGGCCATGAATGAGACAAACTTAAACTAGCCACACCCAAAGCTGCATTTATCCTCTGGTGATTTTTTTTTTAATGGGGTGTTCAAACACCTCCAATGTGATGTTGAGGGAGAAGTTTATTAAATATATCAGTGCTGTAGACTGGAATTTGAAATGTATTGAATTTTAGTTTAAGGTAAAAGAAATGAAATTTAGATTTTGCTCAAGGTCAGCATATCCCCGGTACCTAATTTAAAGGTGAAGTGTGAATTTCCAACCAGAAAAAAAAGTCACTTTTGACTTTTATGCCTGGGTTTGTCCTTGATAATTCTTTTGGAAACAATAATTCTTTTCATATATTTACTTAACTAGTCTACTGTAATGTTGGTGCTCCCAGGCCATTTTTCAGTAACTAGACAGTTTTAGGAACAAGTTACATAGTTTTGGTAAATACCTTAGCAATTTCACATTTCCTCATATTAAGAGAATAGTATGTCCCTCAAATAATGTTTTTCTTCAAAGAAAGCCATTATACTTAACAATGTAGCAAAAGAACTACTACTTTAGGAGGAGGATGCTTTAGCATATCCTAGAACAGGGATGGCTAACCTTTTTGCCATCGCGTGCCAAAAGCGGGGGGAATGCAGGGTGGTCGCACGTGCACGTGCCCACACCCATAATTCTATGCGCCCTGCCCCCCCATGCACGTGCGCACGACCACCCCGTGCTCCCACCGCTTTTGGCATGTGATGGCACGGTGCACCCGATAGGCCCATTTTTTGTCCTCCCCAGGCTCCAGAGGCTTTCTGGGAGCCTGGGGAGGGTGAAAATAGCCTTCCCCACCTCACCGGAGGCCAGAAACAGCCCATTTGCTTACTTCTGTTGGGCCCAGAAGGCCCGAAAATCAGCTGGCCAGCACGTGCATGCGTGCTGGAGCTCAGCTAGGGCAACGCTCGCGTGCCCACCAATATGGCTCCACGTGCCCTAGAAGATCTTGTGGGTACTGAAGTTGCAGTTATATGTTGTATTAAATAATATTGTTCATTCAGTGTTAGAATTCAACTGTTGTGGCTTGTAAACTATTATGGGTATTCTGGTTTAATGTGTAAAAACAACTAATGGTGGCTAACTCCGCAAACCAGAGCTTTCCATGACCTTAACTTTTGTCTTTGTCAAATGCTCTTGTTCAGCTACTTCAATTTAAAATTAAAAAATGAACACACAAGCAAACATTACCTTATTCTTTGGGGGCTACAAAATGATTATACTTATTTATAGATTTAGCAGAAAAACACCTGCCCAGGTGTCATTCTGCACTATGCTACAAAATCCAAATGTCTACTTACTAGTTATATTTGTTTCTTACAATTGTTTATATTTAGAAAATGGAGTTATGAAAACTTCAGCAGGAAGCTTATTTCCTTGAGATCCTCTTATAATTGACATGCAAGTTTACTTCTCTGCTTAAATGTATGCATGTCACAAAGGTCAAGGCAATCTGGGGTTATGTTGATGCTTGTAGCATTTAACAAATTATACAGATATTGAGAAAAAATTAAGCACAGTTCTTAAATTATGTAACTTAAATTATACAGTTCATCAAAAAAATCAAGCCAGAGACTTCCGGTCGGCACTGCCGGCTCCGTGGACGGTCTTTTAAGACTGCCAGCCCTGCGTCTCCGTAAAAGCCGCTTTGACAGCACAAACCGGCTATCTGGCAGCTGAAAAACTCTCCTTCGGGAAAAGAAGGAGAGGAGAGCCGGTGGGCGAGAGTAGAGCTCCCCGAAAGTCCTCTGGAACATTTCCAGAGGCTTGGAGGGTGAGAGCTCCCCAGCCAGCCCACCAAGAAGCTCCAGAGCCAGGACGACTCTGCGAAAGCAGAGTGAGAAGCCGCGATCCGATCCTGCTTTCAAAAGTGAGTTTGACTGATTACAAGCGCAGGCAGAGCGGAAAACAGGAGAACAAGCTTTAAAAGTACAGAGCTTAACTCCGAAGTTACTTTGTTTCAAACTGAAACTCATTGAACTGGAGGCTGAAGATGGCGTCTTTGTTATGGTTTTGAAAGTGAAAGCCAGAAACAAAAGTGCTTGAGAACTTTGACTGGGAGAGTGACTAGCTGCTTATTAACTGCTGGGAAGTGAGAGTTTGTAAAAAACCAACAAAAAAAACCAACAAAAAACTATCCTGCCTGATAAATTGGAGACTATAAATTACAAACATTTTAAAGTTGTTTAAAAGACTTTGTGGCTTTCAAAGATCACTTTAAAAGAGGGGGAGGAAATGGCTTCTAGACAAGTGAAACCAGGAGTTGTTAAAGGAGGGGGAGGTTCTCCAGTTGTGTCAGTGGTGACACAGAAAGCACAACTTCCGGCTGATCCACAGACTCAGAGTCAGAGTCAGGAGGCTGCACTTAATGATTTTAAAGAGTTTATGAAAGAAGCTATGAATAATCAAGCAACATCAGTGAGAGAAGCCATGAATAATCAAGCAATAGCAATGAAAGAAGCTATGAATAATCAAGCCACAGCAATGAATAATCTAACACTACTTGTGAAAGGGAAATTAAAGAAAGTTGAGGAGGATATCAGTTCAATCGAGGTGGTTGCAGAAAAACACGATGAAATAAGAGATGATATTGTTTATGCTGTATCAGGATTGTCAAACCTTGTTATCCAGCTTGATGGGAAAGTTGAAGAAATTAATGAAGCCAATTTAAATTTGGAAAGTAAAATGGGTGATGTCATGACCAGAACAGAGAAAGTGGATGATGAATTGGTAATGTTACAATACAGATCCATGGAGTTTGCTTTGAGATTGAGAGGCCTGAAAGAAAATAGCAAAGAAAACTTAAAAGATATTTGTGCTGATGCTATTGCAGAGATAATTAAAAAAAGATCAGAAGATGTGGCAATCCAAATTGATAAAATTTACAGGGTTAATTCCTGGTTGGCAAAACAAAGACAGCTGCCAAGAGATGTGGTGGTCTATTTCACAACTAGGAGGATCAGAAATGATATTTTACAAGCTTCTTACAAGAATAAAGTTCAGGTGGCTGGGCAAGAGGTGGTGGTTTTGAAAGAGATTCCTCCAAAGATGTTGAGAAGTAGAAAAGACTTTGGCTTCCTGGTAAATGAGCTGAGAAATCAACAAGTGGCATACAGATGGGACGTTCCAATTGGTCTAATAGTGACTTACAATGGAGAAAGATACCGGTTAAACACAGTCTGGAAGGCAAAAGATTTCTATGTAAATGTTTTAAAGGCTGGATACCCACCCTCACCAAAGTGGGGAAGGAAGAAAACAGAGATGTTACAACAAGAAAAAGATGGAAAACAGATACAAACCTATGCTGAAGTTGCAGCTGGAGGAATTATTATGGAAGAAGATTTGGATCTTGGGGGCTTACCCCCAACTTTGGAACCACCTAAGAAGGGAGAGCCGAAAGTACAACGACTGACCCGATCAACTTATAAACTTCAAGAACAACAACTAAAAAGGCAACAATCTCAAGGTTTATCTCAAGAAGTCCAAAAAACAGAAGCAGTGGGGGGGGGGGGCTAGGCCGAAGAGTAAGGTGGAGGAGGAGCTTCAGCTGATGCTCACAAGGCTTTGAAAGGCTAAAGATGGCAACTAAATTCCTATCTTGGAATGTCAATGGCCTAAATTCACCACAAAAAAGAAAGAAAGTATTTCACTACTTGAAACAATTTAACAATGACGTTATTTGCTTGCAAAAAACACATATCAGATTATCAGATCAAAAATATTTGATAAATTCAAGATTAGGTACACATTTTGTGGCATCAGCGCTAGAGAAGAAAAATGGACTAGTCATATATGTAAGGAAAGGACTATCAGCTAATTTAATTGAGGCAGATGATCAAGGAAGATATATTGCAATTGAATTATTAACACAGACTGGAAAAATGCTTTTTATTGGAATATATGCCCCTAATCAGCAACAAGACAAGTTTTATAAATTTTTACATACTAAAATAATACAATGGGACTATAAATCTTTTATATTAATGGGTGATTGGAATGGAGTAATAGACACACAGAAAGATAAAAAAAGCTTATCAAAGATCTCAACACGGGCAAAACTACCTAAATCTTTTTTTGATATGATGGAAGATATAGAACTGAGAGATATTTGAAGAGAACGTAATGTGGAGGAAAAAGATTTTACTTTTTTTTCTGATAGACATCAATCCTTCTCCAGGATTGATTTTATACTAACCACAAATGATTTTATTTCCAGGGTGAAGAAGACAAAGATATGTCCAAGAACTTTAACGGATCATAGTCCGGTTTGGGTGGAATTCGAACAGGAGAGGGGAGAAAGGAGGTCTTGGAGGTTAAACGAAAACTTATTTAGATATGAAGAAAATGTGAAAGAGCTTAAAAAACAAATGAAAGAATTCTTTGTTATTAATATGAATAAGGGTACTCCTATGGAAATGGTCTGGGATGCTAGTAAGGCTTATATGAGGGGTATGTTAATACATATGAACAATAAATATAGACTAAAACAACAAAAGAAGCGTAAAGAGATAGAGGAAGAAATAAAAAAGAAAGAACAATTACTTATATCTAATCCAGGAGATAAGAAAGTAAAAGAAACAATAAATATACTATGAGGGCAATTTAATATGTTAATGGCTGATCAGGTGGCAACTAGTTTACAATATGCTAAACATAATACATTTTGTAATGCCAATAAACCAGGTAGGTGGTTGGCCTACATGCTGAGGAAAAAACAGAAATCACGAGTCATTAGTAAGATAGAATATAGAGGTAAGGAAGTTTACCAACAGAATATGATTAAAAACGCTTTTTTGGAATTCTATACAAAGTTATATGCTAGTGACTCAATACAAGATATAGATATAGATAGATATTTAAAGGAAGGGAATATTTCGGAATTAACATTGGAACAGAGAGAAGGATTGAATCAACCAATAACTTCTGAGGAGATCATTGCGGCAATTAAGCAGTTAAAAACAGGGAAAGCTCCAGGAACAGATGGATTAACAGCTGCTTATTATAAGAATTTACAGTTTGAAATGGTAGAACCGCTTAGAGCTCTATTTTGTAAAATTCAATTGGGGGGGAGTTTCACCCTCTTGGAGAACAGCTTTTGTTTCATTGATTCCGAAGGAAGATCAAAACTGTATCAAACCTGAAAATTTTAGGCCAATTTCACTTTTGAATACTGATTATAAAATTTTTGCTAAGGTATTAGCAAATAGATTAATGCCAGTTATGCAACAAGCAATTCATAATGACCAATCAGGTTTTATAAAAGGGAGACAGATGAAATATAATGTAAAAAAATAACCAGATCCCTGCAGCGTTCATATTTTTGGATGCAGAGAAAGCATTTGATCGACTGAATTGGCAATTTTTGTTTAAGATAATAGAAAAAATGCACTTTGGGGAGTATTTTATACATTCAATTAGAGCAGCGGTTCTCAACCTGGGGGTCGTGACCCCTTTTTTTGTCAAATGGCCATTTCACGGGTCGCCAAAGCCCTCTCTCACCCCCCCCCCACGCCTTCACTCACCCTCACCCTCTGCCTCTGTTGGATTGCCTGCCGTTCGTTTACCCCGCCCACTCCCAATCTATTGCTGCCTCCGGAGTCCCAGCTGATGGCTAGAGGGAAAAAAAACTTTAAATTCTTGCCGTGGAGCTTCAAAGAGCTAGCTGCAAAGAAGTAAATTCCTGGAGCAAATTTTTTTCCCCCTAGCTATGCTGAAAAGCGAAATTGAAAGTAAAGACGGGTCTTTGCTGCAACGTGACAAAATGAGGCAGAGAGATTTCTTTTTCTTTTTCCTCACCAAAAAAGGTAGGTGCAAAACTGCAAACAATGGGAAATTTAGGGCAAGAGGAGGTTCAAGATTTTAAAACACAAAAGAAAAAAAGCTCTATTTAACTAGGGAATTGTAATAATTGAGATACTATTGATTGTATATTGTGTTGAAAGCAGAAATGGTTAAGTTGTGGTTTGGAGGAATATATGGGGGAAATTATTTGGTTTATTATTATTGGTAAATATAATTAATTGATTTGTAAGAAATTGGATTGCATGGAAATAATTGGAATATTCATGTTCATATTGATTAATATACAAAAAAGATAGTTATATAACTAATTGATTTATATTAAAATGTTGAATTTGTATTAAACAACTGTATTACATAATTAACCAATGTGAGGATGGATATAAAAATAGATGACAATGCGAAGGGGTATAATATAGAATAGAAGGGAAAAATTGAATTCGATTAAGATTAGAGATGAGGATGAAGGGTAATATTGGCTTTTTTAAAAAAATAGATGAATAAATATGGTAAAAAGGAAATATAGAAATTGTAAATTTAATTGAAATGACTAAATACTGTGTTGGAAGAAATATCCTTCTGGGTTCTGCTCGAAGTGGGGAAAAAGACACTGGAAACATGGAGACTGCTTGGAAATATGGTTTAATGGTGGACAGGATCACATGGCTTGATGGGGCCCATTGTGTTAGTTTCTGTTGCTATTGTGTTGCAAATGTCCTTTGACAAAGGATTGACTTTCTGCCTCTGGCCCATTAACAAAGGGTGGGGGGCAGGAAGGTGAGAGCTGCTTTGTAAAATATGCTTCTCCATTTCTCATCCAGGAAAATATAATATTCTGCCTTTCTAATATTTCCCAAAATATTTCATTCTTCTAGGAAAGGGGTGGGTGCTAACCTCCTACAACTGTTTAAATTTGTGAACCGGCCAAATACTCTGTTCAAAGAAAATACGTTGTATGTTTGTATGTGTGTTTCTAATTATTGCTATTTATTCCTATTTGTTCTCTTTTATTCTTTAAAGTTTAACAATTCATTCTTTATCTTAATATCTTTATATTTGTTTGGGATTGGCTTTCTTCCCTTTCATCTTTTTTATTGTACAGCAATCTTTCTCTTCAAACCTACCACCTCTGTCTTTTCTTTCTTTCTTACTTTCTCTTCCTCCCCTCTTCTTCTTCTCCCTACTTCCTCTTTCTCCTTCTCCTCCTCTCTTCCTCCCTCTCTTACCTTCACTCCTACTCTAATTTCCCTTCCCTTCCTTCATCCCTTTCTATTGCTGTATCCTTTTATGCATATGGACTACTCAGAGGGCTGAAAAAGTTATTTTTGACTGGTCCTCGCACTTTTGACCAGTCCTCGAACTTACGGCTGTCCTCACAATTTATGTTTTTGCCCTATCTTGTCACCATGGTGAAGAGAAGCAGTTGTGAAATGAGTGACACGGTTGTTAAGAATGGTACAATGGGCATAAATGATGACCAGTCATAACTGCGAAGACCGGTCAAAAGTGAAAGGACTTGTCAGAAATCACATTTTTCAGCCCTCTGGGTAGTCCTTTTGTGCACAGGGACTACTCAGAGGGCTGAAAAAGTTATTTTTGACTGGTCCATGTTGAAGAGAAGCAGTTGTGAAATGAGTGACATGGTTGTTAAGAATGCTACACAGGCATAAATGTGAGGATGGTCATAAGTGTGAGGACCAGTCAAAAGTGCGAGGACCTGTCAGAAATGACTTTTTTCAGCCCTCTGAGTAGTCCCTATACACATAGCCATGGCCACCCGGTCACATGACCAGATAGCCACGCCCACCCGGTCACATGACCTCCAAGCCACGCCCACAAAATAAGCCACGCCCACAGAACCAGTAGTAAAAAAAAATTAGAACCCACCCCTGGTTGGGGGTCACCACAATATGAGGAACTGTATTAAAGGGTCGTGGCATTAGGAAGGTTGAGAACCACTGAATTAGAGCAATATATCAGGAACAAACAGCACAAATAATAGTTAATGGAGGCCTGGCAGAAGCCTTTAAAATTGAGAAAGGTAGAAGGCAGGGTTGTCCCTTGACGCCATTGTTGTTTATTCTAACTTTAGAAGATTTGTTGAATAAATTGCGGGACTCTGATAAAATAAAAGGAATTGTAATTAGACAGCAGGATTATAGATTAAGAGCATTTGCAGATGACCTGGTTGTTACTTTATCTCAACCTATAGAGGCGGCTTCCTATATGCTGGACATAATAGCTCAATACGGTAAAGTATCTGGATTTAAAATAAATCTACATAAGACAAAGATGATAACTAAAAATATGTCCATAACTCAAAGAGAAGATTTACGGAGATTAACGGGGTTTGAAATAGTTAACAAAGTTAAGTATCTAGGAGTATATAACACGAAATTGTCTCAAACACGAAATTGTTTAAAAATAATTATGAAGCTCTTTGGCAAAAAGTACAGAAAGAAATGGAAAATTGGAAAAAGTTACAACTATTATTACTGGGAAGGATAGCAGCAATAAAAATGAATGTACTACCTAGGTTTTTATTTTTGTTTCAAATGATACCAGTGCTTAAGAAAGATGGAAATTTGATGGAATGGCAGAAAGGGGTTAATACTTTCATCTGGGGTGGGAAGAAACCAAGAGTGAAACTGAAAATTATACAGGATATACGTGAGAGAGGAGGTCTTAAAATGCCTAATTTAAGATTGTATTATGAAGCAGCTGCTTTATCACAAATCAGTGATTGGTTTAACTTAACTGAAGAAAGAATGTTAAATATAGAAGGTTATGATCTTGGCTTCTGAGCATGTGCGAAGATGGCGGCTCGTAGGTGAAGCTCCGATGCCTCGGAGGAGAAGTAGGGCTTACTGAGGACTTTCGGGGGGCCGAATATCAGCTGTTGGCCCCCACCCAGCAAGAGGAATGTGTGGGCGGCCTGTCGCGAGCTTTTGAGCTCCCCTGGATGATCGGCGTGGGCGGCTGGAGCCGAAAAACGCCGCGAGGCTATGGCGGCGGTGAACGGGAGGCTGGAGCAAGGTCGGGGCGGCGCCGGGTTGCCTTGGCATCCCCCCCCAGCGGCGCCCCCCCCAGCGGCGCCCTCCCAGTGTTGGCCGGAGCGGGGAGGGGTGTGGGGAGACAGCAGCTCGTTGGAGCGTCCCCCCCCCGGAAAAGCACCCCGATATGGTTCCCAGCTGTCAGCAGCGGCCGCGACGGTTGGAGCGGCGGCTGCGGCGGCTGGGGATGAAACGACGGCCGCTGGGGCGGTGCTGGGTGGAACGGTGCTATCCTGGCTGTTTTCAGACTGACTTTAGACCGACTTTAGACTTTTTTACCAGGGTCGGTTATTTACTGCGGAGGGAGGAAGGGAAGAATGCAGTCCAACTGGTTGCTGACTTCTGAAGATCCCTGAAGCCCGGGGCTTAAAGGGGATTAGAAGACCCTATGGAGACTGGGGGTTTGGCAAAGTTGGGCGACTGGCCTGCCTCCCCCTGGCCTGTATCCATTTTCCCCTCCCCGCCGCGGCCTGGTTATGGGCGTGGGCGGGGCCGTGGCCATTTGATCTGGACCTTATCTGCACCGGCACTGGACTGCATTGGACTTATTGGACCCCTGACCTGACCTGACTATAATTGACCCCCGGTTTCCGGCTATATCATCAGTCCCAGTCACATTTACAATGCCTTGCTGTGAGGAGACGCTTAAGCCTGGGTGTGGTCACCGAGGGAGTCACCTTGCTGTTATTGCCACTGAATTAGACCTGTCGATACCAGCCGCCGTGAGAGGGTGGCTTGGTCATTGCTTTTCAGGGCATCGGCTTGAGACTCCTCTCCACTGCCGTGAGAGGACAGTGGAGCCCCGGTTTTGATCCGCGCCAAAATGGTGAACTGTCTCTCCTGGACTTTTAAATGTACCATCATTGAATCCTTAGCCTGACTCTATTTCCCCAAGCGAACTTGCAGGAATGTATTCACCGGCTGAGCTCTTTGCCTTGCGAGACTCCCCCCTCTCGCAAGCCTGGCCTTCCATGTTATCGAAGGCCTACCTCGATGAAGGGCTTTGGAACCCAGAGAGGTGGCATGTCACGAAGAGGGGGTTGAGGGGTTTTTTAGATAAAGTTTTAGCAAATGTCTTAAGGGGTTCCGGGGGGGGGGGAGGGTTGGATCAGAAGTAAGGCCGTGGGTATGGGGGATAACCCACTAAGGGGAGGGCCAGGTAAGGCTGTGGAGCACAGCATGGGGGGTGGGGGGCCCGGGGTCAAGAGGGGGGATAAAGTTCATCCAGATAAGGTTTTTACCATCAGTACCGTGGGTGGGAGGGGTAGATATGGCGGGAGCAGGGGGCCATATCATGTTAGGGGAGCGCGCGCCCGCTGTCTTCGAGCGGTGGCGCGCTCCGGCCCCCAAAGCTCCACTCGTTTTCCAGGTGGCGCAGATCCTCAGGGCCCTGGCCTCCGTCTGATGTTATGCAATGCCAGGTCTGTAGTAAATAAAGCCCCCCTCATTTGTGATCTTGTTCAGGAGGGGGGAGCGGACCTGGCAGGTATTACGGAAACCTGGTTGGGCCAAGAGGGGGGGGTCCCTCTTGTTGAAATGTGCCCACCAGGTTTCCGCGCATTCCATCAGCCGAGGTTGCAGGGTAGGGGTGGGGGGGTAGCGGTTATTATTAACGAAGGTCTGAGACCGAGGGAGGCCACTGTTCCTCAGACGGCCGGCTGTGAATCCCTCCTTGTGAAATGGGGCCACGGGGTTCAGATGGGTTTGCTGATCACATACCTGGCTCCCTGCCATGTGGCAGCAGCCCTGCCCGAGCTACTCAGTGTCATCGCCACGATGGCGGTTGAGACCCCTAGGCTTATGGTCATGGGGGATTTCAACTTGCCGTCCGTTGGTGAGGCATCTGAGGTGGCTCGGGAGTTCATGGCTTCCATGACAGCCATGGACCTGACCCAGTTAATTCATGGCCCTACCCACACGGGGGGAAACACGCTGGATCTGGTTTTTGTCTCTGGACAGTGGTTGAGTGATCTCGAGATAGGGGATATAGTCACCGAGCCCTTGTCATGGTCTGATCACTCTCTCCTTCGTCTCGACCTTCGAACCGCTACACCCCGCCGCAGGGAGGCGGAGCCGGTAAGATGGTTCCGCCCCAGGCGCCTGATGGAACCGGATAGGTTCCAGATGGAGCTTGGGCCATTCCCTGAGGCTCTGGCACACGCCTCGACTGGAGACCTAGTGGCCGCCTGGGATAGGGCGGCCGCTGGAGCTCTGGATCGGGTCGTGCCTTTGCGGCCTCTGACCCGGCGCCGATCTCATTTAGCTCCTTGGTTCACTGAGGAGCTGAGGGAGTTGAAGCGCCGGAAAAGACACCTAGAGAGTAGTTGGAGGGCCAGTCTTTCTGAATCTGACCGGACACTGGTAAGAGCTCATATTAGGAATTACCTAGTGGCGATAAAAGCAGCAAAATGTAGCTATTTTGCTGCTCTTATTGCGTCATCAGATAATCGCCCGGCCGCCCTGTTTAGGGTGACCCGCTCCCTGCTCCACCAGGAAGCGCGGGAGGACCCCTTGGAGGGTAGAGCCGAGGATTTTGTCCAATATCTGTATGACAAAATCGCTCAGATTCGGGAAGATCTGGACTCCGACTGGATAGTCTCAGGGGGAGGGACTGGGGCAGGTCTTGAGAATGTTATCTGGGATGAGTTTGATCCTGTGACCCCTGAGGACGTGGACAGGATTCTGGGTAGACTGAACGCGACCACTTGTTTATTGGACCCGTGTCCCTCCTGGTTAGTGCTGGCTTCTCGGGAGGTGACACGAGGCTGGTTCCAGGGGATTATAAATGCTTCGCTGGGTGAGGGTGTCTTTCCTGCCGCCCTGAAAGAGGTGGTTATTTATGTAAATAAAAAGTTAACAGCTAAAGTTATAGAAGCAGATGAAGATGGTAGGTTTGTAGCAATTGAATTGCTTACAGCAAATGGCCAAATTCTTCTGATTGGAATTTATGCTCCCAATCAACAACAGGATCATTTCTATAAGATGTTACATACTAAAATACTGCAATGGGATTACATATCTATTTTAATTATGGGAGACTGGAATGGAGTAATTGACTCTAAATTAGATAAAAAGAGTTTGGCAAAGTCTAGGATCAGATTACCACAGACCTTTTTTGACATGAAAGAAGATATGGAACTAAAAGATGTTTGGAGAATACATAATCCAAAAGAATTGGACTACACTTTTTTTTCTGACAGACACAGATCCTTCTCTAGGATTGACCTCATTTTGTTGACAGATGACTTACTTGTTAAGACAAAAAGAACAAAGATTTTTCCAAGAACTTTGACTGACCATAGCCCAGTATGGATAGAAATTGAGATGGATAAGGTTGAGAGACGTTCTTGGAGATTAAATGAGAATTTGTTTCGATATGAAAAAAATACAACAGAACTTAAAAAGCATTTGAAAGAATTTTTTGAAATAAATTTGAATAAAGGTACCCCAATTGAAATTGTGTGGGACGCAAGTAAAGCTTATATGAGAGGGGTACTTATCTACATGAACTCTAAACATAGACTGTTTCGACAAAAGAAAAGATCTGAACTGGAAATAGAAATAAAGAATAAAGAACAGTTACTCATTAAAAATCCAACAGATGAAAGAATACGCAGTGCTATAAAACTTTTGAAAGACCAATTTCAAATGCTTATGGCGGAACAAGTTGCAACAAACTTACAATATGCGAAGCATAACACATTTTGTAACGCTAATAAACCGGGCAGATGGTTGGCTTACACATTGAGGAAAAAACAAAGTATATGGACTATTGATAGTATTGATATTGGAGGGAAAGAAATTTTTCAACAAAAATTAATTAAAGACGCTTTTGTGGACTATTATACCAAACTATATGCCAAAGAGGAGGTGCAGAATGGACTTATAGAAAAATATTTAAACGATAAAAGAGTTACAAAAATTACTGATCAACAAAAGGAAAGAATGAATTATCCTATAACAGAGGAGGAGATAATAGTAGCAATTAAACAGTTAAAAATAGCCAAAGCTCCTGGCACGGATGGTTTGACCGCAGTGTATTATAAAACTGCAAGCTGAAATGGTGGGACAACTCAGAGATTTATTTTGCAATATTCAACAAGGGGGTAAAATACCCCCATCATGGACAACTGCTTATATATCTTTGATACCAAAAGAACAAGTCGGTCCTAAAAAAACCAGAGAATTATAGACCAATATCTCTTTTGAATACAGATTATAAAATCTATGCGAAAGTATTAGCCAACAAGTTGATGCCAGTAATCCAAAAGGTGATTCATGATGATCAAGCGGGATTTATCGAGGGCAGACACATGAAGGATAATGTAAGGCAAGTAATAGATTTATTGGAATATCTTCAGAAGAATAAACAGATTCCTGCAGTGCTGGTCTTTCTGGATGCAGAGAAGGCCTTTGATAGAGTGGATTGGAATTTTCTATTAAAGACTTTAAAAAAGATGGATTTTGGGGATCAATTTATACAGGCGATTTCAGCAATTTACCAAGAGCAAAAGGCACAGATCATTATTAATGGAAGTTTGACAACAGAGTTTAAAATTGAAAAAGGAACAAGACAGGGATGTCCGTTGTCCCCACTTTTATTTATTCTAACACTAGAAGTCTTGCTAAATACAATACGGGACTCTAATATCTTGAAAGGTATAATGATTAGGCAAGAGGATTACAGAATAAAGGCATTTGCAGATGATCTGGTTGTTACCCTATCACAACCAATGGAATCAATAATCTTGATGAAGACTATACAAGACTATGGTAAAGTTTCAGGTTTTAGACTGAATCCAAAAAAGACTAAAATGATAGCTAAAAACATGACACAAGATCGTAAACATGAGCTTGAAAGGAGGGCAGGTTTTGAGATTGTACCTAAGGTAAAATATCTAGGAGTTCAGGTTGCAGAATCGAACATGAAATTGTTTCAAAATAACTATGAGGTGTTGTGGCGAGAGGTGCAGAAAGACATGGAGACTTGGAAAAAACTGCAGCTGTCTCTACTTGGAAGAATAGCAGCAGTTAAGATGAACATTTTGCCAAGATTTCTTTTTCTGTTTCAAATGATTCCGGTGCTTAAAAGTGATAAACAATTGAAAGTCTGGCAAATTGGAGTGAATAAGTTTGTCTGGAACGAGAAAAAGCCGAGAGTGAAATTGAAAATTATGCAAGATGTTCCAGAAAGAGGAGGTCTTAAACTTCCAAACCTACAGTTATATTATGATGCAGCAGCTTTAACTTTAACAAGTGATTGGTTTGGAAGGAAAAAGACTGGAATATTGAATGCAGAAAGTTTTGATCTCGAATTTGGATGGCATGCTTACTTATTTTATGATGACAAAGTTGATAAAGTATTTAAAAGTCATATACTTAGAGACTCTTTGATGAGAGTTTGGAAGAAGCACCGACTCAAATGGGATTATAAAATACCGCTATGGCTGGATCTTGGTCATACTTTGTGGAATACAAATATAATGTCACTCGGGGGGGGGGTTATATAAAGGGGTTCTTTTTACAGATGCGGGCAGATGGCAGCTGAAGACATTGCAGACACTGTTGGACGAAGGGATTAATTTAACTTGGTTACAATATAATCAATTACAATTGAGATGGAAAGAGGACCAAAAAACTGGTATTATGTTGCACGAGGAAGAATTGGTTAGACATATAAGAGAGAAAGGTCCAATGCATATCAAAAGGCTTTATAATGTTTTGCTAGAAAGGGACTCAGAAACTGAATTAGTTAAAGATTGTATGATTAAGTGGGCACAAAATTTTGAAGAACCAGTAATGTTGGAAACATGGGAAAAAATTTGGGTTCAGAATGTTAAATTTACACAGTCGCAGAACCTGAGGGAAAATTTCTATAAAATGTTTTATAGATGGCATTTAGATCCCAAAAAGTTGTCATGTATGTACCCTAATGTTCAGCCAAAACGTGGGAGATGTGAATGTTTGGATGCTACGTATTATCATGTTTGGTGGACCTGTAGGAAAGTTAAGGCTTTTTGGATAAAAATTTGGTGGGTCATGCAGAATGTTTTGAAGAAAAAAATTCAATTTTCTCCACAACTGTTTTTATTGGGTATAGTTAAGGGTTTTACATTGGGTGAAACAAAATTGATATTGTATATGATAACAGCAGCAAGATTGTTGATAGGTAAATACTGGAAGAATGAAGCTTTGCCCACTATCGAGGAATGGACTTTGAAGATGGCCAGTTTTGCAGAGATGGCGAAGATTTCAGCATACTTAAAAGATTGTTCACAAGAGACTTATGAATGGGAATGGAAAAGGTGGATAGAATATGTTCAGAACAAATATCAAACTAGAAAGTATCAAATAGCTTTTATTTGAAAATAATGTATTAGAAATATTTTAATGTAATGAGGTAAAGAGAAAAATTATACAGGGAAGGGAGGGGTTCAAGTTTACATATAAGTGTCATATTAAGGGTTTTTTTTTGTGTTTTCTTTTTACCAGTTATGAGTATATTATAGGGTAGTCTGGGGGGAGGGGAGGGTCAGGGAGGGTTAGGGAGGTTGGGAAGTTTGGGGGGGGAGGTGGGGGGGGAAAAAGGGGTGAAAATGTAATTGTAAAACTTTTGCAATAAAAAAAAAAAAAGAGGCGGTGGTGAGGCCTCTCCTCAAGAAGCCTTCCCTGGACCCGGCAATGTTGGTAAATTATCGTCAGGTCTCCAACCTTCGTTTTGTGGCAAAGGTTGTTGAGAGTGTGGTTGCGCAACAGCTTCCCCAGCACCTGGATGAAACGACGTATCTGGATCCGTTCCAGTCGGGCTTCAGGCCCGGGTACAGCACGGAAACGGCATTGGTCGCGTTGGTTGATGATCTCTGGAGGGCTCGGGACAGGGGGTGCTCCTCTGTCCTGGTCCTGTTAGGTCTCTCAGCGGCTTTTGATACCATCGACCATGGTATCATGCTGCACCGGTTGGAAGAGTTAGGGGTGGGAGGCACTGTGTTGCGGTGGTTCTCCTCCTTTCTCTCTGACCAGTCGCAGTCCGTGTTGACGGGGACAGAGGTCGACCCTGAGGCCCCTCATATGTGGGGTGCCGCAAGGGTCGGTCCTCTCACCTCTCCTGTTCAACATTTATGTGAAGCCGCTGGGCGAGATCATCCGTGGTTTCGGGGTGGAGTACCATCAGTACGCTGATGACACCCAGCTGTACATCTCCACCCCCAACGATGCCCTTGAAGTGATGTCCCGGTGCCTGGAGGCCGTACGGATCTGGATGGGGAGGAACAGGCTCAGGCTCAACCCATCCAAGACCAAGTGGCTGTGGTTTCCGATGTCCCGATATAGCCAGTTGACGCCATCACTGACTATTGGGGGCGAATCATTGGCCCCCACGGAGAGGGCTCGCAACTTGGGCGTCCTCCTGGATTCACGGCTGTCTTTAGAAGAGCACTTGACGGCCGTGACCGGGAGGATTTTTTATCAGGTCCGCCTGATTCGCCAGTTGCGTCCCTTTCTGGATCGGGACTCGTTACGCACGGTCACTCATGCCCTCGTCACCTCCCGCCTGGACTATTGTAATGCTCTCTACATGGGGCTCCCCTTGAGGAGCACCCGGAGGCTCCAACTGGCGCAGAGTGCGGCCGCGCGGGTGGTAATGGGAGCGACATGGCGCTCCCATGTAACACCTCTCCTGCGCGAGCTGCACTGGCTCCCGGTGGTCTTCCGGGTGCGCTTCAAGGTTTTGGTTACCTTTAAAGCGCTCCATGGCTTAGGGCCTGGTTATTTACGGGACCGCCTACTACCACCAATAGCCTCCCACTGGCCAGTACGCTCTCATAGAGAGGGACTCCTCCGGGTGCCGTCAGCCAAACAGTGTCGACTGGCGGCCCCTAGGGGGAGAGCCTTCTCTGTGGGGGCACCTACCATCTGGAATGAGCTCCCCCCGGAGATACGGAGGATCCCGGATCTGCGCTCCTTCCGCCGTGCTGTGAAGACCTTTTTATTCCATCAAGCGGGCTTGGCCTGATCTCTTCCCTTTTTAAAATATGTAAATTTTAATCTGTTTTTAAATTATTGGGGTATTTTAATTTGTCTGGGCCAAAAAGTTTAATTTGATTTTATCGGGTTTTTAAATTTTGTGTATTTATGTATTTTATTGTTGGCTGTTCACCGCCCTGAGTCCTTCGGGAGTAGGGCGGTATACAAATCAAATCAAATAAATAAATAAATAAATAAATAAAATGATTTGTTATATGTATGGCATGCTTATCTGTTATATGAAAAAAAAGTGGATAGAGTGTTTAAGGGTCATATACTTAGAAATGCATTGTTGAGGGTTTGGAAAAAGTACCAATATAAGTTAAATTATAAGATACCCATATGGGCAAATCCCAGACATGCAATAGAAAATGTAAGTGTAGAGCAAAAAACAGAGGTTATTACTTATAAAGAACTTCTTCTTTTGGAAAGGGGTAAGTTGCAACTGAAACCTTTAGATGAATTAAAAGAAGAAGGGATAATTTATACTTGGTTTCAGTATGGTCAGCTTCAAGCTAGATGGAGGGAAGATCAAAAAATTGGTGTTATGCAAAATGAGGAAAATTTGGTGAAACAGATTAGAGATCAAAGTCAGATGCATATTAAAAGGTTATATAATGCATTATTGGAAATAGATTCAGAAACGGAATTGGTTAAGGATTGTATGATAAAATGGGCACAAAACTTTCAGGAACCAGTGATGATGGAAACGTGGGAAAAGATTTGGGTCAGAAATGTTAAATTTATGCAAGCACAAAATTTGAGAGAGAACTTTTATAAAATGTTTTATAGATGGCACTTAGATCCAAAAAAATTATCATATATGTACTCTAATTTGCAAGCTAAATGTTGGAGATGTGAATGTAATGATGCAACCTATTATCATATATGGTGGACCTGTAAGAAAATCAAGGCATTTTGGATAAAAATTTGGTGGGTGATGCAGAATATTCTGAAAAGAAGGTTGAAATTTACTCCTCAATTGTTCCTATTGGGTATAACTATGGACTGTACAGTATTAGAGACTAAATTGATTTTGAATCTAATATCAGCAGCTAGGCTGTTGGTAGCACAATATTGGAAGGACTCTTTGCCTACTTTGAAGAGTGGATACTGAAAGTAACGAACCTAGCAGAAATGGCGAAAATCTCAGCGTACTTAAAGTATTATACACAAGAAAGATATGTATCGGAATGGAGAAGATGGATTGACTATATTCAAAATAAATATCAGACAAGAAAATATCAAATAGCTTATGAATGAACGTTAAGTATTAGAAGTATTTTGTTATCTATAGTGGAGTTAAGGTTTCAGGGGAGGAGTTAGTAGTCTAAGGATAAGTAGGTTAATCTATTTTATGATTGTTAAATGAAACACCTTGTATTTTGCTCTGGGAAGTCTGGGGGGGAGGGTGGGACGAGGGGAGGGAAAGGGTGTGGGGAATATGGGGGGGAAGAAAATTTTTGTTTTTTGTAAAACTTTTCAATAAAAATAAAACAAAAAAATCAAGCCAGTACATATTGTTAAAACGGATAAATGGCTAATAATCAGAACTCTGGGCAACAGAACAGTAAGATTTATTGAAGATGGAGAGAGCATTATATAATTTAATTTATACAGTTTCCCAAGTTTCCCAAGTTTGCTTGAATAATGATGAAGATGAAAATGTGTTGGATGCAAGCAGAAATGTTTTTACTTCAGTTTTATATGATCTAGTTGGTTTTCAAATTTTTAATGGGAAAATGTTTTAGATCCAGAGATGTGGATTTGATGTTTCAGCCCCAGATTCTTTGGATAATATTAACGAATATAATAGGACTTATATTCTAGTAAGTGAGTTTAAAACTACATTTCAAAAATTCTTAGCACAATTTACTTGGTGATAGACAGACAGACAGACAGACAGACAGACACATATATAGATATGGACACATTTTATCTATTATACTTCTATATCTATAAAATTTAATGTAGTGAACATACCGAACACTCCTACCTCCTATTTTCCCCATAGTAACAACTCTGTGGGGTCCTGTATAGACTGAGAGAGTGAGTGGCCCAGAGTCACTCAGCCAGTTTTCATGATTTCTAACCTAGCACCTTAACCACCTCACCAGACTGGTTTTCTATTTTCTATAGTGTATGTTCTATGTCTATTTGAAGTATACATAGTGTTCTGAAATCAGACCAGCAGGAAGTGTAAACAATTTCTTATCTTTTAATATAGTGTATAACAGTAGAGTACATATCGGGTTTTTTAGTGAGCTTTAGCCCCGCCCATTTTTGTGATGTCACTTCCAGAACCCCGCTCTTGGAGGACTTGTTTTGGGACTCCTTAGATCCGCCCATTTTGTGACATCATTTCAACCCGCCCGCCCTTGGAGGACCGTGACATCATAACCCCTCGCTCTCCTGTCTGGCTGTCAACCCCTTTTACAGGAAGTAGCACAACATCACTTCCGGGTCCCATTCCCTCCCTTGGAGGACTGTGATTTCAGCCCATTTTACAGGAAGTATTGAGGGCTGACTGCTGTTTGAACAGGGGATTGTGTGCAAAAATTAATTTAAAAAGTCTGTTTACACACACAGCATGGTAGAAAGACTTTATCAGTGTAAATGTAAACATACTAGGAAAGGTTTTATCAATGCAAATGTAAGCAAACTATGGCTCAGTTCCTGAGCCAGGGCCCTATTGTAATGCAAGGATTTTGAGCAACATCATTTATTTGTTCTAAGGGGTGCTTACGTTGCAGGTATGTAAAAATAAAATGCTATTTTGCAAAAAACATTTTGTATGAATGCTTTGCTTTTCTGAAATGTGGCAGGGACGGTGGCAAAAAGCTGGAAAATATAAATGAAAAAAGGAATTCTGTTTTAAATCAGAGGTCTAGGCTTTTGTTCTGTGCGAAGATGTCTCCCACTCTTCCCGAGAGCTTTATTTTTATACAGTTTTACACAGGCAGATAAAAAGGCAAGCAAGCAACAGTGTAATTGGACAATCCTCCCTCTTCCCCCACTCAGAAGAAGGTCAGATAACACAGACCAGAGCAAGAATGAGATCATACAGGAAGAAGATACAATGACACCAGAAACGGAAACAGTTTGCTGATGTCATGGACTTCAATTCCCTACATCCCACTCTTTTTTATCTTGTTTGTAAAGCCATCCTCTTACGAGGGGCCAGAAAAAGGGGTTATTATCAGGAGAGGAATATCCTTGCAGTTGCTTATATAAGGCATAACTTTGAGACAGTATAGCAAGGGATTTAAAACAAAATGCAGTTATACATATATTACAAAAGGAAGAAATACACTGAACAAAACAGCATCCTTCAATTAAAATAACACAAATGAAAGGTCAAATTATACAAAATTTTAAGTTGATGTTGAATGTTTCTTGACTCATCTAAAATGTTAAAGCAACGAAGTTACGTCTTCAGGAACTGATACAAATCAATTGCGTTAGGGGGTGAATAATATACAGCTTCTCCCCAACGAGCTATATTCTTCTAATCAAATTCCCTTTAAACAAATACTCATATCAGTAAAGTTTTGAATTACTACAGCAGGGGTACATACAAGGATTAAGCATGTAGAAAGCAAATTTTCCATTTCATACACTACAGACAAACAAAAGGCATCCATTTTTGTGATGTTTGCAAGCTGCACCCATAAGTTTTATTTCATGTGTTGTTCAAGCAAATGTTTGGGTGATATGACAGCTGCTGATGCCAAAGTACAATTATTAACAATCAAACATAAACAAATTATGGCTACAGAATTGGCAGTTACAGCCGCAAAAATGGCAGCACACAAATTCTCGGGTGTTTGTTCTACTTGTTGCTGCTGCATACTGCCTGCGCTTTGGTGGTCAAATTCTTCACATCTCCCCATGTCACTGGATGACTGGCATGACAGGATCGGATTGATGTAGGGGCACCTTTGCCATCTCTGGTATAAGGTTCGGGTTGGTGCCACAACAACCTTGGCTGGATGAACACAACATGTTGGAACCCACAAAGGTCCTGTAGGTGTAAACACAGCAGTATAACCCCGCCCCCAAGTAATAAAGGGACCGGTCCTAACCATGTTTTGTCTGGTAATGCTCTATAATATACCAGAGGAGGCGGCAAACTTGTTTTTTGTTGAAAATGCTGCTGATAAGCAGTCGAATTCGAAATTGAAAAATTCAATTGATTCAAAGTAAATAAAACTTTTTTAACCTCTTGTGTTACCCATGACAAATTTGGTACCCAAGAGCCCTCTTTTTTTATTTGCTTGTGAAGGCAGTCCTTAAAGGACCTATTAGCACGTTCCACAATGGCTTGACCTGTGGAATTATAGGGAAGACCATGAGTAACAACAATATTCCAGGTTGTACAAAATTGCAAAAAAGTTCCAAGGAGCCAAAGAGGGAACATGGATAATATCCATTTGCCATAATTGATTAGAGGTGAGACCATGGGAATTAACTCCTGTGTCCCCTGAGAGGGATGCCCCAGAACATTGGGGACAGGATGAAACAATTTGCTTAGCTTGCTCTAGTGGAATGGAATGTGGCAAGCTTGTGCCAGCCCCCTGGCATTTTGATGGAAAAAAGAATGACTAAAAAATGGATCTGTAAACAAAGTAGGTAAAACATGAACAGCAGCATCAGCATGACTGTTGCCTTCAGAAAGAGGACCAGGAAGGGATGAATGACTGTGTATGTGAGAGACAAAATATAAATGCTTCCGGTCTTGTAGTAATTGCTATAAAGTGAGAAATAGGGTCATAAGATTGGAGTCAATCCTGGGCGTGATATAAGCACCTGGAAGATTAAAAATAAGTTGACACACATACTGAGAATCAAAGATCAGATTAAAAGGCTGTTGAGAAAAAGTATGGAAAACTAAGATAATAGCAGACAATTCTGAGTGTTGAGATGAAAACTGTCCTGTCGTGTAAGCAATCGCTCCTCTCGTTCGTCCTCCGTCAGAAAAAACAGTAAGAGTTTACGATAGTGGAGAAGGAGAAAGCAATTGACGAACAGGGAAGTAGGAAATATTAAAAGAGATAACTGACAATCTCTATGAGGGATTCGATCCACAAACTGAATACTCAAGATGTTATGAACTTTCTCAACTGTAGCAAATACTACAGATGGAACTATAATTAAATCTCCTGGCTTTTTTCCTTTAGTTAATAACTCAAATAATGGACTAAGTAAATGCATAGGTAAAGAAAAATATGGGCGGATCCAATTAATAGTACCCAGCAATTGTTGCAAATTTACTAAGGAAATAACTTTGGATAACTTTAAACAAGGAAAAGCCGGAGCAGAAAAAGACTGCAACATTTTATGTCCTAAATACAGATAAGGAGCGTGCAGCTGTATTTTTTCTGGGGCAATTTGCAATCCATAGACACATAAATCATTTTGTATTTCAGAAAGCCAATTAGATTGTATTTTTTGTGCTCCAATTAAAATGTCATCCATACAATGATATACCAGGGTTTTGATCCCTGATGAAAGAGAGGGCGAGATGTTACAGACATGCCCCCCCCCTTGGATTTTTACACTCTCTTTTAAAATAACCAGATTTTCCACAATTGTAACACTTTTCTTGAGGTTTGCTGCCTGGTGATAAAGCAGCTGTTAACAAATTGGTTTGATAAGAGAATGTTCCTATATCCTGACATGCTTTAATCATATCTGCCAAATCAGGATCTTTTCTTAGCCCAACAATTGCCCTTCGACACACAGAAGTGGCATTGTCTTTTGTCAGCCTCATCAACAACTCATTTTGAGCTTCAGGATTGTCTATCTGTCGTTGTAAAGCATCCTGTAATCTGTTAATAAAATCAGGATACGGCTCATTAGCCTTCTGCCTGATGTTAGAGAAGGCTTGTTGAGGCTTGCCAGAAACAGGCACTTTTCTGAAGGCTTGATAAACAGGTTCAGAAGAAACTTGCAAAGTTGCAGCCGGTGAACAAACAGAAAGCATATCAGCAATTTCTTCCATATTCCCCCCCCCTTTTTTTTCCTAACTGTTTTTCTAAAATCTGCCTAATGGGGGTGTACATTGGCCGTGGGGATGCAATAGAATTATCTCCTTCAGCAGAAGCTGATGATTCCATTAAAGATGGTTTTGGGGTGACAATTTTAACTTTATCATTATCAGGTGGAGGGCTTGTAGTTAATTGTTGCCCTTCTAAAGCATCAGAGCCATATTTTTCTATTGCTTGATGACATTAATACCATTGATGTAATATTTGCACTGAAGCCCTAGGTTCAAGATGTAAAGCATGCCCTACTTTTGTTCTATCTCTCAAACAAGGTGTCCCCTGTTCCAGATAAAAGGGACAACGTTTCCCTATCTCAACTACCAGCTTCCTTTTGTCAGTCTGCACATTGTCACGCCAGACTTGTGTAATAGGAATCTAAATTCCCGCACATGAGCTTTCTGATATTAAGACAGATTGCAACCCCACTCACCATTAGGGATCCACATAGGATGAAGGTACCAGGGGTCTATTTATACAGACGATAATGAGTATGTTAAGGGTGTCGCTTCCCACGAAGGGCCGTCCCTGCTTTGGGCGCCAGATGTAGTAAATCAGAGGTCCAGGCTTTTGCTCTGTGCGAAGATGTCTCTCCCGCTCTTCCCAAGAGCTTTTTTTTTTTTTTTTGAAAATTTTTAATTATTTTTCACATAAAACATAAAACAACATCTTTTTAGAGCAAAGGTTTGGTCCGGTATAAAATAAGTATAAATTCCAAATTTCATCAATTAACATCTTAAAAAACAAACAAACAAACAAAAACAAATCTAAACCCAATTTTTGTCATTCAGTCTAACATCTTATTCTAACATTTAACATTCTATTATGTAGTCACCCTAAATCTTAAACTTCAAATCTAAACAGCTCTTTATAATATTCATTTATCATTTTAACAATCAGAATTTCATATATTCTCCTTACTTCAAAGACCCAAATCAAGTCAGTTTCTTTTAAATCACATCTAATAATCAACATATAATATTTTATTCTTCTCTTAAAAAACATTTCAAAATCAGTAACTATTCTTCAAAGATATCTCCTTCACTCCTTCTAATTTTATTTTGGCTAGATTGCAGCTTAATTAGCTGGTTTCCAGGGATGTTCCTCCACTCCTAACCTTATTTGTTGGCTGGATCACAGTTTGGTTTTAACTGCTTTCCAACATTTTCTCCTTCAATCCTCCTAGGTTTATTTTTATCTGGATAACGGCTTTTCAGCTGTTTTCCAGTGGTGCTTTCCTCCACTCCTTACCTTATATTTAACTGGTTCACAGTTTATTTTAACTGGTCCCCGGTCCCCAGCATTGTCTCCTCCACTCCTCCTAGGTTTATTTTTGGCTGGTTCACAGCTTAGTTAGCTGTTTTCCAGTGGTGCTTTCCTCCACTCCTTACCTTATATTTAACTGGTTCACAGTTTGGCTCTAACTGTTCTCCAGCATTTATCTCCTCCACTCCTCCTAAGTTTATTTTGGGCTGGTTCACAGCCTAATCATCTATTCTCCAGGGGTGCTTTCTGCCACTCCTAACCTTGTATGTAACTAATTCACAATTTAACTTTAATCATTTGATCAATAACAATTTACCATAATTGTAAAATCTATAAGCAAATCTTATTAATATTCAAAAAATTCGTTCCCATTCTCTTATTTACTTTAAAGAGAAAAAAAACCAACAACAACATTGTAATCCACTTTAAAATCAATTTTCTATAACCATTAAAGCTCTTATTAATACTTAAAAGGTTCTTTCATAGTCTTCAAATTTCTTGTATTTTTTCTATAATAACATTTCTCGCTTTGAAAATAATTAAAATCTATAAACAATTGTTAATAAAGGCTTCATTAACATTTTCTTATTTTCTGTAAAAAACAATATTTTAGATCCTTTAAAAAAGCAAATTTCTGTAATCATTAAATCTGTCAATAATTCTTGTTAATAATCAAAAATTCATTCATACTCTTCATGTTTCTTATAGTTTTTCTAAAATCAGATTTTTCCCACCTTAAAAATCACTTCTCTTAATAACAGTAATGAAAAGTAAAAAAGGAAAGAGAAAGGGAAAAGGGAATAATAAAAAATAAAAAGATAAAAAAATAAAAATAAAATAAAAGATAAAGGTATGGCGAAAAGGATCTAAAAAAAAAAAGAATTCCACAAAGGAACAGAAAAAAGGAAGAGGGGAATAAAATGAAAGAATGATAAAATAAATTTTTAAAAAAGGAGAAAAAGTAAAAAAAGAGAGTAAAAGAAGGAAGAGGAAATCTCCTCCTTATATTATTTAAACATCAATTACATACAGTAAAAAACAGTTACATCCATTTTAATCAGACTGTAATATTTTCCATCTTGCTACCCAAATTCCCCTCCCTTCTTTTCAATTCCAATATCAGTAAAGTTATAAAGACTAAAGAGTTTAGTTCTTTTTTGTTCCCTATGTGATATTGTCATGTCCTCTTTCATTTCTACGCCCTTTCCTTTTGTTGCCTCGCCTTTAATCAACAGTTTTAATTGGCCAGTTAATTCCTTCTTTCCAACTATCCATAGGTAATCTAAAAATGAAATAAGTACATCTAAAATCAAACTTTTTTAGTTTTCTTTCAAAATAATCCAATTGAGAAAGCAAGAGTCAAAGTTTCTCCTTTAAGTAGCAAGCACAATTTTCACTTTCACTTCTTCTTAACAGGCAACCATTTTAGCTTCCTCTGCCACTTCTACTTAGATAGTTTAAATTATTCCATCTTGTTTCTTATTTCTTCTTTCTTTCCTTAATACCACCAATAAACAAGTTAAAAATCCCCAAAGTTAGAGCTCCTTAATTGTTTTCATAATAAACCAATTTAGGTAACAAGATACATTGTGTCTAAGTTAATTCAAAAGCAATCCACAGGTTTAAACTTTCACTTCTCCACGGCATGACTCCATTTTAGCTGTAATTCTCCGCTGAGCTTTCCCAGTTGCTTCAAAAGATTTCTGCTTACCACCTCTTCCCTCTTTATCTCTCCAAAAGTAATCCATTTCAATGACAAAAAATTTCAAAGTTTACAATTTCCAACTAACAGCCATTCTGTTGTGGCTCCATTGCCTGAGCCTGGGCTATCGACAGATGCAGACTCTGAGAGTGAGGAAGAGGAGTTGGCAAGGTGTCCCTCTCCAGGACCCTCCTCTCTGGCAATGCCTCCAGAGGACACCGAAGGCCAAGAGATAGGCCCAGAGCCAAGCACATCCCTGCAGCCACAGGTGGACAGCAACGAAGGAGATAAGTGCTGGCTGGATCCTTGACAGTGGTGCAGGGAGAAGCGTGCGCAGCAGAGGAGAAGCCGTGCCAGAGATTAGCTGAGTCACTGGACCACACCCCACAGGGTATAAATGTGGGTGTGGTGGCCGGTTCAGTTTGTGATAAGCAAAAACTAGAAATAATCCATGATCTCTGCGTTACTGGACTTCTGCCTGCCTTGTCGGACTGCATTTGGACTAATCCTTATATTGCTGAAACTTTGCCTGCTTTATCGGAACGCTTGCAGTCTAATCTTTGTTTTGTGTGAGTAAGTCTGAATTGGCAGCTAGCCACTGGGTTGCTGCCAGCTTTATCTTCAAAGACTTTGTCGTGTGGCTTATTAACTCCGGGCTGTCTGTGGGGGTGCATGTGTGGGACGGGGACAGAACAGATTCCATGGCATTCAATAAAAAGGGTAGTTCATAGATGGGTCTCTTCCTCCAGCAAATAACTTTTTAAATCTTCTTGCCTCCACAGTTTGTAGCCGCTGTTTAAGGCTAGGGGCTCTCTTTTTGAAATCCATTTTTAAGTGCTGTTCCTGCCTGGGTTAAGTCACTTACCCGGCTTCCAAACAGTTTGCTCTATTTCTTCACTTCTTCCTCCTGCACATCACTTTTCCCGGTTGCCACAGCCTCGAGACAGCCGCCATGGCTGCCACTGAGCCGCCGCCACCGCAGAGGGTAATCCTCCGGCCCCGAGGAACCTGCCTGTTCCTCTCGGCTGACTGAGGGGTCCCTCTCTTTCTCCCTGTCCCTTCAGGATAGGGTAGGTGCATAGACCTGCCGGCGGTGGCATAACAGATGGGGGTTTCGTGGGGCTCCTAAGAGCCCCGCCATTCCACCATCTGGGTCGCCGCGACGCCAACTGGAAGTCCCTCAAGTGCTTTATTTTTTATACAGTTTTACACAGGCAGATAAAAAGACAGGCAAGCAACAGTGTTCTAATTGGACAATCCTCTTCCCTCTTCCCCCACTCAGAAGAAGGTCAGATAACACAGACCAGAGCAAGAATGAGATCATACAGGAAGAAGATACAATGACACCAGAAACGGAAGCAATTTGCTGCATTCTGCCTGATGTCATGGACTTCAATTCCCTACAGAATTCGGACACCACCTTTTCTTAGTTCTAGGTTTTTCTACGTTACAGAGAGGTTGTAAAAATAAAAATACTATTTTGCAAAAGGCCTTTTTGTACGAGGGCTTTTCTTTTCTGAAAGGGGTCAAGGATAAGAGGTAAAAGGCTGAAAAACAGAATTCCTGAGTGGGATACAGGCGATACATGTAAAAAATAAAAATAAAATGGGGTACTTATGTGCATGCTTATTTACAGCAATAGGGCACAGGGCTTGTGGCATGTCCCAGGGGATTAGTGTGTGGGCAGGCGCTGTATACACACGTGTGACAGGAGGGGTTAGGGCATGTTCAGGCTTGTCCCAGGCGTGACCTGATTTTTCAAAAGGCTGATAAAAAGGAGGTCTCTGCAGACACTTGCCAACACCTCTGCTTAAAACGTAGATAGATTTTACTAACATAGATCCTTGCTTCAGAAATAATCAAAATAATGCTAAGTTACAGTCAGAGGCTAATTTATTTGCTGTAAATGTGAGACCTGAACCACCAAAGAGAGCCCGACGTGTTAGGAAAAAGTGTAAAACGTTTAATAATGAGAGTAAGCGTGGCTTGATGGTTAAGATATGTTATTACCGTTTCTGCCAAACAACCAATGGTGAGGGTATGCAGAACATGTAAACCAAAAAAGTTTCATGATTTGAAAATTGAATATATAATGTACTGTATTTCTTCTTTCAGAACAGGCTGCTCATCAGAATACAGGACTTTTGCAAATTGTCAAGACTTGTGTTGTCAAAATTCTCCACCATTGTTTAATGGGCTGCCTGCAAAATGAAGATCAACTGGATGGAGCCATTGAAGCAAGAGTTGTTAAAAGCATGTGTCTTCAAATATCTAAACCTCAAATTGTATGGACAATTATTAATATTTCTGACAAAATGAATAAATTATATTTCACAAGGATACCTTGAACAAAGTCAATGCCTGTATAAAAAGCATTGAGAAGTCGAAGGACCTACAGACATTAATGACAAAGATACAAGAGGAGACCCTGATATCTGTCAAGAGATTGATATGCCAAACTGTATCAGAAATTTATTACAAGAAAATGTTAATGTAAATGGAGCGAATTTCAAATTAAGCAGTTTTTGGAAACATGTTATTTCTGTTCTGTAAAGGGGAGTGACTCAAGGATTATATGTGACGCAACAGCATTGGGGTGGGGGCACAGGACTTGTATTTAGTTGAAACTGATAAGAAAGGGGCTAGGCATTTAAATATAGGTGCACATCTCTGTTAACCGGTAAAGAAGGACTCTTCAGGATGGACAAGACTAATGTAAGTGCTTTTATAACTATTTTAAGATATTGCAAGGCATATAAATACTGTATATATAGGGAATAATATTTACAATAACTGTTTTGTGTTTATTAGGATGATGCTACAAATTCTCAGTGCCTAAAAGCATGCTACGGTATTCTTTTTCCTTTTAGCAAGCAAATATTTGCTATGTATACAATGCCCACAGACTCACAATGGCACAGCTATATTAGGGGTTGCAATGCAAAGCTACAGAATGGATTTTACAAGGTATGGCATTTAATTTGCAGACCTCTATCTTTTCTGTAGCAAGAAGGATACCTATAGGATTCGGTGTTTCTTTCAGACTGGGATGATGATGATGATGATGATGATGATGATGATGATGATGATGATGATGATGATGATGTGTTTGCTGCATGTACAATGCCCACGGACTCTCAATGGGCCGCACATAACGGGTCACGGGGATGCCACAGTACGAGAGACACAAGAAAATAAAAGGTGTGATATTTATTTTGCAGACATATCTATTGTATAAAAGATATAAGGGGTTTAGGGCCTACAATGAAGTGTCATCACCAAACAATAACTTGTAAGGAAGCCCTCCATTTCATGCTATAGACAGTAGTATTTATTGTAATAAACGTGAGAGCCCGTGTGACTCATAGCAGTACATGCCTTTTAGAATGGTGGAATGGACAGATGCGTGACAAATTCCCAAGGAACAGTGCTTCACAAGTTGTTCAAGATGATGGGAACCCGCAAGCAAGCACACACATGCGCCTGTGGAGGACCAGATGTCAGAAACGGAGCAGCAGATAGCCACAACTCATGGATCTGAAGAAATGGAAATGCAAGGTATGAACTGATATTACATACACGCTTTTAGAAAACCGGGCTAGTACGAATTTCCAGTCGACAGTTAATATGTTATATGTACTATAATAAGTAAGAATACTAATCGCTAATTATTTGTGTGCCTACAGATAGATGCAGCAAACGGGTCTGCAAAAGTACCAAGTCCTACTGGATCACAAAGCATTCAGCTGAGTTTTGAATCGCAGCAGAACCCATTGTGCAGTGTATGGGATATACAAGGACAGGAAGTTGAACCCCAGCCGTCCACATCCCATGACATACAAGGTTAATTAAAAATGCACAATAATTTCTAAATATGTTTGTTTGCATTCATTAAACAGTGACAGCTCTTCGATATGTTTTTGTTTTTATTTTTTTATTTATTTAGAACTGGCTTGTAAAAAGTCAAAAAGGGGGGCTGAGGAGCAGCATCCAACACTCACATACAGTGACATCTCCAGTGAAGAGTGTGATATGTCAGAAACACAATCAGCAGAGGAATGGGATCCCTTGGAAGATTCCGACTCACTAAGTACACCAGAAGTACCGGTTGTGTACCTGGAGAGAGTTCAAGCATGGCAGAGGGCCCTGCAGCATTACAGAGCAATAGAGCATTATGGACGCTATAGATTTGTAAATATGGAACATGTTTGATCATTTACCCAGGCTATAGATGTTATTCATAATGAGATACAGAATCTTTTGAACCGTATTTCCAGGGATATACGGCCAAACGATTTTGTACAATTGCGGCTGGATGCTGAGGAATTAGGCAGGCCTCTCTTTAGTGTTAGAAGGCCACTCGAGGAGTTAGATGCTGACCAATACCTTAGTTATGTAGAGAGTTTATTACAAAGCAGTACGGAGATCTTATGGAGGAACTCTTTGGAATTAACAGTCACTATTGTTAAAAACCACGAGGGGAGAGGCCTTAGGAAGTTAGGAACAGTTCTATTCAGTAAGATTTTGGAAAAGAAAATCAGAGTGCCGTGAAGTTGTTGTGGGGAGGATGAGATGCCCTAAGTGCAAGTTGCTTTGTTGCTCTAAGGTTTGTCTTGAAAGACACAAACAGTTGGCGGGAGAAGGAAAAATTATTTGTGAGGATAATGTATTTTGTTCCAGGTGTGGTTTCTATGTACCTGTACCACATGTTGAATGTAAGAAGCTGGCGTGTGGACAGTATGATACCAAAGTAGGTAGCCTGACAGACCATTTATGTTTTCTGAAAAGGATTTTTAAGCCAAATGTCGGCTACCGATACATTGTGTATGATTTTGATGCTGTCAAGAAACAGGGACACATATACCAAACTATGTTGGATGACAGCGATGTTAGGAAATGGGAATGGTATTGTGATAAGTGTCTGGAGGAATTTGTGAAAACATTTGTACAGCCTAAGTTTAAAGGATCTACATTCATCGCTTACAACTCCAAGATTTATGATGGTTACCTAATCCTCAGGCAGCTGATTCGTGAAAAGGTGAAGGTGCAATTGTCAACTCAGGGGGGCAAACTGTTATGCATAACCCTACCAATCTTTCATATACTGGATTTTTCGGAGTATAAGACGCACCTTTTTACCCCAAAAAAGGGGGTGAAAATCTGGGTGCATTTTATACTCCGAATGTAGCCCCACCTACCCACTGGCCCCCACCCTTGGGAGGTTGTTGGCCTCTGTGTGTTGCATTTTCCGGCAGTTTCAGGTGGTGGGGATCCTCACATTGCCAAAAATGAGCAATGTTGCACGCTGGGAGATGGGTCGCGGAAACGGTTAAGGTACTGCTTGGAACCTGCTGAAAACTGCCGCCGCAGCATTTTCATGAGGGTGCACAGCTGTACAAATTGCTTCAGGGAATTGGGGAGAAAAATGTCAGAAAACGCGATGCATGAACGCAATGCTGTTTTTCCTCCCCAATTCCCCGAAGCAATTCGCAACCCTCCTTCTCCTTTTCTGCAGTCTCACTTTCTCTTCCCTCCTGGCCAGATCCATCTCCTGGGCCAGGAGTAGAAGCTGACCGCCCTCAGCCTGGGTAGTCTGGAGAAGGGGCAGTCTGGGCGGCAAGCACCTTGCCTTACACCTCTCCACGCAGAAACGCCCGCTTTGCAAAAGTATTGCCTCCATGCATCGCGTTTTGGCTTATATGGCCATCCACCTCCAGATTGTGTCCAGCTGCATGTTATCCCTCTCCCTTTTGAACATCTTTCCTCCCTCGGGTTTAATATCATCTTGCCTCTATGAACCGGTCTCCTTTTTCATCTGAGCCCCAGCCGGAGGGTGTCTGGGCAATTGTTATGCGGGAGCTGAGGGAGCTGTTGCCTTTCACCAATGGAGGAACAGACCATCTGACTTTCCTGAGCCATTTCCATCTGGGCTAGCCACCGTGAGAGGGCTTGGATCCTTACCTCCGGTTTTGGTGAAATGACACCAGACTCCTCCCACTGCCGTGAGAGGGCAGTGGAGTCCATCTTACTGACATTCAGATCCATCTTGCTCCAGTACTTTTAAACTCTTCATCATACCCCTGGCCAGACTTTTTACCTCCCATCTATGTTTATGTTTATTGGATGTACACGGCAGCTGTCCTTCTTGCACTGCGAGACTCCCCCCTCTTGCAGGCCTGGCCCTCCACTCTATCGAGGGCCTACCTTGATGACGGGTTTTGGAATCCCGAGAGGTGGCATGTGGCAAAGAGGGGGCTGAGGGGCTTTTTAACTTCTTTTTTAACCAAAGTTTTAAGGGGTTCTGGGGGGGAGGGTTGTGGGTTTGGGGGATAACCTACTGAGAGGGAGGCCGGGTCTGACAGTGGGCTTCAGAACGGGGGGTGCGGGGTTCAGAGTCAATGAGGGGGTTAGAGTCCATACTGAGAGGGCGATACCATCAGTACTGTAAGTGGGAGGGGCAGATATGGCGATAGCAAGGGGCCATATCCGGTTATGGGGGCATGCGCCCGCTGTCTCCGAGCGGTGGTGCGCTCTGGCCCCCAATGCTCCTCTCATTCCCTGGGTTGCGCAGATCCTCAGGGCCCGGGCCTTCGGCTGATGTTGTGCAATGCCAGGTCCGTTGTAAATAAAGCCCCCCTCATTTGTGATCTTGTTCAAGAGGGGGGAGCGGACCTGGCGGGTATTAAGGAGACCTGGTTGGGCCAGGAAGAGGGAGGGTCCCCTTGTTGAAATGTGCCCACCAGGCTTCTGAGCATTCCATCAGCTGAGGTCTCAGGGGAGGGGCGGGGCGGTAGCGTTGTTATAAAGGAAGGTCTTGGTCTGAAGGAGGCCATTGTGCCTCAGATAACCGGATGTGAGTCCCTCTTTGTGAAGTGGGGTCATGAGGTGCAGGTGGGCCTGCTGATCACATACCTGGCTCCCTGCCACATGGCGGCGGCCCTGCCTGAACTGCTCAACGTGATAGCCGGGATGGCGGTTGATACCCCCAGACTTATGGTTATGGGAGATTTCAACCTGCCATCCGTCAGTGAAATGTCTGAGGCGGCTCGGGAGTTCATGGCTTCCATGACGGCCATGGACCTGACCCAGTTAGTTCATGGCCCTACACACTCTGGGACACACTCTGGACTTGGTTTTCATCTCTGGCCAGTGGCTGAATGGTTTAGATATAGGGGATGTAGTGATTAAACCCTTGTCATGGTCTGACCATTTTCTCCTTCAACTTGACCTTCAAACTGCTACACCCCGCTGCAGGGAGGCGGAACCGAATAGGTGGTTCCGCCCGAGGTGCCTGATGGATCCTGATAGGTTCCAGATGGAGCTTGGGCCTTTCGCTGAGGCTCTGGCTCACGATCCGGCTGAAGACCTGGTGGCCACCTGGGATAGGGCGGCTGCTGGAGCTTTGAACCGTGTCGTGCCTTTGTGGCCTCTGACCCGCCGCTGATCTCACTTAGCTCCCTGGTTCTCCGAGAAGCTGAGGGAGATGAAGCGCCGGAAAAGACACCTAGAGAGCAGTTGGAGGGCTAGCCTTTCCGAATCTGACTGAACACTGGTAAGGTCTCATATTAAGACCTACCTAGTGGCAATAAAAATGGCAAAGTTTAATTATTTTTCCATTCTTATCGCATCTGCAGATAACCGCCCAGCTGCCCTGTTCAGGGTGACCCACTCCCTGCTCCATCCGGGAGCGCGGGAGGACCCCTTGGAGGGCAGGGCTGAGGATTTTGTGCAATATCTGCATGACAAAGTCGCTCAAATTCGGGAAGGCCTGGACTCTGACTGGGTAGATACAGGCAGGGTGACGGAGACAGGTCTTGTTATCTGGGAGGAGTTTGACCCAGTGACCCCTGATGATGTGGACAGGATTCTGGGTAGACTTAGCGCAGCCACTTCTTTATTGGACCCGTGTCCCTCCTGGTTGGTACTGGCTTCCTGGGAGGTTACACGAGGCTGGCTCCAGGGGATTGTTAACGCTTCTTTGAGAGAAAGCTACTTTCCCGCTGCCTTGAAAGAGGCGGTGGTGAGGCCCCTCTTCAAGAAGCCCTCCCTGGACCCGACTGTTTTAGCAAATTATCGTCCAGTCTCCAACCTTTGCTTTCTGGCGAAGGTTGTTGAGAGGGTGGTGGTGCAACAGTTTCCCCAGTACCTGGATGAAGCGGTCTATCTCGATCCATTCCAGTCAGGCTTCAGGCCTAGGCACAGCATGGAAACAGCATTGGTTGCATTGGTTAATGATCTCTGGAGGGCTCGGGACAGGGGTTGTTCCCCTGTCCTGGTCCTGTTAGATCTTGCAGCAGCTTTTGATACCATCGACCATGCTATCATGCTGCACCAATTGGAGGTGTTAGGGGTGGGGGGCACTGTGTTGTGGTGGTTCTCCTCCTTCCTCTCCGACTGGTCTCAGTTTGTGTTGACGGGGGGCCAGAGGTCGACCCCGAGGCACCTTGTATGTGGGCTGCTGCAGGGGTTGGTCCTCTCACCCCTTCTGTTCAACATTTATGTGAAGCCGCTGGGTGAGATCATCCGTGGTTTTGGGGTGAAGTACCATCAGTACGCTGATGATATTCAGCTGTACATCTCTACCCCGGACCACCCCAACGATGCCCTTGACATGATGTCCCGGTGTCTGGAGGCCGAACGCATCTGGATGGGGAGAAACAGGCTCAAGCTCAACCCATCCAAGACCGAGTGACTGTGGCTTCCGGCGTCCCGATATAGTCAGTTGGTGCCATCTCTGACTATTGGGGGTAAGTCGTTGGCCCGCACGGAGAGGGCTCGCAACTTTGGTGTCCTCCTGGATGCACGGCTCCTTTAGAAGAGCATGTGACGGCCGTGACAGGGGGGCTTTTTATCAGGTTCACCTGATTCACAAGTTGCGTCCCTTTCTGGCTCGGGATGCCTTATGCCCTCGTCACTTCCCGCCTGGACTACTGCAATGCTCTCTACATGGGGCTCCCCTTGAAGAACACCCGGAGGCTCCAACTGGTCCAGAATACGGCCGCGCGGGTGATTATGGGAGCGTCATGGCGCTCCCATGTAATACCTCTCCTGCGTGAGCTGCACTGGCTCCCGGTGGTCCTCCAGGTGCGATTCAAGGTGTTGGTGACCACCTTTAGAGCTCTCCATGGCTTAGGGCCTGGATATTTACGGGACCGCCTTCTGCCACCGAGAGCCTCCCACCGGCCAGTACGCTCCCATAGAGAGGGGCTCCTCTGGGTGCCGTCGGCCAAACAATGCCAACTGGCAGCCCCCAGGGGAAGAGCTTTCTCTGTGGGAGCACCTGCCTTCTGGAACGAGCTCCCCCCGGAGATATGGACAATTCTGGACTTACGTACTTTCTGTCGGGCCCTCAAAACCTTTTTATTTCATCAAGTCGGGCTGGCCTAATCTCTCCAATTGTGCATTTTAATTTGGATTTTTAATGGGGGATTTTAACTGTCGGGCCAAAATGTTTAATTTATTTTTAAATTGTTTTTAAATTTTGTATTTGATGTTTTTTACTTCTGGCTGTTCACCGCCCTGAGTCCTTCAGGAGAAGGGTGGTATATAAATTTAAATAGTAAATTAAATTAAATTAAATTTTCCAGTGTTTAACTCACCGATTCTCCAATGCAATTTGCAGAGCTGCACACCCTCCTCCTTCTTGGTGGCTAAAGGGGAAGAAGAAAACTCTGGGCACGTTGAGAAAGCACATTCTCCTGTTGCTGGAAGAAGTTTGAAGTTGGTTCCCCCCCCTCCCCTTTCTTTTTGAAACTGAACTGCACTACTTTTCTGATTCGTTGATAAATGATCCTTGGAGAAAGCAGCCGCCGCCGCTGATCCATTTCGGGTGGTCAAAATGCCAAGTGGCTGTGGGGAGCGGAGACATTTCTCCTTCACACCGCCCCCCCCAGCTGCTCAGTGCTGTTCAGTTTAAGAGAGCGGGGGGGGGAATCAACCTCGACTGCGACTGGAGTCCTTATGGGCATGAAGACTGTTTGGGAGGAGAAGGTGGCTGAGGAGGGAGGAGTGTAGGAACAAAGTGCAAGGACAGGGGGGCGGGGAGACTGCAGAAGAAGCAGCCCTTCTCCCCTTCTTCCAGCAACAAGAGTGTGTGTGTTCTCAACATGCCCAAAGTTTTCTTCTTCCCCTTTAGCCACCAAGACCTCCGAGTTCTCCCAGGATCTGCCTGGAAGCAGCTCCAGCAGTTCTGATGGCTGCCTTCATAACTTGTGCAAGGGCTGGAGATCCCCACCCCCTATAACAGCAGACTTCTCCTTAACCTCCTGAGATAACTGCCCCCATGAAAATCATCCCCTACCCCATCCTACCCAGTCCAGTTAAATAGATAGGATTTGTTTTAAACTGATAAAAAGATCTGTGCTACGTGTTATCAAAATCCAAATAGAAGTGACTTCCTGTTTGCTGCTGGCCGCCGCCAGACGTTCCTTTGGGATCGTCAGCTTCCACTGCCTGTCAGAGCCGCCTTCACAACGGAACGGCGGCTCGAAAAAACTCCGTTCCCATGAGGAAACGGAGATAGAGCCGGCAGGGGTGGGTAGAACTCTCTGCAGAGTCCCAAAAGTTTTTCTTTTACTTTTGGGATGGAGCGGATGAGATGCCCCATATCCCCAGCCGTTGCTCCGGGCTTTGGGAGACCTCTGCTAATGCAGAGCCAGGCGTCAAAAGCAAGCTTGCGAATTTGACAGATTACTCAAAGAAAATGTGAGCTGGACCTGTAATACTGAAGCGCAAGTATTTTACTTATCTTTTAAAAATTACTTAAGAGAATAGAGGAAGAGAAAGAGGAAAAAAGTTTCTTTTTAAAATGGCGTCTGCCGCGGCTGGAGAAGAGTTTGAGAGGGAAAGTTCTTCCGTTTTTTATTATTACAATGTAGCGGAATAAATACCACTGGCTACATTTGTAGACAAAACTCCGCTCCTGTTTTTGTTTTTCTCTTTTTTCCCTGGAGGCTTGAGTGTTGCTGGCTGGAAGTCTTTTGTCTTGTTTTTTTTTTTTTCTTCTTCTAACAAAGCCTGCTTAGGCGGAAACATGGCACTGAGGCTTGTGAAGTCAGACAAACAAATAGGTGGGGGGGATTCCCCCACTAAGAATTTAAAGCAACATGTTTTAACTCTTCAGTCCCAGAAACCTGATTTTAATATAATAGAATTTTTCTTAGAGGAGATCGAAAGAAGGGATGAGATTGTGAATCAGCAACTTGAAAAATTTAAGCAGGAAACTAAGGAATTGGTGAAATCCAAGTTTGACTTTTTGCAGCAAAAAATTTTAAAATTGCCAGAATTCATGATTCGGTTGGATACAAATATTAATTTACTAGAGTCAAAAATGGATAAAATTCAAGATAAATTGGACAATAGAATTCAAAAAATTGAAAATGATTTGTTAAATATTCAGGATTATAGTTCAGAAGAAAAATTTAAAATGGATGCTGACCAAAAGTCTGGTAATGTAGAATATCTGGAACAGAGGATTCAAAAAGAGGTTCTAAAGATACAATATAATTTCACAGAATATGCAATAAGACTTAGAGGTTTGCAGGAAAATAACAGAGATGACTTAAGGAAAATATCTTCTGAATTTCTAGCTGGGATTTTAAAGATTCAACCTGAGGAAGTGTTTTGTAGGATTGACAGAGCTTATCGAATAAACTCATGGACTGCCAAGCAAAGGCAATTGCCTAGAGATGTGGTAATCTATTTTTCAGATAAAGAAATTAGGAATAAAATTGTGCAAAATTCCTTTAATTCTAATTTGCAATTGTATGGAAGAAAGATTTGGATTTACAAGGAACTCCCACCTAAGATACTAATGGAAAGGAAGAAATTTGGCTTTCTGGTGTCTGAGTTAAAAAGGAGAAATATTCAATTCCGGTGGGACGTCCCAGTTGGTATTATATTGAGATATCAAGGAGAAAGATACCAGTTAAATACTGTTGAAAGGGCGGAAGAATTTTATCAAAATAGGTTGAAAATGAATTTAACGTCTTCAGATATAATACAGGATAAGCAGAAGGAGCTGGAACTAAAGACAGAGACTGTACCAGATAAATTGCCTTTGGATTTATCGGATACCCCAGCTGGATTATCTACAAATTTGAGAGAAGTGCCATCTGATTTTAATGTGATGACTTATCAAGGCAAGGACAAGCATGGAAACCAATTAGAGGATATACAAGGGATAAAAAAGAAATGCGAGACACAAAAAATTAGGATGGAGGTCAAACCCACAAAAAGAAAACAAAAAAAGAAATAGGTTGTACAAAAATAGAAATTTCTAACCCAAGCAACAGTGAAGCCAGTGATTTTAAAATATGAATGATTATGTGAAAACATAGAGGAGGCGACATATTGGTCAATATCATCCTGAGGATAGTGGCAGATCTCTGCATTGCCGTAATTTTGGGACATGGAAAGAGCCTCAAATTGATGGTTTTGAATTATCTATTTTGAAACTTCTTTTTGTGTTGATAAATATATTATAATTATCTTGAATTATAAGGCAAGAGAATCACATTGGGACATGCAGAAGATCGGGTTGTTACCCAATACGATGATGGAAATTAATAATCCTGATGAAACCCACAATTATTATTATATGGAATACAATTATAAAGTCACTCGGGTGGTTGTTTTTACTTTTATATATATAAGAAGATGTTTACTACTGATGGGGGCAGATATGATTGGAGATCTTGAATAAACTGTTGCATCCGCAAGCTATGTCACCCTATTATGGATGTTGGTTTTAACAATCCAGTGGAAAGACTTCAAGAAGATATTATATGGACTATAAATTTAAAGTTATTGTCTTTTCTTTTTTTATTTAGATATAATGGAATATATATATATATATATTTTTAAGTAGTGTGGGCAGTGAATTAAAGATATCAAGAATTGTTGTGTATGGTAAATTTGTAAGACAGTGGGTGAATAAGCTAGCTACAGACTGATTAGTTTAAGAAAAGGGATTTTTAAGTGATACATTTAGGGGAGTGGAGGAAATGGATAGAGTGGAATAAATGTTAAATTAGATTTTATGGGGAGCCCGCTTTGAAATGTTATTAAAGTAGGACTTATTGTATAGTTTTAAAGTGGAAGGTGGTTTTGAATTGTTGCAATAAAGCATAGATATAAAACACTATTATGCTAAATTAGAGTTATTTTATAATAGTTATAGTATAATGTGTTTGTTTTTTTTTGTTTTGTTTTTTTTTTCTCTTCTTCTTTTCTGAAATGTATGGATAAAGGGGGATTTATAATACTTTTAGTAAGTAAAGGTCAGTATTTTGAGGAGGGAGTAAGTAATCTGTTATGAATTAGGGTTTTTTTTTTGTTACGAAGAAGTCACAGGGGGGGAAGGGTGGGGAGGGGGGGTTAGGGAGGGTGGGGAGGGGGGGGAAAAAGGGGGAAAATTTGTATTTGAAAACCTTTTCAATAAAAAAAAAAAAAAAAAAAAATCCAAATAGAAGTGAGGACGCCACTGATCCTGATGCTGGTAGACAGAGGCAGAATTCTTTTTTTCTTGTTTTCCTCCCCCAAAATTAAGGTGCGTTTTATACTCTGGTGCATCTTATACTCCGAAAAATACAGTACGTTTTATTGACAGTCTTTCTTTTTTACCCATGAAATTGAATAAAATGCCTAAAGTGATGGGGTTTCAAGGATCCAAGGGGTATTTTCCACATTTGTTCAATAATGCAGAGAATCAAGATTATGTGGGTCCATTGCCTGATGCCAAGTATTTTAGTCCTGAAACCATGATGCCCGGTGAGAGAGATGCCTTTGAGAAATGGCATGCTGCTAATGAAGGTACAGCATTTAACCTCAAAAAGGACCTTGCTTACTATGGCAAGCAAGATATCAAGATACTGAGAGAGGCCTGTAATAGATTTAGGGAGCAAGTGATGCAAATGACAGGAAGGGAGTTTTTCACAGGGAAGGGCGGAGTGATTCTTGAAGAGAATGAAACTCGTTTCATTGATCCTTTTCAGTATGTAACATTAGCATCTATTTGTATGGCCCAGTACTGGTTCATGTTTTTGAAGAAGGAGACCACAGTGCTAGCGCCTCTGGATAATTATCAGAAGAGCAAGAAAAGCTATTCTGCTTGCTCTATACAATGGCTGCTGTATTTTTTTTTTTAGTTTTTTTTTTTTTAATTACTAACATTACAAACAACATATACAATACTTCACCCTGTGCTATGCATAAGAAAGGAAGATTTGGTTCTTCGGATATATCCTCATGATCGCCAAAATCCACGTTCTCGGGGTACAGGTACCGAAGCATCCAATTTTCCCAGCGCATAGTCCACGAATGGTTTCCAAATTTTCCAGAAAATATCTTCTTTATAGTCACCATTTCTAATTTTAATATCACATGTCATTTTATCGTTTAGAGCTAATTTCCACATTTCACAATACCATTCTTCAATTCACATCTAATTTCCAATATCTGGCTATTATAATTCTACCCATTATAATCATAATTCTAATCAATTCTTTCTCATATTTTGTTGGTTCTATTTCCTTAATTATCAACAGTAATATAGTTTCTGGTCTCAATATTATTACTTTCCCCATCATTTCAAATATCATTTCCTCCAATTGTTGCCAAAACTTTTTAACTTTATCACATTTGTACCACATATGTTCATAAGTCCCTAATTCCATATCACATCTCCAACATTGTTTACTAATTTTGTTATCCATCAATGACAATCTTAATGGAGTCAAATACCATTTCCAAACAACCTTATAATTATGCTCTTTAATCCTTACAGATAAAGTCTTCATAATTCTACTCTTCCAATTCACATTCCAATCTAAATCTGATATTTTAATATTAAGTTCTTTTTCCCAATTCATCTTCATCACCCTTTGTGGTTTTCCATCAAAATTTATAATCTTATATATCTTACTAACGAGTCCCTTTAGCCCAATTTCATCTTTCATAATTTGGAATACTAAATGTTCAAATTCAGTTTTACTTCTACTTATCGAACAATTGTCCCTTACCTTCTTAGTCCATTTTTCTATCTGTATTTTTTCAAACCAGCCTAAACCCAATTTTTCAATGATTTCTTTTTTCCTCCTTTCATTTTCAGAAGTTTTTAACCAATCTATTATAGTTTGTATATTTTCATCTTCCATTACCCTATCACGACTTATATTAGTTTTAATCGGCCAATTTTCAATTGTCTTCCCTAAGAAAATTATATCTGGAATTAAAATTTTAACAAATTTATTCCAAATTTTACTCAGTCCCTTTAACCAATAGCTATTAATTACACATTTTGATTTGGCTTTATCTAAAAACCATGTTGAGCCAAATCTCTTGATGTCTTTTAATTCTAAATCTCTCCAATGACTATCTTCACCTTTAAATATTTTTACCACAGTCCGAATAGCATAAGCCCAATAATAATTGAGTAGTTTGGGGATTCCTAATCCACCTTCCTTTTGATTTTGATACCACATTTTCTTCACTAATCTAGGTCTTTTCCCACCATTGCAAAATTTATCCAATTTCTTCTGATATCCTTCAATATCTTTCTCTGTCAAGTTTAACGGTAACATCTCAAATAAAAAATTAAACTTTGGCAACAACATCATCTTACACATTGCAATTCTACCAAACCAAGACAACTTTATCATTTTATATTTATCTATCTTTTTCTCAATTTCATTCATCACCACATCATAATGTAGTTTTTTCATTTCTTTAACTTTGAGTGAAAGTGTTATGCCCAAATATTTCAATGTTTTTTTAATCCTTATCCCAAGTTGTTCTTGCATATTCTCCCACTCCTTACCATTATTATTCATTAATAGTTCAGATTTTGACCAATTTATTTTCAAACCTGTCATTTCCTCAAATTCTTCCAAATGCTTATGTATCTTTTTCAAATCTTTCTCTATATCTTTCAAAATAATCAAAGTATCATCCGCATACAGATTCATCTTATATCCCTTATACCCTTCCAATCTTCATCTTTTTCTATCATTTTAGTCAAAATTTCCATAACTAATAAAAATAATGTTGGAGACAGGGGACATCCTTGTCTCGTACCCGCTTCCAATCTTATCTCTTCTGTCAACCTTCCGTTCACCTTCACTCTTGCACTACTTTTTTGATACAGTTTTGAAATAACATGTATAAACTTATTACCAAAACCTAGTACCTCAACAATTGTTTTAATAGTTTCCCATTGTACAGAGTCAAAAGCTGTAAACATATCTAATGATACTATACCTATTTTATCAGCATTATATTCAGCAACATCTATAATATTTAATACTCTTCTGACAATATCACTCATGTATCTACCCTTCACAAAGCCTACTTGGTTATAACTTATATATCTATCTATAAATCTACTTAATCTATTACTTATAATGGCGGTAAATATCTTTGCATCTTGATTAATTAAGGAGATGGGCCGACAGGACTCAATCCTTTCTAAATCTTTATCTGGTTTAGGGATTATAGATATCACCGTTCTATTCCATGACAACGGAACTTCTCCACCATGTAAAATTCCGTTAAATAGTTTTTGCAATTTTGGTATTATTATTTCCTTAAATTCTTTATAAAACTCAGCAGGTAATCCATCTTCACCTGGAGCTTTCCCTAATTTTATTTTTTGTATTACTCCATTAATCTCATCTTGTGTTATATCTTCTTCCATCAAGTCTTTATATGTTTGGTCAATTTTCACAACATGTTTTTCTAAATAACTTCTCAGTTTTTCCCGATCAATTAATTTTTTCGAATATAAATTTTGAAAAAAATTCCTGACCACTTCGCATTTTTCTAATTTTTTATAGCATCTTATACCCTTATCATCTATCAAGGCTCCAAATTCTCTCTTCTCTCTTTTATTTTTCGCCATCCTTGCCAATAATTTAGAGTTTTTATTGCTAAATTCAAAAAAATTCCTATTTAAATATCTCATATTCTTTTTTACCAATTCTATATCTTCTTCTATCAATTTATTTTTTAGCAAATTTAGTTCCTCCAAATTTTTTTTTTCTTTAGTAAGCAAAAATTGATTCTCCAATTCCTTAATCTGGCTTTTATCTTTTTCAATTTTATTTTTATAATTTTTTGTATTTTCTGCTTGATAACTTGATACTTTCCCCTCTAAACACTGCTTTCATCGCATCCCAAACAATTTCAAATTTAACCTCTCCATTATCATTCAATCTCCAACATTCTTCCCATGTTTTAAATATCCATTTTTTATCCTCCTCATTTTTATACAGTTTTTCATCATATCTCCAACAACTTCCTTTTTTCTCAAAATTAAAATCTATTTCCATTGTAACTTCTCCATAATCAGAATCCTTAAAAATTCCCACATCTATCTTATCCACATTATTCAACAAATCTTTAGAAACTAAGATATAGTCAATTCTTGAATATGTATTATGTATCTTAGAGTAAAAAGTATACACTCTTTCAGTTCCTTTCACTTCTCTCCAGGCATCCACCACGCCGTTTCGAAACATCCATTTATTTAAGGTCCCCATTTTATTTGCTCCTCCACAACGAGTGGGGTTAGTACTATCTATTTTATCTCTAATTAAATTAAAATCCCCAGCCACAATTACTTTCCCTACACTTTCACTTTCCAAAATTTTAGTTATTTTTTCAAGAAATTCTTTTTGGTTCTCATTCGGTAGATATAAATTAACCAGTGTCACTTTTTCCTCATTAATATTTCCCACAATTATTACATATCTTCCTTCTTCATCCACGATTACTTGTTCTTTTTCAAAATATACCCTATCTGATATCAATGTTGCAACTCCTCTAGCTTTTGAAGTTCCAAAAGATTTTTCATAAATTTGCATACCCTTTATATACATTTTATTTGAGCCTTCAGATTTCTGATGGGTTTCTTGCAAAAATAATATATCTGGTAGATCTCTTTTAATTTTAAGTTCCAATCGTCTTCTTTTGATCTGATTCCCTGTACCCTTCACATTCCATGTCATTATTTTTATTAAACCCATTTAAACTGTAACTTTTTTAATCCTTTCCCTTCCTCTTCCTTTCTGTGCCCAGATCCCAGCACCAATCTCCCACATTCCAAACAACATTCAACATAAAAGAAAAAAAAAGAAAAAAAAGAAAAAGGGGCAAAAGACACATCAAACATTAAATAACAAACAATCTTCATCCCCCACATCCTCAATTGGTTTCCGCCTCTATAAAGAGAGTGGGGGAGAGGGGACGTGCTAATGGCCGGGTCACTTCTTTCGGGCAGTCTACTTAAATTCATCTCTCAGAGAAAAGGGTAACTTCTCCCCGCACTCAGCTTCCTGCAATTCTTTTTCAAGATCCTTCAATTTCTTATCCGCTCCATCTCCCATTATATCATCATGATTTTTCTTTTGTTCAACCATCGCAGGTGAGATTTCCTTCCGCTTTAATCCTTTAGGGTCTTGTCTTCCAGCAGCCCCTTTTTCTTCTGGTGTTGATGTTTTTGCATATGTTCCACCCATCTTGAGCATTTGATCTTTTATCTCTGTTATGTCCTCATACTTTACAATCAATCCAAGTTCATGTAAGTATAACACTGCATCTGTTTCCAAAGTAATTATTTGCATTCTTCCTTTATAAAAAAATTTTAGTTGCTGTGGCGGCCTCCAGTTATATTTAATTCTATTGTCTCTCAGAACCTTTGTAACTGGCTTCAAAAAAAATCTCCACGCTCTTTCTTCTCTTGATATATCCGGAAAGACTTGAATAATTTTCTCCTCAAATTTCAAAGCTTCACCCATCTCTCTCACTTTCACCATCACTTCCAGTTTGTCACTAAGATTTGCAAATCTGACAAGTACATTTCTATTTAAGCCGTTTTGTCTTTTATACCCAATTCTAAAAACACTTGCCAGATTTGTTGCTGTAAATGTGATTTGTGTATCCAGGTCATTGAGCCATTTTAAAACTCGTTGTTTCAAATTGTCCACTTTTTCTTCTTGAATTCCTCGAATAACCAGATTATATTTCCTCGCTTCTTCTTCCAAAAGACAAATTTTTTTATCTTGTTCATTTTTAAAAAAGATTTCTCCAATTTGGAAATTGGACAATGGCTGCTGTATATAGCACATACGGAGAAAATCAACATCCAACATGTTCTGCAAGGCAGTGAAAAACAAGTAGGTACTTACATTTTGGATGGGTTTGCTGTCAAAAATGGTGTCACCACTGCTTTTGTATTTTATGGTTGTTTTTTTCACGGATGCCCTATATGCCAGAAGGCCCAAGACTTCAACAGTCTGCTTGATTCAACCTATGGCCTGTTGTACTCACGCACTAGGATGAGAGAAGAATACCTGAAGAGTGTTGGGTATGTAGTGCGCATCATCTGGGAACACGAGTGGAATGATATGTTGAAGAACAACGATGGATTGAAACGTTTTCTAGCAGATAATAAGCTTCCAACTCCTTTGAATCCCAGAGATGCATTTTTTTGGGGTCGAACAAATGCTAGATGTCTGTACTATAAACCAAAGCAGGGGGAACAAATCTTATATTATGATTTTACAAGCTTATATCCCTTTGTGAACAAGAACAAGTTGTACCCAATAGGACATCCGGAAATAATATACCAAAATTTTGGGGATATAAAACAGTATTTTGGATTTGCTAAAGTTAAAGTGTACCCACCAAGGGCCTCTACTTTCCGGTACTGCCACATAAATCAGGTGGAAAATTAATGTTTAGTCTGTGTGCAACCTGTACAGAAAAACAACAAGCCACGGAGTGCCTCCACAATGATGAAGAAAGAGCCCTAACTGGCACATGGTGTACTGTAGAATTGAATGTCGCTGTGGAGAAGGGGTACAGAATTGCAGAGATTTATTAAGTTTGGCATTTTGAAAGGAAGACAAACACCTTGTATTCAGGCTATATTAACATGCATCTCCGTCAAAAACAGGGGGCCAGTGGGTACCCCGATTGGTGCAAAACAGAAGAAGATAAAGACCGCTATGTTTGTGATTATGAAAAGGAGGGTGTCCGCTTACGCCGGGAACGTATTGAAGTCAATCCTGCTAAAAGGCAGATTGCAAAGTTGTTTTTAAACTCATTGTGGAGTAAATTTGGCCAGGCAACCAATCATCTGACTACGTCTGTGGTGACAGATCCTGAGGAATTATTTATATATCTTTTTGTGTCCTATTACGATGTGTCCTCCTGCGAATTTGTGGATGACGAAGCAGCCATTTTTATGTGGAAAGCCACTAAAAATCATCCTACAAAGTTGACATGTACAAATGTGTTCATTGCCAGTTTTACAACCGCTTATGCACAGTTAGAATTATACAACTTATTGGATCATTTGCGGGACAGATGCCTCTATCATGATACCGATTCTGTCATTTTTATTAACAGAGAGGGGGCGTGGACCCCAGCCTTAGGTGATTATTTAGGGAAACTGACAAGCGAGATTCCTCTAAACACTTCCATCACTGAGTGGCGGGTCCCAAAACTTGTGGGTATGCATTGTTAATAGGTGCTACTGTGTTAAAGGTGAAGGGTCTAACGTTAAATAGCTCCAACTATGTTAAGGTTAACTTTGAAAGCCTGAAAGATTTGGTTGGTGAGTATTGTCTAACAGAGTGTGTGGAAAAGAAAGAGATCAAGGTACGACAGCCGGGCATTGTTAGGGTTAAGAAGCAGTGAGCTCTGAAAACAAGGGTGCTCAGAAAAACTCGTATTATAAGAAAAACTCTTATTATAAGAAAAACTTTTATTATAGACAACTCTAAAAGGGTGCTCAAAACAGAGGATTATTGTACGCTGCCTTACGGCTATTAAGTATGATGAAAAACACTGCCCAATTTTTACTTCCTTTCTCATGTATTATAAGCGGTCCTTCCAATTCTGGGAAATCTTATTTTAGAAAGCAAATGCTAGAACACAGTGAATATGTATTATCTGAAAAGCCTCAAAACATTATATGGTTTTATAACTGCTGGCAAACTCTGTACAAAGAAATGCTTAATAAATTTCCTAATATTAAATTTATGGAGGGTCTTCCCACCTCTTTCGAAGATACTGACTTGTTTCCTCCGAATCAAACCAATTTAGCAGTGGTAGATGATCTCATGGCAACAGCCGGTGACAGTGAGTAAATAGAGAAAGCTTTTACACAGTATGTCCATTACAGAAACCTTAGCATTATTCTCATACTTCAAAACCTCTTTTTTCAAGGTAAGAAAATGAAAACAATAACTCTAAATGCAAAATATTTGATGCTATTCCGATGTCCCCATGACCAGATGCAAATAGTCACACTGGCATGACAAATGTACCTTCTAACAAGGTACTTTCTAGAAGTATTCCAAGATGCCACTAGCAAGCCCCATGGCTCTCTTTTAGTTGAGCTGGCAGCCGTTACTCCAGAAACTTTTAGGCTGAGAACAGACCTCTTCCCTCCGGAATGGCCAGTAGTTTACATTCTAAAAAAGAAGGGTAAAAAGTAACCGTTTTAACAGAGGAGTTCTTAGTTCATCCAGGATGTCAGAGAGGGTGCACAGGAATTTGGGTGATTTAAAAATCTTAGTAAAGGCCAGCCCAAAACAAAGAAAGGCCATCTTATGCAATGCTAATAATGACCTGGTGGGGGCCATAGCCGAAATAGCTCTGAATACTTTAAAAGATAACCTGCCTCTGAAGCCTTCACAATACCGAAATTTAAAGAGAAAGAAAGACTGTATTAAAAAGTTGAGTGATAGTAAGCTCTCTTTGAAAAAGAAGAAACAGGTTATTCTTCAGTCAGGGGGTTTTATAGGGCCATTACTAGGGGCTGCTATACCATTGCTGACTAATCTATTAATCCGGTAAACATGGAGTATGTAGAGAAAATGTATTTGATGTCGAGACACCAGATGGAGCAGCTACATGAGAGGACTCCTACTATGGGTGCTACAGCCACTAACCGATTGGATGACGAGATGCATACCATTCTTCAGAGACCTGATTTGTGTGAGGATGACAAGATTAAGCTCTACAATTCCGTACTTCAGAGGTATTTAAGACTGACCAGAGACTTCCGGTTGGCTCTGTTGGCGCCGAAGACGCTCCTCCATGAGCATCCGCTCCCCTGATCTTGTAAAGCCGCTAGAACAGCCGAAAATCAGCTGTCTAGCGGCTTGGAAATTCTCTCCCCAGGCAAAGGGGAGAGAGAAGAGCAGACAGGTATAGGTAGAGCTCCCCAAGTGCCCCAGGAACAACTCTGGGGCGCGAAGGACGAGAGCTCCCTGGAAGCCTGTCAAAGCTCCAGATCTGGGGACGCCTCTGCTAACAAACAGAGCGAGACGCCGCAACCACCTCTGCTAACAGCGCTTGCAATAAACATCGATTGAATTGAAGCAGACAGACCAAAGACAGGAGAAATCAGACTGCAAGTATCTAAACTTAACTCTAATGTGTATTACTTCCTTCTGAACTATTAAGAGAGGAAACAAGATGGCGATTGAGACTTAATGGGGCGTGGAAAGTGAAAGTTAAAAGGAAAGTTTCATTTTCAGCGCTGACAGCCCCTGTTTAAAATTAATTCTGGCATTGAAAGAAAGAGGATTTTAAGGATTTAAGGACTGGAAAAAATTTTTTTTGAGCTTTATGGAATTTGTGTTCTGGTTGCTGATTAAAAAAATAAATAAATTGAAAGTGAAAGATGGCTTCAAAACCAATAAAGACTGTTCCTGTTAAAGGAACTGGTAGTGCTGGGAGCTCCCCAGCTCATACCTCCAGATTGCAAACCCTTGCTCCCCCAACAGAACCACAAACTTTAACACTTGAGATGCTGCAGGGGGCTTTAAAAGTTACAGAGAATAAAATTGCCCCTGTGATTGATGAAAAAATGCAGAATATTGCAGAGGAAATGGCTGATATTAAAGATTTGATTTCAATTCAGAATAAGGAAATCATTACTTGAAACAATTTAAAAATGAAGTAATTTGTCTACAAGAGACTCATATCAGAACAAAAGATCAAAAATACTTAACCAATGCGAGACTAGGTGCACATTTTGTTGCATCAGCCCCAGAGAAGAAAAATGGTATAGTTAAATATTTAAAAAGAGACTTAATTGCTAAATTAATTGAAGCAGATGATCAAGGAAGTTTTATAGCAATCAAACTTTTAATATAAGGAGAAAAAGTACTTCTAATTGGATTATATGCCCCGAACCAACAACAGGAGAAATTCTACAACCTTTTAAATTACAAGCTGTTACAATGGGATTATAAAATATGTATTTTACTGGGGAACTGGAATGGAGTTTTGGTTATTAAAAAAGACAAGAAGGGACCTAAGCAAAATGTCTTAACGCATGCACGGCTGCCAAAATCCTTTTTTGAAATGATGGATGATATGGAGCTGAGGGATATTTGATGAGAGAGAAACCCAGAAGAAAAGGATTTTACTTTTTATTCAGACAGACATCAATCTTTTTCTAGGATTGATTTTATATTAATTACCAATGATCTTTTTTCCAGGGTGAAGAGTACGAAGATATGTCCAAGAGTCTTAATGGATCATAGTCCAGTTTGGATGGAACTGGAGTATGGAAAGGGACCTAAAAGGTCCTGGAGGTTAAATGAAAATCTGTTTAGGTATGAGGAAAATATAAAAGAATGTAAAAAATTTATGACAGAATTTTTCACTATGAATATGCATAAGGGTACATCTATGGAAATGGTGTGGGATGCAAGTAAAGCATATATGAGAGGTATTTTGATATATCTGAACAATAAATATAGAAATAAGCAGGGGGAAAAAAGGAAGGATTTGGAAGAAGAAATTAAAAAAAAAGAACAAGCTTTGATAGCAAACCCAGCAGACAAGAAAATAAAAGAGGCAATTAATTTACTAAAAGGGCAGTTTAAGATGTTAATGGCAGACCAGGTTGCAACTAATCTACAATATGCCAAACATAATACCTTTTGTAATGCTAATAAACCAGGTAGATGGTTAGCATACTTGTTAAGGAAGAAACAAAAGTCACGGACCATAGAGAAAATAAAATATAAAGGTAAAGAGGTTTATCAACAAGAGATGATTAAAAAATCATACTTAGAATTTTATACTAGGTTGTACTGGCGACAAAATTCAAGATATAGATATAGATAGAAAGGGGTTGAGGGCTTTTTTAGCTAAATTTTTAATCAAAATTTTAAGGGGACCCAGGAGGAAGGGAGGGGGTTATAAAAGTGGACCCGGGGGGGGTTCAGATAGCGACTGAGCGGGGTGATGGGTCGATTGGCTGCAACAGAGGGGTCGTGAAAGGAAATTTAACCAGGGAGCAGGGGGACGATAGGAAGGGCAGTGTAATTGAAATAATGAGTGGGAGGGGCAGGTATGACGGGTGCAGGGGGCCATATCATGTGCTGGGGGTGCATACACGCTGTTTACAAGCAATTACGCAATCCGGCCCCCAATGCGCGACTCGTGTCCTGGGTTGTGCAGAGTCTCAGGCCCAGGGTCCGCGGCTGATGTTGTGTAATGCCAGGTCGGTCGTTAATAAAGCCCCCCTCATTTGTGATCTTATTTTAGAGGGGGGTGCGGACCTGGCAGGTATTACGGAGACCTGGTTGGGCCAAGAGGGGGGGTTCCCCTCATTGAAATGTGCCCACCAGGTTTCCGTGCATTTCATCAGCCAAGGGCCCAGGGGAGGGGTGGGGGAGTGGCGGTGATTATTAGGGAGAGTCTTTGTCCGAGGGAGACCACTGTTCCTCAGATAGCTGGATGTGAGTCCCTCTTCGTGAAGTGGGGCCGTGGGGTGCAGATGGGTTTGCTGACTACGTACCTGGCTCCCTGCCACATGGCAGCACCCTGCCCAAGCTACTTGACGTCATTGCCGGGGTGGCGGTTGACACCCCGAGACTTATTGTCATGGGGGATTTCAACCTTCCGTCTGCGGGTGAGGCGTCAGAGGTGGCTCGGGAGTTCATGGCTTCCATGACGGCCATGGACCTGACCCAGTTAGTTCAAGGCCCAACTCACATAGGGGGACACACTCTGGACCTGATTTTCGTCTCTGGTCAGTGGTTGAATGATCTTGGTAGAGGGGACCTAGACATCAAACCCTTGTCATGGACAAATCATTCGCTCCTTTATTTAGACTTTCCTACCACTTTCCTCTGCCGCAGGGAGACGGAACCGATCAAATGGTTCCGTCCCAGGTGCCTGATGGACCCCGAAAGGTTCCTGATGGAGCTTGTGCCGATTCCTGAGACCCTGGCACACGACTCAACTGAAGAGCTGGTGGCCGCCTGGGAGAGTGCGGCCGCCGGAGCTTTGGACCGCGTCATGCCTTTGCGGCCTCTGACCCGATGCCGATCTCAATTGGCTCCTTGGTTCTCTGAGGAGCTGAGAGAGATGAAGCGTCGGAAAAGATGCCTAGAGAGCATTTGGAGGACTAGTCAATCCGATTTCGACCGGACACAGGTGAGGTCTTATATCAAGACCTACCTAGTGGCGATAAAAGCGGTGAAATCTAACCATTTTTCCGCTCTTATCCCATCTGCAGAGAACCACCCAGCCGCCCTGTTTAGGGTGACCCACTCCCTTCTTCGGGGGGGTGCGGGAAGATCCCTTGCAGGGCCGCGCTGAGGATTTTGTGCAATTCCTGCATGATAAAGTCGCTAGGATTCGGGATGGCTTGGACTCCGATTGGATGAGTCCAGGGGAGGAGACAAGGGCAGGTCTTGAGAATATTATCTGGGAGGAGTTTGATCCTGTGGCTCCCGAGAATATGGACAGGGTTCTGGGTAGGATTAGTGCCGCCATGACTTTTGTGCATTTGAAAAGAAGGTATATTGCCTATCGTTTGGATGCAAGGTACGCCAAATGTCAATTAAATCTAATTCATCGACTAACTCAAAAAAAGCTCTCGGTAGATTTGTCCTTTTATTTTTTTTTTCTTTATTGCTCTTGTGGTCCTTCTCCGGATCCACAATGCCATTGAAATCCCCTATCATACAGATTTCGTTATATGCCATTTTCACTAATTGTTCATGGAGTTTCTTAAAAAATTCTCCCTGTTTTTTATTTGGGGCATAAATGCCCACTAATAATACCTTGGAATTCCCTCTCTTAATTTCAATCATGAGGATTCTACCTTTTGTATCTTTGAATTTCAATTCTGCTTCAATTCCTTTTTTTACGTAAATTACCACCCCCCTCTTCTTTTTCTCTGTCAGCGAATCGAATGTTTGACCGAATTTTTTATATTCTAAACATTTACTCTCTTCTTTTTTTATGTGCACCTCTTGTAAACACATTAGATCAACATTTTGTTTACCTAATTTTGTTAATATTCTTCTCCTCTTTTTGTAATCATTTAGTCCATTGACATTTACGGATATTAGCTTCAAGTCATTCATCTCTATACCTCTATCTGATTATTGGTTCTTGTTTGTTTCTTACGGCCCTTACTGGTCTTGTTTTCTTCTCTTTGGCTTCTTCTTCTTCTTCTGTCTTCTCCTCTGCAGTTGCTTCATTCGTATTCTGTTGGTGTAGGGCTTCCTCCTCCACTACTGCTGTTTCTAGTTCTTCCTTGCTACCCTGCTCTTCTTCCACACCTCTCAACTGATCAAGGAAATCTTGTGCTGTACTCAGGCTTTCTATTTTGATTTTTCTTCCTTGCCAGGTTATTAGCATCCCTTCTGGGAGAAGCCACCTGAATAGTATCTTTCTTTTATTCAACTGTATGGCCAAAAATCTGTATCCCTTCCTCATCTCCCGGACTCTTCTTGGTATCTGTTTTAGGATTATTATTTCTTTTCCTCGATATGTTATCTGTTCGTCTCTTGCCATGTTGTATAGAATATCTAACTTTTTTCCGTGCGAAGCGGATATGTACTTCTCTAGGAAGCTTGTTCCTTCTTGCGTAGTTAGTCTGGACCCTGTATACGTCGTCCAGCTCCCTAATTATCGCCTGTTTGTCTTGGTGAAGTGCATCAGCTATCAGCTCCGCCATCTTTTCACCTAGGTCTTCCTCTTTGTCCTCGACAACATTCTGAAATCGCAAATAGAAGGAAGCCTGGTCCATCTCCAATTGGATTATTGAGTCTTCTAACTCTTTATTTTGACTTGTTAATGTTTGATCCACAATATCTAATTTCTTTTCAGTTTGATCAATTCTTGTTTCAGCTTTTTGAATTCGTTGTTCATTATTAACTATTGATGTTTGGATTTCATTCATTTTCTGGTCCAATGCATGTATGTCTGATTTTAATTCGACATGATTATTTAACAGTTTTTCCTGCATTGCCATCATCATTTCTTGGATCAGGGTTAATGATGCTTGCAGAGTTTGCATTGCCAGGCTTTCTGTTGATTTTTATGTCGCCGGAGAGGTTGTCGTTATAGTGGGATTAGAGGGAGTCTTTTTTCCTGTTTTCCCCGCTGTGAATGACATGCTTGTCATTTCTTTCAAAATTTTCTTTTGCTCTCTAATTATCCTATCAATGTTACTCCAAATTCTCATTCGCCAGTTAGCGCCTCTATTATCTTTTTTAAAAAATATATATATTTATATATATATATATATATATATATTCCTATATCTAATTTTTCCTTCTAAATTTATAAATAAGTATAACTAGCTTAGTAGATATGGGTTAGACAGTTCAATATTATACAATCAATATATCAGTTAATCAACAAGTCACAATCAATGTATCAATATAGCAATTAATTTGGCTAAATATTATACTTTTAAATGCTTAAAGTACTATAAATACTGTAAATGGAAATTTTTGAATACTTGATTTTAAGTACAATTACAATTTTAAATACTATAAAAATACTAATAAATACTATAAATGCTAAGCAGCGGAATATATATAGAAGATTTAAAATATCATAGCTTGAGAGTATATTATATATATCTAGACCAAGCAAATACTGTAATTCTTATATTACTAAATATTAATAAGTTGATATATAAAATATGCAAAGTTACTATAAATACAAGTGAGTATACTTAGATAATTAATTAAATGAATGCAAATCAAATAACAGTGTATAATAGTATATCTTGTAAGCAAGTAAAGTCAAGACTTAAATAGCCTAAAAATTAACAGTTCTTATTAATAACACTATTACTATGTAGAAGGTCAGGGGGTTGAGGACAGCGTTATAAAAAGTAAAAAGAATAAAGAGGAAGGCTATCAAGATACAATAAGGGACAAATGGTATTTTCCACAAAGATGAAGTTTTTTGATTTTGATTTTTTTTTTCACTCAGTCTTCAATCTCCTCCAATCTCCTCCAATTCTTCCTTAGCCACAGCCGAAGCTCTATGATAAATCTCACAGCTAGATTGTCTCTATGCCTGTCCTTTTCAGCTTTTGCTCTGTCAGGCTTCTTTAATGGCTGCACTTCCTGTTCTCCAATACAGGCAAGTAAAATCCGATCTTCAGCTTAATTCACCTTCCCGCTATGGCCAGCAAATAAGGAACAAAATTTTTCTGAGTTCTTATGTGTTCCTTGCTCCACCAATCCTCTTTTTACGCAGACAGTTTCAGCGCCCTCAGACTTTCCTTTTCTGCGCTGGCTAGACGAGCTCTGTGCCTTGGCAAACTGCTCTTTGATCTCCAGCGCTGCTCGTTTCCACTCTGAGCCCCTCACTCTCGTCTACGCCGACCCCTTTTTGATGTTTAAATCCACATAGGCAGGGAAAGTAGGTTTTGATCACGCCACTGCAACCTCCGATCTTCCTTGCTTCCTTCTAGTTGTCAGCTCCCCACAGCTTCAAGTCAGCCATTAAAAGGCTGACTCACTCACGCTGGTTTGACAGAGCCGCCCGGATTTGCGAGAAGTGCTTGCGCTTCACTTTCTTGCTCGCCAGACTCCCTCTATTGTCCGCGGGGCTCTCCAGGTCCCGCGCCCCTGAAGGGATCCCCAAAACGTGGTGACAGGCGGTGTTGAGGAGTAGCGATCACTCACTCAGCACCATATTGCCGCAGCTCACCAACCGGAAGTGACATGGCATGGGTTAGTAGGAATTTGGGGTTAGAAATCGGAACAGCTGTAATTAACCCAAATGATTGGGCAGATCATAATCCATTAGAAATTAGATGGAAGCTTGTTCAGAGAAAATACCAACGGAGGTGGAGGTTAAATGCTAAATTATTGGGCGACAAAGACTGTATACAAAAATTCAAAGAAGAAATAAACTTCTTTTTTAAGGAAAATGAAAACAAAGGCACATCCCGCGCAATAGTATGGGATACAATGAAGGCCTATCTGAGAGGAGTCACGATTTCATATACTGCACATAAAAATAAAGAAGAAAGGAAGATCCTGGAAGACTATTTAAATCATATAGGAGAATCAGAAAGAAAACTCCAAGATAACCCAGAAGATGAAGCTGCCAAAGAAAATTGGATGATGTGGAAGCATAAAGTAAATATCATGGAGCAAGAAGAGCTGGCACAAAGAATGAAAAGAACGAAACAATATCTTTTTGAGAATACTAACAAATCGGGCAGGTGGCTGGCCTATAAATTAAAAAAGGAAAATGAAAGGGGAATAATTCATACCTTAGAAGACTCTAAGGGCGAATTATTGACTAACGAGGAAGGAAAACGGGATAGGGTGAGAGAATACTACGAATCCCTATACAAAGAAGAGGAGATACCGGATGACAAAATAGAACAATATTTGATAAAAGCAGAGCTCCCACAAATAACTGATGATGAGAAAGAAATGCTCAACAGAAAGATTACAATTGAAGAATTAAAAACAGCCCTCTCCAAATTGAAAAATAATAAAGCGCCAGGACCTGACGGATTCCCAGGGGAAATATATAAAAAATTAGAAGAAACACTCCAACTGAAATTAGTAGAAATTTTCAATGATGCATTGCTAGACCATAAAATTCCAGAGTCATGGAAAGAGGCGCATGTTACACTTGTGCCGAAAGAAGGTGCCGACCTAAAACAAATCCAAAATTACAGACTAATTTCGCTCCTAAATACTGACTACAAATTATTCATGGGTATAATGGCAGAAAGAATGAAAAAGATTTTAAATAATTGGATATACAAAGACCAGAACGGATTTTTACCGGGGAGACAAATTAGGGATAATTTGAGAATCGTGCTAGATACACTAGAGTATTATGAAGAACACCCCGGAAAACAGATGGCTCTGATCTTTGTTGATGCTCAAAAAGCATTTGACAATCTAAATTGGAAATTTATGATTAAACAAATTGAGATTATGAAATTCGGAACAAATTTTGAAATGATGATTAAATCTATTTATAATAACCAAAAGGCGAGCATCCTGGTGAATGGGGATAGGACCAAAACATTCCAAATTAGTAAGGGAGTAAGGCAAGGTTGTCCCCTATCCCCCTTATTGTTTATTCTGGCCCTAGAAGTTCTTCTCCGGAAAATTAGAACTAACGAGGAAATAAAAGGATTGAAGATCAGGAAGGAGACCTACAAGATGCAAGCATTTGCGGACGACGTAGCTCTAATCCTTGAAGACCCCATAGAATCGGGACCCAAAGTATTAGAGGAATTAAGTAAATATGGAGAGGTGGCAGGCTTTATACTGAACAAAACTAAAACCAAAGTATTGATCAAGAACACAACTGAGAGCCAGAAGAACGAGATAAAAGAAGTATTAGGATTACAGGTTGCCAAAAAAATTAAATACCTAGGAATTTGGATTACATCAAGATGTTCGACCCTGAAAGACGATAATTATATTCCCCTAATTAGAAAAATGAAACAAGACCTAGATAGCTGGAAAAAAATAAGACTATCACTTTTGGGCAAGATAGCCACAATTAAGATGAACATCCTCCCCAGAATATTATTCTTATTCCAAAATATACCGATAAATTTAGATAAATTTTTTTTTTTAGAATTAGACAAAATCATCAGAGAATTTATATGGGAGGGGAAAAAACCGAGATTTTCCATTAAAATTTTAAGGGGCAAAAGAGATATAGGCGGATTTGGACTCCCAGATTGGGAAACATACTACAGGGCAGCTAAGCTAGTTTGGTTAAGAGACTGGATCACCTTGGAAAATGAGAGGATTCTCACTTTAGAAGGCCATGACTTGCAAAAAGGCTGGCACGCCCACATTTGGGACACGGAGAAGAAAAGGAAGACACATTTCCATAGACATAAAATTAGAGACTCCTTGATACAAACATGGACTCAGATTAGGCAGAAATATTACAAAAAAATTCCAAATTGGCTCTCAACGATGGAGGCCCTGACCCACCCAAATAGGTGGGAGAGGGAGAAAATGGGCAGATACAAAGACATTCTGGACGAAGGAGGGAGGCTTAAACCAAATGACACCTTATGAGAGCAAGGAATAATTTTAGATTGGTGGACCTACTCACAAGTAAAATCCAGATATCAGAGAGACAAAGAACAATACGGTTTAGAACTTGGACCAAATGGATTGGATAAAGTCCTGATGGGAACAAATAAAAAGATTCTGGCAAAACTATACAATTATCTATTAGGCGACGATAAGTTTGAAGATGTCACAAAGAACCAAATAATTGCATGGGAGAAAAATATAGGGCGCGATATAAATTTTGGGGAATGGGAGGAGGCATGGAACAGAAATCTTAAACTCACTAGAGCGGTGGCATATAAGGAAAACCATTACAAAATGTTTCACAGATGGTACCTAGCCCCGGCCAGACTAGCGAAGATATATCCCAATATACATCCCAATTGTTGGAAATGTGGCCACAGTCAAGGCACCTTCTTTCACATGTGGTGGACATGCCCGGAAGCAAAAGGATACTGGAATAAAATTAGGAGGTGGTTACAAGAAATAATTGACGAAGATATTGAACTAACACCAGAGATTTTCCTCCTGGGAATAATAAAGAAGCCATATAGAAAGGAAATGACACATTTAATGATCCACATAATTACAGCCGCTAGATTGGCATACGCACAGTACTGGAAAGAGAAAACTCATCCACCAGAAGAGCTTAAAATTAAGAAAATACTCGAGTGCGCAGAGATGACTAAATTAACTTATGAATTAAATGATGAGAAGTCAGTTTACTATATGGTATGGGAAAAGTGGTACAAGTGGTTGCATGACAAAATGAAAGAAAGACCTAAAGGTGTGTTAAATATTGGTTAAAAGTGAGTTGAAATGTCACCAAGTACTATTTATGTAAATAGTTAAAACACTGCACATCCGATACTAATTGAAAATGTTATCATACTTATGTGTTTTATTTTTCTGTTTGAATGTTTGTTTTTCCTTTTTCTCTTTTTATTTTTTTATTTTTTTTGTTTTGTAAAAAACCTCAATAAAGTTTCTATAAAAAAAAAAGGATTAGTGCCGCCACATGTTTATTGGACCCATGTCCCTCCTGGTTGGTACTGGCCTCCCGGGAGGTTACACGAGGCTGGCTCCAGGGGATTATAACTGCTTCTCTGAGTGAGGGTGCCTTTCCCGCCGCCTTGAAAGAGGCGGTGGTGAAACCCCTCCTCAAGAAGCCTTCCCTGGACCCGGCTGAATTAGCTAACTACCATCCGGTCTCCAACCTTTGTTTTGTGGTGAAGGTTGTTGAGAGTGTGGTGGCACGACAACTGCCCGGGAACCTGGATGAAGCTATCTATCTAGACCCGTGCCAGTCAGGCTTCAGGCGGGGGCACAGCACAGAAACGGCATTGGTCGCTTTGGTGGATGATCTCTGGAGGGCTCGGGACAGGGGTTGCTCCTCTGTCCTAGTCCTATTAGATCTCTCAGCGGCTTTTGATACCATCAACCATGGTATCATGCTGCAGCAGTTGAGAGGGTTAGGAATAGGGGGCACCGTTCTGCGGTGGTTCTCCTCCTTCCTCTCTGACCGCTCGCAGTTTGTGTTGGCAGGGGGGCAGAGGTCGACCTCGAGGCATCTCGCATGGGGAGTGCCACAAGAGTCGGTCCTCTCGCCCCTTCTGTTCAACATTTATGTGAAGCCGCTGGGTGAGATCATCCGTGGTTTTGGGGTGAAGTGTCATCTGTACACTGATGACACTCAGCTGTACATCTCCACCCCAGACCACCCCAACGATGCCCTTGATGTGATGTCTCGCTGCCTGGAGGCCGTGCGTGTCTGGATGGGGAGGAACAGGCTCGGACTCAACCCGTCCAAGACCAAGTGGCTGTGGCTGCCGGCGTCCCGATATAGTCAGCAGGTGCCATCGCTGACTATTGGAGGTGAATCTTTGCCCCCCACAGAGAGGGCTCGCAATCTGGGTGTCCTTCTGGATGCACGGCTGTCTTTAGAAGAGCATATGATGGCCGTGGCCAGGGGGGGCTTATATCAGGTTCACCTGATCCGCCAGTTGCAGCCCTTTCTGGACCGGGACGCCTTGCACACGGTCACTCATGCCCTTGTCACCTCCCGGCTGGACTATTGTAATGCTCTCTACATGGGGCTCCCCTTGAAGAGCACTCGGAGGCTCCAACTGGTCCAGAATGCGGCCGCGCAGGTGGTTATGGGTGCAACTCGTTGTGCCCGTGTGACACCCCTCCTGTGCGAGCTGCACTGGCTCCCAGTGGTCTTCCGGGTGCGATTCAAGGTGCTGGTTACCACCTTTAAAGCGCTCCATGGCATAGGACCCAGGTATCTTCGAGACCGACTTCTGCCACCAGTAGCCTCCCACCGGCCAGTCCGCTCCCACAGAGAGGGTCTCCTCAGGGTGCCATCGGCCAAGTTATGTCGGCTGGCGACACCCAGGGGGAGGGCCTTCTCTGTGGGAGCCCCAGCCCTGTGGAATGAACTGCCCCCGGAAATACGTAAGATCTCCGACCTCTGGGTGTTTCATTGCGCATTAAAGACTCTGTTGTTCCGCCAGGCCAGGCTATCAACATAATGATTTTAAATTGGGGTATTTTAAATTTTTGGGGTTTTAAACCGGCCAAATCTATTTAATTATTTTAATTTTTAATCATTGTTGTGTCTTGTGTTTTTAAATTGGCTGTACACCGCCCTGAGTCCTTCGGGAGAAGGGCGGTATAGAAATAAAATTATTATTATTATTATTATTATTATTATTATTATTATTATTATTATTATTATTATTATTATTATTATTATTATTATTATATAATTTCAAAAGAGCAAAAGGAGAGTTTAAATCAACCGATAACTTCTGAGGAAATTATGTTTGCCATTAAGCAATTGAAAGTGGGTAAAGCTCCCGGGATGGATGGTTTGACAGTTGTTTACTATAAAAAACTACAGTTGGAAATGGTGGAACCACTTAAGAAATTATTTAATAATATACAATTTGGAGGAGGGGTACCTCCGTCTTGGAAGACAGCCTTTATTTCTTTGATCCCAAAGGAGGATCAAGATCACACGTATCCAAAAAATTATAGGCCGATATCACTTTTAAATACAGATTGCAAGATTTTTGCTAAAATAGTAGCAAATAGATTAATGACAGCTATGCAACAAGTGATCCATCATGACTGATCTGGTTTTATAAGTGGTAGACAAATGAAAAGTAATGTAAGGCAAATTGTTAATTTGTTAGAGTATTTGGGGAATGTGAGAAAAATAGGAATTATTCCTGTAAAAGCATAACCTGAGTTACGCCATTTTGAAATCATGTTAAGGTTTTGTTTTACCTTGTATAACCTGATTATATAATTTAGCTGACATTTAAGAACATGAGAAAGGAAATGTGTAATTCCTGTTTTTGAGAAGATGTTTGTTTTGCAGGAAATACGTTCCTGGGTTAACTTGCCCTTATTAATTAAAGGAAGTACGCAATTGATGTTTTTGAGGGGTATTGCTGTTGGGAATTGGGGAATTTCCAGGGTGGAATTATGTACTGCATATGTTATATAAGATGTTATGTAAGATCTGGAACTGATTCCCAAGGTACTTTATTGACGTGTATTCTGAATGTCCTGAAGACTATAAAAACTTGTGTAAATTGTTTTATTTCCGTCTTTCTCTACTTTAGAGAGAAAGTCCCTTTGCAAAGAATAAACTTTGTTCCAGGATTATTTCGGTCTTTGTCTCTTTAAAACGATAATGGGATTTACCTGTCGACCACAATTGGCGCCCGAAGGGACTGAAAACATTCTGTCTGGAAGGGATTTCCCTGCGTGCGCACATAACACTGATTTCAGTGAGATGGGGTTATTTCCTTTCCAGCCGGAATTGCTTTTCTATGAACCTTGAGGCAGAGACCTGAATGCCTGGACAGAGAGGAACGTTCCTGAAGACTTCGGTGCACCAGGAGTGAGTATATGTTTTCTTTTTGGTGGTTTGGATTTGTGTATGTTTGTGTGTATGGCCTGTATGATTTGTGTGTATAATTAGTGTAATACCGGTTGGGGAAAGTATGGGGACTTTACTAGGGAAAAGTGCTGCTGAGACTGAGATATCCTCCATCCCCCATATCTCCATTAGTGGTTAGAGGATTGGTTGGAAGCTTGTACAAAGGTATTAGATAAGGTGACTATGATTAATTATTGTAAGGAGGTTTGGCTGACGTTTGTGTTGATACAGCCTAATTATAGGTGGAGTAAGTTTGGGGAGTCAGACCCATATTGGATCAATGCTTTGAAGAAAGTTTTGGTGAAAAAAGAAGTTGAAAGTTCAATTGTTATATGTTGAACCTCAGTTCCATATTCAGTAGTTTAACTCCTCTTCCCCGAGAAGTTCTAGAGTTTTGTATGGGAAGGAAGAAGAGGAAGGTTGGGATCCTTTAGTTTATGCTACATGCCCACCTCCCCCTCCTTCGTATAATCCAAGTTGTGGGTGAAATTGATGTTGTTGCTGGGAGCCGAAAGGAAGAGACTTTAGCAGGGCAGTAATATAGGCAGCTGGAAAAGGAGTTGGGTGAATTGTTAGTAACTGTGAAACAGAATCCATCCACTTCTCCTCATGTTACATGTTCACAAACTAAAGGAATGTTTCCTTTAAGAGGAATGCTGAATGGTATTGCGGCTTTTGTGAATGAGTCTTTGACATCTTCTGATCTGGAAGATTATAAAAGAAATATGCCGTCTTTCTAAGCGGATCTGATTAAGTTGTCTGAGTCATTGGATTTGTTCTTGAGACCCAATCTGTATACTTTTGCAGAGTTACAGTGTATATTGGGTTATTTGTTCTCCCCTGAGGAGAGGTCACAAATTCGAAAGGCAGCTATGGTTTTTTTTGGATAAAAACCCAAGTGGGGGCTGTTCAGCCCGTTGCTGCAGATGTTAAGTCTCCATTAGTTGATCCTGGTTGGAATAATAATAATTTAGCTGATCGGGAACAAATGGAGGGAGTTAAGACAGCTGTACCTCAAGGAAGAAACAAAAGTTTTTGAGGTGGAACAGTTGTGGGAAGAAACACCGTCTGTGTTTCTGGAAAATATTAAGGACAATTTGAATAAGCACACTGGTCTTTCTCCTGAAACGCCAGCTTATGAGTCCTTAATGAAAATGAAATTTGTGACGAAATCATGGCCAGACATACAGAAGCTACTACTGATATTGCTGCTCTGTTGAAAGAAGCTTAAAAGGTCTATGTGAATAGGGATGAGGCCAAGACTAGAAGAGGAAAAGGTTTTGTGAAACTTCGATTGCAATGTGGCAACAGTGTCCTGGAATTGGGAGAGGATTACACCAGTGGGAAAAAAGTCTAGTGTTGGTGGATTGGAAAGCAAAAAGTGTATTATACGTTTGGATGTGATATTTGTTCTAGAAGTAGGTCTTAATCTGCTTGGGAGAGATGCATTGTCTCTTCTGGGATGTGAGTTTGGTATACAGATCTTTATTGTTCTTGGATGAGGCAGAAAACTCTGTAGGAATGTGGTAAGGAAGGTTTATTGTTCTTCTTACCTGAGGTTGAATGCGAATATTTTGTCTTTGATTAATGTGATGTGATGGTAATATGTGTGTGCTGGCTAATTAAGTGACCTTCTTGGCTTAAGTCTGGAGCTGTGGAGGACAGGTGTGGTTAGGGCCCAAAATCAAGTTTTTGATTAAAAACCGCATCCTGAAGTTTTCCACTGCTTGAGGAATGGGCTACAAGATGTCAAGGGTAAAACTGAAATGGGTATCTGAAGGGATGGAACCTTTCCAGGTTTTATTCCAGGTTTGCAAATGTTGTTAAATGGTATGTGTGTGTAATGAGAGTTGTTTAGGCAATAGAGCTCATTGTCTTGAAAAAATAATAATAATGAGAATGATAATAAAGCTCCCTGAAGTATTTATGCTGACTAATTGGTAGGGAAAAGGCATGTGTGCGTTGGAATACACTAAAAGGTCTGATTGCAGAATAAATATGAGTGTATGTGGTAAGCCCTTAAATGGGGGTGGTAAAGTGATCCTGATATTTGTGAATGCCTGTGCGTTGAACCCCTGAGAAATTTCCTTTTGTATATTGAAATAGTGAGTGGCAAGAGTTTGTTGTTGTAGTTGTTGTTATGTTGTAATAGCAAGTGTTTAAATGAGCAAGTGAGAGATGAGAGAGATCCTATGGAGAAGTAGGATTAGGTAGAGGTATTTGCGATGTTAATTAGAGACAGGAGTAGTATTTTTCTTCTCTATATTTCCCCCGTCTTTTTGTTCTGAATAAGAGAAGTGAGAAAGGGGGGAGGGAAGGTGCGGTTTGTTTTCCCTTTTACACATTTTTTTTTCCTTTGTTGAGTTTGTCTGAGAGAAAGGAGGGGCGAATGGGTGATTTGATCCTGCATTGTTTCTGACTGCATTGGCAGCTATGCAGATGTATTTCCTGTTCTGCTTTAGAGAAGTGACATTGAAAGTTTGAAAAGTTTTTGGGAGTAGAGACCCGGAGTACCTCTATTAGGTGATTTTCTTTTGCTTTTTGAAGTTTTTTATTACCCTCTTTTATGTTTTTGTGTCTGTGTATTTTGAATGATTTTGAATGCTGAGAAGGAGATTTCTAGATACTAGATACTGGATAGTCTGGGGAATAGTTGACTATGTTATTTTAGCTTAGTGTTGTCTAGGTAAAGGATGTTTCCTTGAGGGAAGAATTACTGGTAAAAGGTAAAGATGACTTTTGGTCTGGTTAGCTAGGAAGTTACTTGTAAGTTAGTCTGTATAGACTTGTGAATTTAGATTAAGCTTTGCATTTCTTTGAAGCTTGTGGAAATAGTTTAGCTAATTTTTGATAGAAGTGTGGTGTGATTCCTCTGAAGTGGGGAGAGTTGAGTATTTATTGAGACTCTATTGATTTATTGATAGTTAATTTTAAACTAAGTTGTTTGGAAGAAAGGTTGAAGGTTGAAGAGTTGAAGAAAGTAAAAATATAGTGTTGCTCCAGTGTTATGTTTGCCTGGTTTAAGGAAAAATTTCCACTTGTCTGTAGTAGTGGAAGATGGTATAGCCAAAGGAATGTTGGTTTGCATGTGAACTGGGAACTAAAAAGGTGGTGCACAAATGCTAGGTTTTTAAAATTGTCTCAAGAGAGTTTGGTTCTCTTGACCAATAGGAGAGAGAGATGGGAAGATGTGGAATGAAATTGTGTGGTTATGAATAAATGAATTGAGAATGGGATGAGACTGGATGAGATGCAGTTGTGAATGGAGGCACTATTGAGATATTGGAAGGTGGAAAGTTACCGTTTGAATGGTCAGTGCAGATATGTGAGGTTTTTGCTTTATTGTAAGCATTGCACATATTAATTAATGAGGTAGGGAATATTTATGCTGATTTAAACTATGCTTATGGTATCTTACATACTTTTGGAAAAATCTGGATTGAAAGGGGGTTGATATTTAGTAAAAGGAATTGCGATAGGTGGAAATTATCACAGCTGTTTTAAAAGCAGCTGGGGATCCTTCTAAACTTGATATTATATAAATAGTGGATGAAGGGGTGTGTAAGTGAATGGGAAATGGATTACTAAAATGGAGTGAGAATTTTTACTAAAGTTGTGATGTGGAATGTGATTGAATGAGTGCATGAGGGAACCTATTGGGGAACGCAAGCACTTATTGATTTTATTAAATGTATATGCATATATGTGTCTAGGGGTGTGTATACAATAGTTATACAAATGGTACGGAAATGAATACATTGTGTATGTAAAAAATATGTATGTAAAAAATATGTAGAGATTTGACCATTTGGCCTTTTCAATGAATCTAAGTAGATTACATTGAAATGCTGGTGGTGTGACCATTGATATATGTAATAATAATAGTGGATTATTTTACTGGATAGGTTGAAGCCTTTCTTTGTGTAAAGATAGGTGCTCAGAAGATTGTTAAATCATATTAGAGCGAATAATACCCAAATATAGTGATAGGGGTATACATTTCATTGTCCAAGGTGATGAAGCTTATGGAACAATTAGGAATTGATTGGTAATTACATTTATTGTTTAAAAATTAATGTTAGAGTTTCAACTACTTTGAATGAAGTGTTTGCCTTTAGCTCTATTAAGAATAGGAACTAGTCCTAGGAAAGATCTGGGGATATCTATGTATGAAATGATGTTTGGATTGCCATATGTGGGGAAAGTTGAGATGCCTAGGATAGAATTGAAGGATGTTTTTTCTGAAAATATATATACAGGGACTGTCCCAGTGTTTTTCTCATTTAAGGTAAAAAGGACAGAATCCACCTCTTGATTTCCAAGCATATGAATACAAAAGTGGAGACTGGGTCCGATAAAAGCCATTACTGAGAAGAAGTTGCAGCTGGTGTGGAAAGGACTGTTCCAAGTTTTGCTGACTACTGAATCGGCTGTAAGGACTAAGGAACAAATTTGGGTATGCTATTCCAGAGTCAAGGGATTGGTGGCTTTGCCTTATGGAAGGACAGTTGCTACGGAACCTGCAAACCCTCTTAAATTGACTTTTTGATGACAAACCTTTAGACGATTGATGACCAATGGATGGAAGAAGAGTTTTATGAAGAGATTTGTATTTGGCTAGGAGTGGTAATAATTCTTGTTGTGTTTTTGATTGTATTGAGGAAAGATATTATTGATTGGTGTAAATCTATGTTTTGATATCCAGTGGATGTAAGTTCTCCTTGATTGATTGATGTTGGGGGAGCTAGTTCACTAGGAATAATGGGGTTTTTTGTGGTAATGTTTGTTATTCTACAGGTGTGGATAGGAATGGGGATTTTGGCTGTGTTGCCTAGTTACCTTATAACATGGTAGCAGCTATGTTTCCATACTGAATTCGAGCACCGTTATTCTTTTATAGAAACACCACTAACCCTAATAGACACCACTGAGGAAGCTGAGATATGTATTAAGTCATCTTTTGAAGATGGTGTGTGCCAAGTGCAAACGTACATATGAGATAGTTCCTCAATACATTGGCCTTACAAATAGAATGGAATTTTTATATAAGCAATGCACTGAGCTATTTGGTAATTATATACCTTCATACAAGAAGTTTTGGATTTTGGAGGAAGGGTTACATTTTCTATGTCTAAGGATACAAGTTCCCTCCAAGTTAATGTTTTTATGTGGTAACATGGTATTGACCAAATTACCTATTGTATGGAGAGGAGTTTCTATACTGTTACAGGATATTCATAGTTTACAGAAATAAAAGATAATGAAGAGGAGAATTGGGGATTGTGAGAAAAATAGGAATTATTCCTGTAAAAGCATAACCTGAGTTACGCCATTTTGAAATCATGTTAAGGTTTTGTTTTACCTTGTATAACCTGATTATATAATTTAGCTGACATTTAAGAACATGAGAAAGGAAATGTGTAATTCCTGTTTTTGAGAAGATGTCTGTTTTGCAGGAAATACGTTCCTGGGTTAACTTGCCCTTATTAATTAAAGGAAGTACGCAATTGATGTTTTTGAGGGGTATTGCTGTTGGGAATTGGGGAATTTCCAGGGTGGAATTATGTACTGCATATGTTATATAAGATGTTATGTAAGATCTGGAACTGATTCCCAAGGTACTTTATTGACGTGTATTCTGAATGTCCTGAAGACTATAAAAACTTGTGTAAATTGTTTTATTTCCGTCTTTCTCTACTTTAGAGAGAAAGTCCCTTTGCAAAGAATAAACTTTGTTCCAGGATTATTTCGGTCTTTGTCTCTTTAAAACGATAATGGGATTTACCTGTCGACCACAGGGAAGAACAACCAAGTCCCTGCAGTGTTAATATTTCTCGATGCGGAGAAAGCATTTGATCGATTGAACTGGCATTTTTTACTGAAATTAATAGAAAAGATGCAATTTGGAGAATGTTTTACACAAACTATTAAGGCAATATATCAGAAGCAAACAGAGCAAATAAAAATTAATGGTGGTTTAACAGATACTTTCAATATACAAAAAGGAACAAAGCAAGAATGTCCCTTGTCTCCATTATTGTTTATCTTATCGCTGGAACTTTTGTTGAGTAAAATATGTGGGTCAGATGAAATAAAGGGAATTAAAATTAGGCAGCATGAATATAAACTACGAGCATTTGCAGATGACTTGGTTGTTACTTTAACCCAACCAGTACAATTAGTTACAGGTTTAATGGATATAATTAATCAATATGGACAAGTATCTGGATTTAAAATAAATGCAGGTAAAACAAAGATAATAACTAAAAATATGACTATAAATCAAAAAGAAGAAGTAGAAAGACTAACAGGATTTGAAATAGTAAAGAAGGTCAAATACCTAGGGGTTTATATTATGACTTCAAATGTGAAATTATATAAGCATAATTATGAACCGTTGTGGCAAAAAATACAGAAAGAGATGGAAAAGTGGAAAAAACTATAACTGTCTCTGATGGGAAGAATAGCTGCAGTAAAAATGAATGTGTTGCCAAGGTTTTTATTTCTTTTTCAAATGATACCAATACTTAAAAAATATGAAAATTTGAAGGAATGGCAGAAGGGTATTAGTAACTTTGTTTGGGCAGGAAAGAGACCATGAGTAAAGCAAAAGATAATGCAAGACATATGTGAAAGAGGAGGTCTCAAAATGCCCAATTTAAGACTGTATTATGAAGCAGCTGCCCTTTCAGCAGTTAGTGATTGGATGAATCTGACAGAGGAAAGAATACTAAATATTGAAGGATATGGTTTGGTTTACGGTTGGCATGCTTATATGATAAAAGAGTGGATAAGACCTTTAAAAGTCACATATTAAGGAATGCTTTGTTGCGTGTCTGGAAAAAGTATCAATATAAATTAAATGATAAGTTACCAATGTGGACAGCACCCAGACACGCGATAGAGAATATAAGTGTAGAGCAAAAACAAGATGAGATTATAAAGAGCTTCTTTATAAAGAAAGAGGCATACTACAATTAAAATCTATGAATCAATTAAGAGAAGAAAGAATAATTAAAACATGGTTTCAGTATGGTCAGCTGCAAGCCAGATGGAGAGAAGATCAAAAAACTGGTATTCGGCAAGAGGATGAGAATTTGGTAAAACAAATTAGAGATAAAGGCCAAATGCATATAAAAAGGTTGTATAATGCACTGGTTGAAATAGACTCAGAAACAGAGCTAGTTAAGGATTGTATGATAAAATGGGCACAAAATATTGGAGAACCAATAATGATGGAAACGTGGGAAAAAATATGGGTTAGAAATATAAAATTTACGCGAGCCCAGAACTTAAGGGAGAATTTTTATAAAATGTTTTATAGATGGCATTTAGATCCTAAAAAGCTAGCCTGTATGTATTCAAGTTTACAACCTAAGTGTTGGAGATGTGAATGTGAAGATGCTATGTATTATCATATATGGTGGACATGTAAAAAAATTAAGGCTTTTTGGATAAAAATATGGTGGATTATTCAAAATATTTTAAAGACAAAGATAAAATTTACCCCACAGTTCTTTTTGTTGGGCATAGTTACAGATTGTACGGTTATAGAGACTAAGCTGATTTTAAATTTAATAACAGCAGCTAGACTTTTGGTGGCGCAGTACTGGAAGAAGGAAGATTTACCTACGATTGAGGAATGGACATTAAAAGTAGTGAACCTGGCAGAGATGGCAAAAATTTCAGCGTATTTGAAAGACCATTCAAATGAAAGATATATACTGGAGTGGAGAAGATGGATTGACTATATTCAAAACAAGTATCAGACTAAAAAGCTTCAAATAGCCTATGAATGAAACATTCAATTTAGTTTTTTAGTTTATGTCTATAGTTTGTTTTTGAACTATGTGGAGTTAAGGACCAAGGGAGAATTTGGAGTCTATAAAATGTTAGCACATTTTAGTTTATGATTGTTAAATGCTATACCCTGTATTTGCTCTGGGAAGTCTGGGGAGGGGGGTGGGGGGAAGGGGGAGGAGGGGGGTGGGAGGGAGACGGGGAGAAAATGTTTGTATCTTTGATAAAACTTTTTAATAATAATAATAAAAAAAAAGACTGACCAGACAAAATGAGTGTTCTGTCCCCCTTCCCCATACAGGCAAACACACAACCAGGCACACCTGCCAAGATTTTATTAAGCAATCAGACTAGAAACTCTTGTAGATCAGAGTTTTGGCAGTAAACTGCGAAATGCCTGCCAAGTCAGTTTTCACTCACAGTCAGCAAGAGAGAGTTTCTCCTCAGTCCGGTTCAGTAGCAAAAAGTAATCCACGAAGCAAGAATTGGCCAAGGTCCAATCCAGATTTCAGGTAACGCGATGTGACTCTCAGGTTTTTAACTTTGACCGTCACAAAGCCTGAAGAGTAATCACACCCACTTTTATTCCTTGCGGGGTGTGGCTCAGTGACTCAGCTCAATCTCTGGCCCTCCCACGCCTCTTTCGTTACTGCGCACACTTCTCCCTCCAGCGCTGCCTGGGATCAAGCCAGGATTCACCATCCTCGCTCCCTATCTGTTGTTGTTCCGATATGCTTTCCTCCTGGCATATCCCAGGCTGTTCCTCTTGGCCTTTGGATGGAACCTGAGACATTGCCAGAGAGGAGGGTCCTGGAGAGGGAGGCCTTATTAGTTCCTCCCCATCACTTTCTGAGTCCTCTTCCTCTGTTAGGACAGGCTCGGGAGTCGGGGTCACAACAATGAGTCTGAAAAGGACACATTGCATCTCATTTATCCAGTGGAAGAACCTCGGACACTTCCAACATCACCAGAACAGCTGTCACAGCCGTCTCCGCAGGACACAGCAATGGATGACATCCTAAGGGGTGTGAGCACCCATTACAGGAAAAATGTGGAACTTTTGCTGAACAAAATGAAGCAGCATCAGGACGTCTCAACCTGGGATGCTCGTGGTACCTTTTTACACAAAGGGGTCCCTATTCCTGGTACTAATATTTTAGACTTGGTGAAAAGAACCTTGCAACACTGAGCCCCTACTGAGAAGCGGTAACCTAAAGGCTGGGATGACTTTATGAATGCTATGGCTGAGATGAATGTTCCAACCTCTGTATTGGGTTCTACTGATGTTAAAGAGCAAATAGAAAAGCTGAAAGATTCTCTGGTTGTTAAGGATGAAACTGCTACTGGCCCCGTTTCTGTTATGACAACCCCTTTTGGAACTCAGAACCCTCTGTTTACAGGCATCCCCTCTAGCCCCCGGACGTTAAATCCTAGAAGTAGATTCAGGTTTGGTAACTTGTTCAATTTGTAAAATGAATAAAAACACAGTGAAACAAGTAAAAACGATTAAGTCTTTTTCTTTATTTTAAGTAAAGCAGGCGTGTCTGCATGCACTGGTGACAGTTACAGGCTCCGAGCCAGGGGTGAAATGCTCCCAGTTCTGACCGGATCACCCGACCTGGTAGCGATGGAGGCAGGTGGTTCAGAGAACCAGTAGCAAAAAATCCCACCCACCACCCACCTGCCCACCCCCCCATGCCCAACTGAGCCACACAATCATCAGAGGCTTTTTTTTTCCTTTTAAAAGCATTTTTTCTACAACCTGTTTGACTGAAGGGTTTTTTTCTTTTAAATGCCTCTGACGATCCCAGCTGAGTTTTAAAAAAGCCTCTGCCGATCAGGCAACTCAGCTGGGATCGTCAGAGCCTTTTGAAAGCATATTTTTACAACCTCTTCACCGAAGAGGTTGTAGAAAAAATAGTTTTAAAAGAAAAAAAAAATTGGCCACACCCAGCCAGTCACATTATCCCCCCCCCACAAGCATGCCCATAGAACTGGTAGTAACAAATTTTAGATTTCACCACTGCTCTGAGCCCCCTTCCCACCTTTATAGTTTTTAGAAACTGTTTACCATTTCATCATTTTTAATATTGACATTGGAGTACATCTTTAAAATATTTCCATAGTCCACTTCTTTAGCCCGGTTCAGTAGAAAAAACACACAGTGTTGCCCGCAGGTCACAGCGTTGGGGTGTTGCAGTTGACGTTGGTGAAATGTGTACTTCTCAGCTTGCTGCTCTAAAAACATCACTATGGAGCCAGGAAAGTCAGGGCTATCCGGAAGGCTCCCATAAGAATCAAAAAAATTGCCATATCCGGGAGATGGAAAGTAGAGGGCCAGCCAGTGTTCACCAAGCAGAGAGTGAGGGTGGGTATTTACAATTAATCCAAAAGGTCTTTTGGAGATATGTCTCTGGGGTAGCAGGTCACAAGGGTAGACCCCTAGAAATGCAGTATTTCCAGAGAACAAGTGGAGAAGCTGCAGTGTGTCCATAGTCACATATAATCAAAAAGCACATTCCTTGTGTGACTTATTTCAATAAGATTTTCAAAGATTGCATAGAGAATCATATTGACGTTGTTGGGGAGGCGCTGTGCAAATCTAATTTCGGCTCTGAGATTACTGTTCCTGATCAAAGAATAGTGCTCAGAGCACCCCTGATCAGGACTCAAGTCAAAACAAAGTATACCCTCAGGTAAACTCACCCCGGTTGATTAACAGCGGCCTGTCTTTCATGCCTTTGCCTGTTGCTTGCACCATCTGCATGTACTCTCTCACAAAAAGACCCTGCTCATAATCAGGCTGAAGAGGCTTTGCAGAGATCTGCTCACCGTCACAATGCAGAGCGCAAAAATTGACATTGCAGTGTTGAAAATTGAACGGATTTCTTTCATAATCCCCACTAAAAGATGCATTGTCCACAAACCCAATCACTAATTGTTTAGGTAGCTGCCCCAGAAATAGATTTTCCTGATTACACACAAGGCTACCTGCAGGAATGCTGTAAAACTTCATCCCCACACGATCAATGGGGTATTTGGCATTGGAAGTAAGCAAAGCTTCTGCATGACCAAGGCACACATCCAGGGCTACTTTTACACATTTTACAAAGAGAGAAGCCGACAGGAGTTGTACTTTGTAATTCTCATTGCCTTCCTTCATCACGCAGAATTCATTTCTGCTTCTTGTGAATTTGACTTTCATATCAACACCATTAATTAACAGTCTGTCTTGAAAAAAACAGATCGCTATGCAGAGGCCCAAGTAGATCCCATTTACAACTACCAGCTGTGTGTCTTGCTCTCGCTTTGAAACTGGAGTTCACGGTGGCTGTCAGTAGAGTACTTTCCATGAGGTCCGAGTCATCTTTGTAAAAAACCCCAGCTGTAAACTGGGTACCCAGCAAATCACCACCAAAGTTCAGAATCAGTTCAATCACGGCCCAATAAGAATAGCAATGATGGCTCTGTGTAATGAGCCGATCTCCCAAGGTAACATCCAGCTGGTTAAACAATGATGCTATAGGGTAGTTGGTCAGGGCCACCCTTGACCCATCATCAATATGTGTCCCATCAGCCTTTACAATCTTGCAACTCACATACAGCAGGGTGCTGTTTAAATCCGTGTAATGCTCACCATGTCCCATGATAAAATATTCCAGGGGAGCGTTGGGTGTTAGCGCTGATAAAGGAGAGATCTCGACATAGGTACTGTTTTCAATACTGATCTGTGTAGGTGCCAGTTGAAAAAGATCCAGTTCTGATTTAACACATTCCTCTGAAGCAGCGTGAATAAATGACATATTGTATTAGAACATGTCTTCCTTGTCACAGGGCTTCCTCTTCTGCGACCGTCTCTTCTTGATATGACGGTTTTTTTTTCACAAGTCTTCTCTTTTTAAATGGAATAGGAGGGCCTGATGCATAATTCTTCCAGGCTATGACCAACCCTGATCCATCCTGCCCCCTCTCAACAACACGGGATACAAGGTGCCCCGCAATATCTCTGGCAATGTTTTTGGCAGCAGATTTCACATGCGGCTTAATGATTTCTAATCCTCGCCTCAAAAAAGGCATTGCTTTTCAAAAAAGCCCATGGAACAGACCCCCTAAACCTGTCCCGTACATAATGGGGGCACCTCAGAAGCCCAGAAGCCTGCCACCGGCTTGTGCCCTGTAGTAAGCTACGTAGTCTTGAGGTCTCCCATGCTCCTTGATTACAACCATCCTTCACTTTTCCGAGGCCTAAAATGAAGCTTGACAATCACCTTCCCATGATAAAAATGCACGTTTTTGTCCTGGTCGGTTTTGATTTCTATAGTAACAGTATCAATGTGATGTTTGCTGACTGGTACATAATGCGGACAGTCATAGGTCATTGTGATGAAATCATTGTCTTGCCCTCGCATAGGCACACAGCGCAGTAATGGCACATAGAAGTCACCCACTATCTGGAGCTCTACAATATCTGTATAAACATATAAGGTGCTGAAGCCAGGGAACATACCTAACAGATGTCCAAGTTCTCCGCTAACTAGAATGGTATACGGTTCATCTCCTTTAAGATTAATTTTTCGGGCCACCGAATCGTAAGGTTGTCTTAGGCCTGTCCTTGGTATTTGATATAAGATTGTTCATATTTTCTAACAGCTGTTATAATACCCACTTCTCAAAGAATATCCAGGAGACATTAATGTGTACCAATTATGCGGATACTGTATCTCTGCTAACTCTACTTCCCATGACCCTGGAAGGTCCAATGGTATCGGTAATGGAATAGTAAAATTAGAATTTTTGTTTTTGGGGAAAATTGCTGCTGATGCATTGCTAGGAAGGGTGATGTAAAACTCGGCCATATCAAAGATGTTGTACTTCAGTATCCTTAACCCAACTGTTGAACCTCTCTGGCCATCCAGCCCATTTAACTAGGAGTTCTCTTTATTTTCCCCTCCCTCTTTTCCGGAGTATTTTTTCAATTCTGTAGACACGTTCTTGGTCGCTACGGATTTTTTGCAACTCTTCTGGGTAAAAAGATCCTTGTAAGGGGTCCTCTGCATAATTCATTAATCTATATAACTCCCTTTCCCCCCTCCTAATGCATTCTTTGACGATAAATATTTCATCTGTAACGGTTTGCTGATAGCCCTTTTCAAATTTTCCCTTTATCCTAACATGGTTCCTCACCTTAAGGGCTTTTAACTTTCTGTTCATTTTAATTTTTTTCCCGTATAGGCACATCCACACCTCCTTTTCATTAGATCACTTTACCATATTGGGAGCTGTCAGGATACTGCAATGGTAAGAATCGTTGTAGCCCCAAATGAGGGCCAGCAAAATATCCACATAACGGTGCGTGTTTTTAGCTGTAAAATATCTCCATTTTTCAGAGTGCAGTTAAACCTCTCTATAACCACTGCTTTAGTTTCACTATGTGTGACAAAATGATGTATGCCATAACGTACCAAAAGCTTCTTCAGAGGTTTATTTAAGAATTCCTTTCCGGCACCTGTCTGTAACTTTCTGGGGGCACTTCCTGTTTGGAAGATGCTCTGGAAGGCATCAGCAACCCCCTGTCCTGACTTATTAGATAAGCTGACAGCCCAGGCATATTTGGATAGCACATCAATTACTGTTAAAATAAATTTTGTGCCGTTGTTTTCCATGGCAAATCCTGATAAATCCACAAGATCGGCTTGCCACTGACAGTCTATGCAAGAAACTATTGTTGCATTCCTAGGAAAGTTAATTCTTGCAGGTTTATGAAGGCTATAAGCATCTTGTCCGGAAAGCCATGTCTTGACATGGTTCAATGTTAAGTTTTTAACGTGCTTCTGGCCAGCCTTATATAGTGAATATACACTCCCATAGCAGCACGTATAATTGGGTTTATAATATAGTTTCTTTAGAATTTTTTCATACTTCATTCTGCTCCATCCACATCATACAATAAACACACTTTACTCTTTAACACAATCCTTTTATTTGTAATTTAGAGTACACTAACATGAACTTTGCCATTGGAATAATAACTTTCATGGTCATCACCATCATCATCATCATCTTCAACTTCTGTAGTCATCACACAAATACAACCAATACACCCACATGTGCATCCTTCCATAACGTTATCTACATTTGCCCTGTCTCTTTTTACATCACCCATTAGACAAAAGGGGTATTCGGTAAGTTTCAGAACAGATTCATTAATATTGTCATTAACATCAACCATAGGCATGCTGTTAACAGGCTTCATAGGGCTCTGACAATTGTTTCTGTCCTCTGTAAATTTTTGTATGCTTGAGGTGTTTCTTGAAAGAACCAGACTCTTGTCATTTTTATATCTAAAATCCATTTCTGGTAAAATATAAAATAGATCGTTACTAAAGCTAACAGCAACTTTCCCCGTTTAATATATAACTTTATCAGCAATGGCTGTAGTAAAAAAGTCAATTTAGTTTCATTTACCTAAGAAATCCTCTGCAGACTCTTCATTGGTTGATAGGTTTATTATTAAAGAATCACTGCTGCTATAGCTATAACATGGAACAGGACCTGGAAAATATATTAATTCATTACCTATCATGATATTAGCGGTGTTATCCTGAATTACACATTTGGATATATAACAGGGGTTTTACTTATTCAAGCCGGTTCGTTGGATAGGCGATAAAGAACATCTCTTAGTCGTTTCCCACCCCGACAGGTAAGATCTGGTGAGATCGTCCACATCTTTATGTTCTATAGCATCCTATACGTTACAGCACGCTAGACAACATCCAAATAAAATAGACCTGAAGTACTGTAAGTCTTCATCAAACATTGTACAACATATTTTACGGCAGTCGTTCAGAATAGCCTTGACTCGGGCCATGATGTAGAAGGGTATACAACCTTTTGATTATTTCTGAAGCAAGGATCCATGTTAGTAAAATCTGTACTGATTTTGTACCGGTAGCTGACATTTGGCAAATACCCCTTGGATCCTTGAAACCCCATCACTTTAGGCATTTTACTCAGTTTCATGGGTAAAAAAGAAAGGCTGTCAATAAAATGTGTATGAAAGATTGGTAGGGTTATGCATAACAGTTTGCCCCCCTGAGTTGACAATTGTACCTTCACCTTTTCACGAATCAGCTGCCTGAGGATTAGGTAACCATCATAAATCTTGGAGTTGTAAGCGATGAATGTAGATCCTTTAAACTTAGGCTGTACAAATGTTTTCACAAATTCCTCCAGACACTTATCACAATACCATTCCCATTTCCTAACATCGCTGTCATCCAACATAGTTTGGTATATGTGTCCCTGTTTCTTGACAGCATCAAAATCATACACAATGTATCGGTAGCCAACATTTGGCTTAAAAATCCTTTTCAGAAAACATAAATGGTCTGTCAGGCTACCTACTTTGGTATCATACTGTCCACACGCCAGCTTCTTACATTCAACATGTGGTACAGGTACATAGAAACCACACCTGGAACAAAATACATTATCCTCACAAATAATTTTTCCTTCTCCCGCCAACTGTTTGTGTCTTTCAAGACAAACCTTAGAGTGACAAAGCAACTTGCACTTAGGGCATCTCATCCTCCCCACAACAACTTCATGGCACTCTGATTTTCTTTTCCAAAATCTTACTGAATAGAACTGTTCCTAACTTCCTAAGGCCTCCCCCCTCATGGTTTTTAACAATAGTGACTGTTAATTCCAAAGAGTTCCTCCATAAGATCTCCGCATTGCTTTGTAATAAACTCTCTACATAACTAAGGTATTGGTCAGCATCTAACTCCTCGAGTGGCCTTTTAACACTAAAGAGAGGCCTGCCTAATTCCTCAGCATCCAGCCACAATTGTACAAAATCGTTTGGCCGTATATCCCTGGAAATACGGTTCAAAAGATTCTGTATCTCATTATGAATAACATCTATAGCCTGCGTAAATGATCAAACATGTTCCATATTTACAAATCTATAGCGTCCATAATACTCTATTGCTCTGTAATGCTGCAGGGCCCTCTGCCATGCTTGAACTCTCTCCAGGTACACAACCGGTACTTCTGGTGTACTTAGTGAGTCGGAATCTTCCAAGGGATCCCATTCCTCTGCTGATTGTGTTTCTGACATATCACACTCTTCACTGGAGATGTCACTGTATGTGAGTGTTGGATGCTGCTCCTCAGCCCCCCTTTTTGACTTTTTACAAGCCAGTTCTAAATAAATAAAAAAATAAAAACAAAAACATATCGAAGAGCTGTCACTGTTTAATGAATACAAACAAACATATTTAGAAATTATTGTGCATTTTTAATTAACCTTGTATGTCATGGGATGTGGACAGCTGGGGTTCAACTTCCTATCCTTGTATATCCCATACACTGCACAATGGGTTCTGCTGCGATTCAAAACTCAGCTGAATGCTTTGTATCCAGTAGGACTTGGTACTTTTGCAGACCCGTTTGCTGCGTCTATCTGTAGGCACACAAATAATTAGCGATTAGTATTCTTACTTATTATAGTACATATAACATATTGACTGTCGACTGGAAATTCGTACTAGCCCGGTTTTCTAAAAGCGTGTATGTAATATCAGTTCATACCTTGCATTTCCATTTCTTCAGATCCATGAGTTGTGGCTATCTGCTGCTCCGTTTCTGACATCTGGTCCTCCACAGGCGCATGTGATGTGCTTGCTTGCGGGTTCCCACCACCTTCAACAACTTGTGAAGCACTGTTCCTTGGGAATTTGTCACGCATCTGTCCATTCCACCATTCTAAAAGGTATGTACTGCTATGAGTCACACGGGCTCTCACGTTTATTACAATAAATACTACTGTCTATAGCATGAAATGGAGGGCTTCCTTACAAGTTATTGTTTGGTGATGACACTTCATTGTAGGCCCTAAGCCCCTTATATCTTTTATACAATATATATGTCTGCAAAATAAATACCACACCTTTTATTTTCTTGTGTCTCTCGTACTGTGGCATCCCTGTGACCCGTTATGTGCGGCCCATTGAGAGTCCGTGGGCATTGTACATGCAGCAAACATATCATCATCATCATCATCATCATCATCATCATCATCATCATCATCATCATCCCAGTCTGAAAGAAACACCGAATCCTATAGGTATCCTTCTTGCTACAGAAAAGATAGAGGTCTGCAAATTAAATGCCATACCTTGTAAAATCCATTCTGTAGCTTTGCATTGCAACCCCTAATATAGCTGTGCCATTGTGAGTCTGTGGGCATTGTACACATGGCAAATATTTGCTTGCTAAAAGGAAAAAGAATACCGTAGCATGCTTTTAGGCATTGAGAATCTGTAGCATCATCCTAATAAACACAAAACAATTATTATAAATATTATTCCCTATATATACAGTATATATATATATATGCCTTGCAATACCTTAAAATAGTTATAAAAGCACTTACATTAGTCTGGTCCATCCTGAAGAGTCCTTCTTTACCAGTGTTGTGACTCCGACCCCCGAGCCTGTTCTAACAGAGGGAGAGGATTCAGAAGGCGAAGGAGCGGATTTGCCAAGGCCTCCCTCTCCAGGACCCTCCTCTCTGACAATGCCTCAGGTTTCCTCCGAAGGCCAAGAGATATGCCAGGAGCAAGGCACTTCGGAGCAGCTGCAGATAGAGCGAGGGGGATGAGTTTTGGTTGGATCCCAGACAGCGTCTGAAGGATAAGCGTGCAAAGCAAAGAAAGAGGCATGAGGGGGCCAGAGATTGAGCTGAGTCACTGCTCCCCTTGTGGGGGATAAAAGGGGATGTGTCAGCTATTCAGGCCTTGTGACGAACAAATTGAAAAGCTCAGAAGTCATATCGTATTTCTAGAATGCTGTTAGAATCTCTTTTTGGATTTTTTCGGACTGGACTTTGACAATTCTTTGCTTTGAGGAATTAATTTGGTATATCGGACTGAGGAGAAAAAACCTCCCTTAGTGAGTAAAATCTCTTGGCAGGCAGTTCATGGTTCGGTGCCAAGATTGTTATCTTAAAGGAATTCCTGACTGTTTGATTCATTAACTCCTGGCTGTCTGTTTGTGTGTATGTGTGCGTGCGACGGGGACAGAACAACCGGTTAACAGAGATGTGCACCTATATTTAAATGCCTAGCCCCTTTCTTATCAGTTTCAACTAAATACAAGTCCTGTGCCCCCACCCCAATGCTGTTGCGTCACATATAATCCTTGAGTCATTCCCCTTTACAGAACAGAAATAACACATTTCCAATAACTGCTTTATTTGAAATTCGCTCCATTTACATTAACATTTTCTTGTAATAAATTTCTGATACAGTTTGGCATATCAATCTCTTGACAGATATCAGGGTCTCCTCTTGTATCTTTGTCATTAATGCCTGTGGGTCCTTCGACTTCTCAATACTTTTTATACAGGCATTGACTTCATTCAAGGTATCCCTTGTGAAATATAATTTATTCATTTTGTCAGAAATATTAATAATTGTCCATACAATTTGAGGTTTAGATATTTGAAGACACATGCTTTTAACAACACTTGCTTCAATGGCTCTATCCAGCTGATCCTCATTTTGCAGGCAACCCATTAAACAATGGTGGAGAATTTTGACAACACAAGTCTTGACAATTTGCAAAAGTCCTGTATTCTGATGAGCGGCCTGTTCTGAAAGAAGAAATACAGTACATTATATATTCAATTTTCAAATCATGAAACTTTTTTGGTTTACATGTTCTGCATACCCTCACCATTGGTTGTTTGGCAGAAACGGTAATAACATATCTTAACCATCAAGCCACGCTTACTCTCATTATTAAACGTTTTACACTTTTTCCTAACACGTCGGGCTCTCTTTGGTGGTTCAGGTCTCACATTTACAGCGAATAAATCAGCCTCTGACTGTAACTTAGCATTATTTTGATTATTTCTGAAGCAAGGATCCATGTTAGTAAAATCTATCTATGTTTTAAGCAGAGGTGTTTGCAGAGACCTCCTTTTTATCAGCCTTTTGAAAAATCAGGTCACGCCTGGGACAGGCCTGAACATGCCCTAACCCCTCCTGTCACACGTGTGTATACAGCGCCTGCCCACACACTAATCCCCTGGGACATGCCACAAGCCCTGTGCCCTATTGCTGTAAATAAGCATGCACATAACTACCCCATATATATATATATATTTACATGTATCGCCTGTATCCCACTCAAGAATTCTGTTTTTCAGCCTTTTGCTTCTTATCCTTGACCCCTTTCGGAAAAGAAAAGCCCTCGTACAAAAAGGCCTTTTGCAAAATAGTATTTTTATTTTTACAACCACTCTATAATGTAGAAAAACTTAGAACTAAGAAAAGGAGGTGTCCGAATTCCTTTTTTTATTTATATTTTCCAGCTTTTTGCCACCGTCCCTGCCACATTTCAGAAAAGCAAAGCATTCATACAAAATGTTTTTTGCAAAATAGCATTTTATGTTTACATACCTACAATGTAAGCACCCCCCTAGAACAAATACATGATGTTGCTCAAAATCCTTGCATTACAATAGGGCCCTGGCTCAGGAACTGAGCCATAGTTTGCTTACATTTGCATTGATAAACCTTTCCTAGTATGTTTACATTTACACTGATAAAGTCTTTCCACCATGCTGTGCGTGTAAACAGACTTTTTAAATTAATTTTTGCACACAATCCCCTGTTCAAACAGCAGTCAGCCCTCACTACTTCCTGTAAAATGGGCTGAAATCACAGTCCTCCAAGGGAGGGAAGGGGACCCCGGAAGTGATGTTGTGCTACTTCCTTTAAAAGGGGTTGACAGCGAGACAGGAGGGCGAGGGGTTATGATGTCACGATCCTCCAAGGGCAGGGCGGGTAGAAATGATGTTACAAAGTGGGTGGATCTAAGAAGTCCTAAAACAAGTCCTCCAAGGGCGGGGGTCCGGAAGTGACATCACAAAAATGGGCAGGGCTACCAACTCCTCAAAACAACAGTCCTCCAAAGGGGTGATGATATCACAAAAGGGGCAGAGCTAAAGCTCACTAAAAAAACAATATGTACTCTTACTTGTAATGTACTAATAGACTAGTTTCCATTTTATTTTAGGAATTGCTTCATAAAGAATAGAAAATTGTTTGTTTGTTTGTTCATTTGTTTATTCAATTTCTATGCCATTCATTTCAGTCAAATACTTTGGGTGGCTTACAAAAAAATATAATTAAGACAATAAAAACATTGTAAAACATTTTAAAACAATAAAAAATAAAAATATCCAAAATAAATAAATAAACATAGTGGTTGAGACGCTTGGCCACTTAACAATGCAGCCAGGAAACGGGGTCCTTGATGCATTCAGCACCCCAGGCTCAGGAACACAAGTTTTCCAGTGCTTTAGGAAAGGCTAACACAGTTTGGGCCATTCTAATGTCTGAAAGGATGTTCGGTAGAGCAGTGACCACTGCAAAAAAAAAAAGCCCATCTTCTAGTCCCTGCAGCTGGCACTCTGGCTGATGGGATCTGCAATATGACCATTTCACTAGATGGGTAGAGATTCTTGGAAAAAGGCAATCCCTCAGGTAACATGGTCCCAAGTCATGTAGTATTTTAAAGATGATAACCAACCATCACCTTGAATTGTATCCAGAAACACACCGGTAACTAATGCAGCCACAGAGAAGTGATATTATGTGTGTAGTATATCTGGCAGCATTTGAAGTTTCTGAAAGTTCTCCAGCGGCAACCCCATGTGCATCACAGTAGTTTAAACAAGAGGTTACAAAGGCATGAGCAGGGCCTCACAATCCAAGAATTGGTGTAAATGGCACACTACCCAAAGGTATGCAAAGGCTTTCTAGCCTTAACTTCCACTTGCTCTTCAAGCAAGAGCTGCAAGTCTAAGAGGACTGCCAAATTCCACTCTGGGTCTCTTTGGGATCCCATCAGAATTAAAAGTGGAGGGATCTTGTTTCTGAAGGTCCAAATATGTTATTCTCTTCTAAATAATGAAGAGAATGTAAGTAATAAATAAAGCTATTTAATTCATAAATTTAATTACATTTACATAATTACATGTACATAAATTACAGAAATACATTTAATTTCTGTAAAACAGTACAGTAGTAAAAACTGGAGGAAAAGTAAATGATTAAGGCAACAATGTTTCTTTGTAAAATATATAATTTAAATCAGTTTGATCAAACTACTGAGAAAGACTTAAGGATTCTGCAGATCCATTTATCTAATTGTTCATGCAACTGGAACTGCAAAGATTGCCATTGCTAAGTGCTGTAGCACTTTATAATTGCATTGCTTAGCGATGGAAATTTTGGTCACAATTGCAGTTGTCTGTCAAGGACAACCTGTAATATATTAATGGGATATAAACTGACAGTGATTGATCAGGAAAGGGATCTTAGAGTCCAGTAGATGGCTCAATGAAGATGTCAATCCTGTGTTGACTATAAAATTGCTAGTGCTATATAATTTGTTATACACATCTTGAGACTATACAACAGTATTTTTATGTTGTGGTCACACATCTTATTTTAACTATAAGGCAGCATACCTTATAGATAAATTGCTAAGAAACATTGAAAAGGATAGATCATCCGTCTAGACTTTGGAACATTCCATATGTTCATTGTTGGCCACTGCGTGATATAGAAAGCTGTGTCTTTCCGTAGTCTTCTCAATGGTAGTTTTCTCTGTTTTGAGAAATAGATATAGATTCACAAACACAAACATACTTTTTATTAAAATTTGCAATTTACACTAGGCAATATAGAATATAGTCTATATAATATAGAATTGTACAATACATTTCCAGATTTTAAAAATGGCTCACCAATTACTTCAGACATAGCTGTTTAAATCTATCATTTCTTCTATGATTAAAAAAAGGAAGCCAGTTTCCAAATGAAATTGAAATACAAGGATCATTATCTCCATCTGTGATTAAGGAAAAAGCCTTCAGCTTCAGGAGATAAGGCATGCACACTTTTGATGTTCTGTTTGAAATCAGTAATGGGCTAACATCCATAACTCAGTTGTATATCAGCTAAATAATGATAAATTTTAGCTTTTAAGGAAAAAGATTCCCAACAGTTCTAGAGTATAACATTAACATGCATCAATCATTTTTATTCTGTTTATTTAATTCATGGCCGAAGACTAAACAAGCATTGAAATATTAGAAAATACTCGTAGCTTGGGTTTTAGATTTTGGCAGTGGTTTGCTCTCTTGAGTTTGCCATTTAGTTCCTGAACGTTTTGTTACCGGTTAGGTAACATTATCAGTGGGATTTCGGTAGAAGTGTCTTGTCCTCAATTGTAGAAGTCAGCAAGACACTTCTACTGAAGCCCCACTGATGATGTTACTTAGTCAGGTAACAAAACATTTGACACGCTCGGAGAGCAAACCACTGCCAAAAATTAAACAAGCATTTTAGGAAATAAAAGTGACTATCAATATCAATAAATATATACAACTATGTGAACACAAATGTATTATAGTATGTATGACTACAAAATGCAGATTTGCATCCTATTACAATTCCTTTATTAAGAAGGGGAAAAAAACCTAACAAAAAAACCCAATTAGGAACAATTATCCTGATCAGGCCTTCAATTTCTACTGTAGTTTAGTCTTTCTTAATCCAAGCATGTTGATTGTTACCAAAGCATCAGGTGGAAATAGACTTCTAATAAATGCATTGTAGTAAATGTTTCCAGGTTTCTTCAGGTTCCCTATTGTAGTTAATTATATCAAAGAGAAAGAAGGGGAGTGTGTGTGCCTATCAGAGATGTAAGACACTAAAGGCAGACCTTATTATTTGTAGCATACAGTTGTGGAACCATAACGAACAAGACTCTGAACCTATGGAGCCCTGAAAGATAATCCCCCAAATCACAAAAAAGCAGAAATAAGATTATTTTATAAAGAACACAAGAAAGAAGCAGTGGAGGCCCAATCCTCACTGCCTCCTCCAACATGCAAAAAATCAGTGTTGCTGTGATGGATGTATGCAAAGGGATGGTGTTTTGCCTTATCTTGCTTTGCAAAGCCTAGTATGTGTTTTTACAGAATTGCAAGGCAGTCTGTATCTCCCTTTTGAATTTGATGCTATGTTCCATCAGGGAATCAAGTTCAAACTCTGTCCACCAAGATGTTCCTCAATACAGGCTGTCAGAAAAGCTCTTCTTGCTTAGGGTTCCTACTGCGGAAACCACTGCACACTTGTTCACAGTGTAGAGGAAATTACACGCAGGAAAAAGATGCTCATACAAGGTCAATTTAGTGGAACATTGCAGGGGTGGAGGCTAGATGTGTATTTGTACACATGCACAAAACGACGAATCAGAATGATGCATTAGAAACTCCTGTGGTGCAAAAAATGTTTATCAACTGCAGATTTTTGAAACCGCAGACAAGATCTACTACAGTGTATACTAGTAAAGGTAAAGGTAAAGGTTCCTCCGCACATGTGTGCTTGTCATTTCCAGCTCTAGGGGCGGTGCTTGTCTCCGTTTCTAAGCCAAAGAGCCAGTGCTGTCCAAAGACGTCTCCGTGGTCATGTGGCCAGCATGACTAAATGCTGAAGGCGCATGGAGCATTGTTACCTTCCCACCAAAGTGATCCCTATTTTCCTACTTGCATTTTTTATGTGCTTTCGAACTGGTAGGTTGGCAGAAGCTGGGACAAGTAACAGGAGCTCACTCAGTTATGCAGTGCTAGGGATTCGAACCGCTGAACTGCCGACCTGATTGACAAGCTCAGCATCTTAGCCACTGAACGAAAGCAACAAATTCTATGTTCCGCTTGACTTACCTAAAGTCAAGCTAAAGTTTAGCTAAACACACCAGGCCACAGCACAGCCACAAGAATGTGTTTTTGGCAGTATTGTTCCCTGAAGCATAAGGCAAAAGTAAGGTGACCAGATTTTAACATTGGTAAAGAGGGACATTGTGGGCGTGGCTTATTTTGTGGGCATGGCTAGCTGGTCATGTGACCGGGTGGCCATGGCTATGTGTATAGGGTAAGGTGAACAGATTTTAACATTGGTAAGAAGGACACCATTGTGGGCGTGGCTTATTGTGTGGGCGTGACTTGGAGGCCATGTGACTGGGTGGGCATGGCTAGCTGGTCATGTGACCGGGTGGCCATGGCTATGTGTATAGGGACTACTCAGAGGGCTGAAAAGTCACTTCTGACAGGTCCTCACACTTTTGACTGGTCCTCACACTTATGACCATCCTAACATTTATGCCCGTGCAGCATTCTTAACAACCATGTCACTCATTTCACAACTGCTTCTCTTCACCATGGTGACAAGATAGGGCAAAAATGTAAAATGTGAGGACAGTCGTAAGTTCGAGGACTGGTCAAAAGTGCGAGGACCAGTCAAAAATAACTTTTTCAGCCCTCTGAGTAGTCCATATGCACAAAAGGACTAACCAGAGGGCTGAAAAAAGTCATTTCTGACAGGTCCTCGCACTTTTGACTGGTCCTCACACTTATGACCATCCTCACATTTATGCCCGTGCAGCATTCTTAACAACCATGTCACTCATTTCACAACTGCTTCTCTTCACCATGATGACAAGATAGGGCAAAAATGTAAAATGTGAGGACAGTCGTAAGTTCGAGGACTGGTCAAAAGTGTGAGGACCAGTCAAAAATAACTTTTTCAGCCCTCTGAGTAATCCATATGCATAAAAGGATACAGTAATAGAGAGGGATGAAGGAAGGGAAGGGAAATTAGAGTAGGAGTGACGGTAAGAGAGGGAGGAAGAGAGGAGGAGAAGGAGAAAGGAAGAGGAAATAGGGAGGAGAAGAAGAGGGTGGGGGAAAGAGAAAGTAAGAAGGAAAGAAAAGAGAAAGGTGATAGGTTTGAGGAGAAAGATTGCTGTACAATAAAAAAGATGAAAGGGAAGAAAGCCAACCCCAAACAAATATAAAGATATTAAGATAAAGAATGAATTGTTAAACTTTAAAGAATAAAAGAGAACAAATATGAATAAATAGCAATAATTAGAAACACACATACAAACATACAATGTATTTTCTTTGAACAGAATATTTGGCTGGTTCACAAATTTAAACAGTGTTTAGTCATTTCAATTAAATTTACAATTTCTATATTTCCTTTTTGCGATATTTATTCCTCATCTATTTTTTTAAAAAAACAATATTACCCTTCATCCTCATCTCTAATCTTAATCAAATTCAATTTTTCCCTTCTATTCTATATTATACCCCTTCCCATTGTCATCTATTTTTATATCCATCCTCACATTGGTTAATTATGTAATTATGTAATACAGTTGTTTAATACAAATTCAACATTTTAATATAAATCAATTAGTTATATAACTATCTTTTTTGTATATTAATCAATATGAACATGAATATTCCAATTATTTCCATGCAATCCAATTTCTTACAAATCAATTAATTATATTTACCAATAATAATAAACCAAATAATTTCCCCCATATATTCCTCCAAACCACAACTTAACCATTTCTGGTTTCAACACAGTATACAATTAATAGTATCTCAATTATTACAATTCCCTAGTTAAAAAGAGCTTTTTTTTCTTTTGTGTTTTAAAATCTTGAACTCTCCTCTTTTGCCCTAAATAATTTCCCATTGTTTACACCTACCTTTTTTGGTGAGGAAAAGGAAAATAAATCTGCTGCCTAATTTTCCAAGGTTGCAAGCAAACAGCAAAGCCAACAGCCTGTTTTACTTTCAGTTTCATTTTGAGCTTGGTTTGCACAAAGAGAAAAAAAAAACTGCTGAGCAATTTAGCAAGAGCAGAGCCCTGCGCAAATCAGCTGAGAGGGGGAAGCCGAGCTAATCAACGTAGGGCGGCCCTTTGAAGCCCCGCGGCAAGAGTTTAAACAGGTTTTTTCCCTCTAGCCATCAGCTGGGACTCAGGAGGCAGCCGGGACTCAGGAGGCAGAATGAAAAATCGGGACTTTTTAAAAACGCCGCGGGACGTGGGACAAATTGCTCAAAAGCGGGACTGTCCCGCCAAAAGCGGGACGTCTGGTCACCTTAGGCAAAAGGGTAGTGAAAACAGGTTTTTTACAGCATAATGCCTGTAGCTGCTTTAAATACAAAATAAAGTATTTTGCATGGTACCTTATCATGGTATAGGTGAAGATTTGGCCAATATTTTGTTACAGTTGCAGCTCTGTTTTAAACTGAATTCTGTTTTAATCTAATCTATGGCATTTTGGTTACATTAGTTATATAATCAATCTCAAATAGTATTTTGGATTTTAATTTTGTATACTGAGAATGGCACACACATATATAAATTTAAGTTGGGACCAGAATAATAATATGAAATCAATTTAATCAAATAACTCCATTTAGGCATCTTATTTTGCATGGGTGTGAAAGATAGTGTTTTAAGGAAAATAGCTATTGTGTCTTGTAAGATTATTCTTTAATGCATGAAATCTGTGGAAGCATCTGAATTAAAACAGCAGGAGTTTACATAGAACATTTCTAAACTATTCATTATTCATTCTTGCTGTGAGTGAATTTCATATGCATATTAAAACATAAAAGAAAAAACATAAAAGAAAAAAATGCTGCTTTTATATTCTGTGGTGAAGAGTACCTAACTTATCAAGAGTATAGCTTTCAGTTAAAAGTGAATATTGTTAAAGGTAATAACAATAATGATAATATTAAGGCTCCCTTAAAAAGCAGGCAACAGGAATTGGTCCCGGCAAAGCCTCTTTTATTTACACGACTGTGAATTACTTTCATTCACAGTAAGCAAGGTTTGTCCAAACAGTTTTTCGAAGGAATATTTCTCAATACACCTTATCTCGATTGGCAAACTGTCATGTAACTTGCTTCCAAACGAGGCAAAGGGCAAAACTTGGCACAGAGTTTCTCAGAGTCACGGAATGAACGAATTGTTTCCTGCTAAAGCCCCCTCCCTGTTTGCTCCTCTTTTGTTTCCTATGGGAGGGGCCAATCACCTCAGTGGTGAAATGTAAAATTTGTTCTGTGGGCGTGGCTTGGTGGTGGGGGTAATGTGACTGGGTGGGCGTGGCCAACTTTTTTTTTTTTACTTTTAAAAGCCAAGGTGGCGCAGTGGTTAGGGTGCAGTACTGCAGCTACTTCAGTTGACTGTTAGTTCAGAAGATCAGCGGATCAAATCTCACTGGCTCAAGGTTGACTCAGCCTTCCATCCTTCCGAGGTGGGTAAAATGACGACCCAGATTGTTGGGGGCAATATGCTATTTAGTATACTGTCTTTGGTGTAAGCCACCCAGAGTCCTCGGAGAGTGGGCGGCATAGAAATATTAATAATAATAATAATAATAATAATAATAATAATAATAATAATAATAATAATAATAATAATAATATTTTTTCTACAACCTCTTCGGCCGAAGAGGTTGTAGAAAAAAATGCTTTTAAAAGCCTCTGATGATCCCAGCTGAGGCGCACGATCATCAGAGGCTTTTTTTCAACTTTTAAAAGCATTTTTTCAGCCGAAGAGGTTGTAGAAAAAATGCTTTTAAAAGTAAAAAAAACAGCCTCTGATGATCGCGCGGCTCAGCTGGGCATGTGGGGGGGCATAGGGATTTTTGCTACCAGTTCTCCGAACCACTCGCCGCCATTGCTACTGGATCGGGCGATCTGGTCCGAACCAGGAGCATTTCAACCCTGAATCACCTCCAATGTGTGGCTTTACTCCCAAGTTGACCCTGCTTTTGGAGTTGTTCTTGTCTTCTGGCAACTCTGCACATGCATACACTGGGAATGGGCTCCAGCTGTTCCTCTGCCTCGCTGTCTTTCTCCCTCTCTGCCTCCAACGCAGAGCTCTCGTCTGAGCTTTCCCCAGCCCCCAGGACTGCCCCATGTTCCTCCCCAACCTCCTCACTGTCTGACTCTGCTGCCAGCTCTTTTTTGGTTTTTTTGGTTGTAGAAAGTTTTCATAAGTGATTCAATCAAAAAAGTACTTTAGTTCTCTAGCGTTTTAAAATGGCGTTTAAAACCTGGCCATTAATAATATGAATTCAGATATAGACCAGAAGGGTTGCGGCGAGACAGTCAGGGAATAGCGGGCTCTGATTTCTTGTGAAGTCCTGGGCTGACAAGCTGTTGTCGAGGGGTCTTCGGACCAGATTTGTCCTGCTCATGGCGGAACAAGTTGCAACAAATCTACAATATGCAAAGCATAATACATTTTGTAATGCCAATAAACCAGGCAGATGGTTGGCCTACACATTAAGGAAGAAGCAGAGCATACGGACTATTGATAGCATTGATATCGGAGGGAAAGAAATTTTTCAACAAAAATTAATTAAAGAAGCTTTTGTAGATTATTATACCAAATTATATGCTAAAGATGATATGCAGAATGGATTTATAGAAAAATATTTAGAAAATAAAAGAGTCACAAAAATTACTAATCAGCAAAAGGAAAGAATGAACTATCCTATAACAGAGGAGGAGATAATAGCAGCAATCAAACAATTAAAAACAGCTAAAGCTCCTGGAACGGATGGTTTGACTGCAGTGTATTATAAAACTTTGCAAGCAGAAATGGTGGAACAACTCAGAGACTTATTTTGCAATATACAACAAGGGGGTAAAATACCCCCATCATGGAAAACAGCTTATATTTCTTTGATACCAAAAGAGCAAGTAGGTCCTAAAAAACCGGAGAATTATAGACCAATATCTCTTCTGAATAATGATTATAAAATTTACGCAAAAGTACTAGCCAACAGGCTGATGCCAATAATCCAAGAGGTGATTCATGATGATCAAGCGGGATTTATTGAGGGCAGATATATGAAGGACAATGTAAGGCAAGTAATAGATTTATTGGAATATCTTGAGAAGAATAAACAGATCCCTGCAGTGCTGGTCTTTCTGGATGCGGAGAAGGCCTTTGATAGAGTGGACTGGAATTTTCTATTAAAGACTTTAAAAAAGATGGACTTTGGGGATCAATTTATACAGGCGGTTTCAGCAATTTACCAAGAGCAAAAGGCACAGATTATTATTAATGGAAGTTTGACAACAGATTTTAATATTGAAAAAGGAACAAGACAAGCTTGTCCGTTATCCCCATTGTTATTTATTTTAACACTAGAAGTCTTGTTGAATACAATACGGGATTCTAATATCTTGAAAGGCATAGTGATAAGGCAAGAGGACTATAGAATAAAGGCATTTGCAGATGATCTGGTTGTTACCCTAACACAGCCGATGGAATCAATAATCCAGATGAAAGACATTATACAAGACTATGGTATAATATCAGGTTTTAGACTGAACCAGAAAAAAACTAAGATGATAGTTAAAAATATGACACAAGATCGTAAACACGAACTTGAAAGGAGGGCAGGTTTTGAGATTGTACTGAAGGTTAAATATCTAGGAGTTCAGGTTGCAGAATCAAATATGAAACTGTTTCAAAATAATTATGAGGTGTTGTGGCAAGATGTGCAGAAAGATATGGAGACTTGGAAAAAACTGCAGCTGTCTCTACTTGGAAGAATAGCAGCAGTTAAGATGAATATTTTGCCAAGATTTCTTTTTTTGTTTCAAATGATCCCGGTGCTTAAAAGCGACAAACAATTGAAAGAGTGGCAAAGCGGAGTGAATAAGTTTGTCTGGAACGAGAAAAAGCCGAGAGTGAAATTGAAAATTATGCAAGATGTTCCAGAAAGAGGAGGTCTTAAACTTCCAAACCTACAGTTATATTATGAAGCAGCAGCTTTATCTCAAGCAAGTGATTGGTTTGGAAGGAAAAAGACTGGAATATTGAATATAGAAAGCTTTGATCTTGAATTTGGATGGCATGCCTATTTATTTTATGAAAATAAAGTGGATAAAGTATTTAAAAGCCATATATTTAGAGACTCTTTGATGAGAGTTTGGAAGAAGCACCGACTCAAATGGGATTATAAAATACCGCTATGGCTGGATCTTGGTCATATTATTTGGAATACAAATATAATGTCACTCGGGGGGTTTTATACAAAGAGGTTCTTTTTACAGATGCGGGCAGATGGCAATTGAAGACACTAGAGACACTGTTGGACGAAGGGATTAATTTAACTTGGTTACAGTACAATCAACTTCAACTGAGATGGAAAGAGGACCAAAAAACTGGTATTATGTTGCATGAGGAAGAACTGGTTAGACATATAAAAGAGAAAGGTCCAATGCATATTAAAAGGCTTTACAATGTTTTGTTAGAAAGGGATTCAGAAACTGAATTGGTTAAAGATTGTATGATTAAGTGGGCACAAAATTTTACAGAACCAGTGATGTTGGAAACATGGGAAAAAATTTAGGTTCAGAACGTTAAATTTACACAGTCACAGAATTTGAGGGAAAATTTTTATAAAATGTTTTATAGATGGCATTTAGATCCTTATAGATCCTAAGAAATTGTCATGCATGTACCCTAATGTTCAGCCAAAATCTTGGAGATGTGATTGTTTAGATGCTACATACTATCATGTTTGGTGGACTTGTAAGAAAGTTAAGGCTTTTTGGATAAAAATTTGGTGGGTTATACAGAATGTTTTGAAGAAAAAAATTCAATTTTCTCCACAATTGTTTTTATTGGGTATAGTTAAGGGTTTTACAAAGGGTGAAACAAAGTTGATATTGTATATGATGACAGCAGTGAGATTATTGATAGGTAAATATTGGAAAAATGAAGCTTTGCCCACCATCGAGGAATGGATTTTGAAAATGGCCAGTTTTGCAGAGATGGCGAAGATTTCAGCATACCTAAAAGATTGTTCACAAGAGACTTATGAATGGGAATGGAAAAAGTGGATAGATTATGTGCAGAACAAATATCAAACCAGGAAGTATCAAATAGCTTTTAATTGAAAATGTTATATTAAGATAGAAATATTTTAACTTTGTGAAGACGAAAAATTATATGGGGGATGGAGGGGTTCAAGTTTTATATAAAGGGTTTTTTTTTTTTTTGATGGGAGTATATTTTGTGGAAGTCCGGGGGGGAGGGGAGGGTTAGGGGGGGTTAGGGAGGGTGAGGTTGGGAAGTGGATTGGAAAGAATTTAAAAAGATCTCTGTTGATTGTTGAAGAAAGAACAAAGAGAAACTTAAAATTAAAGCCCTGTAATAGAAGATTAAAAAAAAAACTTTTGGAATTTGGATTTGGACTTTAAATTGACTCGGGGAAATACAAAATAAAAAAGGAGGGAAAATTGGCAAAGATTGGTAACATGGATTTTAAACAAAATGGATACTTTTTTAGGCTGTTGATTGGAATTGTGGATTGGAGAGAGATTTCTATAGGCGGAAAAAGAATATTACAACATTGAACTTTTATTTTGAAGACAAGAGAAGGACTTCTGTAGTGATAAGAGCAGTGGGAACTTTTAAGGAGTGTTTGTCTGCAAGCTGCTCGACTTTGATAATCAAAGAAGTTGGATTACAACAAAAGTTAAAACTAGAATAACAACAACCCAGAAAGAATAAAATGGCGCAGGAATTTATTGAAATGATTAATATAATGTGTATATCATTGAAAACAGAACTAAATGAAATGATTATAATGCTGCATGGAAAACCTAAACCTGATGAACCAGAAATCATGTTAGAACACAATCAAGTGGATAAAGAAATTAAAATGAGAAGCAAGAAAGTGAGATTGAAGATAAAGATAAAGACAAAGAAAAAGATATTGATTATGAAAAATTAAATGATCATGTGGGTAGTAATAATGAGGAGAGGAGAACTGGGAGAAAAGAGATAAATTTAGTAACAGAGGTGAACTTTAAAGATTACATTGGGATTAACAATGGAAAAAATAGAAAAGGTGGAAAGAGACAAGGAGAGAAAAAAGGGGGGAATAGGAAAAACAAAAATTGTTTAGATGATTACACTGGGATTAACAGTGGGAAAATAAGAAAGAAGAAAAAGGAATGGAGAATAATGGGAAATACAGGGCAAAACAGAAAGGTTCAGGATTTTAAAATGGAGAAAAAAAGATGGGAGAAAAAGAAGAAAATAAAAAAAGAAAATGGAAGAAAGGGAGAAAGAAATAATTGATGGAAAGGGAAAAGAGAAATACGTTGTATACATTTAGAATAAAAAATGAATTGAAGTAAGATTTCTAAATATAATGAATTTTAGAAAATGCAACAGTTGAGATTGTAATACCGTATTTTCTGGCGTATAAGACGACTGGGCGTATAAGACGACCCCCTACTTTTCCTGTTAAAATATAGGGTTTGGGCTATACTCGCCGTATAAGACTACCCCTCTTCCAATGCACACCAAATAAAAATTAAAAAACATCAGATTTGATTTCAATATGGTAATTTTAATTCAAATGCTTATGCCTTTCCAAGAATCTAGTACACCAGGATACAGTGGCCTTAAATCTGTTGCTGTGATCTGAGTTAGATTTGGCCCACTGAAGTGCAAACGTATTTTATTTCATGTCACTACATAACCGTTTTGGCGATGCTCATTCACCATGTCTGCTACATGTTTTTCGAGTTCTGGCCAATGTGGGGTGCCTCTTCTTAATGCACACTTACCCCTTGGCATACTCTTTAATGCTTTTACATTTGCTTTCCAGTCCCGAACCATCTTTTCTGTTACTCCATATTGCCTTGCAGCAGCACAGTTATTATGTTCCATGGCAAAGTTTACAACTTTAAGTTTAAAACTGGCTTCATATTTCTTTCTTCTTGCTGGTGGAGCCATGATGGGGTCTTGACTGTTATATTTGTATATTATACTGTATGTACTGTTGCTGTACTGTATGTATTGTTGCTGTACTGTAGAGAAAGGTAATGGGCTACGCTACGTGTAGTGGCAAGAGGGTTATTTTGTACCAGGTTTTTTTCCTTCACCCATGCAGCCTTGTTGAGATCCGCACAGCTTCATGAATCTGAGTTGCTGGCACTGACTGATGATGCTACAGGAGCGCCGACAACATTGACAGAAAGCTGTGCCGATCTAGTCAAGGCTGCATGCTGCTGAATGCTGGAACCAGCTGGCTGCTGAGCGGAGCTTCTCCCAGGCATCTAGGGGGGTATTACCGACGCTCCGACTTCCCCAGCTGACCCCCACTGATGGCGAGCTCCACCGGTCTGGGGAAGTCAGAGCGTCGGTAATATCTCCCTGGATGCCTGGGGGAAGCTCCGCGCAGCAACCAGCTGGTTCCAGCATTCCAAGGCGATTCCAAGGAGGTCCACGGTGAAAGCGGCGCCGCAGTCGACCTGGGCCAGCACCTTGCACACCTGGCTCTGCGTCTCCATTATGAGAAGCTCCATGCGACTTCGCATGTCTCCGCCCCAGTCGCGCAGCTCTCGCAATCCGCTCACCGGAGGAGCCATGAAGTGCTCGCACCGCCTTGCCAGATCTTCCTCGTCCTCCTTTCCCCATGGCTTTTCTGGTTGTAATTGCTGCTGCTGCTGCCGCCGAGGCTGCTCCTTCATCTCTGCCCGCCGCACCAGACCCAGCCCGGCCAGCACTGCCGTGGCTCCCGCAGTCCAAGCGGATCGGCACCCGGGCTCGCAGGCGAAGGGTGGGAGTGCGCAGCGCACTTTCCTGGCTTGGCGCCGATCCGGACGGCTGCAGTAATGGTGAGAGCGGGCAACCTCGGGAGAGCCATTTCGGGACTCCGTTTTGCACGTGTAGCGGATCCCAGTTACCAAGAAACCCGGAGAAGAGGCACAAGGGGGGTTTATCAAAAAGGAGCTTTAAAAGAGGTCTCGATTCAGAAGAAAGGCTGCAGCCGGAAAGAAACGGGGGGGAAAGACATCTGCACCTTTTGTTACATACACACACACGAAACCCACAGTTTTCTGGCCTCTCACGCAGATCTGTTGTGGGGTGGGGTGGGTGGGAGCCACATAATTCCGGGAGGCGAAAAGGGGCGCAGGGATATTTCCAGAAATGAGCGAAGTAATGCAATCCACGCAGTGACGCCCATATTCTCCCATTCAGATTCTACCTCTGGCTGAGAGAAAACTGCCTTGAAAGTTTCTCTGCCCCCCCCTTTAAACCCAAGATCCTGCCTCGTTTGCAGACTAGAGCACTTCTTTCCCCCACCCGATTAGCCCAGGTTAAAATCTTAAAAGCTCGGGCGCCCCTCAAGCCGCTTCTCCTGACACCGGGATGAACGAGAAAGCCGTTTTAGCTTCACCTATTCTTCCACACACACCCCTCCACCCCGGAAGGTAACTTAGCGCTGCTCCAGGATGTTCGCTTCGGGCTCCTTGGAATCGCTGCCGGGCGGTTCTTCCCGTTGGGGCGATGGTGGGTGGCTGCGAGCCTGGAAGAGGTGGTGAAATGCAGAGCAATACCTCGTGGGGAAGGAGTTCGCCATGGCTCCCGCAGTCCAAGCGACGCCGATCGCTGCCACCCACCATCGCCCCAATGGGAAGAACCCCCCGGCAGCGATTCCAAGGAGCCCGAAGCGAACATCCTGGAGCAGCACGGGCTGGCCCGGAGGCTTAAACCCCAGGAGCCCAGGTGCCGAATCCCCCACAGCAGAAAAGACATGATAGCCAGTGCCCAGTTCCTTCTGCAGCTGTCCGGATCAGCGCCAAGCCAGGAAAGTGCGCTGCGCACTCCCATCCTTCGCCTGCGAGCCCAGGTGCCGATCCGCTTGTATTGCGGGAGCCACGGCGGTGCTGGCCGGGCTGGGTCTGGTGCGGCGGGCGGAGATGAAGGAGCAGCCTCGGTGGCAGCAGCAGCAGCAATTACAACCGGAAAAGCCATGGGGAAAGGAGGACGAGGAAGATCTGGCAAGGCGGTGCAAGCACTTCATGGCTCCTCCGGTGAGCGGATTGCGAGAGCTGCGCGACTGGGGCGGAGACATGCGAAGTCGCATGGAGCTTCTCATAATGGAGACGCAGGTCGACCGCGGCGCCGCTTTCACCGTGGACTGCTGGGAAAGAAAGGAAGGTGACCCGAATTCTGGGGTAGAGTGGGGACGCGTTCCTTTCTCGTGGGCCGCGCACTGCCTGGCACCTCTTGTAGGTTGGAACTAATTTGGAGTACAGCTTCCCCTCAATGTTGCCAGCGCTCCCAAAGTGTCATCGGTCAGCGCCAGCAACTCAGATTCGGGTACCCGGCGTATAAGATGACCCCCGACTTTTGAGATGATTTTCCTGGGTTAAAAAGTCATCTTATACGCCGGAAAATACGGTACTTGGAATGTATTTAATTGTAATAATGAAATTAATTAGAATATTGGAATTTAAGATGAAAATTAATTTTGTTTAAATTAAGTATAAAGCAATGGATAATTACCTTGATTTATAAATGAATGGAAATAAGATTTAATAACACAAATAAGTTTAATATATGAGATTGTAATAGTTGGAATATTTTTAACTGTAACTATGGAATTTGTATTAAGTGAAACATTTTTAATCCTAATTTTGGAATTTAACTAAAAAATCAGAAATTAGAAGTGAAGATATTGTTGAAGTGGTATAAATTTATATATTTGAAAAAGTAATTGAAAATTGGATTTAAGATTTAAGAAAATGTACTGTGCAAAGTAATTTGGTTTATTGTTTAATAAGAAGATATCATATATATATTTGAAAAAGCAATGGAAAAGAAATGAATGATTGTAATGTTATATATTTAAGTGACTTTTAGTAAGATATTGGATTGTAATATTTGGAAAAGTTGACAAAGAAAAATATTTGTGATTAAAATAAGGGAATTTAGGGAAATATGGGGAATTACATAATGTTGTGAGATTTTAAAGTTAAGGGTTTTAACTTGGAGGGAAAAAAGGGAAAAGATTGAATTTGATTAAGATTAGAGATTAGGGTGAAGGGTAACATTGGTTAATAAAAATTAGAGAGAAAGATTATTATGGCAAAAAGTTAAATATATAAATTGTGTTGGAGATGACCAAAAATTGTATAAATATATGACTCGGCCAATACTCTGTTCAGAAAAAATGCATTATATGTTTGTTTGTGTGTTTGTGTAAAAAATAAAAAAAAAAAACTTTTACAAAAAAAACCCCAATATGAATTCAGTTAATTTTTTCTTACCATAATCCCAAAGTGAGATTGGTAGCAAATAAATTTAACAAATAAAATAAATAAATGCCTTATGGAATAAGGACATTAAAACCCAAAGCAGGATTCATTGTGAAATATTGTTGGGTGACTTTTTTCATATTTCTTTCAGGACCTTCAATCAAAAGAATGGACAGATGAGATATTCTTTGAGCAATGATAAATAATTCTGTCTTGGTTTTTATAATACTAAACTTTTGTAATGTACTAATTGAAGATTTACCTTCATATTGAAAATTTATAGTTTTACTTTGTTGTGAAAACAACCATTTTTTATTACGTTGGCTAAAAAGAATAATCAAAATTTCAGTCTGTAGCTAAATAGAAATGAAAATGTTTGATTATGGATCTAGAGAAACTCAGACATTTTCCAATTGTGAGGCTCCCAATCAAAGTTAAAAGTAATGACATAATGAAACAAAATAACAAGAAAGAAGTGAAATCAAATTACAATTTTAACAATTTAAATTTAAATTTGATGCTGTTTGCGGTAAAGCCTAATGAAAAGTGGATGTCTTATTCTCTGTCCATTCTACCCCATTCCACGCTATCCTCTACTTGGAGGAAATTTGATATCAGTATTTGCTAATTTTCTCAAATTTACAGAACATAGAAGTCACTACAATTTTCATGAGTTTTTAATGTTGGAATTCTTAAGCTTAACATTTTTCCTAAAAGTTTACAATTATGCACCATTTCAAAATCATTATTAGATTATATTAACCTTTATTTGTTTCACTTACCAGTAAGTCTTATTTATAAAATGTACCAGGTTAACTACAACCAGGTCCATTAAAACAGGCAAACTTATTTTATATTGTAAAATAGCAAGAAACATTTGACTATAAAAACAGACCTTTAGCTTGACAAAATTCAGAATTTATGTTTATAATACATATTATTTATGTTTATATAAATAATACTATATATGCACTTTTGTGACTTAAGAATTACATTTGCAACATTATACAAAGAAATTGTTATATAATAAAACTATAATAAATGTTTGATAACATTGTTTTAACCTATATTTCAGTTTCTGCATGTCCTGCTGACTTTCTTAAAAAGTTTTTAGCCACATTGGTATTATTCACACTAGTTATTAATAATTTTCTAAAAATATGATTAGTGTAAATAGTGTAAATTTAAATAATTTAGATTATAGTCCCATGTATATTTTCCAAGGTAAATATCATTGATTTTAATGCGATTGCTGCCTGAGCTGTCAGCCCAGCAACACACATTTACAGCAACTTCGCTTAGTTTTATTATTTTATTATATAATTAGCTTTTTAGAACTTTTACTGGACTTATTTTTACTTAACTAACTTTGTTTGGATGAGATGATAATGAAGTCAAATACGCAGATAACGGATTTTGCCTGGAATTGATAGTTACAGAGAAAAGAAAGAAACGCCATAGTGTTTCTCCCTCCTTTAAACTCTGCAAAACAGCAAAGAATTGAGGAGTACTTTGCACAAAAGAGAACTGTAAGTAAAACAAATTCTCTCCCTCACCTCTAACAAATTTGGAGCACTAGAATGGAACCTCCAAACAGAGCAGGCAAAACAACAATTAGATCTTTCCTCATTTCTTGGGGAAGAGCAAAATGATAGCCAGTCACCATTACAAGTACCCAACCCGGGTATCTGTTGCAAGAGAGTCAAAAGGAAGTCCAAAAATAACAAGAAAGATCAGAACATAAAGAGGCTACCATGGGAAAAATTCAACTGAGTTTATGGCAAAACAATGCCTCCTCAGCACATACTGTTACGTCAATAGTTGAGTAGTTTACAGCCATAAAACATGAATAGGAGACATTGAAAAGAGATATAGCTGTTTTTCTTCAAAAGCAAGGACCTTCTACTCACACAAAAGCTTCTGTAATAGTCAAATCTCCCACTCCGAACAAGTACGCTAATAAGGAGCAAAGAGAGAAAGTAATAGCTAAAGAACTACAGGTCTCTTAAATGCCACAGCTCTCTTAATTCACTATCTTCTGATAAAGCAAAGAGAGGGGAACATAAAAATGTTAAAGATTCCTTGGAAGTCAACAAAGTATCTTCCACCAAATTAAATTAAATCTATCTGGGCCAAATTGTTTAATTCGGTTTTATTCTATTTTTAAATTTTGTATTCATGTATTTTATCGTTTGGCTGTTCACCGCCCTGAGTCCTTCGGGAGTACGGCAGTATATAAATCAAATAAAGATAAAGATAAAGATAAAGAAGATAAATTGTTCATTGCAAACACAACAGATCACTCTCAGAATTTGCATGAACAGACTTAACCTTGGAATACCAGGAGAGCAATCCTAGCTTCCTTAGGTCACCTCACTGCCGAGGTGGGCAGATTGATCTGTGTGCTGTCGAATGGCTTCCAAATGCTCCAAATTGGAAGCGGATACTCCTGTCCTTTAAGCGGTCTACCATCCCTTTGATGCTATTCAAGATGAGAGCATATCTAGCTTCCTTTCAATTTTTTCCTGCTGAGGATCTCTGTCTAACTTCAGGCCCTGTGGTAAGGTCTTGTGGCTCCTTGCTGGCACTAGCCCTGTGAGGTCCCTGCATTGGATCACCCTTCCAGATGCTGGGGCTGCGGGGGCTGCTGCTGCTGGAGATCCAGCCTCCCTGTTGCCTGCTGCGGTAGGTACAGCTGCCCCATCAGTCACTGAGGCTGGACATGGCTGATCATCTGGCTGGGAGGTTCAGGTGAGGGCTTTGCATGCCTTGAGGTTTTTGAAAACCCCTGCATATACTTGACGGCTTGCTCCATCATCCAGTTGGTCTGGCCATGCTCTCTGCCCATCTCCTTCTCCTCCTGTTCTTTCATCCCCAACTTCTGCTCTTGGTGGCAGCTTCTACAAGTAAATGTCACCCCCAAAGCAGAGGTGTTATTCAGCCAGTGCACACTGGTTCACTCGAACTGTTGGCAGAAATTTGGCCAAGGTAGCCGAACTGGTAGCGATGGCCGGCTGGCCATGCTGCCGAACCGGTCCCCTGGTCACCGCTCTCCACCCCGCACCCCATGTTTGTCACCGCCATGTTCTTTGCGCACATGCATCCCACAGCCTTGCAAGTCCAATGGGATGCACATGTGTGAAGACCACGGTGATGGCAGCAGCTTTTTCCGCTACCTCCAGTACTTTTTGGTGGCCTGTAGCTAGCTGCCGCAGCTGCAAAGCAGCTCTCAAAGAGGCTCCCAAAGAGTTCTGGGAGGCTTCTTTGCGAGCCGCTTTCCAGCAGCAGTGGCTGGCTGAGGGCTGCCGAAAACTCTGGTCAGCTTGCCTTCTGGACTCTGGACCAGTTGCTGTGGAAGGTAAACAGCCCAAACAAAGAGGCAGTGGTGGGGGAGGAAACGGGGCTAGGGCCGGGCCTGCTAAAGGAGGGGAAACGGGGGCGACTGGAGAAAGGAGGGTGGGGGTAGATAGGTGGAAATTCCAAAAATTTCCCTACCTTTTCCTATGGGCATGGCTAGGTGGGGATGGGGTCCTGTGACTGAGTGGGTGTGGGCATGAGTGATGTCAAGATGGCCATGCCCACTCAGTCATGCCCTCTGCACCTAGCCATGCCTACCAAATCGGTAGAGAAAATTTTTGAAACCCACTACTGCCCCACAGGTTTCTCTTCCCAGTCCTCCTTCCTTCTGATGCCCAGAAACCACCTGGGTGTCATGCCCCCGTGGGAGTCTGAATCTGTGGCAGAATATGAGCTGGAACAAGAACTGACAGTGAGAGGGCAGTTCCATTGGCCTTGGAGGAAACTGGGGAAGGGCCGAGTCAGTCCAGGCAAGGCTGTTCGGAATTGCCATATTTTTTGGACTATAAGACGCACTGGTGTATAAGACACAACAAGATTTCGAAGAAGTAAACAAGGAAAAAAACATTTTTGCCCTCCCCAGGCCCCAGGAGCACTCTGCAGGGTTCTCTGTGCATCCCATTTTTGCAAAAAACTGGCCCGTTTTTCGCAAAAAAGGGATGCGCAGGGCGGGGCTTCAGGAGGCCAAAAATGGATGTATTCGGTGTATAAGATGCACCAACATTTTCATCCTCTTTTAGGGGGGGGGAAGTGTGTCTTATACTCCGAAAAGTATGGTAGTAAGGCCTGCAGGCAGGGAGGAGAGACGGAGCTCAGACAAGGAACAAGAACCACCCCCTCCTGATGCAAGGGCTCGGAGTGTGCAGAGAAGGCATGATCAGTGCAGACGGAGCAGGCCACACGTGAGGAGAGTGCCCTGCCCAGCTTCACCAGGCACACCTGGGGAATGAGACTTAAGGAGATGGAGTGGGGAGGGGCATTTGTTGGGAACAAACGCTGAGTTCCTGAAGTGTTGTCTGCCGATGTTTGAACTTGCCAAGAGTCTTTGCAATCTTTGTTGGGGTTCTGGACTAATTATCTGAATCTTTTGCTCCCTGAACTCCTTGCTTGACTCTTGTTTTGCCAAAGACATTTGGGATTTATTGCCGTGCAGCTTTGGTGCAGATGGCGCTGGGCTGGACTAATTGCAGCCAGAGGCTGCTTGGGGTTTTTGTGTGTGTTTGTTCTCACTCTGCTCTGGGACTTGCCAGAAACATAGGAGCGTTTGGGGAGCTTTGGAGGAATAAAGGGGCAGTTTGAACTGCCAGCTGTTTGTGTTATCTCTGTGCAGTGCCCTGGGTCTTGGCAAGTCACTGCAGCTCTCTATGTTTCTTCTCCATTCAGAGAGAACCAGCCCAGGATGAAGGCTTCCAGCAGCATTCAATCTCTTCCTGATTGCTCCCTTTTTAATTATTTTTTTTTTAAGAACACAAACAAAACATAAAAACATTATCATTCCAGACAGTTACAGACAGCATGTCGGTCGGTGATATTTTTTTGTGCTCCTCCTCTCTTCAATTTATCATTAAACATGCTATCTTATTTCCAAAATTTCAACATCCATTTATATCATAATTATCATAATTATCTCCAATTCTTATTCTCTATCCATTGATAAAACAATTCCCATATCAAATAATATTGTCTATCTTCCTGCTCTCTTATTTCAAAAGTCAATTTACTCATTTCAGCACATTCCATCATTTTCTTAATAATTTCTTCATCATTAGGTAACTTTTCTCCTTTCCAGTTTTTAGCAAATACAATTCTGGCTACTGTCAAAAGATTCACAATTAAGTACTGCAATTCTTTGTTATATGTCTCCGGTATGATCCCTAATAAAAATATATCTGGTTTAAAGTCAATATGTCTCTTTGTCATTTTTTCCAACCACGTGTATATCTTAGTCCAATATCTTCTTGCTTCTACGCATGACCACCACATGTGGTAATAAGATCCTGGGGTCTGATGACATTTCCAACACTTCTCCGATTTATTCTGGAATATTCTGGCTATCCTCGTCGGGGGTAAGTGCCACCTGTAAAACATCTTATACAAATTCTTCTTATATGCTGTAGACATTGTCATTTTGTAATTATGTGATCACAATTTTTGCCATTTCTCTAAATCAATACCATAACCAAAATTCTTCCCCCATGCTATCATTGATTCTTTAAGTTGTTCTTCCAGTTTTACCTCTAATAAGTAGCCATATAGCTTTTTAATTACATGATCATCAGAACCCATTAAAATCTTATCTAAATTAGTCAAACCATTATAAAAATCTTCTTGTTTGAGATCTTCTCGATATCTAGAAAGTATTTGCATATATGAAAACCAATCCATTTTACAGTATATCCCTGATCTTCTATATCTTGCTTTAATTTAAGTTCACCCTTTTCATCCAATAATTCCTTATATCTTATAATTTGTTCCCCTTTAAACGTCACTGGATATGAGAAAGCTTCAATTGTAGATATCCAGACCGGAATCTTCAAATAATGATGTTTTTTAATCTTCTCCCAGTTCAACCATAAGGCTTCACCTATTTTATGTCTTCTATAATACCCCAGTATTTTAGTTCCTTTATACCACAAAAAGGCATGCCATCCCAACAACAAATCATGTCCCTCCAATAATACCAATAATCTGGTATTTTTTAATAGTATCCATTCTTTGATCCACATTAAACTAGCTGCTTGATAATAAAGTTCAAAGTTGGGTAAACCAAAACCACCCCTCATTTTAGCATCTTGTAGCAACTTAATTTTTATTCTTGCCTTTTTCCCTTGCCAAATATATTTCAGTATCATTTTATTCAATTCTGTAAAGAATTCCTTATCCAGTTTTATCGGAATTGTCTGGAAAAGATACAAGATTCTAGGCAAAATGTTCATCTTAATAGTTGCAATTCTACCAATCAAAGATAACTGCAAATTTCCCCATTTTTCCAAATCTTGTCCTATTTGTCGCTTAACCTTATTATAATTATTTTCCTTAAGAAAATAAGAGAATAAGTTAAGAGAACTACACCTCGCTGTCAGTTGTATCCCCAAATATTTTACCTTGTTCATGACCTAGATCTTTGAAATCTCCATCAGTTCTTCTTTTTGCTTTTTCAACATATTTTTAGTCATTATCTTTGTCTTATCTTTATTAATTTTCAAACCAGCTACTTTCCCAAACTCTCCAATGCTTTCTAATAATTTATTTATTGAGGTTAATGGTTCTTCAATAATAAAGACCAGGTCATCTGCAAAAGCTTGCAACTTATATTCTTCTTTCCGAATTTTCATACCTTTTATTTCTTTTTCTTTTCTTATATTTCTATTTAAGACTTCCAATGTCAATATAAACAATAATGGGGACAATGGACATCCTTGTCTAGTGCCTTTTTCTATTTCAATAAAGTCAGTCAATTCTCCATTTATCATACCTTGGCCTTTTGTTTAAAGTATATAGCTTCAATTGCCTGGCAGAATTTCTTTCCAAAGCCCATCTCATTCATTTGTAACATCATAAATCACCAATTCATATTATCAAAGCCTTTTTATGCATCTAAAAATATCAAAGCCTTCTGCTTTTCGGAATGTGCTTCATAATATTCTAAAGTATCCAAAATTATTCTTATATTATCTCTAATTTGTCTTTTTGGCAAAAATCCATTTTGATCAGGATGAATAAAGTTATTCAAATATCTCTTAAGTCTTTCTGCCAATATTGTAGCAAAAATTTTATAATCTGCGTTTAGCAGGGATATAGGCCTATAGTTTTTGATTAGTTGTGGGTCTGTCTCTTCCTTGTGGATCAATGTAATGTAAGCCTAAGTCCATGTTTGGGGTATTTCCTTTTTTATCATTACTTCATTCATAACCTCCAGTAGTGAGATCGATAAAGATTCTTGTAATGTCCTATAATATTCAACTGGCAGTCCATCTGGTCCTGGTGCCTTTCCATTCTTCTGTTTCTTAATTGCCTCAGTTAGTTCCATCATCGTTATATTTCCATCCAGCATCTCCTCAGCATCCTTGGGAATCTGTGGTAGTTTTGCTTTTTGTAAATACCTTGCCACTTTATCCTCCTCTATTGTATCTTTTTTATACAATTGTGTATAATATTCTTGTATTATTTTCCCCATCTCTTTATTTCCAAATCTACTTTGTCCTTGATGGTCAATTAGTTGTATTATTTTCCTTGATTCTCTTTCTTTTTTCAATTTATATGCTAGCCATCTGCCTGGTTTGTTTGCATTTTCAAAGTAATTCTGTTTGGCAGTTCTTATTTTTTGAGCTAATTCTTCCTTCTCCAATAGATCCATTTTATGCTTTATAATATTCATTTTAATTTTTACATCTTTCTTATATGGATCTTTCTGGAGTTCCTTTTCAAATCTTTTATAATCATCTGTCAATATTTTAAGAGTTTGTCTTTTCTTCATATTTCTTTTCCTTGTATAATCTATAATTAGTCCTCTGGCAAAGGCCTTCATTGTATCCCATCAATTTTGTATCGATGTTTCTTTCTTATTTTCTTTGAAGAAAAAATCTAGCTCTCGTTGCATTTTCTGTATAAAATCTTTCTCTTTTAATATTGTGTTATTTAATGTCCATCTAGATCTACCTTTTCACCCTTTCCAAACAGCAATTACCGGGTTGTGGTCCGCCCATAAGTTGGTGTCTATTTTCATTTGTTCAATATTCAAGGTCAATTCCATTGTTGTCCATATCATATGTAATCTGGACCAAGATGAATGTCTATCAGAGTAGAAAGTATATTGTCTATTTTTCCCATTTCTCTCCCTCCAGATGTCTTTCAAGTTTACTTCCTCTATCATTTTAAAAAAGGTTCTCGGCAATACCTTTCTACTATGTCTTGTTATTTTGTGTGTTTTGTAGTCCAGTTTCTCATCCACAATTCCATTAAAGTATCCCATCATGCAGACGTTCTCATACTCCATTTCAATTATTTTATTATGTAGTTTTCTATAAAAGTCAATTTGATTGTTATTAGGAGCGTAGATTGCTACTAAAAGTATTTTTTTATTATTATCAATTATTTCCACCATCAAAATTCTACCTTCTGGGTCAATGTATTTCTGCTCTGCCATTAATACATTTCTAATATATAAAGCAACTACTCTTTTTTTTACTTTGTGCCAATGATAAAAAAGTTTTGCCAAATGTTGGTTGAATCAATAGTTGTTCATATTGTTTTTTAATATGCACTTCCTGCAAACAAATTATGTCAAATTTTAATTTTTCTAACTTGTGAAATACTATTCTTCTTTTATTGGCTGAGTTAAATCCATTTACATTTATTGAGATTAATTTCCTTTCTTCCATATTCATACTTTATAAATAGGTTTTGTTGCTCTAGTCGATCTAGCTTCATGTTGTTCCTTATGTTCCACAACTCTGCCAACCGCTCCTTCTGTTGTTTCCAACATTCTCAATTCTTTTTCAGTGAACTTTATTGGAACTACAGTTGTTTGAGTTTCAACTTCCATATCTACTTCTTTCTCTTTAAGGACTTCCTCATAGAAAGCTCTTGCTTTATCAATTGTATTTAATCTATATCTTTGGAATTGCCATGTTAGGCCTACTCCTTCTGGAAACAGCCATCTCTGGTTGATCCGCTTTTGCAGCAGAGCTTTGGTCAGAAATTGATATCCTCTTCTTAACTCTCTGACTTTTCTTGGAATTTGTCCCAAACTTGTCACTTCTTTCCCTTTATATTTCAAGGCCTTATCACGAACAGCCTGAAGAATTTGTGCCTTGATTGATTTCTTAGTAAATCTTATATGTACTTCTCTTGGGAGCTTATTACACATTGCATATCCAGTGTAAACTCGATAAATTTCATCAACTCCTTCCATCATTTTCTCTTTAGTAACTTCTAAGATGTCAGCTAGCATCGTATTCATAATCTCAGCTAAATTCTCCCCTTTTTCTTCTTCCACGTTTTGAAATCTTAAGTAAAATTCTGCTTTGTCCATCTCCCATCCAATTAGGCCAGATGTTCCTTGTTCTACCTCTCCCAATCTATTCTCAATTTCCTTCATTTTTTCTTCCTTTTGATCATCCTTTTCCTCTAACTTGACCAGTCTTTCTTCATATTTTGACATTGTTTGTTGTATATTGACCACCTTCTCGTCTGTTTTAAGCAGTTGTTGTTCCATCCTCTGAACTTTTTCATCTGTCTTCAACAGTTGCTGTTCCATCCTTTGTTGTTGTTGTTCCATTCTTTGAAGTGTTTGTAGGATCATTTGTGTTGATGATTCTTTCTCTTTCTCTTGTTGCAACATTGCCTGGATGGAGCGTTGGCCTCCAGATGGTGAAGAAGATGGTGTAGTTGCTGTGGCTCCCACTGTCGCTACTTTTCTACTCATTTTGTAATCCAATCAGGTGGAAAAGCAATAAAAAAGGAAAAAATAAAAGATTCAAAAAAGAAAAAATGAAGGAAAAAGAAAAACAATCAATTCAAAATCTTCAGTTTCTTCCAAACCTTAATCCTTTAAATATAGGAAGGGAAGAAAAAGAAAAAAGAAAAAGAAGAGACCAAAAATAAAAATAAACATAAAAAAACAAAAATGAAAAACAACAAATCTTCAGGCTCTTGCTTGCCTTAATCCAATACTGTTATGTCAAAATTTTAGAAGCAAAAAAAAAAGTTTAAAAATATAATAATTAAAAAGGAAAAAATAGAAGAAATAGTCCTTTTAATATTCAGAAAGCATACAGAGAATGATATTTGGTCTAACCACCATATTAAAAGGAAAAGTTAAAGATGTCAAGTAGCAGTTCCAAAAAGAGTCAAGGTCTTTTTATAGTATTTCAAGACTTCTGCTTCAGCTTCAAATAGTGCCAGCAAAGACATCTGTATAAATAATACAGATAAGCCACTTTCTCAGATATTCACCAGTCTTATCACCTTTGCAGAACAGCCTCTTTATTTTGACTAGAATGTAGCTCCAAACTGCTACTTGAATAAACATGCAAACAAAGTCTCGGCTTGTCGTTCGTTCAGAACTGCGATAGGAAATAATCACCAGTAACGCACAGAGAATCAAGGTTTACTTTGGCAATGATAAGCTTGCAGTCAAAAGTAAAGTACAAGTCGGTGTTTTGGTTCAAAGTCAGCGCTGGGTGTAATCACACCACAGTGCTATTTAACAAAAACTCAGCCCCTTAAACATACATCCGGTGATTATCAATCAAGCACCCCCCACTCCCTTAACAGTAACAGCTGCGAGCACCAGAGCAGCGAGGACAGCAGAATCGGAGAGGCCCAGCAACGTCATCAATCATCGCCCTGAATGCTGCTATCCAGGAACTATTTGTGTGTTCGCTGCGGCTGCTTATCTCCACTCCTTTTCCTCCCACACCCTCCATTGATGGCGAGCTCCGGTAGGACTCGACAGGCGGCCCCCCCTACCGGGAGCTCACCGATAAATAGAAAGCATACAAATGTTAGTCACTGTTACGATCCTGTATTAGGTTTGTCTGGGTATTTCCGATGGAACCGTTGTATCAATCGGGCAGCGTGAACATCAGGTGCTGCCACCCACGAGGCCTGTGTTATAGGATATCCTTTCCACCGCACAAGATATTGTAACATCCCCCTACGAACCCTGGAGTCCAATATTCGATCTATCTCATATTGGTTGGTATGCACGGGACCCGGTGGAGTAGTCGAGGTACCTGGCCTTTCTATCGTCACCGGTTTCACCAAACTGCTATGGAATATGGGATGTATCCTACTGAACAGAGGGGGAAGTTTAAGAGCTACGGTTACGGGATTGATGACTTGTGTTATGGGAAATGGTCCTATATATTTAGGTCCTAATTTTTTACTGGGCAGTCGGAGTTTAAGGTATTTCGTAGATAAGTATACTTTGTCTCCTATCCGGAATGGTTTGGGATCAGCTCTTTTCTTGTCTGCATATTTTTTGTACTCGTCTGCTGCCTTTTGTAATGCTGTTTTTACACTTGGCCATACATGACTAATTTTATTGGCCCAACCGCGTGGCGTGTCACCGTCTGTCATAGGGGGATCTAACTCTGGAATGGCTGAAAACTCTCGGCCATATATTACTTGGAAAGGGGAGAACCCAGTACTGCGGTGAGGTATGTTGTTATATGCCACTTCGGCGAAAGGCAGGAGTCCTGACCAATTCGTCTGCTGGTAAGAAACGTAGCATCTGATATATCTTTCGACCATGGCATTGGCCCGTTCAGCCGCCCCATTAGTGCTTGGGTGGAATGCTGAACTTAACCCTTGAGAGGACCCAATTAAACGGACAAATCGTCTCCAAAACTTAGAGGTGAATTGAACACCGCGGTCGGATATAATCCTCTTAGGTGCTCCATGGAGACGATAGATATGTTGTAAAAAGAGTTCGGTTAATTGTCGCGCGGATGGTATGCTTTTACATGGCACAAAGTGGGCCTGTTTCGAAAACAGATCTACCACCGTCCAAATTACAGTGTGGCCATGGCTAGGGGGGAGATCGACTATGAAATCCATAGCGATCTCTTCCCAAGGCCTGCTAGGATTCGCAACTGTCTGTAATAGTCCTAACGGTCGTCCAGACCAGGGTTTGGCGGTTGCACAGGTTGTGCAACCTTTTACGTATGTTTCTATGTCCTTACGCATTCGTGGCCACCAGAATTGCCTCCTCACAAGGTGTAGAGTTTTTAAATACCCAAAATGGCCTGCTGACTTGGCATCATGGCACCTGCATAACACTACGTTCCGTAAAAGTTCTGGAACATATATTCTATTCTCCCTCCACGCTATTCCATCATTATAGCTAACCATAGAGGGGTTTTGGATTACCCATTGATCCTGTTGTAAAGCTGTTTTAAACTCGGTACGTAAGTGACCATCTACTTCTGTAAGTCTTAATAGGATTTGGGAAGGTGCAATTAGAGGTTCTATCACTTCCTCTCGCTTGCTATTATACTGTGGCATCCGGGACAGCGCATCAGCCAGGAAGTTTTTCCCAGCAGGAACATACCGCAACCGGAAAGAGAAACGCTGAAAATATTGTGCCCACCTTATCTGTTTGGGAGATAGTCGCCTGGGCGTTTGTAAGGCTTCTAAGTTTTTATGGTCCGTCCATACCTCAAAAGGATGAGACGCCCCCTCCAAGAGATGTCGCCATGTCATCAACGCCCAACGGACCGCGAATGCCTCTTTTTCCCAGATCGCCCATGCCCGCTCTGTCGTGGTTAACTTTTTAGACGTATAGGCACAAGGTTGTAACCCTCCCTGCTGTGTTCTTTGTAGGAGTACTGCTCCTACAGCCACGTCGCTAGCATCTGCCTGGACTATGAATGCCTGCGTTGGGTCTGGATGCTTGAGTACTGGTTCTTGAGCAAAGAGTGTTTTTAACTGCTCGAAAGCCATTTGACACGCTGACGACCACGTCAATGCTTGTCCCGGCTTTGGTTTAGCCGTGGCCGGTTTGGTCCGTAACAGATCCGTTAGTGGTAGGGCTATTTCAGCAAATCTGGGAATGAACTGCCGATAGAAGTTTGCAAAGCCTAGAAAGCTCTGCAATTGCTTTCTGGTTCTAGGGGCCTGCCATTCAAGCACTGCCTGGACTTTTCTGGGATCCATCTCTACCCCGCTCTCTGATCTTCCAAGGCTGTCCCTTCTGCCATATCCCCCTTTGCTGCAAAGCCACAGGGACTCCTCACCTCTTGCGAAAAGGAACCAAGCGCTGACTTTCTCTCGGCTTGTCGTTCGTTCAGAACTGCGATAGGAAATAATCACCAGTAACGCACAGAGAATCAGGGTTTACTTTGGCAATGATAAGCTTGCAGTCAAAAGTAAAGTACAAGTCGGTGTTTTGGTTCAAAGTCAGCGCTGGGTGTAATCACACCACAGTGCTATTTAACAAAAACTCAGCCCCTTAAACATACATCCGGTGATTATCAATCAAGCACCCCCCACTCCCTTAACAGTAACAGCTGCGAGCACCAGAGCAGCGAGGACAGCAGAATCGGAGAGGCCCAGCAACGTCATCAATCATCGCCCTGAATGCTGCTATCCAGGAACTATTTGTGTGTTCGCTGCGGCTGCTTATCTCCACTCCTTTTCCTCCCACACCCTCCATTGATGGCGAGCTCCGGTAGGACTCGACACAAAGTTTCTTTTCCAGCAGGTGGCAATGTTGTACACTCTCCTGTCTTTCTTCTAAAATGAATAGAAAATTGCCAAGAAAAAATAAAAAGAAAAGTTTTTCAAAAGAAAAGAAAAAAAGAGGAAAGCTTCAGTTTAAATACACCAGCCAATGTCCACCAATTATTTTAAAAAGACAAAATGTAAATGTCTTACTTATCTTTCTCTCTCTCAAGTCAATTCCAGTCTCAATCAGTAGTGAAAGTAAAACAATTAAGTCCTTCTCACTAAGTAGTCAAATAGAATAGAGAAAAAAAAACTTTTCACTTTAAATTCGCCGCTTATCTCATCTTGTTCTCAATCTCCAAGTCCATTATCCCCTCAGGGTGTTCTCTGTATTGTTTAAAAATTAAAGCTCTCACCGATCCGATCCTCTGTCATTTCCTTCTCTCTCCCTGAAACTGCGCCAGCCTCAGCAGCTTTGATGGCTGCTACCCCGCCACTGGAAAAGGAGCTTTCCTGGATTCAATCAGGGGCTTTGCGATGCCCCTGAGATCGTCAGGACATGCTCCACACTACCTCAGTCAAACCTAGATTGCAGGGTCCGAGATGGATCGTCCGGTAGCGGGGTTATCGGCGGGAATTTCTGGAGCTCAGAAATTCCCATTCGTTCCGCTGGGGCATCAGCTTCCGGTCCTGATTGCTCCCTTGAGCCAACATTGTATGTATGATTCCCATGGTAGAGGTGATGTCCTCTCCAGGTTGACCACAATTGCAGATTCTGCTTAATGTCAGACATGCCTCAATGTGTTCTGACCTAGGCTTCTTTAGAAAGTATAAAGCACAATCTTAGTTCCGCAAAACCTCTTTTATTTATACACCTGTAAATTATTTTCATTTACAGTTTGATAAATTGGCTTGATAAACAGTCTTTCAGAAGAAGGTTATCAACAGCCACCTATCTCATCTGGAACACTGCCAGAGAGCTAATTTCCAGACGCAGGGCAAGGTCAAACTTGGCACAGAGTCACAAACAGAATTTTCAAATCTTGAATCGGCCAAATGAACTAATTGCTTCCTGCAAAAGCTCACGTCCCGTTCGCTTCTCTTTTATGTCTTATGGGAGGGGCCAATCATCTCCAAACCTTACTCCCAAGTAAGTGTTTTCTTAATTGTTCCTGTCTCCTGGCAGCTCTGTACCTGTGCACACTGGGAACAGGCTCATGCTGTTCTGCCTCGCTGATGTCAGACTCCGGAGACCCTGGAGGCAGCAAAGAACTACCAGATGGCCTTGGCCCCCTCTCTGCCTCCAACTCAGAGCCATCGTCCAAGCCTTCCCCAGACTCCAGGACTGGCCCACATTCCTCCCCAACCTCCTCACTATCTGAATCTGCTGCCAGCTCTGCTGGCCACTGGCGGGCCACAACAGATCTCTTAGGGAAGTAAGACTCTCAACTCCATTTGGTTGAAGTGAAAAGGTACTTTTACTAAGGGATGCTGATTGCAGTAGAGTCAAGTGGAATCTAAAGTTCCCATGCGCTAATATAGAATTAGACCCCTGGGTCTCCCTAGCCCTCCCCCCTTGATCTGTCCATGTGTAGCCAATCTGGTACCGCCAAGATGTTATGGGAAACACTGAGGTGTTTGGGTTGGTGAAATTCCACTCTCAGGGCAAACAGCCTTGAAGATTCTAGTACATCAGAGGTGGGTTTCAGCAGGTTCTGACCAGTTCTGGAGAACCAGTAGCAGAAATTTTGAGTAGTTCGGAGAACCGGTAGTAAAAATTCTGACTGGCCCCGCCCCATCTACTCTCTGCCTCCCAAGTCCCAGCTGATCAGGAGGAAATGGGGATTTTGCAGTAACCTTCCACTGGAGTGGGGTGGGAATGGAGATTTTAGAGTATCCTTTCCCTGCCTTGCCCACCAAGCCAAGCCACGCCAACCAAGCCATGCCATGCCCACCAAGCCACACCCACAGAACCGGTAATAATTTTTTTTTGAAACCCACCACTGCAGTACACCAACATGAACCAGATTCTAATCCACTCTGTTTTTCCTCAACTGTCACTTCCCCCTCTCAATTTCCCATCATAAAGTTATACAGATTTATTGCCCATTTGTTCCCCCCTCCCTTCCCCAATTGATGACAGAACGCCAGTAAGGCACCAAGCCAAAGCTGCTGGATCTGACTGTGAATGTAAACCACATTTTTCAGTTCTGTCGTAACTTTGAATGTTGGTTAAACAAGTCAAGGATTGCCTTTACCACGTCATACTATGGTAAATATATGAGATATATGGAATTTGTTCCCCTCCTATTGTCGTTATATCTTTCTTTTTTAAATTTCCAGGTCAGGGATTATGTCAGAGGTTATGTTTTCCTGAAATATATGGAGGTTATGGATTCCCATTGCTGAAATATACAAATTTGAAATTTACATCAATTGTATAAAGCATAAAAAAATTTTGGCTTTCTGCTCTCATGAATTTTACTTCTTCAAAATCCTTTAGTCATATATTTGAAATGATGTGTCTACCATTTCTCTTATTTATAAAGTTATATGTATGTAGTGAGTTTCAAAAGTAAAATAATTTTACAGCTGGCAGCTGATAAAATACATAAAAGTTAGTCACAATAGTTTGCTCAGAAGTATAATATTTTATATATTTTATTTAGAAATGGTTTCTTTTGAGTCACGCAGGTCCCATTTCTCTTTTCTGGGTTACAAAATTATTAATAGAGAAAAATGGCTACCACAAGAAAAACATCGCAACAAGGAAGGATCATTTACAGAAGTTCAGCAAATAGCAGAAGAAGGGATTAATCTAAACACTTTACAAAAAATGCTTAAGGAATCAGGAATAGTGTTATTGCATCAGTTAAAGTGGTTGAAGAAAAGTTGACCACTTTAGAAAAACGGTTGGAAGAGAAGTAACTATGGAAAATAAGATTAGTGAATACTGTAGAAAAAATAACTGGAGAACCTAAACAGAATAAAGAAAAAATAGAAATTCTGGAAACTAAAGCAGAAATAACCAATGAGGAGATGGAAAGGACTTTAGATCATTCAGATAGTCCTTGCTTACCATTCTTTCAGCAATCATTCCAAACTTTCTGAAGGCTTTCCAAAGCATCACAAGAATGGCACATGCTGTTTGGAGAACGGTGTCAGGAAGAAGGCTTGGTGTGGCTAGCAGCTGCTTGCCTAGAGTTAGGTCAGCTGCACCTCATCAGTAGTAGTAGAAAGACAGTGAAGGTCAGCTGGTCATGGCAGGGCTGCAGAACATAGAATGGTGGTGTAGCAAGGACTTTGCACAGTGATGCTGGGGTGTCTAATTATTACATTCACAATGATGGAAGAACAATGGTATCCCCACAGTGGAGGAGACTTCCAGGAGTTGTAGTGTACAGATAGTCTTTGACTTACAATAGGTCATTTGAGGTTACAACGGCACTGAAAAAGATAACATGACCATTTTTCACACTTATGACTGCTGCAGCATCCCCATGGTCATGTGATAAAAATTCGGATACTTGGCAATTGGTTCATATTTAGTGTCCCAGGGTCATGTGATCAGCTTTTGCAACATTTGACAAGCAAAGTCAATGGGGAAGCCATTCACTTAACAACTGTTACTAACTTAACTATGGCAAGAAAGGTTGTAAGATGGGGCAAATTCACTTAATAACTGTCTTTCTTAGGAACAGAAATTTTGGACTCAATTATGGTTATAAGTTGTACTGAGGATGACTCTGAGAAAGTGGAGCTGCCAACTGTGACAAAGACCAAGGAACTAATGAACCTTGGTAGCACAGTGATGAAAGTGCAGTATTGCAGGAGAACTCTGCCCGCAGACTGGAGGTCAATCCCATCTGGGCTCACTATTGACTCAGCCTTCCATCCTTCCAAGGTCAGTAAAATGAGGACCCAGATTGTGGGGGACAATATGCTGACACTGTAAACTGCCCAGAGTGCTGTGAAGCACAATGGGGTAGTATATCTAAGTGCTGTTTCTATTGCCAATGACTATTTATTTATTTATATTTTATTTTATTTATTTGTCAAGAGCCTTGGTAGCACAGTGGACTAAAGCACTGTTATTAACATCTGCTGCTTGCAATTACTGCAAGTTCAAATCTCACCAGCCTTCCATCTTTTCAAAGGTAGGTAAAATGAGGACCCAGATTGTGGGGGCAATAAGCTGACTTTGTATAAATATACAAAAGTATGAAGGCTATTGCTTAACGCATTGTAAGCCGCCCTGAGTCTCCGGAGAAGGGCGGCATATAAATTAAAGCAAAAAAAAAAAAAAAAAAGAACGTATTAGGTAATCATATATAAGTATAAGCATGAATTGAATACATAAAAGAGATACAAATAAAAGAAACATTAGGACAGGGATGGTAGGCATACTGGTGCTCTTATGCACGCCCCTTACAGACCTCTTAGGAATGGGGTGAGGTCAACAGTAGACAGTCTTAGGTTAAAATTTTTGGGGTTTTGGGATGAAACTAGTGTCAGGTAGTGCATTCCAGGCATTGACCACTCTGTTGCTGAAGTCGTATTTTCTGATTCCTTGGAACATCTCTGGATAAGGAGAAGATGGGAGATCACCCACATGTGCTCCAGGCAGCTGTTCCTTATGAGACTGCAGGACAGTAGTTTCCCGTGAGTTTGAGAATCAAGAGATGACAGGATTAGCTGTCTTCCTTATAACCATAGCAGATACTTTTAAAAGACACTAGGTTTGCAAATATCACTTTCTAATCACTTTGGAAATTGATCATTAACTACTTCTAAACCATTAAAGACCTTCAGACTGTCAGGTATAAATGCCCTTCCCGTGCCTAGGGTCAGTTACAGTTCAGTAGTGCAGGGGTTAACCCAGACACCCACCTGGTCAGCTCCTCCCATAGACCCCTCCTTACCTGAATCCCCGCCCACAGGTATAAAAGGTGGGCACAATCCTCCATGTTGTTCAGTTCCAGATGTAACCAGTGATGATGTGCAGAACCTGTAAATAAAAGAGATATATTTAACCTGATGACTCAAGTCTCTTCATTGGGCCTGATCCATCAATCCTCGTAACAAAATGGTAGCAGAGGATGGTTGGTAAGACCCAGAGACACCAAACCACAAGACAAGGACCCATACCTACCTGCGGAATGGCGACACCTCCGAAGCAACGGGAAAGCAACCCATCGGACTCGCCAGGGAAGGTAGGAACCCCAACCTCCCCCAAAACCACCGCGATGGAAGAAAAGGGGGAGATCGAGAAAGGGAAAAGGACTCACCACGACGACCAAGAAGAGGAAAAGCTGAGACTCGACGTCCTGCAGCTGTTGGAGGAGCGAGCCGGCGACAAGAACCTACTTGCCGACCTGCGGAGCTTCATAATCGACCGCGAGGTGGCAAGGAGCGAAGGAGAATCGGACTCCGAACTCGAGGAGCTGGACTCGGTGAGTGGATCGCCCAAAAGGGCACCCCCAACGGCCACCGAGCCCCGAAGCCCCGCTCAAAATTTGAAACGGCGGCCATCTTTGTCCACGTGGTCGGACAAGATGGCCGACCCCCAACCAATCAGCAGCCAGAATTCAAAATGGCCGGCGCGCGAAAAATGCCGGACCATAAACCATGAAGAAAGTGACCGGGGGGAGGGGACAGAATCAGACTCGGACCCCTGGTACACCCCCAGCGAGCGGCAAGTCGATAGGGCCATGAAGACCCTTGCCGCCACCTTCGGCCCAGGCCTCAAAATCACAAAAGAGAAACCGGAGAGGCCAAAACAGAAAGGAAGGCGAGGAGAGGGACAACGAAGCACCCACCCGAGAGCCACCGACGCCCGTGCCAGCCCGCCAGCCCGCCTACGCACCCCAGGGACACCGCGCCTCCGATCGCCCAGGCCACACACCCCGGACCGCATGGACTGGGGCAGCTACTTACAGCCATCGCCGGAGCCTCAGCGCCGCCAGGATCTTCATTCCGGAGAAGCAGCTGCTGGACGACGCCTTCCGGAGCACACCTGGACCCCCAAGACCGAAGCCGAGGCCTACCCGACCGATAGAGGCCTCTACAGCGGAGCCGCGACGAACAGGTCCTTCCTTGGCGACGGCGGAGCTGAAATGGACTTCGCGCATGCGCTCTTCCGCCTAGAAGAAGAAAAGAGAAAAAAATTACAAAGCGGGACTTTTAAACTACCAGCAAGCGTTCCCATGCCTTACTGCTGCTATAGACACATAAGGAACCATGGACAGCAGCCAGCAGTAAGTAACTTTACAAATAGTGCTGGGAACTTACCAGTAGACTTTCCCAAGTTGAGGATGGATGGGGGCAATATCCTAGAGTGGTCACAGCAGCTCCAGGTGGTGTTCCTGAAAGAAAATATGTCTCATTTTATTAATGACCCCCCAGAGAGGCCATGGACTCTAGAGCTGGATTGCATGCACCACAGGGCATTCTATCTTTTAATTGCCAGCATATCCCCCACAATTTACCACTGTATTGGCCATAACCTCACAGTATCAGAAATTATAGGGAAAATGTTTGGGTTGTTCTATAGTGAGAGTGTGTCCACCACCACACAAATTTCCAAAGACTTCTTCTCCGCCAGACTTAAGCCAGGGACCCCCATGAGTGAGCACCTAGTGTCCTTAAGCGGTACCAGAGCAGAACTACACCTTAGGGGAGAAGTTATTTCCGACCAGATCATGAAGAGCGTAATAATTAACTCTTTAGATCACTCATGGAATAACTTTCTAACACACTTAGACACCGTTAGTCTGGGAATGCTATCCGTGGAGAAGCTATCCAACAAGCTGATCGCGGAGGATAACCTGAGGAGAAGCCGCCCCGGCCCTCCCAGAGAACATAAGAGTGAGAAGAGAGTAGCCTTTCAAGAGAAACAGCACAACACGCCAGAGTGCAACATCTGTGGGTCGAGGGGACACATCAAAAGGGACTGCCTCAAGAACTATAGGGAGAGGGGCAGGCCAGAGCATAGGTACAGACAAACGGAGAGACACACATCTGAAGAAAGATATAGGCGCAGGGACTCACCCAATCCCAGGGACAGGAGAGGGAACAGAGATAGCTCGCGCGACAGTAGGACAGGATCCTTATACGGGATAGGGGAGCACGCACACACCGCACATCAAGACATAGACACCAGCTCATGGCTCCTAGACTCAGGAGCCTCCAACCACACCACCTACAATCAGAAACTACTCTCATCATTTAAGAGGGAGGATTTTTCGATCAAAGTTGCGGACCAAAACCAGGTTAGAGTGACGGGCAAGGGGACAGTCACTTTGCCAGGCATAGGGGAAGTAGAGGGGGTACTGCTAGTCCCGGAGATACCCCACAACATCCTAGCCGCAGTAAAGCTCAGCAAGGAATCAGGAGTTGAGGTGACTTTTACCAAAGGTAATGTCAAAGTTAGCAAGGAAGGGGAAGATATAGGGAGAGTAACCGTCAACCAAGGATTACCTTACATAACTTTCTGCAAGAAAGACACCCACAGCATATATACCAGCTCAGAGATCACAGAGGACACTGACCAGGACAGGACTGAGGGGGAACAGGTAGACAGGAGAGAGGTAGATAACGATAATAACACGACACAAGGAACACAACACAACAGACACACACAGAGGGGCCCATCAATAGGCAAACCCATACATGACGACTGTGCTCACCTGCTACACCGGAAGCTAGGGCACGCCAGTTTTCCCGTGGTCCAGAAAATGGCCAACTGTACCGAGGGTACCAAAATAAAAAACTGTGAAAACTACCTCGAGTGCTCGGTGTGCAAGTGTTCTAAATTAAAGGTAAAACCCAGACCCAAGAAGTCGTTACGTGCTGCCAAACAAATATTCAACTTAGTACACATGGACCTGGTAGGGCCCCTAAGGCCATCCGTAAATTATAAGAAAAGGTACTTCCTCACTATAGTGGATGACTATAGCCGATATGGCTTCGTCTATACCTTAAGAAAAAAGGATGAGGCCTTCCAAAAATTCAAGGAGTTTTACAAAAAAGTAGAAACTCAAAACAACACCCGGATCAAACAAATCATGACCGACAGAGGATCTGAGTTTCTATCCAAGGACTTCTCCCATTGGCTCAGGTCCAAAGGCGTGATTCACTTTACGTCGTCCCCGTTTTCTGCCTGTCAGAACGGGGTCGTAGAACGACGGAACTCCACGCTCCAAACAATGGTCAGGTGTACCTTAGAGGACGCGGGCATTGGCCAACACTTCTGGTCTGAAGCCCTGGTCTACTCCAACTACACACTTAACAGAACATGGTCCAGTGTGATAGACAAAACACCATATGAGCTCATGTATAACAAGAAGCCCCAGATAGCACACTTACACGTATTCGGCGTAACCGCTGATGTACACATACCCAAACAGTTGCGCAAGAAAGGGGATAAGGTATCCAGAAGACTGAGGTTTATGGGATACGAACCAGGGACCAAGGGCTTCAGGTTTGTGGACAGCAATAATAGATTCGTGGTATCTAGAACAGCAGCATTCCATGAACAAGCCAACTGGTCCAGAATACACTTAAACGAGGTACCCACCAAGCGAGAGGATAGTCCAATTGAGCAAGCTCAAAACAAAAACGAGACAGTGGGTAAACAGGAAGGGAGCAGGCCCAAGCCCAATCTCCAAGGCATCAAGGTTGAGGGATGGAAAGAGAACCATCCCAAGATAAGTGTCGAATCACTGACACAAAGAGAGGCCAGACATCTGCATGACACTGAGCAGACAGTAACCAGACCCGTCAGGTCAACCAGAAACCAACTGCCAAGAAGGTTAAATGATTACGTGATGCACGTGCACATGAACCACATTACGCCAAACTCCTACGAAGAGGTACTGAGACTACCCCAGGGGGAGAGGGCAAAGTGGGAGTTAGCCATGGCCAAAGAACTGGACAGCCTGAGGAAGCTAGAGGTATACACCCCCACCAAAGTCCCAGAGGGCAAGAACACAATAGGCACCCGATGGATCTTCAAGGTCAAGAACTTAGAGGGTGGCCAAAGCCTATACAAAGCAAGATTAGTTGCCCAGGGGTTTGCTCAAAGGTTTCCGGAGGACTACACAGACACCTATTCGCCCACCGTAAGAACAGAGAGCGTCAAAAGCACCTTCGTCATCGCATCCCTGCTAGGGCTGGAGGTGCACCAATTCGACGTGCAGACCGCCTACCTGCACGCCAAACTAGACAAAGAGATATACATCAGAGCCCCCCACAGCAAAGAAACCAACAGAGGGGACACCTGGTTACTTCACAAGAGCCTGTACGGGCTAAAGCAATCAGGCAAACGCTGGTACGAATGCCTGGTAGAGGCCTTGAAGTCTATGGGATTCACGGCGACCATAGCCGACAACTGTTTCTTCACCAGGAAAGAGGGGGACTCGCCAGAATACATCCTAGTTTACGTGGATGACATTCTATACATCAGCAAGCACGAAGGAAACCGCAACACCTTCGCCAGCAGGCTGAGCGAGCATTTCACTCTAAAATACCTTGGAAGGATAAACCGATACCTGGGGGTACAAGTCAACCAAACACCAAAAGGTTTCCAACTGTCACAGAAAGAGAAAATAGAAGAGTTACTCCATAAGTGCAACATGGCAGACGCCAAGGGGTGTGATTCACCCATGCAGACGGACTTCCTAAAAAACATGCATGATGAATCACCCGAATTTGGAGACAACACGCTGTACAGGTCAGTCATAGGCTCCCTCCTGTATATCGCTAACTGGACAAGGCCAGACATTGCTCTATCCGTTAATTTACTGTCCAGGCACGTGAGCAAACCCACCACATACCACTGGGACGCGGTGAAAAGGGTGCTAAGATACCTGAAACAAAGTGTCAATGCATGCTTAACACTAGAGCCTGAAAAATCCGACGAACCCATCCTCTCATGTTACGCTGATGCTGACTGGGCCGGAGACGCCAAAGGCCAGAAAAGCACGTCTGGGTACATATTCTACTTAAATAACAGTCCGGTGCATTGGTACACTGGTAAACAAATCTTGGTGGCAACCTCGACCACTGAAGCCGAGTACATATGCCTCTCCAAAGCCGCCAACAATCTCATCTGGTTCGACGACCTACTCGCCAGCGTGTGGAGAGAACCAGCTTACCCAATAAATATCTACGAGGATAACAAGGCCGCCATAGAAATATCAATGTCCGACGCTGTAGGGCAAAGGTCAAGGCACATAAAGTATAAACACGTGAGACAGCTCTCCAGAATCGGTTTCATAAAGGCCATACACTGTGATACAGAAGAACAGACCGCAGACATACTCACAAAACCTCTACAAGGCAAACAACACTCACACTTAGTTTCCAAGCTCAACATTCGCCTCAAGGTACCACACAGTCAGTCAGGATTACAGACACAGGTCAGGCATTTAGAGGGGGATTTGTCAGGTATAAATGCCCTTCCCGTGCCTAGGGTCAGTTACAGTTCAGTAGTGCAGGGGTTAACCCAGACACCCACCTGGTCAGCTCCTCCCATAGACCCCTCCTTACCTGAATCCCCGCCCACAGGTATAAAAGGTGGGCACAATCCTCCATGTTGTTCAGTTCCAGATGTAACCAGTGATGATGTGCAGAACCTGTAAATAAAAGAGATATATTTAACCTGATGACTCAAGTCTCTTCATTGGGCCTGATCCATCAATCCTCGTAACACAGACCAACCAGTCTGAAAATGCTGGGCGAGTCTGCCTTCAATCTGAAATGAAAAAACAAATGTATGAGCTTAAGAATTTAAAGTATCTAAAAATAAACAGCAAAATACTAAATAAAAAATTAATCTTAGAAAGCTACGCATGGACCAAGGGAATTGGAATATTTAAAGTTTTACAGTAATTTTGAATTAATTTTAAAAAGTGAACAGTTTCTCATGGGAAATAGATTCTATTTTGGGTTTTGCTGGACAAAACAAAGTAATTTGATGATTAAAAAAAAACTATACCAGGGGAGACAAAGATTTTAGGTAGAGGAAAGATTTACATCCTTGCTAAATGTTGCAAATTATTCCAACAATGAAAATACTGAGAGATTTTTGAAGAATTGAATCAGAAAATTGTAGCCACAATATAAAAAATGTCAGTAATGATGTTTGAATAGAATAGAGCTGGAAAGGACTTAGATGTCTTCTAGTCCAACCTCCCTATACCATTTCAGACACGTGGCTGTCCAATCTCTTCTTAAAAATCTCCAGTGATGTCTGCTTCCAAGGACAGACTATGTACAAAAGATGTTATTGAAGAAATGTCAGGTGTAGAACAAATTTTAGCTGACAACATAAAAGGGAAACCCTTTGGTGTAGTGGATCTCAAATCTGGTGAAAACACTAGTGAATGCCATTGTTCTGGAAGGCTCAGAACTCTGACATTCACTAGCCTTTTTCCCTTTGGAGGGATGAAAACGATGGTGTTCACTAAAATTCTAACAAACCCCCTCATTTGGAAAGGCTCAGAATATGGTGTTAGCTAGAGTTTTCACCAGATTTGAGTTCTGTTCCTCCATGTTGTGGGAGGATTCTCCCTCCTGCACAGAGGGGAGGAGAAATTCCCTTGGTGTGCTGGGGAAACATCTCAAACCCAATGTGTCCTCTGCTTGCAACTTTTCCTGCCAGTGACATTTGGGGAAAACTGGCAGAGAAGATTGAAAATGGAGATCACATGATTGCAAGGCACTTGACAAGTCGTAAATTTTTCTATCATTACAATTACATTTAACATTTCATGTATTCCCTGAACTTTGATTCTTTTAATACAGTGAGAACATAGCAACATCCGTTACTATTTATATACTAATAAAATTCTCATGTTTGTTTGACACTTTGTAATCTTCACTTGGATGAATCATTGCATCATAGGGCAAAAGTTTGTCAAGAAAGGTACCTCAAATGAGCTAACTTGTAGAATGCCGGATCCATTACTCCTGAGGGAATGAAATTTTAGGGTTTTGGGGTTTTTTTGCTGCTTCAGCACCAGTGCACTGCTGCAGTCAGCCACAGTGATGCGATTCTCATTTTCAATGTTCTCTGACAGCTTCCCATAAATTGATGGGGAACCCAGAAGGTCTTGATAGAAATGCTGATGCACCAATGCTCCTTGCCATCTTCTCACTAGCAAAGTCCTTGCTTGTGGGAACTTTGCAGGGAAAACAACGAAGAAATGGTTCACTCCTTCTGTGCTCACACGCCATTTCTCCTCACCCATGTGGCAACAGCCAGCCCTGCATGCTGGGAAGAGGAGGAAGGAGGAAAGGGAGGAAGGAACATGGAGGGAAGGAGGGAATGAATGAATAGGGAGAAATGAGAGAGGAAGGAAAGAAGTTAGGAAGGAAGGGGAGGAAGAAAGGAAGGGAAAAAGAGGAGAGAAGAAAAGGAAACAGGAGTAAGAGAAGAGTAAGAGAAAGGAAGCCACTGCCTTGCGTATTGGGAAGGGAAAGCAAGGGAGAGAGGAAGACAGGAAGGAGGGGGAAAGGAATGAAGGAAGGGGGAGCAAAGGAGGGAAAGAGTGAGGGAGGAAGAGTGAAGATGGAAAGAGATGGAGGAAGGGAGGCAGGAAGGGAGAGAAGGAAGCAAGGAATGGGGGGAGGGAGGAATGGAAGGAAGGAAGGTATGGAGGAAGAAAGGGGGAAGGGAAGGAAGGAAGAGGGAGAGAAAGAGGGAAGGCAGGAAAGAGGAAGAAAGAAGGAACAGGAAAAGGGAAGAGAAAGGGAGGGAAGGAAGGAGGGAAGAAAAAGGGGAGAGGAGGTGGGTGGGAAGGAAGGAAGGTTCCTAATGCTCATTGCCAGCTTCCCACAAGGAAACAATGTAAAAGTCATCAGGAAGTTCAAAGTTGCTCCCATTCCCAATGGGCTTTTTGGTTGCTTGTGGTCTGTGTTTCTCTGTTTGGGTAAAGAAATATCTCTGAAATGATGAGCCAACAGGTCATGGATTATCTTGTTACTTTATACATTTGAAAATGTTTCTCAGGATTGTGAATCCCCCAGATTAATAATTCCCTCTATGAGGAAGATAGGCAAGCAAAAAATAAAAAATAAAATTTGATTGGAATTCCTTCATTTTTACCCATCCCTCGTCTTTTGCAACAACTTGTCCGGAAGAATCCTTTCCCACGTCAATGAAATATATTTCAATAATATCTAATACCATCTACTTTTTAGTGCACATTTTAATACACAATTTTAATATATAATTTTTTTAACATCAAACATCAAACAAACATAAATGCAAACTAAAATAAAGGAAAAAGGGAAGGAGAATAACAAAAATGACAAAAATTATACAAATATAACAATAATGTCCTTGGAGTTCTTTAAAGAGAGATAATATAAAGACCTCTTTAATTTTAAACAAATAACATCAATTTATAAAATATCTTAAAGTACTGACAACATACTAAAATCCCCAATATACTAAAAATGTTTTCCCCTTAATTTCATCTAAAACATAGGAACATAGGAAATTAATGAGTGTAAATATTTTAAAAAACAATATTTCTCTAGTCAAACCTAATCTAACCTCCAAATCCCAAAGTCAAAGTAAAGATTCTTCTCTTTCTCTTGTAAGAAATATAACAATAGTCTGCAGGCTGCATGAAATTTAGACAAATTATCCCTGGTGTCAGTTTTGCTATTTCAGCTCTTCACAATCCATTCTTACATTGTGGGTATATGTTCTCTTTTCCATCTTTGGACAAATAACAACCTTGCTGCCATTATCATATATAAAAACAAAGTCTCATATTTTTTTTACCATTTATCTACCTTCCTGAAAGAAAAATGTCAGTTTTCAGGATTGGTTCATTTTCAAAAATTTCTGAACCAACATTAGTGTCTGTTTCCAAAATTTCTTAGCCTTACATGTCCATCAAAGGTGGAAAAAAGTATTGTTACATAATATTGTAATCAATATTTTTAGCCCATTTGACAATACAATCTTTCACAAAATAATCTTCAAATTAAACTTCAACATTTTATATACTTTTGCAATAAGATGGTCATCATTACTACATAATTGTTCTTCAAACTCCATTTTTAGTCTGCAATTTTTTTAAACTTTCTGACAATTGCAAATATGTAGACTAATGACAATTATATTCCCTTATAATTTTTTCTTGAGTTTTAAGTCTAAGATCCACAACACAAACAACAAATCAGTATATATCAGTGATGGCTAACCTTTTCTGTCCTGAGTGCCCAATGCATGCACGAACCCCCAAAATGTAATCTGCCCGCCCCCCATGCATGGACAACAGAGACCCAATGACTAGCTGGCCGGTGGGAGGAATGTGCACGTGCGTGGTGGAGCTGAACTGGGACGACAGCTCATGTGCCCACGCGCACCATAGGTTTGCCATCACAGTTATATATCATTCATAGTTGTTTAATAATCATTTCCTTTCAAAAAAAAAGGCTTGAGCGAGACCTATAAAGGCAATTTACGAAATAACCATACTTTATGTCTGTTCCAAACTCAATATGGCATATCTTACAAAATGATTCTTAAATGCTACATTCACTTTTAATTTCTCAAGCCATAAGCAACTGTTCCACCCAAATCTCAACTTCCAGCTCCAGTAGCCTTTTATTTTTTTAAATTATCCAATCTTTTATCCAAACCAAACATCATGCCTCGAAATATAATTTCAGCTCAGGTAAAGCCAATTCTCCTCTCTCTTTAGCATCCTAAATCAACTTACCGGTATATTTAATTTTTGGTTTTTTGCTTGCCACAGAGTTAGAAATATCCTTTTAACCATTGTTTAAAAGATATGTCTGTTGTCATGATTGGTATAGTTTGAAAAAAGAAACATTCTTGGTAAAACATGTGCCTCATTTTACAATATTTTTTGCCACAGTTGTTAACTAAATCACTCCAGTTAAGTGAATCTTGTAGATTCTTGGCTTCCCAGATTTGCTTAATGTCAGAAACCAACAGGGATTACAAACGGTGATCACATGACAGTGCAACTGTCATAAACATGCTATTTGCCAAGCACCCAAATTTTGATATGATCATGGGGATACTGCAACGGTTATAAGTGTGAAAACTGATGTCACCTTTTTCAGTGACCTTGTAATTTCGAACAGTCGCTAAACAAATGTTTATAAGTTGAGGACTATCTGTTCTTTAGCGTTGTTCATCATATCAGTTTGTAGTTAGAATCTCTTACTCCAGACCTCTTTTGGAAAATTTTATTTTTCTGTGTCTTTTTATTTTTAATCTCATTGCAGATGAGATTACTCTTTGTTCTAAATACTCTTTGTTCTAAAAGTTCTCTGATATTCTTTGTTGAACCTCTTCCTGAGAACTTTGTCTTTCTTGGCTTTGGTTTCTCTTCCTGGCAATTCCGTGTTTATTCTGACATGCAGTTTTCTTTCTCCTGTTTCTGGATCTTTGACAATCTCTTTTCGCATGTTTAACAGCTTATTTATTTCAGACAGATTACAAATGCGATTTGCACATTGTTTCATTTTTGCACCGTTCATTTTTCTAACTTGCAAAACACAATAGCACATAAATACCCAATATTATCTGTCAATTCAAGATCAATTCTATTCAGAGAAAGCCTACATTTATATCGTTTCGGGACAACTACAGTGGGGTTTCGGCGGCCACTTGAAGCATATTGCAGCGGTATAAACAGCAAGTGCACGACGAGTGGTGCGGCGTGCTCGAGAACAGCCCCCAACTCGCTGTCGCGAGCCATTAGCATAACGGCAACTGTGGCAGCAATGACTGAATTGTCACCAGTCCCCTCCGCCCCTCGTCAGGGGGCCGCGAAGACAAAACACGAAGGCGCAGGAAGCCCCCAGGGCCATTGCCGGGCATGCGCGACGCCCCGGGAACATGGCGGAGGCGGCAGCAACAGCGTGAATCTTGGCGGCGGCGGCGGCACCGCGCAGCTGACAGAAGGGCGAGCCGAGCCCCCGGCGTGCTACGAGTCCGGGGCTTCCTCGAGTTCGGTGAGTGCCTCCGGTTCCAGAGTTCCGAGCGTTTTTGCCTTCAGAGGGAGAAAAGCAGGCTGAGCTGGAGCCGCCTCCCCCCTTCGCCGCCGCTTTCTCCTCTTTCTGCTGCGGGATCTCCCAGGTTCCGCATTCTAAAACGCGAGCAGAGAAGGGAAAAACGCTGATGTCAGATCAGCAGTCATCCTCCACCTCTCGCCAAGTATTTGGTGTTTGCGGGGTCGGGGTGACTTGTTCCGGATTCTCATCCTCCACCTCCCCCAACTAGTCTTCTAGGCGACTGTCTCTTCTTCTTCAGGTTTTCCCGAGTTGCCTCTTTCTTCTCGGCCTTTTGCACCCTCCCTTTGGGTCTTGGGGCAGTTTGGGGCGTGCGCTACCTTCCCTCGTCCTTGGTTGTTTACTTTAACGGGTCGGAGTGGATTTATAATCCCGCTCTCCCTTCCTCAGTTAAATCTTCAGTTCCACCTTTCTGATGATCAAAAGGTGAAGGAAGGAAAGAAAGAGAGGAAACGTTGCAATCCTCCTTGAGGAGGGGCAGGAGGAGGTGCGAGAGGGGAACTCACCACTGCATTTAGCCAGGGGGCATGGCAGGTCTCATTCCCTCCCGCTTTCGCGCTCTCTGGAAAGCCGTACTACCGATAGGTGGAGGTCGGCCGGAGAGCCGGTTCTGGACCGGCAGTTCTGCGCTTTGAATGCTGCGCGGTTTTATTTGAAAGGGGAGGAGAGGAGCGACTGACGCCTCCTGACCAGAGCTGAGCCAGCACAGCTGTCGCATTTAGCCTTGGCTAAATTTGGTAACGATGCTGGCTTTTCTGTAGGGCATGCTGCTTAACAAGCATTTCACTTTAGTAGGGCGGGAATAACCGTGGGCACTGAAAGGGGGCAAAGGCGAGTCCCCCTCCCCAATCTTTTCGGGCTAAACGCTCAAGGACTAAAGCTGTTCACGGCAGTTCTGCACTATTTTGACCCCCGCGCGCGCGCATTTTGAATTGGCGCTTATTTTTTGGCTTGCTTGGATGTGCTTTGACAGTAGCGTAGACGTGGACACACTTCTTCGAGATGTAGCTTTCCTCTGGCTGAGGACTCTCCTCCCGTTCCTCTTCTTTGACATGAAGTACAGTATTGTATGCGAGCGATGTCTAAAACTCACTTGTTCGTGGACCGGCTGTTGCTGCGGCAACTATTTTATCTTGCTTGGTCGGGCAAAGTCACCCAAAGAATAGATGCACTTTCTTTGCTTCTGGTAACTGATGAGTTGGGTGCGGTGTTTGCTGCTTCTCGTCTTGTAAATGAAGGCCAATCTTTCTCCGAAATCAATAAGGCTTGGCCTTGGCCTAAAGAGCCTTAAGGACGAGTGGAAGGTATATTAACAGAGAAACACAACGCTTCTCTAGTGCAAAATTTGAGCCTAGAAACAGGAAGATTCAGGAAATTTATTACTTTGGGTTTGTGTGTATGTTGGCTATAATAGACTTCTGATCCCATTCATTTCTTCCAAGAAACAGTTTCAACCTATGTCTATTTTCTTTATGAATTTTGACCAAGGGTGCAAACAATACAATTTAGGATAGCTTACTTTTGAGTAAGCATGCAAAACATTACACTGTATGGTTTTAATACTGAAGATACCTACCGAGGAGCAAGTCCCATTGAACACAGGGAGAAATATTTGTATGTAATAATACATAGAATCACTTTTTATGTCTGCAAATTACAGTAGCTAGTCTCTCCTCAAAATGTTTTATTTTCCTTGCACAAAATCTTGAGTACATTTGAGTATGTAAGATTGTACGGATAATCACTTTAAATAAAAATCTAATATTCTAATCTAAATCTAATAAAAAATAAGGTTTTTTTTAAAATGTAAAAGTTCTGTAAGGTTAATACAACATGTTTCAGCAAAATTGTAATTTAGATGAAAATCCATATTATTTTGCCAGTAGGTACGCAGTGGCTGAGTTACATCAGTTAATCCTTATAATTTCTCTTCAGCTGCTAAAAAGAATTTAGGGAAAACTTAAAAACATTTGTAATCAAAGTACTGATACAGTTTTTCTAAATTTTAGTCCTATAAGAACATGGTCTCTCCAAATTTGGGTCCTAAACACCTTTATTTAATTTGTAAAGTTTGAATAACTTTTGAAGCTTATACCCATTAAAGTATACATTAAAAATGGCATTAAGGTAAAAGCAATATGTTTGGGATAAAGGCATAAAAATAGCTTTTTTTACCTTTTTAAAAAAAGGATAGGAAATAATATGGCTATGGAACTTAACTAATTCACTGTTGATATTCCCTCCAGCTCTATAATGGTTGAATTACTAGTAATTAATTCTGCTATTGCAGCAATTTCTATGTTAAAGAAAGCATCTTTCCCTTTATTCTTATCCATGCAGTTTGCTGCTGTAATATTCCAGTAGTAATGTGTTTAGAAGAAAGCAAATCAATGCAAAGAAATGAACTCTTTGATCTATAGTTTAGCTATGAAAAATGAGTAGAAATCACACAAGATGAAAAGATACCTGATTTTTGTGGGCCTGCAAATATGACTTGCCCAAGTCCGTTCAGTTTTCTTTTTTAAAATTTTTTAAATTTTTTTATTATAACACAATATGCCAAACACCAAGCACCATATACACCATGTGTATATATATATACACATACACACACACACACTCTTTTTACAGCTATTTTGTGATGGTCATCTTCTAATCTTTACATTCTCCCCCAATTCCCTTTATACTATTTCATTTTCTTCTTGTCCCTTTCTCTTTTAATTACATTATACTTCTTAATCATATTGATTTTATACATTCTATACAGTATCATATTCATTCTTTCCATTTTCAAATTCACCCCTAGTTTTATTATCCATTATTTCTAGTCTCTAGCCACTTATACCATTTATTCCAGATTATATAATATTCTGTATCTTCCTTTTCTTTGAGCTCTTTTGTTAATTTGTCCATCTCAGCACATTCTAGGATTTTTTTAATCAATTCTTCTTCTGTTGGTATGTTTTCCCTTTTCCAATTTTGTGCATATGATATGCATGCAGCTGTTATAATATGCAAAATCAAATATTTTATTTCTTCGGTGTATTTTTATGTAAATATTCCTAATAAGAATGTCTCTGGTTTTCCATCTATAGGTTGCTCTATTATTTTTTCTAACCATTTCTTAATCTTAGCTCAGAATTCTTTTGCAGCCGGACACGTCCACCAAAGATGGTAATATGTTCCGTAGCTCTTATTATATTTCCAACATACTGGAGATTTATTCGGAAACATCTTCGCAAGTCTAGCCAGAGGTAGATGCCATCTATAGAACATCTTCAACTGGTTTTCCTTGTATGCTGCAGACATGGTTAATTTTGTATTTATTTGCCACATTGTTTCCCATCTCTCCAATTCTATTGTATAATTAAAATTTTTTGCCCATTTGATCATTGTATCTTTAACTATTTCCTCTTCCATCTTATATTGTAGTAAAAATTTATATATCCTACTAATTAATTTCTCCTCTGTCCCTTGTATAATTTTATCCAATTCATGTTGTTCGTTCTGTACTTCATATAATTCTGTATCTTCTTTATATTTCGACTGAATTTGCATGTATGTCCATCAATCAATTGCTCTATTTAGTTGCATTCAGTTTTCTTATATATGTTTGCATACAGTATACATGGCTGATTGAGGGGAAGATAAGTTATATGGAGTTAATTCAGGGGTGAAATGCTCCCGGTTCGGACCGGATCGCCTGATCTGGTAGCAATGGAGGCGGGTGGTTCAGAGAACCGGTAGCAAAAATCCCTGCGCCCCCCCCATGCCCAGCTGAGCCGCACAATCATCAGAGGCTTTTTTTTTACTTTTAAAAGCATTTTTTCTACAACTTCGACCAAAAAAATGCTTTTAAAAGTTAAAAAAAAAGCCTCTGATGATCGCGCGGCTCGTCAAAGGCATTTAAAAGAAAAAAAGGTTTTTTTCTTTTAAATGCTCTGATGATCCAAGCTGAGTTCCCTGATCAGCAGAGGCTTTCAGGGAACTCGGATTGTCAGAGCATTTAAAAGAAAAAAAGGGTTTTTTGTTTTTTTTAAATGCTCCGACAATCCCAGCTGAGTTGATTGGCAGATTGTCAGAGCATTTAAAAGAAAAAAAACCATTTTTTCTTTTAAATGCTCTGACGATCCAAGCTGAGTTCCCTGATCGGCAGAAGCTTTTTAAAAAAGCCTCTGCTGATCAGGGAACTCGGCTTGGATCGTCAGAGCCTTTTGAAAGCATTTTTTTACAACCTCTTAGCCGAAGAGGTTGTAGAAAAAATGGTTTTAAAAGTAATAAATAAATAAATGGCCACGCCCACATTACCCCCCAAGCCACGCCCACAGAACCGGTAGTAACAAATTTTAGATTTCACCCCTGAGTTAATTACTGTATTTTCCCCCTTTACTTGCTTATCCATTTGCAGGTGGTACAAAAGAGAATCTTCATTTTCCACCTCGCTGCTCCGACATTCCACCGATTGGGGATACTCTCAGTCTTACTGGACAGCCTGGGTGCCACTCAAACTTCCTCTACAGCTAGGATACGCCCACACCTCCTGCACATGTCCAGTCTTTTCACTCAGGTTTAGGTGATTAGACTGGTGTGCCTTTTGCGATCAGTCAAAACTGTCAGATTTGGTGTTTTAGTGAAATATCAGACTAGATTTGCTATTAGGAGGGCTCCGTTTAAAATAACAAAACAATTTAGCGCTGAGCGGTTTTTGCGTTTCCTGGCTGGGGCGCTAACCGCTTTGGGATAAGATCTATCAGCGCATAAGAAAGCAGAAATGACTGTTACTATTAAAATGTCTGCAACTGGAGTACAAGAATTTTAAATATTTAGGGGTGATTTATTTCATTCTTGTAAGAGTTATTAGTGTTATATTCAAGTTACTCATCTGCTTAGGTACATCAACTGCAGTATCTGCTTGTAATAAAGTAAACCTGGCTTTATTTTAGGTTTGTGAAAAACTTTTTAAAGAATAAACAAAGACGAGGAGTTGTATTACAAGAGGAAACAACATCCTAAAGATTTAGGATATACAAATTATAATTTGGCCTGCAATAATTGATACATTTTTTTTTGTCTATTGTAGCTTGTCTTTAAAAATTGTTTCATTTTAACACATCTAGGAATGTTTAGTTCAGTAGTTATATTTTTCTGCAATAAAAATATTTTATACAGAGTTTATAAATATTTATTTGCTTATATAAAATGCTTGTAAGAGAAATTTGTTTCAAAGGACTGCAGCTTTAATTCTAACTAAATTTATATGATTGGATTGATGGTGTAGAAAATTATTGTTTAAAAAGTTTACAATTTATTCATGATATGAAGCACTATCATGAAAATGGTTAAATGAAAGATCTAGAGCTTTTTGAAAACAACAAATGTAAATCACTGGTGAAATCTGAACCAGTTTATTACTGGTTCGCTGGCTGCGCATGCATGCTGCGCGCTAAATGTACACCGTGCATACATGCACAGCTCGCACCACGCACTAAATGCGAGGTGCATGCACGCACAATACAGACCAAAAGGAGGCATGGGGTAAGTAGAACAGTGCGCACGGGGTGGGGAGGTGGGGGTGGTGATCAGCTGTGGTGCGCAATCTTTTTTTTTTACTTTTAAAACTATTTTTTTTTTACAATCTATTCGGCCAAATAGGTTGTAAAAAATGCTTTTAAAAGGTAAAAAAAGGCTCTGATGATCGCACAGCTCAACTGTGATCGTCAGAGCCTTTTTTTTTTTTTTTGCTGTTTTTTTGCATGTGCATGGGGTACAAAACACATTACTTCCTGGTTAAAACTAGGAAGTAATAATAACCGGGTGGGTGGGCGGAGCCCCGTGCTGCAATCACTACCGGATTGGGCTATCCGGTCTGAACCGGGAGCATTTCACCCCTGATGTAAATGTATTTTGGGTTTCTCCTTCAGAAAAATAATCCTAGTCTCAGTGCAATATAAAAACTCCTTCCCACTTCTAGTTTAAATAGTACATGACGATTCAAACTATTATGTAGCATGTGGGAAAAGGTAAGAACTGTGCTTGATCCCTGCAATTAAGGGCTTTTTTCCTAGAGTGTTTTATTAGTAAAGCCATTTCTGTTTACTGGTCCATGCGCCGGCTGCGCAACTGCACACCCAACCTGCCACTGATGAATGAATGAAATAAATGGTGTGCATTTGCGCAGCCGGCGTATGGACCAGGGCAGTGATGGTGGCGGCACATTCAAGAAGGAGAGCAGCTCCGGTAACTTTTGGGCGCTTACCTTCGAGAAAGGTAAGGAGTAGGACATGCCGCGTGGCGAAGGGCAAGCGGGCGGCGGCTCTGCAGCAAGGCTGGTGTCGGAGAATGGTGCAGTCCCCAACCCGGTTGAGGCAGGCTGTGAGCAGGTGACAGCTCCGGGGCTTCAGTGAATGGTGCGTCTCTGGGCCCCAGCCCCCAACCCAAAGCAAAGGGAGAGCAGGTTGTGAGAGGGCGGGGCAAGGCCGGAATCTCTTTCTGGGCGCGTCACTTCTGCCTGTTGGGCCACTTCCTGAAGCTGGCAGCTCTGCAGCCAGCCGCTTTGCTTTTTCCCTCTTTTTCCTCATGGGAGGCTTGCATGTTGGCACCAGCAGAAGCGCTGCAGGGAAGTGGCCCAACAAGCAGAAGCGCTGCACTCAGAAAGAGAAGGGCAAGAGGGGCCAGTGGGCTGCAGAGGCTAAGGCGGGTGAGGAGCCTCCAGCTGCCATTGCTACCGGTTCTCCGAACTACCAGCCATCATCGCTACCGGATCGGCTGATCCGGTCCAAACTGGGAGCATTTCACCCCTGATGTAAATGTATTTACAAAATTATCCCCCTCTAAAGTAACTTTTTGAAAGGCATAGGTAAGAAAGTGATTTCATCACTACAAATCAGTGAGTACCATGGCAAAAAAGCAATTTGAACAGGTATGGTTTGTTCAAATTCTGTGCATTGTACCATTCACAAAGCAGTTTAGTTATCTACTTCTGAATAAATGTTACTTCTTTTCTTGGTCTGAGGAATGCTCCTTCTAATCATGTTCTTTAAGATCACTGTAATTTAGAATACTAAACTATGAATGGAAAAAGATTATGGGTACACATATTTTCAACTTTTTTAAAAAATATATATCAATAAATAAAATAGCAATGTCATTAATTTGTCTAATTACCAAAATCATTTTGCTTGAGATGAATTTTTCTGTAAATTGCTGCAGTTGAATTTATAGTCAATTGTATAAATAACCACTTCACCTTCCAATGTGAAATATAACATTTGATAATTAAAGTAGTAATCCGGCATATTTTAAAAATGATACTTAAGGCCTATTTATCATTAAAATTTCTTGCCTGCATTCCTTCTTCCATGTACTGTGATAAATGTTAATTGGCTAATTTAAAATATTACAAATTTAAAATTAATAGTTTAGCTAGTATTTTGCTTTTTATTCCTCAGTCAAAACAAGTTTTAAATCATTTATCATCCTGGAATAAGGCAAAATAAATCCTATCTTATAAAACTATGAAGCTGACTCAATTACTTAACTCATATAAAGGCACATAGCTCTTTAAAATATAGCAGTGGTCAAATTTCCTCTTTGTTAATTTTGAAATCTTGAATTTAGACAAAACAGTTGATACAGTTATTCTATGTTATTCTATATTATTAGAGATAGATTCATTTGATTAAAATTGTACTTTCAGGTTGACATTTTATAATTGTTCTCTCTTCTGGCAATTAAGGGTAAAAATACCCGTGGTAATACATGGCCCCAGTATGTGACATTGTGGCAATTTGTAAACAAAGCCCAAGAGATGTATTTAATAATGTATTAGATTTTTAATGAATAAATGAGAAGAGGAAGGAAATAGCAACATGAATAATTAATGCTGTGTTGTAGATGCACTGACATGTAATTATGATTTGTAATAATAATATAAATCAGAATAGTGGTTTTTCTATGTTGAATCTGAAATGGAAAATTCTCTTTGGAAGAGAAATTAATCCCCATCTTTGGAAAATTTGTATCTTCAATATATGATGAGGCAGGTACATTTTTGCCCATTGTACTTTATTTTAGAAAGTTGCTACATAAATGATTTCCTAATCTTCAGCATTAGATCTAGAATTCTGGATGAATTTGTGGGCTGAATTTTATAGGCTATGAAATAGGTTATTGGCAATGTTGATCGCCAACCCTTGCCTTTGGATGGGATATCTCTGTTAGTTGACAATCTTGTCTCTGTCTAGATATCCACTTGTCTGAAATGCTGGAATTCTTTTTATGTTTTTCCAGCACTTCAGTGGCTTAGAGAGATATAATCACTATTGAACTGGAATTTTTATTACAGGAGCAAGTGTAATCTGCTGCTGGCTAGAAAAACAACAATAGAAAGATAAACACAAGTGGTTTAAAGTTGACTGCTCATAAAGAGGATGACTCGGATCACCTTTCAGTTTATAAGATAGCTTTGAAATCTGTTTGAGTTCAACAGCTTTTTATAGTAGCTCCTATTTCCTTTTATTGAAATGGATTTTCATTTCTTAACTTAATTTCATAGAAAAGTATGCTTTATTATTTGTATATTTGTATATTTTTACAAATATTCTCATGTTAGCATTTTTGCACGTGAACTTTTGAAACTAAAATACATAAATACATTAATGTTTACTCCGGTATTTGCTCAGACATGATCATCCTAGGGAATTTCATTTTTTAAGAAGAAATAATGATTTTTATTACAATCTGTATACAATGTATTTCAATTTTAAAGGTTGTCAAAATGACATTTAAAATTTATTTTTTTCCCCTAAAATCCATAAGTGTGAGAGTTGAAAGTTAGTGCCAACATGAAGAGTAAATATTCTTATTCATTTTATTATGCCAGTATGCGGAATAACCAAATTAAACATTTCAAGTTTCATATTTTAACCATTCTAGCTGATTCTCAAATATTTTATGAGGATTAATTTGATCAGATTTTAGTTTTCTAAATGTACTATGCAATTTTATAAGACTGGGAACAAGGATTTGTTCATGTATTCATATATATGCAATTCTTGAAAAAATTTAAATTAGTACATAATTTATACCACAATTAAATAATATAGAAAATTTGTATTTGTATCTGAATCTTTGAACTCTGTAAAACTTGTTATTTGTGAATGAATGAATGTTCCTTAGTGTTTCAGCAAGTTAGGTCATTTTAGAGTATATCCCTGTTTATCTTGCAATATGTTATATATAATTTAGCAGCAATAATCTCTAAGTAACATATACAGAATTACTGAACATTATTAGTTCAAGGTATAAAGACCATAAAAGATGTTGTGGATTATTGCATTCATATTTCTATTTCAGCAAATTTCATATAGACAAATGGCAAATGGTGTTTAATTTTGTTCCTTAGTCATCATCAGTTTTTGACCTAATTGATTATTGATAAAAGGTATAAATATGTACCTTCAATCATTTATCAAGATTGCACTTTTCAGAAAGGTTGGAGCAATAAATATCATTATTTAAGTGGAACAACAGAAATAAAAGAGATCTAACTGACTTAAGACCAGTTATCTTGGATGTACTTGTGCAGTAAATAAAATGATAGATTTACAGTTTTATTGCTGCAACTGTTTTATGATGTAAATCAAACAAACAATATTGTATATGTGCTAAAGTAAAAACAAACTAAAGCAAATAATGTCAATTTCTATGTAATGTTAAATGGTGCTAGCATTGAACTTATAATTACCGGTACTATAATATCCTAATATAAATGCAATTCTACTTGTGTGTGTGTATGTGTGTTTGTGTGTACTGTGTGTGTGTATGGTTAGAAATAATAGGATTCCTTCAATAAATGTGTGTGTGTGTGTGTGTGTGTGCTTTCTTCCTAATCTATTGTATTACTGCTTTACAGGAAACAATTCTACTGAAACAGAAGAGTGAACTTTTCGGGCAACATTTGTATTTTTATTGTGACAGGGAGGACCAGACTTTTAACCATGGGGAAAACAGGTAAAGTTGAAACAATAAGATAGTAAAAGGGAACATTAACACTAGAAGTCACAATTTCCAGACATTTAAATTTTGACTTTATTTTCAGGAGTTTAATAAATTCTAAGGGTACTCCTAATTCCTAAACTGGGAATTTTTTTGACAATTAGTAATATAATTTCATGAAAAAGAGATGTAGATGTTTGCAGAATAGCTACAGTATTGATATAAACAACTTTTTTTCTGAACTCAAATTTTGATGTTTAGATCATGGGAAAAACAAAAACTGGTTGGGTAAATATTTAATGGCATATGCTAGATACAATTTAATTTGTGAAAGAAAATAATACTTTTTCATAAAATTGCAAATTTAATGTGCAAAAGTCTTTAAATTATGTTCTATTAAATTAATTTGCAATCAAATAAATAGGCAAACTGGATTTGAAACTAGAAAGTTTTTGCAATGATTTCATTTAATAACTGTTGGCAGCTGCTTAAACAAGTTGTACCTTTTTCTGGGATTGTATAGCTATTGCTGATAAATGAAAAATCATTTGGTTTAAGGAAATGTCAACACGAGCTACTGGACATGCTTTAAATTGCCTTTTCTGAAGTTCTGCACCAGTCTAATAACTTGGTAGAATTTTTTTCCATAAATATCTGATTTTAAAACATCTGATAAGCCTTCTAAGTTGTTTTTTATATTAATGTCATGTCTTATATTCAAGAGTATCAATAAAAACTCACAAAGCTCACAAAAGTACCATATGCATATAATTCTGTTCAAATATTTCTTTCATTATTTAACAAAATCAAGATACTCTAAATTATACTATGAGCTCACATTCTGGGAATACGGTATAGTTAGCGCTGATGTCTGTACCGTAGAGTCAATTACAGTAATAGGATAATTCAGCCTTTACATATATTAAAATACTGTTTATGATTAACGCACTGGCTTGTAAGAGATCCAAAATCTGTCATCTTCTGCCTCTTATGATGTCTGAATTAACTACTTATTCTATTTACATTATTTCCATACTGTAAAAACATAGTACTGGAAGATGTAATCATCCTTGTTTCTTCTGCAGTACATATAGATGTCAAAAAGCTTTTTCTCATTTATCTTCCTGGGTTGAAATAAAAAATGCTCGGTAATATCAAGTGAAGAAATGTGCTCGATGAAATTTCCAGGGAGGGAAATAGCTACCCTTTTTCATCCTGCCAATGCCAGAATATCTATCCACGCTAGCTGTATCATCTATTCAGCAACTGTGACTTTGAATGGAACTGGTAATCTTACTGCCATTGCTTCTTTTTTCTTCTAACCATGTAGGTTTCATCTGATAATCAGTTGTGCATTAAATGAATGGTCTACAATGAGTTGCTCAATAACTTTTTTAAGTATTTGTTCTATTTTGTGTTAGCATCTTCTAATCTTCTTTGCCTGGTTAATAAGCCAAAGGTCATATTAGGTAATTTTTTCTGCATATTGTTTAGTAAGTGTCCCTGGTATCTATATAACACTGGATACAAAAGGATTATGTAGAATAGTATTTAGTACTTTGCACAATGTGCTTAAGCTGAAATCACTATTATAATTATAGAGAACATATTGTGATTATAATTTATTACATAATACTTACTGAAAGTATTTGCCTTTGTTTTGTCAAAGTGCTTGCTTTTTTGAATTACCCTTTGAGTTTTTAAACGTCAATGCATTGCTAGATTTATTGCCAGATTTCATTTTAGAAATAAACCTAACTGAATGTAGATTTAATTGAGAATCAATTTAGATTTCAAATATTTTGAAATATTCTTTATGTTGCCAACTTAAGCCCAAATCCTGTATCAATTTCCCCAGAAATGAATCCTATTGAGAATAATAGAATTCTGTATGATATATTAATAGAATTCTATAAATGTATAGAATGATATTGGTAGAAGTATATGGCAATGTGTACAATTATGTTTATTTTAGATTTCAAGTCTATTAAAAAAGAAAGACATGGCAACAGCAATCTGTCAAGGAACCAATTGTTGGATAACATTTTGGTGTATGCAGACTTTTTAAAAGCAAACTTAAACCAATAGACTTAATTAAATCTGAAAGTATTTCAGTTTTGGTTAATTATTATATAAAGTTACCATTTACTCACAATTTATCGTACTTTGTTTATGGATTATAAGATAAATCTTTAACATTAGGTCTTTTATTTTAGCATTGCTTTTGTCTGAATACTACTTATGCCTATAAATCCTTTTCTCCAGTATATTTCATGCTAACATTTAATCATTCTTGTAAGTACAGGTCGATCAGCTTCAAGCATTTTCATAGTTGTGATTCCTTATGTCAGGCCACAGGACCTTTATTGTTGTAGTATTTTGTGTGGAGCTTCAGCAAAAGTTACTAGAATACTTCTTATCAGAACTACATCTTGCCTCAATCTTAGCTGGATTTGTTAGTTATTGCAATAGTGGGGAAGACCTGTAGAGGTAGCCTTCATGGAGTTAAGCAAGATTTATCATTAAAGAGTTGAGGTCATTATCACTGATAATAAATGCTAAGCTGAGCTTAATATCAATCCAATAGATGTAGCTTCTTTACATATCAATACTATGGAAATTAACAGAGAAAAATATTGGGATTTCCATACCTATTGTTCAAGACTATACCATTCAATTGTTTCAGACAATATATTGGCGATTTTTATTAACATATAATGTCCTGAACTATCTCTTTGCCAGCTCAGCCTGTACATTTGTGTACACACAAATATATTATGACATAACCTGTTTCCCACAAAATAAGACAGGGTCTTATTTTCTTTTGACCCCCAAAATATGGCCTTGGCCTTATTATTGGGGGTCTTATCCTTAAACCTCGGCCCCGGAGTGCCAACCGGCTGCTTTGCCAGTGCTGCTCAGGCCACTGCCTCCAGTAATCGTAGCAGCTTTTTTGTTACTTCCCATGCAAACAGCACAAGGTGAGGTGGGGGGGCGAAGGTGGAAAGGAAGGAAACATGCCCCACACGCCCCTGCCATCCATGTGGAACGGCCTTGCAGAGGCCATTCCCGCAAACCCTAGCTCACACACCCCTTAGTGGTGAGCCGGACGCACTGCTGCCATTCGGGAGAAGAAGAGAGAGGACGCGCTGTGAGAGAGCCATTTCTGACATTCTTCTCCTCCCGGGTGGCAGTACCACATTCAGCTTCCCAAATCTGGCTTGCTGATCTGGGCCGGCAAGGGGGTGTGGCAGATGGGGAGGGGTAGGGCAGCGGAGAGGTGAGACGCATGGAGTGAGATGGGACTCCCATTGCTGTCCCCTCGGCGGCATGGCAGGAGCTGGAAGTCAGGTAAGACACGGCGGAGAAGACAGGCAGAGAGACAGACAGACAGGGAGAGAAGCAACAAGAGTGAATATCCTCCTGTCTGCTTTTATTTGGTAATGGCGCACTGACCATTTAGCCAAATCTCAACTCCACATCCTTTGGAGATTTGGGAGGCGACTATTTTTCCCCTCACTTTTCTCTCCCCACAACTTCATTCTTTAACCCCGAGGCTGGGCCAGGAGGGGGTTGTTCCCCTCTCAGAGATGTGCCCAGACTGGTTTCAGATACTGCATCAGCCGCGACTCCAGGGAAGGGGTGGAGGAGTGGCAGTCATTGTCCGTAAGAGTCCTTGCCCTTGAAGGATCCCGGAGAATGTCGGTTGTGAGTCCCTCCTCTTGAGGTTGGACTCAAGGGTTCAGTTGGGTCTGTTGTTGACATATCTGCCTCCCAGCTACGTTACAACATCCCTACCTGGGCTACTAAAGGCAGTAGCCGGGTTGGCGGTGGAGTTCCCCAGGCTAATGGTGCTGGGGGACTTTAACCTACTCTCACTTGGCGAACCCTCAGATGTGGCTCAGGAGTTCATGGCTTCCATGACAACCATGAACCTGATCCAAATAGTTCAGGGTCCGACCCATAGGGTCCGACCCACACACTCGACTTGGTGTTTCTCTCAGGGCAGTGGAGACGTGATCTGGAATTAAGGGATATAGATGTTTCTCCTTTGTCATGGTCAGATCATTTCCTGCTGAGGTTGGACTTTAGGACACCACTCCCCCATCGCAGGGAGGTGGAGCCGATTAAGTGGTTCCGCCCCAGGTACCTAATGGACCCTGCAGAGTTCCAGAAGGAGCTTGGGGAGATACCTGACTCCCTTGTCCACAGCCCGGCAGAGACCCTGGTTGTTGCCTGGTATAAGGCAGAGTCTGGGGCACTGGATCGGATTATGCCTTTGCGACCTCTCAAGAGCAGTGGATCCAGGAAAGCTCCCTGGTTTACCAAGGAGCTCCAGGAGATGAAGCACCAGAAGAGATGTCTAGAGCGGCGCTGGAGGACCAGTAAATCTGAATCTTACTGAACACTCTTAAGAGCTTTTATTAGGACTTATTTAGTGGCGATATAGTCGGCAAAATGTTCACATTTTTCCACACTTATTGCATCCACTGATTCTCGCCCAACCACACTGTTTAGGGTGACTCGCTCTCTTCTTAATGTAGGGGGAGTGGAGGAGCCCTTACAGGGTAGAGCTGAGGAATTTGTGCAGTTTCTGTTGGATAAAGTCGCTCAGATTCGAATGGACCTGGACTCTGATTGGGCAATTCCAACTGAGATGACCAGGGCAGGTCTTAGTCGTATTGTGTGGGATGAGTTTGAGCCTGTGACTCCTGAGGAAGTGGACAGGGCTGTGGGTGCGATGAGTTCCTCCACTTGTTTGTTGGACCCGTGCCCCTCCTGGCTGGTTTTGGCCAGCAGGGAGGTGACACGAGGCTGGCTCCTGACTTTAGTTAATGCTTCCTTAAGGGAGGGGTCTTTTCCGCAACCATTAAAGGAAGCGATTGTAAGGCCCCTCCTCAAGAAGCCTTCCTTGGACCCAGCAGAATTAAAGAACTTTTGGCCAGTCTCCAACTTACCCTTTGTGGGGAAGGTTGTAGAGAAAGTGGTGGCACTTCAGCTCCTACGGACATTGGATGAAACGGATTATCTGGACCCTTTTCAATCTGGCTTCAGACCTGGCTACAGCACGGAAACTGCTTTGGTCGCGCTGATGGATGATCTCTGGCGAGCCCGTGATGGGGGTCATTCCTCTATCATGGTGCTACTTGACCTCTCAACAGCTTTCGACACCATCGAGCATGGTATCCTACTAGGCCGACTAAGGGAGTTGGGAGTGTGAGGCACCGTGTTACGGTGGTTTTTCTCTTATCTCTCTGGTTGGTCTCAGTCGGTGTTGATAGGAGGACAGAAGTTGACCCCTAGGCCTCTCGTTTGTGGGGTGCCTCGGGGCTCAGTCCTTTCTCACCTTCTATTCAACATCTACATGAAACCGCTGGGGGAGATCATCCGACGATGCAGGGTGGGATATCAGCAGTATGCCGATGATACCCAGCTGTATATCTCCACCCCGCATCATTTCAGTGAAGCAGTGGATGTGATGTGCTGGTGCCTGGAGGCTGTGAGACTCTGGATGGGAGTCAACAGGCTCAGACTTAACCCAGACAAGACCGAGTGGCTGTGGGTATTGCCTCCCAAGGACCATGTCAATTGTCCATTCTTATCCCTGGGGGGTGGGTTAGAAGCTCTCCTCCTCAGAATGGGTTCACAATTTGGGTGTCCTCCTTGACCCACAGCTGAGATTAGAGCAACACCTGGCAGCTGTGGCTAAGGGGACCTTTGTACAGGTTCGCCTTGTACACCAATTGCGACCCTACTTGGATTGGGAGGCTCTTCTTACAGTCACTCATGCCCTTGTCACCCCACGGTTGGATTATTGCAACGCGCTCTAAAAGTGTTCGGAGACTACAGTTGGTCCAGAATGCAGCCGCTCGAGCTATTGTGGGTGCACCTAGGTACTCCCACATTACACCAATCCTCCATGAGCTGCACTGGCTTCCTATCAGTCTCCGGTCACAATTCAAGATGTTGGTTATTACCTTTAAAGCCCTATATGGCTTAGGGCCAGGCTACCTTCGAGACCGTCTTCTACCGCATAGCTCCCAGTGACCGGTAAGATCCCACAGAGTTGGCCTCCTCCGGGTCCCGTCAGCTAAACAATGTCGGCTGGTGGGTCCATGGGGGAGGGCCTTCTCTGTGGCTGCCCAGGCTCTCTGGAATCAGCTACATCCTGAGGCCTGGACTGCTCCCACCCTACTGGCCTTCCGGAAAATGGTGAAAACCTGGTTTTTCCAGCAGGCTTGGGGCCATTGATCTTGCCGCTGCGATCTTGCGAGATCCGGCCATGAGCAGTGTGTACGGGTTTTTTTTAAACGTCTCTTATTGTATATTGTTCATATTGTCTTTGTTGTAAGCCGCCCAGAGTCCTCGGAGAGTTGGGCGGCATAGAAATATGAATAATAATAAATAAATAAATAAAAGTTGTGCGGCGCATTGGAATTTGTTTCCCCCACTTCTGCCTGGCTGCTGGGCATGCTGCACCTGCTGCTTCTGCTGGCCTCGTGGGAGGTCTTCGCCATCCTGCCTGTGCTGCTCTCAGCAGCCCTACCAGGCTGCTCCTACCTGGCATGCAGCAACTTGGCCCAGATCTCCAGAGCACCTCCCCTGCCACCGGCCTGCCAGGGTCCCCTTTGCCAGCGGTCGTGCTGCCCTGTGTGAGCTCCGTGGCGGCCCTGCAGTGGGATGGAGGAGAGAGGGGGAGATCGCCCATTCTTCCTTTGCACCCTAAAATCCTGTCTTCCCTGGCCGTTGAGTCCCCGGCCTGCACTCCTCCTGCTAGAGCAAGATGCACAACTCAATGACCAGAATTTCCATGAGTAAGTGACACTGTCATAAATATAATTGCATCTCTTAGGAGAGCAATTCTTGCAATTCCTGGTGTGCCATCATTAAGTGAGGGAAGCATGACACAAGCACAACAAAGCTTGAGGAGAGTGTATGAGGGTGCTGCTGCTTGGTGGAAAAGGTGCCTCAGTGGCTAAGGAGGTGTGCGAGTGGCCAAGGAGGTGTGGAAGGAGCACATTGAAGCTCAGGAACAGTATTGTGTGAGCGCAGCAGGCTGTTGCCAAATGGGAGAAAGTAAATGAGTGGCTGGGGAGGTGTGGCATAAGTGTTGTGTGGCTTGGAGTGGGCACAATTGATGGGGAAGGTGTGGCATGAGTGCAGCAAGACTTGGGGAGAATGTGCAAGGGTGTGATTGCCAGGTGGGAGAGAGAATGCAACTATCCAGGGAGGTGCAGTGCTACGTGCAGAGTGGCTTGGGAGGGTGTATGGGTGGCTGATGTAGTGCAAGTGCAAGAGGGGCTAGGGGAGGTGCATAGGTGGGGGAGACTTATCAGAGCAATTTGTGACCTTCCCTGCAGGTTTCTCATTGACTTTACTAGTGGGAAGCTTGTGGGGAAGCCAAAAATTGCAATCGTGACTGCAGGACAGTTCAACAGTTATACATATGAGTTGATTGTCAAGCACCTAGATTGCAATCATGTGATCACATGGGTGCTGTGACTGCTGGAATTTCGAGGATCAGTCATAACTACTGAACTACTCGTTCACTGCCATTGTAACTTTGAATGGTTGGTTGTAACCCAAGGACTACCTGGATTGCAGAATGAGATTTATTTCCTTTCCTATTCTCAAAATATGAAATTATAAAACATAAAGTTTGTTCTCACACAATTTGCTTACCCATGAGTAAATCCATGAGGTGGATTTGCACAGTATACAATTGTTGTCATTTGTGGTTCACTGCATGCTTAGAAACAATACAAACGTCAATGCTCTATTGTTGAATAAACCTTAAATCCCTCTGGAAGAACTTCAGCTTCTTGCTAAGAAACTTCTTAGTTATTCTGGTATCTAACTTTGGTATAATTGCCAAGAAAATTACACCACGAGTTAAGGACAGTTGAAGGAGACCTACCCATCAGAAACACTAGGTGGCAGCATATTATTATTATTGTTGTTTTGTTTTGTTTTTCATGAATTATCTGCCCTTTTCGATTGTGGTTTTCATATTTGTTAAAAATTTTCAGAAGCCATTGGTAGTGATATATGCATGTCTACAGAGTAAAATGCCTTGTGCTTACTGAACTGAAAAAGCTATCTTAAATTTCATGCAAATTATTGCAGATTTTGGTGGCTTTAGGGTAGCCTTCCTTGACTTGGTGTCCTCACATAGCATTAGAATTATTCTCTTCTAATGAGAATTATTCTCAAATATTCCAATCAGCTTTTTGCTTCAGTGACTCTCCAAAATTCTAGATTGTCTTGCTGTAGTTCCATTTCATCTGAAGCTGCGGTGAAATCCACTTACCTTCGCTACCTGTTCATGCGCCTCTTCTGTGCAGAGCCTTCTGAGCATGCGCAGAGGATCAAAAATGGAACGTAATGATGAGACGGAGCCTCCCGCCGCTGGGGCTACCGGTTCGCATGGGCCAGATAGATCCGGCCGGATTTCACCACTGATCTGAAGCAGGGGTGAAATGTTCCCAGTTCGGACTGGATCACCCGATCTGGTAGCGATGGCAACAGGTGGTTCGGAGAACTGGTAGCAAAAATCCCCCCCATCCCCCCCCCATGCCCAGCTGGGCTGCACAATCATTAGAGGCTTTTTTTTTACTTTTAAAAGCATTTTTTCTACAACCTCTTCAGCCAAAAAAAAATGCTTTTAAAAGTAAAAAAAAAAACAACCTCTGATGATCGCGTGACTCAGCTGGGATCATCAGAGGCTTTTAAAAGCATTTAAAACTCTTTGGCCACTCTTTGGCTGAAAAGGCTGTAGAAAAAAAATGCTTTTAAAAGCCTCTGACGATCCCAGCTGAGTTGCCTGATCCTCAGAGGCTTTTAAAAGCATTTTTTTTATTGAAAAAGTTTTACAACTACAGATTTTCCCCCTTCCCCCCCTTTCCCTCCCTAGCCCTCCCTTACCCTCCCCTCCCCCCATGGCTTCCCCAGGATGAAATCCAAATCCAAATCACATTATATAATACTTTACCGCCCATCTACTCTACCCCCTGTGTAGTATACATTTCTTCCTGACATTCTAGTATTCTATCCCCTGTATACTATACATTTCTACACAACATTCAAGTAAAAGTTATCTGGTACTTCCTAGTTTAATATTTATTCTGCACATTATCTATCCATTTCTTCCACTCCCGTACATAGGTCTCTTGGGTCCGGTCTTTTATGTATGCTGATATCTTCACCATTTCTGCGAAACTGGCCACCTTCAGAGTCCATTCTTCAATAATAAACATAACATCCCTTTTCCAATATTGAACAATCAGTAACCTAGCCTAACACCATATACCATATCAATTTTGTTTCACCCACTTTCCTGCAGGTCCACCATATATAATAATTTATAGCATCTAAACAGTCACATCAAATCCTTCTTCCAACAGTGTATTTAATGTCTTTAGTTGCCATCTGCCCCCATCATTGAAGAGTACTTCTATATATAATCCCCCCCCCGAGTGACTTTATATTTATATTCCGTATGATATCTTCTATAAAGTCTTTCATCTAGATTATTAATTCCATCGAGCATGTTAGGGTAACAACCAGATCAACTGCACATGCCCTTATTCCATAATCCTCTTGCTTCATGGCTATTCCCTTCAACGTACAGATAATCCATCTTTCTTAAAATCTATAATAGAAAGTTCCAATTCACTCGATTACAGGCCTTCTCCACGTCCTAAAACACCAGCACTGCAGGGATCTGTTTATTCTTCTCAAGATAGTCCAATAAATCTATAATTTGCCTCACATTGTCTTTCATATATCTGTCTTCTATAAATCCTGCTTAATCATGAATCAGTTCTTGAATAACTGGCAATAATCTGTTGGCTAATAATTTTGCAAAAATTTTATAATCCATATTCAGGAGAGATATTGATCAAAAATTTTCTAGTTTTGTGGAACCTGCTTCTTTTCTTCTTGTGCTGGCTTAGACCTCTGCTGTTGTTGTTTTTCTGGAATTTGTTTGTAGGCTGATAGAGTTATACGCTGGTCTTTAACTTTGTAGGACATCAGATCAAGATCCAAAGCCACTTTTCTTGTATTTTTAGGTGGTCCACCTATAACCTTTAAAGGAAGATCCGGGAATGGCTCATCCAAAAAGCCCCCTATGGTTCCTTGTATTTCCATTGGCTCCATCTCCATCTGCTTCCCCTGGACTTCAGTCTCTCGTTCAATTTGCTTTTCTTTATCACCCTCCTGTATTCCTAACACTGAAGATGTACGTGGAGATGTTGGGCCAATTTTAAAAACATTAAGATAAAATTCTTCCGCTTTTTCAACAGTATTTAATCGATATTTTTCTCCCTGATACCTCAATATTATGCCAATTGGAACATCCCGTCTAAATGGAATTTGTTGTTTCTTTAGTTCAGTCACCAAAAATCCAAAATCCTTTCTGTCTTTTAGCATCTTAGGCGGCAGCTCTTTATAAATTGCAATCTCCCTTCCATCCACTTGTAGGGTAGAAACAAAAGACTTTTGCAAGATGTCATTTCTTATTCTTCTATCTGTGAAGTATATCACCACATCTCTGGGTAATTGCCTTTGCCTTGCCACCCAAGAATTCACTCTGTAAATCTTGTCAATTTTGGACAAAACCTCTTCAGGGCTAACCTTTAGCATCACAGCCAAAGCATCAGCACAAATCCTTCTCAAATCTCTATTGTTTTCCTTTATCCCCCTCAGTCTTACAGCAAACTCCATAAATTTGAATTGCATCATTGTCACTTCATTTTCAATCTTTTGCATTTTATTATCCACATTGTAAATCTTATAATCAGCTTCCTTCATTTTAGACTCTACTTCTAAACTAATTTCTTCCACTTTTTTATCAATCTGGACAATTACTTCTGAGAAGCCAGTCAGAACTGTCAAAATATCTCGCTTCATTTTGTCATACTTTTCTTGAACCACCTCCTTAATTTCCTGTTGAAATTTTTCAAATTTCTGGTCCATAACCGCATCTTGTTTCATCAGAGCCACAATAATAAATTCCTTCAAGTCTTTAAAATCAATCTCCTGTCTCTGGCTCTGAGTCTGCAAGCTTAAAAACTGCTCTTGTGACTTATGAGTGGGGGAACCCCCCCCCTGCAGCCTTGTTGTCTGGCTTTGAAGCCATTCTGCCACGCAGACAAACTCTTTTTAAGAAGAAAGTCTTCTCTCCCTTTACCACCACAAAATCCTCTCCGAGTTAATCAAGTCTCTAAGGGAGAAAGAACATAAAGACACTTTGGGGAAAAAAAACTTTTCCCTTCTCTTCTAGACAGCGCTGTTGCTTTAAGATACTTTGTAGCGTACTGAGGCAGTCAGGCAAATCCACTTTCGCTTTCAGCTTTTTTCAAGCTGCTAAAGCAGGACACCATTTTAAACTTTCACTCTTCTCTTTCTCCATTCTCAAATTCAATCACAGGGCTATTATAAATACTTGCAGTTTTGAGTTCCAGATCCAGATTTCACCCTATTTATTTTTAATAAATCTTTTGACTTTCGCTGATTACGTTGGTCGCGTCGTCTGGCTCTGCTACGTGCAGAGTTCCCCCGGAGTCCGGAGCCTCAGCGAGCTGGATAGGGAGCCTCATCCTGCTTCCTCCCCAGAAGCAAAAAAGACAATCTGGGGACTTCACAGGGGCTCTACCTGATCTCGCCGGCTCTCCTCACGTTTCCTCAAAGAAATGGAATTTTTCGAGCCGCCTCTCAGCTGTAGAGGCAGCTCTTTACGGGTGGGGGGCTGGCGGTCTTGAAAGACCGTCTAGTGACGACGATGGCACCAACCGGAAGCCCTTAAAAGTATTTTTTTTTCTGCAACCTCTTCGGCTGAAGAGGTTGTAGAAAAAAATGCTTTTAAAAGCCTCTGACGATCCCAGCTGAGTTGCCTGATCCTCAGAGGCTTTTAAAAGCATTTTTTTCTGCAACCTCTTCGGCTGAAGAGGCTGTAGAAAAAAATGCTTTTAAAAGTCTCTGATAATCCCGGATGAATTGCCGGTGTGTGTGGCCCCGTTGCGAACCGGTAGTAAAGGTAAGTAGAACCCACCCCTGTTTGTGGGGTATAACTGCATTGAATAAATCTAGATAAATCTTGTAAATTTGTCTTTTTCTGCAGAATGCTCTCAACCCAGTTTTTATTACTATATAATATCTGAGCTGTTATACTAGGTTAACTCATTAAACAGTGTTTCTTTTTATTTCTGTACAAATATTCCTCCAATATATAAAGTATCAAAACATCATATATTAAATAATTAGTGCTAAAAAGATAAATGTAAGTTTAGACTAAATTTATTCATGTACAGGTAGTCCTCAATTTACAGCCATAATTGAGCCTGGAATTATGGTTGTAAATTAAGGTGGTTGTTAAGTGGGTCACCATGTCACTATGCCTGATTTCACAACCATTGTTGTGGTCATAGTTAAGCGAATGTGGCAGTAGTTAAGAGAATACACTGTCTCCAATGGGCATTTTTTGCTGGAACCAGAAGTAAACACTGGTTTTACATGACTGCAAACAGCTGTAAATGAGGGCCTATTGTTGAGTGCCCAGAATGCAATCATGTGACTGTGGGGAGGAGAGGGGAGCCAACTGTTGTGACTTAGGCTTCCTGAGTCATTAAAACACTGAGTAGTCCCAAAAACCTCTTTCATTGCAACAGCTGTGAATTACGTTCATTCACAGCTGAGTCTCAATTAGTTGCAAAAAGTCCTTCGGGAGAAGTCCTTTGAGATAATCATCAACCTTTATCTCTCTTGACATGCTGCCAAAAACCTACTTGGCAAAGCCACATGGAGTCCAGAATCAAACAGAGATGCTGATTGAGAACAGAATTAACAACGTTGCTTTCCTGCAAAGGGCCCAAGTGCCTTTGCTCCTCTTTTAAGCCTTATGGGAGGGGCCAATCATCTCCAGGCCTTACTCCCAAGTCGTCCTTTTAGTTTTAACTGTTCTTGCCTTCTGGCAGCTCTGCGCATACGCGCACTAGGAACAGGCTCCTCCTGTTCCTTTGCCTCTCTGATGTCCAACTCAGGAGACTCCGGAGTCCGCGCATAACTCCCAGATGGTCCTGGCCCCATCTCTGCCTCTGATGCAGAGCCCTCGTCTGAGCCTTCCCCAGACTCCAGGACTGGCCCATGTTCCTCCCCAGCCTCTTCACTGTCTGACTCTGCTGCCAGCTCCGCAGGCTGCTGGTGGACCACAACACCAACAGAACTTCAAATCTGGGTCATAAGTAGTCCTGAGGAGGTCCCCTGTAACTTCAAACTGTTGCTAAGCAGCTGATCATAAAGTGAGGACTACCTGTACAATTTTCAAATAATCAGAAAGTACTAATTCTACTACATGATGCTTTGATCAGATCACAACTTGATTATTGTATGTCCAGTTCTAGGCATCTTTTAAGAAGTGTTCAAAGAATGGCAGTGAGGAGGATCATTGAACTAAAAAAAATTAAATCTTTTGAGGACAGATTAAAGTGTTTTGGAAGGTTTAGTGTTTAGAAGAGAAGATTGGGAATATACATGCACTCCTCAAATACTTGAATGTCCTGTACTTCAGGATAAAAAAATAACATTATAGACAGTTTATACTGCAATTGGATATTTGGAAACCTTCCAAACATTAAGAGTAGTGATAGCGGAACCAGTTATCAGGGCGATGGTGAGCTCACTTTTGCTGGATATATTAAGTGAAGAATCTTGGCAACCATCTGTCTTGCATGCTTTAATTTGAATTCCCACTTTTAGAACTTTCCTATATTTAAAAGGTCACATTCAATGCACTGTTTCTTTGAGATAGAATCTTCTGGGAAAAAGCTGACTACAATAACATTCATGTACCATAATTTCAATTAATTAATTTGATAATTTATATGCCACAACATAGCAAGTAAATTCAGTGCAGGTTAAAAAGATAATTTAAAAATTGCATTTTTTACAATTGTTATAATTATTTTTAACATGTTTGGGAAAAATATTTTTACATTTTTGGAAATTCCTTAAGATTCTATTTACATTCCTATAGCTTGACGTATATTTATGTAGTATTTATATTGCTGTTTTAATTTTTAAATATTTCCATTTTTTTCATAGAATATTTTAACTGGGACAACTACTTGAAAGAAACTGGGTCTGTAGCTGCCCCTTCACAGTGTTTCAGACAGGTGATAGTTTAAAATATTAAGAACCACTCCTAAAATTAATGTGTTTGTAAACTGTCGAACTGCCTTACTTACAAGTGTAGCATTCAATGTAGTATGCACTTCATGTTAGTAAGAATTACTAATATAAGAAGCATTACTGTTAGACTTACAGCCCAGGGGTGAAATGCTCCCAGTTCGGACCGGATCACCCGATCCGGTAGCGATGGAGGCGGGTTGTTCGGAGAACTGGTAGCAAAAATCCCTGCCCCCTTATGCCCAGCTGAGCCACGTGATCACCAGAGGCTTTTTAAAAAAAAAATTTAAAAGCATTTTTTCTACAAGCTCTTCGGCTGAAAAAATGCTTTTAAAAGTAAAAAAAAAAAAAGCCTCTGATGATTGCGCGGCTCAGCTGGGATCGTCAAAGGCTTTTAAAAACCTCTTCAGAGGTTGTAGAAAAAATACTTTTAAAAGCCTCTGACGGATCCCAGCTGAGTTGCCTGATCGGCAGAGGCTTTTAAAAGAAAAAGAGCCTCTGCCGATCAGGCAACTCAGCTGGGATCGTCAGAGCCTTTTGAAAGCATTTTTTTACAACCTCTTTGCCGAAGAGGTTGTAGAAAAAATGGTTTTAAAAGTTTTTTTTAAAAAAGGCCAAGCCCACATTACCCCCCCCCCACCAAACCACGCCCACAGAATCGGTAGTAACAAATTTTAGATTTCACCACTGTTACAGCCTCTTTTCATGTGGTAGGAAATAACAATCACCTTGTTTGATGTATCAAAATACAAAGTAGTATTAAATGCTTATTGCACAGAGAGATGAATATCATGAAGTAAATTTAGATTGTATGTTTTGATTTGTTATTGAAATGTTAAAAGATGCATTTGTATAATTATGAAACCAGTGTGATGTCAGCTAGCTCATTTTTAGATGTTCATTCAATGCTCATTTATTAAATTTCCCATATTTTACTATCTAGAAAACTAAACTACTATATTGTTAAACTATATTGTAAACCTTTTGTTATCTTTCCTTTTGTAGTCTAAGATTCCCCCTAGCAATGATTTCAAAGTGGGTATGAAGTTGGAAGCTCACGACCCCCGGAATGTTACCTCTGTGTGTATAGCTACAGTTATTGGAATCTCAGGTACTAGATTAAGGCTCCGTCTTGATGGAAGTGACAATAAAAATGATTTCTGGAGGCTAGTGGATTCCTCTGATATACAGCAAATTGGAACGTGTGAAAAGAAAGGAGGAATGCTTCAGCCTCCTTTGGGTAAGGAAACATAATTCAATAGTGTGATTTACAGGGATCATTTTTTGAAATAACCAACAATGAAATAGTCATAAATCAAGAGAAAAGAATGGATATAATGTTATAGATTGTATTAGGAGTGCTTTCCACTGGTGATGGATCAACCATGCTTTGCTTCTACCCCTATCTCCACTCTACCTTTTGTCTTAAATCATATCCACTATATATTTATTGTCAAATTAGGATTCCAGATGAATGCATCCTCTTGGCCAATGTTCCTCCTAAGAACCCTAAATGGAGCTGAAATGGCACCTGCTATATTCTTTAAGAAGGTAAGAAGCTTGGTTGCTGAGAAGTCCCTTGTGTTCTGTTATCTACTGTAGCACAGAAAGCCCAAACTGTGATTACAATAGACATCAATCTTTTGTCAACTATTGGCAAGTGCCATATAAACTATAAAAGAAATTAGACTTACGTTATATGTAGCAAATTCAAGACAAAATCTCATTCATGGTGCTGAGCTTCTCTATAAATTGAGAAGCAAGTTACAAATCAGAAGCATTTTACAAATCAGAACATATTAAATATATGGGAAATATGCCTGATAATTTCTCTTCATGTTTTAACTAGAGATATCTGAAAGTTCCTATATAAATCCAATTTAATAAATATAGAGTGAGAGTGAAAAAGCATTGCTTTGAGCATGTATATAATCTATAGATACTTTAATTTTACTCTTTAAAATATTAAATACATGTTCATTGTACATATAGTTCTGTCTAGGAATATTTTTCTTACATAATAAATTCACTGTAAATAAATAAATGGTTTCCAAACCATTTATTAATTTTAAAAATATAATTTATTTCTTATACAGTCAATTTATATCTTGTTCCAAGGTCAAGGATAGTCAGTTATGCTTTTTGTACTCTGAATAAAATATTGCTGTATTAATTTGAATTTTTAAAATCTTATATAACAAGCAAAACAAACCTTGTAAATGGAAGGAGTGTTCTGGGCCAAGGAATGGCAAATGGAACAGTAGATTATGTAAACTTTCAGATTTCTGGGGATTAAGGTATTGGGACTGCTCAGTATTCTCACATTATCTACAGTAAACAATGCACCAAAGGTACTGAGTATAACTAGGATAGAGAGTAGTAGAGATAAAATGTCAAATGGCTAGTTAACAGAAAATACATGAATTAAGGTAGAAATTGGCACCACATCCATATTATCAAATAATGCTTCAAAATCATCAATGGTAAAACTAATGATATCAGAATTGCTAATGTTATACAGTATACACTCCCTCACATATTGTAAATATTTAAGTATATCTTTTCATGTATCTTTTCAGGTTGTTGAGAGTGTGGTGGCGCGACAGTTTCCCCGGTTCCTGGAGGAAACAGTTTATCTAGATTCGTTCCAGTCGGGTTTCAGGCCTGGGCACAGCACGGAAATGGCATTGGTCGCGTTGGTGGATGATTTCTGGAGGGCTCGGGACAGGGGTTGTTCCTCTGTCCTGGTCCTATTAGATCTCTCGGCGGTTTTTGATACCATCGACCATGGTATCATGCTGGAGGGGTTGAGGATAGGGGGCACCGTGTTGTGATGGTTCTCCTCCTTCCTCTCTGACCGGTCACAGTTCGTGTTGACAGGGGGACAGAGATTGACCTCGAGGCGCCTTGTGTGTGGGGTGCCGCAAGGGTCGGTTCTCTCGCCCCTTCTGTTCAACATGTATGTGAAGCTGCTGGGTGAGATCATCCGTGGTTTAGGGATGAAGTGTCATCTGTACGCTGATGATACTCAGCTGTACATCTCCACCCCGGACCACCCCAACGATGCCCTTGATGTGATGTCCCAGTGCCTGGAGGCCGTGCGGATCTGGATGGGGAGAAACAGGCTCAGACTCAACCCATCCAAGACCGAGTGGCTGTGGCTTCCGGCATCCCGATATAGTCAGTTGGTACCATTGCTGACTTTTGGGGGCGAGTCGTTGGCCCCCACAGAGAGGGCTCGCAACTTGGGTGTCCTCCTGGATACACGGCTGCCTTTGGAAGAGCATATGACGGCTGTGGCCAGGGGGGCTTTTTATCAGGTTCGCCTGATCCACCAGTTGCGTCCCTTTCTGGATGGGGATGCCTTACGCACTGTCATTCGTGCCCTCGTCACGTCCCGCTTGGACTACTGTAATGCTCTCTACATGGGGCTCCCCTTGAGGAACACCCGGAGGCTCCAACTGGTCCAGAATGTGGCCGCGCAGGTGGTGATGGGGGCGATTCTGTGCTCCCATGTAACACCTCTCCTGCGTGAGCTGCACTGGCTTCCAGTGGTCTTCCCGGTGCGCTTAAAGATATTGGTTACAACTTTTAGAGCGCTCCATGGCTTAGGGCCCGGGTATTTACGAGACCGCCTTCTGCCGCCAGTAGCCTCCCACCGACCAGTACGCTCCCATAGAGGGGGGCTCCTCAGGGTTCCGTCGGCCAAACAATGTCGGCTGGCGGCCCCCAGGGGGAGAGGCTTCTCTGTGGGGGCACCGACCCTCTGGAACGAGTTGCCCCCGGAGATACGGTGGATCCTGGATCTGTGCACTTTCCGCCGTGCCTTAAAGACGTTTTTGTTTCATCAAGCAGGGCTGACCTGACCATATTTTTAAAGTTGCTTTAATTTTAAATTGCTAAATTATGGGTTTTTAATATGGGGGTGTTTTAACTGTGGGCCAAATTAATTTAATTGGTTTTTTAATATTGTTTTAATTTTTGTATTTTCTGTATTTTATCTCCTGGCTGTTCACTGCCCCGAGTCCTTCGGGAGAAGGGCGGTATACAAAATAAATTAAAATAAATAAATGTGACAACACTGAAGAAATGACACTGTCAGGGTTCCAAGTAACACCCCCAACGAAAGAAGAGTCCAAGGCTTGAGTTTCCTCAAAGTTCCTTTTTATTGAAGATGTCATATTGGCACATCTGGGAAAACCCGAATCTGAAAGTTTCCAAGTTTTCCCCACCCAAGTGAAAGTTCAAGTCCCTGTCCAGCACCCTTATGTCCATCACATGGTCCAATCATCCACCGTCCAAACTGGACACACCTCCCAGTCATCCAACTCCAGGTGCCAGGGCAAAGGGTCCTTGACTCTCTGAGAAAGGAATGTTATTTTGACACCCATACTCTATGCAATCCGCCCTCCCATTTTCCCACAGAAGAATATGTGGCAGGCCTGAAGGCCCAAATGTAAAAGATGGCTTCCAGGTCTGACAGACACTTGGCTACAATGTAAAGTAGTGAGTATACAGCTTGTATAACAGTGCTGTTCCTCAAAATAACGCAACACACAGCCATTAATGTCTAAACTGGTGGCAACAAAAGTGAGTACACCCCTAAATGATAATTTCCGTATGGGACCAAGTAGCCGTTTTCCCTCCCTGGTGTCATGTGACTAGTTAGTGGTACAAGGTGTCAGGTGTGAAGGGGGAGAAGGTGTGTTAAATTTTGTGTTATCACTCTCACTCTCTCATACTGGTCACTGGAAGTTCAACATGACACCTCATGGCAATGAATTCTCTGAGGATCTGAAAAAATGAATTGTTGTTCTACATAAAGATGGCCTAGGCTATAAGAAGATTGCCAAGACCCTGAAACTGAGCCTGCAGCATGGTGGCCAAGACCATACAGCGGTTTAACAAGACAGGTTCCACTCAGAACAGGCCTCGCCATGGTTGACCAAAGAAGTTGAGTGCCCATGCTCAGCATCGTATCCAGAGGTTGGTTTTGGGAGATAGACGTATGAGTGCTGCTAACACTGCTGCAGAGGTTGAAGGGGTGGGGGGTCAGCCTGTCAGTGCTCAGACCATACGCTGCATGCTGCATCAAATTGGTCTGTAGGGCTGTCGTCCCAGAAGGAAGCCTCTTCTAAAGATGATGCACAAGAAAGCCCGCAAGCTTTTTGCTGCAGACAAGCAGACTTAGGATATGGATTCCTGGAACCATGTCCTGTGGTCCAATGAGACTAAGATAAACTTATTTGGTTCAGATGGTGTCAAGCGTGTGTGGTGGCAACCAGGTGAGGAGTACAAAGAAAAGTGTGTCTTGCCTACAGTAAAGCGTGGTGGGAATGTCATGGTCTTGGGCTGAATGAATGCTGCCGGCTGCTGGGGAGCTACAGTTCACTGAGGGAACCATGAATACAAACATGTACTGTGACATACTGATCCCTTCCCTTCGGAGACTGGGCTGCAGGATAGTATTCCAACATGATAACAACCCCAAACACACTTCCAAAATGACCCCTGCCTTGCTAAAGAAACTGAGAATAAAGGTGATGGACTGGCCAAGCATGTATCCAGATCTAAGCCCTATTGAGCATTTGTGGGTCATCCTGAAACGGAAGGTGGAGGTGTGCAAGGTCTCTAACATCCACCAGCTCTGTGACGTCGTCATGTGAAGAGGATTCCAGTGGCAACCTGTGAAGCTCTGGTGACCTCTATGCCCAAGTGGTTTATGGCAATGCTGGAAAATAATGGTGCCCACACAAAATATTGACACTTTGGGCCCCATTTGGACATTATCACCTAGGGGTGTAGTCACTTTTGTTGCCAGCAATTTAGACATTAATGGCTATGTGTTGCGTTATTTTGAAGGGACAGCACATTTACACTGTTATACAAGCTGTACACTCACTACTTTACATTGTAGCCAAGTGTCATTTCTTCAGTGTGGTCAAATGAAAAGATATACTTAAATATTTACAAAATGTGAGGGGGTGTATTCACTTCTGTGATATACTGTATATGTTACCTTCAATGTGTGAAATTAGGCATCTTATAGAATGCCTAGGAAATCTATAAAATGCTAAAAATGAAACATCAAAGTATGAAATGCTTTGTCGGTTCCAAGTAATATACCCATAGCAAACAAAACTGAGGCAGGTAAATTCCTCAAAGAATAAGTTTATTGGATATGTCATATTGGCACAGGGTGGTGAAAACTGACTCTGACTATTCCCACAGTTTTCACCCAATTAAAAGTAAAAGTTTTTCACTTTCTCAAAACAATCAGTCACATGGTCCAATCAGGATACTATCCAGTTGTTAGGTGACTCCAGTCCCCTCCTTCTGAGCACCTGCAGGAATACCCTTGGTTCCGAAGAGAAAATACTTTGTTTTGACTACAAAGCCAAACTATTTCTATTCCCCCCTCCGTCCCTTTTCTCCAGTGTGTTAGCACTGAAGTCTCAAAATGGCCTCAGTCAGGCCAGCTTCAGGGCTGACATGCTTAATATTTCATACATTTCCTAGGCATTCAATGCAATGCCAAAAGGAAAACTGGCAAACTATAAAATACTCCTGCTAAAATGCCATTCTAGCCTTCCTTGTTGCAGTAAGTCATTTAATATTCGTCTTTTTCTTTTTTTTTGGTAACAAAGTCCTGTACTTTATTTTGCATTCTTTCATTTTCATTTACATCTTTTAAATAAAAAAAGATTAGACAAGGGTTTGTTAACTCTAACTGTAATGGTAACCTTTTTCATGACTCTTTTTTCATACCTTTCCCAAATAATTCTTGTCAATCTGTATAATGCCTAGGGAAACTACAGTGCATTCAGAAAGTATTCAGATCCCCTTCACTTTTGTCAATTTTGTTATGTTGCAGCCCAGTGGTGAAATGTAAAATTTGTTACTACCAGTTCTATAGATTTCCTAGGCATTCTATACAATGCCAGCTTTTCACATATTGCCAGTATCATATATACTTACCTTTATATAAAAAAGAAACTGTTGATTTAGAAATTAGGCAGATATAACTTAATAACTTAAGTTAATAGAAAATATTAGTTTCTAGTCACTGAACTTAACCAAAAAGATTAAGAAAGAACAAAACTCCTAGTATTAAGTTGTCACTTGAACAACTATTAAATTCACATTATTCAAGTATCAAATGGCTGTCTTAAAGTCTCCTGCTAGTTTACAAACACACTATTTTGTATCATGTTAGAGATTGTAAATGATCTATTCATAGTTCTGACATTGAAAGTGGTATATTTGAAAATTTTGCTTTTCTAATAACTTTTTCATTAATAAAATAATAGAACTTTGTATTGTTTGACAGGTCCCTTTAATAATAGCTTTAATATAATCTTTATTGCATTCGCAAAAATGTAAAAATATTCATGGGGTTTTTTTTATGCTCATGTAAAAAACTTCAATGCATATAATTTTTGACATTTTGAGAAAAGAATACTTGAGAAATTGATATGGGTGGAAAAATTGTAATACTTTGGAGCATAAATAAGAAATGTGTAACAATTTGGTTAAGTAAAAGCTTCAGATGCATATATTTGCTTGTTTTCTCTTATTTTGATAGGAACCTCCAAAGCCTTCTCAAAACCTTTTAAAGGTTGGAATGAAGCTAGAAGCAATAGACAGAAAAAATCCTTATTTAATATGTCCTGCAACCATTGCGGATGTGAGAGGAGATGAAGTTTTTATAACCTTTGATGGTTGGCGTGGAGCATTTGACTATTGGTGTAAATATGATTCTCGAGATATTTTTCCAGTTGGATGGTGTGATTTAACAGGGGATGCACTACAGCCACCAGGAAAAAGTGGTAAGAATCTTTATGCATTAAAATTGTGTGGTTTGTGTTTAACAAGATTGATTAAGCTTTTAAGGTTCCATCTTTATGGTGTATATTCTGAAATTCTAAATACCATAAAATGCAACAAAAACATATTTCTCTGGTTTGATTTTAAAAATCATTTAACCTTCACTTTTGGTGCAGCTTACTATATAAAATGCAGCTTTATATTGTAAGAATTTCTATATTGGTTTAGGTATGCCAGGGATCCATATACATTAATAAACCATAATTTCAAAAAGAAATGACAATCGCTTAGCTTACCTACTGCCATTCTCTCTCCTCTTTTATGTACTGTATTTTTTGGACTATAAGATGCACCTTAGTTTTTGGGGAGGAAAATAAGAAAAAAACTGATTGGCAGGGGGAATACCCTCCCCCGGAATACTCCCAATCAATTGTTCCCATAGGTGAATTTTAGCAACAGGTTTCTTGGTTGTGAGCTCTGTGCCTTGCTTTTTTTTTTGTTTTTTTTCTGCCTCTGAAAGCCTTAGAAACAGTTTCAGAAAAAAAGCCTCTGAAGCTCTGTTTGGGGACTTCTTTTCCGAAGCTCTGTTTGGGGGCTTCTTTTCTGAAACTTTGTTTCTGATGCTTTTTTCAGCCTCTGAAACCTCCGTTTGAGAAACTGGGCGGGGCTACATTTGGAGTATAAGACACACACAGATTTTCACCCTCTTTTTATTGTGACCGAGGCCCAAGTAGTGATTACCAAACACAATTGAGTCCTGAACAAACTTATTTTATTAAAACAGCTGAAAATTAATTCATTCTCAGCTTTAGTCCAAAACCAATTCTTTGGCCTTATCGCCAACCTTTGATGTCTTTGGCAACCTGCCAAAGGCTTTTCTTGGCAAACCCCCCCCCCCCCAAAGTTCAAGAGACGCTGATAAGAAGCACTGGAATCAATGTTGCTTTTCTACAAAGAACCCAACGGCTTGTTGTTGCTCTTTTAAGCCTTATGGGAGTGGCCAATCATCTTCTGGCCTTATTCCCGAGTCGTCCTTTTTGTTTCAGCTGCTCTTGCCTTTTGGCAACTCTTTGCATGCGTGCACTAGGAACAGGCTCCCCCTGTTCCTCTGTCTTTCTGCTGTCTGCCTCTGGAGGCTCCAGAGTCCACGCATCGCTCCCAGATGGCCCTGGTCCCATCTCTGCCTCTGATGCAGAGGCCTCGTCTGGGCCTTCCCCTGACTCCAGGACTGGCCCATTGTCCTCCCCAGCCTCCTCACTGTCTGACTCCTCTGCTAGGTCCGCAGGCTGCTGGCAGACCACAACACTATCCCTCACTGCAGGGCCCTTCCCCCAGGTCTGACGATGCGGATGCGGCCGTGACGGGAATTGATCATGGAATACTTTCACCAATATAGGTGCATGCATGGAGGTTGCATCCTCCCAGGTGAAGTCCTCCGGCCCATATCCCTTCCATTCAATGTGGTACTGGAACCATCCTTTTAGCCACCGGGAGTTCTGAATGCTGGCGACCTTGTACTCGGGTGGTTCATCTTCGTCACTTGGTGCTGGCTGGGTATGGTCAGATTGGCAGAGCAGACAGGCCAGCTGTTCTGGGACAAGGAGGGATCTATGGAAGACGGGGTGAACATACATCGAGCATGGCAAGGTCAGGCGGTAGGTGACCGGGTTAATAACTGCCTCAACAGGGAATGGACCAAGGTACCAGTGGTCTAGGTTCCTGACCGGCTGGTCTGACGGAAGATGCCTGGTGGACAACCAGACCTGATCTCCCAAAGCCAATGGCAACGTTTCCCGCTGAAATCAGTCCGCAACTCCTTTATAGTCCTCCTTGCCTTTCTCTAGATACTGTCGCACCAACTGATGGACAGCCTGCAACTCGGACAGATAGTCATTACCCGCCAGCACCAGGGAGTTGAGTTGTGTGAGGGGAAAGAACCGAGGATGATATCCCATATTAGCCAGGAAAGGGGTTGTTTGTGTGGAGGTGTGTTGCGAGTTTTTGAACGTGAACTCTGCTACTGCCAAATAATCTGACCAATTGTCTTGTTGCTGATTCACGAAGCAGCGCAGGTATTGCTCCAGAATGCCAATAACTTTCTCAGTCCTGCCGTCGGTTTACGGATGATGTGTCGATGACAGGCAAGATTTTTACATCCAAGGCCATCATCAGCCCTTTCCAAAACAGGGCTGTAAATTGAGCCCCTCGGTTTGATACAACCCTATCAGGTAGGCCATGCAAGCAAGAAAACATGTTGGATAAACATGCGGGTGGTGGCGCGAGCCGTCGGTAACCCACGACATGGAATGAAATGCACCACCTTTGTCAGCATGTCCACCACCACAAACACGGTCATGAATCCAGAAGATGGAGGCAAATCCGTCAAGAAGTCCATGGAAATGGCACCCCAGGGTCTCTCTGGTGTCGGCAATGGCTGGAGTAGCCTTGGAAGGGCTCCCATTGCCGACTTGGCCTGTTGGCAGTGAACACAGGACGTGACATAAGCCTGGACATTGTGTCGCAATCGGGGCCACTAAAAGGTGTGAGAAACTAGATTCAGTGACTTAAAGAGGCCGAAATGGCCCGCTGCAGGATTATCATGGCATTGCAACAAGATAAGTTCCCGGAGCGGCCCCACCGGCACATAGAGCCTGTCTCAGTACCGCAAGAGTTCCTTCTGAAACATCCATGGAGAGGCGGGCCCTACCTCTTCCTTCCATTGTTCCATGTAAGCATCATGCCGCTGCGCTTCCTGTATTTGAGCCCGTAAGTCCATTGGTTCCTGAACCATGGAGAAAGACTCTACAGGCAACACTGTCCGGAGCGGAAGCGGGTCTTCGATGTGGGAATACTCCGGTTTCCGCAAGAGCGCATCCGCCCTTTGGTTGCAACCACTGGGGATGTACTTAACGCGGAAATTGAACTGGGCAAAGAAGAGAGACCACCGAATCTGCCATTGGTTCAGTTTCCAGGCGGTCTGTAGGAACTCCAAGTTTTTATGGTCTGTCCGGACTTCAATTTGATGCCGGGCCCCCTCCAGAAGATGTCTCCAGGCCTCAAACACCATCTTAATGGCCAGTAACTCCTTCTCCCAGATGGTGTAATTGCTCTCGAAAGGGTTGAGCTTCTGCGAATAATATGTGCAAGGGAAGAGGGTACCGCTGGACGTGAGAGCCTGGAGCAACACCGCACCAACAGCAACATCCAATGCATCTGCTTCCACCACAAGTGGATGGTGGGGGTCAGGATGCTTCAAGATAGACTCCTTCATGAAGGCCTGTTTCAAGGCCTGGAATGCCTGCAGCTCGGGGATACCCCACCGGAATGGGACCTTTTCCTACAGAAGCCGAGTGAGGGGCACGGTCAAGGCAGCAAAGCCGGGGATAAATGTCCGATAATAGTTGGCGAATCCGAGGAGGCGCTGGAGATCCTTCACTCGCTGAGGAGGTTGTCAACTACGCAAAGACTCCACCTTGCTCGGCTCCATGGCAATGCCCTCTGGAGACATGCGATGCCCCAGGAACTTGATGGTGGACTGGAAAAACTGGCATTTCTTCAGTTTAGCATACAGATGCTCCCAAAGACGTTGAAGGACCAGACGGAAATGCTGTTGGTGACTCTCCCAGGAAGGAGATAGATCAGAATGTCGTCTAAATAAATTACGACAAAATTTTCCAAGAGGTCCCTAAAATGTCATTCATGAAATGTTGGAAGACGGCAGGAGCATTGGTCAGCCCAAATGGCATGATCGTATACTCAAAATGTCTGTAACGGGTGCCGAACACTGTCTTCCATTCATCCCCAGGATGGATCCGAACAAGATTATAAGCCCCTTCTCTTTTTTGAACAGAGTATTGGCTATATCTTATCTTATAGAATTAATCAAATTCAGATACATTTTACTCAATTACAGTTTTTGCCAAGATGTGGGTGAATGTGGGGGGGGGAAACCAATAAAACTTGTTTAAAAAAAAAAATAAGCCCCTCACAAGTCCAATTTAGTGAAAACGATAGCCTCCCGAAGCTGTTCCAAGAGTTCGGGAATAAGGGGCAGAGGATACCAGTTATGCACTGTGATGGCATTTAACTTGCGGTAGTCGCAACAAAGCCGCAAGTCTCCGGTCTTCTTTTTCACGAACAGGACCGGGGCGGACAATGGCGACAACGAGGGCCGGATAAAACCCCGAGCCAGGTTTTTGTCCACAAAGACCCATAATGCAGCCAACTCAGGGTCCAACATCGAATAGAAAGGCCCCACTGGGAGTGGTGCGTCCGGAATCAAATCAATGGGGCAGTCGTATGGCTGGTGCGGGGGCAATTGGTCTGCCTCCTGTTAGCTGAAAACATCAGCAAAATCCTCGAGATTGGAAGGCAAGGACACCCTGGTTGAACCCTGCAGCTGTCCTGCGCAGACTTGGTGGGTGTGGTTCACACATTGCAGGCTCGGAAAAGAGATAAAGTTCTGGGACCAATAGATCTGCGGGTCGTGTGTCTGGAGCCAAGGCAAGGCCAAAACCACGGGAAAATGCAGGCCGGAGGGAATATAAAACTCAATAGCCTCCTTATGAGACCCGATGGCCAGGCACAAGGATTGTGTGGCAGCCGTAATAGGACCAGACAGAAGCACCCGGCCATCAGTGGTCTCCACAAGCATAGGAGGATCCACTGGACTCTTAGGGACTGCATATTTGGCTGCAAATGCTGTGTCCATAAAGTTAGTTGTAGCTCTGGAGTCAACCAAGGCGTGAGCCAGAATCGCCTGCAGACTATTGGACAAGAACACTTTTGCCACCAAGATCAAGTGCCGGGGGGTTTGGGCTCCATGCCCGCTGGGCGTGACTTGGTGTTGTTATGCGCCCAACCCAGGGTCTCCCCTAGATCGGACTTGGGGCATTTCCCAACAGGGTTTTCTGTAGTTTTGGGGCAGGCCCAGGCACTGACTCTCCTCATCACTTCTTGGGGCAAGAGGCGGCCAGGTGCCCGGGTTCCCTGCAATACAAGCACAACCCCCCTGATTGTTGTCTCTTTTTCACCGACAGACAGGGTCTGGCTGTGCTTATTTCCATGGGCTCCTCCTGTGGAGCCGGGGTCTCACACACAACTGGTACCACCTGGGTCTCCTGGCAGGCATGGCGACTGGTCCGTATCTGCAACTGGGCGTTGATCTTAAGGCACAGATGGACTAGCGCTTTGAGCGTCGGAGGGATATCAACCTGGACCAGCTCATCCTGCAACTCCTCCAATAATCCTCTGAAATCATCCAACAGAGGTCTAGCCTGGACCAGCAGGGGTGTGGCCCAGCAAGCTGCAGAGCCAGAGAGCAAGCTGATTATAAACCCCACTTTATCCCGGTCAGTGGGGAAGTCCTCAGTTCTCAGACTGATGAAAAGCTAGCATTGTCCCATAAAAACAGGAAACATGGCCTGATTGGCATCAAATTTGTCTGGCACAGAAACGGGACATTTTCTACGGGGAGGGGGTGCAGTTGGAGCTTGGAGCTGAGCCATCTGTGCAGCTAACAAAGCTAATTGCTGCTGAAGCTGTGCGTTCTCGACAGGGAGCTGCTCCATCGTGAGAAAGTTTTGTTGGCAATTAGCCTCTTTTGGTAGAAAAGCAAACTGTTGTGACCGAGGCCCAAGTAGTGATTACCAAACACAATTCAGTCCTGAACAAACTTATTTTATTAAAACAGCTGAAAATTAATTCATTCTCAGCTTTAGTCCAAAACCAATTGTTTGGCCTTATCACCAAACTTTGATGTCACCAACCTGCCAAAGGCTTTTCTTGGCAAACACCCCCCCCCCCCCAAAGTTCAAGAGACGCTGATAAGAAGCACTGGAATCAATGTTGCTTTTCTATAAAGAACCCAAAGACTTGTTGCTTCTTTTTTAAGCCTTATGAGAGTGGACAATCATCTTCTGGCCTTATTCCTGAGTCGTCCTTTTTGCTTCAGCTGCTTTTGCCTTCTGGCAGCTCTTCACCTCCTGTTCCTCTGCCTCTCTGCTGTCCGCCTCTGGAGGGTCCGGAGTCCACGCATTGCTCCCAGATGGCCCTGGTCCCATCTCTGCCTCTGATGCAGAGCCGTCGTCCAGGCCTTCCCCTGACTCCAGAACTGGCACATTGTCCTCCCCAGCCTCCTCACTGTCTGACTCCGCTGCCAGGTCTGCAGGCTGCTGGAGGAACACGACACTTTTTTTGGGGGGGAAAGGTGCGTCTTATACTCCGAAAAATATGGTATGTATGAGAGAGGGGAACTTTCGTTTGTCCAATTTGTCAATTAACTGTATTCAAATGAAATAAAGAAGTTGAACTGCTCAACCATTTATTTATTTGGAATATTTTTTTCATGCTGAGTACATTATATAAGCATTTTTAAAAGTAAGGGCAGTAAAATCAATTGAAGTCAGGCACACATTCTTAAACAAATATTGTAGTCTGTTTAGCAACCAATATTACAGGTAGTCCTCAAGTTACGAATGTGAGGCTCGTTAAGTGCACATGAGGTATTTCAGGGTGGGGAAGGCCATGTGGGGGCCTACTGATGGAACAGGCCATCTGCCTAAGACCACCCAAGGCCTCCCCGTCCCACTGAAATACCTCATGTTCCCCACACTTGCTTCCCACCCCCCCAACCTGCTACACCGAGTCACTTACCTTGTGAAGATCTAGCAAGCAGTCTCCTCTCCTGCCTCAGCTGCATGTGCCCCTCTGCAGCTCTGTTTGGGCCTCCGGAGGCCTCGCCTAGCAAGTTGCTGGCCGAAATGGAGCTTCTGAGGGGCGAATCCAGCTCTCTGACGCACCATTCGGCCCTCTGCGGACCTTCCTTGGTCCCTGGAAGCTCTATTTTGGCCTGCAACAGGTTAGGGGAGGCCTCTGGATGCTCAAACTGAGCTTCTGAAGGGCGGATCCACTCCTCAGAAGCTCCATTTCGGCCAGCAACATGCCAGGTACAGCCTCTGGATGCCTGAACGGAGCTTCTGAGGGGCAGATCCACCCCTCAGAAGCTACATTTCGACTGGCAACGTGCAGGACAAATGTTGCAGAGCCTCTGTGGTTGTTTGTAAGGGCAAACAACTGCTGTGGTGCTGCAAGATTCATAGTTTGGGGCCTTGTTCGCAAATGCTAGGGGGCGCTTATTGCGTAACTTCAAACGGTCGCTAAGGGAATGCTTGTAACCTAGATATTAGCTGTATTAAAAATTCAAGAAATGGATTAAATGGAGCTATTTGTAAGGCAGACTCAACCGGGTCTCTTTTCTTTTCCAATCTTCTGTACCCAGATGGAATGTTAACTGACAATAGAAGTAGGTAGTTTATGCTGGTTGTATTGAATGATCTTAATATGGATCTTAAAGTAATACATAAAAATAATATTCCAATATGTAGAATTTTTTTTGGGTGTGGACTCATATAAATAGCTTGTGATCATATGAGATATGGGTATGATATTCTTCAAGATATAAAGCTAGCTAGTAGAATTAACAAAGAACAGTTTAAAAGGTCATATCAGAACATTAAAATACAGAACAACTAAAAGTCATTTAAAAGGCAATTGTGCAAATATAGCTTATCTCCTTAGTGGAAAGCCAAGGGATTGATACATCCTGCTTGATATTATACATTAATTTAAAGAATAACACAATATTGTGCTATTGAAACTCTGCACCCTTGTGTACCAGTTTAGTGTTTTCTGGAGGCTGCATTAATAGCCTTAGTAATTTCAGGCAATTTCAATTTAAAACGTTTAAAATTTAAGTTGTTCTTTGGGATTGTTGATAATACATAAACAGAGACTGCTACATATCTAGACACTGTATTAATTTCAAAGAGATGTGCCATTTTCTCTTTTTAATACATTGACTTTTTAAAACATATTCTTTTAAAGTAATCCTGTTGTTTTAGGATTTTTAGTTCCTGTTCTTTCCTTGGGAAAAATTTGTCTGCAGGTACTGGTCGGTAGCTGAATTTTTTTGCATGTCTTTTCAATGCTTTCTAAATTTCTGACCCCTCTAACATTTGCTCTTATCCTAGAGGCAGAGTGAAGGAAGTAGAACTAGGGGACTCATGGTCACTGTTAATAGAGCCCATAGTCCAGGGGTGTAAAACTTTATTTCATTTAGGGCCGCATCAGAGTTGTTGACCACGGGAGGGGGGGATGGGCATGGTGAGGGGGCGTGGCCAGGGTCTATGTTGCTCATGGTGAGGGATGCCTGTGGTGGCCTGGGCGGAACTGGGGGGATCCATTGTTTCTAGTGGAGGAAAGCGAGAGCATAGCGAGCACCAAACCCTTGTACACCAGAGGAGCCTCGCCGTCCCTTTCAGGGCAGCAGAGGGTAAGTGTCCAGTCAGTCCTCAAACTGACTGAGGGCACCAGGACCTCACAGCCCAGCCCAGCCACGCTTCCCCAAGGGGGTGCTTGGTTGCACTTACCTCCTCCTCAAGACTACTGCTGCTGTACTCACTCTCCTTGGCCAGGTTGCTTATGGTGTGTGTGAGAGGGCAAAGTATGTGGGTCAGAGGGAGGCTCAGTCCCACTCCTTGCGAAGAGACCCAGTTTTGTAACCAAAGCATCCTCAGCGATAGGATGGGAGACCACCAGGAGAGGTCAGGAGAAGGGGATAAGGGAATGGCAAAAGGGCAGCAGGGCTGCTGGTGGCCAAGTGGTAAAGCAGAACTTCCCTCAGACCCTCCCTCCCTCTTATTTTAATCTCCCTCCTTTCCTCCCGCCCACCCTCCTTCCTTCCTTCCTTTTTCCTTCCCTCTTCCCTCTTCCCTCTTCCTGCTCCTTTCTTTCTTCTTTCTTCCCCTTTCCTTCTTTTTTCTTCCTTGCTCTTCCCCTCTTTCCTTCTTTTTCTTGTCTTTCCCTTTCTCCTTTCCTTCTTGGATGTGCAAATGTAAAAGGAGAAACATTTCTCGATGCCTCCTTGCCTTGTGATCAAATGCCACTTTTGCTAGTATTTTACGGCTACTTAAAAGACTGAGAACAAACCAGGCTCAGTTTATCCCATGCTTATATTTAGTGGGGGACCACAGACAACAGTACAGCAAAACTGTCAAAATGGTGGCTCTGATAGTTGACCAGAGCTCCTCTGTTTTTTATGTGCAACAGCTTTAGCATTTAGGAACAGAGGTACCTTAGTTGCTTTTCTATTAATATATAATCCTTAAGAGGGCTCTCCTGTAGGAACCCTGCCATGATCTAATTAAGACTGAAATATAGCAAAGGAAAATATTTTCCCCAGTCTGCTTTGTCCTGTTTTCCCCCACTGGAAATGGCTGTTTGCAACAGACAAGGAGGGGATACTTTCCTAAGAGCTCACAATTCAAGAATACCAATGCTGATTCTTCTCCCCCAGCTGCATATTCCAATTTCCTCCCCAAATACAGACACCCCCTTCTACGAGAGATTTCCTTCCTCTTCCCCGATTTCAATTTCCTCCCCCAGCTCCCCCCCCCCATGAATGAACTTGGGACGAAGGACATAAAAAGTTGCCAAGAGGCCCAGAAGCAGCCATGGCAAATTAAAAAAAAGAAGAAACAGAAACAAAAAACTCCCTGTTTGTTTGCTCGCCCCTCCCACCTATGAACCACAAATGAATGGGAGCTGCCCCATTCTCTTTGCATATTTCCAGTCTGTCCTCCACTCCCTCCCGCCTTGAGGGGCCTACATGGCTTCCCTGACCCCCCCAGAAAAATAAAATAAAACCACATTCAGGCACCCCCTTCTTTCCGCCAAATTCCAGCACCAATCAACCTGCGCTCATTGCCAGCAGTAAATCTCTAGCACCGACTATTCAAAGATCTGGGAATTAAAAACTTACATGCATGCACATGCCAGAACTTGGAAATAACTTGGAGAAGGAAAGGAGGAGGAAGAGCAGCCATCCGGGCTGGTACATGGTCAGCCTTAGATCCAACCCACACAGCCCCTTACAGCCAGTGAGAGACCATTCTGCTGCCTCTGCCCCAACCACTGGGCATGTGCACAGGAGGCGGCAAGCACCCACATCCTGGGTGAAAGGGAAGCATTCAGAACATGGTCAGCCTGTGGGGCAAGATGGTCCCCGGGAACGCCCGGCCCCATGTGCGCTTGCTGCCTCTGCACATGCCCAGGGGGCAGGGCAGGAGCAGCCTCACGGATCTAAGGCTGACCATGTTCTGGCCCAGATGGCCACCACAGGTTGTAGATCAGCGCCAGGTTGACCTGGGCTGGGCTGTGGCACTGCTGGTCTGTCCACTGTTTCTAGGGTGGCTCTGCATGCTAGATATAACCACATTGTGGGCTGGATGTGGCCTGTGAGCCTTGAGTTTGACACCTCTGCTATAGACAATATGTAAATTGCTTTAACAGTTTACATTCCACTTTGTTCCCCTCCTTTTTTCCCCTCATAAGTCAACAAATGCAAATAACTTTCCCCTGATTTGCTAGAACAACATTTCAGACCCTTCCCGTGTAATTGTGGATATATCCCTAAAAGGGTAGAAGCAACGTTTCAGCAGAATCCCATCTGCCATCATCAGGCTTATGTCAGCAGTCATTTTGCACTAACTGACGTTGGTATTTCAAATCTGGTGCTGGTATTCTGGGATGGCTCCACCTTTTCATTCTGATTGGTTGGGAGTCCCAGTATGTGTTTATTGGCTTGGCTTCGGGTGTATGGTCGGTTTTTCTCCACTAGGTGGCAGGGCTTCATCTTTGTGGCTGGTTTGAATATGATTTGGTTGGGATTTTTTTGTGTAATGTTTGGTTTATGTTTTATATATGGTGTTAAGATTCGTCTATCTATGACAGCAGGTTTCCAAATAGTAGGCAGACGTGAAGTGTCATCCCGTTTATTCATGCAATATGGTCTCCTTTCTATTTCAATTGCTTCTCTGATTATCCTGCCATTGAGATGTTCTATTTTTGCAACTGTTTTTGTTTTATTAAAATTAATGTTGTGTCCTGTTGTATTTATATGTTGAACTAATGATGATGTGTGTTCTTGCTTTTGTATTGAGTTTTTGTGTTCCTCGATGCGCACACTCATTCTTCTGTTGGTCTGTCCAATGTATGTTGATGGGCAGGAAGCACACGGGATTTCGTATATGCCTTGATCTTCTAATTCTATTTTGTCTTTGGGGTTTCTCAGAATGGACGATATCTTTCTATCTGTGCAAAATATGGTTTTGATGTTGTGTTTATGTAGTACTTTGCTAATTTTATCTGTTGTTCCCCTTATATAGGGCAAGATGGCTTTCCCATTGTTTTGTTCCTCTTGTTGTTTTTTATTCTGTCTTGGTGTTGTATGTTTGATCATATTGATGACTTTATTTCTACAGAACCCATTTGATGTCAGTACATTAGTTAGTGTATATAATTCTGTTTGTAAATGTGCTTCATCAGCCAGACGTTTAGTTCTTGTGGTTAATGTTTTGGCAACAGAGTTTATTTGTGCTGGATGGTGGTGTGATTTGGCGTTGAGATAGCGGTTCGTATGTGTCTTCTTTTGATAGATGGTATGTCCTAAGGTGCCATCAGATTTTTTATAAATTAATACATCGAGGAAAGGTAACTGGTTTTCTGATTCTATCTCCATGGTGAACTTTATTTTGGGATGGAGGCTGTTCAAATATACTAAGAAGTTTTCCAATTTATCTCTTTGATGTGGCCAGATCACAAAGGTGTCATCAACGTATCTGAGCCATAATTTTGGTTTGTTAACAGTTTTTTCTAAGGCATTGGATTCGAATTCTTCCATGAAAAGATTAGCGATGACTGGTGATAATGGTGATCCCATTGGTGCACCTTCTACTTGTTTATATCTCTGTCCTCTGTGTATGAAATATGTGTTGGATAAACAATGTTCTGTTAAGTTTGTGATATGTTTTGGTAGTTGATATTTGTTTTTAATTGATGACAGGGCTTCTTTGACAGGTATTTGTGTGAATAGTGATACAACATCAAAGCTTACAAGAAGGTCACTTTCTTTTATGTGTTGCTTTTTTATTATTTGTATGAAATGGTATGAGTTCTGTACATATGAAGCAGCAGATTCTGCGTAAGGTTGAAGATGTTTTGCTAAATATCTGGCTAGATTTTGTAAAGGTGAGCCTATGGAACTTACTATGGGTCTGAGAGGTATTCCATCTTTGTGTATTTTTGGGAGGCCATACAGTTTTGGGCATTTTGATGATTTTTCTCTGGGAATAATTTTTTGTTGGATTTCTTTACTTATAGTACTTGATTTTATCTTTATCTTCGTGGTTTTTTCTAGATATGTTGTTGGGTCTGTGTTTATGGGTTTATATGTGGCGTCTTGAAGTTAAGTCAGACAGTTTCTTTTCATAGTCCACTGTGTTCATTACTACTGTTGCATTGCCTTTATCTGCTGGTAATATCATTATGCTATTATCGTTTTTTAAAACAATATATACATACATACATACATACATACATACATACATACATACATACATACATATATATATATATATGTATTTAAAAAGAGAGAATAATAATAATTTTCTTTTTTTGAATACATACATACATATTAGGAAAAAGAAACTATATGGCATTTTAGGAGATTTATTATATCTGTACGTTAAGAACAGATATACGCAAATATGCTGTACACAGCAATCCCTGAAGGGAAATTAAATGCAAATATGTATGTGTAAAAGTTTGAAACATGTCTTTCTATACTGTCATGCCCCTGTTGGAGCCTGAATCTGTGGGGGAAGACGAGTTGCAACCTGAGTGACAGAGATTGAGGGGGCGGCTTCATTGTCTTCGGAAGAAAATGGGGAAGGCCAGAGACTTTCAGGATTAGGACAGATTGTAGGCAGGGAGGAACAGAGGCAGGATGAACATGAGAGACAGAACTCAGGTGAGGAGCAAGGACCACCCCCTCCTGATCCAAGGGCTCGGAGAGTGGAGAGAATGTGTGAATAGCTACTTGGGGGAAGAGTGCTCCGCCCATCTTCACAAGGCATACCTGGGGAATGAGACTTAAGGAGACGCTGTGGGCATTTGTCGGGAACAAATGCCGAGTTCCTGAAGCGTTGCATGCTGGTGTTTGAACTTTCCAAGAGTCCTTGCATTCCTTCTGGCATTCTGGACTAATTACCTGGATCTTTTGCTTCCTGAACTCCTTGATTTGCCAAATAAATTTGGATTTATTGCTGTGCAGCCTTGGTGAAGACAGCCCTGGGCTGGACTAATTGCCGCCAGAGGCTATTTGAGGTTTGTGTGGGGGTTTGTTATCACTTTGCTCTGGGACTTGCCAGAAATGTGGGAGCGTTTGGGGAAATTTGGAGCAATAAAGGATCGGTTTGAACTGCCAGTTGTTTGTGTTATCTCTGTGCCGTGCCCTGGTTCATCACATATACTTTTTTGACACTGAAAATTGTTTCCTTTGTGTTTTGAAATTTGTTGGTCTAACAGCTTTTGATACTTTACAATAATCTGGCTAGTAATAATACAACAGTAACCCATACATCTTCATACTATATAACTTTTAACAATTGGTATTTATTTATCTATCTATCTATCTATCTATCTATCTATCTATCTATCTATCAATCAAATTTCTATACCGCCCTACTCCCAAAGGACTCAGGGCGGTGAACAGCCAAGATAAAATACAGATAATACAAATATTAAAAATCCCTTAAAATTATTAAATATTTTGGCCGAAACACAGATTAAAACATCCAATTTATAAAATCACGAATTAAAAATCTAAAAGAGGAGAGTTAGGCCAGGCCAGCCTGCTGAAATAAAAAAGTTTTGAGAGCACGACGAAACGTGCGCAGGTCCGGGATCCTCCGTATCTCTGGGGGGAGCTCGTTCCAGATGGTAGGTGCCCCCACAGAGAAGGCTCTCCCCCTGGGGGCCGCCAGCCGACACTGTTTGGCCGACGGCACCCTGAGGAGCCCCTCTCTATGGGAGCGTACTGATCGGTGAGAGGCTATTGGTAGCAGAAGGCGGTCTCGTAAATACCCCGGTCCGATGCCATGGAGCGCTCTAAAGGTGGTAACCAAAACCTTGAAGCGCACCCGGAAGACCACCGGGAGCCAGTGCAGCTCACGCAGGAGGGGAGTCACATGGGAGCGCCACGTCGTTCCCATAACCACCCGCGCGGCCGCATTCTGGACCAGCTGGAGCCTCCGGGTGCTCCTCAAGGGGAGCCCCATGTAGAGAGCATTGCAGTAGTCCAGGCGGGAAGTAACGAGAGCATGAGTGACCGTATTTAATGAGTCCCGATCCAGAAAGGGACGCAACTGGTGAATCAGGCGGACCTCATAAAAAGTCCCCCTGGCCATGGCCGTCATGTGCTCTTCTAAAGACAGCCGTGAGTCCAGGAGGACACCCAAGTTGCGAACCCTCTCCGTGGAGGCCAATGACTCGCCCCCAATAGTCAGTGATGGCACCAACTGACTATATCGGGATGTCGGAAACCACAGCCACTCGGTCTTGGATGGGTTGAGCCTGAGTCTGTTTCTCCCCATCCAGATCCGACCTCCAGGCACCGGGACATCACTTCAAGGGCATCATTGGGGTGGTCCGGGGTGGAGATGTACAGCTGAGTGTCGTCAGCGTGCTGATGGTACTTCACTGGATGATCTCACCCAGCGGCTTCACATAAATGTGAACCAGATATGTATTTACCAGATATGTTATAAAGAAATCAGTCTTACGGTATTTCAAACAGATTTATTGCTTTGTTCTTGAGATGTATTTGTGTGTATCTGCATAGTGTAATAATTACTTGAATATTTGCTGTATTGATTTGTCTTGTATAACCACTTTTAAAACTGATAGAACTATTAAGGGTTATGTTTATTCATTTTGCTTATTTTGTACTTCTTGTCCCTACATGTTTTGTGTACTTATCGGTACTTATTTTATAAATATTGCTGACTTTCAAGCAAAGTGGGCTAATTATTGTTAATCATTTTTTAATTTGTCAAAACTAATGTCAAATTATACAAGGTGATTATATAGGGTTAAGTTCTGCTTGAGTCAACTTTATAGATCCCATCTAAATGCTACATACCAATAAGAAGTATTTCTTTTGTCTTATTTTTAAATAAAAAGACAAAACATATTAAACAGCAACTTAAGTGTAAAATGCATGCTGGTAATTAATTAGTAGTGTGGGAATAAAAGAAATGTATTTAGTAATGCATAATCTTATCATTGTTTATTATTTATATGTATTTAATTGTTAAAGTGCCTGCTAATCAGGAGTGAAATGCTCCCGGTTCGGCCTGGATCGCCCGATCCGGTAGCGATGGTGGCAGGTGGTTCGGAGAACTGGTAGCAAAAATCCCTGCCCCACCCCCCATGCCCAGCTGAGTCACGCGATCATCTGACGCCTTTTTTTTTTTTATTTTTAAAAGCATTGTTTCTTCGGCTGAAAAAATGCTTTTAAAAGTAAAAAAAGCAAGCCTTTGATGATTGCGCAGCTCAGCTGGGATTGTAAGAGCCTTTTAAAAGCATTTTTTCTACAACTTCTTCGGCCGAAGAGGTTATAGAAAAAATGCTTTTAAAAGGCTCTGACGATCCCAGCTGAGTTGCCTGATCGTCAGAGCCTTTTTTTCTTTTTAAAAGCAAAAAAAAAAAAATGCTTTTAAAAGAAAACAAAAGCTTCTGACGATCAGGCAACTCAGCTGGGATTGTCAAATCCTTTTAAAAGCATTTTTAACAACCTCTTTGGCAGAAGTTGTAGAAAAAATGCTTTTAAAAGTTAAAAAAAAAAGTTGGCCACGCCCACCCAGTCACATTACCCCACCACCAAGCCATGCCCACAGGACCGGTACTAACAAATTTTACATTTCACCACTGCTGCTAACCTCATTGCATCACTTTTTGACAAAATAAATGTGCAAAGCACATAACAAAGCCTCCTTGCTAATGTGAGGCTTTCTTTCAGACAGGAAATACTATGGATGTAGAAAAGCTAAAACTGTCCTCCTTCCTCCACAGTTTCTCTTGATCCAGTCAGGTTCATTTCACTTACCCTGTTTCCCTGAAAATAAGACATCTCCTGGTAATAAGCCCAACTGGGCTTTTGAGAGCATGCGCTAAAATAAGTTAGTCAAAAATTAATTCATGATTGATTGTAAACCTCTTTTAAAATATTACTGAATTTAAAAAAATATTTGAGGATCCTTTTGGTTGGATATTACTTTAACAATCCATAAAGATGGTCCATGTGTCTTTCCACAGTTTCTAGCACAAAGAATAATATCAAAGCACAGACCTCTCCTTCCAAAGGAACTCGGAGCTCAATGCAGTCTCCACCGAAATCAGCTTCACCTGTTCCAACTGCCAGAGGCAGGAAACTCCCTCGGGCAAAACCACTGGCTCCATCCACCGTCCTTAGGAAAGTCCAGTCTCCTAAAAATATTCCGGTAGTCAAAAACATTTCTCACAAGGAAAACCTCAAAAAAAGGAAAAAAGACTTAAAACCAGGAAGAAAAGTTAGTATAAATTTTTATCATATGTGTGATTAGTCTGTTTTATTGATTAATAACTTGCATTCTCCTGCCCCATGTGTGAAAGTTTCTTTACCAAATCTATTTTTCCTAGATTTATTATTTTTGAAAGCTGTTTCCAAAGTGTTCTATTGCTGTCCAAATGCAGAATATGATTTGTAAATTACAGATTTTATTATTTTAATGTGTTAACAGCATTGGCATATTTACTTGGTCTTAAATTGCCAGGGTTTAAAATCTGTCTTCCTGAGCTACTAATTTTTCTTAATCCGAAAGTGACTGCCCCCCCCAAGTCTTCATATTTTCTTTGTCTCCTTGTTTCTTTAATGCAGATAAATTAAACTTGATCAATTTTATACGAAACACACACACACACACACACAATATTTTAACTTAGTGAAACTTCCTTTCAGTGGGAGGTATTTAAAGAAAATTGGAATAGAATAGTGGTCCCATAGATGAGCATGTTTCTATAAACATGTTTATAAGCATGTTTATAAGCATTCTACAAGCATGTTTCTATAAGTGGTCAAAAGGACATTTACTATATTTATACACTCTAGTTTTAAAAATTTGCTGAGGCAGATATTTATAACAGTTGGCTAAATCTGCCAAAGATTCTTTCAGTATAGGGCTGGTTGTCGTTTTATGTGATGGCCTGGCTTCTGAAAGCTCTCATCTAGTTGCTAGTTCTAGCTGAGATCATATTTCTGCCTCTTCTGGAGAATCTCAGATCAGGAATAAACTCTAAATTTACAGCAACATATTTTATGCTCGTTTGACAGCATTCAATATCAGAATTTTGTGTCAACTGATATTGACCTAAATATGATTTGACTATATGCAAAAATATGTTTAATGTAATAAAATATATTATTTTTCAACAGAAAAAAAACATAGCAATGCAATACCTCGCCTTTTCTCCTATTTCTGCAAAAGTCGACAATAGCAGCCTCAGAGAGGCACCTGCTATCACTGGTACATCAGCTGTTATTTCCACAGGTAAATTTATCTATTTAATAAAATCTCACGGGGTGAAATTCTGATGATTTACTCTAAGGTACTACAGTGTTTTAGAAGCACAAAAGAAAGTCTGAAAGTAGCTATGAGGCTTTGCACTGGATACGCATTCCCATTTTACATCAATTTGAAAAATATTGAATATGTGTTATCAATTTTTAAAGCAATACTTTATGCAAGCGCCGATGTGTATTAAACATTATACTGTTTTATATTTTTAATTATACTGTTAAATGGAACTCAGGTTGTGCATCTTTGGAAATCTGCTAGTTTCTTCTGTGGCATTATTTTCTATTTCACTAAGGATCAGCAGAAAATTTTGGGAGAAAATAGCATTATTCATCTAACTTTCTTTAGTATATCTGTGTATTTTCTCTATGTCTGATTTCCTGATAATAATTTATTTTTTCAGAGTTATTTTCTTGTTTTCTAAATTTCTGTGCAACTACTAAGTGACTTTTCCACATTTTTCTTTTACTCTCTTGCATGTTCCTTCCAACTTCTATAATTTGCTTTCAAAGTTCCCTTTTCTTTTTTATCCCCATTGATTGTATTTCCTGGCTATGTGTACCTTTATTATCCTTGTCCCTATATCATTTTTTCTAAACAACCTTTTTATCTTTCTATTTTAGTCTACCCAGAGCAGAAAGAAATAATTTCTTTCCCACTGCTAATCATTGTTTGGCATCTTTGATTCTTTTTTAGTCTAGCTGTTTAGTTGTTTTGCTTTAAATTGTAGACAACTTTTTTCAAGATTCTATGCTGTCAATGCATTCAATATAATTTTGACAAAATATTTGCATACTCCCTGTAAGGTTTTGGAAGTCAAATCTCTGGGGAGGGATGAGGGGAGCAGATGTTTGATAAAGGAGAACAAAATGAAGACTGATAGTTTAGATTGAAGGGATTCTATTTTCTCTTTAATTCTGGAAAATGTAGCAAACAAACAGGATTAGAAGTGCAATAAATGTGAACATGTACTCAAGGTGGACATTATGGTTCATCTGAATGTACCCTGTAAGTGAAATTTTGGGATTCCAGTTCTTTTGGTGTTGAAAATTAAAGCAAGAATTTCTTGGGTAAGAAAAATGGTAGAAAAAGATGAGTTTTATTTGTTCATTTGTCAGAACCTAAATTTTATGTCTGGGATGCCTTTAAGAAGGTAGATAAAGATGAATTCTACATTGTGTTTTGTTTTATTTTTCAGTTTGTGTCTATGTTAACAAGCACGGAAATTCTGGGCCTCATCTTGATAAAAAGAAAATTCAGCAGCTTCCTGATCACTTTGGACCAGGTCCTGTGAATGTAGTACTTCAGCAGGCTGTCCAAGCTTGTGTAGATTGTGCTTATCAATCAAAAATTGTCTTTGGATTCCTCAGGGCTGGGCATCATGCTGGAGAGATAATTACTGGTACATTATTTTTTCTGATTTATATTTAGACTTCAACTTTGTGCATAGATTGCATTTGTGAACAACAAATCAGCAACTCTGGCTTATTTTCTGCTAAGAATGTCTATGGAGATTCTCATTCATTCAGGTCATGGTTGTTCCAAAGGTGCTTTTTTTAAGGCAACTTTCTTTGTTTTTCCTTGAAGATGTTTTGCTTCTCATCCAAGAAGAGTGAAACTCATTTGTAATGTTGACATGGAGAATAAGGCAGACTTCTGGCCTGTTGTTAACTGTATATGCAATAAAATTAGTCAATGATTCTTGTAAACTAACCACAATAAATCAGTATTTTAAAAAAACTCAGACAGCAGAATCAATATTTTGAAAGCCAATAAAAACTCTATATGCTTGGTAATGACGGAACCTCTAACTTTCTTTATTCTTAAATAAGTTATATTTAAATTGTCTTACATTTGTCATATCTCCCAAAATAATAATCAGAAAAAATATTTTCTGTTATAATTTAAAAGCAAAAGCACCTCTATTCCTTTTGCTTTATATGAAAATATTTGATCCAAAACTGTGAATGTGTTCTGTTTCCTACAATGAGCTTATATTTTAGCTGAATGCTGTTTTGGAAAAGTCAGAATTCTACATAGGTATAATTGCTGTCTGCCTTATAGTGTCAATATTTCTCTAGTTCTAAATTAGAATTGCTCCTTGTCACTTTGTTTCTAGCAAAAGCAGTCATTTGGATGCCTGTTTATAATTCTGGGATTTAAAAAAAGGCTGCCTTACTTTATTACATTATATTAATGCCAGATGAGACAGTTTTCTGTGGTTAAGCTATCACACCTTATATCTAACATTATTAAATTGAATCTTCTAGAAGACACATTGATTTCAAATTAATGTTTAATATCATGACAGTGGAACAAGAGTTCTCAGTCTTGGTCATTGTGCTTTTCCAGGCTGGGAATCAATTGCCCATCCATCCCCAAATATAAAACAAATAGTTTCAGATTTGCAGTACTGGCCATAGGGCAGTAGAAATGGGCTGGTGCTCCTAATCATTCCCAATATCCCAAAGGAATGTATATTTTCAGATAGATAGGGAGGAGCCCTATGAACTCTTTGCATTCTTGAAAATTAATAGCTTTTAAAAATGTGCTTTTCAAACTTGGCAAAACAAATGCACATTGATTAGCATAGAGATACTGCAAATGGTCCAAAACCTCTTGTAGAGAAAAAGTACAAAAACTGCTGCCTTCTTTTTATTCCTAGGATTCATTAAAAGGGAGATAGCTTCTGTTAGGCACTGGTGATATTTCATTGTATGTAATAATATTGGTATTTTTAAAAATCTTTTTACTGACAGCCTCTTTTGATGAGGAGAAACATGCCATCAATCTTCCTTCTGTGAATAGTGCATCTTTTGTTCTGCGCTTCTTGGAGAAACTCTGCCACAGCCTACAGTATGATAATCTTTTCAGTAGCCAGCCCTTTAGTCCTTACATAGGAAATGCACATAGTCCCATTGAACATGATAGAAACAAATCAGGTAATGTTCTGATTACTTTAGTTCCTTTCCTTGTCTTACTTCTTGTGTATTTTAGCATTGATGGTTTATATTTAGAAACAAAACAAGCAAGAAACAAAACAGTAGAATAATCATTTTGAATTATACTGCACAGTGATTTAGTAAGAATTTTAAAAATTAGGTAGTTTTGCTTTTTTCCACACATGTGTAATTACAAGTTCTAAAGTTTTAAAGTATATTTTGACTTACAGGACATGCTTACGTAATTTTTTGGCAACAATTCAGAAGCTTTTTCAGGTAGTTTTATTTCCCAGTGTATTCTGCAGACATGGTATTTAGTAGTCTGATGTCAAATACCAAGGAGGATTGACCCTACTTAGCTTCTGAGCCCAAAAAGGTCAGCCATTGTTGCCATTCATTGTAGAATTAAAAGTAAGGTATACTGAAAACCACTGTATTAGGACTACAAATCCAATCCATATTCAAAGTGGAAAGTAGGATTCAGAATATGCATGTTATAGCTATTGGCACAATCTGAAATAAGTATGTATAGATCTTTATGTGTTTAAGTGCTCAGCTTACATAGTCCTGATTTCACATTGCTTACTTGCTTAGAGTCAGTCGTGTCAGGTGCAATGCTGGTTTCTAGCTGTACTGTATATGCTATAATGACCAAACAGCCACTAGCATTATGGCCATCAAGCAAGGATTTAGTCTATTTCAGTGGAGATAGTCAAAATTAGGACAGTTAAAGACTTATCACCTGCTTCGTAGCGAAATCTAACAGCTTGGAAGCTGACTTGTCTTGTCCAATGGAAAGAGACTAATTTCGTTTCTTTTCAAAATTAATGGTGAATTTAAAAAACTAGAACTTTCATTATCTAACATGAAGTGGAAAAAACCCTAAAGGTGGTTTTAGCATGAAATAACATTTGCAAAGAATTTAGTGGAAGAAATTAGTGCATCTATTTCCAATTTACGCTTTAGAAATTTTGATTATTAGGGTCCATAATCTTTTTATTCTTCACCAAAATGGAACAAAACATATAGGAAAGATAAACTATTGTAATGGTATGATATACTACCCAGAAATCAGTGCAGAGGGTTTCTATGTTTTTTGAGCATAGCACATGCTTCTTCACAGCTTTTCCACCACATTCCCAGCAATCCTTTCCCAGTTCAATTTGACTGAGTGTCAACCTTGTGTGAAAATAGGAGAAATTCAGAAAGAAATCTGTTCACAGTAATGGGTCACTGAGCATATCATAGTCCTTTGCATAAAGAAAAGGACGGTTATATCTCTATTATTCATCACCCACTCAAGTCATAATGATTAGGATGACGATTGCAAGGATCATTCATTGAAGACAGGCCAGTTACTGTTTACTAAGATACGAGCAGGTGCCCAAAATGATTGTTTTATACCTGAATTATATATGGGATTCTAAAACTCAGATCTCATAGACACCTGATTGTATAAACTATTATTATTATTATTATTATTATTATTATTATTATTATTATTATTATTATTATTATTATTATTATTATTTATTGGTTAATCTTTAGTGAGATTCACAGCCTTTGAGGCTGGTTAATAGCTCAGCAGCTCGAGTCCTAACCAAGGACCTAGGAACTGTTAAGGTATCGTCCGAGGATGTAAGCTGTTCCGAGTAAGGTAGTTTTTTGTAGAGTCAAAATGTTCAAGTCCGGCAAATTTAGAATTTCTAAATAGCGGGGTAGCCCTTTGGGTATTGCTCCGAGGGCTCCAATTACAATCGGGACAACACACGATTTCTTTTTCCACAGTCGCTCAACTTCAATTTGTAAGTCCCGGTACTTTGTGATTTTTTCTTGCTGCTTATTATTATTATTATTATTATTATTATTATTATTATTATTATTATTATTATTATTATTATTATTATTATTATTATTATTATTATTATTATTTTGTTTGTTTGTTTGTTTATTTAATTTGTATACCACCCTACTACCAAAGGACTCAGGGTGGTGAACAGCCAAAAGATAAAATACATATAATACAAATGTTAAAAAACCATTAAAATACAATTAAATAAATTGGCCCAGAGAACAAAATTTAAAACACCCCACATTTACAAAACAAATTTAAAATTTAAAAAATTTAAAAACAGTTTAAAAGAGAGGTTAGGCCAGGCCAGCCTGCTGGAATAGGAATGTTTTGAGGGCACGGCGGAAAGTGCGCAGATCCGGGATCCTCCGGATCTCCGGGGGGAGCTTGTTCCAGATGGCGGGTGCCCCCACAGAGAAGGCTGTCCCCCTGGGGGCCGCCAGTCGACACTGTTTGACCGACGGCACCCTAAGAAGCCCCTCTCTATGGGAGCGTACTGATCGGTGAGAGGCTACTGGTGGCAGAAGGCGGTCTCATAGATACCCCGGTCCTAAACCATGGAGCGCTCTAAAGGTGGTAACCAAAACCTTGAAGCGCACCCGGAAGACCACCGGGAGCCAGTGCAGCTTGTGCAGGAGGGGGGTCACATGGGAACGCCACGTCGCTCCCATAACCACCCGCGCGGCCGCATTCTGGACCAGCTGGAGCCCCCAGGTGCTCCTCAAGGGGAGCCCCATGTAGAGAGCATTGCAGTAGTCCAGGCGGGAAGTGAGGAGGGCATGAGTGACCGTATTTAACGAGTCCCAATCCAGAAAGGGACGCAACTGGTGAATCAGGCAAACCTGATAAAATGCCCTCCCAGCCACAGCCGTCAAGTGCTCTTCTAAAGACAGCTGTGAGTCCAGGAGGACACCCAAGTTGCGAGCCCTCTCTGTGGGGGCCAACGACTCGCCCCCAATAGTCAGTGAGGGCACCAACTGACTATATCGGGATGTCGGAAACCACAGCCACTTGGTCTTGGATAGGTTGAGCCTTAGTCTGTTTCTCTCCATCCAGATCCGTACAGCCTCCAGGCATCGGGACATCACTTCAAAGGCAACATTGGGGTGGTCCGGGGGTGGAGATGTACAGCTGAGTGTCATCAGTGTACTGGTGGTACTTCACCCCGAAACCACGGATGATCTCACCCAGCGGCTTCACATAAATGTTGAACAGAAGGGGCGAGAGGACCGACCCCTGTGGCACCCCACATACAAGGGGACTCAGGGTTGACCTTTGTCCCCCTGCCAGCACAGACTGCGACTGGTCAGAGAGAAAGGAGGAGAACCACCGCAGGACGGTGCCCCCCCCAACTCTTCCAGCCGATGCAGCATGATACCATGGTCGATGGTATCAAAAGCTGCTGAGCCTCTAATAGGACCAGGACAGAGGAGCAACCCCTGTCCCGAGCCCTCCAGAGATCATCAACCAACGCGATCAATGCTGTTTCCGTGCTGTACCGAGGCCTGAAGCCCGACTGGAACGGATCCAGATTCATCCAGGTACTGAGGGAGCTGTCGTGCTACCACACTCTCAACAACCTTCGCAATGAAGCGAAGGTTGGAGACTGGACGGTAATTAGCCAACACTGCCGGGTCCAGGGAAGGCTTCTTGAGGAGAGGTCTCACCACCGCCTCTTTCAAGGCGGCGGGAAAGACACCCTCACTCAAAGAAGCATTTATAATCCTCTGGTGCCAGCCTCGTGTAACCTCCTGAGAGGCCAGCACCAACGAGGAGGGACATGGGTCCAATATACATGTGGCAGCATTCAGTCTACTCAGTATCCTGTCCACGTCTTCAGGAGTCACAGAGTCAAACTCTTCCCAGATAATATTCTCAAGGTCTGCCTTCATCCTCCCCCCTGAATCTACCCCATCAGAGTCCAGCTGTTCCCGAATCTGAGTGATTTTATCATACAGATACTGTACAAAATCCTCAGCTCTACCCTCCAAGGGGTCCTCCCGCGCTTCCTGAAGGAGCAGGGAGTGAGTCACCCTAAACAGGGCGGCCGGGCGATTATCTGATGACGCAATAAGAGCGGAAAAATAGTTACATTTTGCCACTTTTATCGCCACTAGGTAAGTCTTAATATGAGACCTTATCAGTGTTCGGTCAGATTCAGACCGGCTGGCCCTCCAACCGCTCTCCAGGCGTCTTTTCCAGTGCTTCATCTCCCTCAGCTCCTCGGTAAACCAAGGAGCCAAGCGACATCGGCGCCGAGTCAGAGGCCGCAAAGGCACGACCCGATCCAAAGCTACAGCAGCCGCCCTGTCCCAGGTGGCCACCAGGTCTTTGGTCGAGCCGTGAGCTAGAGCCTCAGGAAACGGCCCAAGCTCCGTCTGGAACCGATCTGGGTCCATCAGGCGCCTGGGGCGGAACCACCTCATCGGTTCCGCCTCCCTGCGGCGGGGTGTAGCGGTTCGAAGGTCAAAACGAAGGAGAGAATGATCCAACCATGACAAGGATTCAGTCACTATATCCCCAATATCGAGATCATTCAGCCACTGACCAGAGACAAAAACCAAGTCCAGAGTGTTTCCCCCTGTGTGAGTAGGGCCATGCACTAACTGGGTCAGGTCCATAGTTATCATGGAAGCCATGAGCTCCCGTGCTGCCTCAGATGCTTCACTGATGGATGGCAGGTTAAAATCCCCCATGACCATAAACCTCGGGGTATCAACCGCCACCCCGGCTATAACGTTAAGCAGTTCGGGCAGGGCCACTGCCACGTGGCAGGGAGCCAGGTACGTGATCAGCAAGCCCACCTGTACCCCATGACCCCACTTCACCAGGAGGGACTCACATCCGGCAATCTGAGGAACAGTGGCCTCCCTCGGACCAAGACCTTCTTTTATAACAACCGCCCCCCCGCCCCTACCCTGTGACCTCGGTTGATGAAATGCGCGAAAACCAGGAGGGCACATTTCAACATTCCCCCTTGGCCCAACCAGGTCTCCGTAATTCCTACCAGATCCGCTCCCCCCTCCTGAACAAGATCACAAATGAGGGGGGCCTTATTTACTATGGATCTAGCATTGCATAACATCAGCCGAAGGTCTGGGCCTTGAGAATCTGGACTACCTGGGGAACGAGAGGAGCCTTGGGGGCCAGAGTGCGCCACCGCTTGAAGACAGCGGGCGTGCACTCCCACAACCAGGTTTGGCCCCCAGCTCCTGCCATATCTGCCCCTCCCACTCACAATACTGATGTACTGGCCCTCATCGTTACAAATTCTAACCCCCTCATCGACCTGGAGCCCTGCGCCTCCCGTGCCATGGCCCCCAGCCGGGCCTGGTCCCACCCTCAGTGGGTTATCCCCCAAACCCACAACCCTAGTTCCAATCCAACCCTCCCCCCCTAGAACCCCTTAAAAATTTAATTAAAAATTTGGATAGAAAACTCCTCAGCCTCCTTTTCGCTGCATGCCACCTCTCGGGGTTCCAAAACCCATCATCAAGGTAGGCCCTCGATAGTGTGGAGGGCCCGACCTGCGAGAGGGCGGAATCTCGCAACACCAAAAGTTCGGCCGCTGAATACATCCGAAAACAGCCTGGGGTAAGGATAATATATGCCCGGGGATTCAATCATGATAGTCAAGTAAAATGGTCCCGGAGAGAAAATACAGAGCCTTTGGGTATGGGTCATCTGGAATCCACTGCCCTCTCACGGCAGTGAAAAGGAGTCTCAGCCATTCAAAAGAAACCAGAGGATAAAAAACGCCAAAACCACCCTCTCACGGTGGCTGGCATTAAAAAGATGGACTATCACTTCTGGTAATAGAACGGCAATAGTGAACCAGGCTCCCGCAGTACCCACAATCCAAAGGCCAAGAACTCTCCTTACGGCTAAAAGGTATGAGATGGAATATAGAGCCAAGACGAGGGGGGCAGACTAAAGATGGTAACAAGGAGAGGATAAGATGGATCCAGGGAGGGTTCTTCAAAGCCAAGGGAGAGTTCTTCACGGCGGATGGAAATAGTCCAGATGGCAGATGACCAAATAATGCCTGAAACCAGGCCATAGGGGAAAGAGAGACCGAATAAGGGCAACAAACAAGCCACTAGTCCGTGGCCATCCAGCCCTTCCAAGTCTCCTTCAGGTCTTCCAGCAATCCTATAGTTCATATCGTTGCTCCCAGGTTCCCAGATCTTTACAGGGTTCCCATCCGCAGCAATTCCAAGATGATAAGCCACCAGCGAGCTCCTCTCACTCTCCACAGCAGATGATTTGACCAGGCTGACTTCTCTCGGTGCTGTCCCAACGGCCGCCATCATAAACTATGATAACATTATATTTACTTCTAAATACATTCTTACTTGTTTCATGCATGACTTTTAAACATTCCTAAGCACAGTAATATTCTTTGAAAAAATACCATTAATATTGTGATTGGCCTATGGGGCCTGACTTTTGGGATCCTCGTATATTAGAATTTTGATTTAGAAGCTGGATGAATTAGTTATGTCCTGTTTCAGGTAAATTAAAAACCACCTAACGTACTGCGTTCGGATCAGGATTCATATTGAGCAGGACTACAGCCTTAAGTATCTTGTTAAATGCTTGGTTCTCAGTTAAACTACAGTTATGTGAACTTTAAATATATTAAGATTTCTATTAGAATTGAAAGGAAACAAGATTAATTAATTCCACATACGCTATACAAAAAGCAGAAAAGACATTCTTTCAAAGCAGTATTTGGGATCTTCACATTTTGGTCAATGCAATACTATCTTGTATATGTTTGAGATTGATTGAATGCTGTCATAAACAAGAGGCTTCAATTATAACTATATTTTGCCTTTAAATTATGGAGAGGAATTTTCATTACAATCATCAAATAGCCTTACAGTATTTTTAAATGTATTTTATTTTACCTAGATTTTCTATTAAAAAAAAAAAATTGAAAGTGCATATGTTTTTCTTAGAAATAATCTAATTAAAAATGTAGTTACAATTTGGCAACTACTGTTATTTATTTATTTAAAATATTTATATGGTCTTCCATCTTGCCCAACTCTGGGCAACTCACAACACTAAAACTAGTAACTATCAAACAACCATAAAACAATAAAACAGTAAAAAGATCAAACAAAAACCTTGTGCCTTAATCATCCCTTTAGGATGCCCACAACAAGCTACAATTAACCACATTCCATTCTTTCCATCCTATCCTGTCCTGTCCCATCCCATTGTCTCAGTAAAAGGTCAGGCCTTCTTGATGGCCTTCTGAAAAGCTACAAGGGTCGGGGCTTGCTGAATCACTGGAGGGGAGGGTGTTCTATAAGGTAAGGAAAGCCACAGAAAAGCCGTATTTCCAAGGTCCCATGAGATGACAGAATTTCAAGAATTTTGTATAAGTGATATATTTATTTCTCATCTGAAGGTATCTATGATTTTTCACTTGTTGTATATTATGATTAATGATTGTAACTATGAGCTATGATATATGACCTATCATTTTGTTGTTTGTATGTACACTGAGAGCTTATGCACTAGAGACAAATTTCTTGTGTATCCAATCACACTTGGCCAATAAAGAATTATGATTTCTTATTTTCTAATTTCATAATTAAATTACTCATTGGGAATGCTTTGAGAAATTGGGAAATTGGGAAATACTATAGAAAAATACATGGACAGAAGGAATTGCATCACAATTAAATATGCATTTTCCATGGAAAGGTTAATGAGGCAGGTACTATTACAGTAACTAAGGTGATCCTTCACCCATCTATCTTGTATTCCAAATCTGTCTCTAGAGAAGCTTTCCTGAACCTGTCGTGACTGCTACACTGGCAAATGTTGTATCTAGTGATTCTAAACTATTTCTAAATTTGCTACCATAGAAATTTGAAATCTTAGTAAAGTGGAGCTTTAAGTGTATTTTCATTTGAATTATTGCATGCATTTATAACTCCTTAATCCCTTTTGATTACATAGCAAAAGAACAAATATCAGACAGTAGAAGTGCAAAGCAGTATTCTCAGGATTCACCCCCTTATCCTGTCCCCATGTCTTCTAAGCTTCTAAGAACTGAAACTCACCCATCTGAAGGTAATTGAATTTTAATTATCTTCACTTACAGTAAAGATAAAAAAACTTTTTCATTCTAGGGCCTGGATGTTCTGGATCTTTTTGCTTAGGGTCATTGCTATGCTGTCAATGGGCATAGTGGAACTGAAATGTTTGGATCAGTTTGTGGAATGGTGTACCAGGATAACATATTAATCTATACCAGCGGTTCTCAACCTGGGGGTCGCGACCCCTTTGGGGGTCGAACGGCCATTTCACAGGGGTCGCCAAAGCCCTCTCGCCCCCCCATGCCTTCACTCACCCTCACTCTCTGCTCTGTTGGATCGCTGGCCGTTCGCTTACCCCGCCCACTCCCAATCTATTGCTGCCTCCTGAGTCCCAGCTGATGGCTAGAGGAAAAAAAACTGTTTAAATTCTTGCCGTGGGGCTTCAAAGGGCTGCCCTATAGCCAGTGGTGGGATTCTGCCGGTTCTAGGGGGTTCAGCCGAACCATTTGTTAAATTGCTGGTTTGCCCCTCCCCTCCGCACCACTATTTTTTGCCAATAAATAGTGGTGGGCGAGGGGTGGGCGAGCCACAATTTAACAAATGGTTCGGTGTCTTTTTGTAATTTTATTGGCCTGCGGAGCTTCAGCATAGGCTAATTAGCCCTTGATTAGATCGGCTCCCGACTCTCAGCTGATTTGGTCTCAGCTGTTTTGCGGAGGGCTCTGCTGCTTCCTTGCAAAGAGTCCTGGAGCAGATTTTTTTCCCCCTAGCTATGCTGAAAAATGAAACTGAAACTAAAGCAGGCTGTTGGCTTTGCTGTTGCTGCAAAGTTGAAAAATTAGCCAGGCAGATTTCTTTTCTTTTTCCTCACCAAAAAAGGTAGGTGCAAACAATGGGAAATTTAGGGAAAAAGAGGAGAGTTCAAGATTTTAAAACACAAAAGAAAAAAAGTTCCATTTAACTAGGAAATTGTAATAATTGAGATACTATTAATTGTATATTGTGTTGAAAGCAGAAATGGTTAAGTTGTGGTTTGGAGGAATATATGGGGGAAATTATTTGTTTTATTATTATTGGTAAATATAATTAATTGATTTGTAAGAAATTGGATTGCATGGAAATAATTTGAATATTCATGTTCATATTGATTAATATATAAAAAGGTAGTTATATAACTAATTGATTTATATTAAAATGTTGAATTTATATTAAAACAACTGTAATATTACATAATTAACCAATGTGAGGATGGATATAAAAATAGATGACAATGGGAAGGGGTATAATATAGAATAGAAAGGAAAAATTGAATTTGATTAAGATTATAGAGATGAGGATGAAGGATAATATTGGTTTTTTACAAAAATAGATGAGGAATAAATATGGCAAAAAGGAAATATAGAAATTGTAAATTTAATTGAAATGACTAAACACTGTTTAAATTTGTAAACCGGCCAAATACTCTATTCAAAGAAAATACATTGTATGTTTGTATGTGTGTTTCTAATTATTGTTATTTATTCATATTTGTTCTCTTTTATTCTTTAAAGTTTAACAATTCATTCTTTATCTTAATATCTTTATATTTGTTTGGGGTTGGCTTTCTTCCCTTTCATCTTTTTTATTGTGCAGCAATCTTTCTCCTCAAACCTACCACCTATCTCTTCTTTCCTTCTTACTTTCTCTTCCTCCCCCTCTTCTTCTCCTCCCTACTTCCTCTTCCTTTCTCCTTCTTCTCCTCTCTTCCTCCCTCTCTTACCCTCACTCCTACTCTAATTTCCCTTCCCTTCCTTCATCCCTCTCTATTGCTGTATCTTTTTATGCATATGGACTACTCAGTGGGCTGAAAAAGTTATTTCTGACTGGTCCTCGCACTTTTGACCAGTCCTCGAACTTACGACTGTCCTCACATTTTACCTTTTTGCCCTATCTTGTCACCATGGTGAAGAGAAGCAGTTGTGAAATGAGTGACATGGTTGTTAAGAATGCTACAATGGGCATAAATGATGACCAGTCATAAGTGCGAAGACCGGTCAAAAGTGCGAGGACCTGTCAGAAATGACTTTTTTCAGCCCTCTGGGTAGTCCTTTTGTGCACATGGACTACTCAGAGGGCTGAAAAAGTTATTTTTGACTGGTCCTCGCACTTTTGACCAGATCTCGAATTTAGGACTATCCTCACATTTTACGTTTTTTGCCTTATCACTATGGTGAAAAGAAGCAGTTGTGAAATGAGTGACATGGTTGTTAAGAAAGCTTCATGGGACGGAGCGGATGAGATGCCCCGTATCCCCAGCCGCTGCTCCGGGCTTTGGGGGACCTCTGCTGATGCAGAGCCAGGCGTCAAAAGCAAGCCTGCAAATTTAACAGATTACTCAAAGAAATGTGAGCTGGACCTGTAATACTGAACCGCAAGTATTTTACTGATTTTTTTTAAAAAAAATTACTTAAGAGAGAGGAGGAAAAGAAAGAGGAAAAAAAAGCCTTTTAAAATGGCGTCGGCTGGAGGAGAGGCTGAAAGGGAAAGTCCCTCCGTTTTCTATTACTACAATGTAGCGGAATAAATACCACTGGCTACATTTGTAGACAAAACTTCGCTCCTGTGTCTTTTTCTCTTTTTTTTTCCCTTGGAGATCTGATATTGTTGTTGACTGGAAAGAAGTCTTTCTTGCTTTTTTTTAACAAAGCCTGCCTGGGCGGAAACATGGCACTGAGACTCATAAAGTCAGATAAACAAGAAGGGGGGGGGATTCCCCCACCAATAATTTAAAGGAACAAGTCTTAACTCTTCAGTCTCAGAAACCTGATTTTAATATAACAGAATTTTTTATAGAGGAGATTGAAAGAAGGGAGGAGATTGTGAATCAGCAACTTGAAAAATTTAAGCAGGAAATTAAAGAAATTAAAGAATTGGTGAAATCTAAGTTTGATTCTTTGGACAAAAAATTCTCAAAAGTGGTTAATGGTTTTACAGAATTTATGATACAGTTGGACGCAAATACTAATGTACTAGAGTCTAAAATGGAAGAAATTCAAGATAAATTGGACAATAGAATTCAAAAAATTGAAAATGATTTGACAAACACTCAGGATAATAGCTTAGAAGAAAAACCTAAAATGGATGCTGATCAAAAGTATGGTAATGCAGAAAATCTGCAACAGAAGATTGAAAAAGAGATTTTAATGGTACAATATAATTTCACAGAATATGCGATAAGATTAAGAGGTTTGCAGGAAAATAATAGAGATGATTTAAGGAAAATATCTTCTGAATTTCTAGCTGGGATTCTAAAGGTTCAACCTGACGAAGTGTTTTGTAGGATTGACAGAGTTTATCGAATCAACTCCTGGATTGCCAAGCAAAGGCAATTGCCTAGAGACGTGATTTATTTTACAGATAAGGAAATTAGGAATAATATCGTGCAAAATTCCTTCAATTCTAATTTGCAATTGTATGGAAGAAAGATTTGGATTTACAAGGAACTCCCACCTAAGATATTGATGGAAAGGAAGAAATTTGGTTTTCTGGTGAATGAGTTAAAAAAGAGAAATATTTCATTCAGGTGGGACGCCCCAGTTGGTATTATATTTAGATACCAAGGAGAAAGATATCAGCTAAATACTGTTGAAAGAGCGGAAGAATTTTATCAAAATAGGTTGAAAATGAACTTAACATCTTCAGGTATAATACAGGATAAGCAGAAGGAGCCGGAAATAAAGGTAAAATATCGAATCATAGAGACTGTACCAGATGAATTGCCTTTGGATTTATTGGATACCCCAGCTGGACTATCTACAAATTTGAGAGAAGTGGCATCTAATTTTAATGTGATGACTTATCAAGGCAAGGATAAGCATGGAAACCTACTAGGGGATATACAAGGGATAAAAAAGAAACATGAGATACAAAAACAAAACCAACAAGACCAATCTACAAAGCAGAATAAAAACCGACCAGATGATACACAATTTGCAGAAAGGAAACCAGGATGGAAACCAAACCCACAAAAAGAAAAGAAAAAGAGAAATAGGTGGCATAAAAATAGAAATTTTTAAATTAGGCAACAGTGAAGCCAGTGACTTTAAAATATGAATGATTATGTGTAAACACAGAAGAGGCGACGTATTGGTTAATATCATCCTGAGGATTGTGGCAGATCTCTGCATGGCCGTAATTTGGGGACGTGAAATGAGCCTTAAACTGATGGATTTGAATTATCCATTTTGGAATTTCTCTTTGTGTTGATAAACATATTATATTATCTTGAATCACAAGGCAAGAGAATGATGTTGGGGCATGCAGAAGATCGGGTTGTTACCCACTACGATGATGGGAATTAATAATCCTGATGAAACCCACAATTATTACTATATGGAATATAATTATAATGTCACTCGGGTGGTTGTTTTTACTTTTATACATATAAGAAGATATTTACTACTGATGGGGGCAGATATGATTGAAGATCCTGAATAAACTGTTGCGCCAGCAAGCTATGTTACCCGATTATGGATGTTGGTTCTACCAATCCAGTGGAAAGACCTCAAAGAAGATACTATATGGATTATAAATTTAAAGTCATTGTCTTTTCTTTTTTTTTATTTAGATATAATGGAAAATATAGACATATATTTTTAAGTAGTGTGGGCAGTGAATCAAAGATATTAAGAAATGTGTATGGTAATTTTGTATGATAGTGGGTGAATAAGCTAGTTAGTAGATTGATTAGTCTAAGAAAAGGGATTTTTAAGTGATATATTTAGGGGAGTGGAGGAAATGGATAGAGTGGAATAAATGTTAAACTAGATTTTATGGGGAAGGCCGCTTTGAAATGTTATAGTAACATATATAGAAGATTAAATGTTAAAGTAGGACTTATCGTATAGTCTTAAAGTGGAGAAGTTATTCTATAATGTTATAGTATAATGTCTTTTTTTTTCCCCTTTCTTTTCTCTTTTCTGAAATGTATGGATAAAGGGGGATGTTATAATATTAATAATATTTTTAGTAAGTAAAGGTCAATATCTAGAGGAGGGAGTAAGTAATCTGTTATGAATTAGGTTTTTTTTTGTTATGAAGAAGTCACAGGGGGGGACGGGTGGGGAGGGGGGGTTAGGGAGGGGGAGGGAGAGGGGGGAAAAAAGGGGGAAAAATTTGTATTTGAAAACTTTTTCAATAAAAAAAAAAAGAATGCTTCATGGGCATAAATGTGAGGCTGGTCATAAGTGTGAGGACCAGTCAAAAGTGCGAGGACCAGGCTTCCGGTTTGCTCCTCGTCGCTGCCAGACGGTCCCTTGGGACCGCCAGCCCCATCGCCTGTAAAGAGCCGCCTTTACAATGGAAAGGCGGCTCGAAAAACTCCATTTCCATGAGGAAATGTGAGATAGAGCCGGCGAGGGCAGGTAGAGCTCTCTGCGAAGCCCCCAAAGTTTTTTTTTTTAACTTTTGGGGACGAAGCAGATGAGGCTCCCTATTTCCCCCGCCGCCGCTCCGGGCTTTGGGAGACCTCTGCCTTTTTGCAGAGCCAGGCGACGAGAACAAGCCTATTAAAGAAAACTAACAGATGAATTAAAGAGGATGAGATCTGGACCTGTGACCCTGCATCGCAAGTATTTTCATTTATTTTAAAAAAGTTACTGAAGAAGGAAAAAAGAATTTTTAAAATGGCGACTGCCGAGGCTTGAGAAGGGGCTGAAAGGGAAAGTCCTTCCGTTTCTTAATAAGCTACAAAGTAGCGGAATAAACACTGCTGGCTACAACTGAAGAAAAAGCTCTACTTTTATGTCTTCTTTTTCCTGGAGATCTGATATTGATCTTGTTTGGAAAGAAGCTTTTTTTCTCTTTCTTTGCTTTTCTTTTTCTTTTAAAGAGAGTTTGTCTGTGTGGAAATATGGCATTTAGACTTTCAAAGCCAGACAAACAAGCAGTGGGGGGGGGATTCCCCCATCTATAAACTATATGAACAAGCTCTAAACCTACAGACTCAGAAAACTGATTTTAATATAACTGAATTTCTCTTGGAGGAGATTGTAAGAAGGGATGAGATTGTGAATCAGAACTTTGAAAAATTTAAGCAGGAAATTAAAGAAATGGTGCAGTTAAAGTTTGATACTTTGCAACGAAAGATTGTAAAAGTGACTAATGGTTTTTCAGAAATTGTTATGAAGTTGGGTACAAATATTGATTTATTAGAGTCTAAAATGGAGGAAATTGAGGATAATTTGGACAATAAAATACAAAGAACTGAAAATGATTTGATAAACATTCAAGATAATAGCTTAGAAGAAAAACTTAAAATGGAAGCTGATCATAAGACTTGTAATGCAGAAAATATTAAACAATGGATTGAAAAAGAAGTTTTAATGATGCAATATAATCTCACAGAATATGCGATTAGACTGAGAGGATTACAGGAAAACAACAGAGATGACTTAAGGAAAATATCTTCTGAAATTCTGGCTGGGATCTTAAAGGTTCACCCTGAGGAAGTATTTTGTAGGATTGACAGAGTCTATAGAATAAATTCCTGGATTGCAAAGCAAAGGCAACTGCCTAGAGATGTGGTGATTTATTTTACAGATAAAGAAATAAGAAATAATATTGTGCAAAAATCTTTTAATTCTACTTTGCAATTGTTTGGAAGAAAGATTTGGATATATAAAGAGTTACCGCCTAAGATGTTATTGGAAAGAAAGAAATTTGGTTTTCTGGTAACTGAGCTTAAAAAACGAAATATTTTATTTAGGTGGGATGCGCCAGTTGGTATAATATTGAGATATCAAGGAGAAAGATACCAATTAAATACTGTTGAAAAAGCGGAAGAATTTCACCAAAAATTTTTGAAAATGAGTTCAACATTTTTATGCACAACACAAGATAAGCAGAAGGAGTTGGAAATAAAGGAAAAATATCGAGTTACAGAGGCTTCTGTAGATGAATCGCCTTTGGATTCTTTAGATACCTCACCTGGATTATCTATAAATAAGAGAGATGTGGCATCGGACTCTAACGTGATGGTTCATCAAGTTACAGACAAGCATTGAAATCAATTAGTTGATACACAACTTATAGAAAAGAAACATGAGTCACAAAAGCAAAACCAACAAGATCAAGTTATAAATCAGAACGAAAACCGATCAGTTGACATACAATTTGTAGAAAGGAAATTAGGATGGAGATCAAGCCCACAAAAAGTCAAGAAAAAAAGAAATAGATCTCACAAAAACAAAAATTTCTAAATTAGGCAACAGTGAAGCCAGTTATTTAAAAGATGACTGAATACATGAAAAGATAGTTGAGGCGAAGTATTGGTTAATATTATCCTGAGGAGAGTGACAGACCTCTGCAATGCCGTAATTTTGGGATGTGAAAAGGGCCTTAAAGTGTTGGATTGGAATTATCTATTTGGGATTTTTTTGATAAATGTATTATGTTTATGCTGAGCTATATGGCAAGAGAGCTATGCTGGGGCATGCAGAAGATCTGGTTGTTACCCCACTATGACGGTGGGAATTAATAATCCTGAAGAAAGCCACTACTACAGATATTATATGGAATACAATTACAATGTCACTCGGGTGGTTGTTTTCTTTTTTTATATACATGAAGATATTCATTACTGATGGGGGTAGATGATAACTGAGGATTTTGAACATTTTGTTGCAATCAGGATGTTATGTTACCCTAATATGGGTGATGGAGTTAACAATCCAGTGGAAAGACATCAAAGAAGACATTATATGGACCATAAGTTTAAAGTCATTGATTTTATCTATATAAGGGAATATTTTTTTTAGTAGGGTGGGCAGAAGAATAATAATATTAAGAATTGTTATGTATGGTAATTTTGTAGGAAAGTGGGTGGAGACAGGCTAGTTTATTGATTGTTTAGTTTAAGAAAAGGGATGTTTAAGAGATATATTGGAGTGGAGGAAATGGATAGAGTTGAATAAATGTCAAATTAGGATTTATTATATAGTTTTATAGGGGAAGGCTGCTTTGAAATGTTATATTAATATACACAAAAGATTAAATGTTAAATTAGGATTTATTATATAGTCTTAAATTGGAAGGTTGTTTTGAAATGTTATATTAATATATAGATATATGTATGGGGGAGGAGAAAAAGGGCAGATTATTGCTAAATTGGGAGTTATAATAATATTACTATGCTAAATCAGAAGTTATTATACAATGTTATAGTAGAATGTTACTTTGAAATGTATGGTAAAAGGGGGATGTAATTATATTATTAGAAAGAAGGGGTCAGTATTTGGGGGATGGAGTAAGGGGATGGTAAAATATTATATTATATAATCTGTTATGAATTAGGATTTTACTCTGAAGAAGTCACAGGGGGATGGGTGGTGAGGGGGGATTAGGGAGGAGGGGGGGAGAAAAAAGGGGGAAAAATTTGTATTTGAAAAACTTTTTCAATTAAAAAAAAAAAGTGCGAGGACCTGTCAGAAATGACTTTTTTCAGCCCTCTGAGTAGTCCCTACACACATAACCATGGCCACCCGGTCACATGACCAGCTAGCCACGCCCACCCAGTCACATGACCTCCAAGCCACGCCCACAAAATAAGCCACACCCACAGAACCGGTAGTAAAAAAATTTAGAACCCACCACAACATGAGGAACTGTATTAAAAGGTCGCGGCATTAGGAAGGTTGAGAACCACTGATCTATACTGAAACCAAGGAGGAGAATGTGAAATTGGTCAGAGCGGTGGTTGAGAAACTGAGGAGGGCGCAACTATACAAAGTTGTCCAAGTGTGATTTCCATAAAACCAGCCTAGACTACCTAGGGTACTAGATTTTTAAAGATAGCATAGAGATGGATCCCAGGAAGGTCTGGGCGATATTAGAGTGAGAGCCCCCATGAACCAGACAATTGCAGAGTTTTCTCGGCTTTGCAAACTTCTATTGCCAATTCATCTCCACTTTTAGTCAGATAGCCCTACTGATCACAAATGTATTGAAGATGAAAGGGGAAGCAAATGACCCCTGAAGTGGGTTTGAGAAACTAAAGCGTCTTTTCACCACTGAACTGATCCTAAAGCACCATGACCCAGACGAACCCTTTGTGATACAAGCAGATTCCAATGATATGGTCATGGGGGCTGTGCTGCTCCAGAAGAACACCAAAGGAGAGTTGCTGTCATGTGCATACATGTCCTGTAAGCTTTCGGAGTCTTGAGAGATGACAGGCTATCTGGGAAAAGGAAGCCTACGTGGTCCGCTGGGCTCTCCTAACCCTGGAGGCAATTCTTGGAAGGCAGTAGGATTGCTTTTGAGGTGTGGACGAACTTAGAAGCATTGAAGACTCCCGGAAAGCTGCCTCCCAAACAGGTCCGATGGGCCCAATATTTCAACCACTTCAACTTCACCCTCTACTATCTACCAGTAGGACAAAATTTCTTGGCAGATACTCTCCCACAAATGCCACAGTTCACAAGAAGAGGTTGTCAATTCCATCATTCCTTCCAAACAAGAAACAGCAGGAAGCATTGCCATCACCGCTGACTAAAGACCTAACGCAACCTCTAAAAGAAGCCTTGGCAGGGGATGAGTGGTTCCAACCACACAAAGGTGAGCTGTCTTTAACGGACAAACTGGCAAGAATGGGGAGCAAACTGTACATCCCACTGAGCCAGAGAACCTTAGTACTGCTATGGAGCCATGATGCAGAGGTGGCGGGGCATTTTGGATTTGTAAAAACCCTTCATCTCATCTCATAAACAGACAATTTTGGTGACCACGGATAAAGAAAGATGTAGAAACCTACCAGGTGTTGTGGCCCGCCAGCGGCCTGCGCAGATTGTTGCTGATCCCAATGACGAGGAGGCTGGTGTGGTGCTGCACCAGCAGCCTGTGCAGCCGGCGCTCGAGTCAGACAGCGAGGAGGCTGAAGAAGATGTGGTGCCAGAAGCAGGGATTCAGTCAGGGCCTTCAGAACCTCCAGAGGCTCCTTTAAGTGAAGATGATGAAGAGGAGGAGCCTCTTCTCGATGCACGGGCACGCAGAGCTGCCAAAAGGCAGGAGTGGTTCCTCAGGAGGTCTCCTCGAGAGTAAGGCTTAGGGCTAATTGGCCACTCCCTTAGCCTATTTAAGAAAGTATGCAGCTGGTAACAAGCTGCAGGAAACAACTTTAGTTCGCTAATCATCATGTTGGGATGTCTCTGCAACCTTGCTTCTGGGCTTTCTGCCAACTCGAGTAAGACTCTGACTATCTTATCTGTGGAATTCTGGCAGGCTGTTAAGAACGCTTTATTAACAGCCGGCATTTGCTAAAACTGTTATTTGAGTAAACTAAGTTTTGTTCAGAGTTTGTGTGTGCTGTGTTCTTTGGGATCCGTAGCTGGGGCAGAACACCAGGGGTGGGTTCTACTTACCTTTACTACTGGTTTGCAATGGGGCTGCATACATGCGCTCACTTCTGCGCATGCGCAGAAGCTTCCTGATGACATCGGGGTCAGTGGGCGGAGCCTCCCACTGGTTTTACTACCGGTTCTTGCGAACTGGTCCGAACCGGGGGCAACCCATCACTGAAGCCTACATAGCCAGCTATCCTGTGTATGCTTCGATGAAGAGGCTGCCCAGTAAACCTCCAGGACTGTTACAGACGGTGGCCAACCCCATGGCCCCCTGGAGAGAGATATCTATGGACTTTATTAGGGAACTGCTGGAGAGTGTTGGTTATGATCTCGGTCATTATGGACTTATTCTCTAAGCAAGCCCACTTTGTGGCGTGCCTGAGTATCCCTTCTGCTTGATCCCTAACTAGACATTTTGTACAGCACGTTGTACTGACTACATGGCATTGTGAAACGCATAATCTCATATCAAGTTTTGGCATGAGTTCCTGAGTTTGTTAGGCTCCTCCCAGGTTCTAAGCTTCATCCATCACCTTCAAATAAATGGAGCCTGTGAACACGCGAAAGCAGTCCTGGAGCAGTACCTTCAATGCTATGTGAACTACCAACAAGCCAGTTGGGCTGAACTTCTGTCCTTTGCTGAGGTGGCATACAATAACTCTGTACATAGCAGTACAGGTTTACCCTCTTTCGAGTGGCCACCAGTGTGGAATTCGTGCCTATGCCAGAGTTCCCTCAGGAGACCCCCTTTGTCGACTTCATTGGCTGAGTGGATAAGTACTTTGAAAACCATCTGGCCCATAGTGCGCAAAGCATTAAAAGCAGCAAGGAGAGTGCAGAAGAGACAGGTTGACAAGAAAAGAAGAGAGCACCTTAGAAGGAGTTTAGAATAGGGGATGAGTTGTACCTTTCCATTAAGTTCTTGGGGCAGCCCTCCAAGAAGTCGGGGCCTAAGTACATACCGTATTTTTCAGAGTATAAAACGCACCTTAGTTTTTGGGGAGGAAAATAGGGGAAAAAAATTCTGCCTACCAAGTATTCATCTAGGGTCCTTAGTCTAGTCAGCTTCAGCACATTAGTTTGCTGGTTTTGAGTGTTGGGGATAAAAAACAGCTTCTAAAGCACAGCTGATTTTCAGAGAGAGAAGCAATGAGAAAAGCAGGCTAAGTGCGGAAGAGTGCTTCACTCATTAGCGCCGAAAAAAATTTGAAAAAGCTACAGAGTATAAGACGCACCCAAATTTTCAGCCCCTTTTAGGAGGAAAAAAAGTGCGTCTTATACTCTGAAAAATATGGTAGGTCATTTCCCTATTATCCGGATTGTGAATCCGGTGACGGTGGAATTGAAATTGCCAAAAAAACTCAGGCACATTCACCTTGTGTTTCACTGTAGTTTGTTAAAGCCCTTCTGTAGCTTACCATTGAACCTCCTCCTCCATGGATACAAGGAGAAAGACATTTTGAGGTCAAGGGGATACTTGGGGAAGTTGCAATACTTAGTCTGATGGAAGTAGTTTCCCTTGGCAGAGGCAGAATGGGTGATGGCAACAAATGTCCATGCCGTCATGCAGAGGTTTCATGTTAGGTACCCGGACTGACCCCAATAGATTAATTAGTTGCAAAGAGATCATGGTATAATAATACGTGTTTGTTTTGTAGGATTAATCAGCTTTTTGGAGGGTCGGCATGTCATGGTTGACTCAGCCCCGCTCACAACCAGGCAACAGTAATTGGAGCGGGAGGGAAGGCATTGGAATGTAAGGCAGGCTGGGGGGGGGGGATTTAGAATGCAAATGTGCCATCTGGAAGCCTGAGATAGACCCAACAGCCCAAGATGACCGGCTGGGAACGTCTGAGGCAGACAGACCATTCCCAAAACAAAGCAAGTGTAAATGATTGGTGACAATGGACAATGGAAGATCCAGGGGGAAAAGGGAAAGTTTTCCTATGCTATTTGGTATGACATCATTAGAACTGGCTTTTCTACTTCTGTGCCCATATGGAATCTTCAGTAAAGTTATATTCTTGGTAAAAAATAATCCCAGGAGTTTCTTTTGCTGTCTAAATCGGTGGGATAGTTTGCACAGCATGCAAAAATGCCTTTTCTAAACTTTGGCTTCAGCATGACAATCCATACTTATTTCTTCACCTTTTAGACAGCTCACTATCAATGTCAAGAAATTTGATAAATTGGATCAGGTTTTTTTGTGTTTCTCTTTCAGTATTTTCCTTTTTTCCTTTTTTTCCAAAATTACTGTAATCTTTCTGATTCAAATGACAGAGTGGCCAGTAAAGTTAGATAGTTAGTAATACTATATTCCCTGCAGAGTTGTTAACCTATTCATCTTGGTAAAGTTTTCTTAAGTAGGGACTGTTTATATTAAAGCAAATTTTTCAATAAAATCTTTATAGTAGATATCACTTTACTAATAATCTGGTTGTGTTAAATTCTGTATAGCAGAAACCCTGCCAAATGAAGAAACATCCAAAGAGCACAGCTTTGCTGAGAATTCAATGGATTCTGCACTTAATTCAGTCACCCTGTCAAGTTCTAACAATCAGAATTCCACTGAATATCATACCTCAGGGAACAAAGCCTATTTTAGGCATTCTCTTCCTTCAGTATCTGCTACCTCAAGTACGGTACCAAATCTACAGAAATTATCAAGTGCTACTGGGAACAAAAGTTATTGTGAAGTTGCCAGAAAGAGATTGCAACAGAGGATTGAAGGTATTCTCGAGCTTTTCTAAAAGTTCATGCTTTGTTTGTGTGCACATCTATATATATATATATTCATAAAACTGGCTCTAAAAGCACTTTATTATTCTAAGTTTATAAAAGGTGTCAACAAATTTAGCAGACATATTCAAACCAGAATCTTCACTTTGCTCTACTGACATCCTTACTTGGCAAAGGCTGTGGGTTATTAATTTAGCATTTATGGATGGATGGATGGATGGATGGATGGATGGATGGATGGATGGATGGATGGAAGGAAGGAAGGAAAAGAAGAGAAATCATATAGATCAGAGGTGGGTTTCAGCCGGTTCTGACTGGTTCTTGCGAACCGGTAGTGGAAATTTTGAGTAGTTCAGAGAACCAGTAAATACCACCTCTGCCTGGCCTCGCCCCAATCTATTCGCTGCCTCCCAGTCTCCCAGCTGATTGGCTAGAAGGAAAAAATCAGGGCTAACTTTTCAGTGGGGAGATCGCTTGATAAAGAAGAGGGGGGAAAAAACAAGACACCATCACTTTAAATTGACAAGCCAAGAAGCCTTCCAACTGATCGGCTAGAAGGAAAAAATCAGGGCTTGCTTTTCAGCCGGGAGATTGCTTGGCAAAGAAGAAGAAGGGGGGGGGAGGAAACAAAGATGCTGTCGCTTTAAATTTAAAAGCCAAGAAGCAGCTGCTGGAAGGAGGTTTTTACTTGCAGACGCAAAGTGGCATTCAGCAATTCGTTTCTGGATCAGCTGAACAACAAACTGGATAAGAGGAGGGATTCTTATATGGTTCTATGTTTTTGAAGTTTTGGGGTTTATGCAGCATGGGCTTTGTGTTTCTAAAAAGGTTTGGGCAATTTTCATTGTGAAATATCCTGCCTTGAATGAGTTTTCTGCCTGCTCGTAAATGTAGCTGAACTTCCGGCTTCCACTTTCTATTATCTCTAAGCACTGGTAGCTGTTTTCTTCTTACAAAGTTTCCTTTATGCAGCTGGCAGGAATGTGAAATGAGCCTCAGGCAGGTTCCTTTGTTAGCAGCTTGATTTTTCCTTGCTTTTCTGGGAGACTTTTCTTATGAGTAATGTTTTATTTGGGGAAATGAAGAGGGGGGAGTTTGATTCCTTCCCAGCGCAGGTTAGTGGGGTGAGGAGAGAATGGGGATTTTGAAGTAACCTTCCCCAGGAATCGGGAGGGAATGGAGATTTTGCAGTATCCTTCCCCTGTCACGCCCACCAAGCCACACCCACCAAGCCATGCCATGCCCACCAAGCCACACCCACAGAACCAGTAGTAAAAAAATTTGAAAACCACCACTGACATAGATATTATACTTGTCTATTTTCTACTTCTGGATTTCTCTTTGAGGTAATCCCTATGTCTTAATTGAATCACAACATAAATCAAACCATAATCTATTATTTTTGCCAAAATGAACAATTTTGCTTTGTTTTATAAATGCTATTATACATGTTGTTCCTTGAAGGAAAATCCAATACAGAGGAGTTTTAAAAATAAACATGTATGATTAATTACTAACAGAAACAAGCTACTATCATGGCCTTTCTAACTAAGTATTCTCCAGATGTGCTAAAATAATTTACAGAATGTTCAACTGATATTCTTGAAAGTGGTCATAATAGGAATTTGGGGAGCCAACATTTGGAAGCCACCAGACTGGGAAAGATATTTGTGTGTGTGTGTGTGTGTGTGTGTGTGTGTGTGTAATGTATAAGTCATCACTGCATTAACAGTAGCAAGATATTTTCAGATTACGCTCATAAAATGGGAAAATAATGGGGGATGGTTGTTTTCTATTTACCAATAACTATAAAAACTATTTAAATGTGTGCATGTATCCTCAAAATGCCTTGGTTATTTCTCCAGCTTCTTCAGTTTCATCCTTTTGTGTGTTTAAGCTGCAAGTTCTAAAACAGGACCTGAACTCAGTGTACTAAAACAGGAATCTTCGCATCTCTTCAGCAAAGACCCTTCAACATGGTCAATTGATGAAGTAATGCAATTTGTAAAAGAAGCAGATCCTCAGGCATTAGCACCCCATGTCGAACTCTTCAGGAGACATGTAAGTAAAGTAAAACTTATTTTTAATAGTGCCTAGAATCACATAAAATAAAAAAAATTCTAGTATATTCCTGAAATCTAATAGGCTTTTTTCCTCCAAAACAGTATTGAAAGCAGAAAACCACCACTGTAGTTTGCACTAGAAAAGAGTTTTGTGTCAATGTTAAGTACTTCCTGAAACAGAATTATCTTTAAACAAAAAATTATTCCTGATGTCTCATTAATTCTTGCAGTGTTTGGGGGAAACTATTAGTAATTACACAAAAATATACAGAGAAAAATCTTAGAACAGGAAAACATAACTTGATATGTGTGAAATGTTCTTCCTGTTCTGCTGAAGAATTTGGTAGGATTAAAATGGATTCCAATTAGTTTACCTATTTGTTCTGTTTTCTAAACTGGTATCATATGTGAGTAAGGTCATTGGGATAATGTTATGGGGCAAATAATTTATTAAAACTTCTCTTGATTAAAGACAGGATTGAAAAAAAGAAAACCAGATTGTCAAATTCCAGATGCTGCTTCCCCCATCAGAATCAGAAATCAGGTGTTCTTCACATTAGAAAGGTCAAAGAGGAATATGATGTATGTGGGTTGGGAAGACCTGGGGGTCTGGAGATGTTTCAGGCCACTAATATCTTGACCTTCAAAAAAGTGTTAAATGTTTATCCATCACCAACATGGAGATGGATTCAGTGCTGTTCTGACAGCTAGTAAAATAAATCGTTTAAACAAAAATGAGAACTGAAAGAGCACAGATTCAGGCTTCTGCAGATTCAAAGCAGATAAATTTGCTTTTCATTTGGTATGTAACATTTGCTGTTCCTACTTAAAGGTGTTGCAGTATTTATTTATTTATTTAACTTGTATGTCACCTGATTCCCAATGAACTTGGGCAACTCAATCACAAACAAAAAAATTATAATTAAACAGTTTAAAGATAAAAGATGGCAAGTTGAAAAACTAGATGGAATGACATGAGGGGTCTCTGTCCCCAAAGGCTTGGGTAAACTTTTTCCTTAGGTCACAAGATCTGGACAAGGTCCTAAAGCTCCATGTTCTGTGTTAAGGAAATGGATGGTGTAACCATATCAGATCCAAAGTTGTTTTGCCTACTTCGAGTCATACTACAGCTCTCCATATGAATAACTGATTCTGTAAATAAATTAGAAATTGTAATACCCTGTTTCCCCCAAAATAGGACATCCCCTGATAATAAGCCCAATCGGGCTTTTGTGCGCATGGCAATAAGGCCAAGTGCTTATTTCAGGGTTCAGAAAATATAAGACAGGGTCTTATTTTTGGGGAAACATGGTATACATATAATTATTATTTGTAATTTTTATAATATAAATTCTGAATATTTGTCAGTGAAAATTTCCAAGCTGTTCAGATTTGAATTTCTGTTTTTCTCTTGGAAAGGTGATAATGTTTTTGTTTTTTTTAAATTTGATTTATAGGCCGCCCTTCTCCGGAGACTCGGGGCGGCTTACAATGTGCTCAGCAATAGCCTTCATCCTTTTGTATATTTATACAAAGTCAGCTTATTGCCCCCACAACTGGGTCCTCAATTTACCTACCTTAGAAAGGATGGAAGGCTGAGTCAACCTTGAGCCTTGGCGAGATTCGAACCTGCAGTAATTGCAGGCAGCTGGTCTTAATAACCAGCTTAATAACAGGGTGCCTTAGACCACTGTACTACCAATGTGGGAGAGAGAGTTATGTTGTGTCAGTCTAGAGTAATATTCTTATTCTAAAACTAGTCATTAATTATTGTCATCTTGTTTCCTCACAGGAAATTGATGGGAAGGCTCTTCTGTTACTGAGGAGTGATATGATAATGAAGTATATGGGTCTGAAACTGGGCCCAGCATTAAAACTATGTTATCATATAGAAAGACTTAAGCAAAGAAAGTTCTAGGCAGTGAATGCACAGTGATAGTGTTGCATTTTAAGTCGACAACCAGACAGGTTCAAAAAGAGAACAATAGGGCTGAAACTTTGCCTGATCAAATGGATCAAAAAATCTCACAAAGCTCACAAAGAAATTTCCAGTATATTGTTTCTACTAGTCTAATCAGAAAGAAATATCGTAAATCAGCATTGTTTTACAGATACTTCTTAAATATGGGATTTAATGTTAAAAGTTTCATTGTATTTAATAACTTTTTAAAATATGCAGGGAGGAAGTAGTGCTAAGAGTATTTATATGAGAAGCTGCAACATTCTCACCTCTTCAGCTTCAGCTGATGCATTTTCATTCAGAACCAAAACAGCTGAATTCCAAAGGATCTTTATGTTTTTTAAAAAAATCAAATGTGCAGGGTTTTGTTTTGTTTTGTTTTTTTCAAAAATGGCTGAATTTCTATGCTGGGGTGAGGGAAGTATTATTTTTAATTGATTAATTCTTTAATTAATATAATCACATACATATCTTATTTGAAGCAAATTTTCATTAAAAAAATAGCCATATACTTGTATTGTAAGTTTATGTTGTGTGCAAAAAACAAATAAGCTCTTTTTTTTTTCAAACTTAAATTATGAAAATACATTTTTATAGTGTATGTTGACAATTTAAGGAGAAAATTTCTTTTTTAAGAAGTAACTTCTTATGGCTGATTTGAGCAGCCAACTCCCAAATGAGCAAATAACTTTCAGTTTGCTTACAACGATATAAGAAACATTGTATTGAAACATTCCATCTAGCATAAACATATGTTCATGCACTTGTATATTTATGTGTGTGTGTGTGTGTGTGTGTGTGTGTGTGTGTGTGTGTGTATAAATATATATTTTGTACACAGTATTGAAGGTTTTTTAAAGAGTGTGTTTTAAAGATATTTTTGCACTGTGGCAGATGATAAACCTGCAGGTTTTTTGTTTGTTTTAAATCATAAACAAAATGTGCATTATACATTTTATCCTTAGTTTATAGGTGTTGATATACCATCAAGCTGTGTCCTAAGACCAATCACATTTTTTCCTGTAGAACATAGGGTTGGGATTCCCTGGTGGGAACTTAATGAATTATGGAAGATAATTGCCTAAACAGATTTCTTTTTGCATTCTAAAATATGGTTTTATGCCACCAGGAAGGAACACAATAAAACCCACCATCTTGTGTAGGATCCAGAAGGATTTCAGCATGTGTAGAGTTTCTAATTAATTGCAAAACTTTATCTTCAGTCACCTTTCACTGCGTGTGAATGGTGTTTGCTGGATGTATGTGTCCTCATACTGTTCATTAATGCCTGTCTGGTTTGTTTCTCATTTCATGGAGGGGGATGGAGAGAAGGGGAAGGGAGAAGAAGAAATAATTGATGGACAGATTCATACAGGGCAACTTGGGGTACTATGCAATATTCCTGAATTCTCATGTTGCGCTGAGCCATTTTATTCTGGGAAAATATCTGGAAAAGAATGGGATGATGGGGGAGAGGTGATATTGAATGTCTTTTTTTACTTTGCCTCTCTAATCTTTCAGATATTGAAAAAGTCAGTAACCTCTTTTAACAAAGGAATTGAATTACACTTGGGTGTATAATTCATCTGAATCTTGGTGCTCTATCTGTAAGTTACAAAAAGTGCTGATAATAAAATACTTTGCCGTCACTGCCAATATAATATCAGGGACAATTTATGTACTTTTGTTGAATAGAGGATCAGGCGTTCCGTTTGTCAAACTGTTGCTAGAAAAGATATAGGCCTGAAAGAAATGTAGTTTTTATATTTCTTACTGCCTTTTTATATGGAAAAAAATTCTAGTTAAAATACACATTTGTTGTTTAAAAATACCTTGTTTATTGTGTATTAATGTATTTATTAGTAATACACTAATTACTCAGGTTTAGCTAAAAGGGCAAAATTGCAAACTGTTTTTGAAGCAATGTATTCCTTTAAATGACTGAAACTGAATTTAAATGAAATCACTTTGGTGATGTCCTATTTTCTGATGAACTTCTGGCATTCATATTATATCAGCAAACTTTGCTTGTCATAAGAGTGTACAACAGCTCCAATATATAACTTTCTTTAACCGTTGCAGTTATTTATATATGCTCAGGTATTTAAAAATAAGCTGTAATAGCTGTGATATCTTTCATATCTTTTGATACCTATTTCTCTCAGAAAAAGTTACATAAACACACCTATTTATCTCATGCTTGTATTTGGCATATAATTGTGTTTGTGATTTTTAAGGGTGACATATATTATGCCAATGAACTTTCCACTGGTACCATGGGAATTTTTTTTGTTCTCCATCTTGCATCTATATGCTTCATAAATTTGTTCTAGAGCAGGGGTGTCAAACTCATGTTGTCACAGCGGTGTCACGTGACATATCATGACTTTTTTCCCTTCATTAAACTGGGCATGGGCATGGCCAGTGCATGACGCATCCGGCCCACAGGCTGCAAGTTTGACAGCCCTGTTTTAGAGAGTTGAAGGATGTGTTGGCAGTGGGAGAAAACAATCAAATTTAATACTAAATAGGACATTTAGTATAACTTATTTTAGACACTGTTAAAAGGTATTTTAAAATTGTATTAAAATAATCTTGCAAGAATCTAGTTGTTTTCTGTACTGGATTGCAGACAAAATGTCACAAATGTCATTCAAGGAATTTTATATGTTAAAAGTGGTTATAAAACATAAACACAATATTTTAAACCATGAGGTTTCTCTTATTCATTTTGCTAATATGTCTTTGAATAGTGCAAATAATGTATACTACATGTATACAAGCCTTTATATGGAACAAGAAATTGTTTCTGAAATTTTAATTTTGCATATGATGTGATATAAATTAAGTTAGATATATTTTTCATTATTTTCAACTGGATGTCCTCATCTAAAGAGAAAATAAAAGTTTCTTGATGTTTACTTGTCAATTATTGTTATGCAATGTCTTAAATCTGTAACTGACTCATTACCATGTTTGGTAGTTACTAATACATCAATTAAAATATACTGTGATTAATATAATGTACATGGTTTGAAAAGATCTAATATTTACAGAAATAATCTAAGTTAAATTTTAAACACTGATGTTAACATATTGTAGATTATCACCTTCTTTCAAAAATAGAATCATCTAGGTTGAATGTGGATACTTGAAATGGAAATAAACCATCAATACAACTGATGGTTGTAATGGTTATCAAATTAAATAATTCAAGTGCTTAAAAAAATTCTGAATGCTCTTTTTGCATAATCCACAGAATTTAGAAGAATCCACAGAAGAGGCAAGAATAAAATCTAGAGAGCAGTCTATTTATCAATTGCTTATTCCAGAATTAAAAATAAAGAACTTCTAAAGACCCCACACAAGTTTAGTATGGTGATATACTTCTCATGAAGTATCTGAATTTTTAACATGCTTGTAAGTGTAGGGTTCAGGTGATGCAGTGTGGTGCTGAAGGTGTTGATTGGGACCAGAGAGGTTTAGTCACTGTTTAATCAGGATTGTTGTTACAAACATTAGAGAAGAGAATGCTGTCCATACTGCTTAGAGCCCTGAAAGGAAGGCAGAATATAAATCAAAATAAATTGGAACATTCCAACTGTCCTTTTATTAGCACATATGAAATGACAGGAAGAGAAGGTAGTTCAAGTGCAAATTATTTGCATACAGAAAGTCCTAAGTTCAGTCATAATGCTTCCAGGAGTTTTTTTCCAAGCACTATAAATAGCACTAAACCTGTAAGTCAACTGTTTGTTGTCTGCCCACAGAATACTTGTCCCAAAACAAAGGCATTTGATTCCCCCAGAATTTGCTATATTTTGCATGACCTACAGTACAGAGTGGAATGCCAAACAGCCATCCCAATAAAGCAGTGCACAAAACACTGCACTGTTTTTGCTGAAGCAGTCTTAATGATCTTTACTACTCTTAAGCCTAAAACTAGATTTCCTTCTGAGAATAAGAACAATTCCAGCAATCTGAAATGATGTTCAAACAGTAAGACTTAGGCCTCTTGCAAATGTGGATAGTGCTTTTCAGTGGATAGCAGTAGTTTTTCTAAATTCCCCTGTTGTCCTGATGAACCATATGATAAGTAAAGATGTAATCAGTTGATAATGAAATGAAAACAAAATGGGTCAAAATAGTATCTGCTGCCTTCTTGTACTGCATTAAGATGTAATCAAGACAATAGTTCAGCTAGCAGAATTCTTTTGCAAATGAAGGCAAATATACGTGTCCCAGGATAATTTTGTAGGATACAATCTGAGTCGGTCACTGGGACCAGAGGTGTCACCAACACCTGTGGTCCCATTTATCAACTCAGAATGGATTCTGTAGAATTCTTTAGCTACAAACCAATGAAAAGATAAAAGAAAACAGACTATCGGTATAACACTAGAGGTATACAGTGATGCAGGGGTGAAATGCTCCTGGTTCGGACCGGATCACCCGATCCTGCAGTGATGGTGGCGGGTGGTTCGGAGAACTGGTAGCAAAAATCCCTGCCCCCCCCCATGCCCAGTTGAGCCGCACAATCATCAGAGGCTTTTTTTTTTTTACTTTTAAAAGCATTTTTTCTACAACCCCTTTGGCCGAAAAAATGCTTTTAAAAGTAAAAAAAAAAAAAAAGCCTCTGATGATCGCTGGGATCGTCAAAGGCTTTTAAAAGAAAAAAACCCCTTTTTTTCTTTTAAATGCCTCTGACAATCCCAGCTGAGTTGCCTGATTGGCAGAGCTTTTAAAAAAAAGCCTCTGCTGATCAGGCAACTCAGCTGGGATCGTCGGAGCTTTTTGAAAGCATTTTTTTACAACCTCTTCACCGAAGAGGTTGTAGAAAAAATGGTTTTAAAAGTAAAAAAAAAAATTGGCCATGTCCACCCAGTTACATTACCCCCCCCAAGCCACACCCACAGAACCGGTAGTAACAAATTTTAGATTTCACCACTGCAGTGATGGGGATTTGGGAAAACCAACCTACTAAACAATTAGAATGTTCAGCAAGGATTTTGGATTGCTAGGTACAGAATGAAAATGTTCTTTAGGTATCTCATTAGATGTCAAAACTAGATAAACTGCTGTAGATTCCAAATGTTAGAAACAACTTCTAGTACTATTGTTATAATTCAAACATTACTAATTTTTCAGATTATAACATCAAAAAAAATGCTCAGTTAGTTTTTGAAAGGTTCTTTAGAAGAGAGATTCGATTGCCCAGATGTAAAATGTCCATATAGTTCTGTGCAATTTTTATCTTCCTCAGTTATGTTTATATCTTAGATTTATCATAGGAATTCTAGTTACTGAGCCATTTACCCCATACCAAATTATGAACAGTTGGTACATAAGAAAAAAAAAATACTGTGTTCTACCGTGACATTATTTCAGACAAAATAAATCACACAGTAGCTTTTATATCATGGAAAAGCAAATAGATGTCTGAATTCAAATCTGTAGATCAATCTTACAGTAGTATTAGGAAAATTGCAGTATCAGTTTTTGCTAAAAACATGCCCATGTACATATAGCAAATATGTATGTGCAAATTCGTCATAAGCAAATCTGAGTTCCTATTACTTGATTCCTCCCCTTCCTGCCCAATAAATAAGTGTGAATTCTGTATTTCATATTGAGAAGAAATCTAAGACTTTCCAGTTCAATGGCTGCAATAAAAAAAAAGTAATAGCTTCTTTTAATGTGAAACAAGATTGGAGTGGCACCATCCCAACAAAAATAATGTAAATTGATAAATCCTGACTACATTTTATGATATGAGTGTCTTAATGGATGCAGTCATCTATAAACAGCACTGTAATTTGATGTGATTTATAGTTTCATTATGTTGGTAGTTGAGTAGTTTAGCCTGCACTTACTGTGATAGATAAAAGAAGCAACATAATTTTTATTATCATTTATGATAAAAGTTTTTTGCACATGATTTTGCTTCTTCAACACATTAAAAGGAGCTAAAATTAATTTTATTTGACTGCAAGATTTTGGTTAGTGCATACAAAATAATAAAATCAAAACCCAAGAAACCAAAGTTAAAATAAACATTTCATAGAAAGAAGAATTGCACTAGTTAAAAAAAGATTTCCACCAGAATTTCAAACAATATTTCATCAATGCTATTTCACCAATGTTTCAAATCTTACATCATCTTCAAATTAAGATAAGGAAAATGTACAGAACTGCATGTTATCTGCATAGTAATGAAAATTCACTTAACCTCTTGGATGAAATTTCCAATTATGTCATGTTCCTCTTTAAATGCACAACGAACTCAATCCTCCAGGTGTCAGAAGTTAACATACCATGAGTTATGTTCATAATCTCCCAAGTTCCTATCCCACCAAGAAGACCTAAAAAGATAGTATAATCAATAGTACTATAAGTCATACAGAAGTCCAACGGAAATATAGTATAAGACCATATCTTTTCTCTATGTGGATTTAGATAGAAAATCAATTGTGGCTACTATTTTCATGTTCAAACCAAGGCAAAAGCCAACCATAGTGAGCCAGCCATAATTTATCTGTTGATTAGTTTTATTACAATCACATGCACTAATACTTTACAAAGTAGAATTTTTTAATATTATTGATTTTCTAATTGTAGTTTAAGAAAGACTTCAAGTTAAAGTGAATGATATCCCTTTTAAGAGTCCTATAATAAAGACTTGGTTCTGTCCATTTATTTTCCAGTTAACTTGCTTAAATCAAGAGAAAAATATGCCAATATTTTCATTGATCCAGGACCATAGTCATACCCTCAAAACCATAATCATAGAATGAACAATTGGAAAAAGTTCATCAGTAAGATCCCTGAATGTAGAACCAAACTGAAAATAAGCATGAGGGATTTGTATCTATGAAGCATTATGAATATTGTATGAATAATGTATTGTTAGCAGTCTAATAATATTCATAATGCTTCATAGATGCAAGATTTAGACAGATACAATATTTCTTCCAACTTTCCTGTGACTCCAGTATAAAAGATAGAATTATTCTAAAAAGCTCCATTGATTAGCTCCTTCCAAATACAAAGAATACAAGAAGTAATTTTTGTCTTCCCATTCTAGAATAGTTTCAAAAATGGATCAGAGTCTTCATAACAAGTAGGATCCATCAGAGGTCATTAACCACTGACTCAGTCATTTACCCATCCATTTCATTACCAAAATTCAAGGTCCTACCTTCACTCTACCTATGTATGCTCAGAAATGTTCCTCATTTGAAAAACAAGGTACATAACTAGAAATATCTCTCCAAATTACTAGGACTCCATTAGGATTTGTAAGCCTCTAGGATGTCATGCTTGTATGAGTTAGAGATTAAGTGGTTAAATCCAGTGTCAGACTTACATTTCAAGTTCCACTGTATTACATATTTTGTTACCTTTCAAAAATATCAAAATTATTATCAATATAGTGGCTCAGGATGCAGTGTACAGTAGAATAAAGCAGCGTCCCTGTGGTCTGTCATAAGGGTGAATGATCATGGGGCCACTGTAACTGTCATAACTTTGAAACAGTTGTATGTAGTTTTGTGGTGTTAGTCATAACTTTGAACCATCATTGTGGCCCGTCATTTCTCCAGGTCTACCTCTACATCCTTTTAAGCATTTCTTCTAGACTGACCCATTTTTGCTAGAGAAATCATTGCTATAAGATTAATATACTGTAGGTAGTCCTTGACACTTATAACAGTTCATTTAGTGACTGTTCAAAATTACAATGGCACTGAAAAAAGTGACTTATGAATATTTTTCACATTTATGACTGTTGCAGCATACCCATGGTCACATGGTTTACATCTGGATGTTTGACAACTGGTTCATATTTATGATGGCTGCAGTGTCCCAAGGTCATATGGTCATCTTTTGCAATCATCTGATAAGCAAAGTCAATTGGTGAAGCCAGATTCACTTAACAACCATGTTACTAACTTAATAACTGCAGTGATTCACTTAACAAATATGACAAGAAAAGTCGTAAAATGAGGAAAAACTCACTTAACAAATTTCTCACTTAGCAACATAAATTTTGGGCTCAATTGTGATCTAAGTCGAGGATTGCCTGTACTGGTAATAGAATTTTGTCTCAATAAAGATTGTTTAAAGTATATCATTACTATACATGGAGGAAGAGCACCAAGGATTTAAAATGGGTAAATAACCCAACAATCTGAAAAATGATACAAATAAATATGAATACACTACCTATAATACAGTTTCAAGTTATGCATTTTATAAGAATATGAAATGCAACCATGCTAACACAAACATTTATTCTGAAAGTTCCATTCTACTTACTGTTTAGAATTACATCATCAAAGCACTTTATGGCAGTGAAATAGCTTTTACTCCTCTGACTTGCTCATTCATTATATTCCATTAAAGCTGAAAATGTGTGATCCACTTGAAAAATATGCTGCTTTTTATTTACTTTAAAGAAAAGTTGGAACAAAACATGCTGATGACGGAAGCATTGCATTGGAAAGATATATCAAGATATATTCTTCTGTCTTCTGTACCCCACCCATTCTTTAATCTTCCATCTTGAAATAACTTAAATATAGTTTAAAGTTTGAATATAATTTAAAATGAAGTGCAGTCTCTTTACAGTACTTATAATAATTATACCTTAAAACATTCTAAAGCTTCATAAATTATTTTCTTGGAAAAAAGGCTGCAAGTCGCTGCTTTTTAATAGGAAGAATGTGTATTTCTTGCGAGTTCATTTTCTTTAACTTGACACTCCTGTTTTTGATAGGTTTTCTAAGAGCTTCTGCATTATCCTGGACTTCAGGCTGATTCTTCACATCATAACATTGCAGCCCTGAGTCCTGAGGCATGTCCCTTTTGAAGGAAAAGTTTTTAGTAGAAACCCCTGAGAGGCCTTTAATCTTACCACAGAAAATAGTTGGCACTGCATCTTTTACAGAAACTATCACTTTGGCTGTCTGTGAAGTACTCACAATTTCTATATTATTGCCAGTTGTGGGTTCACAAGTTGCAATACTATTCTGATCCACCAGCCATTTGGACTGTTGTCTTAGGAGTTCAGACGAGCTGGAACTGATCACTCTGTTTTCAGCCTTGGTTGGGATCTCATGAGGGTTATCTGCCACTGAATGAGAAGTTTCATCTATCATGGACCCAGAACAATTCAAGTTTGTTGTCTCAATATTGTTCACCTTCCGAAAAGAAGTAATTGACAAGTCCAAAGCACTATCATTGGGGGCATTCTGGCAATTAACATAGTTTTCCTTAAGAAAAGGAGCTGTTTTCATAGAAAGATCAAGGACTTCATTTTCATTACTCATCTTAATGACAGTGTGCCGATTCAATTGAGAAATTCCTCTGGGGTGGATAAAATCACACAGTTTAGTTTCTTCCTTCTCCAAAGGAGTCTGGGTACCTTTGCATGAATGCAAAACAAAGGAAGCAGCTGGTTTGGAGTAGTCTAAATTAACCTTAGATTCAACGCCATGAGGAACTGGGATGGGAATGGGAATGGGGACTGGGACTGGGACTGGCAAAGGCACAATCACAGGATATGGCACCAATAAGGTGGCTGGGGGAACCAATGGAGACAAAGGAGAACTGAAGGGCTGAGATGGGAGAGGACATTCTGGAGGTGGCTGATAAGGTAAAGAGCTCAAAGCTCCTTGAGTAGGAAAGAGGTCTTGTAACACAGCAGCAAATCCTGGTGTCTGAAATACAGGGGGCAGGACAGAATCTTGAGTTGGATTGGAAGGTTTTTGATCCAACAGTTGGGGTTGTCCAATAGGAGTAGCAGAACTTTGGAACAGATTGCTATGAATGGAACTGGGAGCACATGGTGAATTCTGAGGTAATACTAATGGAGAATTTAAATGCTGAAATACATGCTGCTCTAAAAGAACAGGCAATGGGACTGGGCCTTGGGTGGTCATAACATATGGAGTATTACTATTGGGAGCAATCTGAGGAGTGGTGCTTCCTGCTACTTGCAAATGTATGGGAAGAACCACAGGACTGTCTCCTAAACAAATTGGCTGAAGCACTGTGGCAGCTACTTTGAGAGCAACCCCACTTTGGGATTCTGCTGGTGGTGTTAATATTGATGGAGCAGGCACAGTTACAAGTGGTGAAAGTGCTTTCTTCATCAGATCTGACGAATTGATATTCCAGGCTTCGGCTGTTATCAGCTGGGCTACACCACTTTCTAATTTGTTGTTAGCAATAGCAGAGGGTGAAGTGGTAATATCCATGGGTAGGTTTTGTGTGTCCTTATATAGTTCCTCCATTATATAGGATTTCTGAAGCTTTGCAGAATTGTAGCTTACATAGCTGTAATTGACATCCACTTTATCTCCAGGCTGCCCAAAGTATCCACATCAACACTATCTGGTCTGCAAAACAGAGACATGTTTTAAGCAATGCATAAATCCTTTGCTTAAAATAACATTTGCAACTTTTTAAAAGGGTTCCTATCACCAAAATAGAACACTGCTTTATTAGCTTTGGGGGGCAGAGCTTTTAATCACACAATGTCCTAGGCATGTGTACAGTATATATACTTACACAGAGAACATACATCTCTGGAGTGTTACATGAAGAGTCCTGGGGAACTTAAACTAAGCCATAAACAAAGATAATTTAAAGACTGAAGTAGCTATACAAAATGCTACTGCAGAGCAATAATGCATTGTTTATACGTTTTGTTTATACTTTTAAACAAAGCTTCATATAATGGTATCATGTGATTTATGGAAGCAGCTGTACTATTTACATTCAACAACACCCCTAAAATAACTCATGATAAAATTATTCATTCTGGTTTGGAAACTTTATTTACAGTAAAAGAATCACATCATGCTTGCCTGCCAATATCCTTAAACCTGTTTTGGAATATGCTCAGATAGCATTAAGTGATAGCCCCCATAGTAGACATAACACTCAACAATTTACAAATGTTGATACTCCACTGCACAGCATCTCTTCCATTTAGAGCTATTCAACTACATACAAATACAAAGTCTTTATTTATAAAATCTTCAAGACTTAATATCAAAGCAGCTACCATATTTTTCAGAGTATAAGACGCTGCGGAGTGCATCTTATAAGACACACATTAGTTTTTGGGGAGGAAAACAAGAAAAAAAATCTGCCTCTGCCTACCAGTATCCATCGGTATTCATCTGGCTAGCGTCCTTGCAGCAAACAGTCTAGTCAGCTTCAGCATGTTATCGCAGCCTGATTTAGCATGAACAGCTGATTGGCGGTTGGATCGGCCTCCCAGAATACCACCAATCAGCTGTTCCAGGCTGTGGGGATAGCCACAGCCTATCGCCGCCTCTGTGCGTCACATTTTTGGCCTCCGCAAATCGTGTTTTCGGCCTCCGCATGCTCCATTTTAGACCCGTTCCAGGCTGCCGGGATCGCCACCTCTGTGCATCACGTTTTCAGTCTCCATACGTCGCATTTTCGGCCTCTGCATGCCCCGTTTTTGGCCTCCACGCGTCACATTTTTGGCCAGTTCCAGGCAGTGGGAATTGCCGCCAATTCCTGCCGCCTGAAACCAGCCAAAAATGTGACGTGCAAAGGCCAAAAATGGAGTGTGTGGAGGCTGAAAACACGCAGAGGCGGCAATCATCGGCGATGTGCTGTGGCGAACCCGCAGCTTAGAATGGGTCTAAAACGGGGCGTGTGGAGGCCGAAAACACGACATGTGGAGGCTGAAAACGGCCAAAGGGTGGAAGCCAGTGGGTGGGCAGGGTTTTGGCAACTTTCAGTGTATAAGATGCACCACAATTTTCACTCATTTTAAAGGGGGGGGGGAGTGCGTTTTATACTCCGAAAAATATGGTATGTACTCTGATGTAACTTATCTTAACTACAAGTTGTCAGAAATAAACCTTTTTCTATTGTAAATCATCAACATTTTTTACTTCTCATAGCAGTCTGCTCATACTTAAAGCCCTATGCACAAATTATTCTCATCATAAAATATATCATGTTAATACTGCTACTAGTATTATCTGATATCTTTTGTTAAAAAGTAATGTTACCTTCTTAATTTCAGTAAAGGATGTTTCTTAACTGTCTTAGCCAAGCAACAATATAACATAGTAATACAATTTTTTTCTTATGTTTTGTATCCATCTGCTCATTAGATTTTATAGCCTTTAGGAAAAAAAATTTCCCCAAATCCAACATTATATCAATATACTGTTAATATGATTCAAGCTCTTAGTAAGCAAAACGGTCAAATTCCACAATAAACCAATGATAGAAGGAGGCAAAGAAAACCAAAACTAAGAGAAAACAAGTGAGCCAGAGCAATATATCATTAAAATAAATCTCACAGTTTGTGTGTGTGTGTAGAGAGAGCGTGCAAAATGATGAAAAACACAACAAATATCCTTATTATAATGATTAAATGTAAGTTGATATTTTATTGAAAAAAATTTAGTGACATACCTTCTGTCCTTCCTTCTGTCTGTATATTATAATTAATTATGTACCCCCCCCCCACACACACAACATATTCATCAAATTACATTCTTAATGAAAAGAGAAACACTGTGGTTTTATAAACAACTATTTACCTAACTTAATATAAATCCATCATGAACTGTCCAGGCCATTATTGAACTTGCATATATGAAGATGCAGAATAAGTGTGTCTTGTTGGATTGACATATTATTCTTTTTAATGACAGTTGTCATTAATGAATATTCTCATTATAAATTTGTAACATGTACGAAAAAGCATTGTCCAAAAAAGGCTGTAATGTAATAAAGATGATTAGCAGCCATTATTCATAAATGAAGTGACACAATAACAATAGAATTTATAAGTAAGTTCTCAGACAGAAAATTTAAAGTCATAGTCTAAGGTAGAGTACAGGTTCAGTTGGAACCAGAATCCCTATTGTTGAGCAAAGTGGTCATAAAGCAAGATGCCCACATGACCATTCTGCTTAATGATTGCAATCCCGACTCTCCCAGCTGTGGTCATTAAGTGATTGCATGGGTTGTTAAGCATAGAGCTGGGGAGAAGGTCTTCTTCCCACCCTATTATGCCTAGGTCTCCTTACTGTTGCCTTTTTCTGCAGCTGCAGGTGCACCCAGCTGATGAAGACATGGTTTTCCTACAAAGCCATGCTGTGTCATCCAGCAGATGGATCTCATTCTTATGATCATTGAATGGCTCCTTCTCCAAATTATGTAATTTGGAGAAGGGGCCTTCCACGCTATTATATGAATGATCAAGTTCACTAGCTACAAAGCTACCAAACATAGTCATTCTGAAGGTTAGACATCTTTATAGCCTTCAGAACAGAAGAGTGCAGGAAAGGTAGTGAATGCCATCATTCTAAAACCTATAAATCTTCCTAGCCTTCAGAATAATGCTGTTCACCAACTTTCCAGCTGACAGAAGGTAGCAGCTTGCAACCTTCCCTGCTGGTTTCCCCACTGACTTTCTGGGGAAGCCAGCAAAGAAGATTGTAAATAGCAATCATATGACCAAAAGATACTTCCCAAACAGTTTTAAAAACAAACAACCTGAAATGTTGTCATGTGATTGTGGGGAAGAAGGATAAGTGTGATATTTCACTATGGTCGGAAGTGCTTTAATGGACTGTAAAGCATCCTTTCTGAGGCCATTGTAACTTTGGTCATTAAAGAACAAGTTGTAAGCAAGGACTATCTCTATGGGCATTCAGCCAACCTGTGTTGGACTGATAACTTTGTTTCTGTCTATCTTAAATCACTCTGTATTTTTTCCCAGCTGAGTGAAGTAGCTGTATATGCATAGGCTTCCAGAGATAGCTAAAACAGCTACTAAGTTGCAAAATATGGCTGTTTTACCAGTTAGTATACATGCTCCTCTAGTTTCCAAATAACCTCTTTTGAAAAAAATTGCACAGCCCTTTTGGGCAAGTACTAATAAATGGACACATCTGTACAACTAGTACAATATATCTGAAGCATTTAAATCCTGCTTTACTCTAAAAAGTCACTATACCATTAGGATTTTTTGTATCTTGCAACTTAATTAATCATACTCTGTGTGACACCAATGACCAAGTATAACTCAAATGGCCTTTTATCCTTCTGGCCAACCAATTTAAAAAATAGAGGATTTACAGAGAACAGGATTTTATGAGCAAAACGTATCAGATATACTATGATATTGCGGTACACTGTAACAAACACAATAACTCAATAATTTCATATAACTTCTGTTCTGGTTGACGTCGCGGCACCTTCAGACACAGTGAACAGGTCTCCGCGTTCACTGTGCTGACTTCTCCCTGTTTGTGGGCTCTGAGAGGAGCCAAAGCCTCCCTGTAGGGGTGATGAAGCAAAGAGGGGCAGCCTGTGAGGTCGAGGAGAGTCGCAGCTCTCCTGTCTGACCCAGGGTGTCAAGTTTCGAGGTTGTCTCAAATAAATTGCATTTCAAACAAAGTCTTTGAAGAAAAACTCCTATTTATTAAGCACAACATTCTAACCCGACTCCAAACGAAGCCAACACTGACTTCCAGCCCCAAAACCCTCCCTTTCTGTTCCCCACTCCCCTGCACTCACTGGCCATCTTCCAAGTCATTCTACCCCTAATCTACTCCAGCTCAAAGGAATTTCCCCCCTCCCATCTCATCTCCTAGGGGATATTATCTCCAGGGAAAATAAGTAGGTGAAAAGTCAAACGTCCCTTTCCAGACGCCTTCGCTTCTCCTTCTTATGTCAGCACTAGAGTAAATGCAGGTTGAAGTGCTGACACACTTCAAGCCACAGCAAGAAGAAGAGGCAGCTAAAGATGGCTGCCATAAAGCTGGGACAACCGATGAACATCTAAGACTGGTGCTGGAATGAAGTAGATGAACAGTGACTGGAACTGGGGGAGAGGATTTCCTTTTGCTTTAAATTCAACCCCAAGGAACAATTTAGAACTATTTGCTCGGAATTATCTGTAAAAGTGGTGTCTGAGCATTCTGAGAAACTACCAGAGGGGCGTAGGAGAGAAAAATAACAAACTTTGAAATATACAGAAAATTGGGAAGACGTGGTACTGGGAAGGCATTTTAAAATGCTGGAATAATTTACTAACAAAACTTATTCTGCTTTTATAATTGTTCTACGACTAAAAGAACACTTGATTAGTGGCAATACTGAAATTTAAGCTGAGAGTGCCACCTACTGATGAAAGGAAAAATTACAAGCCTGGGAATATCTACATGAAGGACTATTAAAATATCTATTGGATTACTTTTAACTACCCTATGACTACTGGAGACCCAAATATAAGTAGGCTTTCTTAACTAAAGGGGCCGCTGAATGTTATGCTAGAAGATTGAACCTGTAAAGGGGATGTAAAGAGGCTTTGGATAATTTGGGATTATCTAAATGGAACTGACTGTTTACCTATGGGATATAAAGAACTAGGACTAGTGCACTCTTAAGGACTGGATTGTTGGACAAAAGTTGAATTTTTTAAAAATAAAGCAAGATGCTTTATGAGGCAGAAATTGGTGGAATTTTGAAGGAGATGGTGTTACTCTTCCAAAACACAAAAAACACCATGGAGAAAGGATTTAAGGAGATTATGGAAAAAATGGAAAATGCCATACGAGGGATGATGAGTAAAGAACAAGATGCCCAGGAAAGGGAGGAGTCAGCAGAAGAAACGAAGGAAGAAGAAGACAAAGAGGAGACAATGGGAATAACAGTGATTGATGAATTAAACCAGGGGGAAAATGTATTAAGAGAGTTGGAAGAGACGTTTGAAAGAGAGATAGGGGCCTGGGCAGAAATTTTGAGAACTAGGCAGTGGAAGAGGGTAGAGGTAGGAGAAATACCTAGATCGAATAGCCAAGAAGCAGATTCTGACAGAGAAAGAGCTTCAGGAGAGGAATTTGGGAGGCAAGTTAAAAAAAAAAAAAGCATTGCAATTAAAGTATTGAAGCGGGCAAGGCACAATGGATAGATGATTTTTCTTCTCTGTTGTTGTTTTGAATTACTTTTTCTTTTCTCTCTCTCTTCTTTTTTTTTAGGTAGGGTGACATGATTAGAAGTTAGGTAGGATAGAAAGAAAATATTTTTTTACTAAAAGGTGATATGATTAAAAGTGATAGAAATAAGAGAAGGGGGAATATTAGTGTATGCTCCTTTATATAATAAAACAAAAGTAACAATAAGAAAACATGGAATAATTGAATAATGACAGATTGCAACTTATTATAATTGTGTATCATTATTAGAAATATATAAGTTGATTGAGTCTAATAATTATGATTAATTTTACTAGTTTTATTTGTATTAGAATGTTTGACACCCAGGGGCCACACTGTTTACACATTGATATGATATGTTTGTAAAAAATAAAGAACTTAATTTCATAAAACTTCTAGGGCCATGCAGCCCAAGATGTTAATTCCCTTAATCTTCTGGACATTCTATGTAGCTGCTCATTTAATGAGGTAATATTTAAGTTTATCTGCTACACATTCCTAAGCGACATTGGATCAGTGCTTACTTTATAATGACATTCCATATAATTGTATATAATATATCCTCTGATATCATGATATTGTGCATGTTGAAAAATTATCATCATGATATTGTGATATTAGAGAGGACTACTTCTTTTGCTCTGAAGTTTTTTAAATATGCTCCAAACCAGTGGTGGTATTCAAAAATTTTTACTACCGGTTCTGTACGCGTAGCCTGGTAGTCATGTGACTGGGCGGGCGTGGCTTGGACATGTGACTGTATGGGCGTGGCTTAGTGGTCACATGACTAGATGGTCATGTGACTGGGTGGGTGTGGCTAGGTGGTCATGATCCTAGTTCCCCCTACGAGGATTCCTGCATCTGGACCTTTTGCAATCCCCCAAAGGGGTTAAAGGAAAGCAGATTCCATACAGCTCTAAACCCTTAAGGCAAACCAAATACAAGTGGTCCTTGCTTAATGGCCGGATGCTTAGCAAGTGTTCAAATTTATGACTGACCTCTCCAGAGCTACTTGACCTGTTTTTGGAGTTTTGACAGCCATGTGTGCACGCGTGCACGTGCACGTGCACCACACAAACACGCACATTTATGACCAGTTACAACATCCCACACAGTCATGTGACTGAGGTTTTCTATGTTTTTTGCCTCCTGCCTCCATGCATCAAGGAGGCCGAGCAGCAGCAGGAAGAGCACGGACCTCCTGATGCAGGAAACGTCTGCCAGTGATGCCCTCACGCGAAGATGTTGTGAGTGGGGAGGCTCGACCCTCCCCACTTAGGAGCCTCAGTTTACTCCTGTGCACCATTGGCCTTTCTCCCTGCCTCTCCTGGCCAATGTTGCTCATGAGTAAGCTGCAGCTAGGATCTCCCTCGTGCTTCCCTCGCAGGCTAGGCCGGCTGGGGGAAACACATGCTCTCCTCCCTCCCCACATGCATCGGTTCACCCGCCGCTGGTATCACCCGTCCCCCAGCTTGCCCTACCCCACCCACCCGCCGGCCCATGCCCTTCAGCCTTACCTTTGCCAGCAGCGGTGAGCAGAAGTACGTGGCTAGATTCTGCAAACAGTGGCGGGGCGGACGGGCTGACAGGCGGGGCAAGCGAGCATTGGGTGGTCAGGGTGAGCAAGCAGGGACCGGGTTACCGGTTCGGGGGCGTGGCCAGCGGTTCCCCTGAACAGGTGCAAACCGGCTGAATACCACCTCTGCTCCAAATCTGTGGAGAGATTGGAGAAATATCTAGGTTGGGGGTTACAGGAAGCTTTTAAAATTTGGATATCTCATCATATCCATTGTACTGGATTTGTTGAGAGGATAGCTGATTTAATTTTCTATTTTACTACAGAATTACATCTCATAAAAATTGTTGAAAAAAGTATAGGTGGAAGAGGATACCCATCATGACAATGATAACTCTTTTCCTTTATGTAATAGATAACTTTAGCTTATAAAAGTTACTGTAAAATATAGTTATGCAGTGTTTTGGATATAATTTTACAGAAGTGCTCCATCTGGTATATTACACAGTTATTATCATGAAGATGCCAATGATTGTCAGAAGAAAAGCAGAACATAAATCTATATAAATAAAAATGTAAATGTCCATTTGTACATAACCACACATCTCCGAAAGTTCTTCACCGATTGCTTTCAAATTTTGACATAACGTTGCATTCAACTATGGGCATGTTTTTATATACCTACAGTCATGGCCATAAATGTTGGCACCCCTGAAATTTTTCCAGAAAATTAAGTATTTCTCACAGAAAAGTATTGCAGTAACACATGTTTTGCTATACACATGTTTATTCCCTTTGTGTGTATTGGAACAAAACCAAAAAAAAGGGGGGGGGGAAAGCAAATTGGACATAATGTCACACAAAACTCCAAAAATGGGCTGGACAAAATCATTGGCACCCTTTACTTAATATTTGGTTGCACACCCTTTGGAATAAATAACTGAAATCAGTTGCTTCTGATAACCATCAATAAGCTTCTTACACTGCTCACCCGGAATTTTGGACCATTCTTCCTTTGCAAACTGCTCCAGGTCTCTCTTATTGGAAGGGCGCCTCTTCCCAACAGCAATCTCTCCACAGGTGTTCAATGGGATTGAGATCTGGACTCATTGCTGGCCACTTCAGAACTCTCCAGTGCTTTGTTGCCATCCATTTCTGCGTGCTTTTGCCGTATGTTTGGGGTCATTGTCCTGTTGGAAGACCCAAGATTTCTGATGCAAATCCAGCTTTCTGACACTGGGCTCTACACTGCAACCCAAAATCCGTTGGTAATCCTCAGATTTCATGATGCCTTGCACACATTCAAGGCACCCAGTGCCAGAGGCAGCAAAACAACCCCAAAACATCAGTGAACCTCCACCATATTTCACTGTAGGTACTGTGTTCTTTTCTTTGTAGGCCTCATTCTGTTTGCGGTAAACAGTAGAATGATGGGCTTTACCAAAAAGCTCTATCTTGGTCTCATCTGTCCACAAGACGTTTGCCCAGAAGGATTTTGGCTTACTCAAGTACATGTTGGCAAACTGTAGTCTTGCTTTTTTATGTCTCTGTGTCAGCAGTGGGGTCCTCCTGGGTCTCCTGCCATAGCGTTTCATTTCATTTAAATGTTGTTGTTTTTTTTACTGAAAAGTTTTACAAAAAGTTTACACATTCCCCCCCCTTCCCTACCTCAACCTCCCCCCTCCTCTTCCCAGAACAAATTACAGGGTATAACCTTCAACAATCATAATCAATCCTAGTCTAAATAATTATAACATTCCACATCTCTTGTTCCTTCAATTCCCTAATTACCCGCCTAGCTTTATTACTTAAAGACACACCAAATATCTATATAATCATTCATAACCTATCTGCAATTTCTTATTCCGGTATTTATTTTGAATATAATCTATCCATCTTCTCCAGTCTCTTAAATATCTTTCATTTGAATGATCCTTCAAGTACGCCGAGATTTTTGCCATTTCCGCTAGGTTTGTAACTTTCATTGTCCACTCTTGGATTGTAGGTAAATCTTGCTTTTTCCAATATTGTGCCACCAACAGTCTTGCTGCAGTTATTAAGTTCAAAATCAATTTAGTCTCTATAACTGTACAATCCGTAACTATACCCAGCAGAAACAGCTGTGGTGTAAATTTCAACCTCTTTTTAAGAATATTTTGTAAAATCCACCAAATTTTAATCCAAAATGCTTTAACCTTTTTACATGTCCACCAAATGTGAAAATAAGTGGCATCCTCACAATTACATCTCCAACATTTTGGTTGTACATTCAGATACATACGAGATAACTTTTTTGGGTCTAGATGCCATCTATAAAACATTTTATAAAAGTTCTCCCTTAAATTTTACACTTTGGTAAATTTCACATTTGTCACCCATATTTTTTCCACGTTTCCATCATTATTGGCTGTTCAAAATTCTGCACCCATTTTATCATACAGTCCTTAACTAACTCTGTTTCCGAGTCCATCTCTATTAATATATTATACAATCTTTTTATGTGCATTGGGCTTTGGTCTCTAATTTGTTTAATTAAATTTTCATCACTTTGTATAACACCAGTTTTCTGGTCTTTTCTCCATCTGGCTTGTAATTGTACATATTGAAACCAAGTTTGAGTTATTTTCTCCTCTTTCAACACATTCTCAGGTTTTAATTTTAATATACCTCCCTTCATAATGAGAATATCTTTATATGTAATTACATCCTGTCTACTTTCTATACTCGTATTCTCTATTGCGTGCCTGGGTGCTGTCCATATAGGTATCTTTTCATTTAACTTATATTGATATTTCTTCCAGACACGCAATAAAGCATTTCTCAATATATGACTCTTAAATGCTCTATCCACCCTTTTTTCATACACTAAATAAGCATGCCAACCATAGACCAGGTCATGCCCTTATATATTCAATATCCTTCCATTTGTTAGATTAATCCAATCACTAATTGCTGATAAAACAGCTGCTTCATAGTACAATTTTAAATTTGGCATTTTCAATCCTCCTCTTTCTCGTATGTCCTGCATTATTTTCAGTTTTATCCTTGGTTTCTTACCTTGCCATACGAACTTATTAATACCTTTCTGCCATTCTTCCAGGTTGGCATCCTTTTTCAGTATTGGTATCATTTGAAAGAGGAATAAAAACCTAGGTAAAACATTCATTTTTATAACTGCTATTCTACCCAACAAGGACAGTTGTAATTTTTTCCATTTATCCATTTCAACTTGTATTTTATGCCATATCAGTTCATAATTATGCTTATACAATTTACCATTAGAAGATGCAATATAAACTCCTAAGTACTTAACTTTTTTAACTATTTCACATCCCGTTACCCTTTGTAACTCCTCTTTTTGATTTGTTGTCATATTTTTAACTATCATCTTTGTTTTTCCAATGTTTATCTTAAACCCAGATACTTGACCATACTGTTTTATTATATCCATCAAAACCTTTGCTGATTCCACTGGATGAGTTAAGGTCATAATCAAATCATCTGCAAATGCCCGTACCTTATATTCATAGTCTCTAACTTTGATTCCCTTTATCTCATCTATATTACGTATTTTGTTTAGCAACAATTCCAAAGTTAATATAAATAATAATGGCGATAAGGGACATCCCTGCCTCGTACCTTTTTCAATTTTAAAAGTTTCTGTCAAACTGCCATTAATAATTATCTGAGCTGTCTGTTCCTGATATTTTGTTTTTATGGACTGCCTAAAGCAATTCCCAAATTGCATCCTATTAACCACTCTCAATAAAAATTGCCAATCTAATCGATCAAAAGCTTTTTCCGCATCCAAAAATATAAGCACCGCAGGGATTTGGTTATTCCTTTCCAAATATTCCAATATGTCAACAATTTGTCTTACATTATTTTTCATTTGTCTACCTTGTATGAAACCAGTTTGGTCAGCATGAATCATTTTTTGCATTACTAGCATTAACCTATTTGCCAATATCTTAGCAAATATTTTATAATATTGGGACCTGGTTACTTTATAATATTGGGCTTGGGACCTGGTTACTTACGGGACCGCCTACTACCATCAACAGCCTCCCACCGACCAGTACGCTCCCACAGAGAGGGGCTCCTCCAGGTGCCGTCGGCCAAACAATGTCGGCTGTCGGCCCCTAGGGGGAGAGCCTTCTCTGTGGGGGCACCGACGATCTGGAATGAGCTCCCCCCAGAGATACGGAGGATTCCGGATCTGCGCACCTTCCGCCGCGAGTTGAAGACGCTTTTGTTTCATCAAGCTGGCCTCGCCTAAATCTCCTCCTTTCTAAAGTGTAAATTCTAAATTTTAATGGATTTTAAAATATGGGTATTTTAAATTGGGTATTAATTCAGCCAAATTTATTTAATTCATTTTATTCGATTTTAAATTTTGTATATCTATGTGTTTTATTTCATGGCTGTGCACCGCCCTGAGTCCTTCGGGAGTAGGGCGGTATAGAAATTCAATAAATAATAATAATAATAATAATAATCTGTATTCAATAATGATATGGGTCTATAATTTTTGGGATGTGTCAAATCTTGATCTTCTTTTGGAATTAACGAAATAAAAGCTGTTTTCCATGAAGGTGGTACCCCTTCATCCAACTGAATTCTATTAAATAATTCTTTAAGAGGTACAACCATCTCCAGTTGTAAATATTTATAATACACAGCTGTTAATCCATCCGTGCCAGGAGCCTTACCAGTTTTTAACTATTTAATTGCTGAGAGGATCTCCTCCTCTGTTATTAATTGGTTTAACCGTTCTCTTTGTTCCTCTGTAACTATAGGAATATTCTGTCTATCCAGATATGTCTCTATCTCTGCACCTTGTATTTTGTCTGCAGTATACAGTCTTGCATAAAATTCTAAAAATGCCTTTTTAGTCATATTTTGGTGATACACCTCTTTACCTTTGTACTCTATTTTCTCTATGGTACGAGATTTTTGTTTTTTCCTCAGCATGTGTGCCAACCATCTACCTGGTTTATTTGCATTACAAAAAGTATTATGTTTAGCATATTGTAGATTGGTTGCCACTTGGTCTGAAAGCATCATATTAAATTGCCCACGTAATAGACTGATCTCTTCTTTGATTTTCTTATCCCCTGGGTTATCAATTAACACCCTTTCTTTTTTCTTGATCTCTTCTTCTAATTCCCTCCTTTTTTCCACCTGTCTACGCCTATATGCATTATTCATATTTATCAAAACTCCTCTCATGTATGCTTTACTAGCATCCCATACCATATCCATAGATGTTCCCTTGTTCATATTAAAAACAAAAAATTCCTTCATTTGTTTTTTACATTCTATTACATTTTTCTCATATCTGAAAAGGTTTTCATTTAACCGCCAAGATCTCCTAGATCTTTCCCCACACTCCAGTTCCATCCAAACTGGACTATGATCAGTTAAAATTCTGGGACAAATCTTTATCTTCTTTACCCTGGAAAAAAAATTGTTTGTAATTAATATAAAATCAATTCTTGAAAAGGATTGATGTCTATCTGAAAAAAATGTAAAATCTTGTTCTCTATAGTTCCGTTCACGCCAAATGTCTCTTAATTCCATATCCTCCATCATATCAAAAAAAGTCTTAGGCAGTCTGGATCGCAATTTAGTAGATTGTACTATTCTTTTCTTATCAATACCAGGGTCTATCACTCCGTTCCAATCTCCCATCAATATACATGAATTATAATCCCAATGTAGTAATTTTGTATGTATCAATTTATAAAATTTCTCTTGTTGTTGGTTAGGAGCATATATCCCCAATAAGAGTGTTTTCTTTCCTTCTATCATTATCTCAATTGCCAGGAATCTTCCTTGTTGATCTGCCTCAACTAATTTAGCCGTCAAATCTCTTTTCAAGTAGATCACTATTCCATTCTTTTTTTCTGGGGCTGATGAACAAAATGTGTTCCCAATTTTGTATTTATTAAATATTTTTGATCAGTTGTCCTTATATGTGTTTCCTGCAGGCATATTATTTCATTTTTAAATTGTCTCAAGTGGTGAAATATTTTCTTCCTTTTTTGTGGTCAGTTTAAACCATTAACATTCCAGGTTAAAAACCTAGAAGCCATCCTCAGACTCTCGAAGCTTGGCAAGAACCGCTTGATAATCCTCTTGGAATTTTCTTTTGGGTCTCGCCCCTCCCACAGCTTCTGCACCAGTATTCACTTCTTGTGATAAAGCCTGCTCTTGTAACTTTTTTAACTCTTCAACTTTACGTTTAGTAGCTGCTCTGGTTTGTCTTTGATCTTTGCCTTCTTGTTTTTCAGCTATATCCCATGCTTGGACAGCACTTGAAAGTTGCAGTACCTCCTCCTGCATACTCATAGCTCTGCCTTCCAATTGCTTCTGCAGGTCCTCTTTCCTTCCCTCTGTCACCTCTCTTGCTTTTTTAACTCCTGGCACTGGTGGTTGTCCAGCCTTTAGTATGTTACTATAAAAATCTCTTGCTTTGCATATTGTATTGAGACGATATCGTTCTCCTGCATAGTCCACCGATAATCCAACTGGGACTTCCCATCTGTATTGTATCTGTCGATTCCTCAGCTCATCTGCCAGAAAAGCATACTCTTTCTTGGATTTCAGCATTTTGGGTGGTATTTCTTTAAATACTGCAACTTCTTGTCCTGCAACTTGCAACTTATTTTTATAGGCAGCTTGTAAAATCTCATTTCTAATCCTTCTGGTGACAAAGTAAATCACAACATCTCTTGGTAGTTTCCTTTGTCTAGCTACCCATGAATTAACACAATAGATCTGGTCCATTTGCCATTCAAGTTCACCTCTGGGCACTCCTATAAACTGTGCCAGAGCATCTTCAAAAATCTCTTTCAAATTTTCCTTAGGATTTTCTTTCAAGCCTCTTATTCTCACAGCAAATTCTATCATCTTGTATTGTGTCAACAACATTTCAGCTTCTGTTTTGTCAATCTTAGTTTGTGATTCCTCAATCTAAAATCTCATTGGCTTGAACAACCTCATCAATTCTATCTTCTACATGACTAACATGTTTTGCCAGTCCCTGGAGTGCAAGAACTATATCCTCCCTTATATGTTGATTTCTTGTCTTAATTATGTCCTTCATTTCTTCCATTTGTTCTGAGACTCCTTTAAATGCAAATGCAATGTCCTCTTTAAAACCTTCTTTAATTTCTTTCATGGCTTCCTGAAACATCTCAAGTGTTAGCATTTGTGCTTGTGGTTGCAATTGTGGTTGTAATTGAGCTTGTGTATCTGCTGGAGGCAATAAAGTTTGCAACCTGCTAGTTTGAGCTGGGGAACTTCCCGCACTCCCTGCTTTAGGCAGCACCAATTTTGTCTGCTTTGAAGCCATTTTAAAATCACACAGTCTCAGAAACAGTTCTTAAAGTTCTTATGGCCAGCGAGGAAAAATCAGAAAATCTTTAAAATCTTTAAATTTTGATTTCCAAAGTCCAAGATATAAGATTAAATCCAAAAAGTTTTAAGCGGAGTTGTTAACTGATAGGCATTAATGAGTTAACAAGTCTGTAACAACTTTCTTCTTAACTTTCACTTTCGTCTCTTTGTCTTAACGAGCCAGCGCCATCTTCCCCTCCCTTTCCACTCCAGCTCCGCTCTTAGAGGCTCGAAAAGAAACGATGTTCAAAGGAATTAAAGTATAAGTACTTGCAATTATGTAGTCTCCTGTCTTTGTTCTGCCTGCTTCAATTTTCACTTTGTATCAATTGGTAGCAGGGGCGGACGTGGCGTTTTGCTCTGCCTTCTGGCAGAGGCGTCCCGGCTTTGGAGCTTTCCCAGGTTCTTGGGGAGCTCACACCTTTCGAGCCCCAGAATTAATTCTAGGGCTCTTATGGAGCTCTACCCTGCACCTGGCTGCTCGCTTCCCCCTCTTCTCCCGAGGGGGAAGGTTCTTCGCCGCTAGACAGCTGATTTTTTGCTGTTCTAGCGGCTAACAAAGTCACGGGGCTAGCGCTCACCCAGGGAGCGTCCTCAACGTCCTACGGAGCCGCCGGAAGTCATTTCATTTAAATGTTGATGGATAGTTTGTGCTGACACTGATGCTCCCTGAGCCTGCAGGACAGCTTGAATTGCTTTGGAACTTGTTTGGGGCTGCTTATCCACCATCTGGACTATCCTGTGTTGGCACCTTTCATCAATATTTCTCTTCTGTCCAGGCCCGGGGAGATTAGCTACAGTGCCATGGGTTGCAAACTTCTTGATAATGTTGCGCACTGTGGACAAAGGCAAATATAGATCTCTGGAGATGGATTTGTAACCTTGAGATTGGTGATATTTTTCCACAATTTTGGTTCTCAAGTCCTCTGACAGTTCTCTTCTCCTCTTTCTGTTGTCCATGCTTAGTGTGGCACACACAGACACACAATGCAAAGACTAAGTGAACTTCTCTCCTTTTTATCTGCTTTCAGGTGTGAGTTTTATATTGCCCACACCTGTTACTTGCCCCAGGTGAGTTTAAAGGAGCATCACATGCCTGAAACAATCTTATTTATCCACAATTTTGAAAGGGTGCCAATGATTTTGTTCAGCCCATTTTTGGAGTTTTGTGTGACATTATGTCCAATTTGCTTTTTTTCCTCCCTTTTTTGGTTTTGTTCCAATATACACAAAGGGATTAAACATGTGTATAGCAAAACATGTGTTACTGCAATACTTTTCTGTGAGAAATACTTAATTTTCTGGAAAAATTTCAGGGGTGCCAACATTTACGGCCATGACTGTATATTATATACATGTCACACCTGTGACAGGTAAAAACATGAAAAACATTGGAAAACATTGAAAGACATTGACAAACGTTGACAAACATTGAAAAACAGCGCCACCTGCTGAACGTAAAACCAACATGGCAGCCTCCCAGCCCTGATTACGCTCAACAGATTTCTGTTCCTTATATTTAGACTCTCCATATTGCTTCCAAGAAACTGCGCATTTGGAAGGCAGAGACTCCCGAGGGCCATATCCTGCCACCAGGCTCGGCAGGTAGGCAGCCGGCTCCCCGCCAGGAAGCCCTCGCAGCCGGCGCTTCTAGGGCTGGGCGGGGCCCGCCCGAGCCTGGCTCTGACCTCCCCCTCCTCCGGCCACTCCGCGAACTAGCTTTGCCCGCTGCTGCTGCCCATCCCCTTTGCCAGCCGCTCTCGGGGCTCCCTCCAAAGAACACCTGGCAACGAGGCTGCCTGGGTCTGCCGAGTGGGAACCCTCCGTCCCTCACCTGGCGCCTGGCCCAGTGCTACCATGGGCCCCGAGGTCAGAAAGACCAGCCGCTAACTGGTGCTATGCGAATCCGGTCGGTGAGCGGGAGATGGAGGAAACTGGAGCCTCGGCATCGCCTTTGACCACTGCCATCTTTGATTCCCAGGTGGGCACTCTGGCAGTTCACGGAGCCTACATGAAAATTTCGACCTCTGGCAGAAAAGGGGCTCCGGGGAAGCTTCGGGGGGCGGAAATGGGCAGGAGGGAGGATGGTCGGCCCTCCTTCGTTTCGCCTGGAAGAGTGGGGGATTCAATCATTCCCCTGCCCTTGGCAGGCGGGAAAGGAGAACTGTGCAGCAGGGGTCCAGTGGGGTGTGCATGGCTCTGGCTTTGCTGCTTTCTTTCTTCGGGTGGGAAGCCCCAAACCAGTCTCGAACCCCCGCCGCACCCCCTCCCTCCCTCCCTTCCCTTCCTTTCCCTGCTATGCATCTCCCTGTCGAGCCCCCAGAGAACATCTGTGTAGGGAGGACGGAGGGGGCCCCCAAGTTTCTGCTGTGGTGCGAAGAGCTGCAAAGGCCTGGCCTGAAAAGGTAAGGGTGATGGCGGGGGATGCAGAAGAGGCCGGGCCAGAGACAGAGATAAACAGAGAGAGAGGGAGAGAGAGACATAGAGAAATACAGAGAGACGGGGGGGAGAGAGAGACACACATACAGAGATACAGAGAGAGAGGGTGGGAGAGAGAGACAGAGAGAGATACAGAGAGCGGGGAGAGAGAGAGACATAGAGATAGAGAGGGGGAGAGAGAGACAGAGATACAGCGGGGGGAGAGAGAGACATAGAGAGATACGGGGGGAGAGAGAGAGAGAGATACAGAGAGAGGGGGAGAGAGACATAGAGAGACACAGAGGGGGGAGAGAGAGAGACAGAGAGAGACAGAGAGAGAGGGGGAAGAGAGAGAGATAGAGATACAGAGAGAGGGGGAGAAAGACACAGAGACATACAGGGGGGGAGAGAGAGAGACATAGAGAGATACAAAGAGAGAGGGAGAGACAGAGAGGGAGGATTTTGTGGTTCCCATTGTTTTTTAGCAACCGGTTCTCTGCCCTAATCACCAGCTGCACAGGCGTGGCTCGGGGGCTGTCATGTGACTGATGAAAGTGAGTGACGTCGAGTTGGCCACGCCCACCAAATGTTCGTGGAGAGTTTGGAACTTCAGCCTCATTCTTTTAGCCCAGTGGAAGCACCAGACTGGGCCACAGCAACGCGTGGCCGGGTACAGCTAGTATAACAAAAAAACATGAATAAGTTACATCCACATTATTGCTAAACACTGAACAAGCAATCATGCCAGAATTGTTCATGATTATGTGGGAACAATGCTATACTTTCTGTATGTCTATCATAGGATTTTTCTATGATGACTATAATTTCACAGGAAACCTAACAAATATAATTACCTGCCACATTTTTAAATCACAGATATGCTCTTAATATTTTATATGCTCACAGACACTTCAAATGACTCATTTATTTTCATTGCTATTCCTATAAGTATACTTTCATTTTAAAAATATGATTTTCTTAGTTGATTGGACATCTCTGAAGAACAGCATAAATAGAATTTAGCAAACTGGACCTGACTGGTAACTGAAATATTTCAATAAATCATTTCATGAAAAAAAAAAAGATAGGTCTTGAGATCTAACTGCCAGTTATGCTTCGCAGTTTCACTCACAGTTCCGAACCGGTAGTGAAGGTTGGAAGTGGAACCCACTACTGGTATGCACTATACATTAAGCACAGAAAAATGATACAATAGAAAAACCAGAGCATATTCTAGTGCCCCCTTTCCTTAGGGGGGGTTTACAATTAGAAAACACAGGTTATAAGTGAACTGAACAGAAAAAAATGCAATGCAAAATTTTAAGGTTGCAGCAACGCATCAAAATGACCACTTCAGGAAACAATGTTCCTTAAGATATTAGCAGAAAGTAAAACTGCAAACCAAACTGCCAAAAAAAAATAATAATAATTTTTCTTTTCTACTATGAAGCTTGTTCCTTCAAGTTTCTCCGTCAATAATTATGTTTAAAATAATGGAAAACTAATGGATGCATGAATGAAATAAGTTCTAGAAATATGCTTTACTTAAAATTAGAGAAACTGTAACAATTGGAATATTTTTAATTCCATGATTGGACTCTATAAAAGGACAAGTTCTAAAAATATAAATAAGATTAATTAGGGAAAACTGCTATATAGGTAATTGATTATTATTAAGATGTTGGACTGTATTACTTGGAATAAGATTTAAGAAAATGTATGGCATAAAATGTTCTGGTTTATTATTTTCATATTAAATGTATGTTTGTAATATTAGGAATTATGTTAAATGAGATTTTAAATTTAAGGGGTTTCATATAGAGATGAAGGGAAAAATGAAATTTGGTGAAGATTAAAGATAGGATGAATAGGCAATATGGATTCAAAAAAAAAAAAAAGAAAGAAAAGGGAAAAGAAGGGAAAATATTATGGCAAAAGGGAATATATGAATTGTATTGAAAAATTGTTTAGATTTATGAACTGGCCAATACTCTATTCAGAAAAAAATACATTGTTTGTGTGTTTGTCTGTGTGTTAAAAAATAAAAAAAAACTTTAAAAAAAAACAATTATGACCTGCTAAGAAGAAAAAGTAGGCCAAATACTTTCCCACTGTTTTCAGGGAACCCTAGAATGTTTTAAATAAAGCAATATTTTAAAAAGTAGATTATTAATATCAAATTAAAAAGTGCATTTTTAAACAGGGTGCCTAAAATACACTGAGTTTCAAGTTAAATTGAAATGTTCCTCTGTGCTCAGTATCACAGAAAATTAGCAGTGTTTAAACTTTGAATTAAAGCATATTATACATAATTTATTATTAATTATTAATTTATAACTATGAATACTATTCTTAACAAACATTTTGTGTTTCTTTCAGAGTCTAGGTGCAATTATGCATTTAGATTTATATATCTTTCCCATTTATAATCATCAACTAAAACAGTGGTGGTTATGATGGTGGTGATGATAATTTGACTTTAATATAGTCTTACTTGAAAGACAAAATAGATTATGCAGTGACATAATTTCTCCAACCAATCTGAAATAAAAGAAGAAAATGAAACTAAACTATAATACATGTTAATAGTTTTGCTTCAGTAATAGGAGAAACCTTCCTTTTTCATCGCTGATGTAATTATTGGCTTTTATGCAACTCACCCTATTAATAATTAATAGTACATATTATTAGCTCTCAGGGTACAAATACTGCAAGAGTTGATGATGTTTAATGCAGCCCTGAGAATAAATATATGCCCATAATCAAGGAAAATGTTATGGTATTGGGCTAAAACACCTGTGAATTCTGTTAGAATCTATGAAAAAAGAAAACAAAACTAGTGAGCTTTTTTTGCCCAAGGGAGGTGAGAAAAGCCAGATTTCTGTCCATACTAATAGCAACATGTAAGAATCTACTATTGCCAGCAAGTGTAGGCTGCCATACATTCTATCAAGATGTTCTATCCCTCTTTTCTTAGCAGGAGAAAAGAAATAGCAGTGATTTTCTATTGGCAAACTATACAATTACTTCAGAACTCTGGATTTTTGAGAAGAGGGGCATAAATTCAGCTTTTCAGGGGTTGGAGTCATCCTGCTGCAATTGAAAGTTAACAACTGCCCTGCAATTATTTAGGATGGTCCTGTCACAAGAATAGTAGGCTACAGAACTCACATTATTGTGATCTGAAGTTAATTACTTCTTCACATTAACAAACAGCTGAATATGGTAAATGAGAAAGGAATTAAAGCCAAGCAGTTTTTTCAAGACTGACTTGAAGACTTGTGCCCGTGTGCACACATACACACACACACATGCTATTTTAAGCCAATAAGCTAAGTTCTCAAAACTGTGATAAAAGTTACTATCAGTGTATATAGCTACTGTCCTATCTACTAAATCAGATGTTTCATTTTTAAAAAAGAAGACATTGACATTTTAAAAGGCATGAAATGAAATGAAATCACATGAAATGAATCCTGTTCATCTATTCTTTTTCTTCTTTACTAATATTGTACTTTTATACAAGATAATTATTTTGGAAAGCCTTGCTATAACAGGTTTATTATTAGTGTACAGCAGGCATTGAGGCTTTGTGTATATAATGTATAGCAGGTTATTACTGCATATCCTGCAAAATGTCAAGATATGTAGCTTAATTTGACCTGTACAGCAATCTCTTGCAGGCAACAAGATATCTACTGAATTTATGCTACATTGAAACAACTAAAAAAATTGAGACCCATTCTCATATAAAGTACTTCCCATATCAAAAATTCATGCAGTATATTATACAAGCAATTGAACTGGATGTGATATAAACAATGTCAATGAAAATATTGGGACACAAAATATTTTTTTTATTTTATGATAAGTCAAAACTTTCTTAATATCCTACACTTTAGTCAACAATTCCAACAGCTGAAGTTATCTGACAATATACATTAATTTTCTGATACTGAAGATGTTCAATATTTCCAAAATCTGTATCTATATGTAGAATTCTAAGCATATGGTATAACTGTAAATTGTAAACTTGTTTCAATAATAGCTGATGGCCTATTTAAACATACTTAAACTACAAATGAATGCTCACAATCTGTTTTCATCTGGCGTTTTAGTATGACATTTAATCAAATACCTGCCTACTTCCTAGCTTTGGGACAAAATTGCGAGGCAGTATAATAAACATAGTTTATTATACCCAAGTTCAAATCTATGCCATGAAAGCTCACTAGGTGACTTTGGGCCAGACACTGAAGAATTTGTTACATCTTACATTAAAATCAAAATGTCTGTTGTACAGTATAGATCAGAGTTCCCCAACCTTTTTTGGCTTTGCCGCCCAGTGGGGGGGGGGTAGAGGGGATGATTCCCGGCCCGCTGCTTGCATGAGTGGGGAGGCTCACTTCCAGGCCGTGTGAGTGGGGAGGCTCACTTCCAGGCCGTGTTGAGTGGGGATCCCCTCTTTGTTCCCCCTACCAGGCCACAAAACTGAAAAGATTGGGGAACCCTGAAATAGACTATATAATAACAAATGGCAGATGCCATTTATTTTTTGTTAGTTTCAACTTATTTCACAGCAAATTGGGATTGCATCTTCAAGTTGCATCTTCAATGGACAAGAATGATATGATTAAAAAAACCACTAACACATATACACACATTATTTTCCCTAGTTGAATACTGATAAATATATTACAGTGATATGAATTTCCTACCCCTTGAAAAACAGGCCCCCAACATTTTTAAACTATTAATTCTATTTACAGATATTAACCTGTCATCTCTCTACTATATTAATGATAAAATTAATAGGTAGAATAATTAAAAAAAGCAAGATTAAAATTTCAAAACCCTCTGTTATCAAACTATTATTGCAATTAACTCAGAGAAACCTTACCACAAGCTTCTTATCTATCCCAAATCTTCCCAACAGTTAACACTGATCTGTCCTGGATCAAATATCCATGTATGTTTCTTAACACCATCTCTTACATCAATTGCTCTCTGATTAAATGTAATAAGGCCATTCTCCAAAGTGGATCTACCCAAAAGAATCCAAATGAAGTTGTCTTCCAATATGATAGATTTAATATTTGACACAATATTTGACACACTATATAAATCTGTTACCCAAACTCCTCCAATCCTTTTAGGGAAAACTAATTTATTACTTCTCTACTCAATCACTTTTCTGGTATTGTAAAATAATGCATGCTTGAAATTCAGGATGCATGTATAATCCACTCAGTTAGTACTAAGTCTGTAAGATCTATATTTATTCTACCATCAAATTTTCTACTTTGGATCAAATCCTTTTGTGGATCTGATTTTTCTACAGTTAGTTGTATCTGAATGTTTTTTGCAACCGTTATCATTTCATCAATTTTTTTAAAAAAATTCAGCTAGGGATTGTATGGTTTTTTTTCAAATAATAGCCACATTTGCTTGTCTGTAAACGGGATTTTTCTCATGGAATTGTCTGATCAGCCTGTCTACTCTCACATTCTGACTCTTCATCCAGGTAGCTTCTGAAATAGGGTAGCATTTCCACTATACTAAATACTGTAATCTCCCATTGTACAGTCTAGAGCCGTGATGGCGAACCTATGGCACGTGTGCCACAGATGGCACACGGAGCCCTCTCTGCAGGCATGTGATCCATCACCTAGCTCAGCTCCACTGCGCATGCGCAATCGCTTCCCGCTGACCAGCTGATTCTCGGGTCTGCCCTGCAAGCGGCATGCGTGGGGAGACCTACCTTTCTCCTCACTTTCTGCTGCCTGTGCCTTCCCAGATCTCCAGAGATTCCCCTCCCAGGGATGTTTTGGGAGGCAAGGCTTTTTTCCCTGCCCCTCCCCCGATGTTTTGGGAGGCAAAGGCTTTTTTTCCTCCTCCCAGCCGTTTTGGAAGCTTTCCCCAACTCCCAGCCATTTTGGAAGCTTCCCCCCCCCACCCCCAGCCGTTTTGGGAGGCAAAAGTTTTTTCCCCCTTCCCAGATGTTTTGGAAGCTTCCCACCCTCCCCCAGCCGTTTTGGGAGGCAAAGGCTTTTTTCCCCTCTCCCAGCTGTTTTGGGAGGCAAAGGCTTTTCCCCCCTCTCCCAGCTGTTTTGGGAGGCAAAGGCTTCCCCCCCAGCCATTTTGGAAGCTTTCCCCCCACTCCCAGCCATTTGGGAAGCTTCCCCCCCCCCCAGCCGTTTTGGGAGGCAAAGGCTTTTTTCCCTCTCTCCCACCCATTTTGGAAGCTTTCCCCCTTCCCCCACCCCCAGCCGTTTTGGGAGGCAAAGGCTTTTTTCCCGTCTCCCACCCGTTTTGGAAGCTTCCCCCCCCACTCCCAGCCATTTTGGAAGCTTCCCCCCCTCAACTGTTTTGGGAGGCAAAGGCTTCCCCCCCCCAAGCCGTTTTGGAAGCTTCCCCCCCCAGTCATTTTGGGAGGTAAAGGCTTCCCCCCCCCAGCTATTTTGGGATGTGAGGCCAAAAGGAGGGGGGTTGTGCGTGCATCCGGGGGGGGGGGGTCACGCACATGTGCAGAGGGGCGGGGCATGTGGGAGGGGCATTGCATTATGGGTGTGGGCATGTGCATGCGCACGATAGCATGCGCGTGCGTGCTTTTGGCACTCAAAGGAAAAAAGGTTAGCCATCACTGGTCTAGAGTCTAGGATTCTTTTTACTTTGTAACGAGTCTCTCCCTGCACTGCGATGGGGCCTGGGACTTCCCAAGCTACTAGCCTTAGCTTTAAACCTATTACCAGGTTCAATAGACTACTATGGAAAACTGAGTATATTTTCCCCAACAGGCATGGGAGTTTCAGTTGTACCATGACCAGATTAATGATTTTTATGATGGGAAAAGATCCTATAAATTTAGGACCCCATTTTCTACTTGGCAGCTTTAATCTGGGGTATTTGGTAGAGAGGTAAACTTCTCTCGTATGTGAAATGGCTTCTGGGGAGCTCACCTTTTGTCTACCTGCTCTTTCTGCATCTCGGTGGCTTTAGGAAGTGCCCGCTTCACATTCCCCCAAGCCTCCTGCAGGGAGTCTACCCATTCAGTCAGGCTTACTGAGGAAGGGGGCTCCTGTGGGAACTGAGGCATTGGGATAAAGTCCATCCCTATGGCACCTGGAAAGGCATGAAGCCTGTGCTACTATGTACAGCGTTGTTGTATGCCACCACAGCGAAAGGTAGCAGATCAGCCCAATTGGTTTGTTAGTAGTTTATATAACACCTCAGGTACTGCTCTATCATTGCATTCATACGTTCCGCCATTACATTAGTATTCAGATGGAAAGCTGAGCTAAGCCCCTGGGAGGACCCAATTGACTTTACGAACTCCCTCCAGAATTTGGTCATAAACTGGACCCCCTGATCTGATATGATCCTCTTTGGGACTCCATGTAGTCAGTAAATGTGCTTCAGAAACAGCTTAGCCAGTTTATGGGCTGAAGGGAGACCGGAGCAGATGATGAAATGAGCCTGTTTTGAAAAAAGATCAGTCACTTTCCAAATTACACTGTTTCCTCCACTTTCTGAGAGTTCCACAATAAAGTCCATTGCTATCTCCTCCCAGGGTTGTGATGGTTTGGCCACTTGTTGTAACAATCCTGGGGGTTTCCCAGATCTTTTTTTCATTGCTGTGTATGTCATGCAGCTTTTTACATAGCTTTCAATGTTCTTTTTCATTGTTGGCCACCAAAATTGTCTTTGCAGCAGATGCCACGTCTTTAGGAATCCAAAGTGGCCGGCTTGCTTGGAGTCATGGCTTTTTTTCAGGACTTGAACCCAAAGGGTACTGGGGATGTACAATTTTGGACCTTTCCATGGCAATCTGTCTCGGAAGGTCAGGAGTTGTTGGTTGTCTCAAACCAGGGGTCTGTTTGCAGCTCGGCTCTGAGCTTTTGAGTTAGTTCTTCCCCTGGTTCACTCGATCACCTCCGAGGCTGTTGCCTCATAGTGACTTGCGCTGCCTGGGGGATGGGAATGATGGCATTGACCACCTCTTCACACTTACTAGTGTACTGAGGCATTTGGGACAGGACATCTGCTAGGAAGTTTTTTCTTCCTGGGATTTATTTCAGCGTAAAATCAAATCGGTTAAAGTACTGCGCCCACTGAGCCTGTTTGCAAGAGAGCTTCCGTGGGGTCCTAAGGGCCTTCAGATTTTTGTGATCAGTCCATACTTCAAACAGCACTTGGCTTCCTTCTATGAAGTGGCACCAAGTTAATAGTGCCCAACAGACTGCAAAAGCCTCTTTCTCCCACACCACCCACCTTTGACTGCTGTAGGTGAGTTTTCTGAAAGTGTAGGCACATGGTTGGAGGTTCCCCTCCTTGTTCTTCTGGAGGCGGATTGCCCCTATGGCTACATCGCTGGCATCTGCCTGAATCACAAATGGCTCCTCAGGGTTTTAGGACTTGCTTTAGGACCAGTTCTTCCATGAATAGCTGTTTGAGTATCTCAAATGCTCCTTGGCATTCCATAGCCCACTCTAGCGGCTGGCTAGGTCATGATCGCCCCCCCCCCTTTTCCCTATTTTTAGCAGTTAGGTGATGGGCAGGGCTGTTTTGGCAAAAGAGGGGATACCAATAGCACTAGCACTTAAGACTTATATACTGCTTCATAGTGCTTTACAGACCTAAGTGGTTTACAAAGTCAGCATATTGCCCCCAACAATCTGGGTCCTCATTTTACTGACCTTGGAAGGATGGAATGCTGAATCAACCTTAAGCCTGGTGAGATTTGAACTGTCAAATTGCAGTCAGCAGTCAGTCAGCAGAAGTAGCCTGCAGTACTGCACTCTAACCACTGCTTCACCACAGGTGAACTGCCGGCAGAAGTTTGCAACCCCCAAAAAGATCTGCAGTTGCTTGCAAATTCAAGGGGGTTGCCACTCCAGGATGGCTTTGACTTTTCTTGGGTCCATTTTTACCCCCCTTGCTCTGTACTCAATAGCCTAGGTAGTCGAGGTGGGTCTTATGGAACTCACATTTGGATAGCTTGGTGAATAGGCTCACAGCCAGGAGTTTCTTTAGTACCTGGCGGAACAATTTGATGTGCTCCTCCATCGTCTCAATGAAGATGAGAATGTCATCTAAGTATAGTTAAACCCCCTTGTACAGCTGCTCATGCAGCACTTCCGTTTATGAGTTGCATGAAGACTGCAGGGGCCCCTTGGAGCCTGAAAAGTATTGCTTTGAATTGGAAGCTGCCCAGTGGACAGTTAAAAGCAGTCTTCCACTCATCCCCCTCTTTGTTCCTCACTCTGTAGTATGCCTCCCTCAGGTCTAGCTTGGTGAAGATCTTCCCTTTTGCATGTCTTTCATTAGGGGAAGAGTCTACAAACTTAAACACTCAAAGAGCCATTTGGATCCGTTTTCCACAGAAAACACTGGGAGCCACAAAATCTGGGTGGGCATGGCCAACTCAACATCACTCCACCCAGTCACATGACCCCCCAGTCTCACCTACCCACGTTTTGTGGCTCCCAGTGTTTTGTGTGGGAAATGGGTCTCTCTCCCTCCCTCTCATTTCTGTTTTTCTCTCTTTTTTCCTCTTCTTCCCTCTCTCTCTTCTCTCTTTTTCTTCCTTTCCCTCCACTTTCTCTTATGTTTCCCTCTCTTTTCCCTCTCTCTCATTCTCTCCCTCCAGCTCTCTCTCATTTCTCTCCCCCTCTCTCCACCTTCTCTCATTTGTTTCTCTCTTTCCTCTCTCTCATTCTCTTCCTCCATCATTTTCTAATTTCTCTCTCTTTTTCTCCCCTTTTCTCTCTCTCATTTCTTTCTCCCCCGCGCATGTGTGCGCACACCACCAGGATATCCTCCTGGGCCGGGATCACGGTGGCAGCAACTTTTCCTCCCACTGCCACCATTGCATGCTCAGGCGAGTAGCTGGCTGCACTGCACAGGAGAGCCGGAGCTCTTCTCTCCCTGCATCCAGCGGCAGTGGCTGCTCCTCCCTGAGCTGACACAAAAAGGACCGCAGATGGTGCTGAGCTGCCCGCGAAGGACATGGAATCGCAAAAAGCAGCTGGTCGTGGGCAGTGAAAACGCTAGGGGTGCTTCAGCCGCACGGCTCTGCAGAGGTTCGTGCCTTCTCAGGGTGGAAAGCAGGTCGTGCGACCAGGTCGGGCTAGTGTCTCAGGGTAGAGAGCAGGTCACGTGACCGGGTCATCAGGGAACTACAGGAGAGGGATCAAAGAGCCACATGCGGCTCTGGAGCCGCAGGTTGCCGGCACCCACTTTAGGGGGAGGGGGTACATGTTTTCCACACACATTCCATTTATTTCCCTAAAGTCCATGCACAGTCTCATCATCCCATCTTTTTTCTCTTTAAACAGTATGGGAGCAGCCACCTGGGATTTTGCCAGTTGGATGAAGCCTCTGGCTAGGTTTTTGCCAATGTACTCCCTTAGCTCCTTTATTTCCTTTGGGGTCATGGAGTACATTTTTGGTTTAGGGAGCTTTGTGCCTGGTAGGATCTCAATGGCACAGTCGGTGGGGCAGTGGGAAGGGGTAGCATGTCACATTCTTTCTCACTGAACACCCCTGCTAGGACTCAGTATTCTTTGGGGATTAGCTGAGCTCCTGGCAGTTGCTCTGAAGCTGCTTTAAGGAGCTTGTTTCCTTCAGTTTCCACCCGGTGCTGGATAACTCCTCCCTTCTGGCTGCCTTGAAGAGGGAGAAGGCCTCTTCCTAGCCTCATCTTTCTCTCTTCCCCTTCTCATCAGATCATTGGGCCACACTTGTCTAGCCAGGACAGTACCAGGATCACTGCCTCTGTCATCTTCCAGACAATTACAAATTGGATGATCTCCCAATGTTGGCCCATCTATAGCTGCACTGCCTCAGTGAGGTGCATTGCAAGGGACCCTCCTATCAGTGATCCATCTACCTGCTCAAACCTCATGGCTCAGGGCAGTCTCCTCACTCTGGTCCCTACCTTTAGCACCATTGGTAGGCTGATTAAGCACCTGGTGCAACACAAGTATTTTCGGGCATCCACCTCCCTGGATTCCTGACTTTGGTACCACAATTTTTGAGAGGATCGCAAAGGAGTGGATGACTTCACTTACCATCGAATCACCCTCATCGTCATTGTTATGGGGGGCAGGTTGCTGGTCCCTCTTGGCCAGAGTTCCCTCTCCCTCAAAGGTGGGGGAGAGACCTTGACAGCCTGGCATACCAAGCTTGACTTCCCCCGACCCTTCCACTGTGGCTTTTTTGGGTTAAATGATGCGACTGAGATCGCTTTCAGCTGGGGTGGAGCCAGGCATTCAGTGGCTTGATGACCCTGCTGACTGTATTTGAAGCACTTGATGGGGGCTCAGGCCGGAGCAGGAGGGGGGTCAGTGGGCAGCATGGCGACAGGTCCACGTCCGAACTGGTGAACCTCTTGCGTCTGCTCAGGCTTTGATTCAGGTGCGCTGCGCTTGCACTGCTTGAGTTCAAAGTCCATCACTATGGCCATCCAGTACCAGTCACAGATTCACTTAGGGGCCCCTCATTAAACGCAGGCCTGTAGTAGTTCTCAGTCCAGGCCCTCTTTAAAACATTAGACCCACAGTCAGTGTGTCCAGTCTCTCAGTTTGCTGGCCACTCTGCGGAACTGCTGTACATGTTCCTTTGCTGGTCAGCCCCTCTGGTTTAGGTCTTGGATTTCAGCTTCTGCTTGCAAGGCTTGGGATTTTTCCTCAAATCTGACACTCAGCTCCCCCATGAAAGTTTCAATGTTCCCCAACTCTGATATATCTTCATTATGGAGTTTTTTCACCCACCCCACAGCTTTCCCATCTAGGTTGGCGATCACGGCATTCATCATCGCCACATCCAATGGGTAGGCTGGACTGTAGTGATCTGGGTGGGTCCACAGCTGGTTGAGGAAGAACACCAATTTCTCCAAGTCTCCGTCAAACGTGACCTTCATTGGTGGAGGGACTGCTTGTGGAGGAGGAGGTGGTGCCCATGAACCAGAGAACCAAATATTAAGGCCACGGTGAGTTCCCGTGCCATCCAGGAGGAGGCTGAGGTTGCCCCGCTGAACCTGCTGCTGCCTTGGGGGAGGGGGGCTCTGCCTTTGGGTTGGACTTGCTATCCTGGCTAGTTGGGGAGGCAGACTGGCAGCTTGTGCCACTGGGGTTGGGTTGACACCGGCAAGTCAGCAGCAGCTGAGCCGGTGAATCCGCTGTCACCATGGGTGGTCCAATTGCGCATTGGCTCCACTCCTTGGATCTCCATGTGGTCAAACCTCTCCCTCAGCCACTCTACCAATGAGCCATGAAGGGCAGTCAGGTACTTCCATTCCCTGTGCTCACTCCACTCGGCGGTTTTCTTTGCTTTCCATCTTGGGACAAGAGCTGCTGGAGACCAAGGGGACCTGCGGGGAAATTCAACTTAAGTGGCCTTTGGCATTCACTTGTGCCGGGCACCCACCTGTTTGGTAAAAGTCCTCACTTCCTCCTGCGTCACTGGCTTCTCGGTCCTTTCCACACAAATGTTTGGCCTGGCCACCAGTGGGAGGGCCACCTCACTTGAGCAACTTGCCTGTGGGTTGCCCTGGCTGGGTCAGTGCTAGGTTTACTGGTTGCTTCCTCCGTCTTCTCCATCTCCAATCTTCCCTGAGTCTTTTCCATCCCTCTGTTGTTGTTGGGAGGGCGGTAGGGGCTCAGGACCCCAGGGTAGGTTTATGAGATTTGGCTTAATGTCAAGGCTCCAACAAATGAACTCAAGCAAATTAGAACTCTGAGGCTTGGGTCTTTCTCAAAGGTCTTCTTTAATGAGTACATCATATCGGCACAGCTTCAATGGAAAGCCAAATCTAAATCTTTCCCGTGGTTTCAATATAATTAAACTAGGAAATAACCCCATCCCCTAGTGTCACAGGTCACGTTAGCCAATTGGGTTAATTGGTGGGCTCTTCAGGCACTCCTTTCTGAACCTTATCTGTTGCCAGTAGAGATGACCTTGATTCTCAGGAGAAAGTTCTTTGTTGTGTCTAGTAATGCATTCCAACCTCCTTCCCCTTCCCACTCTGTATGGCAACTGAAGAACAGAAAGATGGTTGCAGTCAGGTTCAGTTCGAAGTTGACAAATAGACCACAGCTTACTTCTTGGTAAGCTAGAAAAAAATGGGATAGAGAGCATCACCATCAGATAGATTTGTAACTGGCTGACAAACCGTACTCAACAAGTAGTCCTTAACGGTACTACTTTTACATGGAGGGAAGTATACAATGGGGTACCACAAGGTTCCATCCTAGGTCCGGTACTCTGCAATATCTTCATAAAACTTAGATGAGGGAATAGAATGGAAACATCAAATTTGCAGATGATACTAAGCTGGCAGGAATAGCCAACAACCTAGATCCGTGATGGAAAACCTATGGCACGCGTGCCCGAAGTGGCACACGGAGCCACATCAACTGGCGCACCAGCCGTCGCACCAGCCTAGCTCCACCAGGCATGTGTGTGCGCCTCCTGCCAGCCAGCTGGTCTTCAGGTCTCTGCCGCGCATGCATGGTGGGCAGGGCACATGCGGGGGACATATGCACATGCGTGGGGGGTGGGGCGCATGTGCGGAGGGCACTCACATTGCATTTTGGGGATTCACACATGCGCCCGCTCGCGCCCCGTTTTGGGTCTGGAAGGTCTCCTGCACCAATCTGGAAGCCAATGCAATCCTAAATTGCATTAACAGAGGGATTCAATCAAGGTCACATGAGGTACTAATACCACTCTTTATAAAGCCTTAATAAGACCACACCTAGAATACTGCATCCAATTTTGGTCACTACACTATAAAGAGCCTTGGTACTACAGTGGTTTAAAGCACCCTGTTATTAACACAGCTGCCTGCAATTTACTGCTGGTTCGAATCTCTCCAAGGCTCAAGGTTGACTCAGCCTTCCATCCTTTCTAAGGTAGGTTAAATGAGGACCCAGTTTGTGGGGGCAATAAGCTGACTTTGTATAAATATACAAAAGTATGAAGGCTATTGCTGAATGCACTGTAAGCCGCCCTGAGTCTCCGGAGAAGGGCGGCATATAAATCAAATTAAAAAAAAAAAAAAAAAAGATGCTGAGATTCTAGAAAGAGTGCAGAGAAGAGCAACAAAGATTATTAGGAGACTGGAGGTTAAATCGTATGAAGAACGGTTACAGGAACTGGGCATGGCTAGTTTAGTAAAGAGAAGAACCAGTGGAGACATGATAGCAGTGTTTCTCTCAGTGTTCTGGAAAACCCCAACTCCAATTAAAAACTCCGGGACAGGCATCTTCTCAAAGTTCCCATTTATTAAAGTAGGTATATCTGGGAAAACCCGAATCTGAGAGTTCCGGGTTTTCCCTCAGAAAATCAAAATTCCAAATCCAGCCCCTGCACCCCTCAGTCCATCACATGGCCCAATCACCATCCGGCCCAACTTGAGCCACCACTTCAACCACTTCTCCTCCATGACCTTGACCTTAACCGAAAAAAAGAATGCTATTATGTCTAACTACAATTCCTCTACTAAATCCCCCCTCCTACTTTCCCAAGCACAAGAAGTTGGTAGCGTGGAAGCTTCCGGTGTTAATATGGCTTCAAAAGCTGACAGGTTCAATATTTGAGGGGCTGTCACAGAGAGGAAGGAGTCAACCTATTTTCCACAGCATCTGAAGGCCAAACAAGGAATAATGGATGGAAACGCTCTGTTTTGCTGGCAAAGTGCAGAGCGGAGAGGAATAGGCAGGACGAATGTTGCAGAGCCTCTGTGGTTGTTCATAAGGGCAAACAACTGCTGTGGTGCTACAACATTCATAGTTTTGGGACTTGTTTGTAAACGCTAAGGGGTTCTTATCACATAACTTCGAACGCTCACTAGGGGAACACTCGTAACTCAGGGATTATCTGTATATTGTTAACTCTTCCAATCACTTTAAAGTCCAAGCCTATCAGGGTACATTAAAACCAAATGTTATAGGAGGAAAACAGTTTCCAATCATAACATTAAAATGTTAGACTAAGAGGAAAAAAATTCTGAATAATAGTAGCAACTACATACTATAAAAATCTATGTCACTTGTATGCGATCCTTGAAGACTGCATTACCTGGGTATTTTGAGAGTTGTTACCATTCAGATTCAGGCAATGGCTAAAGAATATTAAATGTAATCTGCATTTGCATAAAATATTTTAATTCCTTCTCTCCCCCCCCAAAAAACCCACCCAAAAATAGAAAACGAAACCCGAGAGAAATAACTCAACAAATTATGAATTCTGATACCCTGTGCTTTAAGTCACTGGTCACCAACCGGTGATCCTCGGACCACTGGTGGTCCGCGAGAAAATTTTGGTGGTCCGCGGTGCACCAGGGTGGAGGAGCTGCTCCAGGATGAGCAACGACCAGTCCTCTGACTGGAGCTCTGGACTATGGGACTGGCCAGGCAGCTCATGGTGGGGCTGTAAATCTCCGCTGTAGAGGGAGGTTTGTGCAATTTGCAACTTTGTAGCGCAGCCCTCGCCAGCCAAAATGAGCTAATGGTGCAAGGGGGGTGGTGGTGCAGGCAGGCCGAAGCAAAGGGTGGCAGCAACCCCGCACTGTTTCTTCCCCCTGCTTTAGCTTCCTCTCGGCTGAACCCACCAATGGCTGTCCCCGCCCCTCGCCCTCCCTTCCCAGTTACTCCTCGCCTGGCAAGGGAAAGGGAGGGGGGTGGGGATTCACTCCATATTCCAGAGTGGGAGCGAAGCTTCGTTTCTTCCTGGATCTTGCAACCGTTTCTTCCGGCCCTTGTTGGTGCTCCGTGCACCTCGGTCTCTCAGGGAGATGCTTGACTTCCTCTCAGCACCAAGACACATGAGATGGCCCATGAGATGGGAGAGGGAAAGAGAATCAGAGAATCAGAGAGAGAATCAGAACGAGAGAGAGAGACACACACACAGAGAGAATGAGAGAGAGAATGAAAGAGAGAGAGAATGAGAAAAGGGGAGAGAGGGGGAGAGAGAAAGAGAGAGAGAAAGAGAGAGGGGGAGAGAGAATGAAAGAGAGAGAATGAGAAAGGGGGAGAGAGGGGGAGAGAGAAAGAGAGAGAGAATGAGTGAGGGGGAGAGAAAGAGAAAGAGAGGGGGAGAGAGAGAATGAGAAAGAAATGAAAGAGAGAGAGAAAGAGGGGGAGAGAGAATGAGAGAGAGGGGAGAGAAAAAGAAAGAATGAAAGAGAGGATGAGAGAGAGAGAAAGACAGAGACAGAATCAGAGAATCAGAGAGAGAATCAGAGAGACAGAATGAAAGACAGAATCAGAGAGAATCAGAATGAGACACAGAGAGACAGAATGAAAAAGAGAGACAGAGTGAAAAAGAGAGAATGAGAGAGAGAGAAAGAAAGAGACAGAATGAAAGAATGAAAGAAAGAAAGAGAGAGAAAGAATGAAAGAGAGAGAGAATGGGGACTTCCGGTTGATGTCGCACGAGACAGTCAGGGTAATAGTGGGCTCTGATGAGTCCCGCAAAACCCTGGCTACATAACCGCCGCCGATGGGTCTGCGGACCGAACCTGTCCTGCAGGGATGGGGGAAGAAGAGGGGCACCTCGGACGACCGAGAGGAACAGGCAAGTTCCTCAGAGGTCAGAGGGAACCCTCTGTGAGTCGGAGGGGGGGTGGCAGCCATGGTGGCTGCCACGAAGCTGGGACAACCGGGCAAGAAAAGTGCTGGAGGAAAGCGAAGTAAAACGGAGCCTTTTGAAGCCGGATGAGTGACAACAGCCCAGGCTTGTAACAACGTTTGGACCTATATTAGTAACTAGAAGACCTCTAGCCTAAAACAGCGGCTAAGCAACAAAGGGGCTTTGGACATTTTTTAAACTGTAACTTTAAAGAGCAAAGACCCAAGAAACAACTAATTTTGGAACAGAATTAAGAGACTTAATTTAGAGATATGGTAAAAGGACTAAAAACTTAAAAAAATTGAATTGGATTAAGGGGGGGGGAGAAGATTTGATACTTTTTTAACTAAAAGGAGAAAATAAAATGGATGGTTATATAATAAGAAATAAAATGGAGTCTTGCATGACTAATGGGAAATTTGGATTATAGAGAGACACGATCTGGAGTAAAGAGGAACTTTGTAACCTCCCTTTGTTATGAGAACTTTGAGCTCTACAGAAAAAACAAAATTGCTGAACTGTGGTGATGGATTTTTCTTTCCTGACTGCAAGCAGCTGGACTTTGGTGAAAAGAAAAGGAATCTACAATGGAACTCCTACAGTTGAACAAATAATAATTTGAATGTTGGCGCAGGAATAGAAGAAGGATTAAGCGCAGCCTTAAAAGAAAGAGATTTGATACATTATATCCAGAATAAAAATATGAAAATAGATTTAATTGGATTTATGGAGAATAAAATTAAAAACTTGGGAAATGGAAGGAAATTTATGTTTGCAGATGAGGAAATGAAGATAATGCGATTAAAAATAAAATAAAGTAATGATGATTGTAATAAATTAAAGGGAGGCTTTTATAGAAATTAAGATTGTTAAATGAAACTGATTAATACATGTAAAGATATGTTTAATGCAAGAACTATGTTTTAATGGTAAAATGTTAAGGTAAAGAATAAGGGTGAATATGATTAATTGAAAATGCTAAAAGGAATTTAAAAATATACTTAAAAATATGTTTTAAGCAAGAACCATGTCTCAAGGTTAAAATGTTATGAATGCTATGAAAAAGGATAAAGAAAAATATGACTAAACGAAAAGCAATGCATAGATGGAGGGAAACAACAAAGAAAAGTTTAAGTAGAGATTGTTAAACCAACTATGAACATGCTGTATTTAATAGCCAAACAAATGGTCATGCTGGGTATCAGCCAAAATGAAACTTAATATGCCGTGTAACGGCCAAAAAACAAAATTAATATGCTGTGTTTAACAGCCAAACAAAGGGCATGCTGGGTAATGGCTAAAAAATAAAAATCTGTTTAATATAATTGTATGATTTATATTGTTAAAATATCCATCTAAGCAAATGAAAGAGAAAAATGAATTGATAACTGGTTAGGATTTAAGATTTAAGTAACGGGTTTTTGGGGATAATGGCATAGTTATATAGATAGATTTGAGGGAAATATTTGTTTAAAATATTGAGTTGTGTTAATTGAAAAAAAGATTTGTTAATGATTTGTTTTAATTTCTGACTGGAGCAAAAGCTTCATTTTGAAAAGATGTGTTTTATGATTTTTAAAAAAAAAATTAAAAAAAATATCTAAAGAAAGAGAGAATGAGAGAGACAGAAAGAGAGAGAGAGAGAGAATGAAAGAATGAGAGAGAGAGAATCAGAGAGAATGAGAGACAGAATGAGAGAGAGAATGAAAGAGACAGAGAGAGAATCAGAGAGAGACTGAGAGAGAGAGAGAGAATGAAAGAGGAAGAGAAAAAGAGACAATGAGAGAGAAAGAGACAGAATGAAAGAGAGAGAAAAAGAAAGAGACAGAGAGGGAATCAGAGAGAATGAGTGGGAGAGAGAGAAAGAGAAAGGGAGAGAGAGAGAGAAACAGAAAATGAGAGAGAGAGAGAAGGAGAGCGAGAGAAAGAGGAGGGAGAGTGCCTGAAGGATCCCATCCTGTCACTGGGAGTCCAGGCGCTTCAGCAAGCGGCACTCTGGATTTGTATTAGTGGTCCGTGGGATTTAAAATTATGAACTTGGTGGTCCCTGAAGTCCAAAAGGTTGGGGACCCCTGCTTTAAGTAATATAAAATATCACTACATGCTGAATTAGTATGTAGATTATTGAGTTAGAGATAATCAATGCTTTTGGGCAGATATATTTTCATAATTCAAAGATTTTAGATACTGTCCCCTCCTTTAGTAAGTGAGACAGAGATTTTATTTTATTACATAGTAATAAAATTGCACCTGGGAGAAATTTTTCAATTGCCACAATATGGCAGCCTAATGTTGATCATGAAAATAGAATCCATTTACAGAACTTGATTTGAGATTACTTATGATCTCCTTTACAAATATTAATTCAATGTAATACAATCAATGTTCCATTACTAATTGCATGAAAATGAAATATCTTTACTTTGCCCCAAACTCCCTCAAATTAAAGTAATCAGTGTTTAACCAAAGATTTACAAAACATAGTAAATTATTATACTGTTTAAAAACATTAATTGTATGCAGGGGTGGGTTCTACTTACCTTTACTACCAGTTCACAATGGGATTGCGCGCATGAGCGAAGCGAGCGCACGCGCTGAGCTTCTGCGCCAGTGGTGGGTTGCTACCGGTTTGCACTGGTTTGCATGAACCATTGGCAAAAATTTGGGCAAGGTTGCTGAACCGGTAACGATGGCCAGCTGGTCACACCCCCGAACCAGTTCCCCGGTCGCCATGTTGGTTGCCATGTTCTTCACGCACGCGTATCCCATTGCCTTCCAAGTCCAATGGGACGCGCATGCACGAAGAACATGGCAATGAAGGCAGCAATTTTTTCCTCTGATACTTTTTGGCTTCTCATCCAAGAACTGAAGAAGCTTCTTAGATGAAAAACAAACCATTTTCAAAGAAAAAAAAACAAAGAAAGTCCAGTTGCCTTTTAGAAAAGCATCTTTGCATCTACAGATCTATGCTTGATTTCACCATAATCCCCGGGCAGAGCTCTAAATTATAGTGAAGGGAATAGTAATAAATAAATAGAAACGGACGTTGACTTACCTGAACGTCCCTTCTTGGCACGCTGCTGGAGAATCCAAAAGTTGGGTTATTCCTCATCTTGTTCGCTAGACTGGGTGAATGTTTCTTTAAGAAACATCCTTGGCCACTCCTCCTTCGCTCGGCTGAGCTCCAGTTTATTCACAAAGACAAAGAGATGGTGGTGCTGCCAGAACCAAAGAAAGGAAACCACCCAGCCCCACAGAACGCAGCCGAAGGGGTGGGTTGGATTCTCCAGCACGCGCTGAGAAGGGACGTTCAGGCAAGTCAATGTCCGTTCTCCAGCACTTCTTGGAGGATTCTTGGAGAATCCAAATGTTGGGATATACCCAAGCTAGTCAGATGACAGGAGGGCGGTTGCGCGATCCTGGGTGGAAGATGTAAGAACCGACTGCAGCACACGCCGTCCAAAGGATGCCTCAGCCGAGGCAAAGGAGTCAATCTTATAGTGTCTAATAAACGGTGTCAAGGAAGTCCACGTAGCAGCCCTACAGATGTCTTTGATGGAGGCCTGGGTAGCCCAGGCAGCTGAGGTGGCCACATTTCTCGTGGGATGAGGCAAGATCCTCCCCGGCAGTGGTTTATTCTGGGTGCGATACGCTGTCGCGATGCAGGCCTTAATCCAACGACCAATCGTGGACGATGAGATCTTCCTGCCCAACGTAGATGGATTGAAGGACAGGAACAAAGCTTCAGACTTATGGAATGATGATGTCCGCTTGATGTACTGACGCAGGGCCCTCCTAACGTCCAAGGTATGCCATTGCTGTTCAAGATGGTGGCTAGGGTCCGGACAAAAGTCAGGGAGAACCAGCTCCTGGGCCTGGTGATACCAAGAGTTTACCTTGGGCAGAAAGAAGGGGTCCATTCGGAGTACCACTTTGTTAGGGTGGAAGATGCAAAGGTCGACCTGCACTGACAACGCTGCAAGTTCAGAGACCCTTCTGGCCGATGTAATCGCCACAAGGAAGGTGACCTTGAGTGTCAGAAACCGAAGGGAAATGGACGCTAGAGGCTCAAATGGAGGTGACATCAGAGCGTTAAGGACCAGTGAAAGGTCACACATGGGATATCGGTGGATTGTAGCCAGCCAGAGATTGAATGCCCCTCTCAAGAAAATTCATATCCGGGGGTCAAAGGCCGATCCTTGTCAACACACAAGATAGTGTTCAAGGCTGCCACTTGTCACTTCAGAGTGTTAGGGGCGAGCCCCCTATTCAGACCATCCTGCAAAAACACAAGGACATCAGAGACAGACGCTGTCATAGGGTCTCGATGTGTCCTGGAGCACCAGGAGCAGAATGAGTGCCAGGTGGCGTCGTAGATACAATTTGTAGAAGGGCGTCTGGCGGATTGCATGGTGTGAATCACACTCGCTGGGATGTTGTCTTTTCTTAGGAGGATCCTCTCAAACGCCAGACGGTCAACTGCAACCATTGAGGTTCTGGGTGCAGTATGACCCCCTGACTGAGAGATATCCTGTCACTGGGGGATTTGCCAGGGGTATTCCACCAACAAGTTCAAGAGATCCGCGTACCAGGACCAACGCGGCCAATTGGGAGCGACCAGGAGGAGGTCCAGTTTCTCCGCCAACATCTTGCGAATCACCCTTGGGATGAGCGGCAGAGGGAGAAAAGCGTAGAGGAGCCCTGGGGGCCACTTGCTTTGAAATGCGTCGCAACCTTCCGCTCCGGGACAGGGGAACCGGGAGAAGAAGCAGGGCAGTTGCGCATTCAGTGGGTGAGCAAAGAGTTCTACAGCTGGGAGACCGAATCTCCTCGACAAGTCCTGGAACAGTGACAGATGAAGGTGCCACTCCGCCTGATCTATTTGGGTCCGGCTGAGCCAATCCGCCTGGATGTTGTCCGCGTTGGATATGTGCTCCGCTGTCAGTGACAGAGTATGCTTCTCTGCCCAATTCAGCATCCTTGTCGCCTCGTCTGGGCCTTGTCTTGAATGAGTTCCGCCTTCCCTGTTCATGTGCGCTTTTGTTGTTATATTGTCTGTGAGGACCAGCACGTGACGCCCCATCACAGAGGTCTGGAAATGACGAAGGGCAAGGTGGACTGCCCATAGTTCCAACCAGTTTATGTCGTGTTGTAACTCCCGTGATGACCAGCAACCCTGAGTGACGGACGACCACAGGTGAGTGCCCCAGCCGAACATGCTTGCATCCGTCGTGATGGTAATCTGGATGGGTTTCTGAAAATAACAGCCCTTCCTTATGGCTGGCGAGAGCCACCACCTGAGGGACAAGCAGACTGCAGCCGGGAGGACTACCCTGATGTTCGAACTGGCCCGGCGGGACCTCTGGTAAGGCAGAAGGTACCACTGAATTGGGCAGCTGTGGAGACGGGCCCATGGAACAATTGCGATGCATGATATTAAGTTTGCTGAGCAATTGGGACAATGTGATCAGGGGAACGGACCTGAGTGACAGCACCTGAGTCACTAGTGATCTTATGCTGCGAATCCAGTCGGGAGACAGGAATACATGGCTGCTGATTGTATCTATGACAGCTCCAAGGTGAAGAATGCGGGTGGTGGGCAGGAGCTGACTCTTGTCTAGATTCAGGGAAAACCCATGCTGTTGTAAGAGACGGGACACGGTCCGCAGCTCGACTACAGTCAGATCCCGTGTGGAGGACAAAATTATTATGTCGTCCAGGTAGCACATAACTCTGATTGGGATCTGTCGTACGGAGGCAGCTACCGTCGCTAACAGTTTCGTGAAAGTCCAAGGGGCAGACAATAGGCCGAACGGCATGGCCTGATATTGGAAGTGCCGGTTTGAGTAGGCGAACTTCAGGAATCATCGATGAGAAGGACGAATTGGGACATGTAAATAAGCCTCCTTGAGGTTGATTGATGTCATAAAGTCCCCCTGTCGGATGCCCTGCAGGATCGACTTGAGGGACTGCATTTTGAAGTGATGATACCTGACGAATTTGTTTAAGGCCTTTAGGTCCAAGATCCCCCTCCAGCCCCCGGAAGACTTTGGCACGAGAAAGAGGAGCGAATAGAACCCGGAGCCCTGTTGTTCCACAGGCACAGGTTCGACGGCGCAGATGTCAAGTAGATGTTGGACCTCTGTGTCCATCAGTCACCTCTTCTCCGGACTGCCCGATACCAGGCATTAAATGAAGCGGTTCTGAGGGCTGGAGAGGAAGTCCAACATGAGGCCGAACCTCACCGTTTGGAGGACTGAAGCGTTGGTCGTGGAAGATTCCCACTGGCATAAGAAATGGATGAGACGACCGCCAATGGGTAGATTTGCATGGTAATCACTGGCCCCTTTTCTGAATGATCGGCTGGCCACTCCACGGAACTGTCATCTGGTGTTGTGCTGACCTCTGCCCCGATCCCGGTAGGCAGGTCTGTCAGAAGACCGGTCGAAGCCCTGGGAGTATTGTCTAGGAAAATAGGACCCGCTGGGTCCGGATTCAGTCCAAAAGGGCTGTCTCTGGGAATAAGGAGCATATCTCCTATCCTGTCGTCTGAAGGAGGACAGCATAACTTTACGTTTATCCTTATCCTCTACTAGTATCGGGTCCAGAGCATCTCCAAAGAGAAAGGAAGCCTTATAGGGAACAGATGCCACTTCCACTTTGATTTTAGATTGGCCCTCCAATGGCGAAGCCAAAGGAGGTGCCGAGAGGTGACGGTAGAAACAAGTGCTCTAGAAGCAAACTTGGCCGCATTCAAGGATGTGTCTGCCGAATATTCAGTGGCTGCCACTATTTTATTTATGTCTTGGTGGAGCCTACTGTCGTCAGGTGGTAATCGCTCTTGCACTTGGCACAACCAAAAAAGAGATGCGTGAGCAAAAAAGGTTGTAGATGTTGCCGCCCTGATGGCCCAGGCTGCCGCCTGATGTGTCTTACGGAAAGTTCAGCCTTCCTGTCTTCCGTTCGGAGGCCATCTAACACATCGTTGGAAATGACGGAAGAAGATGTTAATTGAGCCACAGGGGCATCCACTGTAGGCAGCTGGATCAAATTTTGTAAGGTAGGGTCCGAACAATACAACTTTTTATCCAGGCCGTTTGGAGCTGAGATATAAGCCGGCTGGGTCCATGACTTTTGGACTACCTCTATGAACAGTTCAGGGCATGGAATAAAGTCTTGTTCAGGCTTGGGCAGCTGAAACAAGTCGCCATGGGGTTGAGGGTCCCCTTGTTGTGATGACTGTGTGCTCAAAACGCCCATATTTGTGGTAAGTTTAGCCTTGTGGAGCAAGGACTTGAACATGGAAGGGCAGAAAAGCCCCTGAAGGAAGGCCTATTGGGAGCAAGGTCTTCGTCCTCAGACAGTTCAATCTCTTCAGGGTCCTACTCATCCCACATGGAGTCCTTGGTGAGAAGAGACTCCGCCTGATATGAATAACCACGATGCAGATCGCCATATGCCTGAGGTAAAGGTGGATGCATAGCCGGCATGTGATGACCATGGAGACCTTGTTGAGGACCTGATGTCAAGATCCTAGAGATTGTCTGAGACACTAGGTCCTGGATATCTCGAGAGAGCACTGGTTGTAAGCCTTCAACGGGACAGAGGCCAGCAGCAGTCGGGGTGAAAGTAGCCTCTGGAATGAGACGACCCTGATGATGAGAAGCGTGAGTGCTGGTTCCTGAGGAAGCAGGTGGAAAAGCGGACTCCCGGAGGACAGCGACTTCAGTTGAACTATGGGTGGCAACAGGAGGAGGTTCCTGTAATGCTTGCGAAGGCTTGTCAGGAGACATTTGACGGTTGGAGGACTGAGCCCTCTGTTGGGCAAGAAGATATTGTTTTTTGAAGGCTTTGTGCCTCCTCTCCTCAGCCTTGTCAGCTGCCGCCCAACACTTGGTGGGATGAGGGCTGGCAGAACGTGCCCTAGTAGCTCGATGTTTGGAGCTCTTGGCAGGAGCTTTGGAACGTTTTTTGGCCTCAGGAGGGCTGTAAGAGTGTTTGAGGTCGGAGGAAATATCAGATTCCACCATCGAGACGAGGTACCCCAGAAGGTAAGTTTATGTTGTAGGACTGCATTAATTCGAATAGTAATAGTAATAATTAATATACATATATACATATATACATACATACAAACATACATACATACATACATACATACATATATATTGGGAAAAAAACGAGTGGAAAATGCAGATGGCAGAAAGGAGATGCCAGTCAGCTAGGCCGTTGGAGGCTAGTCAGAATCAATCACAGGACACAACAAGTGATACAGGTAAGGCTGAGTAGATGTCAAAACACCACTAAAAGCCGCTTTGCAGGGCTCCTCAATAGTCAGAGGCAGGGAAGGATCCATGGCTCCTCACAGGCAGACCACACAGGATAGTGGAGAAACGCTGATGTCAAATTGCGCTCCCTGCTGTTGCGGTTAGCCGTTAGTGTTCAAAATGGTGGGCGGCAATAATTTCACTCTCAAAATGGCACGCGCAGCTCGTGTTTTGCCGCTCAGCACCTCCGCAGAAGGTGCAGAGCCCAAAGGGAGAGCGTGCAAGGTTGTAAAACCCTCCCAGAGCAGTGAAGCTTTCAAAGGAAGGAGTTTGCCACTTTACTGACAGGCAGGGACTCCCGGCCACCTCGAAAATCGTAGGAGCGGTGTGGATGGCGGTGGTGGCTTTACCGGCGAGCCGGAAACCAGCACACCCGCCGACAGCAATAATTATCATTTGGAGATGCCTCAAAAGGTATAGCTCCGAGGATGCTGCAAGTAGTAAATGACAGGGAGGAGCCCGCCTGGCGGTCCAGGAGCAACTCACCCACCGCCAGCAGCTGAGGGAATTAGGAAGTCCGATGAACAGCTGAGAAGACTTTGAAGACAATCCACACAAAAGGTAGAGAAAAAATTGTTTGGAAAATCCAAATAAAGGTTTAAATCTTCAGCCTGATCGCTAGAGCCAAGGAAAAAAACCAGTCTCTCGCTCACTGAATTCTTTATTCACTGAATGAATAAACTGGAGCTCAGCCGAGCGAAGGAGGAGTGGCCAAGGACATTTCTTAAAGAAACATTCACCCAGTCTAGCGAACAAGATGAGGAATAACCCAACATTTGGATTCTCCAAGCAGCGCGCTGGAGAACTTTATTCTATAGACATTTGTTCTATTGTAATATATGTATGTATGTATGTTCAGGTGAAACTCGAAAAATTAGAATATCGTGCAAAAGTTCATTTATTTCAGTAATGCAATTTAAAAGGTGAAACTAATATATGAGATAGACTCATTACATGCAAAGCGAGATAGTTCAAGCCTTGATTTGTCATACTTTTGATGATTATGGCTTACAGCTCATGAAAACCCCAAATTCACAATCTCAGAAAATTAGAATATTACATGAAATCAATAAAACAAGGATTGTACATAGAACAATATCGGACCTCTGAAAAGTATAAGCATGCATATGTACTCAGTACTTGGTTTGGGCCCCTTTTGCATCAATTACTGCCTCAATGCGGCGTGGCATGGATGCTATCAGCCTGTGGCACTGCTGAGGTGTTATGGAAGACCAGGATGCTTCAATAGCCTTGGTAGTACAGTGGTTTAATGCACCCTGTTATTAACACAGCTGCCTGCAATTTCTGCAGGTTCGAATCTTACCAGGCTCAAGGTTGACTCAGCCTTCCATCCTTTCTAAGGTAGGTTAAATGAGGACCCAGTTTGTGGGGGCAATAAGCTGACTTTGTATAAATATACAAAAGTATGAAGGCTATTGCTTAACGCATTGTAAGTCGCCCTGAGTCTCCGGAGAAGGGTGGCATATAAATCAAATTAAAAAAAAAATAGCGGCCTTCAGCTCTTCTGCATTGTTCGGTCTCATGTCTCTCATTTTTCTCTTGGCAATGCCCCATAGATTTTCTATGGGGTTCAGATCAGGCGAGTTTGCTGGCCAATCAAGCACAGTAATCCCATGGTCATTGAACCAGGTTTTGGTACTTTAGGCAGTATGGGCAGGTGCCAAGTCCTGCTGGAAAATGGTCGTTGCTTACCTTAACGACCCTTTTGTACACGCTGTGAGGACACTCCTCAGAATGGGATACGATCACTCCTATTTGCACAGCTGAGTGTCAATCAAATCCCTCTGGAGCTGCATCCACCTCACTTCCTGCTTCCTCCTCAGACTTTTCACGAAGACAACTTGGTTCAATAGCAGCAGGATCGACCGCGAGAAACTCCATAAGGAAGACCCACAGGAAGCAGACAGCTACAGAGGGAGAAAAAGCAGACCTCCACCAAAGCCAGGCACGGCCAAGAAAAAGGGAGGGACGGAGTGTCCTCACAGCGTGTACAAAAGGGTCGTTCAGGTAAGCAACAACCATTTTCCTACACGCTGTTCGGACACTCCTCAGAATGGGACATACCCAAGTTAGAGAAGAAGGGGGGGACTTAAGCCGTAGACTGGACTTGGGGAGAGATTACAGCCTGTAATACCCTTCTGCCAAAGGCAGCATCTGCAGAAGCAAACTTATCCAGCCTATAGTGACTTACAAAGGATGAAAGGGAAGACCATGTGGCCGCCCGGCAAATATCATCTACCGAAGCCTGGGTAGCCCAAGCCGCAGAGGTTGCGGCGCTACGAGTAGAATGGGGCAGTATATCACCCGGGACAGGGGCCTCTCTTAAGCCATATGCCTTGGATATACAGGCTTTGAGCCACCTGCCTACTGTAGCTGAAGAAACCTTCTGGCCCAGGGAAGAGGGAAGGAAGGACACCAACAGAGCCTCAGTCGTTCGAAAAGGGGCAGTCCTTTTAAGATATCTTCTCAATGCCCGTCGCACATCCAAAGTATGCCACCGCTTTTCAGCAGGATGACGCGGGTTCGGGCAAAAGTTAGGCAAGACGAGTTCTTGGGCTCGATGAAAGCGAGTATTCACTTTAGGAACAAAGGCCGGGTCGAGTCGTAGGACAACCCGGTCAGGATAGAAGATGCAGAGATCACTCCTCATGGACAAGGCAGCAATTTCGGATACTCTGCGCACTGAAGTTATTGCCAACAAAAAGGCCATCTTTAAGGACAAGTAGCGTAGACTGGACGAAGCGATGGGTTCGAACGGAGGACCCGTCAGGGCCTGCAACACCAAGGAAAGGTCCCAAGTGGGGTAGCGGTGAATCGGTGGAGGCCGCAAGTTTGAGACCCCTTGGAGGAAGGAACGGATCCTAGGGTCCTGAGACAAAGGAACACGAGAGTCTCCTGACAGGACAGTCGCCAGAGCCGTCACCTGTTGGCGTAGAGTTGCGGGAGCCAAGCCCTTGGAGAATCCCGCATGCAGAAAACACAGAATGTCCGGAACAGAAGCCGTTGTGGGATCTACGTGATGATCGCACCATCTCGTGAAGGCAGTCCATGAGGCGTTATAAATACGAATTGTTGATGGTCTTCGAGCTGCCTGAATAATGGAGATAACATCGTCAGGCAGATTGTCCTTGATGAGCTTTATGCGCTCAAATGCCACATGGCTAATCGAAGCCATTCTGGTTCCGGATGACGGATGGCTCCTTGAGTTAGTACTATTTTGTCGGGTGGAATCCTCCACGGTGGCTCGACCGACAAGTTCTTGAGGTCGGCGAACCACTCTCGACGGGGCCAATACGGTGCTACCAGTAGAAGGTTCGCCCGTTCGTGAATGACCTTCCGCACGACCTTGGAGATGACAGGAAGGGGAGGGAAAGCATAAAGAAGGCCCCGGGGCCACTGACTCCGAAGAGCATCCAGCCCCTCCGCTGCTGGACATGGATAGCGGGAGAAGAATCTCGGCAATTGGGTGTTCTGAGCCGTCACAAACAGGTCCACTAGGGGACGGCCGAACCTCCTGGACAGGTCCTGGAACAAGCCGGGGTCCAACTTCCACTCGGCGTGATCTATTTGGTCTCTGCTGAGCCAATCTGCCTCTCGATTGAGAGTCCCCGAGATGTGTTCGGCTTTTATCGACGAGAGGTGGAGCTCCGCCCATGACAGAAGACGCTCCGCCTCCTGCATTAGTGTCCAGGAGCGGGTCCCTCCTTGTTTGTTGATATGGGCCTTGGTGGCCACATTGTCCGTTAGAATCAGAAGGTCCTGACGATAGACAAGGCATTTGAAGTGTATCAGGGCGAGTCGGACCGCTCTGAGCTCTAGCCAATTTATATTGTGCAGCTTTTCCGCCGACGACCAGGCACCTTGGGCTAGCTGACGGTCGAGGTGAGCCCCCCAGCCTCGCAGACTTGCGTCCGTGGTCAACACCATCCGAGCTGGTTCCAGAAAGGGGGAACCCTTGTTGAGGGCCGGAGACAGCCACCACCTCAGGGAAAGGCGAACGTGAGCTGGAACCTTCACCTTGAGAAGAGACTCCGCTCGACCTTGTCTCTGGTAAGGGAGCAGGAACCATTGGAGGCGACGAAGATGGAAACGCGCCCACGGAACAATGTCTATGCAAGATATCAACTTTCCGAGAAGCTGGGAGAGAGACAGTAAGGTCACAGTCCGGTGTAGTAAGACTTGAGATGTCAGTTCCCGAATGCTGGCTTGTCTGTCAGGAGATAGGGAGACCACACACAGCGTCGAATCTATCGTTGCTCCGAGATGAAGGATACTCGATGTGGGAACAAGATGGCTTTTGGCAAGATTCAAAGTGAACCCGTGGTCTTGAAGGGACTGAAGTACTAGCTCCCGGTCCTGGGTCGCCTGTTCGGGAGAAGACGACAGGATCAAAATGTCGTCGAGGTAACATGCCAGACGAACCGGAACCTCTCTGAGCGACGCCGCTACTGCTGCTAGTAACTTTGTAAACGTCCTCGGGGCGGACGAAAGGCCGAATGGCATAGCCCGATATTGAAAGTGGTGGTCTCCAAACACAAACCGGAGGAACTTCCTGTGCGACTGATGAATGGGGACGTGCAAGTACGCTTCCTTTAGATCTACAGATTGCATCAGATCTCCCCGACGAATGCAGCCCAGCAGAGACTTGAGGGAATGCATTTTGAACCGACGGTACAAGATGTGTTGATTGAGACGTCGAAGGTTCAAAATGCCTCTCCAATCGCCCGAGGATTTCGGTACCAGGAATAGTGTTGAATAAAAGCCGGTTTTGAGTTGACCTAATGGAACCTGTTCTATGGCCTGGATTTGCAACAGATGGTGAATTTCGAGTAACAGCAGAGATCGCTTCTCCGGGTGAAGTGGCCAAGGGCATTGAAAGTAAAAGTCCTGTGGCATGGTGGTGAATTCCAAACGTAACCCTTCGGTGACAGTTTGGACAATCCAGGCATCCGAGGTGGTAGTTGGCCACAGGTGAGAGAATGCCTGGAGCCTGCCCCCGATTGGGACCGGAGGCGGTGAGTCACTTACCGCGCCTGGAAAAACGGCCCGCCGACTGTCTGAAAGGTCGCCTGAAGTTGGATTGTCGGCGACCGCGGTCACGAAAGGGCGCCCTGTCCGAAGTTGACTGGAACTGAGACTGCGAAGATCTGTAGTAAGAGGCGCCCCCGGCGCCTTGCTCTTGTCAAAAGGGCAGTCGATTATAAGGTACATAGCGCCTCTCCTGGCGTCGGAAAGACGTGGGTAACACCTTCTTCTTATCCCTATTCTCGACCAACACGGAGTCCAGGGATGAGCCAAATAAGGCAGGGCCTTTGTAAGGGGCCGCAGTCAAGCGCCACTTGGACTTGGCGTCAGCTCTCCAGTTACGGAGCCACAAGAGACGTCTTGAAGACACTTTCGAAGCTAAGGCCCGGGAAGCGAATTTGGCTGCGTCCAAGGACGCGTCGGCTGAATATTCAGCAGCTGCGACCAGTTTGGCCAGGTCCTGCTGTAATCGTGCATCCTCCGGGGGAAGTCTGTCCTTCAATTGACGTAACCACACCAGCGACGCCCGATTAAAAAATGATGAAGAGGTTGCAGCACGAATGGCCCAAGCCGCCGCTTGGTGTGTTTTGCGAAAACCCATTTCGGCCCGTTTGTCCTCAAACTTGAGGCCATCCCCCGCCTCACCTACCAGGATGGAAGACGATGTGAGACTCGCCACCGGATCATCAATTGTAGGCAACTGCAAAAGGGCATCCAGCGCAGGAGCCGAAGCATAGAGCTTTCGATCAAATGAGTTCGGACCTGACGACGAGGCGGGGCGGTCCCAAGGCTTTTGAACAACCTGGGAGAAAAGATCCGGGCAGGGAACAAAATCCTCATCAGGTTGAGGTAAATTGAACAAGTTACTACTGGGACCAGATGGAGTAGAAGAAGAGGAGCCCTGAAGAGGCGTGGAATCCATATTAGTGGCAGCTTTTGCCTTGCGTAGGAGAGAGCGAAACAGAGAAGGCTTAAATAGACCCGGAAAGGCCGGCTTGTCCTGAATCTCTTCTTCATCCTCTGACATCTCAAAGTCATCTAGGAAATCGTCCTCCCAGGCTGATTCAGGCACAAGGCTACAGGCAACAGATTGCTGTTGATGTTGTGCACCAGGGGGATGCATGGAAAAGGCAGAAGTAGTAGGGCACGTAGGAGCCGGGAAGGCACCAGTGGCTTGTTGCAACCCCATTTGATACATATGTGACATGGCCTGAGTAAAAAAGGACTGAAAATCCACAGGCTGAGGGAACCCTGGGCCCGCTTCAGGGCGGAGGCCGGCTGCAGTGGGTGTAAAGGTAGCTTCAGGGCCTGGACTAGAAGCTTGAGAAAAATGGCTTGCAAAACTAGAGGAGCGGGACCTAACACTGGCCCTTGACTGATTAGTCGCAGACATTGGAGCCTCCTGAGAGGTTGATGGTCCATCCTCCCTCAGACCACTGGCTAACAATTCTACATTATGAGAGGCCGAGCGCTCACAGGTCACCTCATGGCTCAAGCCTTCAGGAATTGGTCCTTGACCAGGGTCCTGGGCCCGTTGCCTAGCCTTAGCAAACTGCTTTTCTAATGCTTTATGCCTCCTTTGGGCATCTTTATCTGCTGTGGCAGATTTGGAGGACTTTGTCTGCCTGGAAGCCTTAGATTTCTTCCCCCTGAGCTGTCTAGGGGAAGGTACTGGGGAGGGAGAGGGACTCCTGTCCATATCAGAAGAAAGGGCACCTTCCTCCCTGTCATCCATGATCAATCACCCCAATGAATTATTAATTAATTAATTGTAAATAGAAACTTATCAATTCTATATATATGATTGAATATTAGCAATATAAATTGTAATATATATATATATGCTCTGTTATTATTATTATTTAATTTAATTTTATTTTTATTTTTTATTTGTAATAAATACCCTAAGTATCTACAACCAAAATCAGTGTAACAATATAACAAGGCAACGGCCCTTTTTCCTTTTTTTTTTATTTATTAAGAATGTAAATTAATTTAAGCAATATGTACTTCCCTGGAACTTTCAGGCACCCCTCTGCAGGCCGTTGTGAATTGCAGGTACGAGCAGGACAGCGTCCCCACCTGCCAGCAATCTAGCGACCCTGGAAACCAAAGCCCAGGTCACTATGGCCTCGGAGATCCAAAAGTGGTGCCGATGATCAGGGCCCAAAATGGCGGCCCGCGAGGCGAATTTCCAAAGTCCTAAGCCAGGCGAAACAAAGCGCCTGCGGCCGGACTGAAGCTGCAGCAAAGGGAGCAGTCACAATTTTCAAGACAGCTGATGAGTATGCCAGCCGGCAGGGACTCAAGCCGATCGATCAAATGGCCACTAAGGCAAACCGGAGCCTCGCAAAGTGACTGGCAGCAAAATGGCGGCAATGGCGGCAAATGGCGGGAAAAATAGTTAAAATTAAAGCGCCAGCCAAGCCAAGCCGCAAGCGGCGGCCGGAGCCCCGAACCGCCGCTACGCGCTTAAAACCTCTCCAAGCGAAGGCAAACGAAGCGCAGCACCTTTAAACAGTAAATAAATAATATTTAGCCAATTCAGTAAAGTAAAACTAAATTAAAAACGAAATGTAATCAAGAGAACAGACACTCGATGCTATTGCAATGGCTGAGTGAAAAAGTCTGAGGAGGAAGCAGGAAGTGAGGTGGATGCAGCTCTAGAGGGATTTGATTGACACTCAGCTGTGCAAATAGGAGTGATCGTATCCCATTCTGAGGAGTGTCCGAACAGCGTGTAGGAAAATGAAGTCAGCATCCCCATAAAGCTCGTCTGCGGAAGGAAGCATGAAGTGCTCCAAAATCTCCTGATAGACGGCTGCGTTGACCCTGGACTTAATGAAGCACAGTGGATCCAACACCAGCAGATGATACACAGACTGTGGAAACTTCACACTGGACTTCAAGCATCTTGCAGTGTGTGCCTCTCCATTCTTCCTCTAGACTCTGGGTCCTTGGTTTCCAAATGAGATGCAAAAGTTGCTCTCATCAGAAAAGAGGACATTGGAACACTGAGCAACAGACCAGTTCTTTTTTTTTTTAGCCCAGGTAAGACGCTTCTGATGTCGTTTGTTGTTCAGGAGCAGCTTGACAAGAGGAATATGACATTTGAAGCCCATGTCCAGGATCCGTCTATGTGTGGTGGCTCTTGATGCATTGACTCCAGCCTCAGTCCACTCCTTGTGAAAGTCCCCAACACTTTTGAATGGCCTTTTCCTGACAATCCTCTCCAGACTGCGGTCATCCCTGCTGCTTGTGCACCTTTTTCTTCCACACTTTTCCCTTCCACATAACTTTCTATTAATGTGCTTTGATACAGCACTTTGGGAACATTCAACTTCTTTTGCAATTACCTTTTGAGGCTTTCCCTCCTTATGGAGGGTATCAATGATGGTTTTCTGTACAACTGTCAGGTCAGCAGTCATTCCCATGATTGTGATTCCTACTGAACCAGACTGAGAGACCATTTACAGGCTCAGGAACCCTTTGCAGGTGTTATGGCTTAATTAGCTGATTAGAGTGGGACACTTTCAGCCTAGAATATTGAACCTTTTCACAATATTCTAATTTTCTGAGATTGTGAATTTGGGGTTTTCATGAGCTGTAAGCCATAATCATCAAAATTATGACAAATCAAGGCTTGAACTATCTCGCTTTGCATGTAATGAGTCTATCTCATATATTAGTTTCACCTTTTAAGTTGTATTACTGAAATAAATGAACTTTTGCACAATATTTTAATTTTTTGAGTTTCACCTGTATGTATATCTAATGCTGCTGTAGAAGTATTTCCTTTTAATTGTTAAGCATTTGTAAGAACATATGCCTGCAACCAATTGCATCCTTCCTGCATTAAGAGCTAAATCCTCCATAAATCTTTTTCCTTCTTCCATAAAATGCCACCCCATTTCCTCCAGGAATTGGCACGTATCTCTTGGCTTGCCTATCTCAAACTACCAGAGCAATCCACACACCTTTTGTACCGTTAATAGGGGACCAAGTGGCTAATTAGGAAGACAAAAGGAGGAAAAGATAACGAAAGATAAACACTGCAGGAAGATGTAAATCGTAAATTAGATTATATGACTGACTTTTATAATGTAGTTAGATTATATACTAGAGTAATAAAAAAATCAGAATTTTAACTTTGATCAAAGAATAAAGTCTGTTTTCTTTGGTTTTCAAGCCCCCGTTTAAGTCTTCGTTTTGGTTCATTTTTGGCTTAAACATATTGCCAGACTTTATAACGGGAGCCTGTCTTAAACTAAGAACAAATTTAGGGCAGATGTAATTTTAGGAGTGGACGTTTCTCTATCCCAAAAACGTGAATACCAAATTGAGTATGAAGTCAGGAGGAGTTAATTCCAATATGTGTAAGTATCATCCTCTGCTTCCAATCAGTTGAAAATAAGTATGATTCTTTGATTTCATTGGGATTTCTGCTCCAAGATAATGATCACAGGGGTTCACCTAGACCAGTGATGGCTAACCTTTTTGCCGTCGTGTGCCAAAAGCATGGGGAGCGTGGGGGGGTTGCATGCACACGTGCCTACACCCATAATTCAATGGACTCCACCCCCTTGCATGTGCACATGACCCCCCACGCTCTCCATGCTGGAGCTGAGCTAGGGCAACGCTCGCGTGCCCACTGATATAGCTCCATGTGCCACCTGTGGCACGTGTGCCATAGGTTCGCCATCACAGACCTAGACAATGTAGTTGTTCAGAAAAAAATGTGGCCTCGGTTTATTGAGATTATTCTCAAGAAAGTATATTTAGGAATGTTAATTGTGGCAGAGGGGTTGCTATGTAATCTTTTTATTTTTTTAAAAAATAGCACAGAATGTGAACTAAATTACCCATGTTGTTCAGAATTTCTTGCCTTGTCTGCTCTAATATCTTGAATATTGCATAAAAATAGAAGTTCCCCATTTTTTAAAAGAACGATTTAGTTTTGGTGGTTCATACTAAAGTTAAGCAAAGCCAGGTTCTTTTGATTTTTGGAGTATTGTGCAACTCATTCATAGCATTACATGAACTCTGGCACATACACTTCCTCCTAACCAGAAGTGCTCAAGCGACAAGAGATGTGTTATTTTTGTGGGATTGCCCCCATCTGGTCTTCAGTACATGGCTCGTTGGCCTCTGGACGTCAGATTCCCACCACCCAGCACTAGTTCAGAGGTTCCTTTCCCTCCCCCCCCCAGACAGAGAGAGAAAGGAAGGGAGGGAAAGAGAGAGAGAGAGAGACAAGAGATACAGAGAGGGGGGAGGGAAAGAGACACACACACATACACACACACACACACACACACAGAGAGATGAGAGAGAGAGGAGTTAGAGATGAGAGAGAGGGAGAGAGGGAGAAAGAAAGATGAGAGAAATGAAAGAAAAAGATGAGAGAGAGATGAGAAAGAAAGAGAGATAGGAAGAAAGAAAGAGATGAGAGAGAGGGGGAGAAAGAGATGAGAGAGGGAAAGAGGGAGAAAAGAGAAAGACAGAAAGAGAGAGATACCTGTTTAAAAGAAAAGAGAAAAATGGCTCTTTGAGTGTTTAAAGTTGCAGACCCCTGGGTTAGGCAAATACCCTGGGTTACGCAAATATTATTTTCACTTCCGATTGGTGACTCGTGGCGTTACAGAGGTAGGAGAGCGATCTCTGCTCCCCAACCCCGGATTTCTTTGTGTTTTGGGGGACCTTTAGGGGCACAAAAGCTTGGAGAGCGTTGCAAACTAAAGAGGGAGTCAGGCGAGCAGAAAAGCGAGGGGCGAGCGCTCCCCACTCGACGAGACCCCTCTGTTAACCCCAGCACGATTGCGACTGTCATTCAATGGCGGACCCGAGGCCACGATAAGTCAGCAAAGAGCCAGGGAGTGAAGAAGATCGGTGGAGGCAGTGTCAGGAGTGGAGTCCTTTCTCCCTGATTACCGCAGAGACCTAGAAAATCGGAGAAGAGAGATCGGTCCTATCGGGAGAGAAGACTCACAAAAGGAAACTGAGCGGCGACTGGATGGAAGGAGAAAGATTTGACAAGCTGAACCGACAGGACGGCACGGGAGAATAAGGAGATTGTTCTACCACAGTGGAGGCACAAGGAGAAAGATCAGTGGGTCTCTGTGAGTAAAAATAGTGGAAGAAGTGTTGCTGCTATGGAGAGAATTGACGGAGAGACCAGTAAACAGTGATTTGGCTTGAGATTGGAAAGGAAGGAAGCAGGAAGCACGGCCATTACAAGGAGCAGGCTGTAGAAGAGGAGCGTCCAACGGAATTGAGAAAGGTGCATCGAGTGTATATTTGAACAACTTGGATTAATCGGAGAAATTGCTGTATTAGAATGGAGAAGCAGAACGAGGACTTTGAAAACATCCGAGTTTAAAAGGTTTGGAACTGAACTGGATTAATGAATGGAAATTGTGCTAAAAAGCCATTAAAAAAACCCAAAAACCTGAAAACAAAAAACAATAACGAACTTCAACAAATAAAGTGAAAGAACTCTGGACTTGCCCCTTGGAACAGATCTATAAAGATAAAGTACCTTATTCTTGCTTTTCTCTTTGTGACTCCCCCCCACTTTTTATTATTAATTAGTAATAAATTGATAATGATTATATAGCTTATATATTTTAATATCATATATTTTAATAGGCAAATAATTGAATAGTAATTGAAATATAGAAACAATAGTTGATAACTCTATTTTTATATGTTTATAAATATATCTTATTGCATAGAAACTTAAGAATTTTTTTGATAAGATTAATTGAATTAACTATTTATAACCATAATTAATTCATTATAAGCTAAGTAGATAAATTGAGACCTAGATTTAGATATTAATTAATATATATTGATTAACTTGCTTTTTATATGTTTAAATATAGATATTATTGTACAAAAATTGAAGATTTTCTCTTAAGATTATAGGATAATTTCTGATGGTGAGCTCATCTCTCTGTAGGGAAAACAAAACATAAGAAACACAGGAAATATAAGCGATAAGGAAATAAAAGGTATAGAATTATAGATACAAGCTTTCTTTAGACATGATTAAGGACACGTTTAGCAATACTAGAAATTAAGATAACGATAGATAAGGAGAATAAGAAAAAGTAAATTAGGTAACTTTAGTGGATGATAGTTTGGAGGAACATTGAAAGGATAGTGAGAGATCAAAAGAGGATCCTGAAAGAGATGACAAGTCTTTCCACAACAGTGTTAAGAACAGGAAAAAAAACTGCCTCAAACCCCACAATTACTATGGCCTCACACGCAACTCAAAAATTGACAGAAGGACTATCTAAAACCGAAAAATCCATGGTAATCCCAACAATGCATCAATAAAGATGAATATCCTGCCCAAGTTATTATATTTATTCCAAACCGCACCGGTCACTCTAGATAAATTTTTTTTTCGCAGAACTGAATAAAATTACCAGGAAATTTATTTGGGGTGGGAAAAAACCTAGAATCTCACTTCGATCACTACAAGATAATAGAAGCAGGGGAGGCTTTGGACTCCCAGCCTGGGAAATTTACCATAAAGCGGCCTACTTAGTTTGGATAAGGGAATGGGTCACCCTAGAAAATAAAAGAACCTTAACTCTGGAAGGGCATGGCCTACAAAGAGGATGGCATACCTACTTATGGGACAAGGAAAAGAAGAAAAAACCATACTTCCACAGACACAAGATAAGGGATACATTAATACAAACCTGGGAGGGAATTAGACAAAAACAACATATGAAGGTTTCAACAAAGGTTTCAACTGGCTTTCAACAATGGAAGCCATGATATACCCCAACACGCTAGAAATCGACAAAACGTTTAGGTACAAAGAGCTCTTAGATAGCTGTGGAAATCTTAAAACTAATGAATTATTAAGGGATCAGGGCATCCACATCGACTGGTGGCCATACTTGCAGATCAAATCGAGATATCAAAAAGATAAGGAGGAATTTGGAATAGAGATGGGAACAAATGGATTAGAATACAACAGGGCAGAAGAGGTGGTAAAAGAGCAAATGATCATGTGGGCAAAAAACATCGGTCATAGTATAAATTTGGATGAGTGGGAAAAAAACCGGAATATAAATTATAAATTGACAAAAGCAGCATCTTTTAAAGAAAATCAATACAAAATGCTATATAGATGGCACCTAGCCCCTGCTAGACTAGCAAAAATTTACCCAAACATAAGCCCTAAATGCTGGAAATGTGACTACCATCAGGGTACCTTCTTTCATATGTGGTGGACATGCCCCGAAGTGATAAAGTATTGGAAAAAGATCCAAAAACTGGATACAAGAAGTAATTGAAGAAAAAATAGATCTGGCGCCCGAAACCTTTCTCCTGGGAGTACTAAAAAGAAAATATGAGAAAAAAAAGAGATATTTAATTATACATATCATCACAGCAGCTAGATTAGTATACGCACATCATTGGAAAGGAAAGGGGACACCACTAGAAGAACATATAATACAGAAAATCTTAGAATGTGCCGAGATGAGCAAACTAACATATGAGATAAATGAGAAAGAGGATTCGGAATACTGTACGGTGTGGGGACTTTGGTATAATTGGATGGAAGACCACATAAAGAAGGGATGAGAGATAGTGTAAATATTAGAATAAATGGGTAAATTATGAGACACTATAATAAAAAAATGTATCCAATTTGTATATAAAGTAAGACTGTCTAACTGATTTTACTTGTATTGTACTAGAATATAATTCAATAAAAGTTTATTTAAAAAAAAGAAAAAAGAAAAAGAGATGTGTTATTTTTGTGGGATTGCCCCCATCTGGTCTTCAGTACGTGGCTCTGGACGTCAGATTCCCACCACCCAGCACCAGTTCAGGAGTTCCTTTCCCTCCCCCCCCCGATAGAAAGGGAGGGAGGGTGTTGTGGCCTGTCAGCGGCCTGTGCAACTAGTAGCTGATTCCGACAGCGAGGAGGCTGGTGTGGTGCTGCGCCAGCAGCCTGTGCAGCTGGCACTCGAGTCAGACAATGAGGAGGCTGGAGAAGATGTGGTGCCAGAGGCAGGGATTCAGCCAGGGCCTTCAGAAGCTCCCATAAGTGAAGAGGAGGAAGAGGAGGAGCCTCTTCTTGATGCACGGGCGCGTAGAGCTGCCAAAAGGCAGGAGTGATTCCTCAGCAGAGGGTCTCCTCGAGAGTAAGGCTTGGGGCTAATTGGCCACTCCCTTAGCCTATTTAAGGAAGGATGACAACTGAGGCAATTTGCAGGGAACAACTTCGTTCACTCTCCTTCGTGTCCTGATCTTAGTTCTCTTATCAGTTTCCTGCAAATTGCTTCTGGGCTTTCTGCCAACCATAGTAAGATTACGATTATTTATTCTTTGGATTCTTGTAGGCTGTTAAGAAAGTTAATTAACAGCCTTTATTTGAAAAAGACTGATTTAATTTAGTAAACTAAGATTTGTAAGATTTGTACAGTGTGTACTGCATTCTTTGGGGTCTGTAGCTGGGGCAGAACAGAGGGAGGGAAAGAGAGAGAAAGAGACAAGAGACACACACAGGGGGGGGGGGAAAGCGAGACAAGAGACAGGGGGAGGGAAAGAGAGAGAGAAAGATGAGAGAGATGAGTGAGAGGAGATGAGAGAGAGAGATAGGGAGAGAGAAAGAAAGAAAGAAAGGAAGAGATGAGAGAAATGAAAAAGATGAGAGAGATATGAGAAAGAGAGAGAGAGATAGGGAGAAAGAAAGAGATGAGAAAAATGAGAAAAAGAGATGAGAGAGAGGGAGAGGGAGAGGAAGAAAGATGAGAGAGGGAGAAAAGAGAGAGACAGAGATAAGATAAAATAATTTTATTTCTATACCCCCCTCTCCCGAAGGACTCAGGGCGGTGCACAGCCAAGTAAAAACACAATACAAACATCATAATTAAATTTAAAAATTATTAAAATTCTTACATTTGCGGCCAAAATGTGTTAAAAACCCCAAAATTTAAAAACTCCAAATTTAAAACTCCATTACAAAGATAGCCCTGCCTGTCGGAAGAGCAGGGTCTTGAGGGCACAGCGAAAAACTCGGAGGTCAGAGATTGTGCATATTTCTGGGGGCAGTTCGTTCCAAAGGGCAGGGGCTCCCACAGAGAAGGCTCTCCCCCTGGGTGTCGCCAGCCGACATAATTTGACCGACGGCACCCTGAGGAGTCCCTCTCTGTGGGAGCGAACTGGTCAGTGGGAGGCTATTGATGGCAGAAGTACCCAGTACCCAGGTCCTGAGCCATGGAGCGCTCTAAAGATGGTAACCAACACCTTGAATCGCACCCGGAAGACCACTGGGAGCCAGTGCAGCTCGCACAGGAGAGGTGTTACATGAGCGCAACAGGTTGCACCCATAATCACCCGCGCGGCCGCATTCTGGACCAGTTGGAGCCTCTGAGTGCTCTTCAAGGGGAGCCCTCCAGGCAGCGGGACATCACATCAAGGGCATCATTGGGGTGGTCTGGGGTGGAGATGTACAGCTAAGTGTCATCAGCATACTGATGTACCCTCACCCCAAAACCACAGATGATCTCACCCAGCGGCTTCACATAAATGTTGAACAGAAGGGGCGAGAGGACCGACCCTTGTGGCACTCCACACACAAGGCGCCTCGAGGTCGACCTCTGCGCCCCTGCCAACACAAACTGCGAGCAGTCAGAGAGGAAGGAGGAGAACCACCGCAACATGGTGCCCCCTATTCCTAACCCTCTCAACCGCTGCAGCATGATACCATGGTCGATGGTATCAAAAGCCGCTGAGTGATCTAATAGGACCAGGACAGAGGAACTACCCCTGTCCCAAGCCCTCCAGAGATCATCAACCAATGCGACCAATGCCGTTTCTGTGCTGTACCCCTGACTGAAGCCCGACTGGTACGGGTCTAGATAGAGAGAGATACCTGTTTAAAAAAAAATAGAAAAATGGCTCTTTGAGTGTTTAAAGTTGCAGATCCCTGGGTTAGACAAATACCATGATCGTTAAGTGAATCTTGTGGTCATTAAGCGAACACTGTGGTTATTAAGTCCATTTTTAACCAGAAACCAGGAGGAATTGTTAGAAACTGGCAGAAAACATAGAAAACCTCAGTCACATGACTGTGTGGGATGTTGTAACTGGTCATAAGTGTGTGTGTGTGTGTGTGTGTGTGTGTGTGTGTGTGTGCATGGCTGTCAAAACTCCAAAAACAAGTCAAGTAGCTCTGGGGAGGTCAGTTGTAAATTAGAACACTTGCTAAGCAACCAGCCATTAAGCGAGGACCACTTGTATTTGGTTTGCCTTAAGGGTTCAGAGCTGTATGGAATCTGGTTTCTTTGATCCTTTGGGGGATTGCAAAAGGTCCGGATGGGGGAATCCTCATAGGGAGAACTAGAATCATGACCACCTAGCCATGCCCACCCAGTCACACGAGCGCCAAGCCATGCCCACCCAGTCACATGAGCGCCAAACCACGCCCACCCAGTCACATGAGCGCCAAACCACGCCCACCCAGTCACATGGCCAAGCCAGCCCACCCAGTCACACGATTGCCAAGCCACGCCCACCAAATAAGCCACGCCCACAGAACCAGTAGTAAAAAAAATTGAAACCCACCACTGTTCTGCACATACACAGAAGCTTCTGCGCATGCGCAGATCGCCTATGACGACATCCGGGGTGGTGGGCGAAGCCTCCCATTGGTTTTACTACCAGTTCTTGCGAACCGGTCCGAACCGGGGGCAACCCACCACTGATTGTATGTCACTAGATTGAGCTTTTATCCACCCAATATGCTTTTATCCCTTCCAGTATTCCAGTATTAATCCACATTCCTGCTCTGACCTGATCCTTAAAAAACTGAAGTCTTCTTCAGATGACATCTGTGGAATTTTTCCACAGAAAGCATACTGTATAGCAATATTCTACCATCCTTCAAGAGCCTAATTTGGCCCTTACATGAAATATATAGCCAATGCAATGTACTTTTAAAAATTATTTTAAAAAACAATTTTATCAATGTTAAATTAATATTAGCAATTACTAAGTATACAGAGTCTTCAAATAATGTTTTTAAATCAGAACAAAAGTTTTCAGTACCAAGTAACAACTTGGTATAGGCATAGGAAAAGAAGGAAAAGTAGCTTTTTAAAACCAAACTGTAAATTACAACACATGCAATCTAGCCTAAAAACAAACCTACTCAAAGTAATTTCATTTTTTATTTCTGTTCAGCACAGGAAACAAACACACATAATTTGTAAACAATAGTGCCATTATAAGACGATTTGCTTGGGACCTACATGGTTTTCTTTTTGAATCAATTGATTTTTGGGGGGAAATTTAGTCGTGTAAACAAAGGCAATCCTAAATCTTAAGAGTTTGTATTCTTGCAAATCTAATTTACAAGTATGGTCAGAAGGAATCCCAGCTGAATTCCATAGGACATAATTCTTAGTTATTTATACATGTCACTGACGTATTTTAACTTAATGTTTGAAATTGAGTAATTAATATATTCCCTTGTTTGAAATTTCTCATTTTTACACACATTCTTTAATTATGCAAAGACATTTTAGCTCTGCTAAAAGAAGCTCTTTTTATACATCCTGTTTCATTTACAGAATTTTTGGAATTTGTCCAACCAATGACAATACTGTATCAATCCGTACAGTACATTTCATATGTTTTATCACTGCTTCTTTTTCCTACAAAAATATATATATTTAAAGGGGAGAAATGAAATAGCTATAGAAATGAATCTTGACTGGTAATATTTGGAATCCAGGTAAAAGTTGGTGATTTGAAATCACGAAAGTTCCTGTTCCTCTTGAAACCTGCTAATAGAAACAGATTCTGCAGAATCCAGGCGGTAATTTTTTAATTTAGACACTGCCACTCCTGCCAAAATGTACCCTTATTAAATTCTCTATAGGATAAAAAACATCACCATTCTTGTGACAGACATAGAGACAAACCACCAGTCATTTTTAATAATTTTTCCCCTATTGAACATCTATATTGAGAATGGACAGACACTGGAGTGGGGATCCAAAGTGGCCATCTATAATCTTTCTTATTATTTATCTTTTGTTTTAAACAGCATCACTTCTGCTTTAATTTGGAATCCGCCTCACCAAAAGAAACCTAGGGAAAAGACCTATTGTTACAAATAATTCTCATGCATAAAAACAGAAGTTATTTCTGCATTAAAATGCTTTAATTATTATTAAAAAGAGAATGTGGGAGAAATTTAATAAAGTGCATGATCTGCTGAAGTCATATGGCATGGAACTCAAGCATTCATATGAAATTGATAAAAGAGAATATTTGTAGCTCCAGTTGAAATGAGGAGCCCTTGGTGTTCTCTAGGCTTGGTTGTTTTCTTGCAGGCATTTCATTATCCAACATGTTGATGTTACCTAGTTTAGGTAATGAAACATTTGCAAGAAAACAACCAAACTCAGAGAGCACCAAGGACCACTTGTATGAAACCATCAGTCATGAGGGTCAAGTCTCTACATAGCAGACATATCAAAGATTGCACATACTGGCTTATGTACAATAATTACTGTAGCGTATATTTTTGCTGCACAGAATTCCTCAAATATATTTATAGTTTTGCAAATAGAAACATCTTAAATAAATGTGTATCAATAAAGGCTAGCTGGTTTTTAATTGAGTTTAAGCCTAATTGGGGTCAGTTTTATTTATTTAAAGAAAGAATCAGTCACTATCCTTATGTTATTTTGAAAATCCAGTTGTTCACTATAAACTTCATTAGAGTTGGGTGACAAATAAATTCAAATTTATGCACAGTCACCCATGCCCTCGTCACGTCTCGCCTGGACTACTGCAATGCTCTCTACATGGGGCTCCCCTTGAGGAGCACCCGGAGGCTCCAACTGGTCCAGAATGCGGCCGCGCGGGTGATTATGGGAGCGACGTGGCGCTCCCATGTAACACCTCTCCTGCGCGAGCTGCACTGGCTCCCGGTGGTCTTCCAGGTGCACTTTAAGGTGTTGGTTCTCATCTTTAAAGCGCTCCATGGCTTAGGGCCAGGATACTTACGACACCGCCTGTTGCTACCGATAACCTCCCACCGGCCAATACGCTCTCACAGAGAGGGCCTCCTCAGGGTGCCGTCGGTCAAGCAATGTCGGCTGGCGGCCCCCAGGGGGAGAGCCTTCTCTGTGGGGGCACCCGCCCTGTGGAATAAGCTACCTCCTGGAATACGACTGATCCCGGTCCTCCGGACCTTCCGTAAGGCCCTGAAGACTTATTTATTCCAGCAAGCCGGCCTAGCCTAAAGGGTTTTTAATGGGATTTTTTAAATTTTATAGACTTGGGGTTTTAAAATGGGAGGCCGATTGATTTAATCTTTTTTAATTATCTTAACTTTTGTATTGTATGTATTTTAATTTTGGCTGTTCACCGCCCTGAGTCCCCTTGGGAGAAGGGCGATATACAAATTAAATTAATAATAATAATTAATAATAAATAACTAAATAATAAAATATCACCAACTCCCATAGATTATGGGCATTTTTGGTATTAAAGAACTCAGATAAGATGGATTTCTGCATTTTGATGCTGAATACTTGATTACATTAATTACATTCCTTATATTAATTACATTCCTCAGAAACTTAGACTCAAAGTTTTAATGTTGTCAGTTTCTTCTTCTGAAAAGTAGTAGTTCCAGCTGATAAAGTTAGTGACATTAGGAATACAATGTTTTGATTGTTCATCTCTTATCTCCATGCATTAAGATTGATGCCTTCTAATTATAATCTAATAGGGACTTCCCAAAATAGCATTTTATCATGTGTAACTGATTCAGAGCAGCCACACTGCTAATAAACAGACATAAAAACCTTAGATTGGCCGATTCAGAGCTATGAAGTGGAAAATTTGAAAAGTTATCACCTTTCTAACAGGGTATATGGTGGCAGGACAGCCATAAGAATAACAGTAGCCTTTTTTGCACTGACTAGGCTGTGTTTCTACACAACGGTCAAGTTAGGAGCGGCTTTCAAAACCTGTCGCTACATGTTTGCTCGTGGGCACGTATGTGCTTGCGTGTACGCGTCCAGGCAGGTGGGCGGAGCCTCCCACCGCCGCCACTACCCACCACTGCGTCAAGTTAACAATCAAGCAGTTGCTCATAATTCAGGGCATGCCTCGTTTTCTTTATTCCATTATTTCTTGGGCATAGCCTTGATTCACAGAGAAACTTGAAGTCATTTTCCAAAACTGTATGGCTATCCTTGTAACCAAACATTAATTGTCCAGTTCCAAGGATATTTTTTATTGTGGTAATTCTTATCTAGTCTTGGGTACTTATTGCATGCTTAGAAGTGGAAGCACTTTGATTTCACTCAAGGCAAATGAAATTCCTGGTCATCCTCATCTAATATAATTTATTCTTGAGCTGCCCTATTCTTTATTGGCATTGTAAGAATTTTAACATAATTGTTTTCTTCCTTGATAATAGAATATGCTATTGCATATAAGCTGCAACTATTTTCAAGATTCAAGTGTAAGTGAAATCCTTTGCATTTCTCCTTCTCTGGAAGAGACAATGATATGTATTCTTACTTAATTTCTATTGGCCTCTCTATTCTTCAATTAGCTATTTTTTGCAATAGAAATACCCCAGATTTTTTGACACATTTTCATTGTTATGAAGGGTTGAAGACCACAACTTCAACTTCTGACTCTCTTATATTTACATTTTTTAATTTGGTCTTAAGGGGCCAATTCAGTGAGATCATTGACTGTAGATCTCTAGTACAGATATTAAACACTAAGTTCGCTGTTTCCTCCAGACTATCACAAGTCTGATAAAACATATTTTTATTATATAAACACTTGTCAGGCTCTATTGGATCCAGTAGATCTTCCTGTGCTCATCTCCAATATTCTATTTTACAGATAAAGAACTCTTATCTCCATACCTGAATATATAATATGGAAAACCAAACAAACCAAATATACTTTTGTGAACAAAAATAGCAAGCAAGATGTGCTAAAAATGGGAACATATGGGTCCTATTATGTTCTCTTTTTGAAAGATTTTAAAATAAGTCTATCTAGTGCTAAGTACTATTCTTATTTTAAAATGTTTCAAAAAGAAAATATAATATAGCAGGAAAAAGGTTAGTACAAGATATTCCTAAAATATTTTTTCTTAAAAGCAATTAATTTTTTAAAAAAGCAAATGCATACCATTAGAAATAAAAGAACATAATACAGTTTTAAAAAAGACTAACTAAAATGTGATAAATGCAATGTTTATTTTTCAGCAATATTTATTACGCAAAGTAGTATATTATTAAAAATATTTTCTTGTGTTTACATATGCTTCAATAATCAAAATAAAGAACATTAAATCCATGAATATAAGAAAACAAAAATGTACAATTACTTTGTCCAAAACAAACAAATGAACCAGAGGTGAAATTAAAGTAATTTTTATTCTGAAAAACTATGAATTCAAATTCAAAGGAAATGTTACTAATGGTAAAATGTTAGATGTTAAAAATACATTTCTGTGATATTCTACTATCTTTTCAAATGATTATTTTACAAAATTTAGCAGGAGATCTATGGACCCATAAATCTACACTTGACCCCTGTCTCCCTGACTTCATTGTTTACAAACCATGCCTGTCCAAAACCCACTCCTGGGACCTCAGCAATTGAAACACAAAGCAGCAGCTGTTTAGCAACATTTCTAACCCTAAACAGCAAATGCAATCAGATTTCATTTCACTAAATATCCAGGCCTCTTTCAGTGCAGAGAGAGAAACAATAGCCATTATTTTATTAAAGACATTCATTTGGGGAGGGGGGGAGGGCAAACACAAGTAGATCCAAATTCACGGGTTCAACTTTTTACCATAAAAGCATAATCATAGAAACATACAATATAATTATGTACCATAACGTAGTTTATTAGATACAGTGTTTCAGTAAAAGCTATATAATGGTCATATTTTAAAGTTACACCTTAGATTTCTTTTCTTTCCTCATTCTATGCTGTTTGTCACATAGAAGAGCCATTCTTGGAAAACGTATGTAGATACTTCAGATCTAATTTGGGACTACATCAAAAGTCAGATTCTGTGAAAGACAAACTAGGTTTACCCCCTTTCCTTCTCCAAATAATTTGACAAAAATACAACTTCACAGCAATGTCTGCCAAAGGAAGACTCTTTAGAGAACAGGCAGTTAGTTGGAGGTTTCCAAAGCATCCCTCTGAAAATTACATAGTTTGCCCTCCTTCAGGGCACCCAGACCCATCATATGCAAAATGGATGCTTCACAACAATTTTAGCCTCCTCCTCCCAGACCAATCGGATGAAGATGAGTTTGAATTACAGTGGGCAAGGCCTTCGTCCACCATGGTTTCATCCAACCCCACACAAATGCACAACAGTTTTGCCTTCTCATCTCCCGGGTCTCTAGTGAGCATCCTCTGAAGAGGAGACAGACATATCTGGCTCGGAGCTGGAATGTTCATTCCGCCCTGAGCTTCAGCAACCTGTCACCCACGGGCAGCCCACCACTCCGCCCTGCAGGGTCTACCCAGTTCAGCACCAAATTACTCCCTGGCCTCGCAGCAGGCAAACCAGCGCCTGCTCCGCCTGACTTAACCTTCAGCTCTCCTCCCTTCCCGGCGCACAGCGGCGGCAGGGGGAGGCGTTGGGAAAGGAAGGAAAACAGCGGCGGCAGCAGAGGCAGAGGCGGCGACATATCTCCCAGTTCTCTTTTGTAGCTCCGGAGTTTGTCCCCCATTTGTTTCCGATCTCAAAGCTCCTTACCTCTGCTTCTTCGCCTGGGGTTTTAGCTGTTTCAGTGGACCGGGCAGCCTCGCTAGCAGAGCAGCAGCAGCAGCAGTAGCTGCTGCCTTCTCTCCCCTCTTGCAGCTGGAGCAGATGACGGACCTCCTCCCTTCCTTCCGTCCGTGTCCTAGCAGCGTACGTATCTGTCAAGCTCTGCCAGCGGTTCCGGGTTGGCAAGGAGGAACCAATATACGTCCGCTACCAGGCGTCCTTCCCCGTCCTGCTTTGCCCACCCCTGCCGTCTTCCTCTCCTCCTTCTTCTCCTCTTGCTGTTGTCGCCGCCGCTGCGGTCTGACGTCTGAGCAGCCCTGACTTCCCTCAGTCTTTCTCTCACTCCTCTGGGGCGGGAAGAGAGGCGGGGCAGGGCAGTAAGAACCTAGGCGCGCGTGCCCGCCTCCAAATTGGTGGTGGGTTGCTAGGGCGCATGCCTGCCACCGGCGGGAGAGGCGAAGGCTAGAGCGGGAGCTGGCACGCGCCACCGACCTCTGCGCGGCGCGCGCAGGCAGTAGGCGCGCAGGGGCCCTTTCCCGTCCTCTCCCAGGCAAATACATCTCCGAGAGACAGTTGAGCGACGAAAAGTGGCGTTGATCCAGGGAGGAAGAGGAAGGCGGGATTGTGTGTTTTTGCTGGTGTTCTGAGAAGGGACCGAGTGGACGGAGAGAAAAAGAACCCAGGAAAAAAAGGGGAACGACCGCGGAGCAGAATAAAGAGAAATGGCTATAAAGTTGGAGATGGTCACCGTAGGGGTACCCAGAGGTCGTATATTTTATTTGGAATGGCCCATATATGTGAGCGAAGGATTTGTTGCCTTAAAAATCACTAGGATAAGTTGCCAGTGCTATCTAATTTCATCAACCTCTAATCATTCCATGATGTGTTGTACTACCAAAACAATGTCAAACCATCTCAGCGGTGGGATGTTTGCTACTTTCCTTAATGTCTTGAAAATATAACCCAAGATAATTTATAAACTAAAGTTAGTGTAAATTCTGTTTTAGTAGGATGAATCATTGTAATTACACTTACTGACTTATTTTTAGGACTCTAGACCAGGGGTGAAATCTAAAAATTTTGCCTACGGGTTCTGTGGGTGTGGCTTGGTGGGGGGGGGTGTGCCCTGTGACTGAGTGGCATGGCCAACTTGATGTCATTCACAGCCATGTCCACTCAGTCACAAGACTCCCCCACACCAAGCCATGTCCACACAACCCAGTAGGAAAACTTTTTAAATTTCTATTCTGCCACCTGCTTGCCACCCGCTTTCCCTTCGCTTTGGGTCGGGGGTGGCCCAGGGATGCGCTATTCCCCGGGGCCTTGGAGCTGCTGACCGCTTCAACCGGGTCAGGGAATGCACCATTCCCTGACTCTGGCCTTGCCCCAGAGCCACCGCCTGCTCACCACCTGCCTCAATCGGGTCAGGGAATGAACCATTCCCCGACACCAGCCTTGCCCTGGAGCTTCCGCCAGCTGTCCCTTCGCCACGCGGCATGTCCTTACCTTTCTCCCGCGGCTGGCTGCCAGGGAAGGCAAGCGCCCGAAAGTTACCAGAGCCGCTCTCCTTCTTGAATGTGCCGCCACCATTGCCGCCCTGTTCCACGCATTGGCTGCGCAAGCGCACACCCAACCTGCCACTGATGAATGAAATAAAAGGTGTGTGCTTGCACAACCAAACTTAGCTCAGACAACCTACATAGCCAGCTATGACCCCTATAACAGCCAACAGAATACATGTTCTTACACAGGAACAGGAAGTTCAAGTGCAAAGCCCAAGAGAAGGTATAAAAGCCACCCACTCTCAACTCCATGTGGTCAGCTACCCAGAACCATGTGCTTGGTGGTTCTATTCATCATTAAACCATCTTTCCAATCAACCTCCATGTTTCCAGTGTCTTTGTCCCAGATTGGACCTGAACCAGATGGATATTTCTTTCAACAGTACTTAATAATTTGTAAAAATAATTAGGAATGTAAACATGCACAACATGTTTAACAACTGCAAAAATGTTGAAGTATATTAATTTTATCACGTAAAAATTATTAAAAAGTGGATGATCTGTAGCAAAGACCATAAATGGTACTTTCACATGACTTAAGCTGTACGTTTAAGTTGTATGTTCAATGTAAGTTGAACATAAATTGTTCACAAGGATATGCAATATTTCTGTTGCTTTTATTAATAAAGTGGAAAGTTATAAATCTAAACTCATATAAGGAATTTAAGGACAGGAAAGACATCTTAGGAAGTCTGAAAAGAGTCAAAAGCTAGAGAGCTTAGGCTGCAATGCAGTCCAGAAGATAAATGAGTGGCTGATAGCCATCATTCAACTAATAGAAAAGCCATCTGTAGGAAGTTTTTTTGTTTTAATAAACCGAAGACGAAAATGCTTTTCCTAATATTTATAGCACAATACAATGTTTTGGGAAACACTTGAATAGCAGACTGCATCATCAACAAAGAGGTAACCAAGGATATAATAATGGGAATTGAATTCCAAGGCATGTGACACTGTTCTGTTTATGACAATTGGAAACAATCTAGCATGAGGAGAATATTGCTCTAGATTTCTTCATAAATTCCTATGCTGTGGGCAAGTTTGCTTATTTAAAGTGTTTACTAAACAGTAAGAAAAAGTTAATTTAACTGAGACTAGAGCTGTGATGGCGAATCTATGGCACGTGTGCCGGAAATGGCACGCAAAGCCATCTCTCTGGACATGCGAGCCATCACCCGTTGCTCTTCCGGGTTCTGGCGTACTGGCCAGCTAGTCTTCACGCATGTGGGAGCCCAGAAATCGGAAGAGCAGCTGCCTGGTGCACATGCACCCACCAGGAAGATGATGTTCCAGTTTTCTGCTCGTGCATGTGCACCAGCCAGCTGGTCTTTATGTATACATGTGTGCCAGAAGCCGGAAGATCATCTTCCCAACGCATGCATGTGCACCAGGTGGCTGCTGTTCTGGGTTCCGGCATGCCAGCCAGCCGGCCAGCGCACGGGAGCCTGGAAACCAGAAGAGTAGCTGCCCGGTGCGCATACACCCACCGGGAAGATGATGTTCTGCTTTCCTGCATCCACATGCGCACTGGCCAGCTGGTGTTTGTGTGTCTATGCGCCAGAAGCCAGAAGACCAGGTGGTTGGTGCGCATGTGCGTGCCGGAAGATCATCTTCCCAGTGTGCACATAAGCACCGGATGGCTGCTCTTCCGGTTTCCAGCACATGCACACCTGCATGCCCCCGTGCCGAAAAGGTTCGCCAACACTGCTCTAGAGGAAGCAAACTTTGTTAATATAATGATTTATGGAATTGATCCATTTTGTTCAGGTAATGTTGGGATGGCTAATCAGCATTCTAATTCTTCTGGTTTACCTCTCTTTCCCTTTCTAAAGCACATGGAAAGTTTTCAGCAATGATACTAAAGTGACAAAATGTATGTCTTGATGCAGATAATGTGATTATGTCACAACTTCTGGTACAAACATCTAAACTGCATTTATTTGTGTGCTCATATTGTGGGTACACATGTTATTTGCTCCATGGATTATTTCAACATAACTTTCTAATATTTTTTCTTGTCTCACCTTTTTAAAAAGATACTGTTGTAAACTGCTGGGAAAATTTAATAGAAAACTATTCTTTTTCATAAGTGGATGCCCATGCCTGTATGTAACCAGGCACTTCTAGCAGTCCTTGGCTTAGGTAATAATTAGTATAGAATTTATGATATCAATTAGTGCTATAAGTGAAATGTACCAAATAGGAAAACACATTTTAAGCACTATTGTACATTTCTGTCATAAGCAGTTATTCAGCAACAGAATTTAGATGTAATTTAATTTTATAACCCACAGTCAATTCATAATCAATTGATTTGAAGAATCTCAAGGAACATAAAAAGTAAAGGTTTCTGAAAGTAGTTTCAATATAACTGGCTACACTCCTATAAAGATTTACTTGTGGACCACCCTTACAGAAACTTTATAGAACAGTATAAACTTTAACACTATTCCTTTTGTTGACGATATTGATATGGCTGGTAGAATTTCTGGAGGTCAAACATTTCTCATTTCTAATTTAAACTACATGCTGAAAGTAATAATATTTTTCCTTAAATCCACATTATTTAACAATTGTATCATTCCTGTTAATTATGTCTTTATTAGATAATCCTAGAGAGAAAGCTTTCTCTTTTATCCAAACACCCTTTATTCATTGTTCAGTTTTGTAGATCTCTTCTAAAGCTTTCAGATAAATGGAACAGTTTTGTGATATATGTTAATAATCAAGGTGCATTTTATAACATTTTTTGAAATATTTTTGGAACTACTATCAACTGAAAACTGAGCAGCACCAAAAACTATACAATTCATTATAAATCATGTTAGAAAGTCAAGAGTTGTAACAAAAGACAATATGAAAAGAAAGACACATGGCTTCATGAGTGGATTCAAAATAAGGTAACTTCAATGGTGATGTCGCACTTTTGTCTAAGGTATAGTCCTATGCATTTTTTTAAAGAGTACTATAAGTCTAATGTGACTTCTGAATCAATGTACATAAAAGAAATATACTATTTTAAATCTGTACTGCTTTGTATTATTTATTTTTTTTAATTTGATTTATATGTCGCCCTTCTCCGGAGACTCAGGGTGGCTTACAATGTGCTAAGCAATAGCCTTCATCCTTTTGTATATTTATACAAAGTCAGCTTATTGCCCCCACAACTGGGTCCTCAATTTACCTACCTTAGAAAGGATGGAAGGTTGAGTCAACCTTGAGCCTGGCGAGATTCGAACCTGCAGTAATTGCAGGCAGCTGGTCTTAATAACAGGGTGCTTTAAACCACTGTACTACCAAGGCTCCTTGGTAGTACAGTGTTAAACAGTATTAAAGTATTTTACAGTATTAAAGCCTGTTTTTTGTTTTTTTGGCAACCGTTCTTCTAATGTGATTATATATGGTACTTTTCAGAAAATGTCTGAATGTCTGGTTCCATGTGCAAATCATATCTATAAATTAATGAGTCTCATTTAACAGTCCAGATATGGATTAGTTCATCAGTTTATTATTTTTCCAGCTGTGTACGTAAAAATCCTCCTAAACTGATGTTTGAAATCTCAGAATATGCTGGAACAATCTGCGACAGCTCCTACAATCAGTACCAGCTTCAGAAGAGTTATATTTATTGTGCTTAGCAGCTAATGTCATGGTGATGGCACATGACATTATATTATGAAGCACATAAAGAGTGATCCAAATAGCATATATAAGACTACATAATGTGTGTAAAAATGACCCCGGTAGTACATGGTATTTTGTTATAAACAAAATTATATACAGTTGAAATGTCATGTCTGTTCCTGAGAAATTGAGGCTGGAAGGTGGGCAACCTTTTGTCTGATGCCCTGATCATCCCTAGGCACATTGCATCTTTATGAATCTATTACCTCACTGCACTGCTGAACATAGCACAAGAAAAAGAAGCCAAATGCTCAGAATTGTCCTTTTGTTTTTGATAACATTTTATTTTAAAAAATATATTAAAAGAACATTATTATTATAATCCATGCAATTTATATTCAAATTGTATTAAATTCTGCATGATTACTCTGGAAAATTGAATTTCAGGCTTTAAATCTATAAATATCATTTATTACAATCAAATGGGTCAGCAAAAAAAGATAAAAACAGTCTTCATTTAAAGACCCATATACTCCATGTATATACTATGTACTTAATAGGTCTATTTTGTTAGATATGAAAATACAGCAGAAAAACACAAAGCCTGCAAACTACAGTGACATTTAGAAAATGTCACATAATGGGCCATGGTGATATTAACATCATATAGTTTTTTCAGGTGGAATTTTTAAAAAAATCATAGTATAGCCCCGTGATGGCGGACCTGGCAGGTATTACAGAGACCTGGTTGGGCAATGAAGGGGGGGTCCCCCTCGTAGAAATATGCCCACCAGGTTTCCGCGCATTCCATCAGCCAAGGACTCGGGGCAGGGGTGGAGGTGTGGCGGTCATTATAAAGGAAGGTCTTGACCCTAGGGAAGTCACTGTCCCTCAGACAACCGGATGTGAGTCCCTCGTGAAGTGGGGTTATGGGTTACAGATGGGCCTGTTGATTGCGTACCTGGCTCCCTGCCACGTATCAGCAGCCCTGCCTGAGCTCCTCAATGTAATAGCTGAGGTGGCGGTTGAGACTCCTAAGCTACTGGTTATGGGAGATTTCAACCTGCCATCCATTGGTGAAACGTCTGAAGGGGCTCGGGAGTTTATGGCTTCCATGACGGCCATGGACCTGACCCAATTAGTTCATGGCCCTACTCACACGGGGGGACACACTCTGGATTTGATCTTTATCTCTGACCAGTGGCTGAATGGTTTAGATATAGGGGATATAGTCATCGAACCCTTATCATGGTCAGACCATTCTCTCCTTAAGCTTGACCTTCTGACCACTACAACCCACCACAGGGAGGCGGAATCAATTAAATGGTTCCACCCCAGGCGCCTGATGGATCCTGATAGGTTCCGGATGGAGCTTGGGCCATTTCCTGAGACCTTGGCTCATGACTCGGCTGAAGACCTAGTAGCGTCCTGGGATAGGATGGCCGCTGGTGCTTTAGACCGGGTCGTGCCTTTGCGGCCTCTGACCCGGCGTCGAACCTACCCAGCTCCTTGGTTCTCTGATGAGCTGAGGGGGATGAAACGCCGGAAAAGACACCTAGAGAGCAGTTGGAGGACCAGCCGTTCCGAATCCGACTGAACACTAGTGAGATCTTATATTAAGACCTACTTAGTGGCGATAAAAGCGGCAAAATGTAACTATTTTTCCACTCTTATTGCATTGGCAGATAATTGCCCAGCCACCTTGTTTAGGGTTACCCGCTCTCTACTCCAGCTGAGAGCCTGGGAAGACCCTCTGCTAGGACGAGCTGGGGATTTTGCACAATATCTGCACGATAAAATCGCTCAGATTCGGGAAGGCTTGGACTCTAACTGGGTTAATTCGGATGAAATGACGAGGGCAGATCTTGAGAACATTATCTGGGATGAGTTTGATACCGTGACTCCTGAGGATGTGGACAGGTTAGGAAACCTGAAAGTTTCCTGGGAAAGTTGAATGTGACCACATGTTTATTGGACCCATGCCCTTCCTGGCTAGTGCTGGCTACCCGGGAGGTTACACGTAGCTGGCTCCAGAGAATTATTAACGTTTCTCTGAGCGAGGGATTCTTACCTCCCGCCTTGAAAGAGGCGGCGGTGAGACCCCTCCTTAAGAAGCCCTCTCTGGATCCGGCTGTTTTAGCAAACTACCGTCCAGTCTCCAACCTTCGCTTTTTAGCGAAGGTTGTCGAAAGTGTGGTGGCACGACAGCTCCCACAGTACCTGGATGAAGCTGTCTATCTAGACTTGTTCCAGTCTGGCTTCAGGCCTGGATACAGCACAGAAACAGCATTGGTCGCGTTGGTTGATGATCTCTGGAGGGCTCGGGATAGGGGATGTTCCTCTATCCTAGTCCTATTAGATCTCTCAGCGGCTTTTGATACCATTGATCATGGTATCATGCTGCACCGGTTGGAGGGGCTGGGAGTGGGAGGCACCGTATTACGGTGGTTCTCGTCCTACCTCTGACAGGTCGCAGTCAGTGTTGACAGGTGGACAGAGATCAACCACTTGCGGGGTGCCACAGGGGTCGGTCCTCTCGCCTCTCCTGTTCAACATTTATGTGAAGCCGTTGGGGGAGATCATCCGTGGTTTTGGGGTGCAATGTCATCTGTACGCTGATGACACTCAGCTGTACATCTCCACCACAAACCACCCCAATGATGCCCTTGAAGTGATGTCCCGGTGCCTTGAGGCCGTACGGGTCTGGATGGGGAGAAACAGGCTTCGACTCAACCCTTCCAAGACTGAGTGGCTGTGGTTGCCGGCATCCCGGTACAGCTAGTTAGTACCATCACTAACTATTGGCAATGAGTTATTGACCCCCACAGAGAAAGCTCGCAATTTAGGCATCCTCCTGGATGCACGACTGTCTTTAGAAGATTATATAACAGCCGTGGCCAGAGGAGCTTTCTATCAGGTTCGCCTGATTCGCCAATTGTGTCTCTTTCTAGACTGGGACTCATTACGCACAGTCACTCAAGCCCTCATCATTTCCCGACTTGACTACTGCAATGCTCTCTACATGGGGCTCCCCTTGAAGTGCACCCAAAAGCTCCAACTGGTCCAGAATGCGGCCGCGCAAGTAATTATGGGAGCAACATGGCGCTCACATGTAACACCTCTTCTACGTGAGCTGCACTGGCTTCCGGTGGTCTTCCGAGTGTGCTTCAAGGTGTTGGTTCTTACCTTTAAAGTGCTCCATGGCTTAGGACCTGAGTACTTACGAGACCACCTGCTACAACCGATAACCTCCCACCAACCAATACGCTCTCACAGAGTAGGCCTACTCATAGTACCATCATTAAAACAATGTTGTCTAGTCGTTCCAAGGGAGAGAGTCTTCTCTGTGGGGGCACCTACTCTTTGGAACAAAATACCCCCTGGAATACGAATAATCCCAGATCTTCGCACTTTCCGACGTGCCCTGAAGACGTTTCAACAAGCAGGGCTAGCATAAACAAAATACCCCCTGGAATACGAATAATCCCAGATCTTCGCACTTTCCGACGTGCCCTGAAGACGTTTCAACAAGCAGGGCTAGCATAAACAAAATACCCCCTGGAATACGAATAATCCCAGATCTTCGCACTTTCCGACGTGCCCTGAAGACGTTTCAACAAGCAGGGCTAGCATAAACATCTAAATTCTATGCCAAGATCTTAGCAGATACACCAAATTGACTCAATTTATTATTTACTGTGTGTGTATATATATATATATATATATATAATTATTATTATTATTATTATATGTATATGAAATCTTAATCTGTTCACCGCCTGAGTCCTTCGGGAGAAGGGCGGTATAGAAATTCAATAAATAAATAAATAAATGGCGAACCTATGGCCCACGTACTAGAGATAGCACGCAGAGCCCTCTCTGGGCACGTGCACTGTCGTCAGCTGCTCTTCCGGGTTCCAATGTGTGCCAGCCAGCTGGTCTTCGCAGGTGCCGGAGTGCTGGAAAATGGCCCCAAAAACTGCCTGAAAATGGCCTGTTTTTTGGCTGTTTTCAGGCCATTTTCAGTGTTTTTCAGGGCATTTTCAGGCTGTTTTTGGGGGCATTTTCAGGCCATTTTTGGGGCTGTTTTTGCCCCCAAAAATGGCCTAGAAATGGCCTGAAAACAGACAAAAAACAGGCATGCACGCCAGCCAGTTGGTGTGGATTTCAGGCACTCTGGCATGTTTCACACATGTTTCAGTTTGGGCACTCAGTACCAAAAAGGTTCACCATCACTGGTATAGTCTATTGAGATAAAGATACTGTAGCAGTAACATTTCTAGTACAACAGCCTTGATGGTACAGTGGTCTAAGCACCCTGTTATTAACACAGCTGCCTGCAATTACTGCTGGTTCGAATCTCTCCAAGGCTCAAGGTTGACTCAGTCTTCCATCCTTTCTAAGGTAGGTGAAATGAGGACCCAGTTTGTGGGGGCAATAAGCTGACTTTTTATAAAATATACAAAAGTATGAAGGCTATTGCTTAACGCATTGTAAGCCGCCCTGAGTCTCCGGAGAAGGGCGGCATATAAATCAAAATTTAAAAAAAAAATGCTAGGCATTTGGGGCACAGATAATTGTTGTCAGGGATTATGAAAGGATATTTAAATTATATGTAAATGTGAACATTTGTTTTCTTAATTATTGGTGAAAATCCAGTTTTCAGTTTCGAAAGGTGGTTAGGTGGAACAATATTTTGTATGTCTATATGAGTACGGTAACTTCAGCATAATACAGAAAAATACTGTTAATATGGCTACTAAAGGAATTAATAAATAGGGTAATAGAAGTCTGACCAGCTGCTACTGCTACTGCTACTGAGCATATTGCAGCAACTAGCTGGATTTTAAGGTGGCTTCACTTAATCCATCAAGAAGCAGAAGCAAACTTTTGGAACAAAGTAGTTTGTTCCAAACAATGTAAACAGGGAAGGCAGATGACTTGAGGCCAAGAAAGAGAAAACCTGCCAGGGTTCCCATTGTTACCTGTTCTTGCTCTCTTTTTCCTTCCTTTTATGAAGAAACAAAAGCAAGAAATTAGGCTGATCATATTTGGATTGAAATCCAACCAGTAGAAGGCAGAAAAAATAATAGAAAATTCTGTTTTCTGCCATTTATTGCAGCCTAGATGTAGTGAGTCTAAATGAGAATGACCCAAATTTATTTGGATGTTCTCAAGGGAGCTCAACATTACTGATGATACTGATAATAAGGCAGCAGTGGACTCACAGTAGTCATGTGACCATTCTCCTCCCTTTTTCCCACCCACTTCCAATTGCTGTAGCTTTTGATGGAATGGGCTGAGCTCTGTTACCATTAGGGTCTGCATCTGAAAAATTTATCTTGGGGTTCATATGCTCTACTACTTCCTCTGGAGCAATGATTTCAGTTGTAGGAGCATCATCAATACTTTGATTTCTTCCAGTTTTTCAAGTGATTCGCCTTGTAAGGAATTCAAGAATACATCGTTATATTATTATTATTATTTTATTATTATTTAAATTTATATACCACCTTTCTCCCGAAGGACTCAGGGCGGTGTACAACCAAAAATAAAAACATAAAAATATAAAATTTAATACAATTTAAAAGTATATTAAACAAATTTGGCCCATATTGATTAAAAAAAACCCTTTTAAAAAAACGAATTAAAAACAATTAAAAGAGCTACGCCAGCCCGGCTTGTGGGAATAGAAAAGTTTTGAGGGCACGGCAGAAGGTGCGTAGATCTGGGATCCTTCATATCTCTGGGGGCAGTTCGTTCCAAAGGGCAGGTGCCCCCACAGAGAAGGCTCTCCCCCTGGGGGCCGCCAGTCAACATTGTTTGACCGACGGCACTCTGAGGAGCCCCTCTCTGTGAGAGCATACTGGCCGCTGGGAGGCTACCAGTGGCAGAAGGCGGTCTCGTAGATACTCAGGTCCTAAGTCATGGAGCGCTCTAAAGATGGTAACCAATACCTTGAAGCGCACCCGGAAGACCACCGGGAGCCAGTGCAGCTCACGCAGGAGAGGTGTTACATGGGAGCGCCACATGGCTCCCACAATCACCCGGGCGGCCGCATTCTGGACCAATTGGAGCCTCGGGTGCTCTTCAAGGGGAGCCCCATGTAGAGAGCATTACAGTAGTCCAGGCGGGAAGTGACAAGGGCATGAGTGACCGTGCGTAAGGAGTCCCGATCCAGAAAAGGACGCAACTGGCGAATCAGGTGGACCTGATAAAAAGCCGCCCTGGCCACAGCTGTCACATGTTCTTCTAAAGACAGCCATGTATCCAGGAGGACACCCAAGTTGCGAGCCCTCTGCATGGGGGCCAATGACTCGCCCCCGATAGTCAGTGACAGTGCCAACTGACTATATCGGGACACCGGGAGCCACAGCCACTCGAAGGCTGTTGGAGGGGTTGAGCTTGAGCCTGTTTCTCCCCATCCAGATCCGCACGGCCTCCAGGCACCAGGACATCACGTCAAGGGCATCATTGGGGTGCTCCAGGGTGGAGATGTACAGCTGAGTATCATCAGCATACTGATGGAACCTCACCCCGAAACCACAGATGATCTCACCCAGCGGCTTCACATAAATGTTGAACAGAAGGGGCGAGAGAACCGACTCTTGCGGCACCCCACACACAAGGCGCCTCAAGGTCGACCTCTGCACCCCTGCCAACACAAACTGTGACTGGTCAGAGAGAAAGGAGGAGAACCACCGCAACACAGTGCCCCCCACCCTAACCCCTCCAACTGGCGCAACATGATACCATGGTCGATGGTATCAAAAGCCGCTGAGAGATCTAATAGGACCAGGACAGAGGAACAGCCTCTGTCCCGAGCCCTCCAGAGATCATCAACCAACGCGACCAATGCCGTTTCCGTGCTGTACCCACGGAATATATGTATTCATCATTAAATTAGAAAACTGTAAATGTAGCAAATATACTCTGGATCACCATAGGTATGAAGAACAGTTTCACTTCTAGCCCTGGTCCTTTTTCTGCTGTTGAGACCTTCTAATAAAATTGTGTATAGGGTTGTCCATTTTTATATACTGTATTGTATATAAAAACCTATATACATATTGGGCAATAATAAGTTGGAAAATCAATATAGATCTTTTAAAAGGAATATTAAAATGGTTATTACATCACACCATTTTCCCCTCTTCCCTTGCCTGCAAGTGCACTCAAGCCATACATGTAGATGCAGTATAGATATAAGTCTGCCTAACTAAATGAACATCCTTTGGATTATACCCAAGCAGACCATCTCCCTATTCCCCTATGGATGTTGCATCTTCCTTGTTAAAAAAAAAAAGACTTTTAACATTTCACAAGGAAGTGTGTATGAAATAGTGGGGGGCCAGTTGTGCGCATGCTCTCTTCCAGTAGGAAGCAGCATAGTTCTTTTATTCAATTAACTTGCATCTGCTCCCTTATTTCCTGGAACTGTGCTTTTATGTACCACAGGCTAATCGAAATAAAATAAGGTCAAATTGCAGTAGCAAGGTCCTATCAAAGAAGATTTGCACAATTGGTTGTTTTAGGGCTTGTTGCAAGGTTTATTAAATGTGGGAACATACACACACCTTTTGAGGGAAAAGAAATGTGATATGTGCAATTCCTTGTGCTACAGATACTTAATGCAACTATCAGATTATAGGTTCTTTATATTAATATTTATATAGATATGCTTATAATGAAACACCTCTCTGAATGCTCAGTTAACTATGTATCCCTAGGCTGCCCCAAAGGTGCTTTTTCAGGAGGCAACTGGACTTTCTTATTTTTTATTTTTTATTTTGAAGATATTTTGCTTCTCATCCAAGAAGCTTCTTCAGCTCTGACAGGATAGTGAGGAATGGAAGGATTTATATTCCTTGCAGACAGCTGGTAATTTGCATCCTTTTAGAGGGTTGTTGAAGCACTTGGAAGTTTATCTGTGTCCTCAGGGTCATCCGAGTAGTGCTCCAGGTTCCTGCAGTCTGCATTTTTTCCCCTTTCCTCTGGAAATCCATTCCTACTCCCACACCATTCAAAGAATAGAATAGAATAGAATAGAATAGAATAGAATAATAGAATAGAATAGAATAGAATAGAATAGAATAGAATAGAATAGAATAGAATAGAATAGAATAGAATAGAATAGAATTCTTTATTGGCCAAGTGTGATTGGACACACAAGGAATTTGTCTTTGGTGCATATGCTCTCAGTGTACATAAAAAGTCAAGAATCACAGGGCACAACACCCAGTGACAGTCATATGGTACAATAAGGGTGTTCATCCCAAATTTCCAGAGGAAAGGAAAACAAAGTCCAGTTGCCTCCTGAAAAAGCACTTTTGGGACAACCATGACCTGGATGACTGAGCATTTCTATAGACTTTCCATCCCTAGGTTGTGTATAGATGGAGATGTATTTAGTAAACAAGCAGATCTCAATGTTCTAGCACTAATGGTTTCACAATATTTTTTCTCTAATCTTACACAAGAGTTATAATTTATTTGGAATTTAATTCCAAATTTAATTTAATAAAAAGAGTTTTTCCTCTCCTTCCCTGCTATAGAATGGATTTACTGTAGTTGTGATATAAATGAGTTTTCATCTTTTCATGCAGTTGAGATCATTAGACTGTTCTTCCCCAGCTGCAATGTGCTTTCTGCTGGTAATCCAATCTGTTGTCATGATTCCCACTCACCATGCAGAAGTTCTGTGTGTACATGGCAATATACGCTCATAAAGATAATTCTCCACAAGTGAATCTGTGGGTTATACATATATACATTGTGCATTCATAGGGGTGCTCCCGATGTAGCCAGTGCATTCAGCCAGTGCTGTCCTTGAGCATTCTTTCAGTGAAAAGAAAGAGGTCTATAAATTTTCTTCACACTGGATTGTTCAATAATTCAAAAATCAATAATTTTCCAAGGAAAAGTCAATTTAGTGTCAGAGCAATTCTGCAATAATGACAACGTTGATGAAAACGATTCCTTCAAACCTGTGTGGAAAGCCCACCCTAGAAGAATGAAATATTTTGGGAAATATTAAAAAAAAGGCAGGATAGAATATTTCCCCTAAAGGAGAAATGGAAAAAAATCTTAAGGGAGGCAGAAACCAACACCAGTCTCCCTGCCCCCAAGCAGAAACGAGGAGGCCAGCTTTTAGAAATGCATATTTGGTAATCCATTCAAGACAGGATATTTTGACATTCCTTGCAGCAAAGTTTAACAGCTATCAAAAGCAGAATGGTAGGATTAAAAAGCAGCCCTTCATCCAAGATCCAACACAGGATGAAAGCCATTAGCCACAATAGGAACTACCCAACACACTTTCAGAACAGAAGCCCCCAGAACAGTTCAAACTTCAAAGTCACAGAAACCTATAAAGATCCATCCATTCATTCAACCATTTTGTCAGCTGCACCAGAACCACAAACCCTGGTGGTTCTCCTTCATCAATAAACCCTTTTTTCCAGTCAGTCTCCATGTTGTTTCCAGCATCTTTCTCCCAGCTTGGAACTGAACCAGATGGATATTTCTTCCAACACTAGGTTTGATATAACAAGCAGCTTTCTTCATGATAGTACACAGATAATTTGCTATTGCTTCTCCCGGGATGCTTTATTCAGCTCAAATGTTTAACCTTGGAAGATCCTAGGAAGGATTTCCCATCCAAGTATAAACTATCCCTGCTTCTAATAGTTTCTGAGGCTAGACAAAGTTCACCAAATGCTTCCACATGTTGAGGCAAAATTAATAGCAACATCTTCTTCTGAAATAGCAGAATTGTTTTCAAAATGAAAACAATAAAATCATGTCCTATGGAATAAGATAATAAAAACAAGAGAAATCCAACATATAAAAGAATGACAAAATACAGCAGGTAGTTCTGTAAGAGTCATTTTCTTGCTATTCTGTTACTGGTAAATGCTCATATAAGTAAGTGGTATTTGGTTGCCATTTCAGCCTGGAGGGATGGGGGTCAGTTTTCTATACCAGTAAAGCATTCTAGGATAAGATGCTGAGAAGACTATGTGCTAATTACTATACAGTGAATTGGGTCCACAAGAAGCCTTTTTCTAGCTGTCCTTAAAACATGAATTGGAAGATAATTGGGGAGGGGTCTTCTACAGTTTTAGATCCCAAGCCATTTAAAAGTTTTAGCATTTGGAGAATCTGGAAGCGGTGCAGCGTGACTGGCTGGGAAAATGCCGGGCTCCGACGTGCTCGGCAAAAACCAGCCAGATGAACCAACACTGGGGGGGTCTTTGGACCGAAGCTGTCCTGCAGGGACAGTGAAGAAAGAGAGGCAGCTCAGTGTCTAAAGAGGGACAGGCAAGTCCCTTGGATAGCCCGAGAAACTCTCCCCGAGCCGGTGATGGGGGGTGGCGGGTGGCGATCAGAGTGAATCGCCATGAAGCTGGAGCCTCTGGAGCAAGCAATGTGCAGGAGGGAAGATTTGGACAGAGTGCTGGTGTTGGGTGAGTGATTAGTCAACCCACAGACAATAAAAAGAAAATTCTAAATATTTTTAACTATTAAGCTATTACTAAAATTATCCCGGCATGGAAATTGCGGCTAAATAGCGACGAGGGGAGATGGCAGATGGAAAGAGAAAGTGAGAATGACAAGCGCGCCATAGAAGAACCCGAATAAAGAATAAAGATTTAAAAGTGATTGATAAATGGAAATGTAGACTTCCGGTTGGATCCGTTGTCATCGCTAGACGGTCCTTTTAAGACCGCCAGCCCTGCTGCCCGTAAAGAGCCGCCTCTACAGCTGAGAGGTGGCTTGGAAAACTCCACGATCCGGAGGAATCGGGAGAAGAGCCAGCGTGACAAGGTAGAGCCCCTTTCGAAGTCCCCAGATTGTTTTTTTCGGCTTCTGGGGAGGAAGTAGGGTGAGGCTCCCTATACAGCGTGCTGAGGCTCCGGTCTCCGGAGACAACTCTGCCTTTAGCAGAGCCAGACGATACAACCAATGAAATGAGTGATAGCCAAGAAAATTTTTAAAAATAAGCAGGGTGGAATCTGGACCTGAAATTCAAACCGCAAGTATTTTTACTAGCCCTGTGAATGAATTTAGTAACTGAGAAAAAGCAAAAGTTCTTTTAAAATGGCGCCCGGCTTTAGCAATAAGGAAAGCTGAAAGCGAAAGTGGAATTGTTTGAGTTCATTGCGCTACAAAGTAACAAAAAAGTAACAGCGCTGGCCAGAAGAAAAGGGAAAAGTTTTTTTTAAAGTGACTTGATTTGTTTCCTCTCCCTTGGGACTTGACTAAAGCTGGGGAAATTCTTGAAAGGTTTTTGTGGTGGAAAGGGGGAGAGGATATCCTTTTTAGAAAGAATCAGGCTGCGTGGAAGAATGGCTTCAAAGTAGACAAAGCCAGCTAAAGCTGCTGGGGGGGAGGGGCTCTCCCACTCACAAGCCAGAAGAGCAGCCTTTAAGTTTGCAAACACAGAGCCAAACACAAGAGTCTGGATTTAGAGATTTGAAGGAATTTATTGCTGTGGCTCTGAAGAATCAAAATGAAGTTTTAGACCAGAAATTTGAAAAGTCTCAGCAGGAATTTAAGGAGGTGGTTGAAGAAAAGTATGACAAGATGAAACGGGATATATTGACAGCTATGACTGGTTTGTCAGAAGTAGTGGTCCAGATTGATAAGAAAGTGGAACACCTTAGCTCAGAAGTAGAATCTAAAATGAAGGAAGCTGATCAAAAAATTTCCAATGTTGATAATAAAACACAAAGGCTTGAAAATGAAGTCACAATGATGCAATTTAGATTTATGGAGATTGCAGTAAGACTCAGAGGCATAAAAGAGAACAATAGAGAGGACTTGAGAAGGGTCTGTGCTGATGCTCTTGCTGTAATGTTAAAGGTTGACCCTGAGGAGATTTTATGCAAGATAGACAAGGTCTATAGAGTGAATTCCTGGGTGGCAAGGCAAAGGCAATTGCCTAGAGATGTGGTGATATATTTTACAGATAGAAGAATAAGAAATGACATCTTACAAAAGTCTTTCATTTCTACTATTCAAGTGGATGGAAGAGAGATTGGGATTTACAAAGAGTTGCCACCTAAGATGCTAAGAGATAGAAAAGATTTTGGATTTTTGGTGACTGAATTAAAGAAACAACAAATTCCATTGAGATGGGACACTCCAGTTGGCATAATATTGAGGTACCAAGGAGAGAGATATCGATTAAATACTCCTCAAAAAGCGGAAGAATTTTATTTTAATGTTTTTAAACATGATGCAGCATCTCCACGTACTTCCTCGGTGTTAGCTATGGAGGAGGGTGAGAAAGACAAGCAATTTGAACAAGAGCTTGAAGAGCAGAGGAAGCAGATGGAGATGGAGACATTGGAGATACAAGGAGCAACAGGGGTTTTTTTAGATAAACCTTTGCTGGATTTTCCCTCAGAGCCTTTAGGTGAACCACCTAAAAATACAAGAGAAGTCGCAGTGGATCTTGACTTGATGCTGCATACTGCTAAAGATCAGCATATAACTCGAGCAGCTTACAAACAACTTCTAGAGAAACAACAACACCAGAGCTCTAAGCTACCACAAGATAAACAGGGAGTCAATGGTAAAGCACAAAAATCCGAAGCCATGGGAGGAGCTAAGCCGAAGACTACTAGTTTGGAACAGCAACTTCAGCAAATGCTCTTATCGCTTCAGGGGACTATAGATGATAATTAAGTTTTTATCTTGGAATGTGAATGGATTGAACTCACCACAGAAAAGGAGGAAGATATTTCACTATTTGCGACAATTTAATAACGATGTTATTTGCTTATAGGAAACTCATATTAGAACACAAGATCAAAAATATTTGATAAATTCTAGATTAGGAACACAGTTTATAGCTTCAAATTCGGAGAAAAAGAATGGTGTAGTGATTTATATAAACAAAAGACTGTCAACAAAAATTATAGAAGAAGATGATTGTGGAAGATATATAGCAATAGAACTTTTTACAGACAATGGTCCAACTCTGGAATTTATGCTCCTAATCAGCAACAAGAAAACTTTTATAAACTATTGCATTCTAAAATACTACAATAGGACTAGAGATCTATCTTAATTATGGGAGATTGGAATGGAGTAATAGATCCTAAAATAGATAAGAAGAGTTTCGCAAAATTATGTGTTAAATTACCACAGTCTTTTTTTGATATGAAAGAAGATTTGGAATTGAAAGATATATGGAGAGTGCATAACCCAAAAGAATTGGACTTTACTTTTTTTTCGGACAGACATAGATCCTTCTCTAGGATTGATTTTATTCTACTTACGATTGACTTACTTTTAAAAACAAAGAAAACAAAGATATTTCCGAGGACTTTATCTGACCACAGCCTGGTATGGATAGAAATAGAAATGGGAAAGAATGAGAGAAGATCTTGGAGACTAAATGAAAATTTGTTTAGATATGAAAAGAACGTAAATGAACTTAAAAAACACATGAAGGAATTTTTTGAAATGAATTTGAATAAGGGTACCCCCATTGAAATTGTCTGGGATGCGAGTAAGGCGTATATGCGGGGGGTACTGATTTATATGAACTCTAAACATAAATCAAATCGACAAAGAAAAAGATTAGGACTGGAAGGGGAGATAAAGAAAAAAGAGCAGTTGCTGATAAAAAATCCAACAGATGAAAAATTACAAGGAACTATAAAACTTTTGAAAGAACAATTCCATATGCTTACAGCGGAACAAGCAGCAACTAATTTACAATTTGCGAAACACAATACATTTTGCAATGCCAATAAACCGGGCAGGTGGTTGGCTTACACATTGAGGAAACAGCAGAGTACTCGGACTATTGGTAGTATTGAGTATAGAGGGAAGGAAGTATATCAACAAAGACTAATCAAAGAAACCTTCTTAGATTATTATACTAAACTATATGCCAAAGATGATATACAGAATGAACTTATAAATAAATATTTAGAAGAAAAGAGAGTTATAAAAATTTCTAGTGATCAAAAGGAAAGAACGAGTCTACCAATAACAGTTGAGGAGATTATTGTTGCCATCAAACAATTGAAAACAGCTAAAGCTCCAGGAACGGATTGTTTAACTGAGGTGTACTATAAAACTCTACAAGCAGAAATGATTCAACATCTTAAAGACTTATTTTGTAGCATACAACAAGGGGGAAAAATACCCCCTTCATGGAAAGCAGCCTTTGTTTCTTTGATACCGAAAGAGGAGGCAGGCTCTACAAAACCGGAAAATTTTAGACCAATATCTCTCCTGAATACGGATTATAAAATTTTTGCGAAAGTATTAGCCAACAGATTAATGCCAGTTATTCAAGAGGTGATTCATCATGATCAAGCAGGATTTATAGAAGGCAGATATATGAAGGATAATGTGAGGCAAATTATAGATTTATTGGAATATCTTGAGAAGAATAAACAGATCTCTGCAATGCTGGTGTTTTTGGATGCGGAGAAGGCCTTTGATCGAGTGAATTGGAACTTTCTATTAAAGACTTTAAAAAAGATGGACTTCGGGGATCAGTTTGTACAGGCGGTTTCAGCAATCTATCAAGAGCAAACAGCACAAATTATTATTAATGGAAGTTTAACTACAAATTTTAGTATAGAAAAAGGCACAAGACAAGGTTGTCCGTTATCCCCGTTGTTGTTTATTCTAACTCTAGAAGTCTTGTTGAATACAATACGGGACTCGAGCACTTTGAAGGGAATAGTGATAAGGCAAGAGGATTATAGAATAAGGGCATTTGCAGATGACCTGGTTGTTACCCTAACACAGCTGATGGAATCAATAATTCAGATGAAAGACATTATAGAAGAATATGGTATGGTATCAGGATTCAGACTGAATCAGAAAAAAACCAAGATGATAGTTAAAAATATGACAGTTGATCAAAAGAAGGAATTGGAGAGGAAGGCAGGCTTTGAAATAGTATCAAAGGTGAGATATCTAGGAGTTCAAGTTGCAGATTCAAATATAAAACTGTTTCAAAATAATTATGAGGTGTTGTGGCGAAAGGTACAAAAGGATATGGAAACCTGGAAAAAATTGCAGCTGTCTCTACTTGGAAGAATAGCAGCAGTTAAAATGAATGTTCTACCTAGATTTTTATTTTTGTTTCAAATGATTCCGGTGCTTAAAAATGATAAACACTTGATGGAACGGCAAAAAGGAGTGAATATGTTTGTTTGGAATGAGAAAAAGCCAAGAGTTAAACTGAAAATTATGCAAGATATTCGTGAAAGGGGTGGTCTTAAACTTCCAAACCTGCGATTGTATTATGAAGCAGCAGCGTTTACACAAGCAAGTGATTGGTTTGGAAGGATAAAGACTGGAATATTGAATATTGAGAGCTATGACCTTGAATTTGGTTGGCTTGCATATTTATTTTATGAAAACAAGGTGGATAAAGTATTTAATAGCCATATACTTAGAAGCTCCTTGATGAGAGTTTGGAAGAAGCACCGACTTAAATGGGATTATAAAATACCGTTGTGGTTGGATATTGGTCATATCATACGGAATATAAATATAAAGTCACTCGGGGGGGTTTTATACAAAGAAGTACTTTTTAATGATCGGGGCAGATGGCAGTTGAAGTCATTAAACACACTGTTGGAAGAAGGGATTAATCTAACTTGGTTACAGTATAATCAACTTCAACTGAGATGGAGAGAAGATCAAAAAACTGGTTTAATGTTGCATGAAGAAGAATTGGTTAGACAGATAAAAGATAGAGGTCCAATGCATATCAAGAGGGTTTATAATGTTTTGTTAGAAAGAGATTCAGAAAATGAACTGGTTAAAGATTGTATGATAAAATGGGCGCAAAATTTTGCAGAACCAGTTATTGAAACGTGGGAAAAAATATGGGTTCAGAATGTTAAATTTACACAGTCGCAGAATTTGAGGGAAAATTTTTATAAAATGTTTTATAGGTGGCATTTAGATCCTAAGAAATTGTCATGCATGTATCCTAATGTTCAACCAAAATGCTGGAGATGTGATTGCTTAGATGCTATATATTACCATATATGGTGGACATGCAAGAAGGTAAAGGCTTTTTGGATAAAAATTTGGTGGGTTATGCAAAATGTTTTGAAGTAAAAAATTCAATTTTCTCCTCAATTGTTTTTATTGGGTATAGTTAAGGGCTTTTCAGTGGGTGAAACAAAATTGATACTGTATATGGTGACAGCAGCTAGGTTATTGATTGGTCAATATTGGAAAAGGGATGATATGCCTACAATTCAAGAATGGACTTTGAAGATGGCCAGTTTTGCAAAAATGGCGAAGATATCAGCATATTTAAAAGACCAGACTCAGGAGACTTATGTATGGGAATGGAAGAAATGGATAGATTATGTGCAGAATAAATATCAAAGTAGGAAGTACCAGATAGCTTTTAGCTGAATGCTGTGTAGAAATGTATAGTATATAGGGGGCAATATAGCTTATTGTTATGTAGAAATGTATGGTGCACAGGGGGGAGAATAGAGGGGTGGTAAAGTATGATATAATACAATGTGGACGCATTTCACCTTGGGGAAGTCATGGGAGGAGGGGAGGGTTGGGGGGGTTAGGGAGGGATGGGGGGGAAAGGGGGGAAAATTGGTCTTTGTAAAACTTTTTCAATAAAAAAAAAGATAAATGGAAATATAAATCTGGAACTTGGATTCAATTTGGATTGGATTATAAATTGATTGGTGATATATAAAGGTGAAAGAAGATGTGAAAACTGGCTTTTTTCTCTTTTATGACTCGGTAAAAATGGAGGTTGATTACAAGTACAATGGTGATTTGTTAATTAGTTGAGTGGAACTGTGGAGAGACATTTGCAGGAGAAGGAAGGGCATGACATGGAATTGTTCACTTTGAGAAAATCTTTGAAGAAATGAGGGGAAAAAAATAAAACCTTGAACTTTTAAAAAGATAACTGGCGAGAACTAAGGAGGATACGTTTTGCCTACAAGAGGATAGACTTTGATGATTATAAAAGAGGGACCTTAATGCGACTTAAAACTGAAATAATTCAACCCAGAAAGAATAAAATGGAACAGGAACTTAATGAACTGATAAAGACGATGTGTTTGGAAATAAAAGAAATGATTATAAATTTGCATGGAAAATCAAAATCTGAGGAGGCAAAGACAGAGCTAGAATGCACTGAAGATGAAAAGGAAATGACTAATGAGAAGCAAGAAAGAGAGATGGATAATGAAGAAGACAAAGATAGATTGGTGCGGCGTGGCTTGGCTTGGTGGTCATGTGACTGGGTGGGCATGGCCAGTTTGATGTCATTCATGTCACTCACCACTAGAGCCAGGAGCTCCACATTCTGACACAGAACAGGAGCACATTCTGTCTTTCACAGAATGTCACAGAAGCCAGGAGCTGCACAAAAGCACATTCTGCCTTTCTGAAGCCCCCAATGCTTTGAGTTTCCCTCTGGCTTGACTACCCAGGCGACTCTTGGAGCCTTCTCTTGCCCTGCTTTTCATCCCGGAGAGCTGCGCATCCCCCCCCCACCATACAAACCGCCCACACCATTTCTGCAAAGGCAGAGCCTCCCCCTTTCAGGGCGATCCAAAGAGGGGAGGGGGATGCTGCTGAAAAAGCCGCCTTCACCTGGGCCTCCTCCTGCAGCCAAACATGCCCAGCCTTGCTTGCCCTTTCCTCAAATGGGCTGTGCATGGGGCGCTTGGAGAGAGAGAGAGCAAGACAGCTCTCCAACCTCTGTTTGTGTGTGTGTATGTGGGAGGGAGGGAGGGAGCAATCTGAAGCCGAGGCACCCAAACTTCTGGCAGCGGCAGGGGCAGTTTCTGAGCAGCCAGCTCCACCTGACCTACTCCCTGAGTCTTGCCATTCTCCTCACCCCCACTCCCACCTCACTCAAGCAGCGGCTTCCCTGCTCAGCCCCAACAAACTATGCATTCATGGTGCCCACACCAGCATTCCAAGAGAAGCAGAGAAGATCATTGCTTGCAAGCAGACTAGCAGAGGTAGCAAGCGTACGCTGTGCTGTGGGAAAAATGAGAGGTCCTGTTGTCCCGCAGAGTCTACCGCTGCTTGGGGTGTGTGTGAGGAGGATGGCGAGACTCAGGGAGTAGGTCAAGTGAGCTGGCTGACTTAGGGCTGCTCAGAAGCCGCCCGCGCGGCTGCCAGAAGTTTGGGTGCCTTGGCTTCAGATAGCTCCCTCCCTCCCTCCCTCCTGCACACACACACACACACACACACACACACACAAATAGAAGTTGCTCTCTCTCTCTCCAAGTGCCCCATGCACAGCCCATTTGAGGAAAGGGCACACACGGCTGGACGTGTTTGGCTGCAGAAGGAGGCGCAGCGCAATGGGGTTGTTTTGTTCACTGAGGTGGTACTTCGGGTGGGCAGGCGTACGTCTGCAGCTGACAACTATAATGAATATGTCCACCTGCCCTACCGAAGCACCACCGCGGCGAACAAAACAACCCCATTGCTATGGATTCATAGCTTGTCGGGGCTGAGCAGGGAAGCCACTGCTTGAGTGTGGGGGGGAGGGGTGAGTAAGGTGCTAGCTCCTTCCCCGCAGCCCTGCCATACTTGCCTGCCTTCCATGTGGGCTTCTGCTTGCCTGCCTTTGCAAGCTGGCTACCGGGACGCCAGGAAGGCAGCATGGAAGGCAGGGAAGCATGGCAGAACTGCAGGCCATGGACCGGTTCGGGGGCATGGCCAGCCAGCCATTGCTCCTGGTTCGGCAAACTAGCCTCAATCTCCGCTACCTACTCGCCTGAGCCGGTCTGAACTGGGAGCATTTCACCCCTGCTGCTGCTGCTGCTGCTGCTGCTGCTACTACTACTACTACTACTTCTACTACTACTACTACTACTACTACTACAGGGCTCAGTTGTTACTACTGGGAAACTAGGGCATGCAACTGCAAAGCGACTGGAGCAAAAGCACAAAACTTGGATAACCGAAAAAAATTGAGAAATCATCAAATGTTACTACCAGGCAGAACCAACAGGCAGGGGATTTCGAAAAAGAATGATGCAACTGTGGAAGGAAAAACACTCAGAAAGCAACATAATTGAACAATGATTAATGGATCAAAGACATTTCATCATCCATAATAAAGTTTTTACAGATGCAGAAATGCAACATCTAGAAACATTGGCTAAAAAGAAAACAACAATGATGAACAGGCTGAAGAAATTGTTCCAACACCTGAACAAACTGAACAACCAGTGGAAGAAACCAACATATAGATCCTTCTGTGCAATAACTCGAAAGTATAGAGTTAAGTGATCTAGTGAAAATGCTGACAGAAAAGATTCAAAACCACATGAACTGGAACTGGAGTGCACTTGGCCTGGATGAACTGCATGGATACTGGCTAAAACACCTGACCAGCCTCCATCATCGCATGGCCACTCAATTTGATGAAATGCTTCAAATTGCAACAAGTGAAGAATGGTTAACAGCTGGTTGAACATACTTGATAATGAAAGATCCAGAAAAGGGCACAGAGCCAAGCAACTATCGCCCAATTACTTGTCTGCCAACAACATTCAAACTTTTTACAAGAGTATTGGCGAATTCAGAATTCAATCATCTGATGGAAAACAGTTTGTACCCAGTAGAACAAAAAGGAAATTACAAAATATCAAGAGGAACAAAAGATCAGCTGCTCATTGACAAAATGGTACTAAAAAATACAAAACAAACAATGGATAGATTAGTCCCCGAACAGGTAACGATGGCTGGCTGGCCACGCCTCTGAACCGGTTCCCCGATCACTGCTCGCTTGCCCTGGCTGCCATGTTTGTCGCCGCCATGTTCTTTGTGCACGCGCATCCCATTGCCTTCCAAGTCCAATTGGATGCACATGCACAAAGAACATGGGGATGAGGGCAGCAGCTTTTTCCGCCGGTACTTTTTGGCTGACTGGGGGCTGCTGAAAACTCCAGTCAGCTTGACTTCCAGACTCTGGACCAGCTGCCATGGAAGGTAAGCAGGCTGGCAGGTGGGCAGGGGAGGGAGAGCTGGCGGAGGGGTGATACCAGCGGCGGGTAGACAGATGCATACACGGAGGGAGGGAAGGACGCGGGAGATTGTGGCACCAGAGCTCTTCCCCTGCCTTTCCGCAAGCCAGACTGGCCTGCGAGGGAAGGGTGTGGGAGATCGTAGCACCAGAGTTCTTCCCCTGCCTTTCCCCAAGCCAGACTGGCCTGCGATGGAAGGACATGGGAGATCGTGGCATCAGAGTTCTTCCCCTGCCTTTCCCCAAACTGGCCTGGCCTGTGAGGGAAGGGCATGGGAGATCGTGGCACCAGAGCCACAGCGCCATTGAACCAGATGCCCTTCGGTGGCAGGCAGGTACGATCATATATATATGTTATGCTGCTGTAAAAGTATTTCCTTTTAATTGTTAAGCATCTGTAAGAACATATGCCTGCAATCAATTGCATCCTTCCTGCATTAAGATCTAAATCCTCCATAAATCCTTTTCCTTCTTCCATAAAATGCCACCCCGTTTCCTCCAGGAATTGGCACTTATCTCTTGGCTCACCTATCTCAAATTACCAGAGCAATCCACACACCTTTTGTTCCTGATAATAGGGGACAAAATTGCTAATTAGGAAGACAAAAGGAGGAAAAGATAACAAAAGATAAACAGGAAGATGTAAATCGTAAATTAGATTATATGACTGACTTTTATAATGTAGTTAGATTATATGACTAGAGTAATAAGAATACTAAAAAGACTTCTGTGGGTATAAGAGAGGACACGAAGCAGTGTCATGCTTTGTAGAATTTTTCTTCCATGTCTCTTGTACATGTGCTTGGAATTTCTTACCCAGAACTTTAACTTTGATCAAAGAATAAAGTCTGTTTTCTTTGGTTTTCAAGCCTCCGTTTAAGTCTTCGTTTTGGTTCATTTTTGGCTTAAGCATATTGCCAGACTTTACAACAGGAGCCTATCTTAAACTAGAAACAAATTTAGGGCAGATGTGATTTTAGGAGTGGATGTTTCTCTATCCCAAAAATGTGAATACCAAATTGAGTATGAAATCAGGAGGAGTTAATTCCAATATGTGTAAGTATCATCCTCTGCTTCCAATCAGTTGAAAATAAGTATGATTCTTTGATTTCATTGGGGTTTCTGCTCCAAGATAATGATCATAGGGGTTTACCTAGATAATGCAGTCATTCAGAAGAAATGTGCCCTCTTTATAAAGCCTTAGTAAGACCACACCTAGAATACTGCATCCAATTTTGGTCACTACACTATAAAAAAGATGTTGAGATTCTAGAAAGAGTGCAGAGAAGAGCAACAAAGATTATTAGGAGACTGGAGGTTAAAACATATAAAGAACGGTTACAGGAACTGGGCATGGCTAGTTTAATAAAGAGAAGAACCAGTGGAGACATGATAGCAGTGTTTCTGTCAGTGTTCTGGAAAACCCCAACTCCAATTAAAAACTTCGGGACAGGCATCTTCTCAAAGTTCCCATTTATTAAAGTAGGTATATCTGGGAAAACCCGAATCTGAGAGTTCCGGGTTTTCCCTCAGAAAATCAAAATTCCAAATCCAGCCCCTGCACCCCTCAGTCCATCACATGGCCACTTGAGCCACCACTTCAACCACTTCTCCTCCATGACCTTGACCTTAACCGAAAAAAAGAATGCTATTATGTCTAACTACAATTCCTCTACTAAATCCCCCCTCCTACTTTCCCAAGCACAAGAAGTTGGTAGCGTGGAAGCTTCCGGTGTTAATATGGCTTCAAAAGCTGACAGGTTCAATATTTGAGGGGCTGTCACAGAGAGGAAGGAGTCAACCTATTTTCCACAGCATCTGAAGGCCAAACAAGGAATAATGGATGGAAACGCTCCGTTTTGCTGGCAAAGTGCAGAGCGGAGGGGAATAGGCAGGACGAATGTTTCAGAGCCTCTGTGGTTGTTCATAAGGGCAAACAACTGCTGTGGTGCTGCAACATTCATAGTTTTGGGACTTGTTTGTAAACGCTAAGGGGTTCTTATCACATAACTTCGAACATTCACTAAGGGAACACTCGTAACTCAGGGATTATCTGTATATTGTTAACTCTTCCAATCACTTTAAAGTCCAAGCCTATCAGGGTACATTAAAACCAAATGTTATAGGAGGAAAACAGTTTCCAATCATAACATTAAAATGTTAGACTAAGAGGAAAAAAAATCTGAATAGTAGCAACTATATACTATAAAAATCTATGTCACTTGTATGCGATCCTTGAAGACTGCATTACCTGGGTATTTTGAGAGTTGTTACCATTCAGATTCAGGCAATGGCTAAAGAATATTAAATGAAATCTGCATTTGCATAAAATATTTTAATTCCTTCTCTCCCCCCCCCAAAAACCCACCCCAAAATAGAAAACGAAATCCCAGAGAAATAACTCAACAAATTATGAATTCTGATACCCTGTGCTTTAAGTCACTGGTCACCAACCAGTGGTCCTCGGACCACTAGTGGTCCGCAAGAAAATTTTGGTGGTCCGCAGCACACCAGGGTGGAGGAGCTGCTCCAGGATGAGCAATGGCCAGTCCCTTGTTGGTACTCCATGCACCTCAGTCTCTTGGGGAGACGCTTAACTTCCTCTCAGTCCCAGAGAATGAGAGAGAGAGACAGAGAGAGACAGAGAGAGACAGAGAGAATGAGAGAGAGAATGAGAAAGGGGGAGAGGTGGGGACAGAGAAAGAGAGAGAGAATGAGAGAGGGGGAAGAGAAAGAGAGAATGAGAGAGAGAAAGAGAGAGGGGGAGAGAGAGAATGAGAAAGAAATGAAAGAGAGAGAGAGGGGGGAGAGAGAATGAGAGAGAGGGGGAGAGAGAGAAAGAATGAAAGAAAGAAAGAATGAGAGAGAGAGAGAGAGAGAAAGACAGAGACAGAATCAGAGAATCAGAGAGAGACAGAATGAAAGAGAGAATCAGAGAATGAGAGAGAATCAGAATGAGACACACAGAGAGACAGAGAATGAAAGAAGAGAGACAGAGTGAAAAAGAGAGAATGAGACAGAGAGAGAAAGAAAGAGACAGAATGAGAGAATGAAAGAGAGAAAGAGAGAGAAAGAGAAAGAATGAAAGAGAGAGAGAAAGGGGACTTCCGGTTGACGTCGCGCGAGACAGTCAGGGTAATAGTGGGCTCTGATGAGTCCCGCAAAACCCTGGCTACATAATCGCCGCCGATGGGTCTGCGGACCAAACCTGTCCTGCAGGGATGGGGGAAGAAGAGGGGCACCTCGGACGCCGAGAGGAACAGGCAAGTTCCTCAGAGGTCAGAGGGAACCCTCTGTGAGTCGGGGGGGGGGGGTGGCAGCCATGGTGGCTGCCACGAAGCTGGGACAACCGGGCAAGAAAAGTGCTGGAGGAAAGCGAAGTAAAACGGAGCCTTTTGAAGCCGGGTGAGTGACAACAGCCCAGGCTTGTAACAATGTTTGGACCTATATTAGTAACTAGAAGACCCCTAGCCTAAAACAGCAACTAAGCAACAAAGGGGCTTTGGAAATTTTTTAAACTGTAACTTTAAAGAGCAAAGACCCGAGAAACAACTAATTTTGGAACAGAACTAAGAGACTTAATTTAGAGATATGGTAAAAGGACTAAACACTTAAAAAATTTGAATTGGATTAAGGGGGAGGGAGAAGATTTGATACTTTTTTAACTAAAAGGAGAAAATAAAGTGGATGGTTATATAATAAGAAATAAAATGGAGTCTTGCATGACTAATGGGAAATGTGGATTATAGAGAGACACCATCTGGAGTAAAGAGGAACTTTGTAACCTCCCTTTGTTATGAGAACTTTGAGCTCCACAGGGGGAAAAAAAATTGCTGAACTGTGGAGGAGGATGTTTCTTTCCTGACTGCAAGCAGCTGGACTTTGGTGAAAAGAAAAGGAATCTACAATGGAACTCCTACAGTTGAACAAATAATAATTTGAATGTTGGCGCAGGAATAGAAGAAGGATTAAGCGCAGCCTTAAAAGAAAGAGATTTGATACATTATATCCAGAATAAAAATATGAAAAGACATTTAATTGGACTTATGGAGAATAAAATTAAAAACTTGGGAAATGAAAGGAAATTTATGTTTGCAGATGAGGAAATGAAGATAATGTGATTAAAAATAAAATAAAGTAAAGATGATTGTAATAAATTAAAGGGAGGCTTTTATAGAAATTAAGATTGTTAAATGAAACTAATTAATACATGTAAAGATATGTTTAATGCAAGAACTATGTTTTAATGGTAAGATGTCAAGATAAAAAATAAGGTTGAATATGATTAATTGAAAATGGTAAAAGGAATTTAAAAATATACTTAAAAATATGTTTTAAGCAAGAACCATGTCTCAAGGTTAAAATGTTATGAATGCTATGAAAAAGGATAAAGAAAAATATGACTAAACGAAAAGCAATGCATAGATGTAGGGAAACAACAAAGAAAGGTTTAAGTAGAGATTGTTAAACCAACTATGAACATGCTGTATTTAATAGTGAAAAAGTTATAATATGCTGTATAGAACAACCAAACAAACGGTCATGCTCGGTATCAGCCAAAATGAAACTTAATATGCCGTGTAACAGCCCAAAAACAAAAATAGAGATGCTATGTTCAACAACCAAACAAAGGGCATGCTGGGTAATGGCCAAAAAATAAAAATATGCTATATTTAATAGCTAAAACAAACGATTATGCTGTGATCAACAGTCAAGAAATAGAAATGATTGGTTTAACATCAAAGATAATAAAAAGAGGTGGGATGATCAAAACAAGGAGGTGCATGTTGAGAGTGATAGTTAAGATAAAATGCATGTTAGGTTTAATAATAATTAATTAATGAATGTTTAATTTGTCTAATATAATTCTATGATTTATATTGTCAAAATATCCGTCTAAGCAAATGAAAGAGAAATATGAATTGTTAACTGGATAGGATTTAAGATTTAAGTGACAGGTTTTTGGGTATAATGGTATAGTTATATAGAATAGATTTGAGGGAAATATCTGTTTAAAATATTGGGTTGTGTTAATTGAAAATAAGATTTGTTAATGATTTGTTTCAATTTGTGACCGGAGCAAAAGCTTCGTTTTGAAAAGATGTGTTCTATTTTATTTATTGATTTTGTTTTAAAAAATTTTAAAAAAATTTATCAAAAAAAAAAAAAGAATAAAAACCAGGTCATCTGCGAACACTTGTAATTTATATTCTTCCTTTTGAATTTTCATTGCTTTTATATCTTTTTCTTCTCTAATCTTTCTATTTAGCACTTCTAATGTTAATACAAACAACAGAGGAGACAGTGGACAGCCTTGTCTCATTCCTTTTTTTATCTCAATAGACTGTCAATTCTCCATTTATCACTTTTGCTGTTTGTTTATAATATATAGCTTCTATTGCTTGAATACATTTTCTGCCAAAGCCCATCTGCTCCAATTGAAGTAACATAAGTCACCAGTTGATATTATCAAAGGCTTTCTGAGCATCTAGAAATATTAAAGCCATTTGCTTTTCAGGATGTGCCTCATAATATTCCAAAGTGTCCAGAATTATCCTCATATTGTCTCTAATCTGTCTTTTTGGCAGAAACCATTTTGATCAGAATGTAAAAAATTATTTAAATATCTTTTAAGTCTTTCTGCCAATATTGAAGCAAAAATTTTATAATCAGAATTTAGCAGGGAAATAGGCCTATAATTTTTGATTTGTTGTGGGTCTGTGTCCTCTTTTGAAACAAGTGTAATATATGCTTCTGACCATGACTTGGGTATTTTCCTCTTTAACATAACTTCATTCATAACTTCTAGCAATGGGAGACTCAACGATTCCTGTAATGTCTTATAATATTCTTCTGGCAGTCCGTCCGGACCTGGTGCCTTCCCAATCTTTTGTTTTTTAAATGCTTCAGTTAATTCCATCATTGTTATATTTCTTTCTAACATCATTTTAACATCTTTAGGAATCTGGGGTAAATTCGCCTTTTGCAAGTATTGTTTAATATTTTCCTCCTCTATATTTTTTTGTTCATACAGTTTTCTACAATAATCTTGTATAATTTCTTTCTTCTCTTTATTCCCAAATCTAATTTGCCCTTGGTCATCCATTAGTTGTGTTATTTTTCTTGATTCTCTCTCTTTTTTCAGTTTGTATGCTAACCATCTACCTGGTTTGTTGGCATCTTCAAAATAGTTCTGTTTAGCACTTCTGATTTTTTGTGCTAAGTCTTCTTTTGCTATTAATCCCATTTTATGCTTAGTTGTATCCATTTTTATTTTGATATCCTTCTTTTGTGGAAATTTCTGAAGCTCCTTTTCGAGCTTCTTGTAGTCATCCTCTAGTGTTTTATAGACTTGTCTTTTCTTAATATTTCTTTTCCTTGTATAGTCTATTATCAGACCTCTAATATAAGCTTTGATTGTATCCAGGGCCGGATTTAGATGAAGAGAGGCCCTAGGCTATTCCACTTATGAGGCCCCTTTCATGTCCCATTTTTAAGTTTGTAAATTACATGAGAGATAATAAAATACATCATTACTGTGATATATATCAATATGTTAAATGAAACATGTTGTGATTGGTACTAACCTTTATAAAAAATGTGGCACGGATAATAAATAAAAAAAAGTTGAGAACACTTATTTGGACATTTATTCTCAGCACCATATATAGTACTTGTAACAATAACTAATCAAACATAACACACAACATTTACAAAGAAACAAAATTCAAATAATGAAAATCTTTGACTACAAAAATAAAATACGCAATAAAAATTATCATATTTTCTATCAAATTAAATTAAATATATTCAATACATTGAAGATTAAACCAAATTCAATTTAGATAAATTTATTTCATAATAATTCGCATTTAAAGTTTAAGTATGAATTATTATGAATTTTAAGTCTTAAACTAAACCAAAAATGGAACTTTATTCAAACAAAATCCAGATCACAAAAAAGAAAATATCAATGTATGTATGATATGTATATCATATTAAATTTTATGTTAATAGTTATTTTATTTAAGAACTGATTCAATCCAAGTATACATTTAAAACGAAATAGTAGATTAGAAGAATTTCTCTCTAAACTTTTTCACACAGAATTCTTCTATAAGTTCATCAAAATCTATTTTTCTGAGGGTCTCATTTTCGATGCACAAAATACTCAATGAAGACAACCTCTTCTGGGTCATTGTGCTTCTTAATTGATTTTTGATATTTTTAAGTCTTGAAAATGACCTTTCTCCAGTACAATTAGTGACTATTAAACTGAGAAACAGCCATAAGATTGATTCCACATTGGGGAAGGCCACTTGAATATTTTCTTTGAATAGTAATTGTATGCGACAATGTGGAATTTTTTGAAGGCTTATGCGTTTGTCTCACATATGTATGGAAATGAAATAGTTCTTCAGTAAGATTTTGGTTGACATCTTCTGGGTATTCTTGCATTAACAGCTCAACACCTCTTTGAAGTTCTACCTTTGATAATGTAAGATCGGCAAGAAAGGAAAATATTTTCACTACATCATCATAAACAGAAACTCTTCTTCCTAAATTTGATTCTAGTGCATCTAATATAGGAATAAATGATTTAATCCTAAATTTATCTCTTGAAGAGAGTTTGTCTAAGGCATCAGGGTCAGATGAATTTTCGTAATTCCCTTGCCTTTTACTTCTTATTATCCTTCTGGGGGTTCTATATTCAGTATTTGGCAACATGTTTTTTGCTTGTTGCTCAAGTGCATCAAAATCTTCCCTAATTCCACGTAAAATATCCAAAAGTGACCTGTACCAATCTGCACAACTACTAAGTAAAATATTAGGGCTTTGAAGAATTTTATTTACTTTTGAAAAATGTCTCAGTATTCGATTCCAGAAATGGAGCATAAACACGAATTCAAATTCTTCCATCTTCTCTAAAAGATTGTTGGCCCTCAATCTAGTATCACCCTTTGTATTATTATCTGAATGTAAATAATTGAGTGCATCGGTGATATCATTGTAATTTTCTAAAATAGCTTCTGTAGCTTTTCCGTGTGCCTCCCACCTAGTGTCTGATAAATATTTAGGCACTTTAGAATGAGGTTTCAAATGTGATTTCAGAACTGCCCATCTTTTTGTGGAAGACAAAAAAAAGATATAAACTTTGTTCACAACACCAAAAAAATTAACAGCATCAAGGCAACAATCAACAGCTGAACGACCTACTAAATTTAAAGAGTGACCAGCGCATGGAACAAATCTTGCAAACTTGTTTTTTTCGATAATTTTTTGCTGCATACCATTGTATCTACCAGCCATATTGGCTGCATTATCATAAGATTGTCCTCGGCATTTTCTGAAATCAATTTCAAGTTCAGTAGTGATATAGTTAAATACTAAATCAGCTATGCTTTCCCCTGAGTGATCTTTTAGCTCAAGGAAAGTTAAAAATCTCTCAGTTGGCAAATCGTCTTCAGGTGACACGTATCTAATAATTAAGGTCAACTGATCAGTATGAGATATGTCAGGAGTGGAATCTACTGAAAAGCTAAAATAGCCAGCCTTTTTCACTTCTGCCACAATTGTGTCTTTCACTTTATTTGCCATAAGTTGAATAATTTCCTCACATATAGTTTTAGACAGATATGAAGGTTTTCCTGAGCCAGTATTTCCATATCGATCGATATGATTTCTTAAAAATGGATCGAATTTTGCTACTAGTTCTAGAAGACCAAAGTAATTGCCGTTATTTGGAATTCCAAACTTTTCATTGTCTCCTCTAAATGGTAAGCCTCGCTCTGCAAGAGTGCAAATTACAGCGAAAACTCTTTCTATAACGTAACGCCAGTATTGCTGCTCTTTTCTTATTTCTTCCTCTGGCTTTGAAGTTAAAGTTTTCCCTTTTGCTCTTGCTAAGTATGTTAACATAGCATTCCTATGATTTTCCGAATTTTCATGAGTTTGAATGATAGCAGGGTTTTTCCAATCATTAAACCCTTCAGAAGTTAATGCTGTTGCAGAAGATGCAATATTTGGAAAGAGTTGACAAACAAAGCAAAAAACGCGGCCTTTTGAGGGAGAGTACACAAGCCATTCTAGGGTATATTTTTCTCCATTGGCTTTTGTTGAATAAAAAATTGCTTTTGTACAAAATCTGGACTGATTCTTATATTCTCGCTTAGAATTTAAAAATGGTCCACAGTGATACTGAACTTGAGAAGGGCCCTTCTCTACCCAATATGATACATCATTTTGCGATAAATTTGTCCACAAGCCAACATCTGTTACAGTAGACATATATTTGACATCACTATCTAAATTTGCAACATCTTGAACATGGTGTTTCTCATTAGGTGTCTGAAAAAAATTCTGAATATTCGTATTATTTTCTTGTGGCTCATTTGTATATTCGTGTTCAGTAAGTTGCTCTTGAATTAGTTCCATATTTTCACTTTGAGTTGGTGCAACGGCTGTGTCCTCACATACAAAGTGCTGCATTGCTTCCAATTGAGTAGTATTAGTTGGCACATGCATGTAAGCAGTAATCGGTGTTAGCTTCTTTGCCTCATACTCTTGTAGCTTCTTTTTCTTGCGTTTGCAAGCACCACTTTCAAATCTTTTACTCATTCTTAGATTAGAATCTAGAACAAAATATTTGTTAGACTAGATGGCCTCTAAGATCCCTTCCAAGCCCTAGATTGCTGTCCTGTTTCAAAGTGTCTTCTTTGAAACAGGACAGTGCCAGGGTTTGTGGTCCTTCCTTCCTCTTCTTTCTCTCTCTCTCCCCCCTTCTTTCCTCTTTCTTTCTCTTTCTTCTTTCTTTCTCTCTTTCTCTCACCCTTCCTCTTTCTTTGTCTTTTTTCTTTCTCTTTTCTCTCTCTCTTTTTCTTTCTTTCTTTCTTTTTCTCTTTCTCTCTCTCTCTCTCTTTTCTTTCTCTCTCCCTCTTTCCTTCTTTCTTTTTTTGTCTCTTCCTTTGTCTCTTTTTCTATTTCTCTCTCTCTCTCTCCCTCCCTCCCTCCCTCCCCTTCCTCCTGAAATGCCAGCAAAACCCACCACTTTGCTCCTAAAGTGGTCTAGGGCAGGGGTCACCAACCTTTGCAGCTTTTAGTCTTGTGGACTTCAACTCCCAGAGTTCCTCAGCCAGCCTTTAACGTGTCCCGCTTCCCTCCCCAAAGCCCTCGAGGTGGCTGCAGGAGGGGGGGGAGAAAAGAAAAGGCTTTGAAGGGGTGTGTGTGTTTGGCAATGCTGAAGTGAGCCACGCGATCCTGCCACCTCTGCCTCTTCCTTCTCTCTGCCTCCATAGAAGTCGGAGGGGAAAAAGCAGTTGCTTTGCTGAGCGCTTCTCTGTGTTTCCAGTGAGGGCGGCTGACTTGGGATGAAATGCGGAGAAACGCTCCTTTTTCCTCTCTGACTTCTGTTGGCAGAGAGAGGCAGAGGTGGAGGCAGCAGCGATCGCAGCTGGCGTTGTTACCCAGCGGGCTCCCTTCACGTGGCTCACTTCAGTGCAGTCAAACATACACACACACACACACACACACACACACACACACACACACACACACACACCTTCGAAGGCTTCAGAAGCCAAGGGGTTTTTTTTCTTTTCCCCTCCTGCAGCTGCTTGGAGGGCTTTGCGGCGTGGAGGACGCCGCCTCCCAAGGTTTGGGGAGAGAAGCGGGGCGCATTAAAGAAAGCTAAAAGGGAAGTGGGGTGGGGGTGGATGGCAAGCTGGGGACGCCTGGAAGGCAGCCTGGAAGGCAGCCTGGAAGGCAGCCTGGAAGGCAGGGAACCATGGCAGGGCTACGGGCTGTGGGGAAGGGAGTAGGGGAGGCAGGTTGGGATGGTGGGGGCGGAGGGGGGCCAGGGGCAGCTAGGTAGGCCACAACTCGCAGGCTTACCTGGCAGGCGCAGTATTTCAGGCAGGCAAGCTGCAAGGAAGGACCCACACAGGATCAGTGAGGAGTGACTGGGTGGAGGGGGCAGGGCGAGCGAGCGTCGGGCGGCTGGGGCGAGCGAGTGGGACCGGTTCGGGGGCGTGGCCAGCCAGCAGCAACCCACCACTGCTGCAAGGCCAATAAATTAAAAAAACACCAAACCATTCGTTAAATTACTGGCTCGCCCCGTCCCGCCGCCACTATTTATTGGCAAGGGGCGGGGCGAGCCAGCAATTTAAGAACTGGCAGAATCCCACCACTGTGTAGGCCCCTCTTGATCTTGAGGCCCTAGGCTGAAGCCTAGTTAGACTATAGGAAAATCCGGCCCTGATTGTATCCCAAAGATTTTGCATCGATGTGTCCTCTTTTCTGTTTTCTTTAAAAAAGAAAGCCAATTCTTTCTCCATTTTCTGTACAAAATCCTTTTCTTTTAATATTGTATTATTTAGAGTCCATCTAGATCTTATCCTTTGTCCTTTCCATCTCACGGTCACTGGATTGTGATCTGCCCAGGTATTTGCTTCTATTTCAATTTCTTCTATATTAGAAGTCAGTTCCATTGTCGTCCATATCATGTCTAATCTAGACCATGATGAATGTCTGTCAGAATAAAAAGTATATTGCCTATTTTTTGCATTTCTTTCTCTCCATGCATCTTTTAAATTTGTTTCCTCTATCATTTAAAAAAAAGATTTCAGAAGTATCTTTCTACTATGCTTTATTGCCTTGTGTGTATTGTAATCTAATTTTTCATCTACTATACAATTAAAATCCCCCATCATACAAATATTGTCATAGTCCAATTCAATTATTTTCTTATGTAGCTTTCTATAGAAGTTGTCTTGGTTGGCTGAGGCAGGCAGCAAGCAGGCAGACCTCTGGGGCAAGGCTGGAGCTGAGGAGTGACACGTTCCCTGACCCAGCCTCGGGGAATGGTGCATCCCTGGGGCCCTGGCCCCTGACCCAAAGTGGGCGGCATGTGTTGCTTATCTTTGGTGAGCTGAGCTGAGTGGGCATCGGTGAGGCAATTGACGAGGCAATTAGCTGGGCCACGTGGCAAAGGCAACATATATAGGGCGGGGGTGACCAGGGCGAGCGTCTAGCGGCTGGAAGGGGCAAGTGAGCATTGAGTGGCAGGAAGGGGTGAGCAAGCGGCAACCAGGCAACTAGGCAGGGGCGTGGCCAGCCAGAAGTCTCTACCGGTTCGGCAACCCAGGCCAAATCGCCACTACCACTTCCCCAAACCAGTGTAAACCGGCTGAATACCACCTCTGCTTTCCATGTATGTACTGTAAGACTATTTTAGTTCACAAACAACCTGTTTTGGGTTATCAGATCCAGTTAGCAAATGTCTAGGCATAAGATGCCAGCAAGGAGTTAATGTTTTCTGAATTTCTTATATTTTTTATCTAGTGGTCATCTAGATTTCTGCAGCCCACAGTGGGTACCCTATCCTTGTTCATTCAATTTAAATTTTTTTATTGAATTATTTCAAACAAATTGAAAAACTAGTTTTCTACTGACAGAAACCAGTTGCATGGATTGAAAATGAAAACTGGTGGTAAGGCTTTGAACTGAATCCAAGGATTTAGGCCAAAAAGAGGGGAGTTGTCATATAAAATGGAAAGAGATGAAAGCAAATTGAATAGAATTACTGGATCAAGACCTGAGAAATAGCATGTGAATTTTTGTCACTTAATTGATCCCTAACAGAATATAGTCTTCCAGTAACGCATAATAGATTTGTATAATGTGCACAGGTAATCCTCATTCGGTGTCTGCAATTGGTTTTGGTGAAATAGTTGCTAAGTGAACTAGGTGACTGAAAGAGACACAGAGGCATTGTGAAGATTGCTGGTGGCTGTCATCTCATTTAAAGTTCTCAGGTACATGGTCAGGCCTGTGCATGATTCAATCTCCCCTCCCCCCTTTTTTTGTTCCCTTGGAGGGCAGAGAGATAGTTTAAACATGCTCTTTCTGGCTGCTTTTCTCTACCATGCAGAAGTCCCTAAAAAGTGTCTAACTACAACAAACTCAGTTCTGTGACCTTAGTTGATTAAAACCTCCCAGGCAGCTGCTGTTTGAAACTGACCAGATCTTAATCAATTTCACAGTGCGTTTGTTGTCATAAACGCAAAGATTGGTGCCAAGTGAGGACCCAGTTTGTGGGGGCAATAAGCTGACTTTGTATAAATATACAAAAGTATGAAGGCTATTGCTTAACGCATTGTAAGCCGCCCTGAGTCTCCGGAGAAGGGTGGCATATAAATCAAATTTTTTAAAAAAGTTAGGTAATTGTGAATGGGTGCTATCTGTTTTATATTTATGTTTTATATACTTGATTTTAACAGGATTCATTTCAGAAACTACATTACTTTTTATTTCCACAGTTTGTTAAGATTTTTGTAATATAGAGAAGTTTAGTTTTATCAAATGACAAACCTACATAGATGTATATGATTGTTGGTTGTTGATGTAGATATGCCTAAGTTTCTAGATCAGGGATAGGGAACTATGGCCCCTTTATGACCTGTGATCTTCAACTCCCAGAATTCCTGAACCAGCATATAGCATAAAAGACAATTCTAAAATAAACACATAATGAAAAAATGGATATGGTTTCAGCAAAAAGAAACTCCAGGGAAATATATTGCTATTACTGATTGTTTGTGATGGAAGAATCCAATAAATTTGTACTCACAGCTAAACCTCATTGAGGTCAGTAGGGCTTACTTTCTGATAAGTGGGCGTGGGATTACAGCCTAAGTGATATAAAAGGGGCATGCTTGAGGAAGGCAAAGGTGATAAAAGAGACTCAAGTATTTTTGCTGCCATAGCAACTGCAGCATTGCTATGGTACAGCATTGGATTCTCCCCCACACCCCATTCCTTTCCCCTCTATTTATTTAGAAAATAAATATTCAAGGCATTTCCTTCATTTAAATTTACTAAATGCAAATGTGCTATTCACTATAATGACTCATTGCTATGTTTAACTGTACTTATTACCACTAGGTAACTTAAATCACATTATTTATTTGATAAGTAAAAAAGTATAAATTGCTGTATTTTAGCTACATGTGCAATAAGTACAACATATGACCCAATTTGTTATGTAAAATATTAGAACATAGAATATCAGGGACCTTGCTGCACATTGCTGGCTCATATTTAAATGATTATTTACTAGGACTCCAAGATCCCTCTCACGGTTACTTCTATTGAGCCAGGTTTCGCCTAATCTGTACCTGTAATTTTGGTTTTTCTTCCCTTAGTGTAAGACCTTACTTTTCTGTACATTGAATTTCTTTTTGTTGGATAGGGCCCAGTATTCAAGTCTGTCAAAATCTTTCTGGATCCTGAGCTTGTTTTCTGGGGTGTTGGCTATTCCTGCCAGCTTAGTGTCATCTGCAAATTTGATGATTTCCCCTTCTATTCCCTCATCTAAATTGTTTATGAAGATATTGGAGAGTACTAGGCCTAAGATGTAACTTTGGTGTACTCCACGGCTTATTTCCCTCCATGTAGATGTAGTACCATTAAGGACTACTTGTTGAGCATGGTTTGTCAACCAGCTACAAATCCATCTGGTGGTGATGCTACTATCCCACATTTTTCTAACTTACCAAGAAGGAGGTTGTGATCTACTTTGTCAAATGCCTTAGTGAAATCCAAATATGCTATGTCCACTGCATTTCTCTGGTCCATTAATTTAGCCACTTTGTCAAAGAATGAAATGAAAGATTTGTTTGGCACGATGTTTTTGACAAATGCATGCTGGCTTTTGGTTATAACATATAACCAGAATATAAGTAAAATGTCATGTTAGGGTGTGTCATTTAATGAGATGAAAATTAATTTTCTGCATTTTTCAGTGAGGAATTCTAAAAATATGTGTTTTTACACCAAGAATTCAAATCTGCTGTTATTTTTGATATTGCACAACATTTAGCTTGGTATGATAAATCCACGTCTAATCATATACCCTACAAATACTGTTAACGTTATCTTCTGAAAATTACACCTTGTGCTACAAAAAATAAAGTTTTTTTCTGCATGAATCTTATCTAGCTAAGCAGAGAATAATCCATGCAATCATAAACTAACATCAGAAAGAAATTATCTGACTTACAAAAATATTTAAACTAGTTTCATCAAGTCTTGTTTTGATTTGTTCTTTGACAACACTTGCTTCTTGGCCTCTGATATAACCCTCATATTTCTCATATGTATATACTCTGCTTGCTGCCTCTGTGACCTGTTTCACACATTTCTCTATTGATTGGGCATGTCAGGGCCACTGTGGTACTTGCATTGGTTTGTCAATGAACTTCTTTATTTCTGCTGTTGTCATTTTGCACATCAAAGGTGTCTCATATACACCTTCAGACCAGTCAGCTCCAGCAGAGTGGATGCTCTGACTTGATCTCTATCTAGTGCATAGCACCACCCTCACAGCTAGTATTAACATTTGTAGCATCTCATTCAATGGCCTTCAAGCTTTTGTCAATGCCCAGCGGGCCTTGTGGATTGTAAATTTAATTGACTGAGATACTGAGATAATGAAGATTGATTTAATTGGAGGGAATTGGATTTGTCTTTCTTTTGATTTGACACATGGGATATTGAAATGTTGGGGTGCTGTTTGGTGGTTAGCCTTGGCTAATAGCCCTTAGCTGTCAGTAGGGCAGGTGGGTATACTTGCTGCTACTTAATAAATAGGGGAAAGAAGAGAAAGAAGGGTTTAATATAAGCAGTCAAGATGACAAGCACCTCAAATTTAACTAAAATAGGGAAGAAGGCATCTTCTACACCATCATCAGCCTCCTCAAGTCCATCCAATCAAAGGTCAATAGAGAGTATGCTACAGCTGGAGAAATCAAGTACATTCCAAAAGGAAATGCAGACAATGTTCCAGTCACTGCAGGAGGCCGAGACAAAAAATCATAATGACATAAACATTAAACATATTTTAATTGTTTATATTGTATGTTTTTAACTTTGGCTGTTCACCGCCCCGAGTCCTTCGGGAGAGGGGGCGGTATAAAAATCTAATAAATAAAGAAAGAAAGAAAGAAAGAAAGAAAGAAAGAAAGATATAGGGGAAGTAAGAAACGATATGGGAGAGATGAAAGAAAAATTCAAAATATGGATGAAAAATTTGAAAACTTTCAGCAAACAATAACAAAAAACGAGCAAAGGATTCAGAAATTAGAGGAGAAATCAGAACAAGCAGAAAAAAAGTTGATGATACAAATTACTATCACAAGCAAATAAAGAACTAGAAAATACTGTGATAATGTTGGAAACAGAAAAAGCAGCCCACTATCGCAGATTTCAGAATATAGTAGAGGAGAAAGGGGAAGACCTACCAGACATAATGAAAGAGTTGTTGGCAAAGGCTCTAGGGATTGGTAAACAGGAGATGGAGGCAGAGATTGACAAAATTTTTAGAATACACACAAATTACGTGGGGAAACACAATCTTCCAAGAGAAGTACACGTGAGACTTATGAAAAAATCGACAAGAGACAAAATACTTAGCAAGGCAAGAGATAAACCATTACAACACAAGGGGAAACAATTGGTAGTTTTGAAACAGGTCCCTAGGAGAGTAAGAGACCTATGGAAACAATACCAATTTTTGACTACAATGTTGATTAAATACAATGTAAACTTTAGATGGCTGATACCAGCTGGGTATCTATTTTTCTAATTATTTTCTCCCATCTATTCTCTATCTATTTTATCTCTTATGTCCTTATTCATGTTTCTTTTCTAACCAATCATAAAATATACCCCATGTCTTGAAATACATCGACTCCTCTTTATCTTTTATTCTCAATACTAATCTATTCATTTCTGCACATTCTAAAATTTTCTTTATAATTTCTCCTTCCAATGGAATTTTATCTGCTTTCCAGTTTTGTGCAAATACAATTCTAGACGCTGTTATTATATGAATAACCAAATATGTATCTTCTTTGCTATAATTCTCTGGAAAAATTCCCAATAAGAATATCTCTGGTTTTAACTCTACATGTTGCTGCAACATTCCCTCTAACCATGTTTGTATTTTCACCCAATATTGTTTTGCTTCTTTACACAACTACCACATATGATAGTATGATAGCATAGCAGCTGATGACATTTCCAATACTTAGCTGATTTTTGTTTAAACATCTTAGCTAATCTTTCTGGTGGCATATGCCATCTATAAAACATCTTATACAGGTTTTCTTTATAGGCTGTTGCCATTGTTAATTTATAATTTCTTTCCCAAAGTTGTTGCCATTTGTCCAATTCTATGGTGTATCCAAAATTCTTTGCCCATGCTATCATTGTTTCTTTTACTTCATCTTCTAGTCTAATACACAATAAATAATTATATAATTTCTTAATCATTTTCTCATCTGTTCCTGTCAATATTTCATCCAGTTCTGATTTCCCCAAGTTAAAGCCATATTATCTACGATCTGCTTCATATCTTGATTGTATATGCAGTCTTGTGTACCAATCTATCTCAATCCCTTGACTCTCTAGCTCTTGTTTTTGTTTCAGTTCTCCCCAATCTGTCAAAATGTCTTTATATCTAACAATATTACCCATGTTCATAATATTTGGGTATGTCACCGCTTCTATTGTAGAAAGCCACATTGGAATATTCAAATAATGTTTTTCTTTCACTCTCTCCCACACTGATAGCAAACCATTTCTTACATAATGTCTTTGGAAATATCCATGTATCCTTTGTTTCCCGTACCATAAAAAGGCATGCCAGTTGTAAATCATGACCCTCCAATGTCAATAGTCTTGTATTCCTTATTAAAACCAATCTTTAATCAATGTTAACGCTGCCACTTGATAATACAATTCCCAATTCGGAAGGCCAAACCCACCTCTAATTCTTGCATCTTGTAGCTTTTTTATGTTAATCCTTGCTCTCTTTCCTCGCCACACATATTTCCACGTTATTTTCTTCAACTCTTCAAAATATTTTTTCTCCAGTTTTATTGGTATAGTTTGAAATAAAAATAATATTTTTGGTAATACATTCATTTTTATTAATGTATTCTTCCCATTAGTGATAATTGCAAGTTTCTTCATTTCTCCAGGTCTATTTCAATTTGTTTTTTCAGTTTGTGATAATTGTCTTTCTTGAGCGTTGCACATCTTGATGTCAGATAGATGCCAAAATATTTCACTTTCTTCACAATTTCAATGTACAGTTTCTCCATCATCTCCTTCTTTTGCTTTTCTCTCATATTTTTGACTAATATTTTTGTCTTATCTTTATTGTTTTTCAGACCTGCTACTTTCCCATATTCTTCTATTTGTTCTAATAATTTTGGCGCTGTCTCTATTGGGTCTTCCATGATAAACACCAAATCATCCGCAAATGCTTGTAGTTTGTATTCTTCTTTTTAAATTCTCATTCCTTTTATTTCCTTTCCTGCCTCTCTTTTCTATTTAAAATCTCTAATGTTAATATGTATAATAATGGAGATAAAGGGCATCCTTGTCTTGTTCCTTTTCTAATATGTATTTTCTCTTTCATTTCACCATTTATCATCACCTTTGCTGCTTGGTCTCTATATATAGTTTGGATCATATTTATAAACCTGTCTCCAAAATCCATCATTTTCAACTGTTTTATCATAAATTGCCAATTCACGTTGTCAAACGCCTTTTGTGCATCTAAAAATAACAACACTATTTGTTTCTCTGAGTGTAGTTCATAATATTCTAATGTATTTAATATAGTTTGCATATTGTCTCTAATTTGTCTTTTTAAGACAAATTTAAGAAGCCATTTTGATCCAAATGTATAAACTCATTTAGTAATTTTTTTAATCTTTCAGCCATGACTTACAATTAATGTTGCCATCCATGCAAGATGTAATGTTAAAAAACCATGAAGATCTGAAAAGAGAGATAAAAGAAGTGAGGAACGATACTGGAGAACTCAAAGAAAAGATAAAATCAATAGATGGTAAATTCTAATGCTTCCAGCAGCAAATCATGAAAAATGAGCAAAAATTACAGGAGATGGAAGAAAGAATGGGAAGGGAAGAAAAACGTGTGGATGAAATGAATATGAATTTAATACAAACCAATAAAGATCTCAAATTGATGTTTATCCAGTTAGAGACAGAAAAAGCGAACCATTATTTGCGCTTTCAAAATGTAAAGGAAAATAAAGGTGAAGATCTACCAGAGATGATGGTGGACTTGCTGGTGGGAGCTCTAGGAATTGGCAAGGAGGAAATGGCGAATGAATTGGACGAGATCTATAGAATCCCTACGAATTATGCAAGGAGGCATAATCTACCAAGGGAAGTGCATATTAGGTTTGTGAAGAAGTCGATTTGTGATGAAATACTGCACAGGACAAGGGATGATCTGTTGGAGTATAGAGGGAGACAGCTGGTGGTTCTAAAGCAAGTCCCCAGGAGAGTGAGAGAACTAAGAGGCCATACCAAACTCTAACTTCCAAACTAACACGATTAAACATTAACTTTAGATGGCTGATACCAGAAGGTATTATGGTAACCTGGCAGGAAAAAAAGACAGGTTTGATACAATAGACAAAGCGGAGGAATTTTATAGGCAAAATTTTGGTAGTGATAATGAACTAGAGGAAAGAGAACTAAGAGAAGAAGGTGAAGCAAAAGAACAGACACTGGATACGACAGTAGCTCCAACAAAGGAAAAAGGAAATGGGAAGGAAGGAAGAATGGATACAGAAGGATATGATGATGGAAGAAAACACAAAGAATACAAAGAAATTAGACAGACAAGGGCGACAAGATCCAGACAAAAGTAGAAATGTACAAGAGGGAATAACATTTCTATCAGTAAATGTTAATGGCTTAAATTCTCCTATCAAGAGGAAACTCCGCGGAGAGTTCTACCCACCCCTGCCGGCTCTATCTCCGTTTCCTCATGGAAATGGAGTTTTTTCGAGCTGCCATTCCGTTGTAAAGGCGGCTCTGACAGGCGATGGAAGCTGACGATCCCAAAGGAACGTCTGGCAGCGACAAACAGCAAACCGGAAGTCTCCGCGGAGTCCCAAAAGTTTTTCCTTTACTTTTTGGACGGAGCGGATGAGATGCCCCGTATCCCCAGCTGCTGCTCCGGGCTTTGGGAGACCTCTGCTGATGCAGAGCCAGGCGTCAAAAGCAAGCCTGCAAATTTAACAGACTACTTAAAGAAAATGTGAGCTGGACCTGTAATACTGAACTGCAAGTATTTTACTGATTTTTTAAAAAAAATTTACTTAAGAGAGAGGAGGAAAAGAAAGAGGAAAAAAAAAGCCTTTTAAAATGGCGTCGGCTGGAGGAGAGGCTGAAAGGGAAAGTCCTTCCGTTTTCTATTACTACAATGTAGCGGAATAAACACCACTGGCTACATTTGTAGACAAAACTTCGCTCCTGTGTCTTTTTCTCTTTTTTTTTCCCTTGGAGACCTGATATTGTTGTTGATTGGAAAGAAGTCTTTCTTGCTTTTTTCTTAACAAAGCCTGCCTGGGCGGAAACATGGCATTGAGACTTATAAAGTCAGATAAACAAGAAGGGGGGGGATTCCCCCACCAACAACTTAAAGCAACAAGTCTTAACTCTTCAGTCTCAGAAACCTGATTTTAATATAATAGAATTTTTTATAGAGGAGATTGAAAGAAGGGAGGAGATTGTGAATCAGCAACTTGAAAAATTTAAGCAGGAAATTAAAGAAATTAAAGAATTGGTGAAATCTAAGTTTGATTCTTTGGAGAAAAAATTCTCAAAAGTGGCTAATGGTTTTACAGAATTTATGATACAGTTGGATACTAATACTAATGTACTAGAGTCTAAAATGGAAGAAATTCAAGATAAATTGGACAATAAAATTCAAAAAATTGAAAATGATTTGACAAACACTCAGGATAATAGCTTAGAAGAAAAACCTAAAATGGATGTTGATCAAAAGTATGGTAATGCAGAAAATCTGCAACAGAAGATTGAAAAAGAGATTTTAATGGTACAATATAATTTCACAGAATATGCGATAAGATTAAGAGGTTTGCAGGAAAATAATAGAGATGATTTAAGGAAAATATCTTCTGAATTTCTAGCTGGGATTCTAAAGGTTCAACCTGACGAAGTGTTTTGTAGGATTGACAGAGTTTATCGAATCAACTCCTGGATTGCCAAGCAAAGGCAATTGCCTAGAGACGTGGTGATTTATTTTACAGATAAGGAAATTAGGAATAATATCGTGCAAAATTCCTTCAATTCTAATTTGCAATTGTATGGAAGAAAGATTTGGATTTACAAGGAACTCCCACCTAAGATATTGATGGAAAGGAAGAAATTTGGTTTTCTGGTGAATGAGTTAAAAAAGAGAAATATTCCATTCAGGTGGGACGCCCCAGTTGGTATTATATTTAGATACCAAGGAGAAAGATATCAGCTAAATACTGTTGAAAGAGCGGAAGAATTTTATCAAAATAGGTTGAAAATGAACTTAACATCTTCAGGTATAATACAGGATAAGCAGAAGGAGCCGGAAATAAAGGTAAAATATCGAATTATAGAGACTGTACCAGATGAATTGCCTTTGGATTTATTGGATACCCCAGCTGGACTATCTACAAATTTGAGAGAAGTGGCATCTAATTTTAATGTGATGACTTATCAAGGCAAGGATAAGCATGGAAACCAATTAGGGGATATACAAGGGATAAAAAAGAAACATGAGATACAAAAACAAAACCAACAAGACCAATCTACAAAGCAGAATAAAAACTGACCAGATGATACACAATTTGTAGAAAGGAAACCAGGATGGAAACCAAACCCACAAAAAGAAAAGAAAAAGAGAAATAGGTGGCATAAAAATAGAAATTTTTAAATTAGGCAACAGTGAAGCCAGTGACTTTAAAATATGAATGATTATGTGTAAACACAGAAGAGGCGACGTATTGGTTAATATCATCCTGAGGATTGTGGCAGATCTCTGCATGGCCGTAATCTGGGGACGTGAAACGAGCCTTAAACTGATGGATTTGAATTATCCATTTTGGAATTTCTTTTTGTGTTGATAAACATATTATATTATCTTGAATCACAAGGCAAGAGAATGATGCTGGGGCATGCAGAAGATCGGGTTGTTACCCACTACGATGATGGGAATCAATAATCCTGATGAAACCCATAATTATTACTATATGGAATATAATTATAATGTCACTTGGGTGGTTGTTTTTACTTTTATACATATAAGAAGATATTTACTACTGATGGGGGCAGATATGATTGAATAAACTGTTGCACCAGTAAGCTATGTTACCCGATTATGGATGTTGGTTCTACCAATCCAGTGGAAAGACCTCAAAGAAGATACTATATGGATTATAAATTTAAAGTCATTGTCTTTTCTTTTTTTTTTTTATTTAGATATAATGGAAAATATAGATATATATTTTTAAGTAGTGTGGGCAGTGAATCAAAGATATTAAGAAATGTTGTGTATGGTAATTTTGTATGATAGTGGGTGAATAAGCTAGTTAGTAGATTGATTAGTCTAAGAAAAGGGATTTTTAAGTGATATATTTAGGGGAGTGGAGGAAATGGATAGAGTGGAATAAATGTTAAACTAGATTTTATGGGGAAGGCCGCTTTGAAATGTTATAGTAATATATATAGAAGATTAAATGTTAAAGTAGGACTTATCGTATAGTTTTAAAGTGGAGAAGTTATTCTATAATGTTATAGTATAATTTCCTTTTTTTTTTCTTTCTTTTCTCTTTTCTGAAATGTATGGATAAAGGGGGATGTTATAATATTAATAATATTTTTAGTAAGTAAAGGTCAATATCTAGAGGAGGGAGTAAGTAATCTGTTATGAATTAGGTTTTTTTTTGTTATGAAGAAGTCACAGGGGGGGATGGGTGGGGAGGGGGGGTTAGGGAGGAGGAGGGAGGGGGGAAAAGGGGGAAAAATTTGTATTTGAAAACTTTTTCAATAAAAAAAAAAAAGAGGAAAAATTCAACAAATTGAGTAAGATGTGTTTAGATATAATAGTGTTGCAGGAAAAAACACATTAAGGAGTCACATCAACAGGTATTAAAATGCCCTAAACTGAGGGATATGTTTACAGCCTTATCTCAACAAAAAAAAATATGGAATTGCGATATATATCAAAGAAGGAATCCCAGCAAAACAGATCTGTAAAGATGAGGAGGGCAGAATATTAATAATGGAGATTCTATTAAATGGGAAGAAAATAATTTTGGTGAGATTATATGCACCGAATGAGGGCCAAATGATATTCTATAAAAAATTACACAATATGATTGAAGAATTGGAATATGATAACATTTGCATAATTGGAGACCTCAACGCAATAGTAGACAGAGATCTAGATTATAAGAGTGACAAAAGGAGGAAAAGTACTAGAAGGATATTGCCCATCACGTTCTTTCAAATGGTTGAGGAGCTAGGTATCAAAGATATTTGGAGAGAAAGGAATGGGAAAGAGAAACAATACACTTCCTACTCGGGCAGACATGTCCAGGATTGACATGGCATGGGTATCATTAGAATTTGATTTGGAAATCGAGGAAATCAAAATTGACACAAATTCATGGGCGGACCACAATCCTATTGGAATTAAATGGAGAGGGCAAAAGAAGATTAAAAGATGGACTTTGAAAAAGGCAATCTTAAATCAGAATGAGTTCAAATTGAGAATGGATGAACAAATAGGCTTATTTTTTCAAGACAACAAAAAAGAGGATACAAATAACCAAAATCTTTGGGATACTGCGAAAGCTTTTATGAGAGGAATTGCAATAGAGTATATGGCAAGGAAAATAAACAAAAGAAACAAAGACAAAAAGTTTAGAAAGGGAATTGAGCAGAGTTGAGAAGGGATTGCAAAAAGAGCCACAAAAACAAGAGCTAAAACAACAAATAGGATAAATTAAACATAAATTAAATATTATTGAGAAGGAGGGGTTGGCCCAACAAATAAAGGGAACCAAACAATATTTTTTTGAAAATGTGAATAAGCCGGGACGGTGGCTAGCATATAGATTGCAGGAACAGAGGGATACAAGATGGATTAGCAAGATACACAATGATGAGGGAGAATTAATGTACCAAAATAAAGAGAAGAGAATGGTAGTCTATGAGTTTTTAAAAAAATTATATGAAGACAAGGAAGAGACAGGGGAGGATAAGATTTGACAATATTTTCAGAAAACGGGATTGCCCAAAGTCCCGGAAGAAAGTAAGAAGATATTAAATAAAGACATAACATCATTAGAATTATTAGAGGCAATCAAGAAGCAAAATATAAATAAAGTCCCAGGTCCTGATGGATTGCCGTCAGAGATATACAAAAATCATCAGGAAATATTAAGCCCTATTTTGTTAGAAGTCTATAATGATGTTTTAAATGAGGCAAACGTTCCAACCTCATGGAAAGAAGTGACAATTATCCTGATCCCAAAGGAAAATTCTGACCTGACATATGTAAAAAACTATAGATCGATATCTCTATTGAATTCGGACTACAAAACTTTCATGACAATTATGGCTGAAAGATTTAAAAAATTGTTAGAAAATTTTATCCACTCTGATCAAAATGGCTTTCTGCCCAGACGATATATAAGAAATAGCATTAGGATTATATTAGATATCATAGAATATTATGAGCTTCACAATGAAAAACAGATGGTACTAATATTCGCTGATGCACAGAAAGCATTTGATAATGTTAAATGGGAATTTATTTTAAATCAACTAAAATATATGGAATTTGGGGAAAAATTTGTAAGGATGTGCAGAGCAATTTACTCGGAACAAGAAGCAAAAGTGGTAATTAATGGGGAAACAACAAAGAACTTCCAAATTCAGAAAGATACGAGACAGGGCTGTCCACTATTGCCACTACTGTTTATTTTATTGTTAGAAGCATTGAATAGAGTAATTCGAGAAGATATCCAAATTAAAGGTTTGAAGATCAGAAATGAAAATTTTAAATTACAAGCATTTGCAGACGATCTCGTCTTTATCATTGAAGAGCCAATGCAATCTGGTGTACGGCTGATGGAAGTACTGGAGGAATATGGAGAGGTAGCCAGCTTTTTATTTATTATTATTATTTATTGAATTTGTATACCGCCCTACTCCCGAAGGACTCAGGGCGGTGAACAGCCAAATAAAATACATATAATACAAATGTTAAAAAACCATTAAAATACAATTAAATAATTGGCCCGGAAAACAAAATTTAAAACACCCCAAATTCATAAGACAAATTTAAAATTTAAAAATTTTAAAAGTTTTAAAAAACAGTTTAAAAGAGAGGTTAGGCCAGGCCAGCCTGCTGGAAAAGAAATGTTTTGATGGCACGGCGGAAAGCGCGCAGGACTGGATCCTCCATATCTCCGGGGGGAGCTCGTTCCAGATGGCGGGTGCCCCCACAGAGAAGGCTCTCCCCCTGGGGGCCACCAGTTGACATTGTTTGGCCGACGGCACCCTGAGGAGCCCCTCTCTATGGGATATTTGGAGAGAAAGGAATGGGAAAGAGAAACAATACACTTTCTACTCGGGCAGACATGTCCAGGATTGACATGGCATGGGTATCATTAGAATTTGATTTGGAAATCGAGGAAATCAAAATCGACACAAATTCATGGGTGGACCACAATCCGGTTGGTGAGAGGCTACTGGTGGTAGTAGGCTGGTTGGTGAGAGGCTACTGGTGGTAGTAGCTTAAAGATAAATAAGGATAAAACAAAAATGTTAGTAAAAATATGACGGAGGAGCAAAAAAGAGATATAGAGGGAAAAATTGATATTCAAATAGTTAAAAAAATTAGATACCTAGGGATCCAATTGACATCAAGATGTGTGATGCTTAAAGAGGAGAATTATGATAGACTAACTGATCAAATTAAAATTGATTTAGAAAGATGGGGAAGACTGCAACCCTCCTTTATGGGGAGGATTGCTATGATTAAGATGAACGTGCTACCTAAAGTTTTATATTTATTTCAATGTATACCAATCCAGCTCAAAAAATATTCATTTATAAATTTGAATAGAATTATAGCAAAATTTATATGGCAGGGCAAAAAGCCAAGAATTAAATTAAAATTATTACAAGATGCAAAAGAAAGAGGAGGATTTGGACTTCCAAATTGGGAAAAATATTGGCAAGCTGCAACCCTGGTTTGGGTAAGTGATTGGCTACACCTCAAAAATAGAAGGCTGTTGACACTAGAAGGACATGACCTTCAAATAGGGTGGCACACTATCATCTGGGAAGAGAAGCATAAGGTCCATCAGTATTTCCAAAGGCATTACTTTAGATCAAGGTCTTTGGATCAAGACCAAAAGAAGTAATTAAATAGACATCCCCAATTGGATATCGACAGTAGAAATGCTCACATATCCTAATCTTCTCAAAATGGGAAGGGCTATTACATATAAAGAATTACTAAACATGGACGGGGAATTAAAATCAAGGAAGAAGTTAAAGGAAGAAGGAATTGAATTAGAATGCTGGATATACCTACAAATACAATCCAAATTTATGAAGGATAAAAAAGAGCAGGATATAAAATTAGAACCATCAGAACTGGATAAAATTTTATTAAGCACAGATGGAAAGGCCATAAAAATTGTATCACTATTTATTGGAACAAGATATGCTTGAAGAACAAGTTAAGGAGACGATTATAACTTGGAGTAGATATTTTGTGTACAGTATCAATTTGGATCATTGGCAAAATCTGTGGGGAAAAAATATCAAAATTACACTGGCGGCTTCTTATAAAGAAAACCTGTATAAAATGTTTTACAGGTGGCACTTCTCACCCACAAGATTGACAAGAATTAGTAAAAAATACTCCCCAATTTGTTGGAAATGTGAGGCGGATCTAGGGTCATACTACCATATGTGGTGGGAGTGCTCAAAAGCAAAAAGTTTTTGGCAGCAAATAAGGAGCTGGTTAGAAGAGATGTTAATGTTCAAAATAGAAGTCAAGCCGGAATTTTTCTTACTGGGCATGACAGATGGCAAATATGACAAAAATGTAATCTATTTAATATTGCATATACCTACCATGGCAAAACGAGCATTTCCTCAAAAATGAAAGTGTAAAGAAGAAGAAGAAGTAATACACAAAATTCAGAAGAAGAAGTAATACACAAAATTTACAGCTGTGCAGAGGTGGACAGACTTACTTTAGAACTCAAAGACAAAAGTGAATCAACATATTATGAAGTCTGAAATAAATTTTATAATTGGTTAGATAAGAGGAAGAATGCCAAAAACAAGGGATAATGAATGTCTGGAAATGTATATATCAATGTATATCAATATATCAAGGTATATTGAATTTGTGAATGTAATATAGGTTTACTAAATATATGTATAGCTGTTTAGGAAGTAAAATATACTTCCTGTATACTTGATATATAATGAAATAGGAGATATGTAAATTTGTATATAGATTAAAGAATATATTACTTATTAACTTGAATTTGACGCAAATGTTAGAAACCAGAGATGTTGAGCAATGTCCATTGTTTTACTTTTAAAACTAATAAAATATTTAAAAAAGAAAAAAAAAGAAAACTGTATGTCTTGTCCAGGTAGTTGACAGGAATCAATGCCACCAACACACAATTACATATTATGGTTTAACTTTTGGACTTTCAGATCATATACCTTTTACATTATTTATAGTATTTGAGGCCAACAAAATTGATATAGGAGACCTCAGTTTTTTACAGTTAAGAATTTACTATTATCCAATGCCTCACAAAATTACATGATGATTATAATTCAAAATATTTAGAGAGTACTGTGGTGGGAATTCTAGCCTAAATAAATCTATTTGGTCAACCATGGGGTACAAAAATTTCCAGAAGGTTTGATATATCAGTTACTTACTTTACTATCATAAGAATGAGTAAATTGAAGTATTGTTTTCTTGTCACATTTATAGCTAAGAACAGCCCTTAGAGGGTGAGCTGGACTGAAAGAAGAATCATTCAGGGAGTTTCAAGGTGACTGGGATTTGGCCAATCAGCACATTCTGTTCTGTTTTGCTAGAATTTATAGATTTTCAAGTGGAAGATGTGATTGATAGCAGGAATGTTCAAGACAGCAAGGAAAAGATCAAACTGGTGTGCTCTTTCTCATATACGCACCACCAAAGAAGGGCAAATGCTACCTTCCTATGAGTTTCTAGGCCAAGCTTGTGCTTAAACCACATGTAAAGTATAAAATGTGATATATGAGCATTTTTATAGCAGTTTCTATAACTATTTCTAGCCATTAATACTTTTACAATTTTCTGGAATACCTATTGTTGACATAAGGGGAAAATATCAATTTACCCATGAAATTAACAAAAAGGAGCAGAAGCTTACCAAATGATAGCTGTTAAATTATGGGCTATGGGAACACTTTGCACATGAGGACTCTCATTCATGCCTACACCAGCATTCTGCTAGATAAGAAACAATAAAATGACATACATCAGGAGTAGAAGAGCCTTGTATATTGTCATACTAGTGGTATTCCCATATGATAAAGTTATAATGGAAGTTCATGAAGTTGTAAGGGATGTGCAGATTGGCTTGTTGGCTATCCTATAAAAAGGATTTTAAAAATTGGCTCAGCACTTCTGTTTTCTGAAAAATATGAAAGGATTTTCACATCACATCTTGTCTTTAAACATCCACATTTGTCTGCTTTCATCTTATTAAGAGGGAAGTATTATTAAATATTAATGTGAACTCTAGTGTTCCTGGTTCTTTTAATTTCATGTCCTCAACATAGGTGATCTACTATTCCCATGATGATTAGGAATGATGATATTTGTAGTTCAATACCCTAGGAGGATGAATTGGTGAATGCTGCTTTATACAGCCTGGATACAACCATGTCCCTAAGGAAAGATCTAAATAATTTTTTTTAGGATCAGAAGGAAAGCAAATATATGAAGCTCTTAAAAAAAATATTTGTTTGGATTCCAGCCAACCTGCAAAATTTCAGTCAGAAAATATCTGACTGAACAGTGTAGTGAAGGAGTTGTAGAATAGAATGAGGTGCAATTTTTTAAGGTAAATGAATCAATTATACAATATTTCTTTCATAACTATGCACACCTCTGCAATGATTTCACATCTGACATTCTGTCAACAAGAAAGTTCTACAGCAACACATTCTTTGGCAGATGATTTGTTTCTCAAAACACACTATTTACAAATTATATAAACTGTCTTCAGATGTTACTCAGCTGTTCCAACATGCAGATATCTTGACCTTTATTTTAGTTTTTAAATCTTAGCTAAAGAATTTAACCTTATCTTAGTCCATGTGGCAAAATGCTATGATAATCCTCTCTTTCTCTTGCTAATTAAAATAGCAAACACAATCTAATAATGTAAAATATAAAAAATAGATAATAAAATGACAGCTGAGGCCAGTTGTGTACAATACCTAAAACTTTGACTATATTCCCCTCAGTTATTGTTGTTCACCCTCCTTAAATCCTAGTAACTGTGAGCCACTTGCTCTCTTAATGACTGAAGTGGATCAAAGTATGCTATGATGAATGAATAAATAACATATATTTAAGAGAAGATTTAATATCTGATCAAATTTCCCTGATATCAACTCTGAATCTCTGAGATAAAGCAGGCTATGAATTTACATAAATGTTATAAACATTATGTACCATTGTAAATGTCAATATATAAACACATATGACCCAACAAATGTCATAAAAATCAGTGTGAAACTTCTTTAAAACTGAATGTATAATCTCTTTGATTAATAATATTGATGTAACAAGTTGTTTGTAGTTTATTTATTTATTTTTCTATTTAACTGGTCTGATTGAATCTGATGCAGCTATGCAGTAAAATGGTTGGGGACTAATGAATTAGAAAAGGCAGTTAACTTTGCAAACAGGAAGCATCAGGAGCTGCACTGGCTCCCAGTGGTCTTCTGGGTGCGCTTCAAGGTGTTGGTTATCACCTTTAAAGCGCTCCATGGCATAGGACCTAGTTATCTTCGAGACCGCCTGCTGCTACCGACGGCCTCCCATCGACCTGTGCGCTCCCATAGAGAGGGCCTCCTCGGGGTGCCATCAGCCAAACAATGTAGGCTGGTGACCCCCAGGGGGAGGGCCTTCTCTGTGGGGGCACCTACCCTCTGGAATCAGCTGCCCCCAGAGATAAGGAGAATCCAAGACCTCGGTGCCTTCCGCCGTGCCCTTAAAACTTTCTTTTTCCAGCAAGCCGGGCTGGCCTAACACTTTTTAAATGTTTCAATTGGTTTATTACTGTTTTTAATTATGAGGCCAAATTTATATATATCTTTTAATGGTATTTTAATATTTGTAGTCTATGTTTTTATGTGGCTGTACACTGTCCTGAGTCTTTAAGGAGAAGGGCGGTATACAAATTCAAAAATAAATAAATAAATAAATAAATAAATAAATAAATAAATAAATAAATATTTAGATACAACTTTTTAGCAAGGTTGAAAGCTATTTTGACAGATGCTTTCAAGCTTTTATCTTTTAAGGCTAACTAAAATCATTTGATAGTGTTACTGAGACAACTATTTTAGAATTATATTATAATGCTGAGGACAAGTTTGTTCCGAATTATCCTTTTTCTTGTCTTTAAGAAATACAAAGAATTTAGATAACTCTGCAGATGGTAAGTATGCCAGGTTGCAGTCTTATCTGGGCTTTTCCTTATGAGAAAATCATGCCTAAACAAGGGAGGGACATCCTTTGTAGGTGAAGGTTTTTTTTTTTTGGTAGAATTTCAGGTTTGTTTGTATATTATGGCAATCACCTCAAGTAGTTTAATTGTGTAAACAATATGTGTAAATAGTGTGTGTGTGTGTGTGTGTGTGTGTGTGCAATTTGATCACTGGTTATGAGAAATATAAGAATTATTCCTGTAAAAAGTATAGCCTAAGCTACGCCATTTTAAAATCATATTAAGGTTTTATTTTACCTTGTATAACCTGATTATATAACTAGACAAAAAATAAGGATTTTCTGAAATGATTACCTTGAAGGAAATATGTATCATGCAGTTGTTTTGATGGAAGCTGATGTTCTGAAATGGGATTGTTTTGAGGTTTGTCTGTTCTAGGAAAAGGAAGTACGCAATTGATGTTTTTGAGGGGTATTTCTGTTGGGAATTGGGGAATTTCCAGGGTGAATCATGTACTACATATGTTATATAAGATCTGAAACTGATTCCCAAGGGACTTTATTGACATGTATTCTGATGTATCCTGAAGACTATAAAAACCTGTGTAATTTGTTGTTTTTTTGTCTTTCCTCTCCTCCAGAGAGAGAAAGGCCCTTTGCAAAGTAAATAAACTCTGTCCAATGCTTATTTTAGTCTCTGTATCCTCTTTAAAAGATAACAGGTATTTCCTGTGTATCACACTGGTATTAATTCCATGGATGATTTTGAAGATCCTTCTCTTGGATCTTACTTTCTATGATAATCTAATTAGGTCTGCCAAAACATCAGGAACATTAAAGAAATTGTAGTTTGTTTAGTAAACCCTAGTTAAACATCGCATGGGTATACTTCTGTAAGCTGCCCAGAGTTATATAAATATTCTTAAAAATAATAAATAAATACTTCTCAGACATAATATACATATACCGTACAATATACAGCACACACTTCTATATAGATACCTGCTCTCTGAAATATAAAGAATTGCTAACTTGTCAGATTTTAGGAAATCATTAGAAACACAAGTTTGTGAGAGTATGAATATTCATAAACTGGAATAGATCAGCCAATGAATAGGCATAGCAACTAAATCAGCCAATTGGGAGCTGAGACAGACGGGAGCCAGGACACGTCTTAATCTGCAGCTTCTGAGTCTGTGCAGAAAATTGAAACTGAAACTAAGCAGTCTGTGTGAACTTGTCTGCTGATCTGAGCTGAAATGAAACTGTGAATCTGCTGTTGGTATTGTAAACTTAATTCATGTATTATTGTGTATATAAAGAAGTTAATGAATCCTGCTGCATCAGTTTATCTGTTTGTGCTTCTGGATTTGTTTTTTGCAACAAACTCTGACAGGTTAGGGGCTCAGAGCACACAGAAGACTGAACTATAATTAAGCACAAAGTCTGCCTGTGTTAAAAGAGAAACTGCAGGATGGCTGCTGTTGAAGTTAAGGAAAGCTCTCTGCCTCGTTTGGGACAGAAGAACTATATTATTTGGGCTGCAAAGATGGAATGTTTCCTGAAGGCAAAGGAGCTCTGGGATATGGTTATTAATCCACCACAGGTTTTTGCAGCTGCAGATCAGAGGCAGCATGATAAAGCAATGGCTTATATCATCTTGAGTTTAAAAGATGATCAGTTTATCAATGTAGCTGATTTAAAGACTGCAAAGGAGGTCTGGCTGAAATTAAGAAGTGTGCATGTTAGTGTGCCGGCATGTAATATTGTTCAGTTGTCAAGAAAATTATACAGAGCCCGTTTGCAACCAGGAGAATCTGTGGAACAGCATTTTGTACAAATGCAAACTTTGTTTGTGGAGTTGAAACAGTGTGGCATGCAATTCAGGGGTGGGTTCTACTTACCTTTATTACTGGTTTGCATTGGGGCCATGTGTGCTCGCTCACTTCACTCGCATGCGTGCTCTTCTGCACATGCGCAGAAACATTCTGATGATGTCGGGTTTGGTGGGCGGAGCCTCCCACCAATTTTACTACTGGTTCTATAGAACCGGTGCGAACCGGGAGGAACCCACCACTGATGCAGTTCCCTGAGTCTCAGAAGGTGCTGCTAGTGTTAAACAGTCTTGATGAAACGTGGGACATTTTTTCTGCTGTATTTGAATGCAGACCAGAGCAGGAGTTGTGTTTGGAGGCTTTAAAGGATTGTTTGATTGTTGAGGAGCAGAAATGCCATTATAGAAAGAGCCATGAGGAGGAATTCCTGAGGTGGGGGCCCAAGAAGCAGAGAGAAAGAGAGGAATGGAAAATTCCACAGAGTGCAGAGACCCTAGCAACAGACAAAGTGTCTGCAAAGAGATAAGTAGCAGCAGAAGATATCAGATTACAGCTCAGCAAAGACTTTGCAAGCAAAAAGAATAGCAACAACGGATGTGTTTCATTCGTGGTGAAAGTACACATTTAAAGAAGGACCTTTTGCAAAAGAAAAGCTGTTTGCAAGGAAGAAATTATTTGCAAGACAGGAACTGTTTGCAAGGAAAATTGCAAGATGGACAAGTTGCTATTGCAAAATTTAGCTGTTGCAATAACAGAGACAAGTGGTTGATTGACAGTGGGGCAAGTCAAACAATTGTTAATAATTCTAAATTTTTTTACAGGATGGATTTAGCTGCTGGAAATGCAGTAGCCTTGGCAAATGGCCAGAAGGTTAAAGTCATTGGAAGAGGCAGTGTGCAAATTCCATATTTGGAAACAAGGTTTAATGATATATTATGTGTGCCTGAAATGAAGCATAATTTGCTGAGTGTCTCTAGTTTAGACAAGCAAGGATTTGAGACCACATTTGTAAATGGAAGGTGTCTCATAAAGAGAAATGGGAATGTATGTGCATAGGGCATAAAAGAGGATAATCTTTATGTGTTGCAGGGACAAAAGGTTAAATGTGCATAAACATTTGGAACACGATTCCTGTGTTCATCTCTTGCACAGGAAGCTTGGCCATGCTAGCTTCAGAGTTTTGCAACAAATGCGACAGTTTACAGAAGGATTACATTTAAAGGAATGTAAGGCATATTTGGACTGTGCATTATGCAAATCATCAAAGTCCAAAGCATTCCCAGTAAGCAAAAGTAGCACAAGGCGGACAACAAGAACTCTACAGCTGGTACATGCAGATTTGATTGGGCCAATGCAAGCCAGTTTGGAAGGACTGGTCATTGTAGATGACTACAGCAGGTTTGGGTTCTGCTATTAACTAAAGAGTAAAATAGAGGTACTATACAAATTTAAGCAATGGGTAAGCTTCATAGAAAGAATATATAAACAGCAGGTATATCAGCTGCAGACTGACAGAGATTCAGAATTCATGTCAGCAAGTTTTCAACACTGGTTGGGACAGTTGGGAATAAAACACAGATGCACAAATCTGTACACAGCAGCTGAGAATGGTGTTGTTGAGAGGCAAAATGAAGTCTTACAAACTATGAAGGACTCACTGCTGGAGGATTCTGGTCTGAGCAGGTCATATTGGGGTGAAGCCATGTTGGCTGCTAATTATTTAATTAATAGGCTGTGGAGTTCATCAATTAATGATACTCCATATGCAGTGCTATATGGGAGAAAGCCATCTCTGGCACATTTAAGAGTTTTTGGAAGTAATGTGTGGGTGCATATTCCATATTCAGAAGAAAGGGATAACCAAAGGCTGGAAAGCTCAGGTTTATGGGCTATGAGCCAGGATCAAAAAGCTATTGTTTTAATGATGGGAGCAAGAAAATAGAGATTTCCTAGTCTGCTAGCTTTACAGAGTAAAATTGGAAAAGAATTGATGCAAATTTATGGAATGATTCACTTAGTGACAGTATCCACTTAGTGATGGTAACTCACTTAGTGATGGTGTAGCATTCAGGGAGGAGAAGGTGAAAAAGATATGAAGCAAGAGAGGGTTGAAGCACAGGAGCAGTCAATGCCACGCAGGTCAGAGCAATGGAACAAGGGGATTCCACCTGACAGGTATTCTGCTAGTAAAGTTAAAATATGTAATGTATGGTATGAGCCAAGGAACTCTAAGGAAGTATTGGTATTACCTAAAATTGAACAAGAAAAGTGGAAAGAAGCCATGGACAAGGAAATGAAATCCATGGATGAACATAAAGTGTTCACATCTATGACTTTGCCACAGGGTAGCAAAGCTGTAGGATGCAAGTGGGTATACAAGAAGAAAGTACTACCTAACAATGAGGTACAATATAAAGCAAGGTTAGTGGCACGAAGTTTTTCAAAGTTGAAAAATGTGCACTATGATGAGGTATTCGTGCCAACTGTAAAGAGTGAAAGCATAAGACTTGCACTAGCATTGGCAGTGGCACATGGCCATACAATTTGTCACTTTGACATAACCACTGCATTCCTCAATGCAGAATTAGAGGAAGAAATTTACATGGTTCAAGCACCAGGATATTGAAGTAAAAGGCCTAAACTGTGTATAAATTGAACAAGGCCATTTATGGGCTGAAGCAGTCAGCCAGGAATTGGAATATATCAGGGGTGAAATCCAGCAGGTTCTGACAGGTTCTGGAGAACCTGGAGCGGAAATTTTGAGCAGTTCGGAGAACCAGTAGCGGAAATTTTGAGTAGTTTGGAAAACCGGCAAATACCACCTCTGGCTGGCCCCAGAGTGGGGTGGGAATGGAGATTTTGCAGTATTCTTCCTCTGCCATGCCCACCAAGCCATGCCCACAGAACCGGTAGTAAAAAAAAATGGATTTCACCACTGGAATATATGTTTGAAGAGTCTTGGGTTTAAGAGTTGCAAGGTTGATGGTTGCATATGTCAGATAATTATCTGAAACAGTGCCACTGAACCACACTGTCTATGCTGGAAGGATGGTTTTGTGTTTATACTTTCCCTCCATTTTGTCTAAGGACTGAAGGGGGAGTGGCTTAGCCACTCTATAAATATGACCCCCTTTACCCACACATACACTGGGGAGACACAGGAGACACAGAGGAGACACACAGGAGAAAAGAGAGAAGAAGGGATTATGCTCTAGGCACATTTACCTCAGAAATTAATAAAGACCAAGATACAATGTTCTGTCATTTAAAATGTAAATAGTTTATTGATTTTAAATAAAAAAAGTTTTTCTTGATAAAAGAAATCTGGCTTGATTGTAGCTGCTGGGATATTCCAATATCTTATTGACCTCTACAACCTAAACTAAAAACTTTTCTAACAAATTGATAGCAAGAGGATGGTTGTGGTCTAATGATCTTTAGCAAGCTCACATACGTCATCTAAAATAAAAGGGGTCACTAAAAAGAAAATTACTTGGACCCGTGAATCCCCGGAATTAACCAGAGCCCGGAGGATTCAGATGGCTAGCCAGCATCAAGAAAACTGCAAAACAAATGCGACCAGCAGAACAGATGATTTTGACAGCTCTGATGAAGAAGCTAAAGACTATGCTGAAAAAGGAGCCAGTGGGCGAATTGCAGGATACAGGTCAGTAGCCACAAGTCTTGAAAGGCCCCTAATTGACTTTTCCTCTCACTATGAGGAAAATACTGGCAAAGTAACAGCAAAAGAATACCCTTATGATCTTCTGCTTGAAGCAACTCCTGACCCCAAAGAAGCAGCAAAGTCCAGATACAGTATCCTAAAGGCTTTAACTGAGGAAAATGACTTAAATGAATCCCTCACTAATCTCCTCATAACAAAGAGGCTATCTGACCTCCAAAAATCAAGAGATATGTTGAAGGCAATAAAAACAAATGCCTCAATTACCTCAGAGACTCCTGTAAACCATTATGCCAGAGAAAAGGCGGCAAAATTTTTTCTCTCAGAACCTGCCCCTTTAAATTTTCTGACAGAACCTGCATCAGCTCAGCAGAAAAACAAAATGGCAGCCTCACCACTTCCTGTTGTTACAGGATCCAAAATGGCGACGCCCATGATCCACCAACAGGCCAAAGGCCTAACAACTAATATAAACCCCATTAATAAAAAACAGCTAATGGGAGCAACTAATTACGAGCTGCCACCAACAGCAGTGGGACTGCCAACCCTGACTATCCCATGCATGCTGCAGGGGCAACCAACACGACCACCCAGCCAAACAACCCAGGGGCAAACTAGTTTACATGAAGCCATAAACTCTCTAGTCACCGCTTGCAGCGCCATAGTAAAAACTTTTAAAAATATGGCTGAGGCTGCAACCCTGGCTATCCAACCTGATGTGGGCGGCTCACGCGATCCTGAGGCATACTGCGCACCACCGCAGCAAGAATCACCGACCCAGATGTTCTTCGGAGGACCTCCAGCTGAGATCCTCATACATATGGCCAATCCTCTTCTGCCGATGACAGCATGCCAGCTGGCATCTTCCATCCGAGGTCTTCGCCCTCCAACAGGTTTGCCAGCTTCAGAGCTCTTCGCCTGCTGTCCCGCGCCGATCGACAGGCCCTGGGAATCTTCCGAAGCCTCCTCGTTGCATCTTCCAGGACTTCGGGCCCAACTGGCTTTTCCTGATGATCTTCAAGCCTTTCCGGCTCAACCCAGTAGACCGGGACTCCCGCTGTGGCCTTCTTTGGGAGCCCAAAGGAAGACGTCTTCCCCAATTGAGCTCCAGCCAGGACTGAGACTTGCACAGCTGCATTGCACTGAGGACCTTGCACATGCGCAGTGTGAAAAACCTCTAAAAACAGCATTTCTTACAGCTATTTCTATGCCTGCTATAGGGAGTGTTGACATTCAGCATTCTGGTCAGCAATGGCTGCCAGAAAAGCCTGAAAATAATAATTTAATGCATTTTTTGACTCCTGCTTTGCCCCAGGGGTTCAAAAAATTACAATTAAATGGGGAGAACCATCTGGACTGATGCAAGCAGGTCCAGGTGGTGCTCATGAAGCAAAATTGTTTATATATGTTAACTAACCCACCTGCCATGCCCTGGTCAGCTGAGGACGAACAGGTGCACAAAAAGGTTTATAGCATACTACTAGAAGCCATTGACACAGCCCTATACCCTAGTATACCTGATGGTCTCACAGTCCAACAAGTATGGACTAAATTAAATAATCACTTTCAAAGTACAAATGTGGGCACCACAACAAGGTTATCAATAAATTTTTATGGGACAAAACTCAAACCAGGCAGCAATATGAGTGAGCATATTGCAAAATTAAAAGGGATGAAGGCTGATTTAATTCAACGTGGCCACAATGTATCAGAGGAATCTTTAGTCAGCATAATGCTCAGCTCTCTGGATGATAGCTGGGATACATTTATTACAACTATTGATGGTTTGGCTCCAGAACTCCTAAATGTGGAATATCTTTCTGGGCGCCTCATAGATGAGGATAGGAGACGTAAGGATCGTGCTCCATACCAACAAAGAAACCAAAGACCCATTAGGAGACCAAATAATATGACAGGGCCAATACAGTTCCTAAATGTCATAGCTGTGGCACACAAGGGCACTTCAAAAATGAATGCCCCAAAAACAATAGTTATAAGCCAACTAGCAAGAAACAACATAAGAAAAGCTATCACAAGGGAAATAACCATAAAGATAGTGGTAGAGCCCACCAAGTTAATATTATCCCTTATTTGAATAATGAAGAGATTAACACCAATTTACATAATTATTGGATGATTGATTCTGGGGCAAGTAAGCACATAGCTTCCAATAGAAACCTCTTCAAAAGCCTCCAGAATAAAATATGTAATGTAAAAGTTGCCACAGGTGCCAATGTACTTGTTGAAGGAGTGGGAACAATTTATATTGAAGGGATTGGCGATATTGAGGGAGTACTGTTTGTACCACAGATAACCAATAACTTGCTGAGTAGCACAAAGTTATGCAGGGAAAATGGTATTAATATAGGAAACTGGTGGTCATGTGACAAAACAAAATGTTATTGTTGCTAGTTTAAAACTGTTTAATGATTTGCCGTACCTAATCCCACTTGTTAAACCCAAGGCTCTAGAGCAGTGGAGCAATGGGCAGAAGGAAGCCAGAGCGCAGATAGATAAAATGACTACCCAAAATGTTATTGAATCTCAAACATCTCAAGGTAACAAAAAGGTCAGTGACAAAGCGCCCTCTAAGGGAAAACCACTTCATAGTAAGTACGTTCATATTGTACACAGAAAGCTAGGGCACTTCAGTTTCCAGGTAATTGACAAGATGCCCCTATTTACTGAGGGTTTAGACCTTAAAAAATGTAAAGCACACCTAGACTGTGCTAGCTGCAAAGAAGCTAAAAGTAAGGAAGCAAATAGGTCCAAAATTGCGAAACGCCGTGCCAACAGCATGTTTCAGCTGGTCCATATGGACATAGTTGGCCCTTTTTCGGCCTCTTTGGGCAGGAAGCATTTCTTCCTAACGATTGTTGATGACCATACTCACTACGGCTACGTTTATACAATGAGAGACAAAGCTGAAGCCTTCGAGAAATTCAAAAGGCTTCTATAATTTAGTCAAAACTCAATATAAAGTAAACATTGCTGAATTGCAGACCGACCGTGGTGCAGAATTTATGTCCACCAAATTCCAAAATTGGATTGAAAGCAAAGGCATAAGGCACCACAAAACGGCACCTTTTTCCGCCTTTCAAAATGGTGTCGTTGAACAACGTAATGGCTTGTTGTAAACTATAATGAACTGTTTAATAGTGGACGCTAAGTTAAGCAGAGCCTTCTGGGGAGAAGCCGTCCTCTGTGCTAATTATATAATTAATAGAACATGGTCAAAAACTCTCGACCAAACCCCATATTACATGTTGTATGGGCAAAAACCCAAATTATCCCATCTAAGAATTTTCGATATACACACCTGGGTGAATATCCCTAAACAACTAAAAAGAAAAGGGGGACCAAATTCAAAGAAAATGATATTCATAGGATATGCCCCTGGCACAAAAGCATATAAGTTTTTAGATGATGGAAATAAAGTTGTTGTCTCCAGGTCAGCCAACTTCCAACAAGATGAAAGCTGGGGGAGAATTCATTGCAATGACACCAGTGTCTACTTCAAAAATGAAGAAAACATTCTGCCTATCACGCCTACAAACGATGATGGTGAACAGTAACAGCAACCATCACCGCAAATGCAACGCAATAAAAGAAACTCATCTGACACTCCACCTGAACCAGAAGCACTATCTGAAGAATCATCTCCATCCAGTGTCCCATCTTCACCTCAACGTCAAAGGAAAGATCTTCAACTTCCCCAAGTGCCCGAGGCAAAAGACCTCTAAAATCTGAGAGGGGTTACAATGCTGACATGTCATCACAAGAAGAAGACGAAGGTGAAAGGCACCAAGTAAGACGGTCCAAAAGAGTAAACAAGGGGATCCCTCCACAGAAGTATGAAGGGGTTATCGCTTCTATCAACTCTGTGACCACAGTGCCTAAGAACTACAAAGATGTTCTTCAATTCGATGAAGAAGAGCAAGCAAGATGGAAAGAAGCCATGCTTTGTGAAATGAACAGCCTTAAGCAAATGCAAGTATACATACCTGCCAAGGTACCCAAAGGCAAAAGAGCTATCGGGACAAGATGGGTTTTTAGAGCTAAACCCATGTCAGGTAACAAACTGTTATACAAGGCCCAATTAGTGGCCAAAGGGTATGCCCAAAGGTACCCGGGTGATTACCTGGACACTTATTCACCAACCGTCAGACCTGAAATGGTAAAAGCTGCCTTAACAACTGCAGCAGCCTTAGGTGAAAAAGTTTTTCAATTTGACATCCAGACAGCATATCTGCATGCTGATCTGAAAGAGGACATTTACGTCAAGGAGCCACCCGGTTTTGAAGGAAAAGAGGGCTCCACTTGGAAACTACAAAAGAGCCTATATGGTCTCCGACAATCAGGTCTTATGCGGTATGAACACTTCACCAAATTACTGAGGTCAATAGGTTTCACCACCTCGCCAGCTGACCAATGCCTGTTTACAAAAAGGGCACACAATATTTTTGAAAAAATATTAATCTACGTGGATGATTTCCTTTACATAGGGCCAAACAAAGCCACATGTGATAAATTTGCAGAAATTATAGGGAGAAAATTTACTTTAAAATCCCTAGGTCAAGTAGATAGATACTTGGGCATTCACATAACTCAAACTGAAAAGGTGTTTAGCCTTTCGCAAAAAGAAAAAATAATTAAATTAATTGAAAGGTGCAATATGGAAAACAGAAGAACAAACTGCTGACATACTTACAAAGCATGCTAAGGATCAGCATTTATATTTGTGTAAGAAGTTATGTTTGTCATTTTAATTGCATGTATATATAATTTTGACTTTGGTTGACAGTATAGTTCACTGTCAGAAGGGGAATTGTCAGATAATTATCTGAAACAGTGCCACTGAACCACACTGTCTATGCTGGAAGGATGGTTTTGTGTTTATACTTTCCCTCCATTTTGTCTAAGGGACTGAAGGGGGAGTGGCTTAGCCAGTCTATAAATATGACCCCCTTTACCCACACATACACTGGGGAGACACAGGAGACACAGAGGAGACACACAGGAGAAAAGAGAGAAGAAGGGATTATGCTCTAGGCACATTTACCTCAGAAATTAATAAAGACCAAGATACAATGTTCTGTCATTTAAAATGTAAATAGTTTATTGATTTTATTTATTTATTTATTTATTTATTTATTTATTTATTTATTTATTATATTTCTATACCGCCTTTCTCCCGTAGGACTCAAGGCGGTGTACAGTCAAGAAAAATATAGATACACAAACATCATAAAATTGCTAATTAAAATTATTACTTAGTTTGGTCAATTAAATAAAACCCAGAATTAGATAACATTTTTAAAAATCATTCACATGTTCATATGTTTAGCCCCGCCTGTTGTGGAGATGTTGTGGAGATGAGAAATTAAGAAACATCCCAATTAGGGCAGACAGAATCAGTTTAATTATTTATTGCAATAAAGGATCAGATCCTGATATAGCTATCAAGTGTCTGAACGCCATATGATTACCTACTCAGAACTTTTATACAGTTTCAAACAAAGGACTCTGTGGAGTCAGCAATTCATATGGTCCTATACATTTATCATTTTTTATTGACATTTCCTAATTACTGAGTTTGCAGAACAGTTATAATAATTCTTCTAAAAAGTTACTGAAGCATATTTTTCAAATTATCTTTTGTTGAAACAACAAAGTGGACATCTCTGTTACTTTGACCTTCAAGGTGTAAATCACGTAGACTGTTCTTATCTGTGACAACTGAGAGGCCTTGAAGTAAGCATCCTGGAAAAGGAATGTCCCTGCCTGTGTTCTGAATATAATTCAAGCAATTTCTCTCTTACAATATTAAGAACAAAGAGGGCCCTTCAGTGATTATCTAGCTGGACCCGTGTTTATTTATTATTTTATTTTATTTGTTACCTGTCCCACCATACGCCTGTTGGAACATCAGGGTCTTGAGGGCACGGCAGAAAGCACGGAGATCAGGGAAATTTCGTATTTCAGGGGGCAGTTCATTCCAAAGGGTTGGAGCCCTCACAGAGAAGGCTCTTAAATAAAAAAAAGTTTTTCTTGATAAAAGAAATCTGGCTTGATTGTAGCTGCTGGGACATTCCAAGATCTTATTGACCTCTACAACCTAAACTAAAAACTTTTCTAACAGCATATACACTGGAAAATTAAAAGGTGGGGATTGCCAACTATTAACATTTGTGGGTGATCTTTGTTTCATTGCAAAGGATGTATCACAGTAAAAGAGTTCTCAGGTATTTGAAGGGAACTGTGAATGTAGGTCTTCAAATACAGGTATCTGAAGAATATTAAGGTAATTTGAGGAGGAGTGTCAGAGTATGAATATTCATAAACTGGAATAGATCAGCCAATGAATAGGCATAGCAACTAAATCAGCCAATTGGGAGCTGAGACAGACTGGAGCCAAGGCGTGTCTTAGTCTGTAGCTTCTGAAAAATTGAAACTGAAACTAAGCAGTCTGTGTGAACTTGTCTGCTGATCTGAGCTGAAATGAAACTGAATCTGTTTTTGGTATTGTAAACTTACTTCATGTATTATTGTGTATATAAAGAAGTTAATGAATCCTGCTGCATCAGTTTATCTGTGTGTGCTTCTGGATTTGTTTTTTGCAACAAACTCTGACAAAGTTATTAAGAAAGCTTTTGATTTATAGATGTCACCATCTGCCTACATTACTTTTGGTGGTTTTTTATTATTATGTCAGTAGTTTGATTATTTGTGACTGCTTATTGTTTATTGCTTTGTAATTGTACCATGGATGTTTTATTGTTATTGTGATCCACAAAGATTCTCTCAATTGTAGCGGGCAGAAATATTTGCATGTTTCCACATTGAAACTTGGCATTTTGTCTATGATTGTGCCATTATCATATATTTTAAACTCACTTTATAGTCAGTGTAATAGTAAGAGTCCACTGAGAGTTCAATTTTTGGTATAGTTGTACTGGTGGATAGCTGGGAAGCAGAAATGCAATTTTATGTCTATCAGATTCAACACAGTCAAAGAACTGCACAAAAATTGAAGGTTAGGGTTAGACTCCCTAGAAAGGTGGTGCAATGTCCTAACTTGTAAGAAAGATAGGCTGGAGAATTATTGGATTCTTTAGAAAAGTCTATTTGGAATATTTACCAAAATCAATAGCTGGTGCATGATTGAAGACATCGCTAGCAACAACTGAACAGAATAGCTGATACTTCACATGCAGTTATGGATTTAAATCTGTAGCAATATATTAAATTTTAAAAAAATCAACTGAAGAACACAATATGATATATAGTCAAATGGGTTGTTTTGCTCTTGAGCATGAAACTGAAATTTTAATACCCAGCCTAGGGAAAATGAGACACCTCATTTCATTCCATCTGGTTTGGTGTGCTTGCCATTTTTTATCTTTATTGATTTTATTGTAATTTATTTGATTGTTGTGAACCTTCTGGAGTCATTAAAAGTTTGGCATACAAGTTTAATACATTATTATTTTCCCCGCAGTTAGATGTTTAGACTAGATTTGGCATTTTTAATCTACTTATCAAGTCCTACCCAAGGGCCTTAGAAGATGATGGTTACATTTTAATTTAGAATCAATTACATGGATCCATATCAGACAAAAAATAGGAAATTAATTTTAAAAAGTTTATGAAAATTGTAAGATTACTGTTTATTTATCAGCAATATTTATATTTTAAATTATTAATATTTAAAAAGTTATTAATATTTTAAAATTTTAAAATTTAATATTTAAAATGTTCATATTTTTATCACAATTTTGGGAGCCAAAACATAGAAAAAATATTCTACCTTCTAAAAATTATAGCTTTTATTAGAGATGTTTACTTTGAACTGCTTCTTGACTGAGGCTATCCATCATAACAGCAGGTTTAAATTCTACTTATTTATTAAATTTATATGCTGCTACTCTCATTGCAAAGAAATGTAATATTAATTAAAATATTAATACTATTTTGTAGTATTTCTTAAAAGTTTTTCATGAATCTCTAGTACTTTTGTTGTTGTTAGTTGAGAAGTCATGTCCGACCCATCGCAACCCCATGGACAACATTCCTCCAGGCTTTCCTGTCCTCTACCATCTTCTGGAGTCCATTTAAGCTCATGCCTACTGTTTCAGTGACTCTATCCAGCCACCTCATTCTCTGTTGTCCCATTCTTCTTTTGCCCTCAATCTTTCCCAGCATTAGGCACTTTCCCAGTGAGTCCTTCCTTCTCATTAGGTAGCCAAAGTATGTGAGTTTCATCTTCAGGACCTGGCCTTCTAAAGAGCAGTCAGGGTTGATCTCTTCTAGGACTGACCGGTTTGATCACCTTGCAGTCCAAGGGACTTGCAGGAGTCTTCTTCAGCACCATAGCACCAAGGCCTCCATTCTTTGGTGCTCAGCCTTTCTTATGATCCAACTTTCACAGCCATACATTGCAACTGGGAAAATCATAGCCTTGACTATATGCACTTTTGTTGGCAGGATGATGTCTCTGCTAGATAGTATGCTATCTAGATTTGCCATAGCTTTCTTCCCCAGGAGCAAGTGTCTTTTAATTTCTTGGCTGCAGTCCCCATCTGTGGTGATCTGGGAGCCCAGGAAAATAAATTCTGTCACTACCTCCATTTCTTCCCCTTCTATTTGCCAGGAATTGAGTGGGCCGGATTCCATGATCTTAGTTTTCTTAATGTTGAGTTTCAAGCCAACTTTTGCACTCTCCTCCTTCACCCGCATCAAGAGGCTCTTTAGTTTCTCTTCACTTTCTGCCATTAAAGTGGTATCATCTGCATATCTGAGGTTTTTGATATTTCTCCCGGCAATCTTAATTCCAACTTTTGATTCATTTAGCCCCGCCTTTCTCATGATGTGCTCTGGATATAAGTTAAATAGGCAGGGCGACAGTATACCGCTTTGCCGAACTCCTTTCCCAATTTTGAACCAATCAGTGGTTCCGTGTCCAGTTCTCACTGTTGCTTCTTGACCCGTATATAGGTTTCTCAAGAGAAAAATGTTGTGTTCGGCACGTTGCCTAACAACGGAGGCGCCGTTCCCTGATTGGCTGACGCAGAAGCAGCCACAAGGGCGGGAGAAAAGGTGCCAGTTGATTGGTGGTTGGGTTTGACAGCCGGCATATAAAAACGCTGTCAGGGTTTTGTTGCCGTTCGTTCAGTTCTGCCGTTTGTTAATAAAATAGTATTGTACCGATTGTCTCGCCTCAGCCCATATTTAAACCGGGAATTTAGCTCTGGCGACGAAGTGTGGACTCAGCAACGAACCTCTTTCCACTCTCCCCATCTGGCTTGCTGTCAAAGGAGTATGGCTCCGCCTACATTCGCCCCATACGACTCGAATGCCGAGACTTGGGATGCCTATGAGGAGAGGTTTGAATGTTTTCTGGAGGCTAATGACTTTACCGATTTATCTAGCAGCCGTAAGAGGGCTCACTTTCTAAATTCCTGTGGGCCTGAGGTGTTTGCGACTGCTAGGGCATTAATCACTCCTCAGCCTGTGCATACAGTCTCCTGGGACGTGCTGAGGGAGAAACTTAAAAGCCATTATGCCCTAGCCCCCTCCCGCATTGCCCGCCATTTTAAATTGCGACAAGTGTTACAGGAGGAGGGGGAGTCTATCAATAAATACATGGCTCGTCTCCGCACCGCTGCCCTGGACTGTGAGTTTAGAGATCTTGATGATGCCTTGGTGGAGCAGCTGGTGTGTGGGGTCAGAGTCGTTAGATTACAGAGACGACTATTGGGGAAGAGAACTTTAGATCTCCCAACTGCTCTTGAAGAAGCCCAAGCATATGAAATGTCTGACAAGTCCACTGTGGACATATGTAAATTTTATTCCCCCGCTGGCCAGACCGCAGCTGTTCATATGCAGGACGTCGCATCCGATGATACCTCTGATGAGGAAGCTGACATCAGTCGCCTGAAGGTATCCTCAGTGGAAGTGAAAAGCCTGCCTCCGAAGAAGTGACCTATGGCATCTTGCCTCAGCTGCGGGGATGCCCATCCTAGGGCGACTTGTCGATTTCGTTCCGTGATTTGTCATCATTGCGGAAAGCAGGGCCACATCGCAAAGGTCTGCCGTTCTGTTCGCAAAGCCGCCTCTGGCCCTCAGCCACGTTGTTCATCTCCAGAAGATTGTTTCGCTATTTTCCAGGGTCACCGGATCACAGAAGTGACCACCCACCCGGCCAGCGCTGAGAGCATCAAACTATTCCTGACCGTCAAGATCGAAGGCTCGCCCTGTCAGATGGAGGTGGACACCGGATCTTCGAAGTCCATCATCTCCTGGTCGTCTATCAAGTGACTGATCCCATCTCTTCGTAAACAGCAACTCAGACCCTGCCCTGTGAAACTTCGTGATTACCAGGGAAATTACATTCCTATCATAGGGCAGGGCCAGTTCCTGGTGGAGAAGGATGGGTTTACTGGCCGTCTGCCCTTGATTGTTGTGCATGGGTCCCTTCCAAGCCTTCTGGGGTTAGATTGGTTTGCCTCTTTAGGATTAGCCATTTCAGGTGTCCACTCCACAGCTATTGATGATGTTTCTGCCCTGGCAACCGAATTTGCTGATGTATTCAGCGAATCATTAGGTAAATATGTTGGCTCCCCTATTTTGCTTAATTTAGATCCACAAATTGCCCCCATACGGCTCAAGCCTTGTCGGGTGCTGCTGGCCCTGGGTTTGACAGCCGGCATATAAAAATGCTGTCAGGGTTTTGTTGCTGTTTGTTCAGTTCTGCCGTTTGTTAATAAAATAGTGTTGTACCGATTGTCTCACCTCAGCCCATATTTAAACTGGGAATTTAGCAAAAAATAAGATGGCCTGGTACTCCTATCTCTTTAAGAACTTTCCACAATTTGTTGTGATCCACACAATTAAAGGCTTTAGCATAGTCAATGAAGCAGAAGTAGATGTTTTTCTGGAACTCCCTAGTGTCAGCTTTGTAAGCCATATTAGGTCGGAAGCTTCCATGCTGCCACCTTCTCATGTGTGGAAAAGTAGGAGAGGGGGATTTAGTAGAGGGGTTGTCTATAGATATAATAGCATTCTTCCTGTCGGTCAAGGTCAGGGCGATCCTGCATCTGGAGAAGGAGTGGTCGGAATGATGTCTCGAGATGGGACTGCGGTTGATTGGAGCATGTGATTGACTGAGGAGTGAGGGGATGGTTTTGGGGGTTTTGATTTACTGAGGGAAAACCTGAACCTCTCAGATTCAGGTTTTCCCAGATGTGCCAGTTTACCTATTCTAGTAAATAGAACTTTGAAAAATTCTTCCTTCGGAGTCTTTACTTGGAGTTGGGTTTTTTTTGGAATGCTGACATTAATCCAAATCCCCCTCAAAGCATAAAGGCACCCTGAAAGGGGGCTGTTGGGGGTGCTGAGCCCCAGCATTTACCTAAACCTCGGGTGGTGCAAAGACTCAGTGAAAATGGAGGAGAAAGGAGAGATCGCAGAGGAGGCCATGGGGATGGATACTCAAGGATTTATCGACACCCTGCTTTCTCCTTCTGAAGAAATGGTGTGAGCCATTGAGGCTGCAGAGGAGGCCCGAAGGCTAGGTGCTTGGCCTAAGGAGTCGGATTCCTGAAAAAGTTGCCAGTCTGACCCAACTCCAGAAAGGGGACCAGAGGAGAGACTGCCTGGATATAGTGCTGCTCCCAGCCCAATGAAGTCGACCCATGAGCCAGAGTGGAGAAGAGGGACAGCTATGGGATCCGGAGACTCCCAGGACTGCAACCTGTTGCCCCCAATGCAAAGCCAATCGTTAACTGGGCTCCCTGAGCATTTTGAATGGATAGAAGTGGGAAGTTATGCACCCGTCTCCCAAACTCCTAAAGTGAGATGGAACTTAGTGCAACCTACATTCACCTTCCCTGATCCAGGACCTGGCAGAGGAATTAGCAGGGCGCAGGCACCTCTCTACCCGGCCAGGGGCGAAACAAGCAGATCAGCGCAGCATGGCCATCCTGCAGCTGGGAGACATCAGCTGCAGCCAGCATGGGGAATGCAAACCCCTCCTGCGGGGGCCCCTCACTAGCCTACCTTTATGCTACCTCCTGCTGAATGTATACCCCCAGGCTGGGATTCTATCCCAGCCAGAGGTGGGTCCAGTACCAGTGGTATCCAGCATTGTCAGCTCCAATTTTCCAGGGATCCCCATGGCCCCAATATGGCGCAACGATCCTGGCACCACAGGGGGGGGGCTAATCCAACAGCTGGCTAGAGTCCAGCAACCAGCAGCAGCTGTACCACATGTTCCAGCTCAGCCACCCATTGCCCGGCCCAATCAACCCACGAGGCCAATGCCACCCCGCTTCAGATCAACCTTTGATGGTATGCCAACCAAACTGGCTTACTTCCTCAGCAGGGTCTGGGCTCATGTAGATCAGTATGGAGACCAATACGAGTCAGTCCGGGACTTGGTATCAGAGATTTCTGACAGGATGAATGACGGGGAGGCTTCTGAATGGATAGCCCAGCTGTACAATGAGGGTGCTGCGGAACTAAATGATGCCGATGGGTTTGTTGTGCTGCTCCAGGCCAGATTTGAAGACCCAGATCGAATAAATGAAAATGAAGCCACACTAAAGGTGATGAAGCAAGGAGCTGTAATCGACCTGTAAAAGAATTTGTATGGGACTTTAGACAGGTCGCAGGGAACCTGGGGCATTGGCTGGACCTACACTACACTATTTTAAAGAGACCATTGATCAAGAAGTCAGAACAGCCTGTGGGGTCCAGGGGGTGCCTGAGCAACTGCATGACTGGTATACCATGTCCATAGCTCTAAACAGAGAAATTCACTCCCACCACAAAACCCCAGCAGAGAAGCCTCCTTGGAGAGCTTTAGCTAGATGGCCCTTTCAAAGCCGGCTGGAGTCACCTCCCCCTCAACCAGCAGGGGCTATTAAATATTATCGGTGTGGACAACCAGGACATCGAGCTTCTGAGTGCCTGGCCCCTGCCCCAGTTCCACAACAATGTCCTGCCACAGCCACTCGAGGCAGAAGGGCTCCAAGGAAGGCCACAGACACCAGTCGATTCACCAAACAAGCCGTAAAGGTTCTCCTCCCCACTGAAGAGAGTGAGGAACCTCTGGCCAAAGAAGCCCCTCCCAATGAGGCTAGCAGAGATGAAGACCCAATGGTGAATTCACTCATCCCCCCCCCTTTTCAATTAAAGTGAAACGTGATGCCAGAAACAGGGAAGCAAGGAGATCTGCCAGCAATAATAGATACCAGCTGCACCAAATGTTTAATTGGACTGTCAATTGTTGAACAATTGGGGATCAGAACAACAGCTTTAAAGCGCCCAATTAAATTTCACCAGGTGGATGGGACATTAATTGGAGGGGTCCCCACCACCCATATTACAGAACTGGTTAGATTAGAAATTGGAAGATATCATGAATTTATACAATTTATAGTAACCTCAAAGATGTCAGAATCTGTCATACTGGGCCTGGCTTGGCTGGACAAATGGGTCCCCACCATCAAATGGGAAGATGGATACTGGAAAATCATAATGGGTGTCGGCCCACTGCCCTTCCTCCCAAGGAACAGCCTACCAATAAGGGCCAGCTACCAGAAACAGCAGCTGCTTGTTCAGACAGGCCTTCAAGCGAACCCCAGATTCCTAAGGTATATAGACACTTAGCCGAAGCATTCAGCGAGGAGGAATGTAACCTCCTCCCCCCTCATTGGCCCATGGATTGTGCCATCGAATTAGAACTGGGAGCCAAGTTACCAAAACCCAGGATGTACTCCATCATGCCTGCTGAAATGATCGAGTTGAGGAAGTACATTGACATCAACCTAGCCAGAGGATTCATCGAGCCTGTGAAATCCAGGGTGGCTGCCCCCATATTGTTTAAAGAGAAGAAAGATGAGGGCCTGAGATTATGCATTGACTTTAGAGGCTTGCTGAACCACTTGTCAAAAGGCAAGATTTTCACCAAGTTAGATCTAAGGGAAGCCTACTACCAGGTTTGCATAAAGGAGGGAGACGAATGGAAGACTGCTTTTAACTGCCCCCTGGGCAGCTTACAATTCTGGGTCATGCCTTTTGGACTCCAAGGGGCCCCCACAGTCTTCATGCAACTGTATAAGGGGGTCCTTGTTTACCTGGTGACATTCTTATATTCAGTGAAAATATGAAAGAATATATCAAATTAGTCAGGCAAGTACTGGAAAAACCCCTAATGGCCAAACTTTATGCAAAGCTGTCAAAATGCGAGTTCCATAAGGAGTCCTTGGACTACCTGGGGTACAGAGTGTCGATTCAAGGAATCAAAATGGACCCAGAGAAGGTAAAGGCGGTGGTAGACTGGCAACTCCCATGAACCCGTAAGCAATTTCAAAGCTTCCTGGGGTTTGCAAATTTTTACAGACAATTCATCCCTTCCTTCGCTGAGGTTGCTCTCCCCTTGATGGAATTACTAAAAACAGATCCGTCTCCTACCAAGCCAAAACCTAGGCAACCCCTAGCTTGGACAATGGACTGTCAAAAATCCTTTGAACAATTAAAATGCCCATTCACAGTGGAGTCAATCCTCCAGCACCCTGACCCAGGGTGAATAAATCATTTGTGGTCCAGGCTGACGCAAGTGATGTGGTGGTGGCTGCTATTCTACTGCAAAGGAATGCCCAAAATGAACTAATGCCATGTGCTTATGTATCAAAAAAGTTAACGGACACTGAGAACAGATGGGCAGTATGGGAGAAGGAAGCTTTTGAGGTGCAATGGGCTCTCCTATCCTGGAGACACTTCCTAGAGGGAGTTAAGGAGCCTTTCAAAGTGTGGACTGACCACAAAAACCTCGAGACACTGAAGACCCCATGGAAGGTTCCCCCAAGTAGGTTCGCTGAGCTCAGTATTTCAAATGCTTTAACTTCAACCTGAAATACATTCTGAGGGGAAAAAACCTATTAGCTGATGCTCTCTCCCGTAAGCCCCAGTTTGACAGCTGATGAGAAAATATAGTTCATGCCATGATCTCAGAGACTCAGCCAGCAGCCCAAGCCTGCATTAGAACGCAAACATGCCGTGGTTCTGACCTCCCTGAAGACAAGTTGACAGCAGAGCTAAAAGTGGCGCTCTCAACCGGTTCTTGGTTCGAGGAAAACCAGACAGACCTGGCTTGGAAGGGGAGTAAGATTTATGTGCCAGCAGCATTTGACTCCTGGTGCTAAAGAGGGGTCATTATTCTTGACTAGGGGGCCACTTTGGATTTTTAAAAACCCTCCATTTGACTAGGAGACAATTTTGGTGGCCAAGAATGAAAGCTGATGTAGAGGACTATATTAAAAGCTGCACCACCTGCGCCACCATGAAGTCCAGACCAAGGAAGCCCCCTGGGCTTCTCCAAACCGTGGCCGAACCCACCAAACCCTGGGAGGAGATTGCAGTGGAGTTTATCGTTGAATGTCCGGAAAATGGAGGAAACACAGTGATTTGGACTGTCATTGATTTATTCTCCAAACAAGCACATTTCACTGCCTATAATGGAGTATCCACTGCCCAAAAGCTGGCAAAACTTTTCATGAAGCACATCTACAGGTTACATGGGATCCCATGGAGATCTGATATCCCATCCCATGGGATATGGGATATCAGATGGGATCTGATATCCCATCCCATAGGATATCAGATTGAGGGGTCCAATTTACTGCTAAGTTCTGGAAGGAGTTCTTGAGATCCATTGGGTCATCCCAGGGGCTTAGCTCAGCTTTCCTTTTTAAAAAAAATACTGTATTTTTTGGAGTATAAGACACACCGGAGTATAAGACACACCAGAGTATAAGACACACCTTAATTTTGGGGCAGAAAAACAAGAAAAAAAGAATTCTACCTCTGCCTACCAGCATTTAAGGTGGTGCTGCTTTATGCCGCCCTCCTCCTCCTGCAAGTGAGGTGCCTCAGAGACTCGGCTGGGAAAGAGGGTGTTGATTACTGAGAAGTTCTTTTCCAGAAAACTTATCTAACTCTTATGTTATGCCTAAGGTTCCTAGCCCAGCTAATCATTGTTTCTTTTACTACTTCTTCCTCCATTTTATATCTTAGTAAAAAATTGTATAATTTTGTAATCATTTCCCCCCGTTCCTAATAAAATTTTATTCAGTTCCAATTGTTTCTCATGTATGCCAAATTGTTTTTGATCTTTTTAAAGTCTTGTTTTAATTTGTAGATAAGGCCACCATTCTATATTTATTCCTTGCTTTTTCAACGTTTACACTGATTTTAGTTCTCCTTTTTTTGTCTAAGATTTCTGAATATCTTACCATTTTATTGAGATCTATTGTATTTGGGTATGTCATTGCCTCCATTGTCAATAACCAGTTTGGGATTTTTGTATAGTGGTTTTTTAAAATCTTTACCCAGACTTTAAACAGGGAGTTCCTTACTATGTGTCTCTGGAAATATGAATGTGTTTTATTTTTTCCTTCCCAGAGAAAACCGTGCCAACCTGTTTGGAGGTTGTGTCCTTCTAATGCTAATATTCTTTTGTTTTTAAAGTTGAATCCAATCCCTCAGCCATGTCAAGGTGGCTGCCTGGTAGTAAAGCTCCCAGTCTGGGAGGCCGAAACCCCCGTGGTTCCTGCTGTCTTGTAAAAGTTTAAATTTGATGCAGGTTTTTCCCCCTGCCCATATAAATTTGGATGTTATTTTATTTATTTGTTCAAAAAAATTATTCTCTAATTTTACCGGTATTGTTTGGAAAAGATATAGCAATTTGGGTAATATATTCATTTTGATTATTGAAATTCTGCCAATTTCAATAATTCTGCCAAAGCTGTAATTTATTCCAGTTTTCCAAATCTTTTTGTATTTGTTTTAGCAGCACATTATAATTATCCTCTTTTATTGTGCTACATTTTTCCGATAGCCATATTCCCAGGTATTTAATTTTCTTAGCTCTTAAAATTCCTATTTTCTCCTCTAGTTCTTCATGTTGTCTTTTAGTTAAGTTTTTGGTTAATATTTTAGTTCTTTCTTTGTTTATTTTAAGCTTAAACAAACAAACAAACAAAAAAAGGCTTAGCTCAGTTTTCCATTTGACTACTAACGGATCTGTTGAAAAATCAAACACAATGGTGGAACAATACATTAGATGTTATGTAAATTATCAACAAGAAAACTGGGCGGTGTTATTACCATTCGCAGAAGTGGTTTATAATAATGCAGTACACAGTAGTACAGGGTTGACTCCTTTTTGAATAACTACTGGCATGGATTTTGTGCCTATGCCTGTATTACCTAGAGAACCACCCACTTCCATGTCCCTAACAGAATGGATAACTTCATTGCAAAAAGAGTGGGAGAATACTAAAAAAGCTCTAGCAGAAGCAGCTGAGAGATATAAAACCCAGGCAGACAAACACAGGTCTCTCCAGCCGCCTTTTTGAATAGGAGATAAGGTGTATTTGTCAACTAAGTACCTAAGATTGAGGCTACCTAGCAAGACATTTGGACCAAAATTCATAGGTCCCTTCCCTATAGTGAAAGTGATCAACCCTGTAACTGTCCAATTTAGCCTCCCTTGCATATTAGGGAAAGTGCACCCAGTATTTCACAGTAGCTTATTGAAACCAGCAATAGGATTTAATTTAAGACCCTTACTAACTGCTCCCCCCCCGCCTTTGATAGTACAAGGGGAGACTCATTATAAAGTTAAGAAAATCCTTGACTCTAGATTACACAGGGGTCGGTTACAGTATTTGGTACACTGGAAAAAGGGTACCCTTTGGCTGAAGCTACTTGGGTGAAAAGTTGAGATGTGAAAGCTGATAGACTAGTAAAACAATTTCATGATAAATTTCCTGAGAAGCCAAAGGGTCCTCCTGGAGTGGGGAAAGGGGGTTAAACGGTTTGATGTACAATGCATAAACCCTTTATTTTGTGTTTTGTCTATTTTATTTTCCAGGGTGTGTTTTTTCCTTCATGGGGGTGGGGGTGGGGTGATGACACAGACACCTGTCAGCTTTGGAAGCCATATTAGCCCCGGAAGCTTCCATGCTGCCAACTTCTCATGTGTGGGAAAGTAGGAGGAGGGATTTAGTAGAGAGAATGTATTTAGGCAAAATAGCATTCTTCCTTTCGGTCAAGGTCAGGACAATCCTGCATCTGGAGAAGGAGTGGTTGGAGTGATGTCTCGAGATGGGACGGATGCTGTGTTGTATGAAAGGAGAGAAGGTTAGCACTCCCCTTGATAAGGATGGAAGAGGCCCTTGTGGTCTTTGCAGCACTCATATGATTAAGGCGCTGCCACTTACGTCATGACATCTAACCAGTTTTTCAAGTTAAAAATTATAGACTGATTTCATTGCTGAACGCAGACTATAAGATATTTGCTTCAATAATGGTGAATAGATTGAAAAGGTTGTTAAATGAATTTATACATATGGATCAAAATGGTTTTTTGCACTCTATATACCTTGTCAATCTCTCTAATTATTTCCTGCTTATCTTGTTGGAGGGTCTCCGCGATCAACTCGGCCATCTTGTCCCCTAGGTCCTCTTCTTTATCTAACAATATGTTTTGAAATCGGAGGTAAAACGAGGCCTTATCCATCTCGAGTTGTATCAAGGAGTTTTCCGTTTCTTTGTTCTGCGCCAACAGAGTTTGGTCAACTAAGTCCAATTTCTTCTCGTTTTTCTCAATCCTTTGTTCTGCTTTTTGGATTCTGTTTGCATTACTGGCAATAGAGATTTGAATCTCATTCATTTTAGAGTCTAGTACATGTATGTCCAACTTTAATTCGGAATGACTGTTCAATAATTTCTCTTGCATCGCAAGCATAGTTTCTTGTATTGATAGCAGAGAAGATTGTACCGTTTGCAGCGTTGGGGTTACTGGGGGTTTATCTGTTTTCTGCAGACCTTTTACTGATTTCTGGGTAGCTGGGGACAACATTGCTAGTGCAGGATTGGAGGCACTTTTTTACCAGTTTTTGCAATTGTTGAGGTCAAACTTGCCATTTCTTTCAAAGTCAATTTTTGGTCTCTTATTATTTTCTCTATATTTCTCCAGATAATCATCCAGTGGCACTTGCCACTATTTGTTCAGGGGCTCTTCCTTCACTCCAATCGTTAACCTCCTTTATTTATTCCCAATAGACTCTTAAAAAGTTATAGTTAATACTTAATTTCCCAATTGATATAGTAGAATAGTTTAACGTTTCCAACAAACAGCAATCTCTTTTGTCTATCTGGTCCCATATTATCAAATTATACCTTTAAATATTAAATATAAAAATTTTACTTAATTCTAACCTAAGTCTATTAATAACTTAAATAGATATGATAAATTCAATGTAATTAAATACCTACTATAAAAGTTCAGAAAATGTTTAAATGGAATGATGAATTAACTTTCTTAATTAATTGATTAATTAATTCCTAACAAAATAATCACATGTAAGCATAAACAATTAATATATTATGTGTAAAGGATCAATATCTATATCAAAATATCAATACTAAATATTATGTTAATATACTATAAGTTAATCATGTTAATATAAATATATAAATATTGATTGACAAGATAATCACCTAAGAAACAATTAAATATAATAAATTTAGAAATATCAGTGCCTACTTAAAAATACTACTTAAAAATATCAGTACTATACTATCTAGGCAATAAATTAATATAGATATATAAATATATATGGAATTAGATAAATATAAGTCAATACTATAAGTACTATAGGTGTAGAGAGGTATACAATTAAGTTATAAGTACAATAAAACTATATAATATATATATATATATATAAAGGGGTAGAATCTATTTTTCACCAAGATATAAGTATAGAAGTCTTACAATTTAATTTAATAATTTATCAGTTAGTAGGATGTATAAATATCTCAAAGAAGGGAGTTTTGCCAGCAATCCAAGGTATGTATATATATATATATATATATATATATATATATATATATATATATATATATATATATATATATATATATATATATATATAAAATTATTTCAATTTCTAACCAGTGTCAGATTTATTGTGGCTATAGGATTCTTCTTCCGTTTTTCTAAATGTCAAATATAAGACGTTCTTTGCAGTTCTTAATACTCAGCCTCCACACAATTATTCTGTCAGATCTCTGTGGTTTTCTGCTGCTAGATTGTCCCACAACAGCCTCTCCGTTGTCTCCTGGGTAGTCCTTGTAATGGCTGCACTTCCTGTTCTTCTAGGACGCTCAAATCTCTCTCCCAGTTGCTCGCTCTCCAATCAGACTATGGCAATAAACAGTGAAATAAGAATACTTCAAAGTTCTTGTCTCTTGCTTTCCTCTGCCCACCAAATGTCAGCCTCCGCTTTCACTGCTTCAGCTGCCATAAGAAACGGAGGGGGGTAACCAGTCAGGCGAGGGGGGGAAGAGCGCAGGAGGTGTCTTTCTAGGAAACGAAACTTATTCTCCAAAGGAGGCGTTAGACCAACCGTCACAAATTCCTGATGGATGACGTTGCCATATGTGATTCCACCTGACCTTTGGGAGACCTTTGGATTGGATGATGGATGATGAACACAGGGGGGGAATGCTATCTAGATGCTATTTCATGCGTTTTGCTCACTTCCAGCTTTACCTGGGTTGCGATCATTTCATATTCAGTAAAAGTACTAATCTCTATAAAATATGGAGTTTGGGTCTTTCTTTCCTGGATTTTGAAGGAAGCATACCTGACATTAAGCTGGAAGTCCCTCCAGTTATCTGGGAAAAAAAACAAAAACCCAAGAGACTAGAATTATGTCAGACCAAGGGAGTGATGAAGACCAGATGGGAGCAGTGAGTTCCGCGGCAGCTACCCTCCAAGCAGAGAGAGAAAGTGCAGAATGGTTGGAAAAACTCCAGCTAGAACCTGAGGAAGCCAGATGGTCGAAAGGAGTTGGGAGATTGCCAGACTGGGGAGAGACCCCCCGGGGAGTGACCAGCTCCAGACCCCGTAAGAAAGAGGCAATATGGATGCAGGAACAGAAGGAATGCCTCATGATGGAACAAGCCTTGCAGCTTATCCGTGATGTGGAAGAGAGCAGGAAAAGCCGGGAGAGCCGTGAGTCTTTTGGGTTTCCTGAGGAGAAGGGAGGAGAAGACCCCAGGGGGGAGCCAGAAGAAATAGCCTGTGGGGGAGAGGAAGAAGCTGAGGAAAGAATATCCCAGGCTTCTGCTGCTCAAGGGAGGGCAGCCGGCCAGGGACCCCCAGCCTTGCAGGCCCCCCCCCGCAGACGTAAAAAGCCAAAAATTCCCCCCCACCTGGGAAATATGATGGAAATCCGAAAACCTTGAGGTTTTTCCTGACCCAAGTGTGGAACCACATGCAGGACTGGGGGGAAGACTACGTATCAGATGCCGCCCGAGTGAGATGTGTCACGAACTCCCTAGAGGGATTAGCAGCTGAATGGATGGTGGTCCTCCACAATAACAACTCCCCCTTATTGACAAATTACAACCAGTTCATGCAGGCCCTTAGAAGGCGGTTTGAAGACCACTTAGCTGAACGTAAGGCAAGACTCAGGATGAAGGGAATCCAGCAGGGCCGGAGACCTGTGGCAAAGTATATCCAAGAGTTTCGTGAGCTGGCACCCTATATGACAGGATGGTCAGAAATGGCTCTGTTGGAGAGTTTTAATGGGCTGAATGAAGAGATATATCAAGACTGCAGAAGTATGGGGGTCCCCGAAGACTTGCAGAGATGGTACATAGTAGCTGAGGATGTGGAGATTGAGTTGACCTGAAGCCAACTCCGAGGAGGGCGTACGGGGGATCAGTCATCATCCTTCCACCATAAGGGAGCACCCAAGAAGACCGGGGGGGGGGAGAGCAGAATTCAAACCGAAATCAAAGCCCTTCACCTGCTTCAAATGTGGGAAGGAGGGACACGGAGCTGCCGAATGTTTCTCCAAACCAGTGCCAAAAGTTGCCAGCCCCGGGCCCAAGAAAGGCGACAAAATACCCGCCAAGACCCGCGGCACCGCCCTGAAAGGAGAAGTCATTGAGTTCGCTCCCCGAAACCAGGGTGAGTTGAGAACTCCGACCAACGATGACGTCAGTGAGACGGACTCCGACTCCGACACCGACGATCGGGTGAGTCATACGGAAGAACCTCTACTAATCCCGTAGAAGTAAGGGTTCCATCCACAGGGACCCATGCCAAAATGTTAGCCCTGTTGGACTCGGGGTGCACCAGATGCATAATTAGCCCCCAAGTGGTGGAGGAAATGGGACTAAGACTAAAAACACTAAAAAGACTCATTGCGTTCTGTCAGTTAGACGGATCGATTGCAGGAGGGGGCCCAGCTACTTTTATGACCGAACCCCTGGAATTGCAGTTGGGAGACCATGTAGAGAATCTCAGATTTATTGTGGCCCCTGGGATGGAAAGACCCCTTATACTTGGACTGCCCTGGCTTTGAAAATGGAACCCACAGGTAAATTGGAAGACGGGGGTCTTGCGCATCTGCACGGCAAAACTGATCCCAGAGAAGGAAAATTTACCCGTGAAGGACGAGATACAACCAGAAAGGGCGGAAGTAGCATTAGACTATATTGAAGGGCAGGAGAAGATTCCAAAAGAATATTGGGACCTCAGGGAAGTTTTTAGCGAAAGGACCTCAGACACGCTGCCTCCCCACCGGACTACCGATTGCACCATTGAAATACTCCCCGGGGTGAAGCTTCCCAAACCAAAAATCTACCCCATGACCCCTCGAGAATTAGGGGAATTGCGAAGCTTTATTGATAAGAACCTAGAACGGGGATTCATCGAACGAGCCAAACCCAAGGTGGCGGCACCAGTGATGTTCCGCAAAAAGAAAGATGGCTCCTTCCATTTGGTGGTCGACTATAGAAATATAAACACTATTTGAGTGGAAAATGTTTACCCCCTCCCACTCATGAAGGACATGTTAGCCCATTTAGGGAAGGGAAAGGTATTCACCAAACTTGATTTAAGAGAAGCGTACTACCGAGTGAGAATTAAAGAGGGGGATGAATGGAAAAAAGCATTTAATTGCCCACTGGGATGCTTCCAGTTCAGAGTACTCCCTTTTGGGTTACAGGGAGCTCCTGCTGTATTCATGCAGTTGATCAACGAAGTATTGCATGAGCACCTGTATAAGGGGGTGCTAGTCTACTTGGATGACATTCTTATCTACTCTGAGAACATGGCCGACCATGTCAAATTGGTGCGAACTGTCCTGAAAAAGCTCAGGGCTGCGGAACTATATGCCAAACTTTCTAAATGTGAATTCCACCAAGACAAGATCAACTATCTTGGATATCGCATATCGCATGATGGGATAGAAATGGACCCTGAGAAGGTTCGTGCAGTATTGGAATGGGCCGCACCACGCACCCGCAAACAGTTACAGAGTTTCCTGGGGTTTGCTAATTTTTATAGACAATTTATCCCCTCGTTTGCAAAAATTGCACTGCCAATTACTGACCTTCTAAAAACAAAAGGTGAAGTAAAGCCCAGACCCTCGAAACCACTGGAATGGACTATGGACTGTCAAGCCACTTTCGAAAAATTGAAACGGCTGTTTGCGGCTGAACCAGTACTCAAACACCCAGACATGGAACAGCCTTTTGTAGTACAAGCTGACGCCAGCGACGTAGCTGTGGGAGCAATACTCTTGCAAAAGAATGAAAAAGGGGAACTACAACCTTGTGCATACACATCCCGTAAACTCTCGGAAACGGAAAGGAGATGGGCCATATGGGAGAAGGAGGCTTTTGCAGTGAGATGGGCCCTGTTAACCTGGAGACAATTTCTAGAAGGAGCGAAACACCCTTTTGAAGTCTGGACTGATTACAAAAATTTAGAGGCATTAAAAACACCACGTAAATTGTCCCCAAAGCAAGCTCGTTGGGCCCAACATTTCAATCGTTTCAATTTCACTCTATGTTACCTTCCTGGTGGAAAGAACTTCATGGCAGACACACTTACCAGATTGCCTCAGTACAACAGCATCAAAAAGGAGGTGGTTCAGCCTATTATCCCCTCGACTCAATTGGCAGTACCAGTAACTACCAGAGCACAGGCAAAAGTCAAACCAGAACTCACGGGAGACTTACTTAACAAATTGCGAGAAGCTCTGGAAACTGATGAGTGGTTTAAAAACCACTCAAATGAATGTACACTCCGTGATGGACTACCTTGGATTGGGGCGAAATTGTATGTTCCGGCCAAGTTAAGAGTAACAGTATTGCAATATGCCCATGATTCCAAGGCAGCAGGACACTTTGCATTTGTTAAAACGCTACATTTGGTTAAGAGACAATTTTGGTGGCCTGCACTCAAGAAGGATATACAGGCGTATGTCGCTAGTTGTCCAGTGTGCGCCTCGGCTAAAAGACCTCCAGGGAAGCCACCTGGATTACTTCAAAGTGTGGCTAGACCGAATGCCCCGTGGAAGGAAATATCTATGGATTTTATTGTAGACCTGCCAGAGAGTGAAGGGTGTACTGTCATTTGGGTGGTGACGGATTTGTTTTCCAAACAAGTACATTTCATCCCTTGCTCAAAGATCCCTTCAGCAAAAACTCTTGCAAAACTGTTTATTCATCAGATTTACCGACTACATGGAGCTCCAAAAAGAATAATCTCGGACAGGGGTGTACAGTTTACAACTTCTGGAAGGAGTTTTTGAAATTGATAGGCTCTGCCCAAGGGCTAAGTTCCAGTCACCACCCCCAAACAAATGGGGCTTGTGAAAGAACCAATGGGGTTTTAGAACAATACCTGAGATGTTATGTAAATTACCAACAAGACAATTGGGTAGACTTATTACCATTTGCAGAAGTGGCATATAATAATTCTATACACAATAGTACTGGCTTCACTCCATTTAAGGTTGCATCGGGCCAAGATTTCGTACCAATCCCCGAACTACCGCAAGATGATCCCCAAAACCCTTCTTTGATGGACTGGATTGAACAATTAAAAAACACTTGGGCAGTAACTCGTAAAGCGTTAGATGAGGCACACCGAGCCCATAAGGCACAAGCCGATAAAAAAAGGTCCCCAACACATGTCTATAAAGTGGGTGATAAAGTCTTCCTCTCCACTAAGTATTTACAAACTTCCCAAAAATCAAAAAAGCTTGGTCCCAAGTATGTGGGTCCATTTCATGTAATTAGATTGATTAATCCAGTAACAGTGGAATTAGAGTTGCCAAAAACGCTGAGACGTATACACCCTGTATTCCATGTTAGCTTGCTAAAACCTGAACACTCGTCTCCGCTAAGAGCTAACCAAAGCTCCCCTCCAGTTCCCATACTCGTAGAGGGGGAGCAACATTTTGAAGTTAAAGAAATCTTAGACTCCAGGAAACACCATGGTAAAGTGCAATATCTGGTGGCCTGGAAACATTTCTCTTTGTCTCAAGCTGAATGGGTAAATAAACGGGATGTCCGGGCTCCAAAGAAAGTACAGCAATTCTATACAAAATATCCAGATAAAACCTTAATTCTTGTATATATTTTGTTTCCTCTTTCTCTTTTTTCCTTCTATCTAGGACTAACGTCCCTTCTGCAGAGGGGCCGAATGTCAGCCTCCGCTTTCACTGCTTCAGCTGCCATAAGAAATGGAGGGGGGTAACCAGTCAGGGGGGCGAGGGGGGGAAGAGCACAGGAGGTGTCTTTCTAGGAAACGAAGGAGGCGTTAGACCAACCGTCACAAATTCCTGATGGATGACGTTGCTAGATGTGATTCCACCTGACCTTTGGGAGACCTTTGGATTGGATGATGGATGATGAACACGGGGGGGAATGCTATCTAGATGCTATTTCGCGTGTTTTGCTCACTTCCAGCTTTACCTGGGTTGCGATCATTTCATATTCAGTAAAAGTACTAATCTCTATAAAATATGGAGTTTGGGTCTTTCTTTCCTGGATTTTGAAGGAAGCATACCTGACACCAAGCCTCTTCTTATGCCAAAAATCTTAGTGATCGCTTTCTCCTCTCTGCTGGCTCGTCGGGTCCTCTCGTTCTCACTCCTCTCATTCTCGCTCAGATCCAGTCGCCACTTGCTCCATAAGATCTTCGCCCCAGCTCACCAGCCCCTTCCTCCAATATCACGCTCACGAACTAGGGAAGGTATGGTAGTCCCACTTCGCCACTGCAACCTCCGATCTCCGATCTCCGATCTCCCATCTTGTTGTTGGTTACCGCCGCTTCAAGTCCACCATTAACAAGCAGACTCACGCGTGCTAGGTTGACAGAGCCGCCCCGGTCTTGTGAAAAGTGATCACGCTTCACTTTTTCGCTCCCCTGGCTCTCTCTTTCGTCCGCAAAGCTCTCTGGGCTTTGCGCCCCCGAAGGGATCCCCAAAACACTGTGACTGACGGTGATGAGGATCGATGGTCACTCACTCAGCACCATGTCACCGCAGGTCACCAACCGGAAGTCCTCTTTTATTATACTACATTTTGCCGATAGCCATACTCCCAGATATTTAATTTTCTTGGCTCTTAAAATTCCCATTTTCTCCTCTAATTCTTAATTTTGTCTTTTACTTAAGTTTTTGGTTAATATTTTAGTTTTCTCTTTGTTTATTTTAAGCCCTGCCACTTTGCCAAATTGATTTATATCTTGTAGTAGTATTAATCCCGTCTCTAAAGGCTCTTCTATAATAAATGCCAAGTCATCAGCAAAGGCTTGTACTTTATATTCTTGTTCTCTAATTTTTAGTCTTTTAATCTCCCGGTTCTTTCTAATTTGTTGCATCAGTGTCTCTATTGAAAGAATAAATAACAGAGGGGATAGGGGGCATCCCTGTCTAACTCCTTTTTTTAAAAAAAATAATTTTTGTTCAGCATTTACATCTTTAACATCTTTGTTACATTTTTACAGCTTTCCGATACTGACGTCTTTGGTAATATATATTTTGTCTTTTGACCAACTATATACACATACATTTTATATATTACTACTAATTCATATATTCACTACAATATATACATATCTATTACACATTAAGTATTTGATTCCTCTATAATATCTTCTCTTTCTCCAGCAACTAATCTATTCCACATTTTGTAATAAATCATTTCCTCTCAGTCTTTAAGTTCCATTGTTAATTTATCTGCTTCTGCACATTCTAGCACCTTTATAATCATTGTATTTAATGGAGTAAATAGTTTCCAGCTTTGTGCAAATGAAATTCTGGCGGCCGTGATTATGTGGAGTATGAGGTAATAAATTTATTTTCTAATCTTTTCTTTTATAATTCCCAACAAAAATAGTTCGGGTTTCATAGCAATTTTTTCCTCTGTCATTTCCTCTAACCATTTTTTTAATTTTTAACCAGCATGCCTTTGCTTTGGGACATGTCCACCACATATGGAAATATGTCCCGTATTGATGGTTACATTTCCAACAATGTGGTGAGTTTTTTGGGGATATCTTGGCCAATTGCGCCAGGGGTAAATGTCATCTATAAAACATTTTATAAATATTTTCTTTGTAGGCGGCCAACATCATCTTATAATTTGTTCCCCATAATTTTTCCCAATACTCTAATTCAATATTATACCCACATTTCCCCCCCCCCAAATTATCATCGTTTCCTTTACCATTTCTTCCTCCATTTTGAATTGGAGGAGACATTTATATGTTTTGGTGATTTTTTTCTCATCGGTCCTGGTTAATATTTTATCTATTTCTTGTTGGTCATTTTGGAATCTATATACTTCTAAATCCTTTTTGTATTTTGTTTGAATTTGTAAATAGGGCCACCAATCAATTTTAATTCCTCCTTCCAATAATTTTTGTCTAGATTTCAAATTCCCTAGTCCATCTAACAATTCCTTATATGTTACTATTTTATTAAAGTCAATTAAATTGGGGTAGACCAAGGCTTCCATTGTCGACACCCATCTTGGGATTTTTGAATAAAAGTTTCTTTTAATTTTCATCCAAGTTTCTAGCAGTACTTCCCTCACTTGATGCCTCTGGAAGTACTTATGGGCTTTGTCTTTTCCATCCCAGATGAAGGCGTGCCAACCTTTCTGTAAGTCATGCCCCTCAATTGTTAAAATTCTTCCATTTTTTAGATTTAAAGTTCCTAATCTGGAAGGCCGAAGCCACCCTTACTTCCGGCATCTTGTAACATTTTTAGTTTAATTCTGGGCTTTTTCCCTAGCCATATAAATTGACTAATAATTTTATTCAATCTGTCAAAAATGTTTTCCCCCAATTTTATAGGTACTGTTTGAAATAAATATAAAATTTTGGGTAGGATATTCATATTTATCGTGGCAATTCTTCCAATCAAAGAAATTTGTAATTTTGCCCAATTTTCTAAATCTTTTTGAATTTGTTGCAATAATTTTAAGTAATTATCTTCCTTTATTGAGGAAGTTCTTGCTGTTAGCCCAGGTACTTTACCTTTGTGACAATTTGAATTCCTAGTTTCTCCTCTAATTTCTTATTTTGGCCTTGTGTGAGGTTCTTAGTAATTATCTTTGTTTTGTTTTTATTTATTTTCAGGCCTGTTATTGTTCCAAATTTCTCTATTTCTTGTAGAAGTAATTCTCCTGTTTCCAAGGGGTCCTCTATTATAAATACCATGTCATCTGCAAAAGCCTGTGTTTTGTATTCTTCTCTTTTATTTCCCTATTTCCCCTTACCTGCGCCAATAATATTTCAATGAAAGGATGAATAAAAGGGGAGATAATGGATAGCCTTGTCTGACCCCTTTATTTATATTGACTTTTTCTGTAAGATCTCCATTGATCATAATTTTTGCTGTCTGATTTGAATAAATTGCCTTAATAATTTCTATAAATTTTTTGCCAAATTTCATCTTGATTGAGTTATTAAAAACAGCCAATTCAAGGTTTTTTGTTTTTTGTTTTGCTTTAATTTATATGCCGCCCTTCTCCGGAGACTCAGGGCGGCTTACAATGCGTTAAGCAATAGCCTTCATACTTTTGTATATTTATACAAAGTCAGTTTATTGCCCCCACAATCTGGGTCCTCATTTCACCTACCTTTGAAAGGATGGAAGTCTGAGTCAACCTTGAGCCTGGTGAGATTTGAACTTGCAGTAATTGCAAGCACCAGTTGTTAATAACAGTGCTTTAGTCCACTGTACTACAGGCTCTTCTAAGTTGTTGAACGCCTTTTGTGCATCTACCATTATTACTGCCAATTGTTTTTCTGGGTGGGCCTCATAGTATTCTAAAATGTCCATTATAATCCTTGCATTGTTTTTAATTTGTTGTTTGGGTAAAAACCTGTTTTGATCCAAATGGATAATTTTGTTTAATATCTTTTTTAATCTCTCTGCTATTATTGTTGCCAAGATTTTATAGTCGGCATTTAACAGCGAGATTGGCCTATAATTTTGAATAAATTGATTATCAGTACTTTCTTTTGGGATTAATGTTATATATGCCTCCATCCACGAATTTGGCATTTTGGCTTTCTCTAATACCTCATTGTATATATCCAACATAATTTCTTCCAAAGATTCCTGAAATTTTTTATATACTTCCACCGGAATTCCATCTGGCCCTGGTGTTTTGTTATTTTTCTGTTTTTTAGTTGCCTCTCTTAACTCTGTTAAAATAATTTTACCATTCAACACTTCCCTATCTTCATCTGTTATACTTGGCAAATTCCTCTCCTGAAGGTAATTTATGATATTTTCTTCTTTAATATTTTCTTGACTGTATAGTATTTGAAAACAATTTTGAACAATGTTTTTTTCTCATGCTTTTTATTGTGCAAGTTTCCTTATTTGTCTTGTAGATATTGTATCAATTTTTTAGCTTTTTCTTTTTTCAATTTGTGGGCAAGCCATATTCTTGGTTTGTTTGCCGATTCAAAGTAATTTTGTTTTGCCAATTTTATATTCCTTATCATTGCTCCCTGTTGTAATATATTGATTTTATGTTACATTAGCTGTATTTCCTTTATAATTTCCACATTTTGGGGATCTTTCTGAAGGGATAGTTCTAATTTTTTAAACTCCTCCAATGTTGACGTTTGTTGTTCCTTATTCTCCTTGTTTCTCCTCGCCATATACGCAATAGTTATCCCCCTCATATAAGCTTTGGCAGTGTCCCATAAGTTTTGTATTGTAGTATCTTCATTCCTATTCTCTTTAAAAAACATTTTTAATTCCTTTTCCATTGAATATAAAGTTTTTCTTTTATAATTCTTTGATCTAATGCCCATCTCTTCTTTTTTCCCCTACCTTTCCATTTTAATACTAAGGGACTATGGTCTGCCCAGGTGTTCCGCATTATATCTATCTCTTCTAGGTGATTGATCAATTCTGGGTTCATCCAGGCCATATCTATGTGAGACCATGAGATATGTGGATGAGAGAAGAAGATGTACTGCTTTTTCTGTAGATTTAATTGTCTCCATGTGTCACTTAAATTTAACTCTTTTGCCATTTCGAAAAATGCATTTGGAAATTCTCGTCTTTTATTTTTGTTTTCTTTCACTGTCTTATAATCCAATTTATTGTTTACCACTCCATTGAAGTCCCCTATTATACAAATATTTTCACCATCTAATTCCATTATTTTCCTATGTAATTTATTATAGAACTTTTCTTGTTTTGTGCTTGGTGCATAAATTGTTACTAACAGAATTTTCCTATAATTTGTACTTATTTCCATTATTAGATTCTTCCGTCTTTATCACTAAATATTTCCCTAGGATTTAGCCAATCTTTTATATGTACAGCAATCCCTCTTTTTTTATTTTGTGCCAACGCCGAGAATAATTCCCCTAATTTAGGACATTTTATGAGCTTGCTATTCTTTTCTTTAATATGTACCTCTTGGAAGCAGATGATATCCATTTTTTCTTTTTGTAATCTTGATAATATTTGTTTACGTTTAGTAGCTGAGTTGATGCCATTTATGTTTAATGACAGCAACTTTATTTCATTTTCCATCTTATTATTTATCTATTGGTCTCGGTCCTCTCCTTGCTCTGTTCTCGGTCTGTGCTCTAGTTCTGGCTCCTTCTCTCACTTGACGCTCTACTTCCTTATGATCTCATGTCCTGTTCTACAATTTTTTCCTCCAAAATCTGATCTTCTTGACTTTTACTTTCTCCTTCCTCCCTGATGTCTTGCTCGTCTTCCCCACTTATGTAATAGTCATAGAATTCCTGAGCCTTTTCTAATGTATCAATTGGAATTTCTTCTTCTGTCAGGTTATCAACATCCCTTCTGGGATGAGCCATCGGAACATCACTCTGTATTTTAATAACTATGTAGAGCAGTGGTTCTCAACCTTCCTAATGCCGCGACCCTTTAATACAGTTCCTCATGTTGTGGTGACCCCCAACCAGGGGTGGTTCTAATTTTTTTTTACTATCGGTTCTGTGGGCGTGGCTTATTTTGTGGGTGTGGCTTGGAGGTCATGTGACTGGGTGGGCAGGGCTAGCTGGTCATGTGACCGGGTGGCCATGGCTATGTGTATAGGGACTACTCAGAGGGCTGAAAAAAGTCATTTCTGACAGGTCCTCGCACTTTTGACTGGTCCTCACACTTATGACCAAGCTCACATTTATGCCTGTGCAGCATTCTTAACAACCATGTCACTCATTTCACAACTGCTTCTCTTCACCATGGTGACAAGATAGGGCAAAAAACGTAAAATGTGAGGACAGTCGTAAATTCGAGGACTGGTCAAAAGTGCGAGGACCAGTCAAAAATAACTTTTTCAGCCCTCTGAGTAGTCCCTGTGCACAAAAGGACTACCCAGAAGGCTGAAAAAAGTGATTTCTGACACTTTTGACCGGTCTTCGCAGTTATGACTGGTCATCATTTATACCCATTGTACCATTCTTAACAACCATGTCACTCATTTCACAACTGCTTCTCTTCACCATGGTGACAAGATAGGGCAAAAACATAAATTGTGAGGACAGTCGTAAGTTCGAGAACTGGTCAAAAGTGCGAGGACCTGTCAAAAATAACTTTTTCAGCCCTCTGAGTAGTCCATATGCATAAAAGGATACAGCAATAGAGAGGGATGAAGGAAGGGAAGGGAAATTAGAATAGGAGTGAAGGTAAGAGAGGGAGGAAGAGAGGAGGAGAAGGAGAAAGAGGAAGTAGGGAGAAGAAGAAGAGGGGGGGGGGAAAGAGAAAGTAAGTAAGAAAGAAAAGACAGAAGTGGTAGGTTTGAGGAGAAAGATTGTTGTACAATAAAAAAGATGAAAGGGAAGAAAGCCAACCCCAAACAAATATAAAGATATTAAGATAAAGAATGAATTGTTAAACTTTAAAGGATAAAAGAGAACAAATAGGAATAAATAGCAATAATTAGAAACACACATACAAACATACAACATATTTTCTTTGAACAGAGTATTTGGCCGGTCCACAAATTTAAACAGTTGTAGGAGGTTAGCACCCACCCCTTTCCTAGAAGAATGAAATATTTTGGGAAATATTAAAAAGGCAGAATACTATATTTCCCTGGATGAGAAATGGAGAAGCGTATTTTACAGACAAAGCAGCTCCCACCTTCCTGCCCCCCACCCTTTGTTAATGGGCCAGAGGCAGAAAGTCAATCCTTTGTCAAAGGACATTTGCAACACAATAGCAACAGAAACTAACACAATGGGCCCCATCAAGCCATGTGATCCTGTCCACCATTAAAACATCTTTCCAAGCAGTCTCCATGTTTCCAGTGTCTTTTTCCCCACTTCGAGCAGAACCCAGAAGGATATTTCTTCCAACACAGTATTTAGTCATTTCAATTAAATTTACAATTTCTATATTTCCTTTTTACCATATTTATTCTTCATCTATTTTTTTAAAAAAACCAATATTACCCTTCATCCTCATCTCTAATCTTAATCAAATTCAATTTTTCCCTTCTATTCAATATTATACCCCTTCCCATTGTCATCTATTTTTATATCCATCCTCACATTGGTTAATTATGTAATACAGTTGTTTAATACAAATTCAACATTTTAATATAAATCAATTAGTTATATAACTATCTTTTTTGTATATTAATCAATATGAACATGAATATTCCAATTATTTCCATGCAATCCAATTTCTTACAAATCAATTAATTATATTTACCAATAATAATAAACCAAATAATTTCCCCCATATATTCCTCCAAACCACAACTTAACCATTTCTGCTTTCAACACAATATACAATTAATAGTATCTCAATTATTACAATTCCCTAGTTAAATAAAGCTTTTTTTCTTTTGTGTTTTAAAATCTTGAACCTCCTCTTGCCCTAAATTTCCCATTGTTTGCAGTTTTGCACCTACCTTTTTTGGTGAGGAAAAAGAAAAAGAAATCTCTCTGCCTCATTTTGTCACGTTGCAGCAAAGACCCTGCTTTCGCTTTCGCTTTTCAGCATAGCTAGGGGAAAAAAAATTGCTCCAGGAATTTACCTCTTTGCAGCTACCTCTTTGAAGCCCCGCGGCAAGAATTTAAAGTTTTTTTTCCCTCTAGCCATCAGCTGGGACTCCGGAGGCAGCAATAGATTGGGAGTGGGCGAGGTAAGCGAACGGCGAACGGGCGATCCAACAGAGGCAGAGGGTGAGGGTGAGTGAAGGCGTGGGGGGGGCAAGAGAGGGCTTTGGCGACCCCTGTGAAATGGCCGTTCGACCCCCAAAGGGGTCGCGACCCCCAGGTTGAGAACCGCTGGTGTAGAGAGAAAATGATAACACTGTCTTTGCTCTCTTACTCTTTTTTGGAATCTGTTTTTGTACTGTAATCTCCTTTCTATTGTACATCAGTGAATCTTCTCACGTTTTGCTATATATTTCATCTCTTATTTTTTTCCTAACAAATTTAACATGGACGAACAGACTTGGAAGTCTGTTCCTCCATGCATAGTTCATATGAATCCTGTATGCTTCGTCAATTTCATTTTCCAGTTTACCTTTTTGCAATGGTTCTGCTAGTAGCTCAGCCATCAGTGCAGGGAGATTCTCTTCTTTGTTTTCCAGGATATTTTGGAAATGGAGATAAAACATTGATTTTTCCATCTCCAAGTTTATTATGGCTTCTTCCAGTTCCCTATGTTCTGTCACCATTTTATTTGTTACTATATCCATTTTTCCCCATATGTTCCGTTTTAACCTCTATCGACTTTATCTTTTGTTTGTTCTTAGTTATCATCTCCTGCATTGTACTTATTTTATCATCTAGCTTTTGTATCTCCCCCTTTACTTCTCCCATATCATTCTTAATATCTTCGTGATTAGTTGTCATGACCTCCTGCATTTTTAACATTGTTTCCTGTATTGCTAATAAGGTTGAATGCATATGTTGTAAATTAACAGTAGAGCCAGATTTTTCACCTCACAACATGGCTTCTGTTGATTTTGATCCTGAAGGGGAAGCTGTTATTGAAGTTATTTCCTCCCCCCCCCCATTTTGGTGACTGTGGTAGTTGTCTTGTCATTTTGATATTCTTAAAAAAGTTTTTCCACAGTATCATATAATCAACCTTATTCCTTTATTCCTCTCTTCCAATCTCTATCTTTCCATATTTTCCTTATATTCTTCCCTATAGTTGTTATAATGTTCCCCAATAATCTCTTAGTATAATATAATATAACCCTTAATTAAGTCAATTCCAATTTCTAACAATCAATTGATTAATAAACAATTAATATTTGATTAGTGATTATTAATATATTAATATATAAATCAATAGTAATCAATAATTCATCAATATGTTCCTTCCTTCCTAGACTTCTATTACCATTACAATTAGCAACCTTAAATGTATTTCAATATTCCTATATTTATTACTCTGTTCACTTACAATTAAGTGAAGATATATTTATATTAATATTAATATACAGAACTGAATTTCTGAGTATATAAATAAACAGTGATTAATATGGGTTAATACAAATTATAAGTATTTCAGTATATGTAAATAAATATAATAATCTAAATATAAATATATCTAAATATATTTATATAATAAATATATAATAATAAGTACAGATATAGATATTTAAATATATAATAATAAGTACAGATATAGATATTTAATTATAAATACTTCAGTTGATGTATAGATATATATACATATAAAGAGTTCTGAATGTTTCTTTTTAGTTTTTCTTCAATTTCTTCAATTAGGTGTTAACAGACACAAGAGGTTTTTTTAAAGAGTTTTTTCACCCCATCCTTCAAGATGCAAGATGTCTTCTTTATTCAAAACTCCACAGTCACCTTCGTGGTCTGTAGCTCAGATTTTAATCTATTGCCTCCAACGTATCCTTCAAAGCCGACACTTTCTCTTCTTACCCCCCAACAACAGCATCCAAGAATATAAAGTTTCTTCTAGTACCAAAAATGTACTCTCTCCGGTTCTTCAAGTTGCTTTCCACTATTTGCTCCCTGTACAAATCATTGGGGCATCATGCCTCTGAATCCACCATTCTCAAGCAGATTTCTTCCATGTGTATCCAGAGAGCTGTTTTTGCCAAATGGGCGCTCGTACTGCTCCATGTTCAAACTCCGAAGAAACCCCTCCACCTCACTGATCCCTCCAAGATCCGACTTGCCAAAAAATCTTCAAAAACACAGAAAATCGGGTACAAACAAGCGGAGCCCTGCTCGTTTGCCCCACTACAGCGTGACATCATTACTGGAAGTTCCCTGTCTAACTCCTTTTGTTATACTGAAGCCTACTGTTGTTTCTCCGTTTAATATTATTTTTGCTTTCTGGTTCAAATATATTGCTCTAATCATTCTAATAAATTTCTCGCCAAAATTCATTGCTACTAGTTGGTTAAGCTGACTTTGTATAAATATACAAAAGGATGAAGGCTATTGCTGAGCACATTGTAAGCCGCCCTGAGTCTCCGGAGAAGGGCGGCATATAAATCAAATTAAAAAAAAATAAAAATTAAAAAATCCCAATTTAAATTGTCAAATGCTTTTTGTGCATCAAGGAATATCAATGCTGCTTGCTTTTCTGAGTGTATTTCATAATACTCTAATGTATTCATTATCATTCTTATATTATTTTTTATGTGTTTGTTGGGTAAGAATCCATTCTGGTCTGGTTGTATGATTTCATTTAGTATATGTTTCATCCTTTCTGCCATTATTGTCATAAATATCTTATAGTCGACATTCAGCAGCAAGATTGGCCTATAATTTTGGATTTTTTTCTTTCCACATTATCTTTGGGAATTAAGGTTGTCAGTGCCTCCATCCAGGATTTTGGTATCGTGGCTCTCTCTAATACTTTGTTGTATATTGCTAATAGTAGGTTCTCCAATAGTTTTTGTAATTCTTTGTAAAATTCTGCTGGGATTCCATCTGGACCCGGTGTTTTATTACTTTTTTGTTTTTGAATTGCCCTTTTTAATTCTAACATCATTATTTTTTCATCTAATGTTTCTTTTGTTATTTCTGGTAGGGTTGGGAGATTTCTCTGCTGTAGATATCTTTTAATGTCATCTTCCTCTATGTTCTCCCGACTATATAAATTTTGGTAATATTGTACTGCTATATTTTCTTTTTCTTCCTTCTGATGGTGTGTTATCCCTTTTTCATCTTCAAGTTGATGTATTAGTTTCTTTTCTTTTTCTTTTTTTACTTTGTAGGCAAACCATCTCCCTGGTTTATTGGGGTTTTCAAAGTAGTTTTGTCTGGTTAATCTAATTTTTTGGGCTATTTCTTCTTGTGTGATTAGATTTAATCTATGTTTGATTATATCTTTTTCATCCCTAATTTCCTCATTTAGAGGTGCTTTCTGCATTTTATATTCTAATTTTCCCAATTTCTCTTGCAATTCTGTATATTGTTTCCTTTTGTTTTTATTTCTTTGTATTGTATATGCCAGTGTAAGACCCCGAACATAAGCTTTAGTTGTGTCTCACAGATTTTGAATAGTTGTCTGTTCATTCCAATTTTCCTTTAGAAAAAACACTAGTTCTTTTTCCATATATTGAACATAATTTTTTTCTTTCACTATTCTTTGATTCATGGTCCATCTCTTTTTTCTTTTTTCTTCCTCTTTCCATTTAATTATTAACAGATTATGATCTGCCCAAGTATTCAGTTTTATTTCTATTTCCTCTACATTTTTTCCTGTTTCTGGATCCATCCAGACCATGTCAATCCTAGACCATGAGTTATGTGGATTGGAGAAATATGTATATTGGTTCTGTTGTGGGTTGATTTCTCTCCAAATGTCTTTTAAACTTAGCTCTCAGGTCATGTCAAAGAAAGTTTTTGGTAGTGTTCTCGTTTCATAATTTTTTTACTTCCTGTTTTATAGTCTTTTTTTGGGTCAACCACTGTGTTGAAATCCCCTAGTAAGCATATATTATCCATTTCCAATTCTATAATTTGCTTGTGTAATTTACTGTAATATTCTTTCTGTTTAATGTGTGGTGCATATATGACTGCAAGTAATATTCTTTTTTGTTTTATTGATATTTCAATCAGTAACATTCTTCCCTCTTGGTCTGCGTGTAATTGTTTGGGTTTTAACCAGTCTTTTATATAAACTGCAATTCCCCTCCTTTTTTTGTTTCCACTAAGGCCGAAAATAGTTTACCTAATTTGGGGGCTTCTAGAAGGTTACCTTTCCCCTTTTTCATGTGAACCTCCTGTAAGCATATAATGTCCATATTATCTTTTTGGAGTTTAACAATTACTTATCTTCTTTTTATCAGTGAATTTAATCCATTTATGTTGACCGAAAATAGTTTCACTTCTTCCTCCATTCCACTACTTATTTATTGCTCTTATTCCTCTCCTTTGTCTCATTTTCCTTTGCTTTCTTGTCCTCGCTCCTTCTCTTTTTTGGGCTTCTATCTCATTTCTCTCTCTCGTATCTTGTTCTAGTTCCTTTTCCTCTAACTGTTGCTCCTCTTGGCTTTGTGTTTCCAACTCTTCTCTACTATCCAATTCTTCCTCTATATATCATTCATAAAATTCCTGGGCTTTATCTATTATGTCTATCCTTATTTTCTTATCCTGCCATGTTATTAATATACCTTCAGGTACCAGCCAGCGGTACATTATTTTACTTTTTATTAATTGTGTTGTGAGGAACTGGTAATCCTTTCTTTTCTCCCTAATTCTCTTTGGTATCTGTTTAAGAGTTATAACCTCTCTTCCTTTATAGATCAACTGGTCATCCCTCGTTCTTCTATAGATTTCGTCTCTGACAGCTCTTTTCGCAAACTGACGCTTAGCTGACGAACAACACCTAAAAACCGAACTACACACCCTCACTAACGTACTCACATCCAATGGATTCCAAAGAAATAAGATCACCAACCTAATCCAAAAAGAAACCCCCACTAAAATCCAAGACAGAGAACAAGAAAACGGCAAGGCCCTCCTCCCATACATAAAAGGCACCACAGACAGAATAAGCAAAATTCGACGAAGAGGTTGTAAAAAAATGCTTTCAAAAGGCTCTGACGATCCCAGCTGAGTTGCCTGATCAGCAGAGGCTTTTTTAAAAAGCCTCTGCCAATCAGGCAACTCAACTGGGATCATCAGAGGCATTTAAAAGAAAAAAGCCCTTTTTTTCTTTTAAATGCCTCTGACGATCCCAGCTGAGTTGCCTGATCGGCAGAGGTTTTTTAAAAAGCTTCTGCCGATCAGGCAACTCAGCTTGGATCGTCAGAGGCATTTAAAAGAAAAAAGGGTTTTTTGCTTTTAAAAGCCTTTGATGATCTCAGCTGAGCCGCGTGATCATCAGAGGTTTTCTTTTAACTTTTAAAAGCATTTTTTGGCTGAAGAGGTTGTAGAAAATATGCTTTTAAAAGTTAAAAAAAGAGTTTTTAAGAGTTGGGGTTTTCTGGAACGCTGATATTGGACACCTTCTGACCTGAGGGGTTCATCTTCCAGTGTCATATCTTTTTTCCTTTTGGTGCTGTCCATGGAGTTTTCATGGCAAAGATACTGGAGTGGGTTGCCATTTCCTTCTCCAGTGGATCACATTTTGTTAGAGCTCTCAGCTATGACCTTTCCGTCTTGGGTGGCCCTGCACGGCATAGCTCATAATTTCATTGAGCTATGCAAGCCTTTTGCCACGACATGGCAGTAATCCATGAAGGAGTCGCTAGTACTAGAAGGTATAAAAGTGCACTCAACCCATCAGCTCGGAATAACTACAGGAACTGATGGAATATTTACAGAAATATAGCAAGCAAAATCAGAATAGACCTGGAAGGGACCTTGGAGGTCTTCTAGTGCAGCCCCCTGTTCAAGCAGGAGATACTATACTGTTTCAGACAAGTGACTGTCTAGTCTCTTCTAAAAATCTCCAGTGATAAAGCATCCACAATGTCTGAAGGCAAGCTGTTCCACTGGTTAATTGTCCTTGCTGTTAGGATGTTTCTCCTTAATTCCAGGTTGCTTCTCTCCTTGATTAGTTTCCATCCATTGTTTCTTGTCCTGCCCTCTGGTGCTTTGGAAAATAAATTGGATCCCTCCTCTTTGTGGCAGCCTCTCAAATACTGGAATACTGGTATCATGTCCCCACTAGTCCTTCTTTTCATTAAACTAGCTAATCCCAAATCCTGCAACTATTATTCATATGTTTTAGTCTCCAGGCCCTTAATCGTCTTAGTTGCTCTTCTCTGTACTTGTTGTGGCAGAGCTGGCAGCAGAGTCAGGCAGTGAGGAGGTTGGGGAGGAACATGGGCCAGTCCTGGGGGCTGGGGAAAGCTCGGACAAGGGCTCTGTGTCAGAGGCACAGAGGGAGATAGACAGCAGCGAGACAGAGGAACAGCTGGAGCCCATTTCCAGTGTGCACCTGCGCAGAGCTGCCAGAAGACAAGAACAACTCAGAAAACAGGGTTGACTTGGGAGTAAAACATTGGAGATGGTTGGCCCCTCCCATAGGAAACAAAAGAAGAGCGAATGGGGAGGGGGCTTTTGCTGGAAACAATTCATTCATTCAGTTGTTTCAAGAGTGGAAAGTTCAGTTCGTGACTCTAAGAGACTGTGCCAAGTTTTGCCTTACTCTGCCTTTGGAAACAAGTTACATGGCAGCTTGCCAAACAAGATAAGGTGTGTGATAAATATTTCTTTGAAAAACTGTTTGGACAAACCTTGCTGACTGAATGAAAGTAATTCACAGTCGTGTAAATAAAAGAGGTTTTGCCAGGACCAATTCCTGCTTCTTAAGGGAGCCTAGGCCAGGACAGTACTTTTTCCAAAGCCTCAACATCTTTTTTTGTGGTATGGTGACCAAAACTGGATACAATATTCCACGTGTGGTCTTACTAAGGATTTATAAAGCGGTACTAATATGTCACATGATTTTGATTCTATGCCTCTGTTTATACAACTAAGGATTGTATTTGCTTTTCGGTTTGCTGCCACACTCTGCTGAGTCATGTTTAATTGATCATCCACTAGGACTCCAGGGTCCCTCTCACAGTTACTGTTTTTGAGCCAGGTTTCACCTAATCTATACTTGTACCTTTGGTTTTTCCTGCCCAGGTGTAAAACCTTGCTTTTCTCCACATTAAATTTCATTTTGTTGGATAGGGCCAGGGGTGGGTTGCTCCCGGTTCACACCGGTTCACAAGACCCTGAACCGGTCTCCAGCCCGGTCGCCACTCGCTTACCCTGCCCACCTCATCAGAGGCTTTTTTTTTTACTTTTAAAAGCATTTTTTCTACAACCTCTTCGGCCAAAAAAATGCTTTTAAAAGTAAAAAAAAAGCCTCTGATGATCGCATGGCTCAGCTGGGATCGCCAGAGACTTCTGAAAGCATTTTTTTCTGCAACCTCTTCAGCTGAAGAGGTTGTAGAAAAAAAATGCCTTTAAAAGCCTTTGGCAATCCCTGCTGAGTTGCCTGATCATCAGAGGCTCCCAAAAGCATTTTTTTCTGCAACCTCTTCAGCCGAAGAGGTTGTAGAAAAAAAAATGCCTTTAAAAGCCTCTGGTGATCCCTGCTGAGTTGCTGATCATCAGAGGCTTCTGAAAGCATTTTTTTCTACAACCTCTTCGACCAAAGAGGTTGTAGAAAAAAAAATGCCTTTAAAAGCCTCTGGCGATCCCAGCTGAGTTGCCTGATCGTTAGAAGCTCCTAAAAGCATTTTTTTCTGCAACCTCTTAAGGTTGTAGAAAAAATGCTTTTAAAAGTAAAAAAAAGAAAAAAGTTGGCCAGGCCTACCCAGTCACATTAACCCCCCCCCACCAAGCCATGCCCACAAAATAAGCCATGCCTATAGAACCAGTAGTAAAAAAATTTAGAACCCACCCCTGAATTCAACGTGTTGGTAATCACCTTTAAAGCCCTTCATGGCATGGGTCCAGGTTACTTGAGGGACTGTCTCAGTGGTGGGTTGCCCTCTGTTCCGACCGGTTTGCAAGAACGAGTAGTAAAACCAGTGGGAGGCTCCGCCCACTGACCCGGACATCATCATAGGTGATCTGTGCATGAGCAGAAGCTTCTGCGCATGCACAGAAGAGCTCATGCAGGTGCGATGCGAACCGGTAGTAAAGGTAAGTAGAACCCATCCCTGGATAGGGCCCATTGTTCAAGTCTGTCAAGGTCTTTTTGGATCCTGAATTTGTCTTCTGAGGGGGATGGAAAACCAAAAAAGGTTTTAACCAGCTTTATGGCAGGGGGCCAAGTTATCTGAGGAACAGTGTCACCTCAGTGAGATTGGCCCTCTACCCTTACTCTGACAGAAGGGGCACATTCCGGATCCTTTTGGCTAAAGAATTGTGTCTGGTAGGGTCCAAGAAAGAGCTTTTTCTGCCAAAGCTGCCCCCCTAGAGGAGAACTTAAGATAAAACAGTTTTTGTTTTTTTCCTCAGGCCATAGATTGTCCTGTTTATAACACTGTAACAAATGCTTTGTAGTCATATTGAGTTTCCTTTAGATCAAAAGATATAATATTCTTCTATAGAAAGCCTCAAAAGAGCCTTGATAGTACAGTGGTCTAAGCACTCTGTTATTAACACAGCTGCCTGCAATTTACTGCTGGTTCGAATCTCTCCAAGGCTCCAGGTTGACTCAGCCTTCCATCCTTTCTAAGGTAGGTGAAATGAGGACCCAGTTTGTGGGGGCAATAAGCTGACTTTGTATAAATATACAAAAGTATGAAGGCTATTGCTTAACGCATTGTAAACCGCCCTGAGTCTCTGGAGAAGGGCGGCATATAAATCAAATTAAAAAAAAAAGTATGTTAGAGGAATTAACATTTAGAAAAGATTGGACCATGAGTAGATGCAGATTAAATTAGTATGATTTTCCAATTTAGAATACATTCTTATCATGAAAATTATTATACACGAGTGGTCCTTGACAGGCAGCAAACAGTACTCTTTACTAGTACTGATGACATTATTTAATTTGGGTATAATGGAACTTCTGCAAGAAAACAAGCAAGCTCAGAGAGCACCAAGGACCCCTCATGTCAACCCTGAGCTACAAATATTCGCCTTTATTAGTATAGTAATATACACCTCTTGAAAAATACTCTGCATGTGTGATTGTTTAATATATTTTATTTCTTTCAATTTTATTTTTGACATAATGCAGACATATATAAACAATGCAATACACTTTGCATATAAAATAGACATTTTTTCAGGTTACTAGAATGAGATAGGCTAAACAAGATTAAAAATAATGAATGATTATAATGCAGTTATATAATCTGATTTGATTTAAACTTTTGATTCAAACCTAATGCTGAAACTAAATTATAATGACAATTGAATGGCTTAAACTTCTTTTCAAACTAATTGAAATGAAAACAAATTCATTTAAGATGTTCAGATCAAACAAATTCTTTCCTATGTATAAAAAAGAAAAGAAAAATCCTACGGTAAAAGAGAAAAATAATATGCCCCAAAATAGCAAGTAGATGGTTAGAAGAAATGGCATTGAGGGTCCTTGGTATTCTCTGAACTTGTTTGTTTTCTTACAGACGTTTCATTACCCATGTTATGTATAAATGCCCAACATTGCCCATCCCAGGTATGATAAGGGTTAACACCACATCCACCTAGATCCTCCCCTGACCCCTCCTTACCTCAGCTCCGCCCCCCAGGTACTTAAGGCATGGTCCAGGAGTCCAGAGGTCACTGGAGAAGACCCCCAAAACAGCACCCAAGCAAGATCACAAGCCTGCAGGGGCTCACCCATCAAGCCCGAAGCAGACGAAACGATCGAAAACCTGGCTGCAGCATTCGGCTCAGCACTCAAGCCCCCAGCAGCCAGGAAGAAACAAACTGATGCTCAGCACCCCCAAAAGAGCAGCAGGGTAGCCACCGGAACCCTTGCAGCACACCAGCAGACACCGCGCGGGACAACGCACCCCAAAAACTACACCCAAGACCCGGCCGCCTGCAGAACTGAATATCCGCAGGATTCGCACTCGCCACCCACTGCACCAACTTCCCTAGGCCACAGAATGAGAAGAAGAAACAACGACTCACCAACCATGCGGCCTCCACCAGGCTTCCTGACCCATCCGGAGGTTCTCCAGCGTCGCCCAGGATCCACCTCTGCCGCTGCTGCTGCTGCCGCCGCTGCACCACCGAATCCGGGAGATCTTCGACTTACGACTGCCGCCGCCGCCGTCTCCAGGGATCCTCGACCTGCGATCGCCTCGCCTCCTCGCCTTCTTCCAGTCTTCGCCCAAGATGCAGGGGCCCAGCCATGGCATCCGATGTCCAGGGAGGGCTACGGGCCCGCCAGGAGCGAGCCCAGCCTCCCACCGGCAGGCCTAGGCCTAGGCCTGAGAGCAGCAACAAGGAGCTCCTCACCAGACGATCTCCGGTGCGAAATGAGCCTCGCGCATGCCCAGTCGCCACCTACAGGAAGAGAAAGGAACATAGAGATAAGTACAAGGAACATAAAGATAAGTCAGTTCAGACTGGCAACAAGCATTCCCCCAGCATATTGTGAGTTCACTCACATAAAGAACCATGGAAAGCACCAGACTGTAAGTAACATAACTTTTACTGCTGACAATCACAAGTTGAAATTAGATGGTTCCAATTTTTTGGAGTGGAACCATCAACTGCAAATTGTTTTTCTAAAAGAAAATATGTTGTACTTATTTGATGACCCACCAAAGAAACCATGGACTTTTGAGACTGACTGTTTGCACCACTTACTATCTGTTAATGTCTAGCTTGTCACCCAGCATTTACCCCAGTCTTGGCCGCCACTTAACAATATTTAATTTGTTTTACAGTAAGAGTGCTGCCACTACAACCAAAATATCCAGGGAATTTTACTCAGCCAGGCATAAGGCAGGGACACCCATGGGGGAGCATATACTCAAGCTAAACGCCACCAGGGCAGAACTCATACAAAGGGGGGAAACCATTTCTGATGATAGCATGAAAAGCATCATCATAAACTCTCTAGACCCCAGTTGGGAGAACTTTATCATGCAACTGGATAGTCTCAACATAGAGCACCTCTCTTTAGAGACATTATCCAACAAGCTGATAGTGGAGGACAGCCTGAGAAGGGACCGCTCATCAAGTCGCAGGGAGAATAGACCAATAAAAAGGGTAGACTTCCAGACCAGGGACCAAGACAAACCAAAATGCTTTAACTTTGGTGTAACCACCAAAGAATGGAAAGAGAACCATCCCATCCTAAGGGAAAAAGTAGATACACTCACTGAGAGGGAAGCCCAACACATGCACGACTCAGAAACAATACCCAGCAGGCCCATAAGACACAACAGAAACAAATTATCAAAGAAATTCGACGATTACATACTCTCAATACACACAGGCACCACAACACCCAACTCCTATGAGGACATCCTTAAGTTACCACGAGAGGAAAGGGACAGATGGGAGGAGGCCATAGATAAGGAGATGAACAGCCTGAGAGAGTTGAACGTGTATACCCCATCCAGAGTGCCAGAGAACAAAGTAGCCATTGGGACTAAATGGGTCTTCAAAATCAAAGAGCTAGAGGACAATAAGAAACTGTACAAAGCTAGGCTAGTAGCACAAGAATTTGCACAGAGGTACCCGGAGGACTACACTGACACGTACTCACCCACGGTCAGGGCAGAGAGTGTGAAAAGCGCTCTTGTAATAGCCACAATCTTAGGGTTAGAAGTCTACCAGTTCGACGTGCAGACAGCCTACCTCCACGCGAAGCTAGATAAAGAGATCTTTGTCAGGGCATCCCCAGGAGAAACACACAAGGGGAGGACACGTGGTCGCTGAACAAAAGTCTGCATGGGTTGAAACAGGCCGGTAAGAGGTGGTACGAGTGCCTAGCAAAGATCCTTAAGGACATGGGGTTCACAGCCACCTCCACTGACCTGTGCTTTTTCATCAGGAGAGAGGGCACATCCATAGAGTAAGTACTCATCTACGTGGATGACATTTTGTACTGTGGCCAGCATAAACAAAAGTGTGACGAGTTTGCCAACCAGTTGGGGAAACATTTTGCACTAAAGACTCTGGGAAAGGTGAACAAATACCTGGGTGTCCAGATTGATGGAACTCAGAAAGGATTTAAGATCTCTCAAAAGGAGAAAATACTGGACCTGTTAATTAAATGCAACATGAAGGAAGCCAAGCCATGTGACACGCCAATACATATTGACTTCCTGAAACACATGAATGAGGAAAGCGAGACCTTCAAGGACAATACCCTCTACAGGTCTGTTGTTGGGTCACTGCTGTATATAGCTAATTGGACTAGACCAGACATCCTCCTGGCAGTCAACCTGCTATCCAGACATGTCAGCGATCCAAAGATGTATCACTGGGAGGGTGTAAACCATGTGCTCAGATATCTAAAACACAGCATGGACACATGCCTGAACCTAGAACCAGAGATGTCCAAAGAACCCATACTAACCTCCTACGCAGACGCTGACTGGGCAGGTGACACAAAAAGTAGGAAGAACACATCGGCTACGTATTCCTCATCAACGGCTGCCCAGTACACTGGTACACCGGAAAACAAAACCTGGTAGCCACCTCCACAGCTGAGGCAGAGTACATCTGCCTCTCCAAAGCAGCCAATAACCTGACATGGTTTGACGATCTATTTACCAGCATATGGACCGAACCGGCCTACCCGATAGTAATCCATGAGGACAATAAGGCAGCCATAGACATATCCATGGCAGAAGCAGTAGGCCAAAGGTCCAGACACATAGACATTAAGCACAAGCATGTCAGAGAATTAACGAACATTGGTTTTATTAAGGCTGTACATTTTGAGACCGCCGAGCAAGCCGCAGACATCCTGACCAAACCCCTACCCAGCAAACAACATGCTTACCTTACGTCTAAATTAGGGGTACGGGTACAAAACACACAAGCAGGTCCAACTGCTGGGCATTTAGAGGGGGATTTGTTATGTATAAATGCCCAACATTGCCCATCCCAGGTATGATAAGGGTTAACACCACATCCACCTAGATCCTCCCCTGACCCCTCCTTACCTCAGCTCTGCCCCCCCAGGTACTTAAGGCATGGTCCAGGAGTCCAGAGGTCACTTCCAGCCAAATACCTGTAACAGAAACATTGATCAATAAAGAGCATTGGTTCACTGCATCCTGTGTTTGGAGTTATTGGGTAAGATCCTAGAAATAAGAAACAACCCAAACAAGGTAACATCATCATAGTTAGTTATATGCTAATATAAATGGCATTAAATTGGTCTGTGCTACTTCTAAGAGACAAACACAGTTCACCAATGATCTACTAGGTGCTCAAAATTATCTTTTTTTCCAGGACAAAACTAGTGTGTTTGCAAATGTTTCAGCAGCAAAAGATGGCTGCTTTTCCGTTTTATTGGTCAAATCCTGATATAAGCAATTCGGCAACTTAATGATCAGCTTTGAAGATAGGAAAAAGATAGATGAAATGCCTGTGGGATGTCATTATCGCATGCTGTCTGGTGAAACTGATTTCACAGTGGACTGGTTTGAGAAGTGAAAATCTACACACAAAGATTTCTCTGGGGTATCAGGCAATTTCTCTTTCCTTCAATGATGTTCTAAGATAATAAAGTATTATGGTAGAATACTTTAATAACTAAAAGTATAATGCAAAAATACACTTTTGCAATTACCATAGGGATAAAATTTGAATGGATCTATCATAGACCTTTCTATAGACATAGTTTATATTACATTTATTGTAGATTATATTGTAGGACAATTTGATAGATAGTAAAAAGCTGAATTTGTCTTGACAATTATAGCCAAGAGACATTCTATGCTTACAATATTAGAAGCATATTATTATTATTTATTTAAAGTGTTCATACACTAATTTTCTACCCATCAAAACCTACAAACAATATACAGCTTAAGATATTTCAATAATTTAAAGTTGAAATAACAATAAAATGAAGTATTCTTTCAAAAAGGCAAAAATGCTTTTCTGTTATTTTTTTAATTGGAAATATTCAGAGCACCAACATTAGCCAAAGGATTGATTTCCATAAAAAATTTCACCTCAATTCAAAGAGTCTATAAAATTGTAACTGTCTCTCTTTCTCTGGAATAAAGTGGTCAAGAGTTGTTGACTTTTTATTTCAAAAGCAACTTCTAATTAATCTTGCAATGATATTTGTTGTATTATTGAGGCTATTGTATTGTAAAGATATTACTGTTGTCAAGGTTCTGACTAATGAACCCAAGAAAATCAGAACTCTGAGACCGCGCCCATCGAACTTGTTTGGGAGAGAGTTTCTGAGGGGTCCCAAGGGCCTCCAGATTTTTGTGATCAGTCCATATTTCAAACAGCATTTGGCTCCCTTCTAGGAAGTGCCACCAGGTTAATAGTGCCCAATGGACTGCAAAAGCCTCCTTCTCCCACACCACCCACCTTCATTCAGGGTGGGTGAGTTTTCTGGAGGTATAGGCGCATGGTTGAAGGTTCCCCTCTTTGTTTTTCTGGAGGAGAATGGCCCCCATGGCTATATCACTGGCCTGAATGACAAAAGGTTCTTCGGGGTTAGGGTGTTTTAGGACTGGTTCCTCTGCAAATAAGCCATTTGAGCGTCACAAATGCCCCCCGGCACTCCACAGTCCACTCTAGGGGTTGGTTGGGCCATGGTTTGCCCCCCCCACTTCTCTGTCTTTAGCAGTTCAGTAATCGGCAGGGCTGTTTTGACAAAGGAGGTGATGAACTGCCGGTAGAAGTTAGCAAACTCCAAAAAGCTTTGCAGTTGCTTGCGATTTCAAGGGGGTTGCCACTCCAGGATGACTTTTAGCCATAGCAATAGCACTTAGACTTATATACCATTTTACAGTGCTTTACAACCTCTCTAAGCTGTTTACAGAGTTAGCATATTGCCCCCAACAATTTGGCTCCTCATTTTACCCACCTCGGAAGGATGGAAGGCTGAGTCAACCTTGAGCCTGGTGGGATTTGAACTGCCAAATTGCAGGCAGCCGATAGTCAGCAGAAGTAGCCTGCAGTACTTCACTCTAACCACTGCACCACCAAAGTGTTTACTTCTCATGGGTTCATTTCTATTCCCTCCCTGGATACTTAATAGCCTAGGTCAGTGATGGCTAACCTTTTTGCATGCCAGGAGGGGGGGCAGGGGGGTCGCACGTGCATGTGCCCACACCCATAATTTTATGCATCCCGCCTGTGCATACAAGCATGACCTCCCCGCTCCCTCACTCCTGGCATGTGATGGCCCGGTAGGTTAGTTTTCTTTTCCCACCTGGCTCCAGGGCCTCTCTAGGAGTCTGAGGAGGGCAAAAACGGCCTTCCCCACCCCCCTGGAAGTCCTCTGGAGGCTGAAAATGGCCCATTTAACAACTTCCGGTGGGATAGGAAGGCCCATTTTTGCTGTCTCCAGCCTCCAGGGCCTCTCTAGGAGTCTGGGGAGGGTGAAAAGAGCCTTTCCCACCCCCCGGAGGTCCTCCGGAGGCCAAAAACAGTCCGTTTGACAACTTCTGGTGGGACTGAACAGGCCATTTTAGGCTTCCGGAGGAGGTCCTCCAGGGGTTGGGAAAGGCCGTTTTTGCCCTCCTCAGATTCCTAGAGAGGCTCTGGAGGCTGGGGACAGCAAAAAACAGGCCTTCCCCACTCCCCCAGGCTCTCCAGAGGCAGGAAACAGCCTGTTACCCTACTTCTGGTGGGCCCAGAAGACCCGAAAATCAGCTGGCCAGCATGCGCATGTGTGCCGGAGCTGAGCTTGCATGCTCACTGATATAGCTACATGTGCCACCTGTGGCACGCATGCCATAGGTTTGCCATCACGGGCCTAGGTAGTTAAGTTGGAACTCGCATTTGGACAATTTAGCATATAGGTTTGTGGCCAGCGTTTTCAGTACCTGGCAGACCAATTTGATGTGCTCCTCCATTGTCTCAGTGAAGATGACAATGTCATCCGAGTACACTAAGACCCAGGGGTGAAATCTACTTACCTTCTCTACCGGGTCGGAAGTACGTGCATGAGTTATGTGCAATTTTGGACCCTCTGCTCATGCACAAAGCCTTCTGCTCATGTACAGAGGGTAAAAGACAGGTTACTTCCAGGTTAAAACCAGGAAGTAACAACATCTGGGCGGGTGGGTGGAGCCTCACGCTGCTGCCACTACCAGTTATCCAAACCACCCACAGCCGCTGCTACCGGTTCATCCAAACCGGTAACTTTTCACCCCTGCTAGGATCCCCTTGTACAAATGCTCATGCAATATCTCATTGATTAGTTGCATAAAGACTGTAGCGGCCCTTGGAGCCCAAACGGCATTACTTTGAGCTGGAAGCTCCCCAGCAGGCAGCTAAATGCAGTCTTCCATTCATCCCCCTCTTTAATCCTCTGTAGTATGCCTCCCTCAGGTCTAGTTTGGTGAAGATTTTCCCCTTTGCTGGATGGACCAGCATGTCCTTCATTAGAGGGAGGGGGTACATGTGCTCCACCCAAACTTCATTTATCTCTCTAAAATCAATGCATAATCTCATTGTCTCATCTTTTTTCTCCTTGAATAGTACAGGAGTGACCACACGGGATTTTGCTGGTTGGATGAAGCCTCTGGCTAGTTTTTGTCAATGTACTCCCTCAGTTCCTTCATTTCCTTCATGGAGTACATATTTGGTTTGGGGAGTTTCGTGCCTGGCAGGATCTTGATACCACAGTCGGTGGGGCGGGGGGGGGGGTGTAGCATGTCACATTTTTTCTCACTGAACATCCCCGCTAAGTCCCGGTATTCTTTGGGGATTAGCTGGGTCCCTGGCGGTTGCTCTGATGAATCGGCTAATCTCCCAACGTTGGCCCATCTCTAGCCACACTGGCTCAGTAAGGTGCATTGTGGGAAACCCTCCTATCAGTGATTGCTCATAGTTTGGGATAGTCTTCTCGCTTGCATCCCTAGTTTCAGCACCATCAGTAGGCTAATTAGAAATGGGTGCAGCCTGAGTCTATTAGGCCATCCACCTCTCCCTGAACTCCTGACTTTGGCACCACAATTTTAGTGGAGATGGCAAAAGGGCAGATGGCTTCACTTACCATCAGGTTGCCTTCACCCTCATCTTTGCTGTCATAGGAGACGGGCTGCTGGACTCTCTCAGCCGAAGTTCCCTCTCCCTCAGTTGAGGGGGAGGAGACCTCAACAGCCTGACATGCCAAGCTTGATTTCTCCCGAGCCTTCCACAGCAACTTTTTTTAGCTTGGATGATACGGTTGGGGTTGCTCTCAGCTGGGGTGTGGGTGCCAGGCATTCAGTGGCTCAATGGCCCTGCTGGCCACATCTGAAGCACTTGATGGGGGGAGGACCAGTGGGCAAGGGAGGACCCATGGGCGGAGTGGTGATGGGACATCGACTGAACTGGCATCCTCCGTGGCTTTGCTTGGTTTTCGGTTCAGGCATGCAGCGCTTCTTCTACTGCTTTAGTTTGAGGTCCAGCATTATGGCCATCTGATACCACTTATAGATTTACTCAGGGACTTCCCTGTAGATGTAGGCCTGTAGTAACTTTGGTCCAGGCCTTCTTTAAAGTGTTAGACCAGCAGCTCTGGCCACTGCCTCAATTTGCTGGCCATTCTGTGGAACTCCCGAACATACTCCTTCACTGACTAGCCCTTTTGCTTCAGGTCTTGGATTTCTGCTTCAGCCTGCAGAGCTTGAGACTCATCCTTGAATCTGGCTCTCAGCTCCTCCAGGAAAGAATTGATGTTCTCAGGTTCTGGCGTGTCTTTGTTGTGGAGTCTCATCACCCACTCTGCAGCTTCCCCCTCTAGGTTGGCAGCTATGGCATTCACCATCACCATGTCTAGATTGGCAGCTATGGCATTCACCATCCTGCCAGGCTGGATGCCCTGAGTCTTCGGCGGCATATAAATTGAATTAAATTAAATTGAATGTAGCAATCCAGGTGAGCCCACATCTGGTTGAGGAAGAATGCCAACTTCGGGTCCCCGTCAAATGTGGCTTTCATTGGTGGCAGGTCTATCAGCAGTGGAGGGAGGGGGTGTCCACATCTGGGGAACCAGCCAGGCCATGGATAATAAGGCCACAGCAGGTGCCTGTGCCATCCAGGGGGAGGCTTAGGTTGCCCTGTTCATTGCTGCCATGGGGGGCTCTGCCTGTCGAGCTGAATCCGCTGCATCTGCCGCTCAACACAAAAGCTGCTAATAAATGCCCAATGGCATGCGACAAACCTGATGGCAATGGCACAGGGGGAGACATCAATAACAGCAACAGATTTTGGCGGCACGGGTGGTGATGGTGGCACGGGTATGATGGTGTTAGGGAGTGAGCTGCTGCCGAATGACATGGCAGAGAGCAACAAGAGAGCGGCTCATTTAACTAATGCTGCTGAACAGCTGCAAGCCTGTGTAATTAGGGGGCGTGGCTATGCTTTGAAAAGGGATGCTGAAAGGCGGAAGCTCTCAGTGCTGACTTTAAACTTGTAAAGCTCAGTTTGCCTTGTAGCTGGTTTGTAGCTAAAATAAATTCATATTCACCACGTTTCCAGTGTTCAAGTTATTGGTGCGAGTTCAGCATAGGCATGGCCAAGCAAGCTGAGAGTAAGTCGGTGCTCCTCTCTCTACAAAGTACAAGGTATGAGTGGGGTGAACCTTTGGTTATGGCAGAAGGCATGGATACCCTCGTGGAGGACGTGAAGGAGTCAGAAAGTGTAGAGGAGGAGGAGGGGGTTTGGAAATTCCAGTGGCCAAGGAAGACGTTGCTCAACCCGTGGTATAAACCAAGGAGCAGAAGACTCAACCTGGTGGAGGCACGGTGGATGGCAAGGAGACTCATGCTGCTGGCAGTGGCCTCTCATCATCTGGACATTGGTGACACAGTTCTGCTATCACAGAAGCTGGTGGCCCCAGGGCACCCACACACCCCCTCCTGGAGCTCCATTCCAGGGTTGGAAAGAGAGGCGGTGGATAGAGGATGAAGAGGGGGAGTGGAGTTATTCCACAGGGCCCGGGGCCAACACCATGGATGTCTTGTGAGACAGGTTTGGGGAGGCCAGTTTCAGGGATGCACCATCATGGCAGCCATGCGCGATGGGAATGGAGCCATCAGGGACCTGGCAGGGTGTCCCTGGGTCTGAGCAACAATTCCACTTAGCCAGTCCAAAACATAGAGTGGAGAAGCCCTCAGGCTGACATTGGGCTCCAGAACAGCACGCCAATGGCATCCAGAAGTCTTCGCTGGGAGCAGTAATGGGAGGGGCTGACTGTGTCCCTCATAGAGAGTCGAGGCCACACGATGTAGAGCAGAGGAGAAAGTAGAGGACCCAATACCAGATAGTAGAGACCCAAAGGTCAGCGCTTTGAACCAGGCACATTTTATGCATCTGGGGCCTTGGACTCAGCATATTCTTTGGGGTCCACCCCCTATACAGACCTCATTTGAAGAAAGCTCTGACTGTGTGGCCCTATTTCTGAGTCAGATTATTAGTTATCTGGATGTATATAGACGTTGCTACCCATTTCAATGGGTGATGGTCATGGCAATCACGGCTGTGTTAACAGGGGAAGCTGCTGATTGGGTCACAGACTTACATAGTGTCCATGCTAGGGAACTGACAGATGTAGGCCTTTTCTTGGAGGCCTTACGGGTGAGATTCGAGGATGAGTCCTTGGCCTAGGTGGCTGAGGGGGAACTGGTTGCACTCAGACAGAGGGGCCGTCCTGCGAAGGAATATGTAAAGGAGTTCCCCAAGACCACAAGCAGGCTGCAGACATGGCCTGAATGTCTCCTCGTGCACCAGTTCCATATGGGCCTGTACCATGATCTTTGACAGGCATGTGTTTATTGGGCTCTACCTCCCCATTTGGCTGAATGGTTCTGGGCTGCGATAGAATGGATGTTGGACTGAGGGAATTTCGAGTCCGGGGGGATGCTGATGGGGTATGGACACACTTTCTTCTATTTGCTGCCTACAACTCATAGGGACTACCAACATTGGACAGGTTGGGAGGCCTTCATTCTGCTGCTTCCATTGTAATCAGGAAGGTCACCGAGCCCTGGATTGTCCTATACTACCACCAAGAACAACCGGCCCAACGTTCTGGGGTTCCAGGAAACAAGGTTAGAGAATGGCTGAAACTAACTCCAGAATGGTCCAGAATAGCCTCACAAACACCACCTGTTGAGGCTGACACACCTACCAAAGGAGCTGGCAGCCCCCCAGATGAGGGAATACAACGTCCAGCGACAGCAAGAACAAGGATCCCCACGACCTGATGGTGAGCAACCCTGTTCGACCCTTTATCATACGAGTGACCATACGAAACATACGCACGTCCATGGGAGTGGATCAGGGCGTGTTGATAGACTCCAGTTGCACTCTTGATCTGATAGACTTTGGTTGAGAAGTTGGGGATTTGCACGATGAAATTGCGCCACCCCATCACCTTTGAGCAAATGGATGGCTCTACCTTGGAGGGTGCCCCCGCAACACATGTTACTGAGCCTGTGCAGTTAGAAATAGAAAGGCACCAAGAGGACATTAAATTTATAGTGGTTGACAAAATGATCGAGCCCATCATTTTGGGATTAGTGTGGTTGGATAAATGGGAGCCCACTATCTGGTGGGAGGAGGATATCGCAAGCTCAGACTGGCCTTGGGGCTGGACCGCCTAGTCAACAACAAACACCTGGGAGGGAGAGGGCACAACAGAACCCAAGCCTCGCGGCTGGGGTTTTTCCTGATATGTACGGGGATTTGGCAGAGGTCTTTAGTGAGGAAGAGTGTGAGGTATTACTGCCTCATAGGTCGATGGATTGCACTATTGAACTGATCGCTGGGGCCAAACTGCCAAAACTCCGTATGTATTCAATGACACTGAAGGAGATGGAGGAATTGAGGCGCTATTTCGACAGAAATCTGGCTAGAGGTTTTATTTAACCCAGTAGATCACACTTGGCCGCTCCGGTCCTGTTTAGGGAGAAGGACGGTGGTCTACGGTTGTGTGTAGACTTCCACAATATCAACGCTGTTTGTGTGGAGCATTTATACTCTCTGCCATTGATGCAAGTCCTGCTTGCCACCTTGGCAAACAGCAGAATCTTTACAAAACTGGACCTGCGTGAGGCATATTACTGGATGTGTATCCAACCAGAGGACAAATGGAAAACAACATTTAACTGTCCCCTGGATAGCTATCAGTTTCAAGTGATTTATTTATTTATTACTTATTAGTCGCATTTCTATGCCGCCCAACTCCCTAGGGACTCTGGGCGTCTTACAGCAAAAAAAAAAAAAAACAATGCGAACAATATTTCGTAAAAAAATTTTTTTTATAAGAAAACATTAAAAACCCATACACTCCATTTCATGGCTGGGTCTCGCAAGAGATCAACGGCACCAGGCCTGCCGGAAAATCCAGGTCTTCACTGCTTTCCGGAAGGCCAATAGGGTGGGGGCGGTCTGGACCTCAGGGGGTAATTGGTTCCAGAGAGCCGGGGCAGCCACAGAGAAGGCCCTCCCCTGCGGGCCCACCAATTGACATTGTTTAGCTGATGGGACCCGGTGGAGACCAGCTCTGTGGGACCTTACTGGTCGCTGGGAGCTAGAAGGCGGTCTCGAAGATAACCTGGCCCTGAGCTATGTAGGGCTTTAAAGGTAATAACCAACAGCTTGAATTGTGTCCGGAGACCAATAGGGAGCCACTGCAGCTCGCAGAGAATTGGTGTAATGTGGGTGTATCTAGGTGCACCCACAATAGCTCGTGTGGCTGCATTCTGAACCAACTGTAGTCTCTGAACACTTTTCAAGGGTAGCCCCATGTAGAGCGTGTTGCGATAGTCCAACTGTGAGGTGACAAGGGCATGAGTGACTGTGAGGAGAGCCTCCTGATCCAAGTAGGGTTGCAATTGGTGCACCAGGCGAACCTGTGCAAAGGTCCCCCTAGCCACAGCTGTCAGATGTTGTTCCAATCTTAGCCATGAGTCTAGGAGGACACCCAGATTGCGAGCCCGTTCTGAGGGGGACAATTTCTCCCCCCCAAGACCAAGGATGGACAATCGACATAGGAGGCAGTAGCCACAGCCATTCAGTCTTGTCTGGGTTAAGTCTGAGCCTGTTGACTCCCGTCCAGGCCCTCACAGCCTCCAGGCACTGGCACATCACATCCACTGCCTCACTGAACTGACGGGGGGTGGAGATATACAGCTGGGTATCATCAGCATATTGCTGATATCCCACCCTGTATCGCCGGATGATTTCACCCAGCAGTTTCATGTAGATGTTAAATAGGAGGGGAGAGAGGACTGAGCCCTGAGGCACCCCGCAAACGAGGGGCCTCAGGTTCGACCTCTGTCCTCCTACCAACACCAACTGTGACCGACCAGAGAGATAGGAGGAGAACCACCACAACACGGTGCCTCCCACTCCCAACTCCCTTAGTCATCCCAGAAGAATACCATGGTCAATGGTATCAAAAGCAGCTGAGAGGTCAAGTAGCACCAAAATAGAGGAATGACCCCCATCTCGGGTTCACCAGAAATCATCCATCAGCGTGACCAAGGCAGTTTCTGTGCTGTAGCCAGGCTTGAAGCCAGACTGAAAAGGGTTCAGATAATCCGTTTCATCCAATGATCGCAGGAGCTGAAGTGCCACCATGTTCTCTACAACCTTTCCCACAAAGAGTAGGTTGGAGACTGGCCGAAAGTTCTTTAATTCTGCTGGGTCCAGGGAAGGCTTCTTGAGAAGGGGCCTTACAACCGCCTCCTTTAATGGTTGCAGGAAGGACCTCTCCCTCAAGGACGTGTTAACTAAAGCCTGGAGCCAGCCTCGTGTCACCTCCCTGCTGGCCAAAACCAACCAGGAGGGGCACAGGTCCAACAAACAAGTGGAGGAACTCATCACACCTACAGCCTTGTCCACTTCCTCAGGAGTCACTGGCTCAAACTCCTCCCACACAATAGGCCTAAGACCCGCCCCCATCATCTCGGTCGGTATTGCCCAATCAGAGTCCAGGTCCATCCGAATCTGAGCGACTTTATCCGACAGAAACTGCACAAACTCCTCAGCTCTACCCTGCAAGGGCTCTTCCGCTCCCCCTACATTAAGGAGGGAGCAGCTCTTCCGCTCCCCCTACATTAAGGAGTCACCCTAAATAGGGCGGTTGAGCGAGAATCAGTGGATGCAATAAGTGCGGAAAAATATGAGCACTTTGCCGCCTGTATCGCCACTAAATAAGTCCTAATAAAGGCTCTCAAGAGTGTTCGGTCAGATTTGGATTTACTGGTCCTCCAGTAAACCCTGAAGGCACTCTTTCCTCAGGAACCTATACTTAAACACCCCATCCCAGCTCAACCATATATAGTACAGGTAGACGTGAGTGATGTGGCCGTAGGAGCAGTATTATTACAATGAGATATGCAGGATGAACTCCATCCATGTGCATACACTTCTCAGAAATTTACACCCACAGAGAGGGGCTGGGCGATATGGGAGAAGGAGGCTTTCATGGTGCGATGAGCCCTTCTAACTTGGTGGCATCTGTTGGAGGGTGCAGAAAAACAATTTGAGGTCTGGACTGACCATACAAATCTTGTAGCCCTCCAAACTCCCAGAAAATTGTTTGATTTGTTAGAAGCTAACAACCAACTCCCCTTTCTGGACGTCCTAATCTACAAAAAACCCAATGGCTCCCTAGGACACACCATCTACTGGAAAAAAACACACACCAATCGCTACTTAAACGCACAATCACATCACCACCCTGCACAGATCAACTCTGTAGCCAGGACTCTCATCTCCAGAACCAAATGCCTAGCCGACAAAGACTACCTGAAAACGGAATTACATACTCTCACAAACGTATTTATTTATTTATTATTTATTTTTTGTTTCGATTTATATGCCACCCTTCTCCGGAGACTCAGGGCAGCTTACAATGCGTTAAGCAATAGCCTTCATACTTTTGTATATACCTGCTTAGTAGGGCTTTCGCCCCCTCCCCAAACGGTGTTCCTTTTTATACAAAGTCAGCTTATTGTCCCCACAAACCGGGTCCTCACTTTACCTACCTCGAAAGGATGGAAGGCTGAGTCAACCTTGAGCCTGGTGAGATTTGAACTTGCAGTAATTGCAGGCAGCTGATGTTACTTAACTAAGGTGACCAGATTTTAACATTGGTAAAGAGGGACATTGTGGGTGTGGCTTATTTTGTGGGCGTGGCTAGCTGGTCATGTGACTGGGTGGGCGTGGCTAGCTGGTCATGTGACCGGGTGGCCATGGCTATGTGTATAGGGTAAGGTGAACAGATTTTAACATTGGTAAGAAGGACACCATTGTGGGCGTGGCTTATTGTGTGGGCGTGGCTTGGAGGCCATGTGACTGGGTGGGCATGGCTAGCTGGTCATGTGACCGGGTGGCCATGGCTATGTGTATAGGGACTACTCAGAGGGCTGAAAAGTCACTTCTGACAGGTCCTCACACTTTTGACTGGTCCTCACACTTATGACCATCCTCACATTTATGCCCGTGCAGCATTCTTAACAACCATGTCACTCATTTCACAACTGCTTCTCTTCACCATGATGACAAGATAGGGCAAAAATGTAAAATGTGAGGACAGTCGTAAGTTCGAGGACTGGTCAAAAGTGCGAGGACCAGTCAAAAATAACTTTTTCAGCCCTCTGAGTAGTCCATATGCACAAAAGGACTAACCAGAGGGCTGAAAAAAGTCATTTCTGACAGGTCCTCGCACTTTTGACTGGTCCTCACACTTATGACCATCCTCACATTTATGCCCATGCAGCATTCTTAACAACCATGTCACTCATTTCACAACTGCTTCGCTTCACCATGATGACAAGATAGGGCAAAAATGTAAAATGTGAGGACAGTCGTAAGTTCGAGGACTGGTCAAAAGTGTGAGGACCAGTCAAAAATAACTTTTTCAGCCCTCTGAGTAATCCATATGCATAAAAGGATACAGTAATAGAGAGGGATGAAGGAAGGGAAGGGAAATTAGAGTAGGAGTGACGGTAAGAGAGGGAGGAAGAGAGGAGGAGAAGGAGAAAGGAAGAGGAAATAGGGAGGAGAAGAAGAGGGTGGGGGGAAGAGAAAGTAAGAAGGAAAGAAAAGAGAGGTGGTAGGTTTGAGGAGAAAGATTGCTGTACAATAAAAAAGATGAAAGGGAAGAACGCCAACCCCAAACAGATATAAAGATATTAAGATAAAGAATGAATTGTTAAACTTTAAAGAATAAAAGAGAACAAATATGAATAAATAGCAATAATTAGAAACACACATACAAACATACAATGTATTTTCTTTGAACAGAATATTTGGCTGGTTCACAAATTTAAACAGTGTTTAGTCATTTCAATTAAATTTACAATTTCTATATTTCCTTTTTGCCATATTTATTCCTCATCTATTTTTTTTAAAAAAACAATATTACCCTTCATCCTCATCTCTAATCTTAATCAAATTCAATTTTTCCCTTCTATTCTATATTATACCCTTTCCCATTGTCATCTATTTTATATCCATCCTCACATTGGTTAATTATGTAATTATGTAATACAGTTGTTTAATACAAATTCAACATTTTAATATAAATCAATTAGTTATATAACTATCTTTTTTGTATATTAATCAATATGAACATGAATATTCCAATTATTTCCATGCAATCCAATTTCTTACAAATCAATTAATTATATTTACCAATAATAATAAACCAAATAATTTCCCCCATATATTCCTCCGAACCACAACTTAACCATTTCTGGTTTCAACACAGTATACAATTAATAGTATCTCAATTATTACAATTCCCTAGTTAAAAAGAGCTTTTTTTTCTTTTGTGTTTTAAAATCTTGAACTCTCCTCTTTTGCCCTAAATAATTGTTTACACCTACCTTTTTTGGTGAGGAAAAGGAAAATAAATCTGCTGCCTAATTTTCCAACGTTGCAAGCAAACAGCAAAGCCAACAGCCTGTTTTACTTTCAGTTTCGTTTTGAGCTTGGTTTGCACAAAGAGAAAAAAAAACTGCTGAGCAATTTAGCAAGAGCAGAGCCCTGCGCAAATCAGCTGAGAGGGGGAAGCCGAGCTAATCAACGTAGGGCGGCCCTTTGAAGCCCCGCGGCAAGAGTTTAAACAGGTTTTTTCCCTCTAGCCATCAGCTGGGACTCAGGAGGCAGCCGGGACTCAGGAGGCAGAATGAAAAATCGGGACTTTTTTAAAACGCCGCGGGACGCGGGACAAATTGCTCAAAAGCGGGACTGTCCCGCCAAAAGTGGGACGTCTGATCACCTTAGGCAAAAGGGTAGTGAAAACAGGTTTTTTACAGCATAATGCCTGTAGCTGCTTTAAATACAAAATAAAGTATTTTGCATGGTACCTTATCATGGTATAGGTGAAGATTTGGCAAATATTTTGTTACAGTTGCAGCTCTGTTTTAAACTGAATTCTGATTTAATCTAATCTATGGCATTTTGGTTACATTAGTTATATAATCAATCTCAAATAGTATTTTGGATTTTAATTTTGTATACTGAGAATGGCACACACATATATAAACTTAAGTTGGGACCAGAATAATAATATGAAATCAATTTAATCAAATAACTCCATTTAGGCATCTTATTTTGCATGGGTGTGAAAGATAGTGTTTTAAGGAAAATAGCTATTGTGTCTTGTAAGATTATTCTTTAATGCATGAAATCTGTGGAAGCATCTGAATTAAAACAGCAGGAGTTTACATAGAACATTTCTAAACTATTCATTATTCATTCTTGCTGTGAGTGAATTTCATATGCATATTAAAACATAAAAGAAAAAACATAAAAGAAAAAAATGCTGCTTTTATATTCTGTGGTGAAGAGTACCTAACTTACCAAGAGTATAGCTTTCAGTTAAAAGTGAATATTGTTAAAGGTAATAACAATAATGATAATATTAAGGCTCCCTTAAAAAGCAGGCAACAGGAATTGGTCCCGGCAAAGCCTCTTTTATTTACACGACTGTGAATTACTTTCATTCACAGTAAGCAAGGTTTGTCCAAACAGTTTTTCGAAGGAATATTTCTCAATACACCTTATCTCGATTGGCAAACTGTCATGTAACTTGCTTCCAAACGAGGCAAAGGGCAAAACTTGGCACAGAGTTTCTCAGAGTCACGGAATGAACGAATTGTTTCCTGCTAAAGCCCCCTCCCTGTTTGCTCCTCTTTTGTTTCCTATGGGAGGGGCCAATCACCTCAGTGGTGAAATGTAAAATTTGTTCTGTGGGCGTGGCTTGGTGGTGGGGGTAATGTGACTGGGTGGGCGTGGCCACCTTTTTTTTTTTTACTTTTAAAAGCCAAGGTGGCGCAGTGGTTAGGGTGCAGTACTGCAGCTACTTCAGTTGACTGTTAGTTCAGAAGATCAGCGGATCAAATCTCACTGGCTCAAGGTTGACTCAGCCTTCCATCCTTCCGAGGTGGGTAAAATGACGACCCAGATTGCTGGGGGCAATATGCTATTTAGTATACTGTCTTTGGTGTAAGCCACCCAGAGTCCTCGGAGAGTGGGCGGCATAGAAATATTAATAATAATAATAATAATAATAATAATAATAATAATAATAATAATAATAATAATAATAATAATAAATATTTTTTCTACAACCTCTTCGGCCGAAGAGGTTGTAGAAAAAAATGCTTTTAAAAGCCTCTGATGATCCCAGCTAAATCTTATACTTAACAGCACATTGTACCTTTACAGGGAGGATACTTGAGAAGAGGGTGTGGCCCACTGATGACGCCTTATAAGGCAGAAATAGCTATTTGAGTCTCCCAAATTGCAGCACAGAGTTGTTGCTTTTCAGCTGGATACAAAAAGCCCACAAACTTGTGAATGAGATTTCACAGAACTAGGGCTGAAGAACAACTTAGCTTATGTAAGTAGAACCTGGCTAGAAAGAATATGCACATAAAAGCCTACGAAAAAAGAAAAAGACACATTGTACCTTTACAGGGAGGATACTTGAGAAGAGGGTGTGGCTCACTGATGACGCCTTATAAGGCAGAAATAGCTATTTGAGTCTCCCAAATTGCAGCACAGAGTTGTTGCTTTTCAGCAGGATACAAAAAGCCCAGAAACTTGTGAATGAGATTTCACAGAACTAGGGCTGAAGAACAACTTAGCTTACATAGGTAGAACCTGGCTAGAAAGAATATGCACATAAAAGCCTACAAAAAAAGAAAAAGATATATATATATATATATATATATATATATATATATATATATATGTATGTATGTATGTATGTATGTATGTATGTATGTATGTATGTATGTATGTATGTATGTATATCTATATGTATATGTATATATTTTTCTTACTTCTTAATTAATATATATATATTAATAATAGGTACAATTAATTTGATTAAGGTCCTTTATTGTATGGCTATGATTGGTTATTATGGTTATGGTTATGGTTATGATTATGGTTATGGTTATGGTATGGTATGGTACGATACAGTATGGTATCTTGATCACAAACTTTAATTTCAACTTACTACAGTATATCAGAATAGTATCCATGAGATCCAGCATTATTTGCAAGAATCAACAAAAGCACCAAATCTATGATAAATCTAAATGAGAATGGTGACTATTGAGTATTTGCTTAGAAAAACAAGTCTTTGTTACAAATATATGGTTCAAGCACAATGCCAAATAATAATAATATACATTTTAAAATATTGTTTCAATGTTGATGAAACAATGAAATAATTTGTGAAGGATTCAAAGAAGTTGAGAAATTCTGAATGTGGAACAGACAGTTTTTAGTTATGTCTATAATGAATCTTGGGAAAACAGACATGAAGAAAAGGAAAACACTAAACTAAAAAAACTAAAGTGAAAACAGGAACTAGTGCAAGAAAAGAAAATATGAGTCCTGTATGAGCAAACATTAACAAATTAATCTCCCAGCCCAATAACTAGGAAGTGGTTGTAAGGAAAGATGCTGTGAAAATTGCCTGGAACATCATTATAAAAAGAATTATAGAACGAGACATAATTATGTGTGAAATTATGTACTGATACAAAATATGAAAAAAGATGCTGGGTGGAATGATGAACTGAAAGAAGCAATGGATGAGCACCATCATTTTAGCCATTGTCTATCCACTGCAGGATGAAGGACTCTTTGTTACAAAAATGAGAATCAGAGAAAAATATTGTATAATGTGAATAGGGAGAAAGAAATAGTAGGAAAAAAATGCAGTCCAGAGGTTTCCAAACTTTCTCTTTGTTTATGGTGCCCTTTAGTGTCTTGGGATTTTTTTCACAGCCCATACTTCAAACTAGTTAGGTTGCGATCGTGCAGGGCTCCTGTATGTGTGTGCTGAAAATAAAGTGAGAGAATGCTGAAAGGAGTGTTTTACTGATTTGTATGGGGATAATAGTGCTTATGTACTAATACAATTATGTCAGTGAGTGGATTTGAAATGGGTGCTATAGCCTCAAAGGAAAACTAATGAAAAAAAGAAGTCATAAACACTAGAAGAATACTGAAAAAATGGGAAGATAGCAGGTGTAGATATTGTAACTGGAGAAATGTTGAAGTATAAATTAGGTTTTTTAGAAGCAGCTGTATGATTTGTTTTTATGTGTATGAGGATGATATTAGTATCTGACAGTTGGATGAATGCTTTTATTTATTTATTTGTTCCTATTTCTATACCGCCCTTCTCCAAATAGGACTCAGGGTGGTGAACAGCCAAAGTAAAAAACAGTATATACAAAATTTAAAAGCAGTTTAAAATAATTAAATATTTTGGCCATAAATTAAAACAACCCAATTTAAAATCAATTTAAAATTTAACTCAAGCCAGCCCAGCTAGTTGAAATAAATGGGTTTTCAGGGCCCGACGAAAAATCCGGAGGTCTGTTATTGTACGTATCTCTGGGGGGAGGTTGTTCCAGAGGGTGGGCGCCGCCACAGAGAAGGCTCTCCCCCTGGGAGTCGCCAGCTGACATTGTCTGGCGGACGGCACCCTGAGGAGGCCCACTCTGTGCGAGCGTACTGGCCGGTGGGAGGCTATTGGTGGCAGAAGGCGGTCTCGTAGGTACCCCGGCCCTAAGCCATGGAGCGCTTTAAAGGTGGTCACCAACACCTTGAAGTGCACCCGGAAGACCACCGGGAGCCAGTGCAGCTCGCGCAGGAGACGTGTCACATGGGAGCGCCTCGTTGCCCCCATAATCCCCCGTGCGGCCGCATTCTGGACCAGCTGGAGCCTCCGGGTGCACTCCAGGGGGAGCCCCATGTAGAGAGTGTTGCAGTAGTCCAGGCGGGAAGTGACGAATGCCTGAGTGACTGTGCGTAGGGAGTCCCGATCTAGAAAGGGGCGTAACTGGCATATCAGGCGGACCTGATAAAAAGCCCCCTTGGCCACGGCCGTCAAATGATCTTCTAAAGACAGCCGTGCGTCCAGGAGGACGCCCAAGTTACGAGCCCTCTCCGTGGGGGCGAGTGATTCGCCCCCAATAGCCAGGGATGGCATCAGCTGGCTATATCGGGACGCCGGAAGCCACAGCCACTCGGTCTTGGAGGGGTTGAGTCAGAGCCTGTTTCTCCCCATCCAGGCCCGCACGGCCTCCAGGCACTGGGACATCACTTCAAGGGCATCGTTGGGGTGGCCTGGAGTGGAGATGTACAGCTGGGTGTCATCAGCGTACTGATGGAACTCCACCCCGAAGCCACGGATGATCTCACCCAGCGGCTTTACATAAATGTTGAACAGAAGGGGCGAGAGGACCGACCCTTGTGGCACCCCACAAGCAAGGTGCCTCGGGGTCGACCGCTGCCCCCCTGTCACCACAGATTGCGACCGGTCAGAGAGGTAGGAGGAGAACCACCGCAGAATGGTGCCCCCCAACCCCAACCCCGCCAACCGGTGCAACATGATACCATGGTCGATGGTATCAAAAGCCGCTGAGAGGTCTAACAGGACCAGGATAGAGGAGCAACCCCTATCCCGAGCCCTCCAGAGATCATCCACCAACGCGACCAATGCCGTTTCCATGCTGTGCCCAGGCCGGAAGCCGGACTGGAGCGGGTCTAGATAGACAGTTTCATCCAGGTACCGGGGAAGCTGTTGCGCCACCACACTCTCAACAACCTTCGCAACAAAGCGAAGGTTGGAGACTGGACGATAGTTAGCCAAAACAGCCGGATCCAGAGAGGGCTTCTTGAGGAGGGGCCTCACAACCGCTTCTTTCAAAGCGGCCGGCAGGACCCCCTCACTCAAAGAAGCGTTAACAATCTTCTGGAGCCAGCCTCGTGTCACCTCCCGGGAAGCCAGTACCAACCAGGAGGGGCACAGGTCCAATAAACATGTGGTCGCGTTCAGCCGTCCCAGGACCCTGTCCATGTCCTCGGGAGCCACAGGATCGAACTCCCCCCAGATAACACTCTCAAGACCTGCCTCAGTCATCCCATCCGGACATACCCAGTCAGAGGCCAGCTCTTCCCGAATCTGAGCGATTTTGTCATACAGATACTGCACAAAGTCCTCAGCTCGGCCCTGCAAGGGGTCATCCCGCACTTCCAGATGGAGGAGGGAGCGGGTCACCCTAAACAGGGGCGCGTTGGGCATTAGGTCCACCGCACAGTCATAGGGTCGGTGCGGGGGCAAGTGGTCCGCCTCCTTCTCGCTGAACACGTCGGCGAAGGGCGTCAGCTCCGGAGGCAAGGAGACGTTTGGGGCAGAGACGTCCTGGCCGGCGCAGGTGTAGCGAAGGTGGTCGACACACTGCAGGCTCGGGAACGAGATGGCGTTTCTCGACTACGCCACCTGAGGGTTGTGCGCCCGAAGCCAGGCCATCCCCAGGACCAAGGGAAAGTGCAGATCCGCCATTAGGTAAAACTGGATCGCCTCCTCGTGGTTCCCAATGGCGAGGTGCAAGGGCTGGGTAGCGGTTTTGATGGGCCCTGCCACGAGTTCCCGCCCATCTATAGTTTCGACCCTCAACGGAGGGTCCACTGGAACCAAGGGGACTTTGTAATGGGCCACAAAGGCCTAGTCCATAAAGTTCGTGGTGGCCCCCGAGTGCACCAGCGCGTGCGCCTGGAGCCCCTCCAACCGGTTAGCCAACAACACCCGGGTGTTCAAAATCAGGTGCTGAGGGGGCTCACAGTCCACAGCCGCCGACTCCGGCGGGGCATGGTCACGTGCCTGACCCAGAGTTTCCCCTAGGCCAGGCCTGGCCCGTTTCCCAGCTGGTCACGCCGAGACTCCGGAACAGGCTTGAGTGGTCCACTCCGCTTCCGGGGACACGAGGTGGCAAAATGTCCCACCTCGCCGCAATAGAGGCACAACCCCCCTTGACGTCTCCGCATCCGCTCCTGAGCCGTCAGTTGAGGTCTGGCTGCTCCGAGCTCCATGGGCTCCTCAGCCGTCGCCACAAAACGCTGTGCGGTCCGGAGCGCTGTCGGTGCGAAACGCGGGGGTGCCGACGCTGTCGATGGTTCCGGAAGAGCCCGACGGGGCTTTCGCCGTTGCAGGCGGGCGTCGATGTGCAGGCATTGGGTCACCAGCGCGTCGAGGGTCGGTGGCGCCTCCACACGAACCAGCTCGTCCTGCATCTCGTCGGAAAGGCTGTCCTGGAAGGCGTCCATCAGCGCCACCTCATTCCAAGCCGAATCCTGGCCTAGCAGTCGGAACTCTGCAATATAGTCCTGCAGGGGGCGCTTGCCTTGGCGGAGGTCCTTGATGCGCCTCGCTGCCGTCTGCCCCCGGAGGGGGTCCTCAAACATGGTGCACAGGTGTTGTAAAAAGCCCTGAAAGTCCAGGAGCAAGGGGCTATCTTGCAACAACAGGGGCGTGGCCCATCGGGCGGCAGTGCCAGAGAGGGAGCTGATAACAAATGCCACCCGAGCCCGGTCATCCGGAAAATCCTCCGGCCTCATCGCCATAAACAGTTGGCATTGTCCCAAGAAGGCCGGAAACATCTCCTGCTGCCCAGAAAACCTATCTGGCACGTTCACTGGGCATCTCGGACGGGGAGGGGGCGGAGGTGGTGCTGCAGGAGCATTTCCCAAAGCAAGTTGGGCAGTTAGCTGTGCTACTTGCTGTTGCAGAAGCTGATTGGCCTCCAGCATCTGCTGTATCTGCTGCTACAGCTGTTGGTCCATCGTGGGTTAACGATGGAGTATGGGGTGATGAACAAGATGATCTGTCCCCGTACCCACACACACACCAACACAGCCAGTCGAGGGTTAAGGAAACACTTTGGAACACACCCAGGTCTTATCTCCCACTTGGCAGCGATAGACACACCGTCTGCCAAGTGACTTTATTTTCAAAGTAAAACAGAAAGATAAATACTCAAGAGTCCAAATGTCCGACACTTTAAATCTTTCTCTCAGCAGTTCCGGACGAGGCTTTAGTGACTATCCAAGGTTTGCTTTGTTCGTCACAAGGATCCTTTGACCACCACCCTCTATTATATAGTCTCTGGGGTGTGGTCCAGTGACTCAGTTCTAATCCCTAGCACGCCTCCTAAGCTGCTGCAAACGTTTATCACGCCTTCGGAGGCGTGCGTCCAGGAATGATGTTTCTTCATCACTCTGATCCGAACCAGCTGTCTCCTCTCCCTCGGCCGGCACTTGAGACAATGCTAGAGGGGAGGGGCCTGGAGAGGGAGGCCTGGCTGACTCCTCTTCCTCATGCTCGGAGCTTTCTTCCTCCGATGGGACAGGCTCAGAGGGCGGGGCCACAACAGGCCGTTGCCATGTGGCAGGGAGCCAGGTACGTGACCAATAAGCCCATCTGTACTCCACGACCCCACTTCACAAAGAGGGACTCACATCCGGCTATCTGTGGAACAGTGGTCTCCCTTGGATCCAGACCTTCCTTTATAATAACCGCCACCCCCACCCCCCGCCCCTGCCCTGAGCCCTCGGCTTGAGCCAGGCTAAGATTCGATATTGGGATAAAACTCAAATATTAGAAATCCAAATCTTTGGTCAAGGCAGAAGTGCCTCTTCCGTGCCAAGGTGCTGAATTGACAAACGGTATTTGACGTAGGTACAGCATTGTAAAAGGGCAAACTGACCCTAAACAGATATATCCTGTTGTTTAAATGTTTATTACACCCCAAATGTCATGTAGATTTTAGAGAAGAAATACTGCTTCCCTTACTGTCCTCTTTACTGCTCTTGAGGCGCCTTTGAGCCCCTTTATCTCCTCTTTTATTATGTCTTGAGCTCCGGAGCTGAGAATCTGAGCCTGTGGGAACCAGGCTGTTATGTCTTTCCTAGAGATAAATTAAAGGGTAACTTCTACGTGTGAAATGTTGCACTCTTCGTAATAACTTTGTCTTTATACTGTATAAATATCTGGTTGAAATCAGCCATCACTGTTCAGACTTTTCGTTGTCTTTGGACTGTTTGAACCTTGCGCAAATAAACTCTTTCCTGCACTGAAGAGCTTGTTCTAGTCCGTCATTTTTCCTGTAACACCTGGCGACCGCGGCAGGACTAGGTGCAAGGCGATATTTCGCTGAGGACCGTTTCGACCCCTCGGGACCATCGGGAGGTCGCTCCTGAACATTCTCCAGGCGCCACGGAGATACATCTCCGGGAGACAGCCGCGATAACCCTGTGGGCCCGACGGTGCTCTGATCGAGTCCAAGAACCCTGCGGTGCAGGAAAGGTGGTCTGAACAAATTCCTGGCCAGGAATCTACGGAGTGGGAGCGTTTTTAAGTGAGTATATTGTAAAGGAGTATTGTACCTGCCTCTTTTGAAGGCAGAAGAAGGGATTTGATCACTCCCTTGGACTCGGGGTAGGCTACCCTAACGAAGTCCGTGTCAGGTTGTGTGGGTGGTTAAGTCATCGCATTTCTTGTTAGTGGCCGTGAGTCTCCAGGGCTACGAGTCGACGGCAGTGCGATAAGATGGGAGGGGCTCAGAGCGTGCCAAATACTCCTTTGGCATGCATGTTAAAAGGTTTTGACAAGTATTTCAGCAACCCTTCCTATCCGAAAGGATCAAAGGAGCGATTAAAATTTTTATGTAAGCATGTGTGGCCATTATTGGGGACAGGGTGGCCCCCGCAGGGATCATTAAGGGAGGAAACGGTGGATAAGTTGTGGGGGGTGATTGTAGTAAATCAGGATAAATATCTTGATCAATTTCAATACATTGATCAATGGGCGAGAGCCCTAACAGAAAAAGCTGAGGATTTGCTGCAGTGTCAGGCTGAAATGGTCAGGCTGTGTGTATCCAGATCTGGCGGAAAAATTAAAGGGGGGAGAGAAGGGGGGAGAAGTGAGCAAGAAAAAACCCAGGCAAAAAGAGGAGAGGAATATTCAAGAAGGAGAAAAGTATTGACAGAAGATGAGGAGGAGTTAGTTAGACCCCCACCGTATGCTCCATTGTGGCAGCAGCAGCCCCCAGCGCAGCAGCCCCCAGTGCAGCAGCAGCCCCCAGCGCAGCCCCCAGACCAACAGCAGCAGTTGCCGGGAGCTGTAGGAGGAGAGGGAGGTGGAAATCAGAGATGCATGAGCGATCCTGGGGCTAGACCGAAAATCAGGAAAATTCCCTCGCTGGAAGAAGGTAGTCGGAGTGAAGGAGAAGATCGGGATGATAAGGGGTTGAAGGAAGCAACAGGAGGAGAGCAGGTGGGGGTGCAAACTCGCGCAGTAACAGCGAAGTTGAAGGCTAGCAAGCAAGAAGTTACAGCGCCTTTGTGTCAGGTGGATCAGATAATAGTAAACCAGCAGGGGCAGGTGGAATGTCAGCCCCTTTTTCAATATGTGCCGTTTACTACTACTGATCTTTTAAATTGGAAGCAACATTATGGGCCACTGACTACTAAGCCCACTGAGATGGCGGACCTGTTTCAAACTATTATGTTAACACATAATCCAACGTGGCAGGATGTACAACAGTTGTTACGCACTCTGTTAACTCCGGAAGAACGAGAGAAGTGGAAAGCGGCAGTTAGGCAGTGTGTGAAAGAGATGTTGCCAAATGATGCGGATGTGCAGCCGGAGGTGTTGGTCCGGGCGCCCGAAATAGATCCGGGCTGGGACCCTAAGGAGGAACAGGACCGGACACGTTTGAGGGAATATCAGAATTTGGTGGTGCAAAGTCTTAGAAGAGCAGGGAAGCCCCCAGTAAATATGTCCAAGCCATCTCTAGTGATGCAGGGTGCGGATGAAAGCCCGGAGAGTTTCCTGCAAAGATTGATTGAAGCGTATGAGTTATATACACAGGTGGATCCAAGGCAGGGGGATAATGTGCGGATGTTGAATGAAAGGTTTATAGCTCAAAGTTATGAGGATATACGGCGAAAATTGCAGCGGGTAGAAGGAGCACTAGGGAAGAACATGACGGAATTGTTGGAATTGGCACGGAAGGTGTATGTCAATAGGGATAAGGTGGAAAAGAAGGAGAGAGATGCCAGAATGCAAAAGAAGGCTGAGTTATTGGCAGTAGTACTACAGGGAGGAATGAGTTTCGACCCCAACCCGGGGACACCCCTGGGTCCTAACCAATGTGCCTATTGTAAAGGAGAAGGCCATTGGCAAAGAGAATGCCCCAGACGGATGATGAGAGCTAGAGGGATGATGAGAAGACCTGAATTTGGAGCAGGGATGAGGGGGCAGTTTGCAGGGAGAAGGGGAGAACGAGGAATGAGAGGGGGCTTGAATAGAGGATTTGGACAAAGAGGCTTGGGACGAGGCTTTGGTAGAGGAGCTAGAGGGGGTGCCGGACCAAGAGAAGCAGAGAGTATTGGATTGGCAGACATGGTGTGGTCAGATTGACGGGGACCAGGCTTGGAAGAACCCCCGCCTGAGCCGTTGGTTACAATGAGGATAGGGGGCCAGCAGACAACGTTTTTAGTGGATACAGGAGCAGGTAGATCAGTTGTAAATAAGCAAATTGCAGCCCCTGGATCACGTAAAATCCAGGTTCAGGGGGTATCAGGACAGATTATGGGACGGCAGGTCCTAAAGCCTGTGATGTGTGATTTTAAAGGAGCTGAAATCCAACATGAATTTTTGTATATCCCTGAGTGCCCTATTCCATTGCTAGGCAGGGATCTGCTGAGCAAATTAGGGGCAACAATTTCTTTTGATGAAGGCAGTCAGAAAATGACCATAAGACATTCTCCGGAGGAAATTTGGAGGTTGATGATAGAGAGACAGGTCGGTGAGAAGGAAAAGGAGGAAAAGTGGAGGATGTTTGATGTGCCGGGTTTGTGGGCAGAGGACAATCCACCAGGTTTTGCAGCACACCACCCTCCAGTGGTGGTTGAGCTAAAACCGGGAGCAATGCCAGTAAGAATAAGGCAACGTCCCGTCTCATGGGAAGCGATCTATGCTATCTATGAGAGTATACAGAAATATTTGGAAGCGGGTGTTTTGGTGCCTACTCAATCCCCATGGAATACCCCAATTATCCTGATTAAAAAGGCAGACGGGTCTTTTCGCCCGGCCCAGGATTTGAGATTTGTGAATAGCCGAACAGTTACCTTACACCCGGCCGTGTCTAATCCATATACTTTGTTAAATTTAATCCCACCCCAGGCGGGGTGGTTTTCTGTAGTTGATTTGAAGGATGCCTTCTTTACAATTCCTATTCATCCATCAAGCCAGCCGCTGTTCCCCTTTGAGTGGGAGAACCCTCATACGGGCACAAAAATGCAATATACATGGACTAGGTTGCCACAGGAGTTTAAAAATTCCCCGACATTGTTTGGAACAGCGCTGGCTAGGGACCTGCAGTATTACATGCCTCAGCAACCGGGGGACACAATTTTACAATATGTTGATGATGTTTTAGTGACAGGACAGACAGAGGATTTATGCTGGAATAATACTAAAATGTTGTTAGACTTGCTACTCGAGTGTGGGTATCGGGTATCAAGGAAGAAAGCTCAACTGGTGAGAGAGAGGGTGAGGTATCTGGGTTATGATACTGAGAAAGGACACAGGGCTTTAGGACCGGAGCGGAAACAGGCAGTTTTGATGCTGGCCGAACCTAGAACAAAGAGACAACTGAGAAGCTTTTTAGGGTTGGCTGGCTTTTGTCGTATTTGGATCCCCAACTTTGCTTTGATGGCAGCACCCTTGTATGCAGCCACCAGGGGCGCCAATACAGAACCCCTTGAGTGGGGGGGAGAACAGAAAAAAGCCTTTAAAGATATAAAACTTGCGCTGACTTAGGCGCCGGCGTTAGCCTTACCGAATTTGCAGAAGCCTTTTAATTTGTATGTAGACACAAGTAGAAATATTGCAGTGGGGGTGCTTATTCAACCGTTGGGAAGTTGGCAACAACCAGTAGCATACTTATCAAAACAGCTGGATGGAGTGGCACGAGGCTGGCCGCATTGTTTGAAAGTGTTGGCTGCAATTGCAGAATTAATTCAGGATTGTAATAAACTTACTTTTTCCTGTCCAATAAATGTGCACTCTCCCCATGCGGTACAGTCCGTCTTGGATGCTAAAGGACATTTATGGATTAGTGGGCAGAGATTGGCAAAATATCAGGCAATCATGATTGAGAACCCCCAGGGGCGTTTGGTAATGTCCAATAGGTTGAATCCGGCTACGTTATTGCCAACGGAAGTGGATACCCAACACAATTGCTTACAAGTATTAGATAAAGTTTATTCCACCCGCCCTGATTTAACGGACATCCCGTTACCCAATGCACAGTTCAATTGGTACACGGACGGATCCAGTTACATTGTAGATGGGTATCAGGTGTCTGGATATGCCATTGTAGATGATGAAGGAGTGGTGGAAAGCAGACCTTTAGGAAGTGGACATAGTGCACAGGTGGCTGAGTTGTGGGCATTGATACGTGCCTTAGAAAGGGCCAAGGGAGAAACATTGAATGTGTGGACCGATAGTAAATATGCATTCCTTACTTTACATGCACATGGGGCTGTTTATAAGGAACGAGGGTTTAGAGATTCAGCAGGGGAAAGTATTTTGCATGGACATCTTATTAGCCGCCTGATTGAAGCTGTAAATAAACCAAAGAAAGTAGCAGTGATGCATTGTAAAGGACATCAAAGAGGAGATGATAAGGTAGCTATAGGGAATAGAGCAGCGGATGTGGAAGCAAGGGAAGCGGCGAAGCAAGAGGGGCCTTTGCCCGACTTATCTGTCTGTGTAGCAATGGATTTAGGGGTTATTCCCCCTGAAATTAAACCAACATATACGCAACAGGAAAGTGTGAAAGCAGTGACAGATTTAAAAGCTCAGGTTGAAGATGGGTGGTATGTATTACCAGACAGGAGGATTTTCGTACCAGCCTCAATGGCATGGACACTAGTACGCCTAGCCCATGAAACAACACACATGGGAAAGACGGCTTTAGAATTGGCATTAGGAAGAGATTATTACATCAATGGGCTGGCCGGAGTCGCTGCTGGAACTGTTGCAAAGTGTGTTACATGTGCTAAGGTTAACCCAAGACAAGGGCCCTTACTGCCCCCTGGTGCCATACCCCGGTCATACATCCCCATGGATTATATTATGATAGACTTTACTGATATGCCTAGATGTGGATTGTTCAGAGCTCTATTAGTTATGGTGGATATGTATACAGGGTGGCCTGAGGCTTTTCCAACAAAGACCAAACAGGCACGGGAAGTGGCAAGACTATTATTGAAAGAGATAATTCCCAGATTTGGAATTCCTAGTCATATCTCTTCGGATAATGGTCCCGAGTTTGTCCATCATATTAACCAGGCAGTTGCAAAGGCGGTAGGAATCAAGTGGCGGTTTCACAGTTCTTTTCGGCCAGAAGCAGGTAGATGTGTGGAACGCATGAACAGGACTCTGAAGGAAAGGATTACTAAGATTTGTACAGATAGTCATTTAAAATGGCCAGATGCTCTACCACTAGCCTTGTATGCCATTCGAAGCTCACCAAGGGGCCAGCACAAGTTATCGCCATATGAGTTAATGTATGGACGACCGCCAGGGTTGTTAAGGAGAAACTTGGCAGGGTGGCCAGATTTGGGGCATAAAGGAATATGGAAATGGTACAAGAACTTAATAAGCAAGTCGAGAGGCTTCAGCGATACGTGATGGAACAAGTGCCCCCCCGGTTAATAACCCATTGTCATCCGTTTAAACCAGGGGATCAAGTGTGGGTCAAACATTGGAAGAAAGAGCCACTGGAAGGACGGTGGAAGGGACCTTTTACTGTTATTATGACTTCTCCCCTTGCTATTAAGATTGCAGAATCAAAGTCATGGATCCATTGGACACGAGTCAAGGCGGCAGCAGAAACTGGCTGGAAAGTGGTCGTGGATAAACAAAACCCTACTAAGCTTACATTCAAGCGTGCTCAAAAATAGTTTTTTTTTTCTATTTTATATAGGATACTTGGAGGTGTGGTCGATTGTGGGGATCCTCAACGGATCATAAGAGTGAACTACATACCCGGGTTGTCGTATTCTTTTGGAAACTGATTAACGACAAGTGACTGAAGAACAAAGGATCCATGTGGGAGGAGAATTGGATGTGGGTGTGTTGGGGATTGGGGATATTGGTTCTGTCGATTATTGTGTTTTACAGGTATAAACAGTGGTTTTGTGGATGACCAAGGAACATCACGGCACCAGCTACTCCAATTCCTAACTGCCCGGATCTGCTCCTGAACACCCACTCAGTATAAACTGTTTAGTTATTAAAGAAATCTTGATTGTAATAAGCAAAGGGGCGATTTCTGAATGTATTAAGATTTTTTTCCCCAATGTGTTGGTTCTGCAATTGTGGATGTGAGTGCTGTTGTTGCGCTCATTGTATAGACTGTGTTTTATGTACAGGGTGTTTGCTTGAGTGTGACATAAAGATCATAGAAGAAGTACTAGAACACTATTTGGTGATAGGGTTAAAGACATCTTATTATACACTTAAGGTTACCCCCACCGTTGAGAGAGCATTGAGGGATCAGAACAAAAAGGACCGGGAGGATGCAGAATATGGTAATCATTGGACTGGGATTATGGATGAGCGGATGGGTAATGAGACTACGAAGTGAACTAGACATTCCCATGACAGAAGCGGTGAGTGAGGAGAACTGTGACCCATGCATACGCACAACATTGCAGGGAACACGGGTTTCTAAAACTTTGATCTATCACACTCAGAAGCCTGACGGGTGTGGGGAGTATAAACCCCAAACCTGTCAGGTAAATAATACCATATATCACATGTGTATGTTGAATGATAAGGTACAATGTTACAACCCTGCAGAAGCTAAGCAAATCACTACTTATGAGATGTCAATATACACAACAGATTGTGGGAGAGAAGAACTTTTAAATAAGACGGAGTTTAGACATTTAGGAAAGCCAGTAGAGATAACATTTGATGCCTGTTTAGCTATCAATCGTAACTGTGATGTGTGGAAGTCAACATGTGGGACATTTGAATGGGAAAGAAGTGATATGTTGGACAAAAAGTATATGTGCTGAAAGCATGGAGAATGTAGTGATTGGGACACATACAGTTATTGTCCATACTGGGCTTGTGCAGTTATGTGGACGGGAGATCAGCCAGGGGGCTCTCAAAGATGTAAGCTGGAAAACGGGGTAGCTAGTAGTAACTGTCAACGAAACCAATGTAACCCTATAAAGATTACATGTACCCCGACAAAATTATGGAAGGAGGACTATGGATTAGGGATCTATGCGAAGGGAAAGGATCTTCTTGTAACCCTTCGATGGTATGTCACTAAAGTTACCAGAGCGACACAGGATACGAAAGGATTGTTCTGGTCATATTATTTGGAAATGGAGAAGTTGAATGTACCTGAAATTCCTAGTCATGTAACAAATACCTTTGTCAAATTAGCCGAAGACATAGCCCATACCCTGAATGTATCAAATTGTTTTGTTTGTGGAGGAACTAACATGGGAGAAAAATGGCCATGGGAAGCCCAGGAATTAAATTATTCCAAAGTCTTAGAAATGGATTATAAGGGTAATCTGTCATATAATAAGGGTAAGGATGGAGACTGGACCTTGACTACTAGTTTGGTAGGGAATGTTTGTTTTCAGAGAAAAATTGTGCCAGGCTGTTATCAGGTGGGAAACCTCATATGTACAGGAAAATGGGAAAGTAAGGTATGGTGGTCAGGAGCAAATGCCACAGAGGGACCTGATGAAATGGCCTTGTTTAAAGTAAACGGGTTATCCTTTTTAAAGGATCCAGATAATCAGACCCTTGAATGGCTGGCTCCTGATGGGCTATACTGGATATGTGGTAAGATGGCATACGGGGTCCTACCTAAATCCTGGTGTGGAGCCTGTGTCTTGGGATTAATTAGACCTGGATTCTTTTTGCTTCCCCTTAAAACCCGACAGGTGTTAGATGTCCCGGTATATGATGAGGTGGGAAACTTAAGACAAAGAAGGCATGTAGATACATCGGCAATAGGAAAAGTTAGGGTTGGAGGTAACCAGCGTAGTTGGGGGAGTGAAGAATGGCCTGCAGAGCGAATTATTGAGGTTTATGGACCGGCTACATGGGCGGAAGATGGCATGTATGGCTATCGGACCCCTATATACATTCTGAACCGTTTAATTCGTCTGCAAGCGGTGGTTGAAATCATTACCAATGAAACTGTAAAAGGTCTTACTCAATTAGCTAGGGAAAGTGTCAAATCAAGGACATATATTATGCAGAATAGATTAGCTTTAGATTATTTGTTAGCTAAGGAAGGAGGGGTATGTGGAAAGTTTAATTTGACTAACTGCTGTATAGAAGTTGATGAAAGCGGAAAAGTTATTAAGGAAATAACAGACAAAATGGTTAAAATAGCTCATGTGCCAGTCCAGACGTGGAAAGGCCTTAATTTACAGGATATGTTTTCAGGATGGTGGCCAAAGTTACCTGGCCTGCAGGCCATTTTTGGCCTGGTAGGATTAATAGCTGCAGGGTGTATTTTTCTCCCATGTATTTTACCTCTGTTTGTTAAAACTATCTCTAAAAGTCTATCCTTGCTGGTGGAACGTAAGACTACTGCTCAGGTGATGGCTATGTGGGATTATAAAAGGCTCCAGCAGGAAGAGGACTTAGAGGTGTGACTCGTCTGGTTATCTCAGATGAGTCACAAAGGGGGGGTATGAGCCAGGCTAAGATTCGATATTGGGATAAAACTCAAATATTAGAAATCCAAATCTTTGGTCAAGGCAGAAGTGCCTCTTCCGTGCCAAGGTGCTGAATTGACAAACGGTATTTGACGTAGGTACAGCATTGTAAAAGGGCAAACTGACCCTAAACAGATATATCCTGTTGTTTAAATGTTTATTACACCCCAAATGTCATGTAGATTTTAGAGAAGAAATACTGCTTCCCTTACTGTCCTCTTTACTGCTCTTGAGGCGCCTTTGAGCCCCTTTATCTCCTCTTTTATTATGTCTTGAGCTCCGGAGCTGAGAATCTGAGCCTGTGGGAACCAGGCTGTTATGTCTTTCCTAGAGATAGATTAAAGGGTAACTTCTACGTGTGAAATGTTGCACTCTTCGTAATAACTTTGTCTTTATACTGTATAAATATCTGGTTGAAATCAGCCATCAATGTTCAGACTTTTCGCTGTCTTTGGACTGTTTGAACCTTGCGCAAATAAACTATTTCCTGCACTGAAGAGCTTGTTCTAGTCCGTCATTTTTCCTGTAACAGGCTGATGAAATGCACGGAAGCCTGATGGGCATATATCCACGAGGGGAACTCCCCCCTCCTGGCCCAACCAGGTCTCCGTAATGCCCGCTAGGTCCACCTCCCCCTCCTGAATAAGATCGTGAATGAGGGGGGCTTTATTAACAACGGACCTGGCATTGCATAACATCAGCCGGAGGCTCTGGCCCTGAGAATCTGGACAGCCTGGGGAACGAGAAAAGCATTGGGGACCGGAGTGTGCAATCGCTCTAAGATAGCGAGTGCGCATTCCCCGAACATGATGTGGTCCCCAGCTTCCGCCATATCTGCCCCTCCCACTCACTATACTGATGGAACAGCCCTCTTCAAATCGAACTCCAACCCCCTCCCCGACCTCCGGTTCTACGTCCCTAATGTCGCAGCCCTTCGCTAAGGCTGGTCTTGAACCCAGTGGATTTCCCCCAGAACCCACCCTAATCCCCCCCGAACCCCTTAAAATTTTTGTTAAAAACCCACTAAAAAACCCACTTAAAAAACCCCTCAAACTCTTCTTTGCCGCATGCCATCTCTCCGGGCTCCAACGCCCGTCATCAAGATAGGCCCTCGATAACGAAGAGGGCCAAACCTGCGAGAGGGGGGAATCTCGCAGGGCACAAAGGTCATTCACCGAGTACATCTGGACATCAAGGGGAGGTGATAATCCATGGCCAATAGCCAGGGGACAATTTGATGTTATCACAGTCAAGAGGAGTGAATGCCAGGCTTCAATAGAATTCCAATGGGACACATAGGACCTCATTGCCCTCTCACGGCAATGGCAGGAGTAAGAATGCTGTTTCGGACCAGTAAAGGGTGACCCAGCCCCCCTCTCACGGCGGCTGGTCAACCACGATCGTCCAAGGAACCGGAGTTGAGACAGCAGCTGTAGACCCACTCCACCAAGACTTGAATCCCCAGATGTAAACCTCCATTCAATGGAGGGAAAGAATGGGATCAGGTCAGTCCACATAGTCCAGGGCAGGCTCAACGGTGGAGATCATAACAGTCAAAAAAACTCCAGGGAGGTCAAGATGACACCTAGTCCAGGAGATGATGGGAGGGAAAAGAGGAGAGCCAAGGCAACAAACGCCAGAGGGGGGAAAAACCCTCAGTCATGGTCCAGCTCTCCCCCATCCCTCCAGATCTTCCTTATAATCATGCTGCTCGTCTCGCCCAGCCTTCATAGATCAACATGAAGGCCTCTGGGACGACCAAGGGCCAAACAACGCCCCACGATCACCCAGGAGATCTAACGCCACGAGTAAGCAGCTGCCACCATCTCCAACACTCCCACACACCAAACTGCGATGGCTCCTTCCCTGAGCCGGCGGCCACCATTTCCACGCCGCCAGCATCGCTGCCGCCACCGTTGCCAGCCTCCCCGTCCTCACCTCGCCCCCCTCACCGCCCTAGCACATGTCCAGGAGGCAGATTGGGCTGGCGAGGATCCCGACGAGGGTGCCGCATCACCGCCATCGCCGCGGCGCTGACGCCGTCTTCCTGGCTCTGCCGCCTTCGCCATGGGAGGTCTGCCGCCGCCCCCTCCTCCTTCGGGCCGCTCTCACCGTCCTGTGGTCTCCACAAGCCGTGAGCCTCCGTGAGCCTCCGCGAGCCTCCAGGACGTTCTAAGAAGCCGGAGACCCCTCAGCAGAGAGCCTCAACACTCCTCCAGCTGGGCCAGGGCTGCAGCGATCGAAATTCAGCCCTTCAAAGGCCCCCTGAAGCCATAATCACCCCCCCGAAACACCGGAGTCACAGGGAAGTCGCCATCTTGCGCATGCGCATGTCCTATGGAAGAGAAAGGTAGCAAGTGTGCAATTTGTGTTCTCTAATAATAAAAAAGCATTTAAAATAACATTTGCAGTATTTTAAAATAATTTCTGATGCCAGAATTATGATAAATAATTTGTAATAATCACTACTTATGCCCCATCACGTGAGGATTTCAAGAAAAGATTGGACAGCCATTTGTCTGAAATGGCATAGATTCTCCTGCTTGAGCAGGAGGTTGGACTAGAAGACCTCCAAAGTTCCTTCCAACTCTGTTATTCCATGTTGTTCCATGTTGTTCTTTACTTTCTAAAATGAAGTAATGGGAACAATATGAATACTTCTCATTTTTTAAATATATAATTCAATTATACTATTAAATTGTTTGTCTCCATTTTAGGGAGAGCATAGCGGCTGTTGCTTGGGCAAATTCTCTACCATTGTTTGTGTAAAGCATAGCCTGTGTAATAGGATATTGTTTAATGCTTTTATCCTACCTTTTAACATTAAACAAATTCAATCATTATTTTGCTTGTAGAAGAGTCTTGTAACCCCCTCTCCCCCCTGAGAGTAACCAATTAAAGATTATGATAAACCACAATAATTCCTAAAAGCAGATCAGCAGGAAGTTTGCCCTGTACCGGTAATCCTCTACTTATGATCCCAATTGGGCCCAAGATTTCTGTTGCTAAGCAAGACAATTGGGAAGGGAATTTTGCCCCCGTTTCATAATCTTTCTTGCCACAGTTGTTAAGTGAATCACTGCAGTTTTTAAGTTAATAATACAGTTGTTAAGTGAATCTGGTTTCTCCAATGCCTTTGCTTATCAGAAGGTCGCAAAAGGTGATTACATGACCCTGGGACACTGTAACTGTCATAAATAAGTGCCAGTTGTCAAACATATGAATTTTGATTATATGGGGATGTTGCAATGGTTGTTAAGTGTGAAAACCAGCCATAACCCACTGTTTTCAGTGCTATTGTAACTTCATATGGGCACTAAACAAATGGTTGTAAGTTGAGGACTACCTATAATGAAGTATCAGATTCTTCTGACACTTGGCTGCTAAAAAAGGGAAAGGATACTGGGATCCTGAACACCAGGCAGAGCAAAACAGCAGTTTTGCTTTGCAGGGCTGAAATTCTGAATCACCAGTATGAAAGCAAAGTCTGGCTTTCATGGTAGCAAAGTATGCAGTATTTCTCAGCAGGGACACAGGAGAGTCAGCATAGGAGTCCAGCTGTTTATTTCGGACATGCCTGGAAATTAAGCTGGCCTACTAAATCCTTCCCCCAATTTCAGTCCTCCCTTCACTTTGGCCACAATATTTAATCTGAGTGGCAGTTCACACAGTCCTTAACTGGTGGGTTCCCTCCCCTTTTCCTCCCTACTTGTAATACTAGAACAACAGATCCCCTTGTTCTTTCTTCTACCATTTGCCAATCCAGAGTATCCAAAGAAATTTCAGTGCTGTCTGTCACTTTATCTTCCTGTACAAAAAGCTTAATTGTAATTCTCATTATCTGAGCTTTGGTATATAGGCAAGAGTTATTGTTCTTATGAGTCAGTGTTAATTCTGATTTTTGTTGATATTTGTTGATTTAATAATCATATTACATTAGCAGTTTTACTGTGCTATGTCAGTAGAATCATCCTCTTGGTGACTGTTTATTGTTTCATTTCTAGGTGAAGAGAAGCTATACTTTTTACATATCAGCTGTATGAGAACAAAAATAATTAACAGTTCACTCATTCATATGCTGTTCATAGCTATCACAGAGGCATCTGTATCATCCAGTAGACAATGAGCCAGTGGAACTTTTGTTTTGTTGACCGATGGTAAATAAAGAAAACAGAGTGATTTAATTGCAGTCACATTTATTTAAAGTTTCTATACACATTTCCTAGATAATCAGACCTTTTTCTGACACATTTTAGAGGGGATTCACACTGAAACTGTCACTGTTTTACTAAAAATAAATACAAGACTTAAAGTGTTGCACAGTTCTAAAATATACAAACTGGCTTGGTTTTAATGTAAACTTTGAAAACATTTTACAAAAAGAAACAATTTAAAAAGTTCTATTTACAAATATTACAAAAATACAAAATGGATGCAAGTCCATAAACCGTTGTCTTTTCTGCCAGCATGAACTGGTGCTAGTACCAAAATAGTTACACTGTAACCTCCTTTATTAGTTTTTAAACTTTTAAGTCATAACCTAGATATTTCTTTAAATCTGCCACAATTGCAGCAAATGCACTCTTATCAGCATGACCTTTGGCAAATGCACACATATGCTTTATTTCTACAATTAATCAATACTCTATGCTGCCAAAATATTACAAAAGAAAATGTTACCAAATGAACAAGTGCCTAACTTCAAAACTTACTCTGAAACATCAGTGCAAACAACAGAATCACAAGTTATCATTATGATTCATAAATTAGAAATGTTTCTAGGTTTATTCTCTGTTTCAAGATGAGATGTTAAGCTTTGTTTCTTTGGAGGGTTCTGAAGACATCCTACTTGTGCAGCACAACCTTATAAACATTTACATAAATCTCACTGTATTCAGTGAAGCTTATTCCTAGGTAATTGTGGTCTCTGATAATTTTTATCAGAACACTCTATCAGCAGAAGTTGCTCACATTGTTATCACATAATATCACTTTGTTAATGGATATTAATATTCTATATGGTAAATTTTGCTTCTGCCTGATTTGACAGGAAGCATCAGAACTTCAGATGCCTGTAACAGAGTGCTCAATCTGAGTTAGCAAATAATAACAAAAATAGTTTTTTAAAGTAGATTTATAATCCATCATAACTTGGGCTTTATTGTTATAAATAGAAAATAGAAATGCTTTGTTACGGATTTTTTTTGTAAACAAAGTAAGAGGTTGTGATAGTTTTGTGAGCATCACATAGAATTATTTATCTGCCTTCTCATTCAAATTCTGTGCTTCAGCGGAATAAATCTGTAATGTTTATATGGAATCTGATACAGGGGTCCCCAAACACCAGGGCGCAGCCCACTACTACCATGTGTGCCCGCCGCTCGCACAAATGGACTGCGTGTGCATGTGGGCTTGCTGGCCACTCACACAGAACCATGCCTGCCCCCCTCCCCCCCGCTGCTCTACAAGGCTGAAAAGGTTGGGGAACTCTGGTTTGATATACCAATAACTGCATAAATTGCCTGGATGACACTTATAGGTCTTGTATTTTGAACAAACCAATTCAACTTTTAATATACCTTATGTAGCATTTTTATTGAACAGATTTAGCATTCTGGTCCTAAATGAGAATAGTACTGAATTTGACTATAACATCAAAGCATTGTAATTGATGATCTCTCACTTTAGCATTAAGAGACATAATCAACCTTCAAATCAAATAGTAAAATAGCTCTTGTAATCTTAGGGAAAGTGATCTTAAACAGCACTTAGACCTTGCATACCAATTGTGTGACTTTTTAAAAAAAGTGACATTAATCTTTCTCTCCCTCCAACACATTCTCTTTCACTTCCTTTTTGACAACCTAGTACTTATTGTAAGTATTTTCATTGCTTACTATGAGCATTGTAAGAAATAATCCTCCCCTGATTTTCACTTTTCCTAGATTCCTACAAGAATTTACATCTGTTTGAAGCCATCTTCCCCATTTTTCTCTACCAGTGACTACCTACTTAAATCAGTTACTGGGCTTAAACTAAACTTGACAATACATTTCATCTCAAAATAGTTTCAAACCTTTCTTCCTAAATTCTGCTTTCATTAGTTAGTTACAATTACTGCACATTAATATCATTTGTTTGTTATATTTCTACCATGCCTTTCATTTAGGAGCTCAAGGCATTGTACTCAATATTTTCAGAGAGTTGGACTGAAAGAAACTGATCAGCCCAAAGTCAACAATTGAGCTACCATAACCAGAGGATACTTAGAAATTTGGTCTCCCTGGTCCTAAATACTGCGTGTTTTTATCAATCATTTTATCACTTTTTCCTTTTCAAAGGAAAAAATAGTTAATTTTGAATATATGCAATAATTTGCTCAATTTTAAAGTTAATGTTCTCATACTTATTGTGAGCATTGTAAGAAATAATCCTCCCCTGATTTTTACTTTTCCTAGATTCCTACAAGAATTTATGTCTGTTTGAAGCCACCTTCCCCAGGAGCTACATTTCTCTACTAGTGACTACTTACTTAAATCAGTTACTGGACTTAGTCAGAGCTTGAGGATACATTTCATCCCGAAATAGTTTCAAAATCTTTCTTCCTAAATTCTGCTTTAATTAGTTCTCCAGTTTGATACACTGCATTTTACAACCCGATTCAAATCATTCAATTTAGAGCAGGTTACACATGGCAAACTATTGTGTTATATCTTGGGAAAAGATTATATCTGAGATGACTTTTAAAAATCCCTACTGTAGTTTGATCCATCAGCATACTTTTGCTTTTGGTCTTCTAACAAAAAACTTCAAGCAACTTCAAGTAATCCTGCTTTCCCCTGCTTTCAGTTAGTCATAATATTTGCTCTGATTTCTTCTGCACCCCATCTATTATGGACTCCTTTCCTAGTATTGTAAACAATTTTAATAAAATCTAGATAGAATGTAATTGAGCAATATGAATCAGAGACTTTCCCCATTCCATGTTTATGAGATGTATAAAGAATGCATACATATGCCTAGTTCTTATTTTTTTCAGTGTCGTTTTTATAAATATTCAGGTAGGATGAATGTTGTCCATACAAAGCTTCATTGAATTATTATTGTACAGTTTATTCGTGAATCAATAGCATTTGTTGCATGCTTAATAGTTACTAAGCTATGAACATGAAATTAATTTTGTTTTATTTATCAGAGCATTGCTAGGTTTCCCAACAATCTAGTTGTAATAGTAGTATGAAACAACTATAATCACTGGCCATATTAAGTGCCAAATATCATAGAAAAAGCTGGATACCTAACATTTTTTCTTAAAAGGTTTTTTTTAAAATGTTATTTCTGCTGTCCTTTTTACATGTGTTTTTCATTCCAAACACCAATGCTAATAGTTATGGTGGCACTATAGCTCTCATACCTGTTCATTGGATATGGCTTCCCCTAAGAACTCTGGGAATTGTAGTTCTTTGTTAGAACTGAAACACTGAATTATTAAATCTACAAGATGATGGACAACGTGACAATTATGCCATTACCAAAGGAATTAAAAAGCAATATATTTTATTGTTTTTCAATAGCTTGCACATAAGAGAAATATTAATCACACTATTTAATCACCTTTGTAGCCTACACAACTTTCTTTTAAAGAGCTTTCCCATTTGATCCTCACAGCAAACCTATGAAACAGATAAAAATGATGGATACATTATCGATAGGTGGAGAACTAAAGGCAGAGCTCATGGTGGTCTGTAGTGGTCTATACAAGTAATGAGCCAAATCTACAGATAACCAGATCAAATTATTGTCTAGCTGTTATGGAATGAGCAATTTAAGGCAGTGTATAAATGTTACTGATGATTGACACAGTCCCAATTTAAAGAAAAACGTCTTGATTAAATTTCCAGCCCTATAGTAAAGTATTGCTAGCCTATAAAACACAACTCAGAAATCCAGAATTTTGGCATTCCTATGAGAGTAAAGGAGCAGTAAAGAAAGATCTTGATATAAATGGGATTTTGTTTTGTAATTTAAAAAAAATTAAATTATTTTTCCTGAGTTTGTAATAACTTAACAAATTTATTCTCTTCATGCAAATAAAATTTGTCATTACAAGCATATTGCAGTAGGCATGACTGCAGCTGGAATACTATGGATTATACTAGCTACTGTATGCAAAGAGTTATTATATGTACTGTACTATATGGTATAATATGACTGGGTAAGATTAAAAATCTAGTTTTTCTTTAATGTTTCTACTTCTGTAGTTTCTATGCAGTCTGCATGTTCAGTGCAATTCCTTGGTTATAACTACTCAAACATATTATTATTATTATTATTATTATTATTATTATTATTATTATTATTATTATTATTATTATTATTATTATTATTATCATCATCATCATCATCATCATCATCATCATCATCATCATCATCATCCTGCAGCAGTTGCAGAGAAGACCATCCAACAGAAATCTGAAAGCCAATTTAAGGATTTTCTTAGAGAACTGCAGATGTAGGTACTTTCACATATAAATAAATATATACCGCTTCACAGTCCTTTACAGCCCTCTTTAAGCAGTTTACAGAGTCAACATATTGCCCCCAAAATCTGGCTCCTCATTTTACTGATCTTGGAGGGATGGAAGGCTGAGTCAACCTTCCATCTCTGAGCTTGGTGAGATTCGAACTGCCAAATTGCAAGCAGTCAGCAGAAGTAGCCTGCAGTACTGAATTCTAACCACTGCACCACCACAGCTCTTAATAAGAGGAGATTTGATTTCCAGGTTAAAAAAACAGGAACAATAAATCGTTATCAATCTATTCACTGAGAAGGAAATGGAAGGCAAATTGTTTAATTGAATAAAAATGTTTGAACTTCAATAATATTTGCTAAATTGCAGTGTTGAAGACTGCTGCATAATAGTGCAATTCTTAATATATTTATTCAAATACAGCTAATTTTAGCAGGTTCATCAAATTTCAGGATACACTAACTAAAATGGAATAAATGGGATATGAGCATAGCCTAGGATTCAGTTACTCAAGGCTCAAATTTAAATTTTAAAAAACCTTTTAATTTAGTATTAAATTCTCAATCTCTGAGCCATCCCAAAATGTCACTTTAAAAGATTTTGTCTTAGAATAGTACCAGGTTTTATTAGTATCTCAGAGTTTCTCAGTATGTGTGTGCGCGCGTGCGCATTTGTATGTGTCTATCATGTATCTAATTAGTTTTTAAAATTCACTGTTCTATTTGGATTTTGATGATTAATGCTAGTTTCTTTCAATTGTAAGTTGACTTTTAAGGCAGATCTTTGCATATATTTTTCATATTTTGTATGTTGTTAACATACTATTGCTTAGTAAACCTCATTTTCCTCTATTTCATTTTTCTTCTATTGTTCTAATAACAAATGAATATTTGGCTGATTGTCTATTTTCCTTTATTTTAAAACTTCTCTTTCCCATTTTTTAAATCTACGGCTATTTATATGAGCTTTAGATTCCTTTTTTAGATTTTCTTTAATGTTTCTACTTTTGTAGTTTCTTTGCAGTCCTCATGTTCAGAGCAATACCTTGTTTATAAGTATTTAAGAAATAATATTTTTATTAGATCATCGTGCAGCAAATGCAGAGAAGACCATCCAACACAAATCTGAAAACCAACACAAAGATTTCCTAAGAGAACTGCAGTATGTAAAGAAGTGGAGGGTGACAAGGAAAGAAACTAAATAAAGAAATGAAAATGGCAACAAACTTTAAAGAACTTTAAAATTGTTTTAAATGACAAGTGAAGAAATCAGTCAAAAGTGACACAATTTTTGATATACCCAAAAAATTCCACATAGCTACACTTCTCAGAATTCTTAAGAGGGGGAAGCCAGAGCAGAAAACCTGGTTTATAAACATTGTAGTATTTGTCAACTAGCCTCTTTTCAAAGAATTCATTTTAAAATTAGCTTGCTTGGAATGACATTGTCAAAGAAATTCAGATATCACTTAATTTCATAGTTTTTATTAATAGGAATTCCACTAATCCAAGTGTTAAATTCATGATAGAGGCTTCAATTATTTAATAGTGGTAGTGATTGATATGTAAATAAACTTGATCTGAAAATTGTATTCACAGAATACAGTCATTACCATATCTTTATCCTTTGTTATCATATAAGATAGTTTTCATTTGTCACCCACCACATTTTTCTCTGCAATAATTTTATTTACATTTGCTTATCAAAAATACGTAAATTTACATTTGTTTTGTCTATTCTATTTTGTTTCAATTCATTTTAATGTAAAAAAATACTAATTCGTCACCAACTTTATGTTTGCTACCCCTAGGGAAGCACAACAGTAATGTTATGTTTCTGGAGAGAAAAAAGGAATCTAGAAAACTGGATAAATTTACACTGAGGGTGGAAAGGGGGGGGGGAGGAATTAAAGGTTAACCATATATTTCTAGTCATAGAAAATGGGTCGTAATAAATACCTACAGATCATTTAACCCCATCTTTCAGCACTCTTTAACATTTTCAAGCATCACATATTGCCTTGTAAGATATTTGACTGCTACAGAATAGGCTTTTTAAAGTGAAATGAGCTTATCAAATGCAGAGTTCCCCCATTTAACAGTCAGAATTGTGCTCAGACCCTTAGGCAACTTATGTTGAGCTTTGAGAAGATCGATCATCGTGTGGGCTCCCATCTGAATTCTCTGTCTCTCCTTCTGAAATGGCTTGCATTGGGGTGTTATATAATCTGCAGCGGACACTGTATCGGCTACTGCTTGCAGCTGGAGGTGCTCGTGATCGTCCTACACGTGAAGATGCTGATGTGGGAAAACTTTTGGAAGAAAACCCTTCTACGTTTATCCTCGGGGGACAAGGAGAGTGAGGAGCTAATGCCTCAGCTCTTGATGAGGCTTGGAAGGGTTCATCTGCAGTTTGAAGAGTATCCCCAATTAGTTCTCCAGGAGATTTGGGAGAAATAGGACTCTTTAGTATCTCAGTGGCTGACATTCTATAGCTAGAATCAGACCGACTACCTTTTTTCAAGAGCAGTAGTTTAAATTCCTCATTTGATGTACTGGACTTTTTGGCATTCCGATAAATAGGTCCAGGAGACCTCTGGCTGCATGCTGGACTTCCCACACTGGTCAGAGTGAGGGGAATATTAGTAACAGGTGAGGTGCTGCTGACAGAAGACACACTATTACTACTAGATGAAGCTTTCAGTCTGTTCCTTGAAGAAAGGTCTCCAGAATCCTTTCTTCCGAGCACTTTCCTTTTTGACCTGTTATGAAAAGAATTATATTCAATATTCATGGTACTGAAACATAAATATTCATACCTATGTGCATTTATCTAATTACACATAATAAAATTTGATATAATTATATGTTATATGTATATGGCATAGCATTTTGGGGTCCATTGCTTAGGTCCAGAAATTTAAATCAGATCTCATCATAGAACTCCCTTACTGCACTATTAATAACTACATAACTAAAAACCTAATTTATCATCCATGAAAATGAGGGCTCTACCTTCCAGATATTAGAATTGACAATATTGTCTAAATTGGAAAGCGAAATAAAAAAAATTGTAAAACTAAAAGACCAGGGCTGGTGAAATAGAATTTAGTTATATTGTGGCTTCCCTCCACCCTGATAATTTAGGAAATATTGCAAAGCAATAAAAAAAGCTTGGACCAAGACAAATCTGGTGCCAGTAATATATGATAGTTGTGATATGCAAATTATGATGACATATCTGGATCACTACAATTACAAGATTTTTTTAAAAAATGTCAGATCTATCAAGGTCACTATAGGGTTGCCCATGAAAGTCATCCTAACTGTGCCCAGGTAAAATGAGACAGGGCTTATACTGGTCAGCAGAGATATGGGAAGATGCTAGAAATGGCTGATTACTTTAGCAACAATGGTAAAAGCATCAATTCATACTGTGCAGGAGAAGGCAATGGTAAGTCACTTCTATATTTTACCAAGAAAATCACATGGATAGTTTCTATAAAGTGATTTGCATTATAGTGTCAGATGGTGGTCTGTCAGGCTAAATGGTACTGAACATGTTATACAGCATGAGCGAGGATCATTTGAAGTACTAAAAGTATTTATGGTGTGACTAGATTAAATCATTCTTGACATCTAACTGAAGCTGCTGAGGCTGCTATGAAGGAAAAGAATCCAAAACTGCAAAAATAAAATTACACTGGGAACATGGAATGTAGGGAATATGAACATGGGAAAGCTCAACACCCTGAGAGACAATGAGAGACAAATGAAGTAGCTACATATTGACATCTTAGACATTATCTAATAATAATGAACTGAAATTGGCCACTTTCAATCATACACTCTTACTATTTATTACATTATGAAAAAAAGAAAGAACAGTGTTGATTTAATCAGAAAAGCTTTATAAAACCCTACTAAGACCACACCTGGAATACTGGAACCAATTTTGGTCACCATATTACAAAAAAGATGCCAAGGCTTTGGAAAAAGTTCAGAGAAGAGCAACTAAGATGATCAAAGGCCTGGAGACTAAAACATATGAAGAATGACTGCAGGATTTGGATTTGGCTGTTTAAAGAAAAGAAGAATTAGGGGTGACATGATAGCAGTATTCTAGTATTTCAGGGGCTGCCACAAAAAAGAGGGGGTCAAATTATTCTACAAAGCACTAGAGGGAAGGACAAGAAACAATAGTTGGAAACTAACCAAAGAGAGAAGCAACCTGGAATTAAGGAGAAACTTCTTAAAAACGAGGATAATTAACCAGTGTTAACAGCTTGCCTTCAGAAATCGTGGATGCTCCATTACTGGAGGTTTTTAAGAAGATACTAGACAATCATCTAAAATAGTATAAGTTCTCCTGCTTGAGTAGGGGGCTGAAGACCTCCAAGGTCCCTTCCAGCTCTATTCTATTCTACAAATATGGCAAAGACAATATTTGCATGCAATAGTGTCAATGATTGGCCCTTTTCCGGTTGACATTGCAGCGAGAATGGTTTGGAAAATAGTGGGCTCTGATGAGCTCTGCGAAATGTAGCTGACAACTGCTGTCGGGAGACCCTACAGGGTCCAAGCTGCCTTGTAGGGGTGGCAAAGAAAGGAGAGGCACTTCATGGACCACAAGGAACTTGCAATTTCCTCATTAGGTCCGAAGCAAGCTCTCCTGAGTGGCAGCAGGGACGATGGCCATTTTTGGCTAGTCACAAGCTGGGACAACCGGGACCAGAAGAGTTGTGCTGGAGCAGTCCATGGACAGAGCATTGAAGCTGGGTGAGATAACTTCCAACCCTTACTTTAAAGACTTAAGTACAAGAATTTCAAAAAATACTCCAAGCATTAAGGAAGTGGTGATTAGACACACGGAGAAGATTAAAGACTGAAAATTAACAGGCGAAAGAAATGCCCAAAGAAAGTTTTAAAATATAGAAAGCTGGAAAAAAAGCTTAAACAATCTGAAAGATGATTTTTGGGAGAAACCTTTCTTATTTGTATCTTTAAACCCCCTGGATTTATCAGAGAATCAGCTGTTTTTGACATACTGTTTAAGTATGGAATTGGGATTGGGAATAGGAGAGCCATCTACTGGAAGAAGAGGAGCATTACAGTGGGAGAATTTTCAATGAAAATGTATTATGTTTAATACACATAACAGAAGAAAGTAATTAGCACTTGGAAGGCGGCCTGACCTTGATCCTATTTTAGAAGATGATTTGGATATTTTGAAATACTCAGTGAGCTTCTTTTCTTTTTTGAAGATTTTTTAAATGAACTAAATTGCAAATTTAAATTGCAAATAATTAAACTCTATTGAAACCGGTTATTGGATTGTGGATTTGAAAGATAGGAGGAAACCTAGTGGATTAACTTGGACTTGCAGGATTATTAATGCCTTTTGATAGAACATTCTATGAGGCAAAAGAAGAAAGGTGATAGAACAAAAGAGAAAAGAAGAAAAGTTAAATAAGACTTTAAAATCTGGACAATTGGGAAGATAAATAATTGGAAAATCAAAAGGCTGTAAAATATTAAAGAACTTTAAAGATGATAAATTTAGGGGACTTGGAAGTATAACTATGGGATTGACTAAATCTTATTAATAATTGGCTCTATTGGAGTTTTTAAACACTAAGACATTGGAACCATTGAGTCATTTTTATCAAATTATTATAAAATGGACCATGAGGAGATAAAAGAGGGATATGAAGACATAATTTTGATGCTCAAAAGCATGCATAAAACTATAAAGAACAATAAGGAGACAAGGTGATTGTCTAAAGATAAAGAAATAAGTATAGATGCTTCTCAACAACTGGGGGAAAAGATGAATATGATATTCAGAAAACAGATGAGAAATTAGAAGAGGCAGTGGAAGATTAAAAATCAAAATGAGAGGCAAGAAGACAAAGATAATGAAGAGAAAGGATTGATAAGTAGGAATCAAATAGACAATTCCTTAAAAGTTTATAATAGAACAGAGGAAAAAAAGGGAAATCTCTTCACAAAAAAAAAGAAAGAAAGAAAGGTTTAGAGAAAAAAAGAAAAATATCTTCAAAAAAAGAGAATGATTTATGGATGGGTACTCAAATGATACAGCAGAAAGAGATAAAGGGCAATCCAAAGGGAATACTCAGTGGGTATAAAAATATCAAAAAAGTTATAAGATTCCAAAAGAGAGGAATAAATGACGGAACTCCAAAAAGATTAAGAGGTGAGGGATAGTGATAAAATATATTAATAAAATGAAAAAGTAGAAAATACAAATAGGGAAAATGGTAGTATATATACTAATAGATAATAGAATTCATTATAATTAAAAATAAGCTAAGGTTAGAAGATGGAAGTTTATAATATTAACAGTGTGTTAAAATATATTGTGAATTCAAACTTTTAAGGATTAGAAATTGTGCGGATTTTAAGATATAATCCTAGGATTGATTAATTTTTAAAAAATATTTGGCCTTATTAGTAGTCCTAGACATTTGGGATATTGAAATTATGGCGGAATAATGAGTAATTTTTAAATATTAAATTTTAATGACTTAGTAGGGGATAACAAATAAATGGTGCAAATAAATGTTATTTAGGTTTAAACGTATTAATGGAAAAAACAATAAAGAATTATAAAGAGAGAATGGTATTGGTGAAGTTGGAAGATTAGAATTATGTATACTTATTTGTATTATTATTGTTAACATTGTTTAAAAAGGACATTGACCAGGGGTGAAATGCTCCCGGTTCGGACTGGCTTGGGTGAGTAGGTAGCGATGGTGGCGGGCAGTTCAGAGAACCGGTAGCAAAAATCCCTGCCCCCGCCCCCCATGCCCAGCTGACCCGCGCGATCATCAGAGCCTTTTTTTTCTTTTAAATGGTTCTGACGAGCCAAGCTCTGACAATCCCAGCTGAGTTGCCTGGTAATCAGGCAACTCAGCTTGGATCGCCAGAGCCATGTAAAAGAAAAAAAGTTTTTTCTTTTTAAATGGCTCTGACGATCCAAGCTCTGACGACCCCAGCTGAGTTGCCTGCTAATTGGTAGCAAAAACCCCTCCCCCTCCCCCCTCAGCTTGCTTACTTTAGCTGCTGGTGGCAACGCCTTTCTGTAATCCCTGCAATCCATTGCATCAGCAAGCAACCAATGAATCTCTCTGCCTGCAATCAAGCAGGCAGGGAGTTGTGGACTTCAACTCCCAAAATTCCTCAGCCAGCAAAGCAAAGCTGGCTGAGGAATTCTGGGAGTTGAAGTCTACAAGTCTTAAAGTTGCCAAGGTTGGAGACCCCTGTTCTATTGGGTAAGTCTTTTCCTCCTTTGGGAGCTTTAAAAAAATAGTTAATTGGGGTTTTTTTTAGTTGTTCTTTTTTTAGACCTAGCCATTTAAAGTTTAGGAAGTTTTAAATTTAGCTGCTTTTATATAAAAATAAAAATAAAATAAAATAAAATAATATTTGTGCAGCTTTCTGAGATTTAGTGTGTTTCTGTAGTGTTTCACTCTAACTACACAAACACACAAAATCTCACAAAGCTGTATGTGGAATTTTGTGTGTGTAAAGTGTGAAAGTTGGTTTTTTGGGCTTTTTGTGGCTGTGTGAGGTTCCTGCTTGTTGCAGGGGCCATTTTGGGTCTAGCACAGCTGCTTTTACATTGTGGGTGAGCCAGTTGTGTTGTGTTGTGTTTTGTAGGTTAAAAAAGGACAAAGAAGTGACATTGACTTGGCCACGCCCACCTGACCAACAAGCCACGCCCTGCCAGTCACCTTATCACCAAGCCCCGCCCACTAATTAAGCCATGCCCATAGAACCGGTAGCAAAAATTTTTAGGTTTCACCCCTGACATTGACCCAGTCAATACACTGACCACAAAATATGTATGGTGTGAAAGGAAAATTGTAAATAAAAAATGAATTAGGAAAAAGAGTCAATGACTGAATAGCATCAGTTAGACTTAATGAAAAAATATTTGCTATAATAGTTATCCAAGTTATGCTCCAATTACTGATGTAAAAGAACCAGAGGTTGGTGAGATTTATCTTCATGTTCAAATTGAAATTGATAGAAAATGCAAGGAGTCGATACTGCTTGTGGTTGGAAACTGAAAACTCATTGTTGTAAGTAGCAAAGAGAAAAATGTAGTTGGACTACATGGCACAAGAAATAGAAATAAAGCGGAAGAATGGTACCAGTTTTTGCCAATCCAGTGATGTTTTTCATTACTACATAGTCTTCAACAACAACAACAACAAAAAGCCAATGTACATAGACCTTGTCAAACAGAGTACACAGCAATAAAATTGACTATATTATTGGTAAAAAGAGCTAGAAAAACTCAATTAAAACAGCAAAGACATTCCCACAGGAAATAGGTCAAGCAGCAGCAGAATCAGTAAAGATTCTACCTAAACTATGGCAGTGAAACTGGAAAAAGACATAGTGGCCAAGATTGGAAGACATGAGTCTGCATATCAATATCAAAGAAGCGACTTAACAGATTGTGCAAAATATTGTACAATATGCTACATTTCACATATTAGCAAAATAATGCTTAAGATCACTCGACACAAATTAGAACTCTACATAGGAAAAGGCGATAGCAGATGTTCAAGCTACCTTGAACAAGAAACAGGAAACAAGAGACATTAATGGGAAAGTCAAAGAATACCAAAAAGAAGTCAATAATATATAGTTCATTGAGACATTGAAGGTCTTTGAATGTTTCAACTATATCAAGCTGTGGAATATTTTTAATATGAAAATTGGAATTCTAAAACATCCCATTGGTCTATGCAAAACCTATACATAGGAGGGGAAGCCATAGAACATGGTGTATAGAACATGGTGGTGAGGGAGACAGATCATTCTGGAGAAAGTCCGTCTGTGTGGTTGGTCCAAGCTGACACTAACTTGATGGCAGATAATCAAGTAATCAATCAATAAAATATTTCATATAAAAGTCATGCATTAAACTTGTATCCCTGCTTTATTTGAGTGGGAAACAACTTCCCTGATATTTTCTTCAGTTTGGGGTTTTGCACATTCTACTGGCACTTGCAGTAGGGAGAAATGAGGTGGGAATATGGCCACTTCATTTCGCTTTCACAAAGCAGTTTCTAAGGAGCATTTCCCTTAAGTTTTCATTGAAACAACATACTTATCTGATGGTCTGCAATTCCTACTTTAAACTATAGAAATAGTTATATTGGTCTGGACTGAAAAATAAAGTTTCTGAAACAAGCACTTTATCACCATTATGTTGAATAAATTGCTATTATGACAATAAAAAGTACAGTTTCCAGTTATGGTAACTTTAACTTACCGGTGAATTACTGCAAACAGATCCTCTGTTGTTCGCGGTTTATTTGGAGACATCAAAAACTCTTCTACTTCAATTTGAGAATCCTCATTTATGGGTGAGATTATAGAATCATCACTCACAAAAGATTCTTCAAAAAAAGCAATAAAAAAAAACTGCTGAGAATCAGGTACCAGAATTTGATTACATAGTCTCCTTAATTAATGGAATTAGGTATATAAGAATCAGAGCTAAATATTGGATAAACTGTTAAATTAATATTAATGATAAAGAGCCCTTTTGTGTCTGAAAATTAAAAGGAATTGCAGATTTATGTATACACACACATAGATAGTCCTTGGTTTATGACAGTGCTTGGGAGTGGAATTTTCCATCATTAACCAATGCAGTCATAAAGTTTAACTGCATTGCTTAGCAACAGCAATCCCTGCAGTCCCAATTGCCATTGTCAGTCAAATCCCTCAATTTTTAGGCAAGGTAATTTCCTGCTGGCTTCCCACAGCCAAAGTCAGTGGGGAAGATGACAGGAAATTGTAAACCTCAGGTCAGCAGGCAGGTCAATGGCTGCAACTTGGTGACGAAGAGAGCAAGGGGAGTCCAGAAAAGCATAGTTCAAGGTCAGAGAGGGTGCATGAGAGGTGCAGCGTGTATTGGTGGGGTGGGCACAGAAAGATGCGAGGGAGTGTGAGAGAGGCATAGCTTGGATTGAACAGAGTGCATGAGAATATGTGAGCGGGGTAGTACAGGTTAGGGAGCGTGCATGAGTGCAAACACAGTGCAAACACAGAGTGGGGGATTTTCTATAGAAGGCAGCAGAGAAGGTTGTAAATGGCAATCACATGATCACAAGGTATTGCAAAACTGGTTGTGAGTGCAAACCAGTTATCAAGCTCCTATATCCGTGATGGCGAACCTATGGCACGCGTGCCACAGGTGGCACACGGAGCCATATCGGTGGGCACATGAGCTCAGCTCTGGCACACTGATTTTCAGGCGTTCTGGGTCCACCAGTCGGCAAACAGGCCATTTCCAGCCTCCGGAGGGCCTCCAGGGGAGTGGGGAAGGCCATTTTCGCCCTCCCCAGGCTCCAGAGCCTTTTTAGGAGCCTGGGGAGGGGAGTGAAAACAGGTCTACCGGATCCACTGTGCCATCATGGGCCAAAAATGGAGGGAGCATGGGGGGGTCGCGTGCACATGCATGGGGGGCGGGGCGCATAGAATTATGGGTGTCGGCACACGAACGCGTGACCCCCCTGCACTCCCCCCGCTTTTGGCACGCAATGGCAAAAAGGTTAGCCATCACTGTCCTATATCATGAGACTATGAGGGTGCTGGGATGGCTGAATCCCAAGAACCAGTCATAATAACTATTTGTTCAGTGCTGTTGTAACTTTGAATGGTTATAGGTCAAGGACTTAGCTGTATATTTCTTCGAAGAATCATACATCTATTAGTGCAATATGTTAGGGTTTCACTGAAATTAATGGAATTCTGGAAATTATCCATTAATACGAACAAATAACATTATTTCTAGCATTAGGTGCTACCATTAGAAATGTAGGAATAATTAAGAACTAACCTTTTAAGGTATCATCTTCTGTAGTTTCTTGTGTCTCAGCTGCTCTGCTATCACTGTCATCTGAGGCACTTTTGGTTGGAATACCTGACATGATATCATTTTCAGAGTATTTTTCACTTAGAGAATCTATATTTGAGATCTCTGGTTCATAATTGATATTCTCAGGCACTTTGTCATCAAGTTGGCTTATATCAAGCTGATGCTTCAGCTGATAACAAGTATCTGCTCCCCAAGTTAAGGAGTCAGACCGAGGAATATCTTCATGTAGTGGTTCATATTTTGACTTTTGTTCACAGTGTGCAGGTAATTCATATGGAGACTGCATGGGGTTAATGCTCTTATTCTGTTCCGATCCACAAGTAATTTTGCCTTTAAGATTACTTGGAAAAACTGTTGTGCCTTGTGGAAATTCAGAAAACCCACAAGCTTTATTAGCTGTATACTCTAGCAAAATCCCATGTACTGAATGTATTTGATCTGGTACACTCTTAGCTGCTGGAACACCCTCTACTAATGAGTTTAGATTCTCTTGACAGATATTTCTTTCACTAAAGGTTAAACTATCTTCTCCTAGTAGTTGTTCTGGGCTTATCTGTACTGGGGAGGGATTTATATAAGACACTATGGCATCTTCCATGAAGAACTGATGTGACACTTGTTTCTTACTTACACGTGGTTTCATTTTGCATGAAGAAATAGCAGTTACCAAACTATGTTCTTGAATGGGTAGAAAATCTGGATTGTCTTTCTGTTTCCTTTCTTCAGGCTTATTAATTGATCGAAGATGTACTGACTTCAGCACTGAAGGTGTAATAGCAAGAGCTGGTGAAGAATTAGAATTCAGTACTTCTTCTATCATATTTGATTTATTATTGTTAAAAGCATGCAGCTGGGGTCTGGGAGCATATGGTTTAATCAAAACATTATGAAGAGCACTTAGGTCAAGATGAGTAGGAGGTATAACCGGAAGTTCTAAGTCTTTGTTTAAAAATATGTTGCCATCTTTAGAAGAAGGTTGTTGTAATGAGGATTTCCTTTCTGGTACTTTTGGCTTTCTTTTATTCCCTCCTGGGGATAGGGGACCAGAAAAAAATGCTGTTGGAAATGATGATGTTGGGGTTTCTGACTGACTGGAATAGCCACTTGAAGGAGAAGCTAAACCAGCCAGTTTTTCTGGGGATGCCAATTTAAACTCATTCTCAACAGAAGGAAGAGAAGGAGTGGTGGCTCTTGATCCAGACTGTGATGTTTGAGATTCAGAACTTTCTGGTGACTTTATGCATTCTATGACCGTAGTACCCGTAGCAGTGCTTGAATTAGATAAAGATCTATAGGGATCATTAGATTTCAAGTCATTTAGAAGCCAGAGATCTGCATAGTGAGATTGTTCAGCACCTTCATCTTTAAATGATGCAATGTCCATGGAATCAAATGGGTGGCCCTTTACGTCATTTTCATCCTGATTATTCCAGGAAGGTTGCTGTTTACTTGGCAGGCTAGTACTTTCTACCCTTGAAGGTGTATTTGCAAACTCGAGGGGCAGCTTCATTTCCCTGGAAGTATGAGGCATATGTTGCTGCCCACTACTTATCTTTGGTTCTTTCTTCTCCAAAATATCTGTTCTAGTGTCAGATTTCCTTAAAGATGAACTGCGTTTTGGTGGGGCTGGCTTCACCTTTGGTTTCTTTAGAGATATGCCTGGTTTTCCTTGCTTCCTATGATCCATATAATCTTGCCAATTACAGTGAGTGAGATTGGAAGCAAAACTTGCATTCTGGCAATTTTCAGAGCCCACAGCTGCATAGTTACAAATATAACTTTTATTTCCTTTGAGTCCACAGTCAAAGTGCATGGAGGTATAGTAGCCTTCAGTATCAACTGAAAAATGTGAGCTAGTCTCTGCTTTATCCAATGGAGTCTTCTCTACAAAACTGTCATAAGTGGCCATGCTTGTAAAACTCGGACAGCCCAGACTATCAGTCTTGGGATGTTCGGGGCTGAAATCTTGATGGCAGGATGCATCATGATGATGATGCAAATAATTCCACTCACTGTCACTTGTGATGCTATTGTTAGGGTCATGTAGTACATCAGAAGTGAAAGAACTTGCCCTGTGGCCTCTAATTTTATGTTCACTGTAGTGTTCAATTATGAAAATACTTGAATCTTCATTAGCATTAGGGGCAATGTTCAGGGATAATTCTGAATCACAGTGTGAAGAACCTGTCAGTGGAGGTGAAGCAGCAGGAGGAATTGTTTCAGATGTTTGGGAAGGACATGTTGAGCTACTTCCACTCCAGTTTCCACTGGATGATTGATGTTCATCTTTCTGGTCCATGTGACTGCTGAGAAGAACCCCAGCTGTGCAAATAGAGTGAATTGGACTTCCAAAGGTATCAGAATTTGAAGAAATATCACAACTTCCAGAATCTACTATCCTTGATAACCTTGACCTCCCTCTTTCATTTGAGTTATGATCTGGACTATGAAAACGCTGGGAACAAGCTAAGCCCCTGGGATGGTGTTCCTGTGAACAATGGTTATTAATAGCATCCTTATTCTTTGCGGAGATTCGTTCTTGATTTGTTAAAAAGTGTTCTGCCTCATATGCTGAAATTTTGGTACCATTGTTGTGATCTTTTTCATTGGCTCTAGCACCTTCACGAGGAAGACTCCTTGATCGAACACGATTGCTCATTGATGTAAACATAGAATCACCATTATCTGTCAGCACCAATATGTTGCCAGCTGAATGAGACAGTGAAGTTACTGCACTTTGACCCCTCTGAGCTCGTATTCTTCTCCGGGATGGAGCAGCAATGAGAATATCTTCTGTTTGGCACTCAGAGTCTCGGGTACCTGATCTCCTGTTGATGTTATTAGAGAAGTCTGGATTTGCATGCACAATGACATTCCGTTCTCTTGCTACTGGTGATTCATCAGAATCTAGAATACATAGATAAAATTTTGTGAGTCATCACAGCTTTCAACTGGCTAACAAATTATGACATTGACATTGGCCTAAAAAGTTCACAAGGTAGATTTTAGTTTTGCTAATGCCAATTTTCACAAAGTAGAATTAAAATAAAAACAGTTGCTATCTTCACACTAGATATTTCACATAGCAATGCTTAACACTATCAAGATTGACCCTAAAGAGAAAAACTAATCTGAACAGAGGAATATTAATCTATTACTGCAATCCTCCCAAGTGGTGTTTTCTGTGCAAACTCAAAATGCATACTTGCAAAGGAATAATCAAATCATATGCATCTGAAATTAAGGAGCTGATTAGTTTTATGCCAGCCTGATCTTTCAGTTGTTGCCATAATAGAAGAATATTGATTCTTTAACAAGACAAGCTTAAGTGACCTTAATCTAGTTACTACTGTGACAGTTCAGTGTAAGAAAAAAGTGAATTTGTCTAATTGAATGAACTTAATATTTAGCAATTAAGAGAAAAAATAATACATAAAAATGGGGGGAAAACTAGTTGATCAAGTTTTCAGAACAGATAATATGTGTACAACTGTCTGGAATCGTCAGCATAATCCAAGTAGGAATCAGAAACAGAAGAGCTAGTTCTACTTTGTTGTAAAGCTACATTGACAGAATCTTGCAAGTCTGAAAGTACATCTCTTCCCCTCCCAAAGTTTCCTTTACAGTCCAAGGAACTAAGGAGAATCTCCTCTGAGCCTTTTGCCCTGTCCTCTATCAAATTGTGGAGTCTGCTGTCTCTTATCTTATCCGTTCCTTGACAGTGTCTTTTGGCCCAGTCTCCTAAACTTTTTCCCACATACCATCATCACTGGAATAGATCTTCTAAATAAATTGGTCTGTGGCAATTTATCAGCATATTCATTATCAGGAAACATTTGTTAGGTTTTTACAAGGAAAAATAATTTAAACTACTTACTTTTGATGTATAGAGCAAACTAAAAGAATACAATTCAACAGAAATCAGGTAAGATTGTATTTAGACAATGTGAGCTAGCGGTATATCTGTACTACTAAGTGACACCTAAACACATTGAGACTGATTCTGTAAGGAGCAATAAAGATGGGTGGCAATATTTACAAAAAATATGAAACAAATAAAACATACTAAATGCATCATACTTGAAACCAGAATCAGGAATTTGGAAAATCGTTGAAAGCAAGCTAGAGTTGCATTAAGACAGTACAACAGCTAGGAAAGATTTTATTTATACTCCACCTATTTCTTGTTGGACTCTTCTGGGGATGCCAGAGATGGTTTTTCTCCTTCTCAGTTTCCGTCTTCGTTGCAGTACGGATTGGGAGTGAACAAGTGAGCAGCGTATACTAGCTTCTCGGTCAAAACCAACTCCTGTGATTCATAAATAGGTGTCATTAGCTTTTAGAAACAATAAACAATGGTTTTGACAGGAAGACCACATTGGGTCAAATGAACTTTTCAGATTATGCCTGAAAATAAATAGAAGACAGACTTTAACATTGTTAAAAAAATGCATACCACAGCTAACCCTCACAAAAGAGAGAAGGAAGTGAAAGGAATGAGAGGAAGTTAGCTACTCTCCTTATAAGGACTATTTACTGAAATGTTTTTCAAGATTATTATGTTCTAGAGGCCCTGATATGTGTAAAATGAAAATTAGGATTCAGGAGGATGATCAAAAAATTTTCAGTTGTAAATTACTTAAAAAAAGGGGGGGGGAGGGAAGAAAGATTCTATGCATTGCTGATATGTAATAAGGAGGTTAAGATACTATGACAAATCCAACTGTTTTTGGATTTTCCATATGTTAATCCATATAAAATATCATTCAGATTGATGTCATATTTGAATCTTTTGACATTGATTCCTAGGTACAAAAAAAGAGTCAATCAATTAACAAATATTTTGCCTCCAACTGGCAGAGTTTTCTAGAGCATCCTCCATTTCTAATAAAAATGTGTACTCTCAGTATCTGTCAAGAATACTAACTAGGTGGACTAGGTGCCATTGTGCAATACTATATTTAGCTTATTCTGAATTGTTTTATAATTAGTTATCAATTTTTGCTTTTAATTGTAACCTGCCAGGAATCATCTGTTGGGGACTGGGAGGTAAGATGTGACAAAATGTCCACATATATCATGACTTATGATACAAATACATAATGATGGGGCTTGCATTACAATATCATTGCACACGTCATTTTACATTATCATTTTTACAACATTGTGATTTACTGAGAATGCCACTGTTTTGGAGTGCAGTGGCATAGAAAATTCATAAAAAAATAAATGTACTGTTGTACTAACACACACAGTAATTATAATGGTAGGGTAATAATAGTTTAAGTTGTATAAGTATTCCCACTAAAACCTGATGCATTACAAAGTTGTACCAAAGCAGAAAAACATTTAATGCATTGTGTAGTTACAAAGGATAGGCTTAAGGAGAATATCTAAAAGCATTGCAGATAATTCAATGTGGCATTTTGATCATGGGCAAAGCATTCAATGGGAACACACTTCATCAGCCTTCAAGCAGCTGTATATGGTTTTGCTGCACACACTATCCTAACCAAAATGTTTTCTGGACATGGTCAAAAGAAACTGCCATTTCTCTGTAGGGAGTTTCCCTTCAGTAATTATTCAATCTAATATTCTTAATATTCCTAATATTGAAGGAATGAAGTGCCAAAAAAGACGCCTGGAGAGCGGTTGGAGGGCCAGCCGGTCTGAATCTGACCGAACACTGGTAAAGTCTCATATTAAGACTTACCTAGTGGCGATAAAAGCGGCAAAATGTAACTATTTTTCCGCTCTTATTGCATAAATCAGATAATCGCCCGGCCGCCCTGTTTAGGGTGACCCGCTCCCTGCTCCTTCAGGAAGCGCAGGAGGACCCCTTGGAGGGTAGAGCCGAGGATTCTGTACAGTATCTGTATGATAAAATCGCTCAGATTCGGGAACACCTGGACTCCAACGGGGTAGATTCAGGGGGGAGGATGGAGGCAGGTCTTGAGAATATTATCTGGGAAGAGTTTGATTCTGTGACTCCCAAAGACGTGGACAGGATACTGAGTAGACTGAACGCTGCCACATGTTTATTTATAAGGGCCTGGTGGCTCAGCAGACTAAAAGCATTGTGATTAACACCAACTGTTTGCAATTACTGTAAGTTCGAATCTCACCAGGCTCAAGGTTGACTCAGCCTTCCATCCTTTCTAAGGTAGGTAATTGCCCCCAGTTTGTGGGGGCAATAAACTGACTTTGTATAAATATGCAAAAGTATGAAGGCTATTGCTTAACACATTGTAAGCCGCCCTGAGTCTCCGGAGAAGGGCGGCATATAAATCAAATTAAAAAAAAAAATGGATCTGTGTCCCTCCTGGTTGGTGCTGGCCACTCGGGAGGTTACACAAGGCTGGCTCCAGGGGATTATAAATGCTTCTTTGAGTGAGGGTGTCTTTCCCGCCATATTGAAAGAGGCGGTGGTGAGACCTCTCCTCAAGAAGCCTTCCCTGGACCCGGCAGTGTTGGCTAATTACCGTCCAGTCTCCAACCTTCTCTTTGTTGCGAAGGTTGTTGAGAGTGTGGTAGCATGACAGCTCCCTCAGTACCTGGATGTATCGGCTTATCTGGATCCGTTCCAGTCGGGCTTCAGGCCTGGGTACAGCATGGAAACGGCATTGGTCGCATTGGTTGATGATCTCTGGAGGGCTCGGGACAGGGGTTGTTCCTCTGTCCGGGTCCTATTAGACCTCTCAGCGGCTTTTGATACCATCGACCATGGTATCATGCTGCACCGGCTGGAAGAGTTAGGGGTGGGGGGCACCGTGTTGCGGTGGTTCTCCTCCTTTCTCTCCGACCGGTTGCAGTCTGTGTTGGCAGGGGGGCAAAGGTTGACCCCGAGGCCCCTTGTATGTGGGGTGCCACAAGGGTCGGTCCTCTCGCCCCTTCTGTTCAACATTTATGTGAAGCCGCTGGGTGAGATCATCCGTGGTTTCGGGGTGAAGTACCACCAGTACGCTGATGACACTCAGCTGTATATCTCCACCCCGGACCACTCCAATGAAGTGATGTCCTGGTGCCTGGAGGCTGTACGGATCTGGATGGGGAGAAACAGACTAAGGCTCAATCCATCCAAGATGAGTGGCTGTGGTTTCCGACAGCCCGATATAGTCAGTTGGTGCCATCACTGACTATTGGGGGCGAGTCTTTGGCCCCCATGGAGAGGATTCGCAACTTGGGTGTCCTCCTGGACTCACAGCTGTCTTTAGAAGGGCATCTGACGGCTGTGGCCGGGAGGGCACTTTATCAGGTTCGCCTGATTCACCAGTTGCGTCCCTTTCTGGATCGGGACTCATTAAATACGGTCACTCATGCCCTCGTCACTTCCCACCTGGACTACTGCAATGCTCTCTACATGGGGCTCCCCTTGAGGAGCACCCGGAGGCTCCAGCTGGTCCAGAATGCAGCCGCGCGGGTGGTTATGGGAGCGACGTGGCGCTCCCATGTGACCCCGCTCCTGCGCGAGCTGCACTGGCTCCCAGTGGTCTTCCGGGTGTGCTTCAAGGTTTTGGTTATCACCTTTAGAGCGCTCCATGGCCTAGGACTGGGGTATCTACGAGACCGCCTTCTGCCACCAGTAGCCTCTCACCGACCAGTACGCTCCCATAGAGAGGGGCTTCTTAGGGTGCCATCGGTCAAACAGTGTCAACTGGTGGCCCCCAGGGGGAGAGCCTTCTCTGTGGGAGCACCTGCCATCTGGAACGAGCTCCCCCCAGAGATATGGAGAATCACAGATCTGCGCGCTTTCCGCCGTGCCCTCAAAACATTCCTATTCCAGCAGGCCGGCCTGGCCTAACCTCTTTTTTAAACTTTTTTAAATTTTAAATTTGTCTTATAAATTTGGGGTGTTTTAAAATTTTGTTTTCTGGGCCAAATTATTTAATTGTATTTTAATGGTTTTTTAACATTTGTATTATATGTATTTTACCTTTTGGCTGTTCACCACCCTGAGTCCTTTGGGAGTAGGGTGGTATACAAATTCAATAAATAATAATAAATAATAATAGTAATAGTAATAGTAATAGTAATAGTAATAGTAATAGTAATAATAATAATAATAATAATAATAATAATAATAATAATAATAATAATAATAATAATAATAATAATAATAATAATAATAATAAATATTGAACATAAGCAATGTTGATTTTGGCTTATAAATAATAACATTCTTTACTAACTGTATAAAACCTGTACTAACATCTTTATTTTTTTATTGTTTGTTTCCTTTGTAAGTGAGTCTTTCTTCTTACAGAAGAAAATGTCATAGTGAGTCCAAGCTTTCAGTCAATGGAAGAGATACTACAGATATATCAAAGCAGATTTCCTTCTCGTTGGTTTAGGAATTTATTACCATACTTTCTGTAGCATAGCCAAATGTCACACCTGATAAAGCCTACTTGTAAATTTGAAATGGGCCAATAGATTGGCTGCCCATGTAGCCATCTTGCAATTCTACATCACTGGGACCGTCATCATTCATATGTGGTTGGTTTTTTTGCTGTTTTCTTGATGTAGTTGGTTTTCTTACTGTGTGGGCATGATGGGATTGGCCAACAGTTATTTAGCATGATTTCTTGAAATATATGGAGGTGTGAATTTACCTCGGGAACCTTACTTATAGGAACACCCTATCTATGTGGAATGTTTATGAATCACTTCTCATTAGTTCTCCTACTCTCCTGAATGATGATACCAGAAATTTATCTGCCATATTGTTGTTTTAATTGGGATATCCCTAATGGGCTTCAATGGTGGATCTGTTATTGCTCACAGCATCAAGCAAACAATTTATTGTGGGCAATGGTGATAGGGAGATCCTTCATTTCCCAAAGACCTTTGGTAAGACTTTGATATACTTGAAATATATCAAAGCATATCAAGCTTCCAGTGGTTGCTTTGATATTTTGAGGAGTTGATTCAGAGGAATCATAGTGGCTCTTCAAAAAATTTACGTCTAGTGGTTATGACTTGAAAAGCCTAATGCCTCTTTAAAAAAAAAAAAAAAAAAAGCATTGGTATGCTCTTTGTTGATTGTTTTTGGCAAGCAACTGGGGCATCTTTATGCTACTGGTTCTTATCAGTATACAGGTGAAACTCGAAAAATTAGAATATCGTGCAAAAGTTCATTTATTTCAGTAATGCAACTTAAAAGGTGAAACTAATATATGAGATAGACTCATTACATGCAAAGCGAGATAGTTCAAGCCTTGATTTGTCATAATTTTGATGATTATGGCTTACAGCTCACGAAAACCCCAAATTCACAATCTCAGAAAATTAGAATATTACATGAAATCAATAAAACAAGGATTGTACATAGAACAATATCGGACCTCTGAAAAGTATAAGCATGCATATGTACTCAGTACTTGGTTTGGGCCCCTTTTGCATCAATTACTGCCTCAATGCGGCATGGCATGGATGCTATCAGCCTGTGGCACTGCTGAGGTGTTATGGAAGACGAGGATGCTTCAATAGCGGCCTTCAGCTCTTCTGCATTGTTCGGTGTCATGTCTCTCATCTTTCTCTTGGCAATGCCCCATAGATTCTTTATGGGGTTCAGGTCAGGTGAGTTTGCTGGCCAATCAAGCACAGTAATCCCATGGTCATTGAGCCAGGTTTTGGTACTTTTGGCAGTGTGGGCAGGTGCCAAGTCCTGCTGGAAAATGAAGTCAGCATCCCCATAAAGCTCGTCTGCAAAAGGAAGCATGAAGTGCTCCAAAATCTCCTGGTAGACGGCTGTGTTGACCCTGGACTTAATGAAGCACAGTGGACCAACACCAGCAGATGACATGGCTCCCCAAATCAACACAGACTGTGGAAACTTCACACTGGACTTCAAGCATCTTGCAGTGTGTGCCTCTCCATTCTTCCTCCAGACTCTGGGTCCTTGAGATGCAAAAGTGGCTCTCATCAGAAAAGAGGACTTTGGACCACTGAGCAACAGACCAGTTCTTTTTGTCTTTAGCCCAGGTAAGACGCTTTTGACGTTTGTTGTTCAGGAGCGGCTTGATGAGAGGAATACAACATTTGAAACCCATGTCCAGGATCCGTCTATGTGTGGTGGCTCTTGATGCACTGACTCCAGCCTCAGTCCACTCCTTGTGAAAGTCCCCAACACTTTTGAATGGCCTTTTCCTGAAAATCCTCTCCAGGCTGCGGTCATCCCTGCTGCACCTTTTTCTTCCACACTTTTCTCTTCCACATAACTTTCTATTAATGTGCTTTGATACAGCACTTTGGGAACATTCAACTTCTTTTGCAATTACCTTTTGAGGCTTTCCCTCCTTATGGAGGGTGTTAATGATGGTTTTCTGCACAACTGTCAGGTCAGCAGTCATTCCCATGATTGTGATTCCTACTGAACCAGACTGAGAGACCATTTAAAGGCTCAGGAACCCTTTGCAGGTGTTATGGCTTAATTAGATGATTAGAGTGGGACATTTTGAGCCTAGAATATTGAACCTTTTCACAATATTCTAATTTTCTGAGATTGTGAATTTGGGGTTTTCATGAGCTGTAAGCCATAATCATCAAAATTATGACAAATCAAGGCTTGAACTATCTTGCTTTGCATGTAACGAGTTTCTATCTCATATATTAGTTTCACCTTTTAAGTTGCATTACTGAAATAAATGAACTTTTGCACGATATTCTAATTTTTTGAGTTTCACCTGCATACTGTATGTTAAATAGTATATTAACTCTGACATTATTATTATTTTATTGTGTACTGATATGGAAACCTACATGACTGCTCAGAGGCAATACTGTGTACAGAGAACCTTTTGAGATCTAAATGAATAGATTAGTCTACTCTTCATGACAGATTTATTTTTGGTTTAATCTATAGAATGAGATGAGAAACCAATGAGCCAATACAGCTAATTCAGAAATGTTACTAGTCATTGATTTTCATTCTGACTTCATATTGTATTGCAAATTCCTGTCTTTTTCTCTCTTTTTATGTATCATATATAATATATGGAAAGAAGATTTCTAATAAGTGAAGGGATTTTTAAAATAAATTGTACACATCAATTAGAATATTATTCCTATACTCTTGGCCTTGGAGCATAAGATGGGTCCTGGAATCCCGAGAGGTGGCATGAAGATGTTGGGGATTTTAAAAGTTCTTTGTACTCGTTTTTAATTTGCTTTTTAAGGGGTAGGAGGGAGAATGTAATATGTACGACCAGGGTGGGTTTGGGGGGCAACCCACAAGTGTCTGGGGGGTTGGGGGGGGGCTAGTTCCTATATTGGAGAGGGTGTTTCCATCGGCATTGTGGGTGGGAGGGGCGGATATGGTGGGAGCAGGGGGCCACATTATGTTAGGGGAGGACGCACTCACTACTTGCGAGTGATTGCATGCTCCGGCCCCCAATGCTCTTCTCGCTCCCCGGGTTGTTCAGATCCTCAGGCCCTGGGCCTTCGGTTGATGCTGTGCAATGCCAGGTCCGTGGTAAATAAAGCCCCCCTCATTTGTGATCTGGTTCAGGAGGGGGGTGCAGACCTGGTAGGTATTACGGAGACCTGGTTGGGCCAGGATGGGGGGTCCCCCTCGTTAAGATGTGCCCACCGGGTTTCTATGCATTCCATCAGCCGAGGTCCCGGGGCGGGGCGGGGGGGTGGCAGTTCTTGTAAAGGAAGGTCTCATTTCAAGTGAGGCCACTGTACCTCAGATAGCTGGATGTGAGTCCCTCCTGGTGAAGTGGGGACAAAGGAGGCAGATGGGCTTGCTGATTATGTACCTGGCTCCCTGCCACGTGTCGGCTGCCCTGCCCGAGCTACTCAACATGATTGCCGAGGTGGCAGTGGAGACCCCCAGGCTTATGGTCATGGGGGACTTCAACTTGCCATCTGTCGGTGAAGCGTCTGAGGTGGCCCGGGAGTTCATGGCTTCCATGACGGCCATGGACCTGACCCAATTAATTCATGGACCCACTCACACGGGAGGACACACTCTGGACTTGATTTTTGTCTCTGGGCAGTGGATGAATGATCTTGAGATGGGGCGGTAGCGATTGAGCCCTTGTCATGGTCGGATCATTCCCTCCTTAGGCTTGATTTTCTAACCACCATACCCCACCGCAGGGAGGCGGAACAGACCAGATGGTTCTGCCCCAAGCGCCTGATGGATCCTGATAGGTTCCAGATGGAGCTTGGGCCATTTCCTGAGGCTCTGACTCATGACTCGGCTGAAGAGCTGGTGGCCGCCTGGGATAGAGTGGCCATTGATGCTTTGGACCGAGTCGTGCCTTTGCGGCCTCTGACCCGTTGCCGAGTTTACCTGGGTCCTTGGTTCTCTGAGGAGCTGAGGGAGATGAAGCGCCAGAAAAGACGCCTAGAGAGCAGTTGGAAGTCTAGTCGCTCCGAATCCGACCAAACACGGGTGAGGTCTCATATTAAGACCTACCTTGTGGCAATAAAAGCGGCAAAATCTAACTATTTTTCCGCTCTTATTGCATCAGCAGATAACTGCCCGGCCGCCCTTTTTAGGGTGACCCGCTCCCTCCTCCATCTGGGAGTGCGGGAGGATCCCTTGCAGGGTCGCGCAGAGGATTTTGTTCACTATCTGCACGATAAAATCACTCAGATTCGGGAAGGCTTGGTCTCTGACTGGGTAGGTACAGACGGGATGATGGAGGCCGGTCTTGAGAATGTCATTTGGGAGGAGTTCGACCCTGTTGTTCCCGAGGACGTGGACAGGATACTGGGGCGGCTGAACGCGACCACATGTTTATTGGACCCGTGTCCCTCCTGGTTGGTGCTGGCCTCCCGGGAGGTTACACGAAGCTGGCTCCAGGGGATTATCAATGCTTCCTTGAGTGAAGGTGTCTTGCCACCCACCTTGAAAGAGGCAGTGGTGAGGCTCCTCCTCAAGAAGTCTGCTCTGGATCCAGCTGTTTTGGCTAACTACCGTCCGGTCTCCAACCTTCCCTTTGTGGCAAAGGTTGTTGAGAGTGGGGTGGCGCGACAGCTTCCTGGGTACCTGGATGAAATTGTCTATCTGGATCCGCTGCAGTCCAGCTTCAGGCCTGGGCACAGCACGGAAATGGCATTGGTCGCATTGGTGGATGATCTCTGGAGGGCTCAGGATAGGCGTTGTTCCTCTATCCTGGTCCTGTTAGATCTCTCAGCAGCTTTTGATACCATCGACCATGGTATCATGCTGCGCCGGTTGGAGGGGTTGGGAGGGGGGGCACCGTTCTGCGGTGGTTCTCCTATCTCTCTGATCGGACGCAGTCGGTGTTGGCAGGGGGCAGAGGTCGACCCCGAGGTGCCTTGTTTGTGGGGTGCCACAGGGGTTGGTCCTCTCACCCCTTCTGTTCAACATTTATATGAAGCCGCTGGGCGAGATCATCCGTGGCTTTGGGGTGGAGTTCCATCAGTATGCTGACGATACTCAGCTGTACATCTCCACCCCAGGCCATCCGAACGATGCCCTTGAAGTAATATCCTGGTGCCTGGAGGCCATGCAGATCTGGATGGGGAGTAACAGGCTTCGACTCAACCCTTCCAAGACCGAGGGGCTGTGGCTTCCGGCATCCCGATATAGGCAGCTGGTGCCATCACTGGCTATTGGGGGCAAGTTATTGGCCCCCACGGAGAGGGCTCGCAACTTGGGCGTCCTCCTGGATGCATGGCTGTCTTTAGAAGAGCATGTGACGGCTGTGGCCAGGGGGGCTTTTCATCAGGTTCGCCTGATTCGCCAGCTGCGTCCCTTTCTGGTTCGGGGTTCCTTACGCACAGTCATTCAGGCACTCCTGCCTGGATTACTGCAATGCTCTCTACATGGGGCTCCCCTTGAGGAGCACCCGGAGGCTCCAACTGGTGCAGAATGTGACCATGTGGGGGATTATGGGAGCGAGGGGGCGCTCCCATGTGATGCCTCTCCTGCATGAGCTGCATTGGTTTCCAGTGGTCTTCCGGGTGCGCTTCAAGGTGTTGGTTACCACCTTTAAAGTGCTCCATGGCATAGGGCCTGGGTATTTGCGAGACCGCCTTCTGCCGCTGATAGCCTCCCACCGGCCAGTACGCTCCCACAGAGAGGGACTCCTCAGGGTGCCATCAGCCAGGCAGTGTCGGCTGGCGACCCCCAAGGGAGGGCCTTCTCTGTGGCAGCACCTGCCCTCTGGAACGATTTGCCCCTGGAGATACGCATGATACCAGATCTCCAGGCTTTTCACCGTGTCCTAAAAACTTTTCTTTTCCACCAAGCAGGGCTGGCGTAATCCCTTTTGAGATGTTAGATTTTTAATTGTCTATGGGTTTTAGTTGGGATGTTTTAAATTTTGGGCCAAAGTTGTGTAATTCTTTTAACAAATTTTAAATTTTGTATTGGGATGTTTTTTATTTTGGCTGTGCACTGCCCTGAGTCCAGCAGGAGAAGGGCGGTATACAAATTTAATAAAAATAAAAAAATAAAATAAAAAAATTATGAAAGGCATTGAAGCAAATATTAAAATGCTATTAATTTGCTATAGCACTTATGACTCATACCGTATGCTGTTGGTGAGAAATATTGCATTGTTTTATTACAGCACATAACAAACATGATTATCATGTAGTGTAAAAGGCTGCTGAATTCAACTATGCCTTTCTAATCCAATTATAGCAGCATCAGCATCAATGTCCATGGATAATCACAATACAGAAATTTAATGTGAAGTCTTTCTCATTGAATTTAATGGGGCTCATTACTATCTTAATAGATGTTAAAGATATCAAAAAAATAAAAATAAAGAAATCTTATACTTATATATATCCTCCTATTCTTTCGTAAAGGCCTAAAGTCATGGCTCTGCTAGTTGGCTTGGGGGAATAGCACAATGGAGATGGTTGATTAACAACAGATCCCACCTCCCCTCATTCCATCCCCAGCACATGTCCTTAAATTTTAATGTTTGGTTTTAATTTATTTACGTCTTAATGTATACTGTGTTTCCTCAAAATTAGGAGCTACTCTGAAAATAAGCCCTAGCTTGATTTTTATGTGTGCACCTAATTAAGCCCTATTCAAAAATAAGCCCTAGTTAAAACTCCACTCACTACTTCCCACTGTCTGGTTGTATCAGGTGGGGTGAGGCACATGCGTAAAAATTAAGCTAGGGCAGGGGTGGGGGGTGGAGCTCCTCTATGTGCCCTGCACCAGCTTACCTTAGGACTGCTGCAGCCAGGCCTCCCATGCCTCTTTAGTGCCACTGCCCGACTTCTACTGTAGCCGGATGGCCGGATGCCACATGGTGCATTGTGCTGGTGCCGCAGCTCACATGCTCGCTCAATGGCACAACACACTATGCAGCCTCCTGATGTGAGCAGTGGCACTGGTGCAATGTGCCACATGGCCTCCTGCGAGTATGCGGCATCCTGCCACAAGAAGTCACACTGGCACAATGTGCCATGTGGCGTCTGTCCATGAGCAGCTGTGAGTGGCTGCAGAAAAAGTCAGGTAGCAGCGCAACAGGTGTCGGGGCATGGGAGCCCTGGCTGCAGTGTGTTGTGGTTCGCCAGCAGCCTGCAGAGCTGGCAGTGGAGTCGGACAGCGATGAGGCTGAGGAAGAAAATGGGCCAGTCCTGGAGGCTGGGGAAGGCCCAGATGAGGGCTCTGCATTGGAGGCAGAGATGGGGCCAGGGCCATCAGGGAGTGATGTGCGGACTCCGGAGCCTCCAGAGGCTGACAGTAGAGAGGCAGAGGAACAGGAGGACCCTGTTCCTAGTGCACATATGAGAAGAGCTGCCAGAAGGCAAGAGCAGCTAAAGCGAAGAGGACGACTCGGGAGCAGGGCCAAGAGATGATTGGCCCCTCCCATAAGGCTTAAAAGACCAGCAACGGCTCTTGGGCTCTTTGTTGGAAAACAACGTTGATAGTATTGTTGCACTTTTCTCTTCTGCTTTTGAACTTTTGCCAAGAGAAGCCTTTGGCAGTTTGCCTAATTATACCAAGGTTGGTGATTAGACTGAAGAATTTGTGTTATGAAGAGTTTGTTTTAATTTAGTTTGGACTACGCTGAGAATGAGTTAATTCTCAGCTGTTCTAATAAAGTCTGCTTGTTTTGGAACTGCTTGCGTCGATTACTACCTACTTGGGCCTGGATCACAACACAGTGGTCCTAAGGTAAGCAGATAAGACATCCTCTGAAAATAAGACCTGGTTTGCCAGACTAGGTGGCCACCCAACCCCAGCTGGGACAAATTGACAGCGACGCTGAAAGCTGCACTACCAGCAGACCCCTGGCTCACAGACAATAAAGATGTCTTTGAGGCACAAAAGAAAATAAGACCAGGTCTTATTTTTGGAGAAACACGGGTATGTATGTATATAATGTATATGTATAGATACATTTTTATGATTGTAAGTTGCCAAATGTTACCCTATGCTAAAATGGGGTGTGTGTGTCAATAAAATGTATAAATACATTTGTTAATTGTAAAAATCTATATTTAGAGAAATATTTACTGCAATAAAATAAGTGATTAAAACTCCTTCAAATCAACCACAACAAAAAAAAGGACAAAAGATTTGTACCAGTGACGTTGATGGGGATAATACAAGAGGAAATCACTTGGGCATCTTGTTTCATTTTCTCCTCTGGAGTTGGGAGGGGTAGTGCTTTGCTCCAATTTGTTTGTTTATCCAGTGTAGAAGGTATATTATGTATTGGATTTTTCAGCCTCTGCCCTAACATGATATCTGTATCTTCTTCCTCCGAAGGATGGTGGGACTGTAAATAAATACAATCAAAATTAGCATCCATGCATAAACAAAAAAATAGTAAGAACTGGAAGTAAAAAAAAAGGAAGGAAGTTCCTTGGAACTTAGAAGAACTTTCTTTCATGTTGTTTGCATATAGACTTAGAAATGAACAATTTACATATGATTGACAACCTGCAGCATTGATTTCAGTAGAACTTCAGCATGGCCTTATGAACTGATCTCATGCTCTATATATTTTGAAAGAAATACATATTTTGTATTTTTAAAATACCTGATTTTACTTCAAAGTAAGGTCTCTCTGAAATTAACAGAATTTAAACATAGGAATACTGAGCTATGGATTTAAAGTCAGTCAAAGGTGTTGCATTCACTCTGTCCATATGACATACTTAACCATGTCAAGTTAAGATCTGGTAGTTGCAATCACAGAACCTGAGCTTAAATAATGTTAACTCTGGGTTGGTGTTAGTTGCTACGAAATACAAACCTGGTTCATTTGATTAATTTATTGTCCATAATACAGTGTTAAACCAGAAAATGGGGTTTTGGTCACCAGATTAAATATGTCATGTGAACACAGCCATCTAATAATAAAGACTGGATATCAAAAGAAAAATTGAGAAGCAAAGTTTGAACCAGGATCTTTAGAATATCTAACAGCTAGTGGTAATTCAGAACAAATAATTTAAACAAGGGACAAAAGATAAAGAAGTAAGATACCAACTACCTCAAAGAGTAGAATAAGAAGGAAGGAAGGAAGGAAGGAAGGAAGGAAGGAAGGAAGGAAGGAAGGAAGGAAGGAAGGAAGGAAAGAAAGAAAGAAAGAAAGAAAGAAAGAAAGAAAGAAAGAAAGAAAGGACTGTTGTGCTTTGTTGCTTTACTATGTGCAAGTAAAACAATAGAACAATCTAGACAATATCTAGAGAACTAAAAAATGATGGTTTCTTGAATGATAAATACAGCTTTTCCCATTTTTTAAAGTGCATATTTTTCATTTAATCAATCATCATACTCTAGAGACTGGAAGAAGTCATCCTGAAGTCTGTCTATTACCTAAGTTCAATTTTCAGTGTCAGTTCTGATGACTACTTGATATTTTGCCCTTTTGCTTATTCGGAAGCATTTCATTCTTTTAGTTTTTGTTAAAGGGACAAGATTTAATTTTTTGCATTTTTTAAGTCTATCAGAGCATTTAAATATTTTTATTTTTTATAACTAAGACCCACAATCAAGTTAACTTTATTTTTGTCAAAAATATGCTGCTCAACACTCCTACTGAAGGCACAAAATAGACTTACAATCATTCTTAACCCCCAACATCTATGCTGAAGGCTATAGTTCACAGTGATTTATCCAATTTATATCAAGCTACGTTCTTACCTTGCCAGCAATGCCTGTAATATTATACATAAAAATGTAAAAGGGCCCCGTCTTCTTAGAAGATATTTCTGTCCATCTCTAGGTTAGGAAAACATTGCCATTTTCTTTCTTTCCAGCTTTTGTGCTGTTCATAGCAGCCATGAATAGTTCATATAAACTACAAGCACAAAAGACTTTGTTTCCTAGGTAACCTCTGAGCTAAAAAGTTGGTGCATGCAAAAAAAAAGTCCCCTATAGCTTGCATTAGCTTGCATTTTGTGACCAATACCTCGCCTGCATAACAATGTCTTTTGGACAAAGAGAGTGAAATGACCTGACTACAATCTCTGACGGTCTGCCAGGGTTGCTCTTCAGCAAACAATAGCAGTGATAACAGTCCTTTGACTAGGTCCATGCTGTAGCATTAATATCATTGGATACATTCTTGTAGTTTTCCAAGATCGCCATCTATTTTTTCCCAGCTATATACAAATTTAGTTCAGGCATTTAAAACTAATCAACAAAAAGAAATTTGCTCATCAGCTATTAAACCTAACACCAAATTGGTATGGTGGATGAAAAAAAGTTAATGGTCTTCGTTGATATGAGCATGAAATAAAGACAACAAAGTTAGTCAGCCAAAAGAGTAGCAAAGAAAGTTAGGGAGTGAAAGGGACAGATTGTATGAGGAGGTTTTATTCGGTTATTTTCCAATACCTTTTTACTCCATGGGGTCATGTGGCAACACTCAGTAGGGGAAGACGAGCGGGTTCTATAAAACTATAAATATGAAATGTGGAGGGAGAGGGAAATGATTAAAAATTAACACATACAACAAATGTTTCTATGATTTTTGATCAAAGTACATCTGAAATGCATGGTGTAGCATTAAAAAAGTTTCTTCATTGCATTCTGTTCCTGTGAGAAATAAATAATATAAATCTATAAAGTTTTTATCATGAGAACCTGTTTATCAATTATAATATGCTGCTTAATTTCTGCATATTTAAGACAGAGTGGTTAGCTACATGGAGGATGTTAATGGGCATAAAAATCATGGGTGTAGATTTTTCCCATGCAAGCTCTTTGAAAGTTGACAATACCATCCTTACAGCAGGAAACCATTCACTGATTATTTAATTCAATTTCCTCTGGTTTCTGAGTTTTAGGTCATACTATATAGAAACTGGTTTTCCCAGTTGCAATGTATGGCTGTGAAAGTTGGACCATAGGAAGGCTGAACGCCAAAGAATTGAGGCCTTTGAACTATGGTGCTGGAGAAGACTCCTGCGAGTTCCTTGGACTTCAAGGCGATCAAACCGGTCAGTCCTGGAGGAGATCAACCCTGACTGCTCTTTAGAAGGCCTGAGCCTGAAGATGAAACTCAAATACTTTGTCCACCTAATGAGAAGGAAGGACTCACTGGAGAAGAGCCTAATGCTGGGAAAGATTGAAGGCAAAAGAAGAAGGGGATGACAGAGAACGAGGTGGCTGGATGGAACTGAAGCAGTAGGTGTAACCTTAAATGGACTCCAGAAGATGGTAGCGGACAGGAAAGCCTGGAGGAACATTGTCCATGGGGTCGCGATGGGTCGGACACGACTTCACAACTAACAACAGCAAATATGGAAATGGGTATGGGAAGTATCAGATCAACAACTTTTGCCTATTAATCTCAATTAATTTAATCATGGAATTTCTTCTGATGAAATGGAACCATGTATAATTTATAAAGAGCTAGTTAACCCACTGCAGCATTAAAACAACTTTTAATTTTTCTTCATAATGTTGTCCTTATTGTTTTATATTAATTTGTTTCATATTGTATGTACAGTATTCATGAAACATTCTACAGATGATGTAGAAACATCAGTAATAACATTGTCTGACTTAATATTGAAATTGGCCATGATGGCTGAGAATGATGGCAGTGATAATTCAAAAATTTGGAGGGTACCAGTTTGGAGAAAGAAGAAACAATCAATGAGCTGCGAAACGGGATACACGTTTTAGCATCTTTCAGCATGAAAGATGGTTTGAGAAGAGAATATTATGGAAAGATGTAAAGCCTTCTTCAACTACAATAAAAATTGTTCAACATTGTTCATTCATTAAATGATAGCTTCCCTTCACTCAAGCACAGGGTGGACAGCCACTTATAAAGGAATTTTTTAATATTACCAAAAGGTCCTATTCTAAAATTATGAAAATCATTAGTATACATGTGCTGAACTTGCTAGTATGTGAATATGAAGATGCAGTGTTAAATCACTTATTGTAATTAGATGCTATACAATGTAAGTGAAAGTGAGTCCTGTGAAAATGTACAACAAAACATGTCACAGTTACTCTTTTTCTGATTCAAAAATTTGTTATCAGTGAGGGGAAATAATTGTTATATGCTGGCTCTATTTTCTTGAAAGAGATGTACATATTTCTTTTGGGGGGGGGGGAAAGAGGGTACAGTATGCCAAAGAGAAAGCATGTAATTCAGACTGTCAGCCAGAAGAAATTAAATTCCACGTGAAGGAATAGGTCACCTGATAAACCGAAAACCAGGGGACATTGCATTTACCATTTTAAAACCTGGCAAAGGTGGGGACATCTTTTATTGCTGAAAACTGCTATCCTTCAAACAACTTGCAGGAAAAAGGTATTCCAGGAGACAAGAAAAATGTGTACTCCATCTAATCTTGGATGGTGTCCAGTGCTTTTCATCAACAGTTTTATAAAACCGAACAGAGAACTTTCCCTCCAGAAGCAAAGTGAGCCAGCTGATTAGATAGGGCTATCTACAGCAAGCTGAAATTTCATTAGAATGAAAAAAAATGAGCACCTGGTTCTACAGTGCAGTGATACAAGTACAAGAGATTTGAATTTACATCACAACTTCATGATGCACAGTTCATTTCCCCTCTTTCCTCATGTAAATATCCCAGTCATGTGATACAAAGCAAAACCCCATGGTACCTCACTACCCCCTCCATTCTTGTAGATGCTTGAAAAGTTTGGATGACCTAGGTCAGTGTTTCTCAACCTTGGCAACTTAAAGATGTTTGGGCTTCAACTCCCGGGAATTCTGGGAGTTGAAGCCCAAACATCTTCAGGTTGTTAAGGTTGAGAAATACTTACCTAGAGTAACAAGACCCTTTCTTTCAGTGAGTTTTTATATAATTTGAAATGTAATGAAAGCAGCCTTTTCTAACATGGTGTCTTGTGGTCTGTATTACTACTACAATTTTTATTTTGCCATATTTAGTATAAATTTGACTTCTGAGTTGTAGTACCACCCACTTGAAGGATTATAGTTTAGAAGAAACTAATCAATCAATCAATCAATCAATAAATAAAAGATTGTTTGATGGCATTTTCTCTAGTTGATATACCAGCACGAATATTTTGCGATAGAACTACTCATGTTATTGCTTTATTGACAATTATTATCAGAAATAAATGCATATATCCTAGCATAGGCTTCTTCTGACTGACATAAATGATTACCCATCTGCTAAAAAATGTCTTTTATTTAAATTTAGAATTTATAGTGAGACCAAGATAAAGAGTAAACATTTTTTTAAAAAAATTGTGGCTTGATTTAAAAAAAACATAGCAGGAAATTGAGATAAGAGTACCACATAATTCTTGTTCATTTTGTAATCTACTGATAATTAGGCTTCACCTTTATATTTTTAATAACAATGTAACAGAGGCTTGGCAGATGTTATTTCTCCTGGCATTTCCTGGCAATTTTTTCCCCTATTAGTTGACATTTAAGATAAAGATGTTTGCCTGGATAAGTTGCTAGTAACCCAAGCTGTGCTAACACATCATAAATGCATTAAGAAGACAAGGGAGAACTTACTTTTAGCAAGTGATGGTCCTTAGTCTCTTTTTTCTTCTTAGTGTGGATCACAGGAAAAGAGGGAAATGGGGGAGCTACCACAGTTTGGTTCACAGTTTTTTGTTCTCGGTTATTACCCTGGTGCTCTGTAAGAAATAAGAAGACAATTGTTCAGCAAGATACACTGTACATTTAAAAATAGGTTCCTGAAAAAAAATATCTGAATCCAGATCCAATCCAGATGCACTGCAAAGTAATTACACAGTGATGAATTACATGCAGCAACTATCTATACATAGTTCTGTCAATATATTTTTGTCTTTCAGAATGATCATATTATAAATGGCACAGTTATGGAGAATGGGAAGCTTCTGAACGAATTCATGGCAGAAACACAGATATTTAATTGGGAGTTATCTCTAAACTCCTACATTATATTTTTTAATGAAAAGTGTGGAATTTTCTAAAAAAAGTGGTGCCTCAGTGATAAAGCCAATGTTATGTGGTGGTTAAGGTATCAGTCTAAAACCAGGAGACTGAGAATTCTATCCCATTTGATCACAAAGCCAGTTGGGTGACCATGGACCAGTCACTCTCCCTTAGCCTGAGGAACCTGACAATGGCAAATTAGTTCTAAACAATGTTGCCAAGAAAACTGTAAGGATTTGTCCAGGCAGTCACCAGGAATTAAAAACTGACTCAATAGCACAAATGCTAGCTTATACTCTTCAGCAATAACTAATTTTCCACTCTTTGTTTTTTATTGGATATTATGATGAAACTAACTTACATCTCTGAAAAATAAAACATGCATGAAAAAACCACACAAATTCTGTTTTCATTTGTTCTCATTCATTCAGCATCTACCATCAATAAAACCCATATGGTAGGAAATGAAGTTGCCATATTATAACTTAGATTCTCCAGAGAATAAAATTGTTCTACAATTGATGCAAAATATTTAAGACAAACTTGAATGTAATTATATGTTGAGAAACCACTTTAAAATAATAGTACACTAGAAGTATAATATATATTTTTCATTACATACGACATTGGGTTTTGGAAACATTCAATTCTCTAGTACTAGAAGGTATAAAAGTGCACTCAAGCCATCAACTCAGAATAACTACAGGAACTGATGGAATATTTACAGAAATATAGAAAGCAAATTCAGAATAGACCTGGAAGGGATCTTGGAGATCTTCTAATCCAGCCCCCTGCTCAAGCAGGAGACCCTATACCATTTGAGACAAGTGACCGTCCAGTCTCTTCTTAAAAACCTCCAGTGATGAAGAATCCACAACTTCTGAAGGCAAGCTGTTCCACTGGTTAATTGTCCTCATGGTTAGGAAGTTTCTCCTAAATTCCAGGTTGCTTCTCTCTTTGATGAGTTTCCATCCATTGTTTCTTGTCCTGCCCTCTGGTGCCTTTGGAAATAAATTGACCCTCTCCTCTTTGTGGCAGCCTCTCAAATACTGGAATACTGCTATCATGTCCCCCCAGTCCTTCTTTTCTCTAGATTAGTTAAATCCAAATCCTACAACCATTCTTCATATGTTTTAGTCTTCAGGCCTTTAATCATCTTAGTTGCTCTTCTTTGCACTTTTTCCAAAGTCTCAACATCTTTTTTGTAATGTGGTGACCAAAACTGGATGCAGTATTCCAAGTGTGGCCTTACTAAGGTTTTATAAAGCGGTACTAATACTTCATTTTGATTCTATGTTTCTGTTTATTTAACCAAGGACTGTATTAGCTTTTTTAGTTGCTGACATACACTGCTGACTCATGTTTAAGTGATCCTTCACTAGGATTCCAAGGTCCCTCTCACAGTATGTCAAGATTGAATCACTTTGTTTCTTTCAAACCTTAATGCTTTTCAACTTGCCAATGAACTGAGGGGGGGAGGGAAGAGGGGAAATGAAATGCTGAGAACGTATGCGGAGATCGTGAGAGTTTGGCAACCATCAAGGTCACCACTGCAGGTGCTCAAGAATGAGATGGATTGTTCCCATAACAAAAGGACATCTCATAATTGGACAATGTGATCACTCAGGGGTGGGGAGAAGAGGAAGCTGTTGTTTAACTAGGCAAGCCTTTGCATGGGAAAACCAAAATTGGTTTTGTTTCTTCAATACCAAAGTGGTGTATACAATAAAGTTTTGCTTTCGGGATTTCAAAGCTCCTGAGAGTGTTTCCTTATTCTGGGTTCACTAGTTGGATGGTTGAGATACTGTTTTTGAGCCAGGTTTCACCTAATCTGTACTTGTACCTGGTTTTTCATGCCCAGGTGTAAAATCTTGCTTTTATCCACATTAAATTTCATTTTGTTGGATAGGGTCCATTGTTCAAGTCTGTCAAGATCTTTTTGGATCCTGAGCTTGTCTTCTGAGGTGTTGGCTATTTCTGCCAGCTTAGTGTCATCTGCAAATTTGATGAGTTCCCCTTCTACTCCCTCATCTAACTCATTTATGAAGATATTGAAGAGTACTGGGCCTAAGATTATTTTTTTTCCAGTATTTTCCCAGATATTGATGTCAGGCTGATTGGTCTGTAGCTTCCTGGGTCTGCTTTTTTCCCCTTTTTTGAAGATGGGAACCAGACCGGCTCTTTTCCAATCATCTGATAGTTCCCAAGTGCTCCAAAAAAAAATTAAAGATTAAATAAAGGCTTTGCTGTAGATTGAGTTGTTGTCAGAGCCTCTTTTAGATCATCCAATCTTTGAATAATATTAACTTGCTCAGGTTCTGGCAATGCATTAAATAGGTCAATCAGCATTTCTTCTGGCACATCCTCAGCAGTTTCTGCAGCTGTGGGTAACAGAGTTTGTATATCACTCTTTTGCCTTCTCAGGGTCAATTCAGCTGCAGCCGCCTCAGGTTTAGCAGTGTGAGGGCTGTTGCAGCCTGGATTTAAAGCAACAGTTCCCCCTTGGTGACACTGTTTCAGGAGTGGGCACACCTTGTCTGAGCAAAAGACCCGTATTGGAAATATTGAAAAGGTGCTCAGAAAGGGCTTCATTCTAAAAAGTATAGAAGGAATTGTGGGCTGCTTGAATGATACCTACATGAAGGGTTCATGGCAAGGGATGGAGTGAAGCTCATAAGAACTAGAAAGAGCAAACTTTGAGCATTAGTGTATAGGCATTTGAGTCCTTCATTTGTCTTGGGTATGTTTCTTATACCTTCTACTTTGTAACTAGGATTTCCATCCGTTCCATCACTCTCTACTTCATTATGTTTTTTTTTATTTCTTTTTTCTCTTTACTTCCTTCCTCCCTATATAATTGGGTATCTAGTGGTTTTTGCTTGGAATTAGGTTCTAAAGATCATGAAGATTGCCCCCCTCCCCCCTCAATTTTAGTTTAAAGCCCTTTTGATAAGATGAGCCAGTTGTTTTCCAAATATATTCTTTCTAGTTCTTATGAGCTTCACTCCATCCCTTGCCATGAACCTTTCATGTAGGTAATGCAGACCATGGTCTAGGAAGCCAAAATTTTGTTGACCAGTTTTTAAGCCAGTGGTTCATTTCTAAAATCCTTTGCTCCATCAATGGATGTTGGTCTTTTGTTGGAAGTATAGCTGAAAACACCACTTGTGCTCCTAATTTTTAAATTTCTTCCCTAGCTGTTCATAATCTCTTGTGATAGTTTTTAGATTCATTGTTGTGTCATTGATCCCCACGTGTAGGAGAAGAAAGGGCTAGTAATCTGTGGGGTTGGTTATTTTGGTAAGGTATTCAGTTACATCTTTGATTTTTGCTCCAGGGAGACAATATACCTTCCTAGATTGACTGGCTAGTCTGCAGATTATAGTTTCCAGTGGTGAAATGCAGCTGATTCTATCTGGCTCGGGAGAACTGGTAGCACCGGTGGTGGGAGACTCTGCCCACCTGCCCAGACATTATCACATCCCATTTTTGATGCTCTATGCATTCACAGAAGGTCCTGCGCATGCACAGAGGTGTTGCGCACAAATGAAGTAAGTGTGTACATGCGCACACTCCCATTTGCGAACCGGTAGCGAAGGTAAGTGGATTTCACCCCTGGTAGTTTCTGTTCCCTTAAGAATTCAATCTCTTATCACCAATATTCATTTTTTTTTCTTAGGGAAGTCTGTTCTACTGTTCTTCCTGTTACAGGAATGTTGGTTGTGCCTCTTTTTTAGAACCTATTGATGAATGCTGTTTATAGGTGTCTGCATATTTTCTTCCGGGGAAACCTATGAAATCAATTGTTCAGTTCAGCTTCATTGGAGTGGGCTAGGGTAGATAGTAGGGGCTTTGCTCTTGGTTGTTGTTTCTTCTAAAAGTGACATGTTTCCATTGGTCTTGCTCTTTGGGTACATATGTAGGGTCATTTTTTACACAAGCTGTTTGTTCCCTATTGTGTTCAATTTGGATGTATCAGTTTTCTTCTTTATGTTCATATATGGGGTCATTAATTTTTTTAAGAAGCTGTTTGATCCCAATTGTGTTTTATTTTGATGTAGTCTTATTGTTTAGGTTGGGATTTCTCACTTTGTTCATTGACTTTCTGAGGAGCTAGAGTTGCCTTTAGATCCTTTACTTCTAGTAATTCAAGTAGTTTACATTTGATACATACATAGCTTGGATCTTTTGTGGGCATAATCTGAAACATATGACACACTTTGCAAGTCATTATAGTGTCAGTCTCTATTTCCATGACTTTTTTCTTTGTTTGCTCAAAAAATAAAAAAATTCTAAAAATTAAATATTTTCCTGTTGCGAAGTGTCAGTTTACAAAAGTATATGATAGTTCTTGACCTTTTGTTCTCTGTCTTGAAAAATTCATAACTATCTTCCCCGTTTTAAGTCTCTGTCCCTTTTTCTGCGGTTTTTTTATTTTTTTCCTCTCAGAACATTAAGAATTTAAAAATTTCTAAAGAATTTTTTTCAAATGTTTAGTTGAGAAATTTAAAAATTGAAAAAAAAGTGAAAAGAATTTTCTTTTTTTATATATAATAATTTTTATTGTAGTTTTTCTTTTCCATGATTCTAATACATAATCAGACAGTGTCATTTTTATATACTTTGGATTAACAGTTCATGTAATATATACATTATATACATATATATACATCCTCAACTTCCTTGTGAATATTACCTATTTTTGTTTCTGTTGTCTATCCATCTATACCATTTTTCCCAAACAGCATAATATTCCAAATCATTTTTTTTCTTTTAATTCTAAAGTTAGTTTATTCATTTCAGCACATTCAAATATTTTCTGAATGATCAATCCCTCTGGTGGTAAGTTATGTTCCTTCCAATATTGCGTGAACACAATTCTTGCTGCTGTTACTATATGTAGGATCAGATATCTTATTTTTTTTATCAAATTTAGTTTTTAATATTCCCAGGAAAAATGTTTCCAGATTTAGTTCAATTTGACAATTTATTAAGTCTTGTAGCCAACCTTGTATTTTGGTCCAATTCTTTTTCACTTTGGGGCATAGCCACCAGGCATGAAAGAAGGTACCTTGATGTTGGTTGCATTTCCAGCACTTGGGGCTTAGGTTTGGGTACATTTTAGCCAGCCTTGCTGGAGCTAAGTGCCAACAGTAGAGGATTTTATAGTGATTTTCCTTATAGGCAACTGATTTTGTTAACATGTAGTTTTTGTTCCAGATTGTTTCCCAATCATTTAAGGCTATACTATGTCCTATATTTTTAGCCCATGCAATCATCAGTTCTTTCACCACCTCCTCTGCTCTATCAAATTCTAATAAATAGTTGTATAATTTGGATATTAATTTTCTTTTGGGGCCAATCAGCAATTTATCTAGTTGTTTTGGTTCCATGTCAATTCCATATTCTTCCACATCTTTCTTGTGTCTGGATTGCAGTTGTAAGTATGGCCACCAATCAATGAGTAATCCCTGTTCTCATAATACCTGATTATTTTTAAGCTTTCCCTGTTTGTGTAAGATTTCTGAGTATTTAGGCATGTTGCTGGTATCTAATGTGTTGGGGTGGATCATAGCTTCCATAGTAGATAGCCAACTGGGAATTTTCATATACTGTTTCTTCTTTGTATCTTCTCAAATTCGTAGCAATGCATCTCTTATTTTATGTCTGTAGAAATATGAGTGTATCCTATTCCCTTTATCCCACAAAAAAGCATGCCACCTCTTTTGTAGATCGTGTCCTTCCAGCATTAAAATTCTTCTGTTCTTTAAGTTAACCCAATCCCTTATCCAAACTAACGTAGCTGCTTTGTGGTATAGTCCAAAACCACCTCTACTTCTACTATCTTGGAGAGAGCGTAATTTTATCCTTGCCTTTTTTCCTGATCAGACAAATTTAGTAGTAATCTTAATTGAAAATTGAAAAATTTTCCGTCTAATGGTATGGGGATTGTTTGAAATAAATACAGTGGTTTAGGTAGAATATTTATCTTGATTGTCACCTAAAAGCAGTATTTGTAACATTCCCCACTTTTCCAAATCCTTCTTTATTTGTTGGACCAAAACCATATAGTTATCCTCCTTTAGGGACGAACACCTCACCGTTAACCATATCCCTAGATATTTAATTTTTTTAACAATTTGTAAATTCATTTCCTTTTCTAATTCTTTTTTCTGAATTGTTGTTAAATTTTTAACTATCATTTTGGTTTTCCTCTTATTAATTTTCAGTCCTGATATAGTCCCCCATATTTTTCTATTTCTCGTATTAGATTAGGGCCAGATTCCAGAGGTTCCTCAATGATAAATACCATATCATCTGAACAGGAGCTGGTATATGACTCCATCCCACCAGCTGAGAGGACCAGCCAAGAGCCTAACCACCGTGAGAGGGTGGCTTGGGCTCTGGGCCCCACGGGCTGAGCTGGGATGGCATTAGCTATTTGCATTCTGCACTTTGTACCTGCTGGCAGGGGAATTACCATCGGACAAACCGCCGTGAGAGGGCAGATTGGGGATTTATATCCTGGGTGCTGCACTGTTTCTGTTGTACCATCATTCGGCACCTGCACTTTACACTTTGCTGGCAGAGGGACGGATCATCGCATCCACCGTGAGAGGGCGGATTTTGGACCTATATTATGGGTGCTAAGAGTGCAAGTTGAACCATTACTTCCATCTCACCAGTAAAGGGATCAGACCATCAAGCCAATCCGCTGTGAGAGGGCGGTATGATTTATCCCTCCTCCCCCCTTGGACTGTGTCGACCTGGAGACGGACTTGGCCTCTGCTGTGAGAGAACAGCGGACTGGGTCTTGAATCTTTTTGTGGCTCCTGTCTTTTTTATGTTCTCCCTCGGACTTTTCTGTATGGACCCTTTAGGGGACGGTCATCCCATCCCTGCGGCAAGATGTACGCAGCAGCGGAGCTTCTTGGTCTGCGAGATTCCCCCCTCTCGCAGGCTTGGCCCTCCACGTTATCGAGGGCCTACCTCGATGACGGATTTTGGAATCCCGAGAGGTGGCATGCCGCAAAGAGGGGGCTGAGGGGCTTTTTAAAATTGTCTTTGTGTAAATTTTTAAGGGGTTTGGGGAGGAGGGTGGGGAGGGAGGGTGATAGGTCAGGCTTGGCACAGGGGCACGAACTGGGAGGTGTGGAGCGGCTTAGTGTAAATAAGGGGTGGGGGGGTTGTGTGGGTTTGGGGGAGAACCCACGGGGGATGGCCAGTCCGGCTGTTAATGGTGCCATAGGGGGTACGGACTCTGGGGGAAGGAACTGTTAGAATGCCCTCTATTGAGGGCTTCTCCATTAATATGCTGAGTGGGAGAGGCAGGTATGGCGGGAGCAGGGGGCCGTATCCTGTAGGGGCCCGCGCTCGCTATCTCCGAGCGATTGCGTGCCCCGGTCCCCTTAGCTCTTCCCGTTCCTCAGGCTGCTTAGAGTCTCAGGGCCCGAGTCTCCGGCTGATGTTGTATAATGCCAGGTCCGTAGTAAATAAAGCCCCCCTCATTTGTGATTTTATTCAGGAGGGGGGAGCGGACCTGGCAGGTATTACAGAGACCTGGTTGGGCCATGAGGGGGGGGTTTCCCCTCGTGGAGATGTGCCCATCAGGCTTCCGTGCATTTCATCAGCCAAGAGCTCAGGGCAGGGGCGGGGTGGTGACGGTCATTATAAGAGAGGGTCTTGATCTGAGGGAGACCACTGTGCCTCAGATAGCCGGATGTGAGTCCCTTTTCGTGAAGTGGGATCGTGGGGTGCAGATGGGTCTGTTGATCACGTACCTGGCTCCCTGCCATGTGGCGACGACCCTGCCCGAACTCCTCAATGTTATAGCTGAGGTGGCGGCTGATACCCCCAGACTTGTGGTCATGGGGGATTTCAACCTGCCATCCATCGGTGAAACTTCTGAGGTAGCTCGGGAGTTCATGGCTTCCATGACGGCCATGGACCTGACCCAAGTAATTCACGGCCCTACTCACATGGGGGGACACACTCTGGACTTAGTTTTTGTCTCTGGTCAGTGGTTGAGTGGCCTTGATATAGGGGATATAGATACTGAACCCTTGTCATGGTCTGACCACTCGCTCCTTCGACTGGACTTTCTGACCGCCGCACCCCGTCGCAGGGAGGCGGAGCCGACCAGGTGGTTCCGCCCCAGGCACCTGATGGATCCTGATAGGTTCCAGATGGAGCTTGGGCCATTTCCTGAAACTCTAGCTCACGACTCGGCTGATGACCTGATGGCCGCCTGGGATAGTGCAGCTGCCGGGGCTTTGGACCGGGTCGTGCCTTTGCGGCCTCTGACCCGGCACCGAACTCACTTAGCTCCTTGGTTCTCCGAGGAGCTGAGGGAGATGAAGCACTGGAAAAGACGCCTAGAGAGCGGTTGGAGGGCCAGCCGTTCCGAATCCGACTTGACACTGGTAAGGTCTCATATTAAGATCTACCTAGTGGCAATAAAAGCGGCGAAATCTAGCTATTTTGCCGCTCTTATCACGTCATCAGATAACCGCCCAGCCGCCCTGTTCAGGGTGACCCGCTCCCTTCTCCATCTGGGAGCGCGGGAGGACCCCTTGCAGGGCTGAGCTGAGGACTTTGTACAGTACCTGGATGATAAAATAACTCAGATTCGGGAAGACTTGGCCGCTGACTAGGTTAGTTCAGACGAGATGACTGAGGCAAGCCTTGAGAGTGTTAGCTGGGAGGAGTTCGATCCTCTGGCTCCCGAGGACGTGGACAGGATCTTGGGACGGCTGAACACCACCACATGTTTATTGGACCCGTGTCCCTCCTGGTTGGTGCTGGCTTCCCGGGAGGTTACACGAGGCTGGCTCCAGGGAATTATCAACGCTTCTTTGAGTGAGGGTGTCCTGCCGGCTGCCTTGAAAGAGGCGGTGGTGAGGCCTCTCCTCAAGAAGCCATCCCTGGATCCGGCTGTTTTGGCTAACTACCGTCCTGTCTCCAACCTTCGCTTTATTGCGAAGGTTGTTGAGAGTGTGGTGGCGCGACAGCTTCCCCAGTACCTGGATGAAGCTGTCTATTTGGATCCGCTCCAGTCCGGCTTCAGACCTGGGTACAGCATGGAAACGGCATTGGTCGCATTGGTGGATGATCGCTGGAGGGCTCGGGATAGGGGTTACTCCTCTATCCTGGTCCTGTTAGACCTCTCAGCGGCTTTTGATACCATCGACCGTGGTATCATGTTGCGCCGGCTGGAGGGACTGGGAGTGGGGGGCACCGTTTTGCAGTGGTTCTCCTCCTATCTCTCCGACCGGTCGCAATCCGTGTTGACAGGGGGGCAGCGGTCGACCCCGAGGCGCCTTATTTGTGGGGTGCCACAAGGGTCGGTCCTCTCGCCCCTCCTGTTCAACATTTATGTGAAGCCGCTGGGTGAAATCATCCGTGGTTTTGGGGTGGAGTTCCATCAGTACGCTGATGATACTCAGCTGTACATCTCCACCCCAGACCATCCCAACGATGCCTTGGAAGTGATGTCCCACTGCCTGGAGGCCGTGCGGGTCTGGCTGGGGAGAAACAGGCTTCGACTCAACCCTTCCAAGACCGAGTGGCTGTGGCTGCCGGCGTCCCGGTATAGCCAGCTGATGCCATCGCTGGTTATTGGGGGCGAATCACTCGCCTCCACGGAAAGGGCCCGCAACTTGGGCGTCCTCCTGGACGCACGGCTGTCTTTAGAAGGGCATATGACGGCCGTGGCCAGGGGGGCTTTTTATCAGGTTCGCCTGATATGCCAGTTGCGCCCCTTTCTGGATCGGGACTCCCTACGCACAGTCACTCAAGCACTCGTCACCTCTCGTCTGGACTATTGTAACACTCTCTACATGGGGCTCCCCTTGGGGTACACCCGGAGGCTCCGGGTGGTGCAGAATGCAGCTGCGCGGGGGATTATGGGAGCGACAGGGCGCTCCCATGTGACTCCTCTCCTGCGCAAGCTGCATTGGCTTCCGGTGGACTTCCGGGTGCGCTTCAAGGTGTTGGTGATCACCTTTAAAGCACTCCATGGCTTAGGGCCAGGGTACTTACGGGACCGCCTTCTGCCACCAATAGCCTCCCACCGGCCAGTTCGCTCCCACAGAGAGGGCCTCCTCAGGGTGCCGTCAGCTAGACAATGCCGGCTGACGACCCCCAGGAGGAGAGCCTTCTCTGTGGTGGCACCTACCCTTTGGAACAATCTACCCCCAGAGATTCGAGTAATCTCCGACCTCCGGACTTTTCGTCGGGCCCTAAAAACTCATCTCTTTCAGTTAGCCGGTCTCTCTTGATTTTATGATTTTATGGTTGATTTTAAATTTTGATATGGATTTTAAATTGATAAATTTTAAACTGTGGGCCAAATTTAATTATTTTAAATCTATTTTTAATCGTACTTTATGTATAAATGTTTTATTTTGGCTGTTCACCGCCCTGAGTCCAAAAGGAGAAGGGTGGTATAGAAATTTGAATAATAAATAATAAATAAATAAATAATAAAGGCCTGTGCCTTGTTCTCTTCTCTTTTAATTTTCATTCCCTTTATTTCTCGATTTGCTCTGATTCTATTTAGTAATATTTCTGATGTTAAAATAAAGAGCAACGGTGACAATGGGCACCCTTGTCGTACACCCTTAGTTATCTGAAATGTGTTGGTAATATCCCCATTTACTATTACCCTTGCCTTTTGTGTCTTATAAATTGCCTCTATCATTTTCTCAAATTTAATTCCCAATTTCATTTGCCTAATTTGCCTAATCATGAATTGCCAATTTATATTGTCAAAAGCCTTTTGGGCATCCAGAAAAACAAGGGCCACTTGTTTCTCTGGATGAGCTTCGTAATATTCCAGGGTGTCTACTATTATTCTTGTATTATCTCTTATTTGTCTATTGGGAAGAAAACCATTTTGATCTGGGTGTATAGTCTCATTCAATACTCTTTTCAGTCTTTCTGCTATTATGTTAATGAATATTTTGTAATCTGCATTTAAAAGGGATATTGGTCTATAATTTCTAATTTGACTCTTATCAGTACCTTCTTTCGGAATTAAGGTGATGTATGCCTTCCTCCATGATTCTGGAATTTTTGCTTCATATAATGCTTCATTACAAAGTTCCAATAACACTGGTTCTATAATTTCACTCAGATTTTTATAGACTTCCCCTGGGAGGACATCAGGTCCTGGTGTCTTGTTATTCTTAAGTCTTAGGATTGTTCCTCTCAGTTCTTCTGGTGTTATTCCTTTATTTAACAATTCCCGTTTTTCTTTTTTCTTTTTTTAAAATATACTTTATTAGTTTTATGGTTAAAAACATCAAATCTCTACTAAAATCAGAAGTGCAGTGTTTGTACATGTTTACAAAATATACATCAGGTATACTTCACACTTAAATTGCAAGAAATAAGCATACCCTGACATCATGATTTTATCCCATTGTTTAACCATTCATACCACTTTTCCCATACCACATGGTGTTTTGATTTCTCATCGTTATTTAGCTCCTTCGTTAGTTTTGACATTTCTGTGCACTCTAAAATTTTATTTATTAATATTTCCTCTGGTGGTATGGTTTTCTCTTTCCAAAATTTCGCATACACTAATCTGGCCGCTGTTGCAATATGAATTATAAGTTGAATGTTATCTTTAGTAAACACATCCCTGATTATTCCCAAAAGAAATATTTCAGGGGATAAATCTAATTCCTCTTCGATTATTTCCCGTAACCAATTTCGAATTCTAGACCAAAACCTTTTTGTTATTGAGCAGGTCCACCACATATGATAGAAGGTGCCAACATCCTTTCCACACTTCCAACAAGTTACTGAAGCATTAGGAAACGTTTTCGCTAATCTGGCTGGCGCTAGGTGCCACCTGTGGAGCATCTTATAATGATTTTCCCTGTATGTTGCCGCTTTAGTCATTTTATAATTTCTGTTCCAGTCCTCTTCCCAATCATTAAAATTTAAACTATATCCAATGTTTTTTCCCCAGATACTTAACTGGTTTCTGGCTATATCCTCTGCCCTGTCCTCATCTAATAGAAGATTGTATATTTTTGCTAACATTTTCTTCTCCACCCCCAGCATAATTTTGTCTAAATTTCTATACTTTGCTTCTATGCCATATTGATCCTTATCCTTCTGGTACCTTGAATTTATCTGTAAATAATTCCACCAGTCTAGGTTAAAGCCTTGGTCTCTCAGTGTGTCCAGGGATTTAAGATTCCCATTTTCATCTAATATATCCTTATATGTGCCCAATTTTAAAATGTCTCTTCTATTTGGAGAAGTCAGGGCCTCCATAATAGAAAGCCAATTTGGTACTTTGGCATAGAACCGCTGCCTAATCTCCTCCCATGTTTGTATAAGGGTCTCCCTTACTTTATGTTTGTGAAAATAAGATTTTTTTCTTATTTCTTGGGTCCCACAAATGGGCGTGCCATCCTTCTTGTAAATCGTGACCTTCTAAGGTCAGAATTCTCCTATTTTGCAATGTGACCCACTCCTTAATCCAAACTAATTTAGCTGCCTTTTGGTAAGCTTCCCAATCGGAGAGTCCAAAGCCACCCATATTTCTTTTCCCTTGCAATATCTTATATGAGATCCTCGCCTTCTTTCCCTCCCATAAAAAAATCCTAACACTTTTATTCAAATCTAGAAAGAATTTTTGGTCTAAACTCACCGGTATGCTTTGGTATAGAAATATAATTTTGGGGAGGATATTCATCTTAATTGCTGCTATTTTACCCGTGAAAGACAATTTTAGCTTTTTCCATCTATCCAAATCCTGGTGTATTTTTTGTAATTGTGGGGTATAATTATCTTCTTTTAATGATGAATACCTCGAAGTTATCCATATTCCTAAGTATTTTGTTTTCTTCACTACCTGGAGATCTAATGATTCCTCCAACTCTTTCTTATATGCTTCTGTTACGTTTTTCACTATTATTTTGGTTTTTGTTTTATTAAGTTTAAAGCCGGCAACTTCTCCATACTTCTGTATTTCCTGTAATAATTTTGGGCCAGTTTCTAATGGGTCTTCTGTTATTAGAGCCACGTCATCTGCAAAGGCTTGCGTTTTAAAAATTTCTTTCCTAATCTTTGGTCCTTTGATTTCTTTATTAGATCTAATCTTCCTAAGTAGCACTTCTAATGCCAAGATGAAAAGTAGAAGGGATAGGGGACACCCCTGCCTTACTCCCTTTTGAATCTGAAATGTTCGAGTCTTGTCCCCATTTATTAGTATACTCGCTCTCTGTTTGTGATAAATATTCTCAATCATTTTCCTAAAATTTGTCCCAAATCCCATTAAATTAATTTGATTGACCATAAAGCTCCAATTCAGGTTATCGAATGCCTTTTGGGCGTCCACAAACACTAGCGCCAACTGCTTTTCGGGATGTTGCTCATAATACTCTATAACATTTAATACCGTTCTCAGATTATCCCTCATTTGTCTCCCTGGAAGGAATCCATTCTGGTCTTTGTGGATCCAAAGGTTTAAGATTTTTTTCACCCTCTCCGCTATTATACTCATAAACAATTTATAATCTGAATTTAGTAAGGAGATGGGTCTATAATTTGCAATTTGTTTCGGATCGGCACCTTCTTTCAATATGAGTGTGAGATACGCTTCCCTCCATGTGTCTGGGATTCTTGTACCCACCAAAACTTCATTAAAGATTTCTAATAATTCTAATTGCAATGCTTCGTCAAATTTTATATAAATTTCCCCTGGGAGTCCATCTGGATCTGGGGTTTTATTCTTTTTAATTTTAGTAAGAGCAATTTTGAGTTCCTTTATTGTAATTTTGTTATTCAACATTTCCCTCTCTTCTTCTGTTATATGAGGTAGACTAGCTTCCATCAGATATTGTTCCACCTTATCTGGCTCAATCTCTTCCTCTTTGTAAAGAGCTTCATAAAATTCTCTTGTTCTTTCTAATTTATCCTCTTCCTTTGTCAGAAGGTTACCCTTAGAATCTTCTAATGCAAGAATTTGACTTTTTTCATTTTCTTTTTTTAATTTATATGCAAGCCACCTTCCGGACTTATTAGCGTTCTTAAAGTAGTAATGCTTTGTTCTTTTTATTTTTTTGTTCTATCTCCTCCTGATCCAAAATATTCAGCCTATGTCTCGCCATCATCCACTTTTGTTTAGCCACCTCGTCTCCTGGGTTTTGCAGTAGTTTATTTTCCGCTTCTTCTAACCTTTTGGTATGGGCCTCCCTAGCCTTCCTTTTTTCTTTATTTTTAAATGCCATATACGATATAGCTACTCCTCTCACATAAGCCTTCATAGTATCCCAGTTTCTTTGGCCGTACCTTGATTACCATTTTCTATAAAAAAGCACTTTACTTCTTCATTCAGTTTAAATATAAACTCTTTTTCATTCAGTAAATTCGTCTGTAATCTCCATCTCTGTTGTTTTCTCTTATTCAAATAATGCCAGTTTATTTCGAGGAGCTTGTGATCTGCCCAGGCATTTGTGCTCATATCAACCTTCTTAATTTCCAATCCTAGTTTCCTGGTGGCCCATACCATATCTATTCTAGACCAGGAATTCTGCGGGTTCGAGTAAAAAGTGTATTGTCTATCAGAATGATGCAATGTTCGCCACATATCAATTAGGTTTAATTCATCCACCAAATCAAAAAAACTTTTTGGTAAAGGTGTCCTTTTGTTTTTTTTAATTTTTCCACTTTTATAATCTCTGTCTGGGTCTACAATACCGTTAAAGTCGCCTAACATACATATTTCATTATGCGCCCATTTTCCTAACTGCTCATGTAATTTATGATAGAATTGTCCCTGTTTTTTATTCGGAGCATACACCCCCACCAACATCATTTTAGAGTTACCACTCGTTACCTCTATCATTAGGATTCTCCCTTTAGCATCTTTATATTTTAGTTCTGCCTCTATTCCTCTTCTGACATACATAGCAACCCCCCTTTTTCTTTTCTCTGCTAAGGACACAAATACTTTGCCGAATTTATTATATTCCAGAAAATTGGCCTCTTCTTTTTTTATGTGGACCTCCTGTATGCATATTATATCCGGATTTTGTTTTACCAATTTTGACAGCATTAACTTCCTCTTTTTATAATCATTTAAGCCATTGACATTTAGAGATAGGATTTTTATATCATTCATTCCTAATGTTTGTGTCTAATTCCTAGTTCTTGTTTGCTTTTAAAGTTACTGCTCTTACCGGTCTAGTTTTTTTTCCTTTTTCTTCTTCTTCTTCTCTTTTCTTCTCCTCTTCTATATCTTCCTTTGTACTTTGTTCTTGGGAAGTTTCTTCTTCTGTGTTTGCCGTTTCGATTTCCTCCTTGCTATTTTGCTCCTCTTCCCCGCCCCCCTTAGCTGGTCTAGGAAGTCCTGTGCTGCACTTAAGCTGTCAATTTTAATTTTCCTTCCCTGCCATGAGATTAACATCCCCTCAGACAGGAGCCATCTAAAAATTATGTTTCTTCTATTCAATTGACTCGTCAGAAATCTATAATTCTTCCTTCCTTCCCTCACTCTTCTTGGTACTTGTTTTAAAATAATCACCTCTTTCCCTCTGAAAGTGATTTGTTCCTCTCGCGCTATGTTGTATAAGATGTCCCTCACTTTTTTTCTGCAAATCTTACATGGGCCTCCCTAGGGAGCCTATTCCTTCTCGCATAATTTGTTTGGACTCTATAGACCTCGTCAAGCTCTCTAATGATTTCCTGTTTGTCTTGCTGGAGAGCATCCGCAATCAACTCAGCCATCTTATCACCCAGATCTTCTTTTTCTTCACAGATATTTTGAAAATGGAGGTAGAATGAGGCCTTATCCATTTCAAGTTTTATCAATGAATCTTCGATTTCCTTATTCTGCATCGAAAAAGTTTGATCTACCATATCCAATTTCTTTTCATTTTGTTCAATCCTTTGTTCTGCTTTTTGAATTCTTTCTCATTATTAGCGATTGAAGCTTGGATCTCATTCATCTTTGAGTCCAGCACATGAATGTCCAACTTTAATTCTGAGTGGTTATTTAGCAGTTTCTCTTGCATCGCTAACATAGTTTCTTGAATTAGTGACAGAGAGGACTGTACAGTTTGTAATGTTGGGGTTGTTGGAGGTTTATCTATTTTCTGCAAGCCTTCTAATGATTTCTGAGTAGCTGGGGATGACATTGCTAAGGTAGGATTGAATGGTACTTTTTTACTGGTTTTCAGGATTGTTGAAGTCATACTTGCCATTTCTTTCAAGATTGACTTTTGTTCTTTTATTATTTTCTCAATATTTCTCCAAATAATCATTCAGTGGCACTTGCCACTGTTTTCCACTATTAGTTACTTCTTGGAATCCTAATTAAGTTACTTGCTTGTTAAGTAAGAGAGGTTTGTTTATTTAAAGTCTCTTCCTTAGGTTCCTATCCTTGACCTTCTTTAACTGGCCTCAATGACTTCTTCACTTAACCAATAACACCATAAAACAATTGTCTCTTGACTCTTGTCTAATGTTTTAAAAACTTACTAAAGCCTATCTTAGATCGATTGGATAATTAATTAGATATAGCACTTATTAATGAATTATTAAAAAAACACAGTTCAATTAATATTATCAAACTTGTATAAATAATTACCTACAATTAGAATTGATAAATAATTAATTAATTAGCAAGATAATCACCTAAAGAACAATTAAGAATAATAAGTTTAGAAAAATCAGTGCCTACTTATAAATATCAATACTGTACTATCTAATAAAAGCAATATATATGAGTAGCTTAAATATAAATAGATAAATATGAATAAATACTATGCTACCTGATAAATGATTATTAGGGAAAGTCTTTGTCCGAGGGAGACCGCTGTTCCTCAGATAGCTGGATGTGAGTCCCTTTGTGTGAAGTGGGGCCGTGGGGTGCAGATGGGTTTGCTGACCACGTACCTGACTCCCTGCCACGTGGCAGCGACCCTGCCCGAGCTACTCGACGTCATTGCCGGGGTGGCGGTTGATACCCCCAGACTTATTGTCATGGGGGATTTCAACCTTCCATCTGCGGGTGAGGCGTCAGAGGTGGCTCGGGAGTTCATGGCTTCCATGACGGCCATGGACCTGACCCAGGTAGTTCAAGGCCCCACTCACATAGGGGGACACACTCTGGACTTGATTTTTATCTCTGGTCAGTGGTTGAATGATCTTGGTAGAGGGGATCTAGACATCAAACCCTTGTCATGGACAGATCATTCGCTCCTCCACCTGGACTTTCCTACCGCTTTCCCCCACCGCAGGGAGACGGAACCGACCAGATGGTTCCGTCCCAGGCGCCTGATGGACCCCGAAAGATTCCTGACGGAGCTTGGGCTGTTTCCTGAGACTCTGACACACGACTTGACTGAAGAGCTGGTGGCCGCCTGGGAAAGGGCGGCCACTGGAGCTTTGGACCGTGTCGTGCCTTTGCGGCCTCTGACCCGATGCCGATCTCAATTGGCTCCTTGGTTCTCTGAGGAGCTGAGAGAGATGAAGCATCGGAAAAGACGCCTAGAGAGCATTTGGAGGACTAGTCAATCCGATTCCGACAGGACACAGGTGAGGTCTTATATCAAGACCTACCTAGTGGCGATAAAAGCGGCAAAATCTAACCATTTTTCCGCTCTTATTGCATCTGCAGAGAACCACCCAGCCGCCCTGTTTAGGGTGACCCACTCCCTTCTTCAGGGGGGAGTGCGGGAAGATCCCTTGCAGGGTCGTGCTGAGGATTTTGTGCAATTCCTGCACGATAAAGTTGCTTGGATTCGGGATGGCTTGGACTCCGATTGGATGAGTCCATGGGAGGAGACGAGGGCAGGTCTTGAGAATGTTATCTGGGAGGAGTTTGAGCCTGTGGCTCCCGAGGATGTGGACAGGGTTCTGGGTAAGATTAGTGCTGCCACGTGTTTATTGGACCCGTGTCCCTCCTGGTTGGTACTGGCCTCCCGGGAGGTTACACGAGGCTGGCTCCAGGGGATTATAACTGCTTCTCTGAGTGAGGGTGCCTTTCCTGCCGCCTTGAAAGAGGCGGTAGTGAGGCCCCTCCTCAAGAAGCCTTCCCTGGACCCGGCTGAATTAGCCAACTACCGTCCGGTCTCCAACCTTCATTTTCTGGCGAAGGTTGTTGAGAGCGTGGTGGTACGACAGCTTCCCCGACACCTGGATGAAGCTATCTATCTGGATCCGTGCCAGTCAGGCTTCAGGCAGGGGTACAGCACAGAAATGGCATTGGTCGCATTGGTGGATGATCTTTGGAGGGCTCGGGACAGGGGCTGCTCCTCTGTCCTAGTCCTATTAGATCTCTCAGCGGCTTTTGATACCATCGACCATGGTATCATGCTGCAGCGGTTGAGGGGGTTAGGAATAGGGGGCACCGTTCTGTGGTGGTTCTCCTCCTTCCTCTCCGACCGCTCGCAGTTTGTGTTGGCAGGGGGACAGAGGTCGACCTCGAGGCATCTCGCATGGGGAGTGCCGCAAGGGTCGGTCCTCTCGCCCCTCCTGTTCAACATTTATGTGAAGCCGCTGGGTGAGATCATCCGTGGTTTTGGGGTGAAGTGTCATCTGTACGCTGACGACACTCAGCTTTACATCTCCACCCCAGACCACCCCAACGATGCCCTTGATGTGATGTCTCGCTGCCTGGAGGCTGTGCGGGTCTGGATGGGGAGGAACAGGCTCAGACTCAACCCTTCCAAGACCGAGTGGTTGTGGCTTCCGGCATCCCGATATAGTCAGCAGGTGCCATCGCTGACTATTGGGGGTGAATCTCTGCCCCCCACAGAAAGGGCTCGCAATCTGGGTGTCCTCCTGGACGCACGGCTGTCTTTAGAAGAGCATATGACGGCCGTGGCCAGGGGGGCCTTTTATCAGGTCTGCCTGATTCGCCAGTTGCAGCCCTTTCTGGACCGGGACGCCCTGCACACAGTCACTCATGCCCTTGTTACCTCCCGGTTGGACTACTGTAATGCTCTCTACATGGGGCTCCCCTTGAAGAGCACTCGGAGGCTCCAACTGGTCCAGAATGCGGCCGCACTGGCTCCCAGTGGTCTTCCGGGTGCGATTCAAGGTGTTGGTCACCACCTTTAAAGCGCTCCATGGCATAGGACCCGGGTACCTTCGAGACTGTCTTCTGCCACCAATAGCCTCCCACCGACCAGTCCGCTCCCACAGAGAGGGTCTCCTCAGGGTGCCATCGGCCAAGTCATGTCGGCTGGCGACACCCAGGGGGAGGGCCTTCTCTGTGGGAGCCCCAGCCCTGTGGAATGAACTGCCCCCGGAAATTCGTAAGATTTCTGACCTCCGGGTATTTCGCTGTGCACTCAAGACCCTATTGTTCCGCCAGGCTGGGTTAGCAACATAATTTTATATTGGATGTTTTAAACTTTTGGGGTTTTAAATTAAGCCAAATTTATTTAATACTTTTAAATTATTTTAAATTGATGTCTATTCTGTTTTAAATAGGCTGTACACCGCCCTGAGTCCTTCGGGAGAAGGGCGGTATAGAAATAAAATTATTATTATTATTATTATTATTATTATTATTATTATTATTATTATTATTATTATTATTATTATTATTAAATACTATAAACGTGGATAAATATATAGTTAAGTTATAGGTATAATAAAAATGTAAATACTATTTTATACAGAATTATGAGTAAAGAGATCTTATTAATTACTTTGTTAGTTTACCAATTAGTAGAATATATCTATATGTGACACAAGAGGGTTTTTGACAGGGAACAGGAGAAGAATATATATGTATGTGTATATATCAGTTTGCAACCAGTGTCAAAATTATTGTGAAGATGGGGTTCTTCCTCTTTTCTCCCCCCCTTTTTCAAATATCAAATAAATAACGTTCTTTAGAGTTCTTTAATACTCAGCCTCCACAGACTTCCAAGTCTTGCAAATCAGTTATTCTGACACTGTTCTCTATGGTTTTCTACTGCTAGATTGTCCGACGTCAAATTCCCGTTTTTCCTCCTCTAGTGGTATGATCCCTTCTTCCAGTAAATAATTATCAATTTTATCCTTTGGTATTTTCTCTTGTTTGTAAAGATTCGCATAGTAATCTTGTACTATTTTCTTTTTTTCTTCTTTGTTGTTTTGTGTATTCCCCATCTCATCCTCTAATTGCTGGACAATCTGTCCTTCTTTCTCTTTTTTCAATTTATAAGCCAGCCATCTTCCAATTTTGTTAGCGTGTTCAAAATAAAATTGTTTAAAATATTTTAACTTTCTTGCGATCTCCTCTTGCTCTAATATACTTACTTTATGTCTTGCAAGGGTCAAAGTTTCTTTAACTAATTCATCTCCTGGTTTTGTTTGGAGTCACTTCTCCAAATTTCCAATTTCTTCCAATAGAATGTTATACTGCTTCCATTTTTCCTTATTTTTCTTTGCATTGTAAGTTATTGTTATTCCCCTTATATAAGCTTTCATGGTATCCCATAAATTTATTAAAGAAGTGTGGTGTTTTTTATTTTCTTTAAAAAATAACATCAATTCCTTCTTTATCTTTTTAATATGTTCCTTTTCCTTTAAGATTTGGGGGTTTAGCATCCATCTTCTAATTTTTTTTTTTTGACCTCTCCATATTATATCAAGGGGATTGTGATCTGCCCACGTGTTTGGGGAAATCTCAATTTTTTCTATTTCTAAACCTAGTTCCTTAGTCATCCACATCACATCAATTCTGGACCAAGATGCATGGGGATTGGAGTAAAAGGTATATTTATTTTCTTTTGGATGTAGAGTTCTCCACATATCTATCAAGTTTAGTTCATCTATCATATTAAAAAAAGTTTTGGGTTTTTTTTGTCACTGGCATAGTCTTTTTTGGTATCCACTATCCCATTATAGTCACCCACAATGCATATATTCCTATAGCCTGTCATAATTATCTTTTCATGTAATTTCTTATAGTATTCCCCCTGGTTTTTGTTAGGCACATAAGTAACTACCAACAGAATTAGTGTATGCCCTCTCTTTATTTCCATCATTAAAGTTCTTCCTTTTGGATCCATATAAATTTGGGTAGCCTTTATTCCTTCCTTAATATATATCACCACCTCTTTCTTCTTCTTCTCTGCCAATGCTAAGTTTCCCTAGTTTATTGTATTCCAAGTATTTTTCATCCTGCTTTCGAATGTGTACCTCCTGGAGGCATACTATGTCTGCTTTTTGTTTAATTAACATTGTGAATATTTGTCTTCTTTTTGCCACTGCATTTAGTCCATTAACATTTATTGATATGAGTTTCAAATCTTCCATTCTTTTGTCTATCTACCGGGTGTTAGTATCTATTAGCCCTTGTAACTCTTTGGATTCTTGTTTTACTATCTCTTATTTCTTGGCTTTTTTTTCCTTCCTTGTTTCTCTTTTCCCAGACTCCTCCTTTAGTTTCCTGATGTTGTGTCACTTCTTCTTCTTGGCTTATGGTCTCCACCTCCTCCTTACTACTCTGCTCCTCTTCGTTTCACATCAATTGGTCAAAAAAATCTTATGCCATCAGTAAGCTATTGATTTTTATCTTCTTACCTTGCCATGAGACAAGCATCCCTTCCGGGAATATCCACCTAAACATAATGTTTTGTTTATTCAATTGTAGAGCCAGGAAATGATAGTCCTTACATTGTTCTCGAACCCTTCTGGGAACTTGTTTCAGTGTGATAATTTCCTTCTCCTTATAAATCATAGGTTCTTCTCGGGTAATGTTATAAAATATATCCCAGATCCTCTTTTGGACAAATCTAATATGGACCTCTCTGGGTAGTTTATGGCATCTAGCATAGTTCCTTTGGATTCGATATATTTCATCCATTTCATTCATAATTTCTTGTTTGTCCCTCTGTAAAGATTCTGCTATGATTTCTGCTATTATCTGTACTAGATCTTCATCTTTTTCCTCTATCACATTTTGAAATCTCAGATAGAATGATGCCCAGTCCATTTCTAACTGGATTACTGAGTCTTCAAGTCTTTATTTAATGCCATCGTTTTCTGATCTACCAGATCCAAATTTTTTTCGGTTTGTTCAACTTTGGCCTCTACTATTTTTATTTTTTGTTCTGAATTGCTTCCTGGATTGAGTTCATTTTATTATCTAGTTTTTGAATATCAAATTTCATTTCTCCATGGTTATTGGACATAGTTTCTTTCATCTTTACCATTGTTTCCTGAATCAATGTCAGGGTGGTTTGCATTGTTTGCATACTTGGGACCATGTTAGCCTTTTCCATCTTTGATAACCCCTCTGTCGACCATTGGTTTGAAGGGGAAGCCATCATTATTGTTGGGTTTGATGCCGTTTTTTCCCCCCTGCTTTTAAGGTTGCTGTTGTAAGACTAGTTATCTCGTTCAATATTCTACTTTGCTCTCCCAGTATTTTATAGATGTTTTTCCACACTATCATCCACCAATTACTATCTATTTGTTTATTATTATTATTTTCCTCTCCCCCTTTTTAAACCCTTATTTTTTTAATTATTAAATATTAGTTAATCACCTTCACTATAAGTAGCTAAGAATAACTATCTCTGGTTCTTGATCCAACCTAGCAAATTGTTCAGCATATATAACAATTAACTATCCAAAAATATATAAATGTAAATATACAGATATATATAGTTATACCAATATTCTATGTTAATTAATCAAACTATCTTAAATCAATAAACAAGCCTATATACGTATAGAAATTTGGATCAAGGTTAGAAGTTAGAGTTGGGGTAAATATTGAGAGTCAATTAAATATATATCTCAAATTAATTTTAATTTATAATTATAATTATCAATTTATACAAAGTATGGTATTCAGAGTATCTATAAATATACTTTAACTTTCTATGAAATACAATTTCTATCAATGATGTTACTTAATAAAGTTTGAAATTAATGAAATAATAACAAATATAAGTATATTTAAATCTTAAATATTTAAAGCTACTTAATTAATTTGTTAACCAATTAATCACTAAAGAATTGTGAATATACATTAAGTGCAAAATTCAAACAGCTAATTTTAGAGGAGTGTAGATCTTTATGTCTTCTTACAAGTAAAGAGGTTCCAGCTCTTTACTTCTCCCAAGTCTCTTGTGCCTCAGTTATATATATAGTATTATACCTTTTCTATAGTCTCTTAAGTCAATTTTTCCCCTCCTTCACTTTTATTCCATCTCAATTTCCTTTGGTTCTTTTGTTCAAAAATTCAATTAAAGCGGAGAGTTCTTTCCTTTCTCTTTCCAGCTCGTGCACTCATCCACCTAAGCTTCTTTTACCATCAAGTCGCTCCAATGTCTGTCCTCGCTTCTTCTTCTCCTTTCCTTTCCTGTTGCTGTAATATGCCAAGTCTCTCTTCTCTTTAGCTTTCTCTTTTCCTTCAATTCTCGGTTCTCACCAGATATCCACTGTCTTGCCGAAACACCGCTATCTTAAACACTCTTCCTCCTCATCACCACCTTAATGGTTGAATGTATTGTGCTGACTCATTACTCCTGCCAAATCGCTGCTTGCTCTCTCCACTGGAGATCTTTTAAACCATAAGAAGCAGGACTCACTCTTCAAAATGATTGTTAACTTTGCGGTTTCAGAGTAATCAATCACTTTAAAATGACACTGTCTGCTGTAAAAATCTTCTCCTCCCTGTACTCACTGGCTTATCGCAGCCTCAGGTCCACCATAGCAAGCTATCAGACACTTTCACGTTGATTTGACAGGGGTGTCCATTCATGCAATGAGTGATCGCCCTTCACTTCGCCACACTCCAGACTTCCCTTCTAGTCTGCAATGCCCTCCAGGCTTTTTGTGCCCCGAAGGGTCCCCAAAATGTGAAAAATTCAGGGTTTGAGAACAGAGACTGTTCTTCTTCCCCCGCACTGCTGCGACACTGCCACTGGAAGTTGAAAAGAATTTTCTAATAAACTGAAAAAAAAATTAAAATTGAAGATTTAAAAATTGGGAAAAAATAAAATTAAAAATTATTATTTAAGAGTTGAAAAAAGGCTAAAATATGAACGAAAAAATTGAAAAAAATTAAAAAATTTGAAAAGGGATTTTTCTTAAAAAAAAGAAATGCAGACATTTTAAAAATTTAAGAATTTATAAGAGTTCTTGGCCCTTTATAAAGTAATATGTACTTCTTTTTTATTGGAAGTCTCAGGCTATTTTTTAGGAGATACTTTGCTCTACTCCCTGCCTTGAAAATTTATCCCTGTCCACAAGAGTTTTGTATTTCAAAACATTTTGAAAGCGACTTTAAAAATATTGTAAAAAAAATATTGCAGTCTCTGTCTATTTGTAATCCACACAAGAAGGTAGAATGATAATTGGCAATAAAAGCAGTTCAGGGCAATCTAGGTAATTTACCATCTAGGTAATAAAAAAGTACAACACTGCTGTAAAACTTTACAATAGTTGTAAACAACTTTCTAAAATGTTCAGTCAGTTTTCTCAGGATCATTCAATATAAAGACTGGAATCCTTACAAATCCTTATAAATATGCAGAGAGATAAAGAAAAAGAAAACAGATCTGCACTTCATTTATCAGAGAAAGAGAGTGAGGAAAAAAATATTCATGCAATGAGATCTGTATTCACTTTGCAATTATGTTTATATAAGCATGCTCTGTTAATGGTAAAAAGAACTATGCAGTCAATATTGAAGAAAAACAGTTCAGTCTATATAAAGAAAATTTTCTCGATGCTAAAAAACTTTGTCAATTCTGGTATTCTCTCAATGTCATCAGGAGAACAAAGGAACAAAGGAACTGCAGTCTGATTACGCTACAAAGCAGAACTCACCAGAATCAACTTTGCATCCAAATAAATGATTGATTTCCAAGATTTTTCTTCTTTCCAAAGTCCAGCCTTTTGCTCCATTCACTTTTCCCCCCCTGTGGTTGCAATTCTGTGCATGTTTGGGGTTTTGTTTTGTTTTTTTGGTTTTTAATTAGATTATTCAGCAGAGCCCCACTTCTGCATGTCGCTCTCCAAAGGTTCTCGCTATATTAAAGTCTTGATCTTAATATATTTTTGTTTTACATTCTTTATTTAAGGAGCTATTTCCCGACCACAAGATGGCAGAAGAAGATAAAATTTATCTAAAAGAGAACAACTAATATCCTGAGAGCTCTGTTATAATTTTACTATCACTATAATATTTCTCCTTTTAGCTATTTGCAATGCTATTAAAATAAGTCTCACCCTCTATTTGTTGTGAAATTATTTAATATATTATTTTAAAGCAATTACACATATTTTCAATATGCTATTGTTAGTGTTCTGAAATGTTAGAAAAACAACAGGTTATTTATATTAATATCTAAGGATGACATAATTTTTAAAGAATTCAAAAGTGGAACCTATCAACTATTCCTATCAATAACAATAAAATCTAAACCCACAGGTATATGTATACTTAATGGGAGAGGGGGATTTATCTTAATTTATTGCCTTAGCAGAAGACAATAATTAAGCAAGCTTACCTTGAAAAACGTTAAACAAGAGTTTAGGCCTGATGAATGTTGGGAGGAAGGAGTGCCAGGAAATACCAAGATGTAGGCAAGACTGGAAAACTGAGAAAACAATGAACTAAAACAGGGGTGGGTTCTAAAATTTTTTACTACTGGTTCTGTGGGCATAGCTTATTTTGTGGGCATGGCTTGGAGGTCATGTGACTGGGTGGGCGTGGCTAGCTGGTCATGTGACCAGGTGGCCATGTCTATGTGTATAGGGACTACTCAGAGGACTGAAAAAAGTCATTTCTGACAGGTCCTCGCACTTTTGACTGATCCTCACACTTATGACCATCCTCACATTTATGTCCGTGCAGCATTCTTAACAACTGTGTCACTCATTTCACAACTGCTTCTCTTCATCATGGTGACAAATAGGGCAAAAACGTAAAATGTGAGGACAGTCTTAAGTTCGAGAACTGGTCAAAAGTGTGAGGACCAGTCAAAAATAACTTTTTCAGCCCTCTGAGTAGTCCATATGCACAAAAGAATACAGCAATAGAGAGGGATGAAGGAAGGAGAAGAGAGATGGAAGAAGGAAGGAGAGAGAGGGAAGGAAGAGAAGGGAGGAAGGAAGGGAAGGGAAATTAGAGTAGGAGTGAGGGGAAGAGAGGGAGGAAGAGAGGAGGAGAAGGAGAAAGGAAGAGGAAGTAGGGAGGAGAAGAAGGGGGGGAAGAGAAAGTAAGAAGGAAAGAAAAGAGAGGGGTGGTAGGTTTGAGGAGAAAGATTGCTGTACAATAAAAAAGATGAAAGGGAAGAAAGCCAACCCCAAACAAATATAAAGATATTAAGATAAAGAATGAATTGTTAAACTTTAAAGAATAAAAGAGAACAAATATGAATAAATAGCAATAATTAGAAACACACATACAAACATACAATGTATTTTCTTTGAACAGAGTATTTGGCCGGTTCACAAATTTAAACAGTGTTTAGTCATTTCAATTAAATTTACAATTTCTATATTTCCTTTTTGCCATATTTATTCCTCATCTGTCTTTTTAAAAAACCAATATTACCCTTCATCCTCATCTCTAATCTTAATCAAATTCAATTTTTCCCTTCTATTCTATATTATACCCCTTCCCATTGTCATCTATTTTTATATCCATCCTCACATTGGTTAATTATGTAATATTACAGTTGTTTAATACAAATTCAACATTTTAATATAAATCAATTAGTTATATAACTATCTTTTTTGTATATTAATCAATATGAACATGAATATTCCAATTATTTCCATGCAATCCAATTTCTTACAAATCAATTAATTATATTTACCAATAATAATAAACCAAATAATTTCCCCCATATATTCCTCCAAACCACAACTTAACCATTTCTGCTTTCAACAGAATATACTGTACAATTAATAGTATCTCAATTATTACAATTCCCTAGTTAAATAGAGCTTTTTTTCTTTTGTGTTTTAAAATCTTGAACTCTCCTCTTTTGCTCTAAATTTCCCATTGTTTGCACCTACCTTTTTTGGTGAGGAAAAAGAAAAAGAAAACTCACTCTGCCTCATTTTGTCATGTTGCAGCAAAGACCCTGCTTTACTTTCAGTTTTGCTTTTTCAGCATAGCTAGGGGGAAAAAAATCTGTTCCAGCACTCTTTGTAGCTAGCAACAGAGCCCTGCGCAAAACAGCTGAGAGCAAATCAGCTGAAAGTCGGGAGGCCGATCTAATCAACTCGTGCTAATTAACCTATGCTGAAGCTGAAAGGGGCTGTTTTTTCTTGCTGTTTGCTTGCAAGGAGGTAACTGCTGCAAGGCACAGGCCAAAGGTTGGGGGCCACCCTCCTTGCCATTTAGCCCCCCGTATCGCCCCCTTTTGCCTCTAGCGCCCCTCTGCCACCCCCTTGCCTCTTACCGCCCCCCTAAGGCATCCCACCGCCCACTTTGGCAACCACTGGCTTAACTACTTAACAACCAGTTCTACCGAAGTAGAATCCCACCACTGGGTCTACCCATTTATTTTTGCAGGCACCGGTCTACTCATTTGTTTTCTTTTAACACTGATCAGCTGTAGGGCGGCCCTTTGAAGTCCCGCAGCAAGAGTTTAAACAGTTTTTTTCCCTCTAGCCATCATCTGGGACTCAGGAGGCAGCAATAGATTGGGAGTGGGCAGGGTAAGCGAATGGCGACCGGACCGGGAACCGGTTTCGGGGCATAGCCAGCCAATCTTATTACCGGTTCTCAGAACTATTAAAATTTTTTACTATGGTTCTTGCGAACCGGTGCGAACCGGTGCAAACCACCACTGAACTAAAACAATGGCAAACTATTATATTGTTCTAAGATAGCTACATGGTGTTCATAAAACCCCCAAGAGCTAGCTTGATGTGAAGGTGACATGATATGACTTAATTTACTACAGATGAATTTTGTGTGGATGGCTTTTCTCTAATTTGATTGAATTGTTGACTGTAACCAATGACAATGTTTTCTTTTTCCTAACCAGTTTATCAAAGTTCCTGCAAGATTAATGCATAGTTTATGGACTTAAACAATTAAAAAAAATTAAAAGCAACTGGTTTTCAAATTTACATTCTTGCGAAGTGATGCACTCAGTGCTTTGTAGAACTGTAGTACAAGTATGTTTTTAGGCAGAAAAACAATGATTCATACATTGTTGGTAGCAAAGAGAAACTGACTGGAAATGCATTTTAATGTAAGAATGAGAGGAGAGGAAAATTAAAGACCTAAACTGGCTTTCCCCTATATTTTGCAGCCTTCCCAGAATTAAAAAAAATAAAAATGTTCAAGATTTAGTCATACCTACATTGGCTTTGTTGGACTAACTAATGAAGGATAGCTGATGAAAGTAAAGGTGAATTAATATGCCATTACAGGAAATGCAGTTATTTCATTTATTATTCTGGAACCTAAACAGGTAGTCCTCAACTCAAAGCCACAATTGGGACCAGAATTTCTGTTGCTAGCCAAGGCAGTTGTTAAGTAAGTCATGCCTGATTTTATGACTTTTTTTTGCCAATGGTTGTTAAGTGAATCACTCCAGTTGCTAAGTGAGTCATGTGGTCATTAAACAAATCTGGCTTCCCCCATTGGCTATGCTTGCTGGAAGCCAGCTGGAAAGGTCACGAATGGTGATCTTTTGATTCAGAGCTGCTGTGACCATTGTAAATATGTGTCGGTTGCCAAGCATCCAAATTTTGATCATGTGATCCTGGGAATGCTGTGATGGTCATAACTTTGATCACCAGAATTAAGTCATTTTTTTTCAGTGCCACTTTAACTTCAAACAGTTGCTACATGAATGGTTGTAAGTCAAGGACTACCTGTATTTGGATTTTTGTAAATTATACAAAAATAAAAATTACCCTTCCTCAAGGCTCTCAAATTCTGCTTGGCATGGCGATGCAGCTCCTCTACACATGCTGGTCTGGTGGAAGGAAGGAAAATGTTTCTCTCCTGATGCCAAGGGGCATGATAATACACATTCAGTTTGCTTTCTGCATCCAGGTTTGAGACAGCTGTAGAAACAAATGAAGAAGATACTTAAAGAGATTCCCAGTAATGGCCCAATCCTAGGCAGCGACAGATGTTTCTTTATCAGGGCGCAAAGAAAAAATATATGCTGCAAACTCCGCTTAGGCGTCAGGAAGGGCATCCAGCCAGTAAATGCTAAGCTCCATTCAGTCACCCCAACTCCACTCCCATAAAAGTTATTATAGGGTCATAAAAATAAAAACAAATATGTGTGTGTGTGTATTTTGCAAATCTGAATTTTAAAGAAACTCAGCTTAAGTAAACTATGAATATAACAGAAGGAGAAACTAAGCAAAACATAACAAATATTACATTATCTTTGGTTATTATTTATGTATACAGTGCCATAATTTTATATTATGAATCTGATAAATCACCCAATTTTATTTTCAATTCATTATTTCACCAGTTAAATATATTTTATAGTTTGTAAACTGAACAAGTTTCCTAGAATATATTTCTACCATTCACCAGTGATCTCATTCATTCATGGTTCTTCATCATATTCTTCCATAATTGTATTCTTTTCATGATTCTCTTTAGAGATAGTATGGTGTTACATCTTCATGAATAAGAACCATTCCAAGAATGGAATGCCATTCCATTGTCAGAATACAAAACCAAGGCTTACAAGGTCTAGCAATGAGTGAATTTATTAATCAATAAACATAATGTTGCTGATGTTGCAGAAATTGTGGAACTCTGACCATTTGGGGCTGGCTACATTGGCAGGACAAGGGGATGTACATGCATCATAACACAACTGGAACAAATTAATGCAAAATATGGACTTAGTGGGAGGCATAGGTTAGATTAGGATAATTCATTTTGTGACTGAATTTAGACAAACTCCAAAGAAAACGTAAATAAAATGTGAAAAAAATATGATTGGAATTTGTAAATCAGATTTCCAATCGGAAACTGATACAAGCATGCTATCTCACGCATATTCTGCATAGAATAATATAGTGGCCATATGTCTAGAAATCTATAATGGGTGAATGTTGTAGGTGGCCAAAAATATTACCATATATATATTACCATATATAAGACACATGAATACCAAGCAACATAGACTGAATTAATACACTAATTAATATGTTTCAGAGAAGCCCTAATCACATTAGACTTTTGTAGAAATGCATGACACAGCCAAGTAGAAAGACTATTGCTGTAGACTAGTACTGTTAAAAAATGTTTATTGTTATGTAATTTGAAAATAAAAAAGAAAATTGAAAAAAAAGAAAGAAAGACTATTGCTAAGCAATCAGGACTTTTAAGATCCCTAACATTAAATTATCCCCAACAATATCATTTTATTCAGTCCCTAACGTAATAAAAATTAATAAAATAGGCCAGGTGAACCTAAATATGGAATCAGAAATAAGTATTTCGTTAAGGGAAACAAGGAGCATTTTGGGAAAAAGGTGTGACAATAACACTAGTTAAGATTAAAGAATAATCAATAAAGTTTTCTAACAATATATAAAGAGAGGAGTAGTTATATTGGAGCATGAGATGATTCTTTGGTGCCTGGAAGATTTGAAGATAGTTTCTTGGGATTGTCAAAATGTTCCAAATTATCTACAAGTAGTCCTCGATTTATAATCATAATGGAACCTGCCCATTAAAGTTGCCAATGGTGATGGCTGTTAAATGAAATGGACTTGCTTAATGATCCCCATCCCTACTCTCCCTAATGCAACTGTGAAACAAAGGTGTGGGTTGTTAAATAGAGCATGGGGTGCCTTGAGGATGAGGGAGGCTCTAGGACACCAGTTTGCTCTAGTGGTTAAGGCACTAGGCTAGAGACTGGGAGGCCGTAAATTCAAATTCTGCCTTAGCTGTGAAAGCCAGCTTGGTGACCTCGGGCCAATCACTCTCTCTCAGCCCAACCCACCTCACAGGCTTTTTATTATGGGAAAAATAGGAGGAGAGAGGAGTACAGGTAGTCCTCAATTTACAACTGTTCATTTAGTAACCATTTAAAGTTACAACAGCACTGAAGAAAAGTGACATGACCATTTTTCATACTTACAACCATAGCAGCAACTCCGTGGTCATATGATCAAAATGTAGATGCTTGACAACTGACTCATATTTTGCAGTTTCCTGGGGTTATGTGATCATTTTTTGTGACCTTCTGACAAGTAAAGTTAATGGGGAAGCAAGATTCACTTCACAACCTTGCTATGAACTTAACAATTACAGTGATTCACTTAACTGTGGCAACAAAAGTTGTAAAATGGGGCAAAACTCACTTAACAAGTATCTTGCTTAGCAATAGAAATTTTGGGCTCAATTGTGGTCATAAGTTCAGGACTGACTGTATTAAGTATGTTCACTTCCATGAGTTATTTGTAAAAATAATAAAGGTGAGATACAAGTAGATAAATACAATTTTTATTTTGGAAATCAGGTTTTTGGTCTTCCAAAAGTCTTTTGTTGTTCCAAGCATCTATGTTCCAAATGTGCTTTTCAAAAGGCAACTGAAAAGCACCTTTGGGATAATCATGCTCTGGATGATTAAGAATCTCCATAGACATCTAAGCATCTATGTATTGCATCAGCAAACTGTGCATGAAATATAACAGAAAGCCTAAATCAAGTACCTGACTTTTTTTTTTAAATTACATTTATTGTGCCTCATACAAAGGACAGATGTATCATATCAACCAAACTCTGAGGTCGACAATTTTTCCTGAATGGATGACATTGAGCATTTTCTATCCTAAATTCCTATCCTAAGCCATACAGATATAACTGTCTGGTTATATAAGTGTTGGTGTAAATCAAATTATCACACACCAATTGCTTATTTATATGTCTACACTGCCCAACTTGAAAATGACTCTGGACACTTCACAGGATTAAAAGATACAACTATACAATAAACAAAACCACACAATATTCTATAAAACATAATTGACATATGAGAGAACTACAAAACTTAAAATATCTCAACATCATTTAATAGATGAGTATTACATTTTGATTATATGAATAGAAATCTGGCATATTGAATAAATACCAGTGTTGTTAAAAACTCTTTTAAAAATGGTTTAGAAAACTGTGCCAGCCATTGACTTGTTATTGTTTCCATTTCCCTAACACTCTCATGATTCAATACAGATAGGTTAATGTAAAATAAACAGCATGGTATGTTTTAAAAATAATATATGGTTAGATCTTGATAGGACTTATGCACCCATTTATGCATGATGGCCAAACCCAAGTACTTCAAAACAGTAATAGTACATACCTATTTCTTAATTAGGAGCATTGGTGAAGGTTTTGTTAAAAAAATTCCAGTCACTAAATACTAATTTAAAAAAGTATAAACAACAACAACTTTTAAAGTTAGATGAGGATAAATTGTAACAAGAGGAAAAGAAATTGAATCCATAGCCAGAGAAAAATAGACTGATGGGCAGAAACTGAACTGGAGACCCTGTTTTGCACATGGAGAGTTTTAGATTTAACTTGTATGGTCTCTTAAAGGGGCTGAGAACAATTCTTATTTGAAATCATGGATGACTGTTTCCCATCAGTGTCAATAAAACTCAAGTAACAACCCCTTATAGGCTTTTTGCATAAAAAATGAACATAAAAAATGAGCCCCTTTAGAAGACCATAGGAGTTAAATTTTGATGATTAGGAAGGCTAGAAAGAAGAGAAACAAGATGTAAGCTTAGAAAGAGAAGTTAAAATGTAATTGTACTTAGAGCTGCTGCAAAGATCAGAAGCCACTTCTTTATATCTTTTTATACTTTTTTACTACATTATTTACTATTCCAGTTTTTCTTTTTTACCTTCCTGTTACCTTTTGTTTTGTTTTGCATTTCTTTTATTTCTCCTGTTTTCTTTCTCCTTTCTTGTTCTACTTTGCACTGGTTCTTATTATTGTTGTTAAGACTCTTAATAAAAAATAGGTATACCTAAAAAGTACTTAAGTAGTAGATGGATACAGGTAATCCTCTTATGACCAGTTGCTTAGCAATCATTTGAAGTTATGACAGATCCACCCAAAGCTTTCTTATGATCCAATTTCAAAGTTATGGCAGCTATGTTGCCTCCATGGTTGTTTACCCTTATGACTGATTTCAGGGATGATGCAACCCCTCCCCCCCACTTATGTCTCCCACCCATCCCATCGGGGCACACTGATCTTTGGCCTGCTCACAACCCACCACTCAACCACCTAAGGGAGGCTAAAGTTTGGCAGCAGAAGCTACCAGGAAGTTGGGGTGGGGGTGAAAACTCATTATCATTTAACCTTTTCTTTCTCTTTCCCTCTCTCATATACATAGACACAGAAGGAAGGACACAAGGTAGTAAGCCCTTTACTATGAATCAACTCATTGGACAATTTGACAACCAGGAATTTATTGTATAATCTCAGGGAAATGTGTAATTTCTTTTTTCAGTTTCACATGTAATAAGGAAACAATAAAAAGAATGCAATAACAATTTTTTTGGTGTTCAATAGCTGCCAAACAAATAATAAAATCATTCTAATAAAAATGATACAATATTTTATGGAACTTTGAAGTGCTACAATATTCAGTATGATCTGTAAGATAATCTTCTTACAAAATCCCACACCAGGGATCCTACTGAATCTACTTACTATTGTGGCTCCGTCCTCCGAGCCTATCTTATCGGAGGAAGAAAGCTCCGAACATGAAGGAGAGGAGACGGCCAGGCCTCCCTCTCCAGGACCCTCCTCTCTGGCAATGCCTCAGGTGTCTCCCGAAGGAGAAGAGATTGGCCAGGAGCCAGGTGTTTCCGAGCCGTTGGATAGTGACGAAGAAACATTGTGGTTGGACCCACGCCAGCGTCGGAGAGACAAGCGTGCGCAGCAGAAAAGGAGGCGTGCCAGAGATTAAGCTGAGTCACGGGACCACACCCCACAGGCTATAAAAGGGAGTGTGGTGGCCATTCGGACTCTGTGATGGACAAAGCTAATCTCTGGTGAGGCACTTTGCACCTTCGGACACAACGCCTATTTGCTGTGGATTTAATTACAAACTGGACTATTCAAACTGTGTGTATTTTTGTCTATGTTATCGGATTAAAAGTTCTTGGCAGGCAGCCATGGAGTTGCTGCCAAGTTCCTTATCACTGACGTTGAGTGTTTGAAAAGTTTATTTAACCCTTGGCTGGCTGGTTGGGTGTGTGCGTGGTACGGGGACAGAACACTTATTGTTTAAGACATGGCTTCTTATTGAAGCATTGGGATCTGAATGTTACAGAAGCCTAATATGTATGTGTGTATATTGTGAGCACAGTATATCGTATGATTGCTCCTTATTTTCTTCTTCTTTTTTCATTGGATTATTTCCAACGATATCTTAAATTTCTTTTGGGAAGGATTTTAATAATATTTATTGCAAACTGGTTGGTAACCATCCAGATTTATTTATTTAATTAATTTTTTATCCTGCCTTTATTATTTTATAAGTAATAAACTTTATAGATAACTCAAGGCAGTGAACATTCATAATCTCCTTCCTCCTATTTTCCCCATAACAATAACCTTGTGAGGTGGGTTGGACTGAGAGAGAATGACTGGCCCAAAGTCACCCAGTTGACTTTCATGTCTAAGACTGGACTGAAACTCACAGACTCCTGGTTTCTACACCAGCACCTTAGCCACTACACCAAACTGATATTTAAATTGAGTGCATCATTTTGTCTTATATAAGTAAACAAACAAACTGAGATGTTGGGCCATCTTGCTAATGCATTTTCACTTTGAATCACCTATCAAGGAGCTAGTTCTGTACCATCATTTACATATAAGTACACAAACACAGTATGCATACCATTGTCTGCCATAACCTTTCTATACTGAAAACTTCTCTTGATTGCAACTTATGATTTTTTTTAAAATGGAGGAGCCAAAATGGCAACATAAACCTGTTTATTTACAAAACATATCCCAGAAAGTTCAATTCCTCAGAAGCTCCATCATAAGCCTTTTCTGAAAACAAATAGACAAAAAAAAAAAAAATCAACCCTTCTCCTGCTTTCATTTTTATTCCATGTCCTACATTGCTTAAAGAAATAAAGGTTTCAGATGGAACAGCAGAACTCTCAAATAGGCAGCTAAACACAGAAAAGAAATGTTGAGTCACTTCCCAAAGTAATTGTGCTTTGCTAATCACCAAGCAAGAATTAGCTTTTCAACTACAAGTGCACTAAAAAACTAACAGAGTTGGAAGGGACTTTGTAGGTCATCTAGTCCAACCCCCTGCCCAAGCAGGAGACCCTACACAATTTCTGACAAATGTCATTCCAGTCTCTTCTTGAAAGCCTCCAGTGATGAAGCTCCCACAACTTCTGAAGGCAAGCTGTTCCATTGGTTGATTGTTCTCACTGTCAGAAAATTTCTCCTTTCTAGGTTGAATCTCACCTTGATCAGTTTCCATCCATTACCTTATTCCTTGTCTGCGCCAACTCAGAAAGCTCAAACTGTCCAAGGAGCTGCTGATACAGTTCTACAGAGGAATTACTGAGTCTGTCATCTGGACTTCTATAAATGTCTGGTTTGGTTCTGCAACCCAACAAGACAGACACCGACTTCAGAGGATAATTAGAACTGCAGAAAAAACAATTGCTACCAACCTACCTTCCCTTGAGGAATTGTATACTGCACAAGTCAAAAAGAGGGCTGTGAAAATATTTACAGACCCCTTGCATCCTGGACATAAACTGTTTCAACTCCTACCCTCAAAACGACACTATTGAGCGCTGCACACCAGAACAACTAAACACAAGAACAGCTTTTTCCCGAACTCCATCACTTTGCTATACAAATAATTCCCTCAACACTGTCAAACTATTTATTAAGTCTGCACTACTATTAATCTTCTCATCGTTCCCACCACCCATCTCCTTCCACTTATAACTGTATGACTGTAACTTTGTTGCTTGGATCCTTACGATTTATAGTGATATTGTTTCCTGATTGCATATTTGTACCCTATGACTATCATTAAGTGTTGCACCTTATGATTCTTGATGAACATATCATTTCTTTTATGTACACTGAGAGCATATGCACCAAGACAAATTCCTTGTGTGTCCAATCACACTTGGCCAATAAAAAATTCTATTCTATTCTATTCTATTCTATTCTATTCTATTCTATTCTATTCTATTCTATTCTATTCTATTCTATTCTATTCTAAAGGTGTTTTGGAAAATAACTTGACTCTCTCCTCTCTATGGCAGCCCCTCAAATATTGGAACACTTCTATCATGTCTCCCCTGGACCGTCTCTTCACTAGACTAGCCATGCAGAGTATTTGCAACCGTTCATCGTATGTTTTAGCCTCTAGTCCCCTAATAATCCTGGTTGCTCTTCTCTGCACTTTTTCTCGAATCTCAATGTCTATTTTATAGTGTGGTGATCAAAACTGGAAACAGTGTTCTAGATGTGGTTTTACTAAGGCTTTATAGAGTGGTATTAGTACCTCACTTGATCTCATTGTATTCCTCTTATGCAATGCAACTTAGAATTACATTGGCTTTTTTGGTTCATATTTAGCTGATTGTCCACTAAGACTCCAAGATCCCTCTCACAGTCACTGCTATTAAGCCTGGTTTCCCCCTGTTTATAGGTGTGCTTTTGGTTTTTCTTATCTAAACATAAGACTTTACTTTTCTCTACATTTAGTTTCATTTTGTTAGATAGGACCCAGTGTTCAAGTCTGTCAAGATCCATCTGGATCTTGAACCTATCATCTAGGGTGTTGGCTATTCATGCCAGGTTAGTATCATCTGCAAATTTGGTAAGTTCCCCTTCTATTCTCTCATCTAAATTGTTTATGAAAATATTGAAGAATCCTGGGCCTAACCTTGTGGTACCGCACTGTTTACTTCCCTCCATGTAGATATAATACCATTAAGGACTACTTGTTGAGTATGGTTTGTCAGCCAGTTACATCTGATGGTGGTGCTATCTATCCCGCTTTTTTCTAGCTTACCAAGAAGTAGGTTGGGTCCAATGATAGAATGCCTTGCTGAAGTCTAAATTTATTATGTTCACAGTATTTTGCTGGGCTAATTGCTATATTGAAGAATGAAATAAGATTGGTATGGCATGATCTGTTTTTAACAAACCCGTGCTGACTTCTAGTTATTACTTTACTTGTTTTATACTTTACTTTACTATGTACAATATGTGTGTGATATACACCTGAATTCACATACCATTGAATATCATACACATACCTACAAGCACATACAGAATTTCTCTAAGAAAAAACTTCTGTTACTCACTGATTCTAATGCATCAGGACAGGGCAGAGTGTGAAATACTGCTACAGGCTTATCTATTAATATACATGTGAAATAATCAATAATGCATGTGCTGCACTATTCACTCCATGAGCCTTGTTCTGATACATGTAGAAGCAAATCTGTCTAGCAAAATGGCTTAATAAGCAAAACAGGAAAATTGTCTAAAAGAACTCCAGCATAATACCCAGGGCTGCTGAAGACATGTGACCTACCAAAGATTTTTAGGCTTGCATGCGGAAAAATTGCACCATTTCATGCTTCCTCCTCATCAAAAGCTAGAGTAAATGAACTCAAGTTCACCTATACTTTCATCTGCTTTATATTCTGCCATGAACTTTCCCATCCTTCTTTTTTCTAGAAGGAATTGGAGGCTGCCATTTTAAATGGCAGGTTTTCGGTTTATTATATAGGAGAGCCAAAAAAACCACACTGCTCTGGGAAGAGACTTTGATCACTCTGAGGAACTGAAAGCCACTTTTCTTAGATCCTGGCTTACTCATAACAACTGCTGAGAGATCAAATAGAAATGCTGGCACAAACAAGGAGCAGGGGAATAATACAATGTTTCCCAAACCTGAGATTCTGAAGAATTTCAGCAAAGTCACTGTAATGTCAGAACTCACTTCAGTTTTATTGGATTGTTGGTAGATAATGAGGCAACCATGTCCCCAAAAAACTATTCTTGCAACAAGATAACTCAGCTGGGAAACTCATTTATAAATCTGAATATTTGCTTGCTTAACGAACTTAATTTATGCACCTTTATGCTAATCCCTTCTTTGCAAAATTGCTGAACTGCTCTAGACATTTATAGATTCATTGTTTAAAACTAAACACTTGTTAACTTGTATTATGATTTCTATCTATTTGATGAATGTTTAAAATCACAAGATTTATCACTGAAACCCTTGATCCATTGGACATGGCAAGGGTTCAAATGTATTAGGTTTCCAGGAGTGTTAGTCTCTGTTCAGAGAACACAGTTGCAAGATTTGACAACAAAGAATATACAGGTAGTCCTCAATTTACAACCACAATTGAGCCCAAAATTTATGTTGCTACTGGTAAGTGAGACATTTGTTAAGTGACTTTTGTCCCATTTTACAACCTCTCTTGCCACAGTTGTTAAGTGAATCATTGCAGTTGTCAAGTTAGTAACATGATTGTTAAGTGAATTTGGCTTCCCTGTTGACTTTGCTTGTCAGAAAGTTGCAAAAGAGGATCACCTGACCCCCAGACAGAGCAACTGTCATAAATATAAACCAGTTGCCAACCATCCAAATTTTGATCACATGACCATGAGGATGCAGCAAAGTTCATAAGTGTGAAAACTTTTCAGTGCCGTTGTAACTTCGAATAGTCACTAAACAAACTGTTATAAATCAAGTATTACCAGGATTGTATTTTTTAAAAATTGCTTTAATGGGAGTTACATGTTACTGAAGTGCTCAAAGTTTCAGTATGGGTTACTCACAAAGCATCATACCATCTCTGTTTTTCCAACTTTTGCATCTGAAGCACTTGCTATTAAGATTAAAAAACCAGCACCCATTCAGTGATCCACATACTTTTTAGCATCCCTGATAAATTAGCACAGTGCTCAGTTATAGCCAACTAAGTATTTTTACCAGAATATCAGCTGTAAAGAACTGGAATAGGACAACCCAATCATTTTTTAACTATTCCATAGCACATCCAGGTCTTACTTAATTTACTGACTAGTCCCTAAGTGTTGCATCTTACTAGGATCATTAAACTCTATAGCAAATAACAAAGCTAATTATTTTGCAGTACTGTGAATATTCAGATGGAGAGTTCTCAAAAACCTATTCCCACTATATAGTGACAGCTCGATTCCTTCTATTATAATAGATTCTTGTCTCTGTCTATCTGTCTGTCTGTCTGTCTGTCTGTCTATCTATCTATCTATCTATCTATCTATCTATCTATCTATCTATCTATCTATCTATCTATCTATCTATCTATCTATCTATCTATCTATCTATCATCTCTATCCTATCTCTATTGAATAAAGCCACTCATCTACCACAACAGGACTCTGAGCACTTTTCTCTCCTCCATGAATTTTCATGCAATACATTTCAACAATTTGTCTACAGAAACTAAAACTTATAACAGCAGATCACACCTATCCCGTGGTATGCTTAACTGAATTTTACATCAAGAAACTACTTCAAGGACAATATCTTGCAATTGATCATTACAGCAGCAAGTACTGAATGGGTGCTGTAGATTAACCAACACAACAGAAGTGTTATATTCCTTCAATTACAATACCTTTCCAGTAAGTGCAATTCATAAACTCCAAAGTAAATTATGAAGGTGTAATTCTCCCTTTCCTGTTCAAAGGTTATTTCAGAGTGAAAAACACAGTATTGTCTATTTGCTTTTAAATATGCTTTGGGATTTCAATAGGGAAGCCAAACCATTTTCTCCTTTATAGCTCTAGCAGTGAGGATTTTAACAGACTTAGATAGAGTCAAAATGGTTTCATTAATTGAACAAAATGATAAAGCACTTCAGATTAGATTAGATTAGATTAGATTAGATTAGATTAGATTAGAATAGAATAGAATAGAATAGAATAGAATAGAATAGAATAGAATAGAATAGAATAGAATAGAATAGAATAGAATAGAATAGAATAGTTGGAAGAGACCTTGGAAGTCTTCTAGTCCAACCCTCTGCTTAGGCAGAAAACCCTACACCACTTCAGACAGATGGTTATCCAATCTCTTCTTAAAAACTTCCAGTGTTGGAGCATTCACAACCTCTGGAGGCAAGTTGTTCCACTTATTAACAATTAATTGTTAATTAATTGTTCTAATTAACTGTCAGGAAAGTTCTCCTTAGTTCTAAGTTGCTTCTCTCCTTGATTAGTTTCCACCCATTGCTTCTTGTCCTACCCTCAGGTGCTTTGGAGAATAGCTTAACTCCCTCTTCTTTGTGTCAGCCCCTGAGATATTGGAACACTGCTATCATGTCACCTCCATTCCTTCTTTTCATCAGACTAGACATACTCAGTTCCAGCAACCATTCTTTATATGTTTTAGCCTCCAGTCCCCTAATCATCTTTGTTGCTCTTCTCTGCACTCTTTCTAGAGTCTCAAAATCTTTTTTATATCGTGGCGACCAAAACTGGATGCATGATTGTGGATCATGGTTCTTGGCTGACCAGTAGAAGACTACTCTGAAATACCACATGGGATAGAAGACTCATGGTGGCACAGTGATTAGAATGCAGTACTGCAGATTAACTCACTGTTCACTCCAAGAGTTTGATTCTGAACAGCTCAAAGTTGACTCAGCCTTCCATTCTTCTGAGGTCAGTAAAATGAGGACCCAGATTGTTGGGGGCAATATGCTGAGTCTGTAAATTGCTTAGAGAGGCCTGGCTTAATAGCAGTAGCTGTGAGAGCAATCTTGGCGTCTTAGTGGACAACCAGCTAAATATGAAGTAGCAGTGTGCAGCGGCAGCCAAAAAAGCCAATGCAATCCTAACCTGCATTAACAGAGGGATACAATCAAGATCAAGTGAGGTACTAATACCACTTTATAAAGTCTTAGTAAAACCACACCTAGAATACTGCATCCAGTTTTGATCACCACACTATAAAAAGATGTTGAGACTCTAGAAAAAGTACAGAGAAGAGTAACCAGAATGATTAGGGGACTGGAGACTAAAACATATGAAAAACAGTTACAGGAACTGGACATGGCTAGTCTAGTGAAGAGAAGGATCAGGAAATATAATAGCAGTGTTCCAATATTTGAGGGGCTGCCACTGAGAGGAGGGGATCAAGCTATTTTCCAAAGCACCTGAAGGTTAGACAAGGAATAATGGAAACTGAATAAGGAGAGATTCAACCTGGAAATAAGGAGAAATTTTGGTTGCCTTTCAATTCAGGAGACTGAAATATCAGCAAGAAATATCTTGCTTCAATCCATTCTTATTTTACACAATTTACAGTCAGCCATAATTGTAATGGTAATAAAATAAAATAAATAATATAAAACATCATTAATCAATAATTGATAAATAATCTTATTATACTTCAGGTCAACATCCAAGTGCCACATCTTTCTTACCACTATAATCTAACCTCTGAAGATATTCCTAAAAGTCCAGACTTAACAATGTTTCAGAAGATGATGACAGGAGCGCTCACTTTCATATCTGGGAGCATGCTACTCTACCCAAAGAAAGCTCATTTCAATATCATTTCACACTGAACATCCCAGTAGGTGGGACCTTTCATAGGTCATCCATGCCTACAGTAATGGCTAAACCAGGGGTCCTCAAACTATGGCCCGCATATGGTCCACCAAAGCCATTAATCCAGCCCGTGCAGGACCATGAGGCTGCCCAGTCCACATTGCCCCACCTGCCCGCCGGCCCCCACCCTTCGGCCGAGCACAGGACTTACGTTCGCAACTGGAACTGGAAGGTAAGACCAACATTTTTGGCCGGCGGAGTGTTAAATGGGCTAAAACAGCCCCATTTTCGCCCTGCAGAGTGCTACTTGAGGGGGGGAGGTGAAAAATGGGGTGCACAGATGCCTCAGGAGGCCAAAAAATGGCCCATTTTAACCCATTTTTGGCTTACAGAGTGCTATTGGAGGCAGGAGAAGTGATCCGTTTTTTACTTTCCCTGCCTCCAGAAGATAGACACAGAGAGAGAGATAGACAGAGAGAGAGAGAGAGAGAGAGAGAGAGAGAGAGAGAGAGAAGACACACACACACACACACACACAGGGAAAGTGAGAGAGCGAGACAGACACAGAGACAGACAGAGAGAGAGGAAGAGATACACAGAGAGAGAGAAAGAGAGAGAGAGAGACAGAAAGAGAGACAGAAGGAGAGAGGGAGGGAAAGAGAGAGAGACAAGACACAGAGAGAGACAGAGAGAGAGCGAAAGAGATAGAAAGACAGAGAGAAAGAAAGACAGATAGACAGACAGAGAGCAAGAGAGAAAGAGAGATAGATACACATGCACTCAGAGATAGACAGAGAGAGAGAAAGAGAGAGACAGAGACAGGGGGGAAAGAGAGAGAGAGACAAGAGACAGAGAGACAGAGAGAGAAAGAGAGAGATGGAGGGAAAGAGAGAGAGACAAGACAGAGAGAGACAGAGAGAGAGAGATAAACCAAGAGACAGAGAGAGAAAGAGAGAAGGAAAGAGAGACACAAGAGACACAGAGAGAGACACACACAGAGAGAGAAAAAGAGAGAGAGAGAGAGAAGGAGACTGAGAGCCCGAGAGAAAGAGAGAAAGAGAGAGAGACAGAGACAGAGAGCAAGAGAGATAGACACACAGATATATATATATATATATAGAAAGAGAAAGAGAGACAGAGACAGAAAGAGAGAGACAAAGAGAGGGGGAAAGAGAGAGACAAGACAGAGAGATAGACAGACAGAGAGGGAGAGAGAGACAGAGAGAGAGGGGGGGAGAGAGAAAGAGAAACAGAGAGAAAGAGAGTGAGTGAGTTAGAGAGCAAGAGAGAGGGACAGAGAGAGAGAGAGCAAGAGAGATAGACAGAGAGAAAGAGGGATAGACACAGAGAGACACACACACAGAAAGAGGAAGAGAGAGAGAAAGACAGAAAGACAGAAAGAGAAAGGAGAGACAGAGAGAGAGACACAAGACATACACACACAGAGAGAGACAGAGACAGAGAGGGAAAGTGAGAGAGAGAGACAGACACAGACACAGAGAAAGAGAGAGACAGAAAGAGAGATAGAAGGAAAGAAGGAGGGAGGGAAAGAGAGACAGAAAGAGATAGAAGGAGAGAGGGAGGGAGGGAAAGAGAGAGACAGCACACAGAGAGACAGAGAGAGAGAAAGAAAGAGAGAGAGAGGGAGGGAGAGAAACAAGACACACACACACACAAACAGAGAGAAAGAGAGAGAGAGAGAGAGAGAGAGAGAAAGAGAGTGAGAGAGAGAAAGAGAAAAACAGATTGAGAAAAACAGAGAGATTCAGAGAGTTTGAAAGAGAGAAAGAGTCAGAGAGAGAGAAAGAGAGAGAGAGAGAGAAAGAGAAAAATTCCAGTTAGCAAGCCTAAATTTGTCCTAAAAATTGTTGGATCTCAAAACACCCATAATATTTCAATATAAAGCTATTCAGTGTCTTAAATTATATTCTAAAATTGCATATCTCCTGTAACATCCATCTAAAAGGTTATGGTCTGAAATGACTTTTTTTTTTTTTGAGACAGCAAATTATCACCAGTGACCAAGTATGAATAATTGATTGCCCATATTTCCATGTTATTGCTTCAATACCACTTCAACTTGTGTCAACCATACCCATAGCACACATGGACCCACGCACACACAAAACATACTTTCTATTTCTGATTATTTTTAGCCACAGGGACAGAAAAAAACAAATTTAAAATATTTCAATCAATGCTAAAATTATCTTAAATAGTAAGAATACCAGTTACAGATAGTATACATGATTCATTTGTTCAGACAAATGAATTCATCTTATGTGGTTATAGGACTACTTTAATATCAAAACAGAGTTATGGTTGCAACATAACTAGTTATTAATGAATCCTTCCAAAACCTATTGCTTTCCAGATGTATTGGAACTAAACGCTGCAGAATTCCCAGTCAAATGACCATTCATTGGTGATTCTAGAAGTTTGCACACCTAACATGTCTAGAGGTCATTTTGCTGGGAAGACTGATTTCATATTTATGACATTTATCCATTATATCTATATTAATGTTTCAATTTGTCATATTGGGCACTCGTAACATAAATTACCTCATTTATGTATGCAACCTGCCAATTATAAATTAAATATATACCAATTCCAAGGAAATTAAAATCTCTTTAGTCGAGATCAGTTTATGCAAGAAAGAAAAAGAATATTACATTACATTATATTATAAGGGTAAAAGATTTCCAGAAACCATTGAGTTTCCTTCCATTTTTAGGCAGATTTGTTGTCATTTAACCAATACACATTCCAATTTCCCTTCCTCCCTTTCTCATTCTTTCTAATACAGGCACCAATGATGACTAAGCATATAGCTGGATGGAATGGTTTTTAGAACCTGCAACTAAATTTAAGTGAATTGACCACTTAAAAATAATTGTTCTCATCTTTCCAGGGCAATTGAAGATAGGAGAACAATTAGGTGGCACCCATTCTGTCTTCCAATGCACCAAAATGTAGACAGAAGAATTCTTTATAGCCACTAAGATTTTTGCAATCACTGCAAAGCCAACCTGCGTCCCAAGCAGATTCACTGATTGCAATGGATTTTGCAGTTTTTCCTGAAATTTTGTAAACTGGAAAGGCAGAGATCTCTCATTTACTGTGTTAGTCACCGGTTTCTTACTTTCCACTGATTTTCATTGCCTGTACATCTTTGCATACTTGAAAAGGGAGGGGGGGGAACCTTTCTTAGATTAACTTCTTACTTGTTGCTGTCATCCTAAATGTTATTACAAGGTTGTCATATATATTCCATCAACCAGCTCTGTGTTTTTGCAGAGCAAGAAGCAAGGGGGAATGTCCCTCAGAAAGAGGGAAAGATATGATTTCTACTAACTCTACCCATATTTTACAGTTTTTGTGCTGCTTATATTATGTAAAAAAAATAAAATAAGACTCATGATGAACAATCAGCAAAAATAGCAGAAATATTAAAATTATATTGTAAATGCCCACCATCTTGGCACAATCATTCCATTCTGTAGGGCATATTTATAATGATCTCAGGAAAAATTCCAAAATGGATATTATTTGGGGGGGAGATGGAGTGTTGGGGGAAGCAAGCATATGAAATACCTTACGAGTGCAGGATGGCCAAAAAGTCTCACCTGTGATGTTTTTTAGTGAAATGAATGTTGGAATTGGGGGAGAGAGAAAGATAACTGAATCGGAAATAAAGAATGAGTATAGTATTAATAACAGATTTTTACCATTCATCTTGCAAAAGATTAGAAATCAGGAAAATGTTTTTTCCTTGTTTATTGATGATACCTTATGTTTTGGGGAAGGAGGTATATCTTCTTCTTTTTTAAAAAAAATACAAAACAGCAAATACAATTCCATTTGTGATGGATTTTCAACTGCAGTTGCTCTTCTTTTCTCTTCTCTTGTTTCTGTCATTTGAAAAGTACAGCTGTGTGCCAAATATCTCTTAGTGGCTGGCAGCTTCTGCATCTCCACACCTTGCCAGCAAGCAGAAATGCTGCATACTAAACTCTTGCAGGCAATGAGAGAATCAGACAGAAAACAGCAACATGCTCCTGCAGCTTCTGCATTCTATTAAGATAAAACTTAAAATACAATGCAAAACATTTTGAAAATTTCCCAAACAACACCATCAAATATTACTTTTAAGAAAGAAAACATGGTATAATATTTGTTTTAATCAGAATAAATAAAGGATTATGCAAGGAGTGATCTATATAGGAAAGAAAATTTATTACCGTTTGGCGAAACTCCTGGTCATTTAAATTCTCCATTCAATTCTTAGAGTCACCCAGAGATTGCAGCTTTTCCTTTTAACTTCACTTCCCAGCTGTGTAAGGAATTAGTTAAAAATGATGTCACGGCTAATCATCTCACTCTCTTTCTTAGTCTTCATTTCATTCACTTGCTAAAAAGGCTGAAGCTGCTACTCTGATCATTCCAAGCTGACCAATAAAATGGGATCATCCAAGTTCCGGCTTCCACCACTTGGCCATACAAGGGCTGATCAGTACTGCATCATAAATGCTTTTCTTCTCAGGCTACTGCAGCACTTCTGCTAAAACTGCACTCTCAAAAGGTCCCAGGATATCCACAGAGCCCTAATTGTTTTAACCTCATTATGAGTCCAACCTTGCAGATAGAACCATCCAACTTTATTGTTAAAAAGGCAAAGGAAATGATCTTTTTCTTGGATTGAGGGGAAGTGTCATCTTTCCCAAATTAAAAGAGTCCCTAGGGTGAGTGGGTTGATTTTTTTAATGCCTTGTTGCATTAAAACTGCAACCCATCTCCCCCCACTTCCTGTCCCACCTTCCTTCTTGGAATATGACATTGTCAGAATATGATTCCAACTCAAAACCAGTAGTGTGTGTGTGGGGGGGGGGTGTTGAGGGGGATTATGAATGGAAGCTATTTGCGGTGAAGTCATGCACTGAATTTGTGATATAGAAATCAGAATCCCTGCAGTTTTACACAAAGATTCAGGCCTGACATAAAGCTGCTGGCATTTTACCACCTTTTCTTGAAGATCAGGACATTGAAGGGGTGGGCTTTTTCAATCAGATTAATGGTTGGTACTGCAAACTGGGCACCCAAACCCCAAATGCTAGCCCTGTGTAAGTTTGTCTACAAATGGATCCTTTCTTGAAGTTGCATCTAATGTTTATTTTTCTGGAGTTGTGTTAAAATTCCAGTTGAAATGTGAAGATATTGCAACAAAACCGCTTGGTCAACAAGAGCAGAAAATAAACCATCTACTAACACACAGCAAGCAATGTTCCACAAGACCCCCCCCTCCCCAATGTTTCATTCTCCAGCATTTCAAAAGACATGTGTAAAAATGATGCTATTTCTAATTCTCTGCAAAATAATTCAGCTATGGGCTCAGTATATAGCCATAACCTCTCAGCAGCAAGGCAGCCATAAAGCAAGGCCTATTAAATAGCTAACCAGCCTGTTTGTGGCCATGGGCATCCCTTCTCCCCTCTCCTCCATACCTGCTTATCTTCTCCTTGGGTAACGCTGGACCTTATATTGAGAATTACCCATCCCTGTTGTTGACACCAGGCAGCACTAAACATCCTTTATAAGACTCAGTTGCATAATGGAAGTCAGCTAGCTACCTGATTCTACCTCATCTTTCATCCATTCTCAGCCTAACTCTAGAAGCAAGAGAGAATCAGAAGCAGCTGCAGCAGCATTAGTGGCAGCAAGGGGGAATTTCAGCATGTATACAGATAACCTCAAGTCTGTGGAAATTGGACTTATGCAATATATATTCCACTCTTCTTTCCTCTAAAGCTATACACCCAAAACAAACACAATAGGGAACTAACAGCTTCCGTAAAAAATTACCCTACATATGTACCTAAAAAAAGAAAAACATAATGAAATAGAGAAGATGGAAAGGATGTAAATCCCAGTTACAAAGTAGGAGATATAAGAAGCATATTCAAGATCAATAAGGGACTCAAATGCCTATATGCTAACACTCAAAGTATAGGCAACAAATAGGGTAAACATGAAATATTAATACATGAAGGGCAGGGGTGAAATCCAGCAGGTTCTGATAGGTTCTGGAGAACTGGTAGAGCAGTTCAGAGAACCGATAGTGGAAATTTTGAGTAGTTTGGAGAACCGGCAAATACCACCTCTGGCTGGCTCCAGAGTGGGATGGGAATGGAGATTTTGCAGTATCCTTTCCCCAGGAGTGGGGAGGGAATAGGGATTTTGCAGTATCCTTCCCCTGCCATGCCCACCAAGCTACACCATGCCCACCAAGCCATGCCCACAGAACTGGTAGTAAAAAAATTTGGATTTCACCACTGATGAAGGCAGATATGATATAGTTGCCATTACTGAAACTTGGTGGGATGAAACTCATGACTGGAATGTACTGATGGAAGGATACAAACTATTCAAAGGAAACAGATCTAACAAAAGAGGAGGTTGTATATAAAAGATCACTATATCTCTACAGAAATACACAAAACCAAGGATGACCATATGGGTCAATATAAAAGGGGAAAAATGACATTGCTATAGGTGTATAATACAGGGCACCTAACCAAGCAAAAGAAATAGATGAACTCTTTGCTAATCAGTTAACAAATGAATGTAGGACACATACCACAGTAGTAATGGAAGACTTTAATTACCCTGATATCAATTGGGAGACAAACTCTGTAGCAAGTGGGAGATTGAAAAGATTCCCAATCAATTTAGCTGACAACTTTGTCATCCAAAAGGTAGAGGGGGGAACTAGAGAAAAAACTATACTGGACCTAATTATTACTAATAGAGAAGAAGTGATAGAGGGAGTTGAAATTGCCAGAACCTTAGGTGAAAGGGACCACGTCATACTGGACTTCAATATAATGCAAGAAAAGGGTCAAGGAAACAGGCGGTCCAATAAAGAGAGAACATGGCAAGGAAGTAACAGGCAGTAGAGAGAAAGCAGAGCTGCTTAACTTATTCTTTACATCAGTCTTCACACAAAAAGAAACTATAGACCAGCCTACCAAAAATGGTAGACTAAAAATAAAAATTAAAATAAGCAAAAAAAATGGTAACAGAGCACTTGTCTGACCTTTGTGACTATAAATCACCAGGATCTTATGAATTACATGCCAGAGTTCTGAAGGAGCTGGCAGATGTTAACTCAGAACCATTGTATCATATCTTTAAAAATCTATCAGATGATTGGAAAAGAGCTGATGTGGTTCCCATCTTCAAAAAAAAAAAGTAGTGGGAGGATGCAGACCCAGGAAACTAGAGACCAACCAACCTAATGTCAATACCTGGGAAGATACTGGAAAAAATTAATCAAAAAACAGATTTGTGAACATCTAGAAAGAAATAGTTATAACTAGTAGCCAACAGAATAGAGTAGAATAGAATAGAATAGAATAGAATAGAATAGAATAGAATAGAATAGAATAGAATAGAATAGAATAGAATAGAATAGAATTTTTTATTGGCCAAGTGTGACTGGACACACAAGGAATTTGTCTTGGTGCATATGCTCTCAGTGTACATAAAATAAATGATACGTTCATCAAGAATCATAAGCTACAACACTTAATGATAGTCATAGGGTACAAATATGCAAACAGGAAACAATATCAATATAAATTGTAAGGATCCAAGCAACAAAGTTATAGTCATACAGTCATAAGTGGAAGGAGATGGGTGGTGGGAACGATGAGAAGATTAATAGTAGTCAGACTTAGTAAATAGTTTTGACAGTGTTGAGGGAATTATTTGTTTAGCAGAGTGATAGCATTCGGGAAAAAACTGTTCTTGTGTCTAGTTATTCTGGTGTGCAGTGCTCTATAGTGTCATTTTGAGGGTAGGAGTTGAAACAGTTTATGTTCAGGATGTGAGGGGTCTTTAAATATTTTCACAGTGCTCTTTTTGACTCGTGCAGTATACAGGTCCCCAATGAAAGGCAGATTGGTAGTAATTGTTTTTTCTGCAGTTCTAATTATCCTCTGAAGTCTGTGTCTGTCTTGTTGGGTTGCCGAGCCAAACCAGACAGTTATAGAAGTGCAGATGACAGACTCAATAATTCCTCTGTAGAACTGTATCAGCAGCTCCTTGGGCAGTTTGAGCTTTCTGAGTTGGTGCAGAAAGAACATTCTTTGTTGTGCTTTTTTGATGACGTTTTTGATATTAGCTGTCAATTTTATATCTTGCGATATGATAGAACCTAGAAATTTGAAGGTCTCTAGGTTGTCTAGTATTGTGAAAAGTGGAAGTATGGAAGGGTTTCTCCTAAAGTCTACCACCATTTCTACAGTTTTAAGTGTGTTCAGTTCCAGATTGTTCTAGTCACATCATGAACATGGCTTTGTTAAAAACAGATCATGCCAAACCAATCTTATTTCAAGAGGTTAAACTAGAAAAATGTGGGATAGACAGCATCACCACCAGACGGATTTGTAACTGGCTGACAAACTATACTCAACAAGTAGTCCTTAATGGTACTACATCTACATGGAGGGAATTAAGCAGTGGGGTACCACAAGGTTCTGTCTTAGGCCCAGTACTCTTCAATATCTTCATAAATGAATTAGATGAGGGAATAGACGGGAAACTTACCAAATTTGCAGATGATACTAAATTGGCAGAAATAGCTAACACCCTAGAAGATAGGCACAAGATCCAGATGGATCTTGACAGACTTGAACACTGGGCCCTATCTAACAAAATGAAATTCAATGTAGAGAAAAGTACACTTAGGCAAGAAAAACTAAAAGTACACATATAGACTGGGTGAAACGAGGCTTAATAACAGTAACTGTGAGAGGGATCTTGGCGTCTTAGTGAACAACCAGCTAAATATGAGCCAGCAGTGGCAGCCAAAAAAGCCAATGCAATTCTAAGTTGCATTAACAGAAGGATACAATCAAGATCAAGTGAGGTACTAATATCACTCTGTAAAACTTTAGTAAGACCACACCTAGAATACTTCATCCAGTTTTGGTCACCACACTATAAAAAAGATGTTGAGAGACTAGAAAAAGTGCAGAGAAGAGCAACCAGTATGATTAGGGGACTAGAGGCTAAAACATACGATGAACGGTTGCAAGTACTCTTCATGGCTAGTATAGTGAAGAGACAGTCCAGGGGAGACATGATAGCATGTTCCAATATTTGAGGGGCTGCCACAGAGAGTAAGGGGTCAAGCTATTTTCCTAGATATCTGAAGACCAGACAAGGAATAATGAACGGAAACTGATCAAGGAGAGATTCAATGTAAAAAGTAGGAGAAATTTTCTGACAGTGAGAACAATCAACCAGTGGAACAGCTTGCCTTCAGAGGTTGTGGGAGCTTTATCACTGGAGGCTTTCAAGAAGAGATTGTACTGCCATTTGTCAGAAATGGTGTAGGGTCTCCTGCTTGGGCAGGAGGTTGTACTAGAAGACCTACAAGGTCCCTTCCAACTCAATCTAATCTAATCTAATCTAATCTAATCTAATCTAATCTAATCTAATCTAATCTAATCTAACTAATCTAATCTAATCTAATCTAATCTAATCTAATCTAATCTAATCTAATCTAATCTAATCTAATCTAATCTAAAACCATACACACACACTCACCCCAAGCTCTGCTGTAATGGTCAACCCAAAGACAAATGTCTACCAAGGGAACTGAGCAAAAGATGCCAAGTCGCGAAAGTGATTTGGAGAAAGCCAGAGTCTATGGGGATGCCCCAGAGAAAGCCCATCATTCTAAAGACAGAGCTGAATGCCTGGGAGATGGGAGCCTTGGTGAAGAAGTTCCAAAACCCCAGTGGTTGCTCACTTTGCAGTGGTGGGATTCAGCTGGTTCGCACTGGTTTGGTAGAACCAGTAGCTAATTTTTTGTGCAGTTCGATGAACTGGCTGAATAGCATGCCTCACCATGCCTGGCCACACCTCACCCCTCCCCTCCCAGCCACTCCTTACCTCACCCGGCGTCTCCTGGATGCTCACCTCTGCTGAGGCTGATATGTCCTACATTGGCTTTGACTGGGTTCCCAGCGCTGGTCGAGGCCGAGGGAGTGATGCCCCATTGGCCGTGGAAAGCAGGTCTCGCTTGGGAATTGGCGGTGGTGGCAGTGGCAGTTTCGGGTCTCCCGAGCAGCTCCTCAAGCAGGGCTTTGCACATCCTCAGGAGCCTTTCCAGCCGCCAAAGACAGTGCCTCTGGGCACCAATGTCACCTCAGGTACTGCGCTCCATGTAGCTTCATTGCCATCACACACACACACCCGTGTCCCCTTCTCTCCCAGTGTCCAGTTTCTGGTTTGGTGGAAGAAATGGGGGCAGCTCAGCCCAGTCTCGTCTCCAGGCTGAGGAGGCTGGGCCGCTGGGAATCGTTTCCCACTTGCCTCTCCCTAGGTGGAGGTGAGCCTGGTGAGAAAAAAAGGCCATCCTTCTACATCCCTCCTTAATTCACCATTGGAGGCTAGAGGATGTGTGTGTTGATTCTCGCGTTCTTCCACCCATCACATTCCTTGCTTTCAAGGTGTTTCGGAGTGTGGACCTTGGTTTCAAGTGCAGACCCTTTCTATTGGCAGACGTTGCAATATGGCCTAAGTTAAGTTTTCCTTTGGTTAGTTTGATCACAGTTTATTCAACTCACTTAATTTAGGAAGCTCGCTGGGCACAGACTGCAATGAAAACTTAGAAATTAATGGTCTGGTTTGAGGTCAATGTGCAGCCCGCGGCTTCTGCCCATGACTACAAGTAGTCCTCGACTTACAACTTCTGGAGGCAGGTTCAATGGCTCCATTGGGGTGGTGTCGCCGAAGCAGGTCCACTTCACTCCTCAGTTGGTGGGGCAGCCACACTCAGCTGAGGGCCACCAGAGGGAGGCGGGGAATCTGAATGAGGGTGGTGTTCCCTGAGAGAAGGAAGCCTTTGACTGCCTCTCACATGAGTAAATGGGATGTTATAAAGCCTCTGTGGCACCCAGAAGCACCAACCTCGCACTCTCCCTTTTCTGCTAGTGGCTGTCCCCTTTTTCACACGGGAAGCAGAAAGCCAACATTAATTTAATAAAAGGTCAATACCTGTTGCATTTCAATAGATTATTGAGTAATCAATTAACGTATAATGTATTATAAGACTATATTGTATTATAAAAACAAGGTATTAATAAATATCTAATCTTTATTTCCTGATTTTTCTGGTTGTTCAGAAAAAATAAAGGCTGGGTTGGGAGTAACACTGGGGGAAAAATGATTTGTTGTTTTTCCTCAATGCTGAGTATTCGTTTAAGCTCCAATCAATACTGTATTAAGACTCTCTAATTGACATTTGATATTACTATCCATACTACATAACTTAGAGGTTTGTGATACAATTTTTCCCAGCCTGGTAATCTCCAGAATTTTTTGGGATAACAATTGCTCAAACTATCGGCAAGCATGGAATTAAAACTTTCTGGAAGTAACTTCTAATATATCTGAAAGTCATAGTTTAGGTAGGGTAATATAATACAATCATTACGAATTTAACTTTTTATTCAGATTATTCTTGTACAGAAGCAGATTTATCTAAATCTCTACTTTTACCTTTTCTTTATGTTTCTGTTTCTTGGGACATTAAACTTGAATAGTGTTCTTTATAAAATAATGGATTTTTTTCTGGTTCTTAAAAGCATTAAAATTATTTTTCTGTAGTTGTTCTAAGTCTCTAATATTACATATTTTTGTTTATTTGTTTGTGCCTTGGAATCATTGATACACCTGGTGATTGCCTGAATTAGTTCATGTAGTTTTCTTGACAAGTTTTTTGGAAGTATTCACCATTGCCTTCTTCCTAGAGCTGAGAGAAAGTGATTGGCCCAAGGCAGTAGTGGGTTTCAATTTCGGCCATTACTGGTTTGCTCGTGGGTGTGCGCGCGCGACACTTCTGCATCGCATGCGCAGAGACGTCCGGGCAGGTGGGTGGAGCCTCCTGTTGCCACTACCGGTTCACCCGATCCTTGGGCCACCACTGGTCCAAGTCATAGACTCCTGGTTTTAGCCTATGCCATTCCTACAATCCACTGTAACTTGAGAGACCAGCTGGAGGTATTAAAAGTTGATGTTCAAAGCTCCTGAATTGTTTTCCTTTGTTTAGCCTGCTTGAAAGAAAATCTGTGACTTTTACTTGAAGTCTTTGGTCAACATTCCATTAAAATTGGTCTTGTTCTTCTTTTGTCAACCTAACACTGTACGTACCAGAAGGAAAAAGTCATCTTCTGCCAAGATCAAATTAGCTGTGCAAACTTCATTTATACATACAGAAATGTTCATTCTACCGTTCCTGGTCATGTTAGCTTTTCTAGGCAGGAAGATTCACTCTTATGCGGGAAAAAGTTATCAAATAGCAGCTTTGGGGTTTGTTTCAGTTATACTGGATATGAAGGTCAGAACATATATGATGCAATAACAATCCCGATTTATAGCATTCACTTGTAAACTGTGTGGGGAGAATACATGGGAGAAAAGATAATTAATGCTCCTCTGCTTTAATGTGCCCCAACCAACACTTTTAAGAAATTCTCTCAGCTTGTTTCTATGTTGATACACAACTAGCCAGCTAGGGGGGGAAATCTTTGGTTTTTTTAGAAAAGTTTATTTTTTTTTTCAAAACACACACACACAAACAAACAATACATTTTTTCTGAACAGAGTATTGGCTGAGTCAAAATTTGTACAGCTTTTAGTTTTCTCCAACACAATTTATATATTTCACTTTTTGCCATAATATTCTTTCTCTCTAATTTTTTATTTTATTTTCCTTCTATTACTTCTGATATATAACCAATATTACCATTTGCCCTAATCATTAATGTTGGTCAATTTTTCTTCCCCCCCACTCTCATTACATTTTTCCAAATTGCAACCATTTAATTTAAAGTCAATTATTTTTTTAAAACCTAATCCTAACTCTAAATCATCTTATTCATATTTTTTCCCAATGCTCCCTTTTCACAAAATAATATAATTTCAAATATTTTCCCAAGATTCTACTATTCCAATTATAGATATTAGTATTCATACAATTTTACATATATAACCCATTTCCTTCCCTTTTCCATTTCTTTCCTTTATCAGCTTATCCAAATATTACAATCAAATATATTACTACAATTCAGTATATAGCATTAAAGTCATTCATTTCTATTTCTCAATTCCAATTGTTTTTTTAAAATAAACCCAATTTTCCATTGCTTTTTCAAATATATATACTATCTACACCTCTTCATAATAAACCATAATCATAATCAGTAATATTGGGGGGGGGAATCTTAAAAGCAGTGGGATTCTAATGACAAACTATAGATTTCATTCTCACCTAGATGCAAGAGAACATATTCTTAATATAACACATGTTACTTCACACATCTCCTTTGGACTAGATATAACAGCATCTGAAAGCCCATCTACAAAGCTCTTTGTGTCAAAGCAAGACTGCAAAGTGGATAAGGGTATCTGAGTTCCACAATATCTGAGATTTGTGTCCAGGAGATACAAATGACTTCAGCTACGAACAAAATGGACATCTTCAGAAACCATCTAGATTGGCAATTGAATCCTCCACTAACATTGACAAAAGTACAGCATTTTCTATTCTGCATAAATAGGATTATGATATACTTACACATTTTTCTCCAAACCCTAACCATCACTGCCCATCCCACTACATTAATGGCTGTTTATGCTGCCCTTTTCAATATCTGCCTAAATGTATAAAATGAACAATTATCTCCTGAAAGGCTCTTCAATATGGAATATAGCTATAGACTAAGACATGAAAATGTCTTCATGCTCTGATTAAGTGATTCTAGAGTTTTCATGACCTTGCAGTCAGTTTTCTGTCAGTTTCTATGGCAATTTCCTTTCCCTTCAAACTCTGCAATCACAGAAGTTCAGTGTGCAGATTAGTAAGGGAGGGGTTAAGCATGTCTAGTTGCATTCTTTCTCCAGTCCCCAACGCGTCTCTCGTTCCCCGGGTTGCACAGATCCTCAGGATCTGGGCCTTCGGCTGATGTTGTGCAATGCCAGGTCCGTGATAAATAAAGCCCCCCTCATTTATGACCTTATTCAAGAGGGGGGAGTGGACCTGGTGAGTATTACGGAGACCTGGTTGGGCATGGAGGGGGGGGTTTCCCCTCATTGAAATGTGCCCACCAGGCTTCCGCGCATTCCATCAGCCGAGGGCTCAAGGTAGGGGCAGGGGGGTGGCGGCTATTATAAAGGAAGGTTTTTGTCCGAGGGAGACCACTGTCCCTCAGATAGCCGGATGTGAGTCCCTCCTTGTGAAGTGGGGCCGTGGGGTGCAGATGGGCTTGCTGATTGCGTACCTGGCTCCCTGCCACGTAGCAGCGGCCCTGCCCGAGCTGCTCAACGTAATAGCTGGGGTGGCGGTGGATACCCCCAGACTTATGGTCATGGGGGATTTCAACCTGCTATCCATCGGTGAAATATCTGAAGCAGCCCGGGTGTTCATGGCCTCCATGATGGCCATGGACCTGACCCAGTTAGTTCAAGGCCCTACTCACATGGGGGGACACACTCTGGATCTGATTTTTGTCTCTGGTCAGTGGTTGAATGATTTAGAAATAGGGGATATAGTCACCAAGCCCTTGTCATGATCAGATCAGTCACTCCTTCAACTAGATTTTCAAGCCGCTATCCTCTGCCACAGGGAGTCGGAACCGACCAGGTGGTTCTGTCCTAGGCACTTGATGGACCCAGATAGATTCCTGATGGAGCTTGGGCCATTCCCTGATGCTCTGGCTCACGACTCGACTGAAGAACTGGTGGCCACCTGGGATAGGGCGGCTGCTGGAGCTTTGGACTGTGTCGTGCCTTTGCGGCCTCTGACCCGGTGCCAATCTCAATTGGCTCCCTGGTTTTCCGAGGAGCTGAGGGAGATGAAGTGCCGGAAAAGACGCCTGGAGAGCAATTGGAGGTCCAGCCACTCCGAATCTGACCGAACACTAGTGAGCTCTCACATTAAGACCTATTTAGTGGCGATAAGAGCGGCAAAATCAAATTATTTTTCCGCTCTTATTGCGTCTGCAGAGAACCGCCCAACAGCCCTGTTTAGGGTGATCTGCTCCCTCCTTCAATTGGGAGCGATGGAGGACCCCTTGCAGGGTAGGGCTGAGGATTTTGTGCAATTCCTGCATGATAAAGTCACTCAGATGCGGGATGGCTTGGACTCCAATTGGGTAGATTCAGATGGGGTGACGGAGGTGGGTCTTGAGAATGTTATCTGGGAGGGGTTTGACCTTGTGACTCCTGAGGACATGGACAGGATTCTGGGTAGGCTTAGCACTGCCACATGTTTATTGGACCTGTGTCCCTCCTGGTTGGTGCTGGCCTCCCGGGCGGTCACACGAGGCTGGCTCCAGGGGATTATTAACGCTTTGTTGAGTGAGGGGTTCTTCCCTCCCTCCCTAAAAGAGGAGGTGGTGAGGCCCCTCCTCAAGAAGCCTTCCCTGGACCCGGCTGTATTAGCGAACTATCGTCCAGTCTCCAACCTTTGCTTTGTGGCGAAGGTTGTTGAGAGTGTGGTGGCGCAACAACTTCCCCAGTACCTGGATGAAGCTGTCTATCTAGATACGTACCAGTAGGCCGGGGTACAGCATGGAAATGGCATTGGTCGCATTGGTTGATGATCTCTGGAGGGCCCAGGACAGGGGTTGTTCCTCTGTCCTGGTCCTATTAGACCTCCCAGCAGCTTTTGATACCATCGACCATGGTATCATGCTGCATCGATTGGAGGGGTTGAGAGTGGGGGGCACCATGTTGCGGTGGTTCTCCTCCTTCCTCTCTGACCATACGCAGTTTGTGTTGGCAGGGGGTCAGAGATCGACCTCGAGGCGCCTCGTTTGTGGAGTGCCACAAGAGTCAGTCCTCTCACCCCTTCTGTTCAACATTTATGTGAAGCCGCTGGGTGAGATCATCCATGGTTTTGGGATGAAGTGCCATCAGTACGCTGATGATACTCAGCTGTACATCTCCACCCCGGACCACCCCAATGATGCCCTAGCCGTGATGTCCCAGTGCCTGGAGGCCGTGCAGATCTGGATGGGGAGAAACAAGCTCAGACTCAATCCTTCCAAGACCGAGTGGCTGTGGTTTCCGGCATCCCAATATAGCCAGCTAGCTTCATCGCTGACTATTGGGGGCGAGATCCTGACCCCCTCAGAGAGGGCTCGCAACTTGGGTGTTCTCCTTGATGCACTGCTGTCTTTAGAAGACCATATGTCGGCTGTGGCCAGGGGAGCTTTCTATCAGGTTCGCCTGATTTACCAGTTGCGTCCCTTTCTGGACCGGGATGCCTTGCGCACAGTCACTCACACCCTCGTCATGTCACATCTGGACTACTGTAATGCTCTCTACATGGGGCTCCCCTTGAAGAGCACCCGGAGGCTCCAATTGTCCAGAATGCGGCCACACAGGTAATTATGGGTGCGACACGGCACACCCATGTAACACCTCTCCTGCATGAGCTGCATTGGCTCCCGGTGGTCTTCCGGGTGCGATTCAAGGTGCTGGTTACCACCTTTAAAGCGCTCCATGGCTTAGGACCTGGGTATGTACGAGATCACCTTCTGCCACCGGTAGCCTCCCACCGGCCAATACACTCCCACAGAGAGGGACTCCTCAGGGTATCGTCGGCCAAACAATGCCGAATGGTGACACCCAGGGGGAGAGCCTTCTCTGTGGGGGCACCTGCCCTCTGGAATGTCCTGCCCCGACCTGTTCGTATGATCCCCGACCTTCATACCTTTCGCCGTGCCCTTAAGACCCTGTTGTTCCAACAGGCCGGGTTGGCCTAGAGTATGAGTTTTAAATTGGGTTGTTTCTCAATTTTTAACTTTGTGGGCCAAATTTAATATATTCGTTTTAAATTGTTTTTAAATTTTGTGAGTTTATGTGTGTTTTAACATGGCTGTACACTGCCCTGAGTCCTTCGGCAGAAGGGCGGTATAGAAATTTAATAAACTAAACTAAACTAAACTAAACTAAACTAAACTAAACTAAACTAAACTAAACTAAACTAAACTAAACTAATATATAGAAACAGAAGATAAATTGTGAGTGATGCAAAGGCAAAGGATTTCATAGCTGGTCTTAATTTGCAATTAACTCATAGGAATGGGAATACCATGAGAGAAGGAAATGAGGAACAACCAAATAGCAGCTGAAGAATAACAGATTGAAATAGTTGAGAGGAAAGAAGAAAGGCAGATCTAAAGCAGAAAGTATACAGCAATGTGTTAACACTTCCTTTAGTCCCTAGCTATGTTAGCCATCCTGTTTCTATACTACTAATTCTACTAATAGACCGCTGTGGAATAAGCCTGGCTACAAAACTCAAAGTCTACCAAGCAGTAGTGCTAACTACCCTGATGTATGGCAGTGAGACTTGGGCAGTATACAGGAGGCATGCTAGGCAATCGAACCACTTCCACATGACCTGTCTCCGCAGACGTCTGAGGATCTGATGGCAGGACAAGGTACCAGACACAGAAGTCCTCTCCAGAGCAGGCCTATCATCAGTTTACACCCTGCTGATTAAATCCCAGACACGCTGGGCAGGGGTGTCCACAAGGGGGTGACGGGGAGTGGGTGAGCCCCAAAAGAGGTATCTCTTTTCCCTCCCCACCTCATTGCCTCCGTGGCTGTTCAGAAGCCAAACAGGGGCTCCTTTTTCAGTCAATTTTTAAAGTGACAACCACCTCCTCTGGCAAGAGCAGTCACAAAAAAGTAGATGAGGCAGAAGCCCTCACCCGGCAGACTGATCACGGATGCACTCGGCCCCAGGAAATGTGTCAGTCCCATCCAGGTCACTGGCGGCCAATTGGGAGATCTGGCTTGGCTGGGAGGGTTTTTTTTCATTAAGGGAGGGAGACCCCTCCCTCACCCTTTTTTTTTCTCAGAGAAGGCTGAAAGGAGATGGGGAGGGGGAGACATCCCATCCCCCCCCCTCATTCTGCTCCAGTGGTGTCTAGAAAGTGCAGCACTCTGCTCCTCTCTGGCTATGTTGATTTAAGGTGAGTTTTACACACAGCAACTGCACTTTAGTTTAGTTTTGAATGAGCAGCCTTGGTTAAGCAAGAAGGTAAGGAGCTTCTGAATGATGTATGGGCCGGATAAATTGCTTTGATGGGCCGTATCCATCCTGCAGGCCATAGTTTGAAGACCCCTGATCTAGTGCATGGCACCACCTTCACAGCCAGTATTAACATTTGTAGAATCTCCTCCAATGGCCTTCAAGCTTTTGTCAATGCCTTTCTTCTTCAAGAAATGCAATCACTTGAGCAGGTTTTCCTGTTTTTGAGCCTTTCTCTAGAGTGAAATTATAAAGGTATCTTCCACCTGATTCACTGTACACAGAATAATGTTCTTCGTTGATGGTACTGGGGAATTGCTGGTTTGAATTGTTTGCTGGAGAATTGGTGGTCTGAAAAGTGTAGTTATGTAGTTATTTACCAAGCACATCTAAATTATATTAAAGTAACCAAAATATCTTTACGATCCCCAAGGCATGTCACAACTTTTGAGCACCCCTAATCTTTGTAAATTGAAAGTTGAAAAATTGACACATCCTACATCCAGCATGTACGCATCTTGGAAAAAGTCAAACAGAGTAAGTCAGTGATTCATTAAAAGCATCAAAGATCCTTTTAGAGGGCCCAAGTAATATGACTAACTTTGTATTATTTTAGTAACTGTCAATGAAAATTATTGCTACTATTGAAATGACTGGTTTTATTCTGCACTATCTACTTAATATCCACTAGATGGCAATAGGTGATGATGAACATAAATGATGGGCTGTTAACTGTAGTGAAAACAAGGAGCACTAGGAGAAACTATGCAGTGTGTTTTCAAAAGCCATTCCTGGCAAATAAAAGCCCTCTAGATTCTATAAGAAGCAGAGAGACATGGGAGGAGTTAGTTACCATGCTAAGTACAATACGATACCAAGAGGTGGTTTATTTTGCTTCACAGACTAAACACCTTTGGTCAAATAGATGATGCCATAATGTGAAATATATTATGGATAATGTGTATACCAGAATGCCTGACTATTGTTCTGAAGAAATTTTACAATGAATAAGGCATACTGTAGGTAGTGAAATAAAGTGATTCAGAATAGGAAATGAAATAAGACATTTTATATATTGTCCTCACATTGGTTTAATTGTGCACTAAATTTAAGAATAGCATGACTGTAAGAAGTTATAGCTGGAATTAAACCTGAAGGATGAAATACTAATAAGCTGAGATTTTACTTCGTTAACTAACTGTAGAAAAAAGACAAAAGACATAGAAAAACTTATAAAAATAAAAAGGTGATTTTTTATTATTATTATTATTATTATTATTATTATTATTATTATTATTATTATTATTATTATTATTATATATCAAGACAAAACTGATGTCTACTTGCATACCTAATTAACTTACAGTTGACAGTGAAGAAATCTTTGAACTTAAAGTTTCTGTCAGGGTTCCAAGTAACACCCCCACCTAAATAAGACTCCAAGGCTAGAAGTTCCTCAAAGTTCCATTTTATTAGAGATGTCATATTGGCACATCTGGGAAAACCTGACTCTGAAAGCTTCTGGTTTTTCCCCACCCAAAGGAAAGTCAAAGTCCCTTTCCCTGCACCCACATGGTCCAATCAATCCACTGTTCCAACTGGAGATATCTCCCAGTCACGCCACTCCAGATGCAGGCTGAACATCCTTGACTTCCAGAGAAAAGAATGTTGTTATGCCTAGATAGCTCTACAACTCCATGCAATCCAGTGGTGGGTTCCTCCCGGTTTGGCCCGATTCCACCGAGCTGGTAGAGGTGACGATATGATGTCACCGAACCGGTTCTGCCCCACCACCCCCCGCGTTATTCTTGCCTTTTATTTGGCCCCACCCCCAATCTATTGCTGCCTCCTGAGTCCCAGCTGATGGGCTATAAGAAAAAAAACTGTTTAAACTCTTGCCGTGGGGCTTCAAAGGGCCGCCCTACAGCTGCTCAGTGGTAAAAGGCAGTTTGGTGGTAGACCGGTGCCTGCAAAAATGAATGAGTAGACCAGTGCCTGCAAAAATAAATGGGTAGACCACTGCCTGCAAAAATAAATGGGTAAACCGGTACAGCTCTGCAAGCAGTTAAAAGCCTGGTAGAGCAGTACCTCTGCTAAATCCTAAAGAATTGTCACATGACCATCAAGCCATGCCCACAAAATAAGCCATGCCCACAGAACTGGTAGTAAAAAAATTTAGAACCCACCCCTGATGCAATCCCCCCTTCCAATTTCCCACAGCACCAAGTGTGGCAGCCCTGAAGATCCAGAGAAAAAGACGGCCTCCAGGGCTGACAGTTTCTCTAATCCAAAGGGGTCCTTGGCTTGAGAAAAGTGATGATCACTATATTAGAGAGATAAATAAGAGAGAGAAAAAAGCAATGAGCATCACAGGCAAGATGATGATGATGAAGGATAACAATATGTCAATAACAACAAAGACCAGCATAATTAAAGCAATAGTTTTTCCAATGGCCATATAGGGCTGTAATAATTAAATCTGAATTATAGATTTAGAGGTGGCAATAAAATAGATTTCAAAAAGAATTAGAAAATCAATCCTAGACTTCAGTCTCAAATCAGAAGGATTTTGACAGCACAACATTTTCTAATCAGAATGCTTCAGAAGCAACATAATTTGAGCCTACCAAATCTATTTATTGTGTTCTACTCAGAGCACTGAAGTCCTGATCTTCATGATATCGAACAAAAAGAAAAAAAATCACATGAAGTTTTAAAAAGCAAGAAAAAAAGCACAAAAGAAAAACACATACTTTAGAACTGATTTTGCAAAAGTAGAGAGTAATTGCTCAGGTAAATCTATTGTGCAGATCAGAAAAGGGGAATAGATTCCACTTCTCATATAATCCTTTGTTTGTTCTAAGAATTTCCTGGGTACCATTAGGAAATGTAGACAACTATGTGTAGAACACAGTAATACCTGCACTCCCCCCAATCCCTGCCATTTCTGTATTAAAGGACTTTTCTCATGAAAATTCATTTCAGCTTCAACCACAGGTTGGTTCCCAGGCATATTCTTATTTCAGAATTAATTGTCCACTTCTACATTACCAGAATGGCTATCAAGACAGCATTAATTGTTGTTAATAGGCCATCCATAATTACTTATACAGTAGACATACACAGTGCAATTACTCTGCACTGAAAATGTAAATCACAATTTTTGTTGACTAGTTGTGGGTGCAAACAGGCAAGAAGAAAAGGGAAGAATGATATTTTCATGGAGCACTCATTTTTCCTCTCCCTGTATATTAACCAAATAATTTGTTCCATGCTTCTTTCCAACATTTGTTATTCAGACTTCAGAACAGTGAACTTGTTTCTTGAAAACAGAATCGTAGTCCATCACTATACTAATTTTATTGGTTGCCAAGATCTCAGTTGCAGCAGGTATCAGAAACTTCCAAAGAACAACCCAATGCCATCATTAATCAACATCAATCACCAAGTTCAGTCCAAGTAGCCAGATTATTATCTGCTTTCTAAAGAATGAAAGCTTGAAAAGCTTTCCTTTAGTTTATTCTATTTATGATTCTTTCTAGTAATTAAGCAAATAAATAAGCATGAATATACCATCAGCCCTTTATCAATAATTCTAACACAATATATGCATGAAAGCAGGAGTGAAATGCTCCTGGTTCGGACCAGATTTCCCAATCCGGTAGCGATGGAGGCGGGTGGTTTGGAGAATCATTAGCAAAAATCCCTGCCCCCCCCCCCCCACATGCCCAGCTGAGCCTCGCAAACATCAGAGGCTTTTTTTTTTAATTTTTAAAAGCATTTTTTCTACAACCTCTTTGGCTGAAAAAATGCTTTTAAAAGTAAAAAAAAAGCCTCTGATGATCGCGTGGCTCAACTGGGATCATCAGAGGCTTTTAGAAGCATTTTTTCTACAACCTCTTTGGCCGAAGAGGTTATAGAAAAAATGTTTTTAAAATGAAAAAAAGCCTCTGCCAATCAGGCAAGTCAGCTGGGATCGTCAGAGGCTTTTAAAAGCATTTTTTTACAACCTCTTCAGCCGAAGAGGTTGTAGAAAAAATGATTTCAAAAGTTAAAAAAAAAAAGTTGCCTACGCCCACTCAGTCATATTACCTCCTATATTATGCACAATATTACTGTGTGCATAAGCTCACAGTAACAGCAATTTCAATTTCAGTTTATTATAGTCATAGACCAGAGACCAGAACAAATAAAAACACTCAGTGAATATCCAATTAAAAATTCTAGAATAAAATAATAAATAACAGATAAAATCTATGATAAATTCCAGTCTGTCAATTACACATTGTCTAACTATATTAAAATTACAATCCACAAACTGTGAGGCCGGTAGTCAGTTTAATACCAAAAGGGAAAGGAATAAGCAGTGCAAAGGATTTGCCATATTTGTTGTATAAAATAGCTATGGTGGATTAGACACATTTCTGACGAATCCCCAGTGCTGCTGCGCAGAATCTAGCCACCTGCACTGTAGTTATGGACTGTTCATCCTTAAGCAGCCACTGGAGATAAGCAGTGTCAGAATGGCCACGATACCTAGCAATTATTGGAAGGATGTATATTTTTTTTCTAATCTCTTTGTAAAGCGAACATCGAAGGAGTATGTGATCAACCGTCTCCATCTCTCCTGAGCCACAGGAACAGAGTCTTTCAGTCAATGGTATCTTTTTATATTTGCCAAACAGTATGGCCGATGGAAGTACATGGCACCATGCGAGCGAAAATGCTTTCCGATGGTTTGCCGACTCCAACTGGCTAAGATAGCTGGGATATCTAATGGTGTCTGGAGCCAGAAACATTGGAGCTTTCCCTAAGTCAGTTTGCCTTTCAATGTCGTCTACCCTTTGTCGCAAGGTTTGTTTTGCTTGGTCGTAGTCCAACTTGAGTATTGAGGCTGAGGAGAAGCCTAGTTTGGCAAAGTTGGATTTGACAGCCTTGATCCATGACGAGGAGAATTTGTCTTGGAAGATTAATGGAGCAAGGCCTTGTGCAAAGAAGTTAAGCTTTAGCCAGAGATTTAAAGATGCTATACAGATTCTTGCTTTAACTTTTGTCAATCCTGTCTCCAAACACAGAAGTGCATTTGAGACACAACAGCAAATAATAGGTCATAGGTCATAATCATAGTTACAATCATTAATCATAAGTTATAAACAACAGGGCCTAATAAGCAATTTTCATTCATCAAAGGCTGCTAGTTAAAAGGTCAATAGGAAAGCATATGATATCCATATAAAAGTAGTCTATAGCAGCCTTTCCCAGAATGATACTGTCCATATTGATTAGAAATAAGGAAAATTGTGTTTCAACATATCTGCACATATTTGCTTAAGGAAGGCTGCTCTAAATTTATAAATTTATAAAATGAAATATATAATTTCATTTTAGCTCACTGAAAACTATATTCCCTTCCTATTTTCAAAGTAGGAAGGGAATATAGTTTTCAGTGAGCTAAAATGAAATTATATATTAAAACTTCTGCTTTGATACATTTTAATTATTGTTTCCATATTAGAAACTGCATATTTGACAACTGTGTTTCTATAAATCCCTTGACAGCTGAAGTGGTAAAAGAGGAAGTTAAGAAATGCAACAAATGCAACAAGAATTCCCTTGAAATACTCAAGAAATTAAGGACTTGGCATTAGTATTTGATATTTCTAGACTCACACATTTCTTGTTCCTCCCTTATTACACCTAATCCAGCAAATATTTGTTTTGAAGTTGTCAACCAAAGTTGGATTGTAAATTGCTATACTTTAGATGGCATGGAGAAATAATAGTTCAAACATAATGGCTAATTATGGCTTGCTGTAAGCATAGAATAATATTAATTAAATTAAGGATGGAAGAAGTAAACTTGATAGGCAGTTATGTAATACAAAATAAGCTACCTCATTGGAGCTGAAGAATTAAATTTCAAGTGTGTTTAATCAACTTTATTTAAAAATGCTGCTGCATCTGTCTTTGGTGATACATTTCAATTTATTAGCAATACATGATAAAAATACATAACAGGTCAATATTCCAGTCTTTTTCCTTCCAAACCAATCACTTGTTAGAGTCAAAGCTGCTGCATCATAATATAGCTGTAGGTTTGGTAGTTTAAGACCTCCCCTTTCTGGAACATCTTGCATAATTTTCAATTTCACTCTCGGCTTTTTCTCGTTCCAGACAAACTTATTCACTCCAGCTTGCCACACTTTCAATTGTTTATCACTTTTAAGCACCGGAATCATTTGAAACAAAAAAAGAAATCTTGGCAAAATGTTCATCTTAACTGCTGCTATTCTTCCAAGTAGAGACAGTTGCAGTTTTTTCCAAGTCTCCATATCTTTCTGCACCTCTCGCCACAACACCTCATAATTATTTTGAAACAATTTCATATTTGATTCTGCAACCTGGACTCCTAGATATTTTACCCTTGGTACAACCTCAAAACCTGCCCTCCTTTCAAGCTCGTGTTTACGATCTTGTGTCATATTTTTAACTATCATCTTAGTCTTTTTGTGATTCAGTCTAAAACCTGAAACTTTACCATAGTCTTGTATAATGTCCTTCATCAGGATTATTGATTCCATTGGCTGTGTTAGGGTAACAACTAGATTGTCTGCAAATGCCTTTATTCTGTAATCCTCTTGCCTTATCGTTATACCTTTCAAGATATTAGAGTCCCGTATTGTATTTAACAAGACTTCTAGTGTTAAAATAAATAAAAGTGGGGACAGCGGACATCCCTGTCTTGTTCCTTTTTCAATTTTAAACTCTGTTGTCAAGCTTCCGTTAATAATAATCTGTGCCTTTTGCTCTTGATAAATTGCTGAAATCGCCTGTACAAATTGATCCCCAAAGTTCATCTTTTTTAAAGTCTTTAGTAGAAAATTCCAATCCACTCTATCAAAGGCCTTCTCTGCATCCAAGAAAACCAGCACTGCAGGGATCTGTTTGTTCTTCTCAAGATATTCCAATAGATCTATTACTTGCCTTACATTGTCCTTCATGTATCTACCCTCGATAAATCCCGCTTGGTCGTCATGAATCACCTTTTGAATTACTGGCATCAACCTGTTGGCTAATACTTTCGCATAAATTTTATAGTCGGAGTTCAAAAGAGATATTGGTCTATAATTCTCCGGTGTTTTAGGACCGGCTTGCTCTTTTGGTATCAAAGATATGTAAGCTGTTGTCCATGATGGGGGTATTTTACCCCCTTGTTGAATATTGCAAAATAGATCTCTAAGTTGTTCCACCATTTTTCCATTTTTCTTAAATTAACAAAACAATATGAAAATAAAGTAGATTAGGTCCCTTCCAACTCAATGTAATGTAACGTAACGTAACGTAACGTAACGTAACCTAATCTAATCTAATCTAATCTAATCTAATCTAATCTAATCTAATCTAATCTAATCTAATCTAAAACCACACACACACACCAAGTTCTGCTGTAACGGTCAACCTAAAGACAAATATATACCAAGTGGACTGAGCAAAAGATGTCAAGTCATGAAAGTGTTTTGGAGGAAGCTGGAGCCTGTGGGGGTGCCCCAGAGAAAGTCCATCACTCTAAAGACAGAGCTGAATACCTGGGAGATGGGAGCCTCGGTGAAGAAACTCCAAAACTTCAGTGGTTGCTCACCTTGCAGTGGTGGGATTCAGCCGGTTTGCACTGGTTTGGTAGAACCAGTAGCTAATTTTTTGTGCAGTTCGATGAACTGGCTGAATAGCATGCCTCACCATGCCTGGCCACACCTCACCCCTCCCCTCCCAGCCACTCCTCACCTCACATGGCCTTTCCTTGCTAGGTGGCTCGCTTTGCTCGGCAGCCTCGGATGAGGCTGATATGTCTGACATCGGCTTTGACCGGGCTCCCAGCGCTGGTTAAGGATGAGGGGGTAGTGTCCCTTTGGCCCTGGAAAGCAGGGCTCACTTGGGAATTGGAGGTGGTGGCAGTGGCGGCAGTTTTGAGATTCCCAAGCAGCTCCTCAAGCATGTCTTTGCACATCCTCAGGAGCCTCTCCAGCTGCCAAAGACAGTGCGCCTGGACACCAACGCCATCTCAGGTACTGCGCTCCACGTCGCTTCGTTGCCATCACCCCCTTGTGTCCCCCCCATGTCTCCTTGTCTCCCAGCATCCTTTGGTGGAGGAAATGGAGGCGGCTCAGCCCAGTCTCGTCTCCAGGCTGAGGAGGCTGGGCCGCTGGGAATCTTCACATTTCTTGGTTTCAATGCGTTTCAGAGCTCTGCAGTTATGTGGCAAAATACGAAGCCCAGGTACCTCTGCATTTTCAACACACAGCCTCCCTAATTTAATCCCGGCCAGTTTTTGCAGTACTGTTATACAGTACCATCAAATCATATTTAAATTGGGGGATTTTTGAAGTGCAATTTGTGTGAAATTTGGCCATTTCATCAGATGAGATCCAAATGTAAGCTTTAAATGTTTATTGCAAATATTAGGGAGCAATTCTATATATACTTCGCTTTCATTTAAATACCAGTGAGTGTAGGAGAGCCTGGCCTTCCAGCTGCTCATCTAACTGGCCGGGAGGCCACTTGCCTGCCTGGCCAGTGTCAGAAGAAATGATTCCCTGTGGGAGAGGACATTTTATGGGCATACAGTTTTCCTCCAGATAAATAATTGATGGGTCTTTAGTTATGAAGAAGGTGCTATCTCTTTCAATAATAGAAATTAAAACTACTTTATTTTAACAAGAAATAAAGTAAAAATATATAGAGAAAATTGGGATAAGAAAATGTAGAGAAAAACCAAGAAATGATATTGCAAAATGGTTGTTTATCAAAAGCAGGGGAAAAAAGATTTTTTTTCTTAGAACAATTAGCTAAACTCTGCCTTGTTTATCATTATTTTAGGTAGTAATTTATCAAATAAAAAACACAACATGCAAAATTTGCAATAATCTTTGTATTTAGTCAAACTTGCTCAAAACAGGTGAATTTGTGGTATGGAATCATTTCTCAAATGAAGCCGCTCAGTGAAACATAATCTTTATAATTGGCATTATATCTTTGGAAAATACAGCTGATGTGAAAATGCTAAATTTATATAATGTACTCTGTATGTATGGTGTTTGCAATTCATAGCACTTATTTCTTAATCAAGCTAATAATTAATATTTCATATATTGGAAATATTTCCCGAAATCCACTGTATTTATTAATGATTAATTTTGTTAATCAATGTGCTCATTGGATAATAGGGGGTTATAAAAATTGAATTTATATCCAAGGTGCTCCCATATCTACATAACGTATGAAAAGAAAAATCTGTTTTCTTTTTCTCCTTTTTATGAAGTTATATTTTTTAAAAGTTTTATTAGATTTTTATTTTTAAATATACATCAATATCAACACATGAACAGTGTGGCCTCTGGGTATAATTCATTTTGATACAAATAGCAATAATAATAATAACAATATTTGTTGCATTAATCAAACTTATATAATCCTAGTATCAGTGGTGGGTTGCAAGTTTTTTAACCAGTTCTCTGCCAAAATGAGTGGCTGGGTGGGCGTAGCCAACTCGATGTCACTTTTGTTGAGGGGCACTTCGCCTCGCCTGCCCTCTCATGAGTGTGAGGATGTTGCAATGGTCGTAAGTGTGAAAAACAGTCATAAGTCACTTTTTTCAGTGCCCTTGTAACTTTGAATGGTCACTAAATGAACTGTTGTAAATCAAGGATTACCTGTACAAAAATACAAAAAGCTTCTTTGCTTGCAAAAAAGCTGCCCTAAATACCAGTCATTAGATGGGGGGAATACCCACTGAAGATCAATGAGTCACAGCCATCATGGAAAGCTAAACCATTCTGTCTGAATACCTTCCTTTTCCTCAGCAATACCTGCAATCTGGAGTTACAAATCAGGCAGGTTGCCAGAGCACATTGAGGAATTAAAATAGTTAAAATACAAGGGTAACTATCAGCAGCCAAGTTATCCTTGCTCATAAAGTGAAACCCTTTAGTAGAGAGGTCATTTAAGCTCTCCAGAAAGTGGGTGAGCATATTTGGGCTACAAAATGCTGAGCTAAAGAGACAAATTAACATCTTGAGTGAGGGCTAATCCCATTCTGCCTTTGTTCAGGGAATTTTTGCCTATGAATATAACTATCTATCTCTTTATCTCTTAAATGCTGACATCATCTTCTGGAAACCAAGAAAGTCCAGTTGCTTCTTGAAAAAAGCACCTTTGGGACAACCATGACCTGGATGACTGAAGAATCCCCATAGACAAGAGACTCCTATGCTCAGTGAACTGACAAAGCAGTTTCCCACCCAGGAGAAGCAATCCTTAGATCCATTTGCACCACTTAAAGATACCAGCTGGTCTCACTCACCTCACAAGATATCCTCAGGTAATCATCAGATATAAGGAAAAATCACATGCCCTCAGAAAGGTAGTAAAAAAATCAGACATGATGGCAAGCTTGCCTTCTGTCTCTCAGTCATTTCTTCTATGGCTATGTCAATAGCCGTGCAAGTCCCAGGTACCCTTGCCAGGTGTCCACTATTTGAGTGGACAGTCCGCTTTTTTCACATTATGTTCACTATTTTTTTTCACAAAATAGTGGACATTTTTTTTATTCAAAAGCTTTATGATGAAATGGTACGTAATCTAAAGCTGTACAGTCTAAGAGAATAAGGATAGGAGAATCGCGTTTTGTCTTCTTTTTTCATGTTAGAATGAGACAAAGACCGAATATCCATTGAACTCGATTCTCCGAAAAAATTAATGATGAGATTAAAATAAAAATATATTATAAAATTATGTACAGTTCACATTTTTAAAATGTATTGTAGCTTGTGTTGACTGACCTAAAATGGCGTTGAGTGATGAGAGTGACAGTGGCGAGATTTCGAATTCTTTAAAACAAAAGAGAGGAGTGTGCAAATACACCAAAGACTGGGAAGCTACTTTTGCATGGATTACCAACAATGAAACCGACAGAACAAATACGACGGCCTACTGTAAATTGTGGCAGAAATCATTCACAATTGAATATAATGGTATAAAAGCTGTCACACAGCATGCAAGCACAAAAAATCATTTAGATAAGGAGAAAATAGCTTCCAGCAACAAGCGAATCAATTCGTTTTTCATTGTTAAAGACTCCTCTTTCAGTGAGAAAGTGACTGTAGCTGAAATGGCTGAAACTTACCATGGGATCAAATACCATATTTCTTTCCTGGCTCAAGATTGCGGTATTAAGTTAATGAAGCAAATTTTTGATGATTCAGAAATTGTAAAAAAGATGTCTTGTGGAAGAACCAAATCATCAGCTATTGTCAATGAGATTTTGTATCCTTTTTCTATTGAGTTGGTTCTCAATGATCTTAAAACTGGAATTCCATTTTCTCTCTCCACTGACGCATCAAACAAGGGAAATTGCAAAATGTATCCCGTTGTTGCACAATATTTTACTTGTGAAGAAGGACTGTGTGTGAAAATTTTAGACTTTTATGAGGATTCTTTCGAAGATTCTACATCAATAAAAAATCAGCTGTGTCGAGTTCTTAGTGATAACGAATTGGAAATAAATAATGTTTCAGCTTACTCAGCAGATAATGCATTGGTCAATTATGGAGTGAACAAATCTGTTTACCAAAAATTATTGCTGGAAAATGACAATATTGTAGCTGCTCATTGCAATAATCACATTTTACACAACAGCGCAAAAAATGCATTAAAGCAGTTATCTTTTGATATCAAAAATGTAGTGCTGAAGGTTTTTGCCGAATTTTCGAATTCTGCGAAGAAACGAGAAGAGTTGAAATCATTTTTTGAGTTTTGCAAGTCAGAATTCCATGAAGTTTTGCGCAATGTCACGTTGGTTAAGTTTGTTTAAAGCGGTCAAAAGACTTCTTTTAAACTGGATACCTCTAAAATCGTATTTTATTTCTCTTGGATCTGATGAGTGCCATAAGGTTATCTGGAACCTTATTTCGGATCAGGAAAATGAACTCGCAAAGGACGATGAACCAACAATTTCAGAATTGTATTTATATTTCACGCACTTCTTCATGTCAATAATGCAAGACACCCTACTGAAGCTGGAAAGCAAGAAAATTCTTGCATGTGATCTTCACATTATCATGTGTAAGCTGCGTGATTCTTTGCAAAAAAAAAATACGATGAGCAGTTTTTTGGAATGAAAGTTTTATTTGCCTTATGTAAAAAACATTTGTCTGAGAATGCCGTGCAAAAGTTCAAGAAAGAAGCCATCAACGTGTATCAAAGAGCCATTGCATACCTAGAAAAGTGGTATAATTTCACCGATTCAGTATACGAGATGCTAAGTTGTTTCAATCTAATTGATCGCAATAATCCTCCAACTTTAGAAGAAATGACGAACATCTGGTTATTATCACCATGGCAAGAAGAACTTCCACCCAACACTCTCTTCGATGAAATTTCTGCCTTAGAAGAAGTTTATGTTCATTTGCAGGGCGATTCATCCCTTGATAAATGGACGTACTTTTTCAGGAAAGAGCCAGCTTCGAGTTTACTGAAACTGTTCCAGTATTGTGCATCAATTCCGGTATCAAATGCAAACGTTGAATGAATTTTCAGCGTCATTGGAAATTTATGGACTGACGAACATAACTGACTGCTTGTACCATCAGTTTGAAGTGAACTTTGTATATTTTTTAATATTTCTCAAAGTTGTACTGAAATTAAAGAATTATTCCTTAAACACAAAGAATTGTTCAAAGCTGCGCAGTCAAATAAAAAATACACATGACAGCAAAGTAAAATGTAATTTAATATTTTACATATTATTATAATATATTTGATGTTTTGAATTTTAAGTAAAGTTTTGAAGTGATTATTTTAATACGTGTTAAAATGTTTGTAAGAAAATATATAATTTAATTGTAATTTTTTTTATTTTTTTACTACTTAACACCCCCCCCCCCCCGCTTGTCCGCTATTTTTTGGAAGCAGATCTGGCAACCCTAGTCCCAGGAATAAAAAAATACCGCAAAAAACTCATGGGGCGGGGTGGGGGGACACGGACTCCAGAGATGCTCAGCTACAGACATAAAGTCTGGGCGGTTTCTGAAAACACTTAAAGCAGCAAGGGCGGCAGTTAAGATAAGGATTAGGCTAGAAATACAGGCACACTAGAATCTTTCCTTCCTGCATTCCTTGCAGGATTAACCCTGTAAACTGGGAAAATATTTCTTCGAACAACCGATTCTCCAAACTGCTCAGAAAAGTAACATCTGGTTCCAGAAAGCCCGTGCGAATTGGTAGCAGCCCACTTCTGCCTAGTATTAATATACATGTCTGTTTTAGAGTAGTTATTCAATACTTCAATGTTCCATTTTAAAGTCAACGATATTAAGCATACATAGTAATACTATCTTTCAACCTCTAATCTTTCCATCTAGTTATTACTTATATTCTATTTTAAAAAATTGTATCTGCTAATATTCCCCCTATTTTTTATTTCTACCTCTATTCTAGCTTCTAGTCAGGCCACCATTACTAATCCTAGCATTAATAGACATGTTTATATCAAGACATAGTCCTTCATTATTTGGTTATTTAAAGTCTCAGTATGCCATTCTAGCACCAATCATCCTATTATTTAATCATACCTAATAGTACCATCTTTTAACCTCCAATCTTTCCATCTAACTATTGCTTTATATAAAGATGTATATTCTTATTTCTACCTCTATTCTGGTTTTTAATCAGGCTATCATTATATTAGGGAAAAAAAAGAAAGAAAAAAATTCCTTTCTATCCATAATCTCTTGCCCATTTTAATACTTCAATTCTTATTCATTTTTTAGCTTGCCTCCATACTCCTCTCTTGGATCTTTGTCTCTATCAGCATGTGTGTCTTCACCATTCAGTCTGAATATTTCTCCCATCTCTATCCTCCTAAGCTGCCAGGTCTCCAGAGTGTCCACCCACACCCCTATCTCCCTTTCAAAAGTATCTTCTAGGTTATCCTAGATTCCGTTTTTGAATCTCTTAAGGTACTTTTCCCTTGGTCATTATTATCTTTATTTTCTTCTCTTTCTCATTTTCTTGCTTTAATTGCTGGTTTGTCTGTTCTATCTTTTCCTCCATTCTTTCTGATGTCTCTCTCTTTCCTGGACTCTTTGATCTTCATTCATTACCAGTTGTAGGATATTTTCTATTTTCCCATCTACGCTTGCAATAGGTTCTTTATCTTTCTGTGATTTTGTCATAGTGTCCGTAATCATCGATGCCATTTCTTTTGAAATCTCATTCATTTCCCCCTGGTGGGGCATCTTATCTTAGTTTAGTATGTCTCGCTCTTACTCAATAGCCCCCAAAATATTCAAGTTCAGTGTTCCTCCTCAGAAAGTTCAATAATCATAGTTCTTTACATCTCAAGATTATTAATCACTTCCATTTAAATAGCCCAGGCAGCTTTCCACAAATCAAAAGTCACTTTACTTTACTTAAGAGTCTTCTTTATTCTCACAATAGAATCTCCAGTAATCATAAAGTAAATAGTTATAGAGCAATAAGTATCACCACAGTCCTCCAGATGAATGTTGTTTATTCCCAGGCTTGTAGGGGTATGGTATATTTTCCATTCACCAGCAGATGGCGCCCTCAGCTTGGGTTTCAGCATAGTTTTAAGTCTGATAAATTGATTAATCCAATTTTAGTTCAATTTATGGGAGGCAAAGTTACTCATGTCTGTGGCAACCCTTAAGCCACACGTGCCTCCTGGGTGGTGCTAAATGAGTAACAGATGGACTGGTAGCCAGACATCCGCGAGGATCTCCTGGCTTCACACACAATCCCACGGTCCTTTTAAGGACCTTTTAAGTACCAAAAAAATAGCAGAAACAGCAGAAATAACAGAAATAACAAATACCAATGCTAAAATGATTTGGAATATTGGAAGTTCAATATATATATGCAACTTAACATCGAAGGCAATAGTAGATCAAAATGCGAACATGTCTCCAAACTACTACTTGAAAACTATGTTGATTTGGCTGTGATTCAGGAAACATGCATTGAGAATGAACATTAGCTTAAAAGCAGAGGAAGAATACCTGGATATGACATCTTAGGCGCTATTTTTCATCAATCCTATGGTCTGATAACATATGTGTGTAATAACATTGAAAACGCATATCTACTGGAAACAAGCAGTGAGGATAACATCTATACTATCACAACTAAGATTGGAGATACCCAAGTCATGAACATCTATAAGCCCCCTTTTTTTTCTTTTTTTTGAAAAAATAATTTTTATTGAGTATAAATATTAAAAAGACCTAACATAACATATACACAACATAAGCCCCCTTCTATCTCCTGGCCTAACACAGTTCTTCCAAGGATTCCACACCCGGGCATCTACATAGGAGATTTTAATAGCCATCATACTCAATGGAGATATACGCTTAATGATAGTAATGGCGAGACCCTCTGCGAATGGGCAGAGCAGAACAATCTATACCTAGTTTTTGATGCTAAAGATCGAGGCACTTTTAAATCAACTGCATGGAAGAAAGAGTGTAACCCAGACCTATGTTTTGTTACACAAGATAATACCAAACCTATACCTGCCTCTCAACAAGTGCTACCAACGTTCCCTCATAGCCAACATAGACCTGTCATCATTAAGACAGGAATAAAGATACCTATTATTAGATCTATACCTCGACCAAGGTGGAACCTGAAGAAGGCTAACTGGGAAAAGTACATGATGGACCTTGAGAACACAATAGGATGTATTCTGGCAATTAGTAACAGCTACTATCGCTTTGTTGGAGCAATTATGTCATCGGCTAAAAAATCCATCCCACATGGCTTCCGCAAGGAATATATCCCAGGATGAAATGAAACTTGCAAAAACCTGTACCAAAAACTTTTAGAGAATGATGATGCTGAGATAGCCGATGAACTTCTTCATAATCTTGACCTGGCGCGTAGACAGAAATGGGAACAAACTATGTCTGGATTAGATTTTAAACATTCAAGCAGGAAGGCATGGAGCCTATTGAGAAAACTGGGAGGAGACCAACCAGCTCAATGTAAACAACAAGAGGTTACTCCAGATCAAGTAGCAACTCGAATTGTCAACTTAACTAGACCATCCCATTATAAGAAACATACTAAACTAGTGAAAAGAGAATTAAAGCATCTAAAAACTCTGGGATTGCCTAACCAGGAATACCCTTCCAAGCAGCTGAAATAGACACTGCCTTGAAGAATGTCAAAGCTGGAAAATCTCCTGGTTTTGATGGAGTAATGCCAGAATTTAGCATCCATTCTGGACTTCGCACAAGAGAATGGCTGGCAAAATTTTATACAGATATTCTAACTTCCAGTAAGCTCCCTCCAGAATTTAAAAGAACGAAGGTAATCGGCATATTAAAACCTGGAAAAGAAAGCAATAAGCCAGAAAAGTATCGTCCCATTGCTCTGTAAAGTGTCTGTTATAAACTACTTGAAAGGTTGATACTTAACAGAATCAGACAGAAAATTAACGAACAAATACCGGTTGAACAGGCTGGGTTTAGATCTTATCGGAGCTGTGTTGATCAGGTCCTTAGTCTTACAAGCCATATTGAAAGCAGCTATCAGAATAAATTGAAAACATCTGTTGTATTTGTGGATCTCACAGCAGCATACGATACAGTATGGGGGGAGGGCCTATTAAGCAAATTCCTCCATGCTGTCCCCTGTAGGACTATGGGCCGCCTAATAAATAACATGCTTTCAGCAAGGACCTTTCAAGTCATCATGGGTGACAAAATCAGTAAGCACAGATATCTGAATAACAGACTCCCTCAGGGCTCCGTGCTGGCCCCATCTCTATTTAATTTATATATTTCCGATATACCACACATGCTATCAACAAAGTTCTCTTATGCTGATGACCTGGCATTAGCATATAGCTACAAGGACATCGAAGCTACAGAAGGCATACTTACAGCCGACCTTACAACTTTGAGTACATACTTCCACCAATGGAGGTTAATCCCAAGCATAAGTAAAACAGTTACATCATGTTTTCACCTTAACAACAAATTGGCAAAAAGAGAACTCAATGTATACCTAAACAATAAACTGCTCCCATATGAGGCAACATCAAAATATCTGGGGGTCACCTTAGACAGGACTCTGTCTTTTAAAAAACATATTCAGAATATGGTTGCCAAGGTTAACAGCAGAAATAACATTCTACAAAAACTATGCGGAACAACTTGGAGAGCTTCAGCCCCAACTCTTCGATGTGCAGCCCTCGGGCTTTGCTACTCTGCAGCGGAATACTGCACACCTGTATGGATAAACATTTCACATACAGGACTTATTGATGTTCAACTCAACCATACAATGAGGCTAATTACTGGGTGCATAAAATCTACACCTAGTTACTGGCTACCAGTTCTTAGTCACATACTTCCCCCGCACTTATGACGACAAGAAGCTCTCATTGGGAGTATAGTAAGATCCTGTTAAATTTCTCTCTACCCATTCATGGCTACATTCCTGATCTCTTAAAATGCTGATTAAAGTCAAGAAACCCACCACTCTTGACAGCGCTTAAACTGCTGGCCGATCATCAGAACACCACACAAAAGTGGATGGAAGCGTGGAGTAGCTATTCCCCCCAAGATATTTCTGACCACATTAATCCTAATAGTATACCTCCAGGATTTAATCTACCCCGACACATATGAGTGACATACAATAGAATTAGAACGACTCATGGGGTGTGTGCTGACTCCTTGTATAAATGGGGAAAGACACCTTCAGCACAATGCGATTGTGGGGGCCCCCGACAGACCATCCAATATATGGTGAGGGAATGCTCTAACAGAAGGTATCCAGGAAATTTTAGGGACTTTCTCCGCGTAACAACGACAGCTATTGACTGGATCTCCAAACTCAACATTAAACTGTGAAATGTTGTTTCTGTTTTCCTCTTAGGTTTTCTTACTGCTCTTTTTTAAATTGTTTTAACCTGTAAAAATGAAGTGTTTTAGTATTGTGTGTGACCAGCCATACAATAAATAAATAAATAAACAAACAAACAAACAAACAAATAAATAAATAAATAAATAAATAAATAAATTCAATTTATGGAAACAAAGTCAGCTATTCCAGTAGATAGTTCCAGAATTTTATAATGCCTTTCCAAAACAATGCCTACCCAATTTAAAAATCCAATTTTCTCTGTTTTAAAAGGTTTTTAGCTTTTCTCCCCTTAGTTTCTTTCTTTCGGGTTGTTCACCACTTTAAGAAATAGTTCTAAGAGTCTCTTTTCCTGGATTTTCTTTTTTTTTTTTCTTTTAAAGATAGGGTCTAAATAAAAAAAGAATCTTCTCACCCAGCTCCAGTCACTGTTCATCTACACCGCTCCTGCACATTTTAATTTTTTTTTATTTTTTAAAACAAACAAACATACAAACAAACAATACATTTTTTTCTGAATGAATATTGACTGAGTCAAGATTTATACAGCTTATAACATAAATATAATATTTTAAATTCCCATCCTCTTCGTAATTTTTTTCCAGAATAAAATTTATTTATTTCAATTTCTGCCACAATATTCTTCCCCCCCTACTTTTTTTATTTTTCATCTCTACTTAATATTTAATATATAATCAGTATTGGCATCTGCCCTAACCTCAAATCTTAACCTTATTTCATTTCATTATCTTATTTCTCCATTTATCACATATATTTCTCAGAATCACATCATTTGTAAATTATCATCAATTTGTTTTCTCTTATTTCCTTTTTTTCTATTGAAACCCTTTAATTTAAACATAGTCATATAGTTTGATATTTCACCTTTGTCTCTTAATATCAATTATTTTCCAAGGTGGATCAATTTATCATTTCTTATTTCCCTATTAATCATTTTACCATTTTATCAAAAACAATATATTTCTTCAGATTTGTTTTTCACACCACCTTTCCCAGATAAAAACATTATTTTAATCTCTTAATCATCTTCTTTTTCTTAATTTCTATTGATATCAATCTAAATACATCATCATAATTCAATTTATTTCCTTTCCTCCTTTCCCTTATTTTTTTTCATTCTACCAATCATATTACACAATATATTTTATATTGCAATAACAAATGTTAATAATAATACAGTTCACTTATTCCTATAAATATATATCATATTACCCTTCCTCCTTTCCATTAATTACTCCTATTAACAATTTTCTCTTGGTCCATCTACCAATCCACCTTTTAAAATTTTCCTCTCTTTATCCCATTTTCTCATTTTCTCTTTTTCTTCTTTTTATAGTTATTATGTCTTTTCTTCTGTATCCTTCCTTTGACTTTTAAGTGCTTTACACATCTAGTTTGCCCTTAGCTCCCATCTGGTCTATTCCCCCTTTCTCCTCTCACTTTTCTTATTTCCCCACTGTTGATCTCAGTGTAATCATTTAACTTTTTTGTGCCTAATCCTTTCCCCTTTTCTTTTCTTTTCTCTCTTGCTTCGTCCTATCCTTTCTATTTTTGCCACTGTTAATCCCAGTGTAATCATTAAAAATATTTTCCTCTAGCCTTTTCCCCTTTCCTTTTCTTCCCTTAGTTTGCTTCTTTTTTTTAGGTTGTTTACTTCTATCCCTTCTCTTTTTTTCATTGTTACTCCCAATGTAATCATTTAATTTTTCATCATCAATGTCTTTATCTTCAGTGCTGTTTTCTTGCTTCTATTTCTTAGTCTTTTTATAAAATTGAATATGTTCTGACACAATTCCTTGTTTTCTATCCAGATTAAATGATACACGCATCATTTTAACCATCTCAATTAGTTCCTGCCACATTTTGACACTCTGGTTTATTTTTAACTTCAATTTACAGTTTTGTTATTTCCCACCTCCTTTAGTTGTCGAGATCAAACAACTTAAAAGAAAACAAATCCTCCTTCAAACCTCTCACGGCTCTTGTAGCTCAACGTCACTGTAATTTTTTCCAGATTTCAAATTGTTCGTTGTAGTACTTTTTTTCTGCCAGCAGATGTCTCTCTCCAATCCACAAGTTTTAAATCAACAAAGTCACAAAATATCCAATTTGTGTTACGTCCACTTATCAAATGTTTTTCAAATTCCTTCTTTCTCTTCTTGATTTTATATATCCCAAATTCCAGTTTAAAATCCAATCTCAAATCCAAATCCAATTGAAAAAAATTTCTTTACAGGGCTTTTCTATTTTGAATTTTTCTTTGTTCTTCCTTCAAAGTTCAAAACTTTTAAAATTATGTCCACTCTTGTTCACAAATTATTTTCTTTCGGGTTTTTTGTCTTATAATAATTTTAATATCTCCAAATCCAATTTTTACTCCAAATATCAAGCTCTGTTCTGGGCTTTAATGCTTTAACTTCCATTTTGTTCTTCTCCCTCCATTAAGATTCCCCAATGCCAATTAGCTGCTATTTCCTCACTGGGACTTCTTTTGAAAATTTTAAAATAGTTCTTTTTTACCTGTGATTTGGCCAATCACTCACCTGGTACAAATACTCCATCCAAATCACCGCTCCTGCACAAAACTTATTCCGGTTGCCGCAGCTTCATGATGGCCACAATGGCTGCCGCACCTACCGCTAGGTCCAAGAGTTTCCTCTGACCTTCCGAGGAACTTGCCTGTTCCTCTTGATCGTCAGAGGTGCCTCTCCTTCTTCCCCATCCCTACAGGACGGATCCGGTCTGAAGACCCCCCCCCCCGACAGCAGTTTGTCTGCCTGGATTTTCGCAGGGCTCATTGGAGCCCGCTATTTTCCAGCCAGTCTCACCGTGACACTTGTGGTTCTCCCGCTCCTGCACATTTCTTTGTGGCCTTGGGTGTCCCATCTTCACGGCAGCCATGATGGCTGCCTCTTCTCTTTGAGGGTGAAAGGGAAGAAGCCTCAGTCAAGCAAGAGAGTTGCGGCTCTCCGCGACCTGCAGGGTGCCCCTCTTTTCTTCACTACTCCTACAGGGTGGCTTTAGCTCCTTGCATCCAATCTCACCACAACATCAGCTGGAAGTCCTTTTTAGGCAGTTATGAGTTCTTAATAGTTTGAATATTATTCTAAGAAATGGGATGGTGCAATGGGGATTAAGTATCTATAAACAGACAGGGGCAAAAGTTATCCTCAGGGGAAGACAAAGAGTATTTCATTTACAACCATTTGCTTAGCAACTGTTCAAAGTTATAGTGGTGCTGAAAAAAGTGATTTAAGATTGGTCTTCACACTTACAACCATTGCGGAATCCCTGCGGTCATATGCTCAAAATTCAGGCACTTGGCAACCAGCATATATTTATGATGGTGGCAGTGTCCTGAGGTTAAATGATTGCCATTTGTGACCTTTTCAACTAGCTTCCAACAAGCAGAGTTAGTGTAGAAAAGTGAATTCACTTAACAACCATGGCGGTTTGCTTAACAACTGTGACAAAATAAGTCATAAAATTGGGTACAACTCATTTAATGACAGCTTCACTTAGCAACAGAAGTTCTGCTCCTAATTGTGGTTGTAAGTTGAGGACTACTTGTATAGTTTTAATAGATTGTAATAATAGGATATGGTTGATCAACTAAAGAAAGATGTGTAGATCTTTAATACCTGAATCATGGAGATGGATTAGGTTCATTTAAATCAGATTTAAACCCAAGTAATTTGGAGTCAGAGTTTCTCAAGCAATTCCATTTTGTATAAAATTTTTGCATAAAATTGTTTCAGGGACAAATATAATGTACCAAATATGAAAATTAGTTTTTAATTTGTCCCAGAGATTCATCAACTTTTGCTTAGTGTTGGCAACCTGTGATATGCAAACCCCGAAGCAAGTACAACTCTCTTCAGTTTTAAAACTAGAGAGTAGAAATCAGTACATCAAGGGGGGAGGGATCAATAGATGAAAGAATTTGGGGAATAGAAAATTTCATTGCTAAAATAAATAGGTCACAGAATAGTTTATCTGGCTACAAACGAGTAAGTACAGTTGATATGGTTAGCAGATAGGTGAGCGAGTGACCAGGAAGTGAGGTGAGCAGCCGGGAGGTGAGCTGAGGGGCCAGATGAGGTGAGCCACCTGATGAGGAGAGACCTGATGAGGCGAGGCAAGACTGGGAATGACAAGGAGTGGCTGGGAGGAGAGAGGTGGGGCTGGGAGTGGCAAGAAGACACTGGGCAAGGTGAGGTGCCCCTTGACATGAGCGATGTTGAGTTGGCCACGCCCACCCACTCAGTCATTAGGGCAGAGAACCGTTGTTAAATTATTTGAATCCCACCACTGTCACCCTGACAATGAGGGAGGAAGAGCCGGAGGAGAGGATCTCAGGCAATGAGAGCGGCATGCCAGCTGGGATGAGGGAGATGCCCAATGGGAACCAGAAGCCCAGAAGGACATGATGAACTCAGCCCAGAGACTGCTGAGGGAAGCATTTGGGAACCATCGATCTCAGGAGGTCTTCGCTCAACTGGCTGCCCCCTCCCGAGTCATTCCGAACCAAATGGGAAATAGAGCGACAATCCAGGTGGCTGCAGCTGCAGGGCCACCAGCCCCTCCTGGGCCAGCACCAGCTCAAGGAAGCACAACCAGCAGTATCGCCAGCAGTGCAGCCTCTTCAGCCAGTGTGCCCCTCCCTCAAGGCAGGAAGCTCTGAGACCAGCTGCCCTCAGACTGAAGTATGGAGGAGGATTAGAAGCAACTAGAGGTTATTTCTTGCTCAGGTGTGGAATTATATGCAGGAATTTGGGCAGACCTGGCCACTGAGGCAGTCTGGGTCAGATGCATGACTATGGCCCTGGAAAGCACCACAGTGGAGTGGATGGTCTCCCTACACAATGATGATGCTCCAGAGTTCCAGAACTTCAACTAGTTCATGAAAACCCTGCAGAAGTGGTTCAAAGACCCCCTGGCTCAGCAGAAGGCCTGCACCCACATAAAAACCATCAACCAGGGCTGGAGAATGGTGGCTGCCTACAACCAATAGTTGCACAAATTTGTGTGCTGGCTAGCTGACTGGCCCAAAGACATTCTGATAAAGTAGTTCCAGGATGGGCTCAACAATGATGTGTACAACACCTGCATCTCATAGGGAGCCCTCCACACCCTTTGTCAGAGGTACATGCTAGCTGAGGAAGTGGAGATCGATCTGGCCACATCCCACAACTGCAATGCACCTGGGTGGCACCACTTCTTCCCCTTGGACAAGAAGGAGCCCCTGAGACTGCCAAGCCAAGACCTTAGCCCAAAGCACAAGGTCTGGGTTGCTTTAGCTGTGGAAAAGAGGGGCACTGAGCAATGGAATGCTGAGCTGCCAAAGCAACTCCAAAACCCAGTGGCAATGCAAGGAAAAAGGCGGGAAAATGAACAGCAAGTTCCCATGAAACGGCATTAGAAGGGCTTGAAGTTGTTGAGTTCATAGCACCCACATCCCACCCCAGCTATGAAGACTGGAGAGCTCTGACCACCCCGGAAAAGATGGACTCTGATGATGACCCCCTGGTAAATTGCCATGTGAATCCCATTACCATCCCAGTTGAACTGACAGTACCACCATCTTTGCACCCAGGGGAAGATGTTGGCTCTATTGGACTTAGGTTGCACCAGATGCATGGTGAGCCCAGAAGTAGTGGAGAAATTGGGACCCAAGATACAAACAGCTGATGGTGCCCATAGCTTTCTGCCAATTGGACAGGACTGTGGCTCAGGGGGTTCGGGCACATTTCATAATGGAGCTAGTTGAATTATGGATGGGGAATCACCGGGACTATGGAATGCCAGGTGACATTGGAGAAACTCAAATGGCTGTTTGTGGAGGAACCAATCCACACTGGTGGATTTCTCAGCACTGGTTTTCTCAGAGCTTGCTTTGTTTGTGCTGCACCCAGTTCCCTAGTAAAAGTATCTTTTCTCTAACACCTATGGAGTCAAAGATCATTCTTTCCTAGAAACAAACCTGGGGCCTGACACATACATTACATATCTAGCTATTACTTATGCAAAAAGTGCCAAACTTGAGGCAACATCTATATCATTATTTGGAATGCTTGTCAAACATTCGTGCAAAACAGAAAAACAAATGGCAGAATCCAAGTATTTTTTTAAAGCACAGTTCTATGATTACTGCCCATTAATAATATTACAATTTATTTGACCTTTAGCACAGAAACATTTTATTCAGCCATGTGGCACAAAAAACCATACAGATACACACACACACTACCTGCAAGGGAAAATAATTATCCACATTTTTCAGCACACAACAGCCCAGTTTGATCACTCTGTTGCTTTTTAAGAAAATCTCCCAATAGCCACGAGGCTTCACTTCTTATTCATACTGTTCTTTGGAGATGAGAACCCCAATCATATCTGCAAACTGAACTGATGAAATGTAGGAGAGATCAGAGGGGTGCAAGAAGTAACAGAATAATGGAGTTGGAAGGGACCTTGGAGGTCTTCTAGTTCAACCTTCTGCTCAACCAGGAAACCCTATACCATTTCAGACAAATGATTGGCCAATCTCTTCTTAAAAATTTCCAGTGTTGGAGCACCCACAACTTCTGGAGATAAATCATTCCATTGGTTAACTGTTCTCACTGTCAGGAAACTTCTCCTTAGTTCTGGGTTGTTCTCTCCTTGATTAATTTCCATCCATCGCTTTCTGTGCAGGCGGAAGTCTGGATGCAGCTGCCGGCCCGGCATCCGGATGCTTTTGCAATCCAAGCTGGCTTTCTAAGAGATGGGTGGGTGGATTGAGTGGGGTTCAACCCAGGGGTGAAATCCAGCAGGTTCTGACAGGTTCTGGAGAACTGGTAGCAGAAATTTTGAGTAGTTCAAAGAACTGGCAAATACCACCTCTGGCTGGCCCCAGAATGGGGTGGGAATGGAGATTTTGCAGTATCCTTCCCCTGCCACACCCACCAAGCCACGCCCACAGAACCAGTAATTTTAAAAAAATGGATTTCACCACTGGTTCAACCCTGAGCCAGCCCCAGGCAGACCAGCAGTGCTCTCCTTGCGTGGGAATTTGAGTGATCTGCATGAAACGGTTACACCAGCACTCAGCTGGAGGAAGGCAAGCAGTGCAACTGGTGGTCTGGCATTGCAGCCTGAGTCAGTCATCCCGACACGTGCGCTTGCTGACCCGCATCTTGCTCCCTTTTCTTGCAGCAAACCAGTCCTTTCAAGTCCTTGCCTACATTTTGCAAAAATATCTACCCACACTTCTGGTTCCCCTTCTTGATATCACATGGTTTAACCCAGTGGTTGGTTTCAACTGGTGTTACAACCGGTTCGCTTTGCGCATGCGCTTTGCACATGCACCAAAAGCACACTGCATTTCAGAACAGTTGAGGCATGGCAATCCACTCTGCAGCACCTATCAGATGGGCTAAAAATGAAGGAATATACTGTAGGTAGGTATAGTGCAGGGGCAGGCGGGAGGGCCCAGTTGATGGTCGGAGCTCACAATCGCCACTACCAGCTTGCCTGAACTGGGGCGAACCAGTAGAAACCCACCACTGGGTTAACCACTTAACCCAAGTACTGTGTCTTTCTAATCTCTTCCAATCTCTTAATCAGAACAGCAAACAGTAACCTTACTCATTTACTTTCCATACTACAGCAATAGAAAAGATAGGGGTAGGAATAGCTCTTTGATGACTTAAAAGAATACTTGAAATCTCTATTGTTTTGCTTTCCTAGTAAGCTCAGGTCCAATAATAATTCTTCTAAGTTTTCCAAGTTTTCCAAGAAAATGAGAAAAAAAATATTTCTAAATGGATGAGTTCTGGATTGTTCCAAATAAAAACAGTAGCTTTAAGCTATAAATAAAATGTTTATTGTATATATACTGTAAAATAAACACACTCCCCATCCACCCAACATATGTTAACAAATGCCAACTGGAGTAGATATGAAGGAAGTCTCCAAGGTGGAAGAACATTCCTGAGATGGCCTACAACACGCAGCCAATGAAGTCATTCACCCTAGTTGCAATCATACCCAGAAGATCAGAGCCTATCCAGAAAATCAGCTATGATGCTGCTACCAGCAGGAAAAGACACACATTAAATAGAGTTTGAAACTTAATTATCACCATTTTGCTTCCAAAGTAATCTGATGTACAGTGCTGCCAAAAATCTGTATTTGGACTAGCTTCAAAGGAATTATTTTACAGGTACTAGGATAAGTTAGAAAGTGGTTAACTTATCCAGAAGGAAATATAGGGGGAGCACTAACCAAAATGAGTGAAAGATATAACATACCATAAAAGAACCAATGAGTTCCTGGTAACAAAAGCTCTTTCAGCACCCTTAGGTTGCAACTTTACCTTTGTATAGGAGAAGTTGACTTAGAATAGTTTCGATGTCACCTCCTTGATCAATGCTTTCCTAGATGTTCTAATTTTTTGTAACAAAAACAACAAACAGTACTTCCATCTTCTTTCATAACCATGTATTATCTTACTATTTCTTTTCCTTTTTTTTTTATTACAAAAGTTTTACAATTACATTTTCACCCCTTTTTTTTTCCACCCCCCCTCCCCAAACTTCCCATCCTCCCTAACCCTCCCTAACCCTCCCCCCCAGACTTCCCTATTATGTACTCATAACTAATAACACTGATATATAAACTTGAACCCATCCCTCCCCCTGTATAATTTTTCCTCTTTGTCTCTTTACATTAAAATATTTCTAATACATTATTTTCAAATAAAAGCTATTTGATACTTTCTAGTTTGGTATTTGTTCTGAACATATTCTATCCACCTTTTCCATTCCCATTCATAAGTCTCTTGTGAACAATCTTTTAAATATGCTGAAATCTTCGCCATCTCTGCAAAACTAGCCATCTTCAAAGTCCATTCCTCGATAGTGGGCAAAGCTTCATTCTTCCAGTATTTACCTATCAACAATCTTGCTGCTGTTATCATATACAATATCAGTTTTGTTTCACCCCGTGTAAAACCCTTAACTATACCCAATAAAAACAACTGTGGAGAAAATTGAATTTTTTTCCTCAAAACATTCTGCATGACCCACCAAATTTTTATCCAAAAAGCCTTAACTTTCCTACAGGTCCACCAAACATGATAATACGTAGCATCCAAACATTCGCATCTCCAACATTTTGGCTGAACATTAGGGTACATACATGACAACTTTTTAGGATCTAAATGCCATCTGTAAAACATTTTATAAAAATTTTCTCTCAGGTTTTGCGACTGTGTAAATTTAACATTCTGAACCCAAATTTTTTCCCAAGTTTCCAGCATCACTGGTTCTTCAAAATTCTGTGCCCACTTAATCATACAATCTTTAACTAATTCCGTTTCTGAATCTCTTTCTAACAAAACATTATAAAGCCTTTTAATATGCATTGGACCTTTCTCTCTTATATGTCTAACCAATTCTTCCTCATGCAACATAATACCAGTTTTTTGGTCCTCTTTCCATCTCAGTTGTAGTTGATTGTATTGTAACCAAGTTAAATTAAACCCTTCATCCAACAGTGTCTGTAATGTCTTCAGCTGCCATCTGCCCGCATCTATGAAAAGAACCTCTTTATATAAAACCCCCCCGAGTGACATTATATTTGTATTCCACAAAGTATGACCAAGATCCAGCCATAGCGGTATTTTGTAATCCCATTTGAGTCGGTGCTTCTTCCAAACTCTCATCAAAGAGTCTCTAAGTATATGACTTTTAAATACTTTATCTACTTTATCGTCGTAAAATAAATAAGCATGCCATCCAAATTCAAGATCAAAACTTTCTACATTCAATATTCCAGTCTTTTTACTTCCAAACCAATCACTTGTTAAAGTTAAAGCTGCTGCATCATAATATAACTGTAGGTTTGGGAGTTTAAGGCCTCCTCTTTCTGGAACATCTTGCATAATTTTCAATTTCACTCTCGGCTTCTTCTCGTTCCAGACAAACTTATTCACACCAGACTGCCAAACTTTCAGTTGTTTATCACTTTTAAGCACCGGAATCATTTGAAACAAAAACAGAAATCTTGGCAAAATGTTCATCTTAACTGCTGCTATTCTTCCAAGTAAAGACAGTTGCAGCTTTTTCCAAGTCTCCATGTCTTTCTGAACCTCTCGCCACAACACCTCATAATTATTTTGAAACAATTTCATGTTTGATTCTGCAACCTGAACTCCAAGATATTTTACCTTAGGTACAATTTCAAAACCTGCCCTCCTTTCAAGCTCATATTTACGATCTTGTGTCATATTTTTAACTATCATTTTAGTCTTTTTTGAATTCAGTCTAAAACCTGAAACTCTACCATAGTCTTGTATAATGTCCTTCATCAGGATTGTTGATTCCATTGGTTGTGATAGGGTAACAACCAGATCATCTGCAAATGCCTTTATTCTATAATCCTCTTGCCTTATCATTATGCCTTTCAAAATTTTAGAGTCCCGTATTGTATTTAGCAAGACTTCCAATGTTAAAATAAATAAAAGTGGGGACAACGGACATCCCTGTCTTGTTCCTTTTTCAATTTTAAACTCTGTCGTCAGACTTCCATTAATAATAATCTGTGCCTTTTGCTCTTGATAAATTGCTGAAATCGCCTGTATAAATTGGTCCCCAAAGTCCATCTTTTTTAAAGTCTTTAGTAGAAAATTCCAATCCACTCTATCAAAGGCCTTCTCTGCATCCAAAAAAACCAGCACTGCAGGAATCTGTTTATTCTTATCAAGATATTCCAATAAATCTATTACTTGCCTTACATTGTCCTTCATATATCTACCCTCAATAAATCCCACTTGGTCCTCATGAATCACCTTTTGAATTACTGGCATCAACCTGTTGGCTAATACTTTCGCATAGATTTTATAGTCTGTATTCAAAAGAGATATTGGTCTATAATTCTCTGGTTTTTTAGGACCAACTTGTTCTTTTGGTATCAAAGATATATAAGCAGTTGTCCATGATGGGGGTATTTTACCCCCTTGTTGAATATTGCAAAATAAATCTCTAAGTTGTCCCACCATTTCAGCTTGTAAAGTTTTGTAATACACTGCGGTCAATCCATCCGTACCAGGAGCTTTAGATGTTTTTAACTGTTTAATTGCTGCTATTATCTCCTCCTCTGTTATAGGGTAGTTCATTCTTTTCTTTTGTTGATCAGTAATTTTTGTAACCCTCTTGTCATTTAAATATTTTTCTATAAGTCCATTCTGCAACTCCTCTTTGGCATATAGTTTGGTATAATAGTCCACAAAAGCTTCTTTGATTAATTTTTGTTGAGAAATTTCTTTCCCTCCAATATCAATACTATCAATAGTCCGTATACTTTGTTTTTTCCTCAATGTGTAAGCCAACCATCTGCCCGGTTTATTAGCATTGCAAAATGTATTATGCTTCGCATATTGTAAGTTTGTTGCAACTTGTTCCGCCATAAGCATTTGAAATTGGTCTTTCAAAAGTTTTATAGCACTTCGTATTCTTTCATCTGTTGGGTTTTTAATAAGTAACTGTTCTTTGTTCTTTATTTCCGTTTCCAATTCAGATCTTTTCTTTTGTCGGAACAGTCTATTTTTAGAGTTCATGTAGATAAGTACCCCTCTCATATAAGCTTTACTTGCGTCCCAAACAATTTCAATTGGGGTACCTTTATTCAAATTTATTTCAAAAAATTCTTTCAAATGCTTTTTAAGTTCTATTGTATTTTTTTCATATCTAAACAAGTTCTCATTTAATCTCCAAGAGCGTCTCTCAACCTTATCCATCTCAATTTCTATCCATACAGGGCTATGGTCAGTCAAAGTTCTTGGAAAAATCTTTGTTCTTTTTGTCTTAACAAGTAGATCATTTGACAACAGGATAAAATCAATCCTAGAAAAGGATCTATGTCTATCAGAAAAAAAAGTGTAATCCAATTCTTTTAGGTTATGTATTCTCCAAACATCTTTTAGTTCCATATCTTCTTTCATGTCAAAAAAAGTCTGTGGTAGTCTAATTCTAGACTTTGCCAAACTCTTTTTATCTAGTTTAGAATCAATTACTCCGTTCCAGTCTCCCATAATTAAAATAGATCTATAGTCCCATTGCAATATTTTAGTATGTAACATCTTATAAAAATAGTCCTGTTGTTGATTGGGAGCATAAATTCCAATCAAAAGAATTTGGCCATTTGCTGTAAACAATTCAATTGCTACAAACCTACCATCTTGATCTGCTTCTATAACTTTAGCTGTTAACTTTTTATTTACATAAATAACCACACCATTCTTTTTCTGCGAAGTTGAAGATATAAAATGTGCTCCTAGTTTTGAGTTTATCAAATATTTTTGATCTTGAGTTGTAATATGCGTTTCTTGTAAACATATTATATCATTATTAAATTGTTTCAAATATGTAAATAGTTTCTTCCTTTTCTGTGCTGAGTTCAACCCATTGACATTCCAAGATAAACACTTAAAGGTCATCAGCCTCTTTCTGGAGCACAGAGCAAAATGCTTGAAGATCATCCGAAAGCTTCGATCTCGCTCCTCCCATCGCTCCACTCTCTTGTACAGTACTCTTAACTGCCTTCTTGTCTTGTCTTTCCTGTTGTTGTTGTTGCTTTTGTTTAAGTAGTTTAGATTGAGCTCTAGTTATACGTTGATCTTTAACTTCAGTCAACTGAATCAAATCCAAAATTGGAGAAGAATCAAACAAGGGCTCACTCAGAAAACCTCCTTCTGCACCTTGCACTACTTCTAATTCCTGCTTAGACTGTTCTTGCAATTGCCTCTCTTCACTCTCTTTAATCTCCAAAACTGTGGATGTACGTGGAGATGGTGTTCTTTCCTTAAGAATAGTAGTGTAAAAGTGTTGTGCCTTCTCCACGGTATTCAACCGATATCCTTCTCCCTTATATCTAAAAATTATCCCAGCAGGTGCATCCCACCGGAAGGGTATCTGTAAATTTCTCAGTTCCTTAACAAGAAAACCAAATTCTTTTCTGGCTTTCAGCATTTTAGGAGGTAATTCTTTAAAGATTTCAAGTCGTGAACCCCCCACTTGTACAGAAGTATGAAAAGATTTTTGCAGGATATCATTTCTAATTCCTCTATCTGTAAAATATATGACCACATCTCTAGGCAGTTGTCTTTGTCTGGCCACCCAAGAGTTCACTCTATAGCTTTTATCTATTTTGTGAAATACCACATCAGGATTAACTTGTAAAATCTTGGCCAAGGCTTCAGAACAAACTTGTCTCAAATCCTGTCTCTCCCCCTCTCGAATTCCCCGAAGCCGTATGGCGAATTCCATCGCCCGGAATTGTATCATAACAATTTCATCTTCAATTCTCTGCATTTTATTGTCAACTTCATCAATTTTATAATCGTTGTCTTTCATCTTGACATTAACTTCTGATTTAAATTCTTCAACTTTAAAATCAACTTTCCCAATAAATTCTGCCAGGCCAGACGCCACTTCTGATATTTTTTTGGTCACCTTATTTTGATTCTGTTTCACCATATCTTTAACTTCATTAATTTCCTGCATAAATTCCTGATGTGATTTTTGAAGTTTATCATCTATCTCCTGTTGACATTTTAAAAATTTATCATCCAGAGTTTTAGAAATAAATTGTTTTAAATCTCCCACATCAAATTCTTTTTTCTGGGTCTGTAACTGCTGTGCAGAGGGAAGCTGCGTTTCTTGTTTATGTGTGGGGGATCCCCCCCCTGCTGCCTTCCCTTCCTGCTTCTTTGAAGCCATCCTGCCACGTAGTCTGGATTTTCTAAAAAGGGAAGTTCCTTTTCCTTTCCCTCCTGCACAAAGACTTCTAAAAAAGTCCCCCAGATTTAATCAATTAAAAGCTAAAGTAAAACAAAGTCCAGTATTAAAAAGGGAGAAATTTTCCACTTGCTTCTCTTATAGCAAACAAGGCAACTTTGCAACAACTTGGAAACTTGTAACAGAAAATAACTTCACCAATCCACACTCATTGGTTCGTTAACTTTAAGGCTAAGCGCCATGTTTTTTTCAAAGCACTTTCACTCACTCAAATTTGTCTCAGTTTGAAAAGTCAACAAAGCGCTGATACTTGCGTTTCCAAGTTTCAGGGTTCAGATAGGTTCGCTGTTTGTTAAAGCTGATTCTTTTCAAATTACGTTTCCTGCTGCCGGCTTGTTTTGCGAAGGCAAAATCGTCCCACGTCGCCCGGAGTTTCCGCAGGTTGGAAGGGAGCCACACCCGTTCTCTCCCCAGAAACAATTCCCTGGGGGACAACGGGGGCTCAACCTGTGCCCTGCGATCTCAACTTCTTCAATCCTTAGGATTTTGAAGCTTTCAAGCCGCTTCTGAGTAACGAAGCGGCTCTACGGGCGACGGGGCTGGCGGAGCTCCGAAAGGCACCGCCGTCGCCGAAGGCAGAGAAACCGGAAGTCCTTACTATTTCTTTTCCAATGTCATGTCCCAGCATATAACCTTTATATACTGCTGTTGCTCTCTAGCCCCATCTAGTGGCTGGAGGGACAAAATACCAACTATATTGTTTGAAGCTGACCTCACCCCATTACCCATCAGCCTACACTCTCAAACCAAGTGCACACTGGGAAGCCAGACTCCATTTCCTTTAGCATTTGGAGAAGGCAGAAGCACAAAGAAGAATCCACCTTAATCTGTAGCACATGGTCATCCAAGGACAAACCCACATCCCAAATACAGAGTATCTGTCAGCCTCAGCTTTGCCTGCTTCAGCTGCCATAAGAAACGGGGGAGGGATTAGTAAAGGGGGGCGAAAGGGTGGGGAAGGCGCAGGAGGTGTTTATCTATTGTAGGACGTGTCTTCCCAGGAATCGAAAGTGAATCTTCAAAAGGGGCTGGCTGACCAACTGCCCTACATTCCTGATGAATGACGTTGCCAGACGTGATGCCACCTGACCTTTGGGAGACCTTTGGATTGGCTGAGGGTCAATGGACACGGGGGGGGGGAGAAGCTTAGTAGATGCTATTTCGCGCGTTTTGCTCACTTCCAGCTTTACCTGGGTTGCTATCTTTTCATATTCAGTAAAAGTACTAAATTCTTCAAAATGCTTGAGTTTGGGGTTTTCTTTCCTGGATACTGAAGGAAGCATACCTGACATTAAGCTGGAAGTCACATCCAGTCATCCCAGACAAAAACCGAGGGGACTGTAAATTCAAAAAATGTCAGATCGAGGGAGTGAGGGAGAAGAGAAGATGGGGGCAGTGAGTTCAGCTGCCCTCCAGTCGGAAAAGGAGACTGCAGAATGGTTGGAAAAACTCCGCTTGGAGCCGGAGGAAGCCAGATGGTCGAAAGGAGTGGGGAGACTGCCGGACTGGGGGGAGGACCCCCGGGGAGTGACAACTTCCAGACCCCAAAAAAAAGAGGCAGTGTGGATGCAGGAACAGAAAGAACGTCTCATGATAGAACAAGCCTTGCAGCTTTTCCGTGATGTAGAAGAAAGCAGAAAAAAACGTGAGTCTTTTGAAATTCCTGTGGAGAAGGGGGGAGCAAGCCCCAGGGGAGAGCCAGAAGAGACAGCCTGCGGGGGAGAGGAAGAGCTTGAGGAGGCAACATCCCAGGCTTCGGCAGCTCGAGGGAGAGATGCAGCCGGCCAGAGAACCCCAGCCTTGCAGGGCCCCCCCCCGCAGACGTAAAAAGCCAAAAATCCCCCCCCTTCCTGGGAAGTTTGATGGGAATCCTAAAGCCTTGGGATTTTTCCTGACCCAAGTGTGGAACCACATGCAGGACTGGGGGGAGGACTATGAAACAGAGGCGGCTAAAGTCAGAAGTGTCGCAAATGCCCTAGAGGGAGTAGCTGCTGAGTGGATGGTGGTTCTCCACAATAACAACTCCCCCTTGCTGAGAAATTACAACCAGTTCATGAGGGCCCTTAGGAGGCGTTTTGAAGACCATTTAGCTGAAAGAAAGGCGAGACTCAGAATGAAGAGCATTCAGCAGGGCCGGAGGCCGGTGACAGAGTATATCCAAGAATTTCGTGAACTGGCACCCTATATGACAGGCTGGTCAGAAATGGCTCTTTTGGAGAGTTTCAAGGATGGATTGAATGAAGAGATATATCGAGACTGTAGGAACATGGGGGTCCCCGATGATTTGGATAGATGGTACATAATAGCTGAGGATGTGGAGATCGAGCTGAAATGGAGCGAACTCCGAGGAAGGCGGATGGGGGACCAGTCATCCTCTTTCTACCGTAAGGGGGAACCCAAGATGACTGGCGGGAAGACAAAATTCAAGCCCAAGTCAAAGCCCTTCACCTGTTTCAAATGTGGGAAGGAAGGTCACCGGGTGGCCAAATGTTTCTCCAAGCCACCACCAAAAACTACCGGGGCCGGCCACAAGAAAGGCGACAAAATAACCACCAAAACCCGCGGCACCGCCCTGAAAGGAGAAGTCGTTGAGTTCACTCCCCGGAACCAGGGTGAGTTGGGAACTCCGACCAACGATGACGACAGCGAGACGGACTCCAACTCCGACACCGACGAACAGGTGAGTCACACGGAAGAACCCTTACTCATCCCCGTAGAAATAAGGGTGCCCTCCACAGGGACTCATGCGCAATTGTTAGCCCTGTTGGACTCAGGGTGCACTAGGTGCATAATTAGCCCCAAAGTAGTGGAGGAAATGGGACTGAGACTAAAAACTTTAAAAAGACCCATTGCATTTTGTTAATTAGACGGGTCGATCGCAGGAGGGGGCCCAGCTAGCTTCATGACCGAACCCCTTGAACTGCAGTTGGGAAATCATGTAGAAAATCTCAGATTTATTGTAGCCCCTGGCATGGAAAGACCCCTCATTCTAGGACTGCCCTGTCTTCACAAATGGAACCCACGAGTAAATTGGAAGACGGGGGTCCTGCGCATACGCACGGCAGAACCAGCTCCTGAAAAGGAAGCCCCCCCGAGAGACGACATGAAATCAGAGAGGGCGGCAGTAGCCATTAACCATATTGAGGGAGAAGAGAAAATTCCAAAGGAATATTGGGATCTCAGGGAAGTTTTTAGCGAAAAAGCATCGGATGCTCTACCTCCCCACAGGGCCACCGACTGCACCATTGAAATACTCCCTGGGGTGAAGCTTCCCAAACCAAAAATTTACCCCATGACACCTCGAGAATTGGGGGAATTGCGAAATTTTATTGACAAAAACTTAGAACGGGGATTCATCGAATGAGCCAAACCCAAGGTGGCGGCGCCAGTAATGTTCCGCGAGAAGAAAGATGGATCCTTTCGTCTCGTAGTTGATTATAGAAACATGAACGCGATTTGCGTAGAAAATGTCTATCCCCTCCCACTCATGAAGGACATGTTAGCCCATTTAGGGAAGGGAAAAATTTTCACCAAACTTGATTTAAGAGAGGCATACTACCGAGTGAGAATAAAAGAGGGAGATGAATGGAAGACAGCATTTAATTGCCCGCTGGGATGTTTCCAGTTTAAAGTACTCCCTTTTGGATTACAGGGAGCCCCGGCTGTATTCATGCAACTGATCAACGAAGTATTGCATGAGCACCTGTATAAGGGGGTGTTGGTCTATTTGGATGACATTCTGATCTATTCTGACAATATGGCTGACCATGTAAAGTTGGTACGAATGGTCTTAAAGAAACTCAGAGCAGCCGAACTCTACGCCAAACTTTCTAAATGTGAATTTCACCAAGACAAAATCGACTATCTTGGATATCGTATATCGCATGAGGGAATAGAGATGGACCCTGAAAAGGTTCGGGCAGTACTGGAATGGGCCGCACCGTGCACCCGTAAACAGTTACAGAGTTTCTTAGGGTTTGCTAACTTTTATAGACAATTTATCGCCTCTTTCGCAAAAATCGCACTACCAATTACAGACTTGCTAAAAACCAAAGGGGAAGTAAAGCCCAAACCCTCGAAACCACTGGAATGGACTATGGACTGTCAAGCCGCTTTCGAAAAATTGAAACGGCTGTTTGCAGCTGAACCTGTGCTCAAACACCCCGACATGGAACAACCTTTTGTAGTACAAGCTGACGCCAGTGACGTAGCTGTAGGAGCAATACTCTTGCAAAAGAATAAAAACGGGATATTACAACCCTGTGCTTACACATCCCGTAAACTATCAGAGACGGAAAGGAGATGGGCCATATGGGAGAAAGAGGCGTTTGCAGTTAGACGGGCGTTGTTAACATGGAGACAATTTTTAGAAGGGGCGAAACACCCTTTCGAGGTGTGGACTGATCATAAAAATTTAGAAGCATTAAAAACACCACGCAAACTATCTCCAAAACAGGCTCGTTGGGCCCAACATTTCAAGCATTTCAATTTCACTCTACGTTACCTTCCTGGTGGAAAAAACTTCATGGCAGACGCACTTTCCAGATTGCCGCAGTACAATAGCATCAAAAAGGAAGTGGTTCAACCAATGATCCCCTTGACACAATTGGCAACACCGGTCACTACCAGAGCGCAGAGTAAAACCGAACCAGAACTCTCGGGGGATTTACTCGAAAAATTGCAAGAAGCGCTAAAAACTGACGAGTGGTTTAGGAACCACTCGAATGAATGCACACTTCCTGACAGACTAGCTTGGGTTGGATCGAAATTGTATGTTCCAACCACATTAAGGACAACCGTATTGAAATATGCTCATGATGCCAAGGCCGCAGGACACTTTGCGTTTGTCAAGACTCTGCACCTTGTTAAGAGACAATTTTGGTGGCCCGCATTTAAAAAGGACATAGAGGCATATGTAGCTAGCTGTCCAGTATGTGCCTCGGCTAAAAGACCTCCAGGAAAATCCCCTGGATTGCTGCAAAGTGTGGCTAGACCGAACGCCCCATGGAAGGAAATATCTATGGATTTTATTGTGGACTTACCAGACAGTGAGGGCTGCACTGTCATTTGGGTAGTAACTGATTTGTTTTCCAAACAAGTACATTTCATCCCTTGCTCAAAGATCCCTTCAGCAAAAACCCTTGCAAAACTGTTTATTCGGCAGATTTACCGACTACATGGATCTCCGAAAAGAATAATTTCTGACAGGGGGGTGCAATTTACTTCCAATTTCTGGAAAGAATTTTTGAAATTGATTGGCTCCGCCCAGGGGCTAAATTCCAGTCACCACCCTCAGACAAATGGGGCCTGTGAAAGAACCAATGGGGTACTAGAACAGTACCTGAGATGTTACGTAAATTACCAGCAAGACAATTGGGTAGACTTGTTGCCATTTGCAGAAGTGGCATATAATAATTCCGTACACAGTAGCACTGGATTCACTCCTTTTAAGGTCACGTCGGGCCAGGATTTCGTACCCATTCCTGAGTTACCACAGGATGATCCCCAAAATCCCTCCTTGATGGATTGGATTGAACAATTAAGGAGCACATGGGCAGTGACTCGGAAGGCTTTGGATGAGGCACACCGGGCCCATAAGGCGCAAGCTGATAAGAAAAGGTCCCCACCTCACGTTTATAAAGTGGGTGATAAAGTCTATTTGTCTACAAAATATTTACAGACCACCCAGAAGTCCAAAAAGCTAGGCCCTAAGTATGTAGGACCATTTCGTGTGATTAGACTAATTAATCCAGTAACAGTTGAATTGGAATTGCCAAAAACATTGAGACGTATACATCCTGTATTTCATGTTAGTTTATTAAAACCTGAACACTCGTCTCCCCTAAGGGCTGACCAAAGCACCCCTCCAATTCCCATTCTCATAGAGGGGGAGCAACATTTTGAAGTTAAAGAAATTTTGGATTCTAGGAAACACCATGGCAAAGTCCAATATCTGATAGCCTGGAAACATTTCCCTTTATCGCAGGCTGAATGGGTGAATAAACGGGATGTCCGAGCTCCCAAGAAAATACAGCAATTCTATACTAAATACCCTGATAAACCATAATTATTGTATATATTCTGTTTCTCTCTCTCTTCTTTCCTCTTATTTAGGAATAACGTCTCTTCTGCAAGAGGGGCCGAATGTCAGCCTCAGCTTTGCCTGCTTCAGCTGCCATAAGAAACGGGGGAGGGATTAGTAAAGGGGGGCGAAAGGGTGGGGAAGGTGCAGGAGGTGTTTATCTATTGTAGGACGTGTCTTCCCAGGAATCGAAAGTGAATCTTCAAAAGGGGCTGGCTGACCAACTGCCCTACATTCCTGATGAATGACATTGCCAGACGTGATGCCACCTGACCTTTGGGAGACCTTTGGATTGGCTGAGGGTCAATGAACACGGGGGGGGGGGGAGAAGCTTAGTAGATGCTATTTCGCGTGTTTTGCTCACTTCCAGCTTTACCTGGGTTGCTATCTTTTCATATTCAGTAAAAGTACTAAATTCTTCAAAATGCTTGAGTTTGGGGTTTTCTTTCCTGGATACTGAAGGAAGCATACCTGACAGTATCGCTGGTGAGTATTTATTAATTGTTATGTTCAGCGGTAACTTAATACTGTCTATCTTGTATTTAGTTCTCATTGTATGTATCCTTATTTTTCCCAGTTTCACCATATCCTGTTCTTTCAATAAAGCATTCAGATCTACGTGCACAGTCTGTTTTATTGGAGGATAGGTGGGTTTAGCTGCATGTCAAGCTGCACACAGCCTAATGTGTAGTGAGGACAGAACATCCAGATTATAGATACTGGTTCTATACTGGAACTACCTTATATCCATCACTTACATACAGCCGCATCCAGAACCTCATGAGAATATTAAACCACATGAGAGAGAAGACAAAATCAGTAGAAGCCCATCACCTAAAAACCATGAGGTTATTAAGTAATCTTCTGGCACCTCTACTGATAATTGTTCCACAAAGCTGAAATTAAATAATGTGGCTTTTCTCTAATATATAAATCCTTTTACGTAATCATAGCCAGGTAGCCTTCTACATAAAAATGTTTAATGGTAATGCAAGCCATTAAGTTCAAAATAATGAACAAAGAGGCATACACCCACTATCATTCTCTTGGCACAGGTCAGCTAAACACTTCTTGTTTGCCTAATCTAGATTATTGAGACAGAAGTTTGGAGAATTTGACCTAGATATAGACTTCCCAACAGAAAGAAATTAGAAGCTTACAGAGATGAACATTTCTTAAAAGGTTTGTAATTGCAGCTCTAAAGCCATTTCCTGCCTTGTGCTAAATAATCTTCTGCTCTAAGAAGAAATCAAGAATGGAGGACAAGAAATGAAACCTTTTCTAACTGGCAATATGTCACCTTGTTTAAGCACAGACACACGAAGTCCCCTGGATGCATAACTCCTTCCTTTCCTAAATATATCTAGCATTATCAAACTCCTGTTTCAACATCTAGCTATTTCCCCAGATAAAGCAAAAACAAAATCTTGCCACTGAAAAATAAAAAGTGCCTGATGTATATTTTCTTTAGGAAGTCATTGTAATGTTTTAAAGAGCTGAAATATCATCTAAGTTGATTTTCCTTCAAAGCGAGAAAACAAACAAAACAAAAAAATAAGTGTGTATTACTAACAATAGGGCTGCATTTTATCTATAATCAATCCAGAAGTGGGAAAAATAACTTCAGGAACCAGACAATGGGCCCTAGATAAGATACCAAATATTCTTGCTGTGATGACAAGAAAAAATAAATTAGATATTTACATTTATTATAAGCATCCCAAAATTAACCAAATTCTTTCTTCAAATTCAAGAAAAGTAATGAAGAGTAATTCAACTTTGGTATGTATTTTTCCTAACATCTTTGGCAACAAAATTGATAATTACTTGCAATCTACTCTGAGTTTTTCTGAAGAGCAAATCTACATGGAAGTGAAGTGAAAACTAAGAGGTGCTACTGAATACTGTTGCTTTCGATCTTATCAATATGGTTCCTTTACAAAATTCATGAAAGGAAAAAGTGAAAAACCAATTTTGAATTTTACATTTTAGCAATTGTATCTTAAAATAAAACCAACACTGGTTAACACTTTTGAAACAAGTCTGCAAAATCCACCACAGATTAGAGCCTTGGATGAAATTTCAGACATGATTAAAATGTGTTTCTCCTTGAGGAAGGAAAATGATAGTGAAAATTAAGCTCCTACTCGACAAGTATTCTGATTTCATTTGATTCTTTTATGCAGTTCACTATATTCATCTATTGTCACTTGGTGCCATTCCACATGCTTGTTGTAGTGCAAGAAATTCCCTAGTTTTATGTTACCTACGAAATAAATATGTCCATGGAGCCAACTTAATGCTTCTTTCTAAGGAAATTAGTAATTACCTTAATATTTGCACCAAACAAAAGCAGTTATTATATTGCAAACACTGAAAAACATAAACTCTAGGAAAATTGAATTAAAATGAAAATTCTGCGTCTGAGGCTCACTTGATAACATTTAATTCACATTAGGAGCAGACAGCTTCCCTTTATTGGTGAAAGTGATTAAAGAGAATTTTGGCAAATATTTTTTATTTGATTATTGGGCAACAAATGCACTATTTGCTATGATTGGTTTGCTATTTGTTTATAACCTATTCTGCAGCACAAAAGTCAATTTGTATAAAATTGTATCTGTATAAGTAACTTTTCATAGACACAGAGAGAAGAAGCCCAGGTGGGTAGCATATTCTGTCTGGTAAAAGTAAGCAAACACATTATTTTTTTCTTCTTCATGTGTTGTTGGGAAGAGTTTGCAATGACCTAATCTTAAACACATAGCTTACATAATAGAAGTGTTAAGATAGCAGTATAGTTTATTCCGCTACTTGCACTGTTTATGGGTGTGTGTGTGTACTGTATGTATATGTGCACAAACATACACCAAGTGATGGCTTATAGAATCTAGTTGAACCTATAATCCAGACAGAGCAATCTTCCCTGAAGAAATCAGAATGTGAAGAAGCAAGGCTCTCTTTGGTTTTGTTTATTTCTAAGTAGGCCAAACCATTTTGCAAGATAGCCAGGAATTCATTTAATATTCATTCCTGACCTGTTTTATTCTTTCAATAAAATTAGTTGAAAGCTTTTTCCTCTATATATTTGAAAATGCGTCATTGTTAGTGCTATCTTCTGAAGCAAGGGCTATAGTGCACAGATAAATAATGTATTCAGAACCACAGTAACTTTCTTGATCTATCAGCAGAACCTTAATAGTTGCTGTTAAAATAATATTAATCTACATTTGTTTAACATCATGAGAAAAAAATTTAAGAGTGCAATGCCTTATTTAATCTTCATTTCTTTTCAGTCTATACTAGAAATATTAATGCAGAATTAGGAGAATTTACACTTATCTTTATTCAGGATAGTGCCTCAAACATTCTTATTAACCCAAAAGTAGTTGACTCTTTAGCATGCTGCAATGATATTCAGGTGCTACAAGAACAAAGGGTTGTGAAAATACACAATGAATGAAATGTTATGGCTAATTGGATTAAACTTTTAATTTTTTTCACTTGGTCCAGCATGGAAATCTGAGACAATAAAGACTGGATGTGCAGTTACAAGTAGTAACAGGTATGAACTTTAATAATGCAGTGAGAATTTTGGATCAGGGGAGGGGAGATATGATAAATGAAGACAGATTTGCAGAAGTGAAGCCAATGAATACAGCAAAGACCGAGGAATCGGTGATAAGACCGGTTCCTTGCACCTTTCCAAGAGGCCAGGAGATTGCTCACATACACTCTGCACATCTGCTCCTAACAAGGATTCTGAAGGATAGAGGTTGACTTTAGGTTTCAGCACTGGAAGATGATGGAATTAGCCATCTTGCATACAAACACGGTGGAGACTTTTAAAGAACATTAAGACTGCATACTTAATTTTCTAATCACTTTTAGAAATTGAATATTAATTATCTTAGAGCAATTAGAGATCTTTGGAACAATAACTTTGAAAAGTTTTCTTGTTGGATCTACAAAAGAAACTTGTTAAAGCATTGAGGAAATTGTGCAATAAGATAAAGAAGGATTGAAAAGAAATCAAATCCTATGACAATATTTGATTGAATCAAAGATTAAGACCATTAGAATAAAAGGAAGGTAAAAACAGAGAAGAGGAAATGGTAAAAGAGCAGCCCTGAACAAATAAAAATGAAAGTTAAAGGATAAGATGAATGATCAATGATTAATGATGGATAAGATACTGTACACTTAAATATGTTTATGAGAAATAAAAAAAATGTAAAAAAAAAAAGAAATAAAAGGAAGGAATATAACATTGGTTTATTTGATCAAGATTAAAATAAGACATTTTTGGAGGGACTTCCGCTGGCACCGCCGGTGCCGCTGCAGCTCCTTTGTGAGCTCCTAACCCTGGGATCTGTAAAACCGCCAAAACAGCGTAAATCAGCCATTTTGGCGACTGGAACTTCCCCCTCGGGCAAAGAGTGGGAGGTGAGTGCTCAGGTGTATAGGGTAGAGCCCCCCAAAACCTCCAGGATTAATCCTGGAGGTGCAGAGGGTGAGGGCTCCCCAAACGCTTGGAAAGCAGCTCCAGACTCAGGATTCCGTCTCTGACAGAACAAGGCGCCGCAACCATCCCTGCAAAACAAGTGATTTCAAGGATTGATTTTTATGCAGGCAGAACAAAACAGGAGAGCTTCTCGCAAGTATTTTTCTTTCCTTTAACTCTGATGAATAATGAGTCCTTTCAGATTCGAGTGAAAGTTTTAAAGAGATCCAAAATGGCGCTGATAGAGAACGGAAGTTTAAGAAGAAAGTGATTGTTAAAGCTTGTTTGCGCTTGTTAAGGTTGTTATAGCTGTCAGTACTTTGAAGCTTTGCTAAATGAAGAGAGAATTTAAGTTTGCAGCATAAGAAAAGATGGCAGAGGCAAAGATTTTTGAAGAGAATGGAGGTTTCTCAGCACAGAATTCAGCAAGTGTACAAACACTGACAGTGGATTTTTTGGAAGCATGGCAAAAATCATTTACGGAAAGACTGGATGAGATCTTTGAGAAGTTTATTACTCAAATTGATAATAAAGTTGCACTGTTGAAAGAGGAGGAAGAAAAGTAATTCAAGTAAAAGCGCCTGAGGAACATGGAAAGGATGTTTCCCAAATTATGAATAAACTGATGGGCTTGAAGGAGGTTAATCCGGAGATATGGAATGAGATCTATCCAGAGGTTTTGATGCAGATGAGAGGAAAAGTGCTGGGAGAAGCTTGGATTTTCAAGATATCAAGAAGGATTAGAAATGGAACATTACAATTTCTTTATAAAAATGGACTTTTAATCCTAATTAAAGAGGTGTGTTTCTTAAAAGGAATTACTTTGCGAGCTGCACAGGACTGGAAGATAAAATTACAGTTGAATACACAAAAGCTTGTAGAAATAAAAGATGGTGGAATAAAGCGGAAGAAGAAGGCTCGGGAAAAAACTAGGGGGAAATGGAAGTGGAAGAATTTTATTCCTCTTTGTTAGGCAGGATAACATGGTGAATGATTGTATTGGTATTCAAGATTTTTATTAAGGATATGATTTGTTTGGTTTTGAAAATTTTTTTTTACTTATGACTGGATGTTTCAACTGTTATATAAATGTGAATTTTTATAATTGTATTGGTATTCAAGACATGATTAATTTTTATTAAGGATATGATTTGTTTGGTTTTGAAAAAATCTTTATTTATGATTGTATTGGTATTTAAGACATGATTAATTTTTATTAAGGATATGATCTGTATGGTTATGATTGGATGGATTATATCTAAAAATTACTTCAAGTAATGGATTAAAAAAAAGAAACTTTCTTTTGGATGTTAAATTTAACATTAATGTTATTCTGTGGAGGAACAAGTTGGTTTTGTTTAACTACCTTTAAGCAAGAAAAGTTATATTTTGCTTTGAACAAGGAGAGTTAAAGTACAAGTGATAGATAAATCTATAGATAGTTAGTTTGTGGGGTTTTTTATTAAGGTTTGTTAAATGTTTTTACCCTGTATTTCTTTTGGGAAGTCCGGGGAGGGGGGTGGGGGTTGGGATAGGAGGGGGGAAATAAAATATATATATATGATTGATTTTTTGTTTAAGTGTATATGATGTATGCTGACTATGAAATAAAATTTGTTTTAAAAAAAAAGATTAAAATAAGACATTTTTGCAATGTTTTGCACTATGAAACATAGACTTTTTGCTGTCACCAGGACTGATGTTTTATGGACTTGCTTATAGATAAAGGATGGGATATGGGATGAAAAGATATCTATTTAACTTTATAGTGGGTGAAGATTTATTAAATGTTTATACTTGTTGTGATGAAGATTGAAAGTCACTTTTTATGTGTATATTTTCATTCTCTTCATTGTATTCCTTCCTTCCTTTCTATTTCTTTTTCTAATTTTTTTTGAATTGGTTTCTACTACTATAAATCAACATTCATAATAAAAATGCTATTAAAAAAACAAGAAACTTGGATCAGAATTGATTTTGGCTTAAAAGACAAATCCCCCAATTCAGAAATTTGTATGATGCCTTTGATCATGCAGTATTAAAATCAACAAGGAGTATTTTCTAATGATTTTAATCAACTGCTATTAAATTGTTTTTAAAAAGGTCTGTACAAATACTTGATTATGCATTGATCTAGTACAAATATGATGAATCTGGCTGATGGATATTTCTTCTAATGTCAAAAATATTAAGTTATGAAAACATGCATCAATTACCATCTCATCCCTTATTATTTGCAGTAATAAATACTGTCACTATGGCCACAACTTATTATTTTTAATTTCAAAGCACTGAACTATTGGAAGTTCTTCTAACAGGAGTATAATTAGACTACACTGCAGTTTGCTTAGGTTTAATCTTCCAATTCTAGGGGTGCTGTAGTTAACAGGTTGCAATGAATTTCCTGCTTTTTATTTTCATAATAATAATTTATTAACTGTATATACCAAACATTTAAAAACAAAGAACAGAAAAACCTCCACAAAAATAGCACAAGACAGAACAAGAATGGCAAAGAAAATAACCCCAAAAGGGAACAGACAGCAAGAAAGGGGCATTAGTCATTCTCATCAAAACTTAGGCAAAAAGCCAGGTTTTTAAGGTCCTTCAAACACCATCAGGGTGGGAGCCATTTAAATCTCAGGGGAACCTCATTCCAGACGACAGGGATGAACACAGAGAAGGCATGCTTCCAGGGCACCAATAGGTGGCATTGTTTAATTGCGCCAACTCTGCCAGATTGAAACAACAGGGCACATACTAGGGGTAAAAAGGATACAAGTTTTATTATCTTTTAGGGTGGGAGCTACAGATTAGTCAATATGACAACTCAGCTGAATTTTGCAAAAGTTATATGCTTTATTGCGTTTCAAAACAACCACCTCCATGTTCACATTATTTTAGTAAATAATTAGAAGTTTTTCATTCATGTAAAAGCATCATAGAACTGAATAAGGCAATAAACAACAGGCTTGATTCATCAGCTATAAAAAAAATCTGTTCCTGAACATGAAACAAATTCCTGCTGAGCAAGTATTGTTGGGTTGATGTAAGACAAGAGTTTTGATTTACAATTGATCTTATTGAGCTTGGAGCTTGATAACTGTCCCTCAAGAATGATATAAAACTTATCCATTGCAAATGGTGTTAACATCTGATTCTCGGGAAGCATAACAGTACAGCTTTCTGCAAAGATAGAAGAGATTTGGTTAAACCTGGCTTTTATTATTTTATTAATCCTTTTTCTTTTAAAACCATTACTAATTTTGAAACTATGTTATATTGTTGATACATTTTCTTTGATTAATTTGCTATGATAAAAAATTAAAATCAGAAAATGAGTTTCCTACAATAAGAAAGCACATGTCAGCCTCCGACTTTCTGCTTTGGCTGCCATAAGGAATGGGGGGGGGGAAGAGCGTGGGGGAGGGAAGCAAGCTGGTGGATTTTGAAGAAACGAAACCTAATCACCGAAGTGGCTATCGGGTCAACCGTCATCGTGTTCCTGATTGATGATGATGCCAGACGTGTTTCCACCTGACCTCTGGAGACCTTTGGATTGAGTGATTGATGATGGACAGTGGGAGGGGATGCTTTCTATATGCAACTTTCGCGCCTATTGCTTTAGTTTCAGCTTTCCTTTGGTTGCGTTCATTTCATTTTCCAGTAAAAGTACATTACTCTATAAAATATGGAGTTTGGCTCATTCTTTCCTGGACTTTGAAGGAAGCACACCTGACATTAAGCTGAAACTCACTCCAGTCATCCTGGATAACCACCGAGGGGACTGTGATCCAGATCATGTCGGATCAGGAAGCTGAAGAAGCAGAAATGGGAGCATCTGGCTCTACGATGCCTCCATTTCAAACAGAGAAAGAAACTGCTGAATGGTTGGAAAAACTCCGGCTGAGAGAGGAGCCTGAGGAAACCAGATGGTCGAAAGGAGTAGGAAGGCTGCCGGACCGGGGAGGGACCCCCCAGGGAGTAACCAGCTCCAGACCACATAAGAGAGAGGCGGTGTGGCTGCAAGAGCAAAAGGAAAGCCTCATGCTGGCACAGGCATTGCAACTCCTCCGTGATGTTGAAGAAAGCCGGAAAAGCTGTGAGTCTTATGGGTTCCCTGTAGAGAAGGGAGGAGACGGCCCCAGGGGGGAGCCGGAAGAAACAGCCTGTGGGGGAGAGGATGAGGAAGCTGAGGAAAGAACATCTCAGACTTCGGGAGCTCAAGTGAGGGATGCAGCAGGTCAGGGACCGCCAGCCTTGCAGGCCCCTCCTCGCAGACGTAAAAAGCCAAAAATTCCCCCCCTAACCAGGAAATATGATGGGAATCCGAAGACCTTGGGATATTTTTTGACTCAAGTGTGGAACCACATGCAGGATTGGGGGGAGGACTACTTATCAGATGCCGCTCGAGTGAGATGCGTCATGAGCGTATTAGAGGGAGCCGCAGCTGACTGGATGGTGGTCCTCCACAATAATGACTCCCCCTTGCTAAGAAACTACGACCAATTCATGGGAGCTCTTAGGAGGCGTTTTGAAGACCACCTAGCTGAACGGAAAGCAAGACTTAGAATGAAAAGCATCCAGCAAGGCTGGAGATCAGTGGCAGAATACACCCAAGAATTCCGTGAGCTGGCACCCTACATGACAGGGTGGTCAGAAGCGGCTCTCCTGGAGAGTTTCAAAGATGGGCTGAATGAAGAGATATTCAAGGATTGTAGAGGCCGGGGGGTCCCCGAAGATTTGCAGAGTTGGTATATAGCAGCTGAGGATGTGGAGATCGAGCTCGCCCGAAGCTGACTCCGAGGGGGGCGTGCTGGAGACCCGTCATCCTCCTTCCACCGTAAAGGAGCACCTAAGGTGGCCGAAGGGAAGGCGGAAATCAAACCAAAGTCAAAGCCTTTCACCTGTTTCAAATGTGGGAAGGAAGGACATCAGGCTGCCGAATGTTTCTCCAAACCAGTATCTAAGACCACCAGTTTGGGACCAAGGAAGGCCGACAAAACACCTGCAAAAACCCATGACACCACCCTGAAAGGAGAAGTCGTTGAGTTTGCTCCCCGAAACAAGGGTGAGTTGGGAACTCCGACCACCGACGACGACAGTGGGACGGACTCCGACTCCGATGATCCGGTGAGTCACACAGAGGACCCCATGCTCATCCCTGTAGAAATAAGGGTGCCATCCACAGGGACACAAGCGCAGATATTAGCCCTACTAGACTCTGGGTGCACAAGGTGCATAATCAGCCCGAAAGTGGTGGAAAAGATGGACCTGAGACTAAAAACGCTAAAAAGGCCCATTGCGTTCTGTCAGTTGGACGGATCAATTGCAGGAGGGGGTCCAGCCAGTTTTGTGACAGGACTCATTGAAATGCAGCTGGGGGATCACGTAAAGTCTCAGATTCATTGTGGCCCCTGGCATGGAACGACCCCTCATACTTGGACTGCCTTGGCTCCGTAGATGGAACCCACGGGTTAATTGGAAAACAGGGGTCTTGCATATTCGCACCAGAAAACTGAGATTAGAGAGGGAAACCCCCCTCCAGAGGACAGGTCAGGGCCCGAAACTGTGGAAATGGCAGTAGGCCACATTCAAGGGGAGGAGAAGATTCCAAAAGAGTATTGGGATCTCCGTGAAGTTTTTAGTGAAAAGGCCTCGGATGTACTGCCTCCCCACAGAGATACGGACTGTACCATTGAAATACTCCCAGGTGTGAAACTTCCTAAACCGAAAATCTACCCATGACCCCTCAAGAATTAGGGGAATTGCGAAACTTTATTGATAAAAATCTAGAACGGGGGTTTATTAAACCTGCCAAACCAAAGGTGGCGGCACCGGTGTACTTCCGAGAAAAGAAGGATGGTTCCTTTCGCTTGATAGTTGATTATAGGAACCTAAATGCGATTTGTGTGGAGAACGTTTACCCCCTACCACTTATGAAGGACATGCTATCTCACTTAGGAAAGGGGAAAATCTTCACCAAACTTGACTTACGGGAAGCTTACTACCAAGTGAGAATTAAAAAGGGAGATGAATGGAAAACAGCATTTAGCTGCCCACTTGGATGTTTCCAGTTTAGAATACTTCCGTTTGGACTACAGGGAGCCCCTGCTGTGTTCATGCAATTGATTAACGAAGTACTGCATGAGCACCTGTTTAAGGGGGTTCTGGTCTACTTGGATGACATTCTTATCTACTCAGAGAACATGGACGACCATGTGAAATTTGTGCGAACGGTCCTGAAAAAACTCAGGGCTGCTGAACTATATGCCAAACTTCCTAAGTGCGAGTTCCATCAAAGCAAAATTGACTATCTTGGATATCGCATATCACATGAGGGGATAGAGATGGACCCTGAGAAGGTTCGGGCCATATTGGAATGGGCCGCCCCATGCACCCGCAAACAATTACAAAGTTTCCTGGGTTTTGCGAATTTCTATAGACAGTTTATCCCCTCATTTGCCAAAATAGCTCTGCCTATAACAAATCTTCTGAAAACTAAGGGTGAGGCAAAACCAAGGCCCTCATGACCTCTTGAATGGACTATGGACTGTCAAGCAGCTTTTGAAAAGTTGAAACGACTGTTTGCTGCTGAGCCGGTCCTCAAACATCCAGACATGGAAGAGCCTTTTGTAGTACAAGCAGACACGAGCGACGTGGCTGTGGGAGCAGTACTCCTGCAAAAGAACGCAGAAGGGGAATTACAACCCTGTGCTTACACGTCCCGTAACTTATCAGAAACTGAGAGGAGATGGGCCATATGGGAAAAAGAGGCTTTTGCGGTGCGATGGGCATTGTTAATGTGGAGACAATTCCTGGAAGGAGCAAAGCACCCGTTTGAAGTTTGGACTGATCACAAAAATCTGGAGGTATTGAAAACACCATGTAAACTGTCACCAAAGCAAGCTTGTTGGGCCCAGCATTTCAACCGTTTTAATTTCACCCTACGCTACATTCCTGGTGGAAAGAATTTCATGGTGGATGCACTCTCCAGAATGCCTCAATACAACAGTACCAAGAAAGAAGTGGTTCAACCAATCATCCCTTCAACACAACTGGCAGCGCCAATGACTACCAGAGCACAGGCGAGGGCCGATCCAGCCCTTTCGGGTGACCTACTACAGAAATTACAAGAAGCCTTAAAAACTGACGAATGGTTTAAAACCCATTCAAATGAATGTATCCTCCGTGATGGTCTAGCTTGGATAGGGGCTAAATTGTATGTCCCTGAGAGTTTAAGACTAACAGTATTACAATACGCTCATGATGCCAAGGCAGCCGGACACTTTGGATTTGTTAAAACTCTACATCTTGTTAAAAGACAGTTTTGGTGGCCTGCCCTCAAAAAGGACATAGAAGCATATGTGGCTAGTTGTCCGGTGTGTGCCTCGGCTAAAAGACCTCCGGGGAAGCCACCTGGTTTGCTGCAGAGTGTGGCAAGACCGGATGCCCCTTGGAAGGAAATATCCATGGATTTTATTGTTGACCTACCAGAAAGTGAAGGGTGCACAGTCATTTGGGCAGTAACGGATTTGTTTTCCAAACAAGTGCATTTCATCCCCTGCTCTAAAATCCCTTCAGCAAAAACTCTTGCAAAACTGTTTATTCGTCATATTTACAGATTACATGGAGCTCCAAAATGTATAATTTTGGACAGGGGTGTACAATTTACTTCCAACTTTTGGAAGGAGTTTTTAAAGTTAATAGGCTCCGCCCAAGGACTAAGCTCCACCCACCACTCCCAGACTAATGGGGCCTGTGAGAGAACCAATGCTGTGTTAGAACAGTACCTGAGATGTTATGTAAATTACCAGCAAGACAACTGGGTGGATTTATTGCCATTTGCGGAGGTGGCATACAACAACTCTATCCATAGCAGCACCGGGTTCACTCCGTTTAAGGTAGCATCTGGTCAGGATTTTGTGCCAATCCCCGAGTTATCACAAGACACCCCACAAAACCCATCTTTGGTTGAGTGGATCGAACAGTTACGGAGCACTTGGGTTGTAACTCGAAAAGCCCTAGATGATGCACACCGAGAGCATAAGACACAAGCAGATAAAAACGGTCCCCGGCACATGTGTATAAAGTGGGTGACAGGATTTATCTTTCCACCAAATACTTACAGACTTCACAGAAATCAAAAAAGCTTGGACCCAAGTACGTGGGTCCTTTCCTGGTCACTAGACTTATTAATCCAGTAACAATTGAATTGGAATTGCCAAAAACGTTGAGACGGATACACCCTGTCTTTCATGTTAGTTTGTTGAAACCAGAACACTTGTCCCCTTTATGACTGGACCAAGATTCCCCTCCAGTTCCCATACTGATAGAAGTGGAGCAACATTTCGAAGTCAAAGAAATTCTAGACTCTAGGAAGCACCATGGTAGGGTGCAATATTTGGTGGCTTGGAAACATTTCCCTTTGTCTCAAGCTGAGTGGGTGAACAAACGTGATGTCCGGGCACCAAAAAAAGTACAGTTGTTTCATGACAAATATCCTGATAAGCCTTAATAAGCCTATATTGCAATTTATTTTTTTCCCCTTCCTTCCCTTTTCCCTATTTAGGACTAACGTCTTTTCTCTGGAGGGGCCGAATGTCAGCCTCCAACTTTCTGCTTTGGCTGCCATAAGGAACGGGGGGGGGGAAGAGCGTGGGGGAGGGAAGCAAGCTGGTGGATTTTGAAGAAACGAAACCTAATCACCAAAGTGGCTATCGGGTCAACTGTCATTGCGTTCCTGATTGATGACGATGCCAGACGTGTTTCCACCTGACCTCTGGAGACCTTTGGATTGGGTGATTGATGATGGACAGTGGGAGGGGATGCTTTCTATATGCAACTTTCGCGCCTATTGCTTTAGTTTCAGCTTTCCTTTGGTTGTGTTCATTTCATTTTCCAGTAAAAGTACATTACTCTATAAAATATGGAATTTGGCTCATTCTTTCCTGGACTTTGAAGGAAGCACACCTGACAGCACTCTCAATTTCAGATTTCATTTTTAACATCATAACACAGTAGGCTAACTTGGACAACTCTTCCCCCCACCCCACCCCCCACATATTTAAAAAGAATCCCTACCTTTCTACTTTCTCAATTATTTTTGTAAAGAAACACTGTTTTCAAATAATGTTAAATAGCAGTTCTTCAACTTTTTTTCCCAAGTTAATCACCATTCTGGGGCCATGGAACATATTTTTCCTAATTTGGGTGTTAGGGATTTCTCCTCACCCAGTTATCAATGTATGTTTCTCAAAACACCAGAAAACTAGCCAGAAAATATTTCTTTCTATACACTGACAGGGCCTTTGTGGAAACTTTAAATTTCAAATTGATTTGGTGTTTTTATTTTTTGTTTCTTGTTTTTATCCCTGCTTTGCTCCTGAAAGACTAAAAACAACTCACCTGGAGAGTGTAAGAGCCAGTTCACTGTTACAAGCAAAGAGTCTGATGCCAGCTCAGGCCATTTTCAACACAAAGGACTGGTGGGAACCTAATCTCCTATCAAAAATGAATTGACTTCTAGCCTTTGCCGTTATGCCAGCAGGCACCACAGCTTGCAACAGTGTTGCAAGACTTTGGACATGGATTTTACCTTTTTTAAAAAAGGTCTTGCATTTGATATATAGCAGTTGCTAGGACTATTTTGTAACAGTTTCATTATTTTTTCTGCAATAAATGTTTTCACTGGAAGTTCTTACATCTTTGAACTCCTGTTTATCTGTTTGCAGTTCAGCTTGTTGGGAGAATCATATAACCCCTCTGGCCAACTTTAATTAAGCCTACTAGTTTTACAATTAGCTCAGTTAAATGACATGATTTAATCCTTACAATTTGAAGCAAAAAGCTTCTGAATTCCTTATTCTCTCATCAGAAGGATGACAGTAGAAGCATAGAAGCTTGGGGTTTGCTATAACTTATTGTCATTTAGAGGAAGGAAGACAACTTGGGGGCCTCATGTCATCTCCCAAAGACCTGGTCACACTTTACAACTGCATCACTTAGCAATAGAAATTCTGGATCCAATTCTGGTCATTAAATAAGGACTATCTGTAGTTGGTCCTAAAGGAAATAAATCCTGACTGTTCTTTGGAAGGACAGATATTGAAGCTGAAGCTCAAATATTTTGGCCACCTAATGAGAAGAAAGGACTCATTGGAAAACACCCTAAGGTTGGGAAAGATTGAAGACAAAAAGAGAAGGGGATGATAGAGGATATGATCATGCTGTCATCAATGCAATAAACATGAATTTGGGCAAGCTCTGTGAGAAAATGGAGGACAGGAGAGCCTGGCATGCTATGGTCCATGGGGTTGCAAAAAGTCGGACATGATTTAGCAACTGAACAACACCTGTAGTCAAGTCTTTTTTATATTTAAAATTAATCCATTTTTTCAGTGTTCCTTTATTGCAGGACCTTAGCATTTTTGGCTATTAGAGTGGTGTAATCAGCACTAATGCAGGTAATTGATGTCTCTTGCTCCATGTTAAAACCAAGCACATCTTTTTTTAATCCAAATTGTTGAACCAGGAACAGCCCAGATACAGCTGTGTTGGTCCAGTATAGAACTTCAAAAGATTTCCTGCATTGTAGCAGGATAAAGGTAGTTGATATAAAGGAAAATATATCAGAAAATAATACTACTGTAGTTTACATAAGCAGAACCGTTGTCAGTGAGAACATTGCACATGGCTTAGAACAGGGGTGTCAAATTTGTGGCGTGACATTGTCACGTGACATATTGTGACTTTTTTCCCCTTTGCTAAACCGGGAGTGGGCATGGCCCGCACGTGATGCATCCAGCCCGCAAGCCAGGAGTTTGACATCCCTGGCTTAGAAGAAACTATAGAAGACTCATTTCTTCATTGACAAGGAGGAAAATACTACCTGTAACTGCAGAAGTATTGTCTAGTATAAAGTTTGTTAACAGGAGCAGTTATCAGTGATATGTGTCTTTTGCAGGCAAAGTAAATGGAAAAAATGTTAAACTTGACATACCCAATTCCTGCAACTGTTCTTCATATGTTTTAGCCGCTAGCCCTCTAATCATCTTTGTTGTTTTTCTCTGTACTCCTTCTACATTCTCAACATATTTTTTATTTGCACCATTGTTGTTAGAATTCTGCACACAATTCTAATGGGAAAAAATCTGAACTGCAGAATCAAACCTGTGGTATAAAAAAGCTTAGTGAATGTAAAAAAAAAAATTGTGTTTGCAGGTGTGTATTTGTATGTGTATTTGTGTGTGTATGACAGATATAGGACATTGAAAGAGATTCAGGTCACTAAAGAAGTATATGCAGAGAAAGAAATTATCTCAAGAAATCTAAAGGTCCTTGTTGATCTCAGGGCTATAGAGTTCGTCTAGTAGCTGCTGTTTACTTAATAACACCTGTCATTAAAAACTTTCACACAATCATTTAATTTAACCAAATGATCCTAGAAGTGAAAAACAGTCATGAAAATTATTCTTTCCAGTCTTCTGTGTGATAATAACAAAACTGCATCTCACAGCCTAATTCATCTTGCTGTGCAAGATTGTAACGTAAATATGTTCATTTTGGCTTTTTGGCTTTGCTTTCATCAGCTCATAAATGAGAAAGAACAATCTCATAATGTTGACAGCCATCTGAAAATTACTGTGAAATGTAGAGCCAATCTTTAAAAATAACCATCAAACGTAGTCTTTTCCTGCTTGCCTTCCCTTTTAAAACAGAAAACAGGAAAAGTCCAATTTCTTTTTAGTTTGTTTATTTCTGCATCCCTGCAGTCACATTATCAAAATTCAGGCACTTTTTTAAAAAAAATTGATTTATATGCCGCCCTTCTCCGGAGACTCAGGGCGGCTTACAGTGCGTTAAGCAATAGCCTTCATACTTTTGTATATTTTATACAAAGTCAGCTTATTGCCCCCACAAACTGGGTCCTCAATTTGCCTACCTTAGAAAGGATGGAAGGCTAAGTCAACCTTGAGCCTGGCAAGATTCAAACTTACTTTAATTGCAGACAGCTGGTGTTAAATTACAGTGCCTTGTCCGCAGAGCTATCCAGGCTCCTATCCAGTTGGCAACTGGCATGTATTTATGAAGATTGCAGCAGCCTTGAGTCATATGATAGTTATTTGTGACCTTCACAGGGACAAGGGTGTTTCTAATAAGCAAAATAAATAGGGGAAGCCATATTCTCTTAACAACCACAGTAGTACAATTGGGTGTAACCCACTTAATGATTGCATTGCTTTGTGATAGCAGTTTTGCTCCCAATTGTGGTTGTAAATTGAGGACCGCCTGTATGCACTATTTTAATTGGCAGAGCCAGTAGAAATGCCATTTGGTATAGCTCTTGATCTGTGCCTCAAGTGTCCCTATCAACACTCTCCACAGTTCTTATATCCATGATGGCAAACCTATGCCATGTGTGCCAGAGGTGGCACGCAGAGCCCTCTCTGTGGGCACATGCGCCATCGCCAGCTGCTATTCTGGTTTCTGGCGTGCATGGCCAGCTGGTCTTTGTGGGCACTGGAGCGCCAGAAAATGCCCCCCAAAATAGGCTGTTTTCCGAGCCTTTTTCAGGCCATTTTTTTCAGGCCCGAAAAACAGCCTGAAAACACTCCCAAAATGGCCTGAAAATGGCCCAAAAAACAGCCAAAAAAGAGGCATGCGCACCGGCCAGCTGGTCTTCAGGTTTCCGGCATACTGGTGCACACATGCACACACGTTCCAGTTTGGCCACTCGGTGCCAAAAAGATTCGCCATCACTGTCTTATATATTATTCTAAGCAGAGTATTTTAGCTTATTCAGCTAACCATAATTAAAACAAGCCATCACTTAATGCAATATGTAACAACTCCTCATCTTCATCCTCATCTTTGACATCCAACCTTTCTGCCACAGGAAAGCCAGGATAAAAAACTCAACATATAAGGAGCATTTTTGTCTTAAGTTAAAGATTTATTTATCTGGATCTATGGAATTTTCCTTAAAATGTCAAGAGTAATTTATGATTTTATGTGTTACAAAACACATAGCCAATTTCTGAAATTTACTTTCGCTAACAATTTCATTTTTTATTTATATAATCTTGAACTAAATTTTTCTATTGGCTTTGGTTTACAAATTTCAATTATATATCAAATTTTACTAAACACTTAGAAAGTAGTAGTAGTATAGTTTATTGAATAGCCTGAAGGCCTTTTCAAACAAAACAGAAAAGAAAAAGGGAAAAAGATAAAACAGTTACAAAAATAGCAATCTAAAAATATATGATAGATGACATTAAAATTTTACAATATCAAATTTCAATAGCTAAGTTGCCAAGACTAGATAACCCAAATTGGATAGCTCCTCTCTAACTGAGCTCATCTTCCTTACAATCGATTTTTTTTTTTTTTGATATAACTGGCTCGTATTGCCGTCATTCTTTTAAGGTATCGAGTGATCGCTCTTACCAGGGGAGGAGAGTCAGCCCTCAACAGAAATGCTAATTTTTGGCTTATATTCCAGGGGGAAATTTATTTATAATTGGGGACAGATATTGTTTTCTTACTTCTTGATAGAGACTACATTCGAATATTATATGCGCCGTGTCCTCCACGATGTTTACCCCACATATGCATATTCTTTTGTCATACGGGATTTTCCGATAACGGCCGAATCTAATGTTGGTATTTAGAAGTTCGAATCTAAACTTAACAAATAACTGTCTCTCCACTGATGGCATTTCTAAATGTAAATACTTTTCCAGAGTGAAAGTTGTTTTAACTGCTGTCAGCAGTTTAAGGGAATGATTAGTTGAAAGGGTTGCCATGTTCATTTGCCCATGTATATCTTTAATCCGTTGTTTAACTTGGTTCAGTGTGTCACACAACGGGAACCCTACACCATATCGGTTCAATATTTCTGACAGCCGGGTTAGCCAGGAATACCTTTGAGGATTTGAAAACTGCTGTTCCTCTAGACATATTTTAGGGAGTCTGCTGGCATCCATCTGGGTCATTTTTAGCCAGTAGGCTACCGCCCTAGTGATTGTATAGGTGTACAGTGAGAAATGTCCCAATTCAGCTCTGACGGCTGCAGCTGAAGTGGAATTGTTTACCCCAAGCATCCTCCTTAACAAATTATTTTGAGTTCTCTCTAATATGGAGGCCTCTGTAAGACCCCAAATTTCAGCACCATAGAGCATGATCGGAACAAGTTTAGCCTGAAAGATTTTACGAAGAAGTAAAATGGAGGTTGGTTGGATTCGTTTACTTAATTTGGATACAAGGCTTGCTCCTGCTCTGACCTTTTGAGAAAGGTATTGATGGTGCGGAGTCCAACCTCCTGCACTGGAAAAAACAATTCCAAGATAAGTATATTGGGTAACTTGCTCAATTTTTGTGTCATTAATCTGCCAATTGTGCTTTTTATTCTTATTGCCAAAGACTAAAACTTTTGATTTAGCTACATTTATAGTCAAGTGGTTTGCAGTACAGTAACGTGTGAGCTTGTCAAGAAGTCTCCTCATTCCTATTTGGGTTCTAGAAAACAACACTAAGTCATCGGCATACATTAATACGTTAATAAATCTAGAGCCTATTTGGGGGCTGTGCGTCAGAAGATCATCCAGCTGTGCTGGGATATCATTTATATAAAGGTTAAAAAGAGTAGGGCCCACTAAACTTTCTAAACACTTAGAAAGTAAAACATAAGCATTTCATATTGGCAAAATTATCAAAAGAAATAAATATAAACAGGAAAGCAACATGCTTCAGAATGCACTTATTGAGGGTGAAGTTGGATTTACAAAGTAAACTAGAACAGTGGAAAATATAAAAGGCAGATATCTTCTCTTTGTATATAATTTAAATGATAAAATCCAACTGTCTCCCCAAGTGCCTTCATCTTACTCAAGCATGTTTATTGATATTGCTTGGTGGAATGACAGGAGTTATGAAGACTCCCATATCTCCTTTCTTCTTATTGTTTAATTGTCACTGAGACTGGATTCCCACCCTAAGAATTTTATCACAAGCTGCTGCAATTATCTAAAAACCAAGGCTAACTCTATGCCTCATTTTTTACTCTTCTAGAGTTACCATATCTAGACTTCAAAACTTCAGATGACCAATGGATTGCAGCAAAGTGGAACAGATGGGCTAAGTCTTTGCTGCCATCTAGTAGTTACCTATACTTTTTATCACTTAGATATCATAGCACAGTGGTCCCCTACCTTTCCAGCTCAGTGGACCGGTGGAGGCAGCAATGAGGTGGTGGGGGGGAAGGGGTTGGTTTCACACACGTACTACTTTCACAAATGCAGCTTTGCGCACATATCTGCGTGCATGCTTGCCCAACACTTCCATGGCCTGGTTCTGAACATGCTGCGGCCTGATGCTGGGCCATGGACTGGGGGTTGGGGACCCTTGCATAACATGTATAAGCAAGATACATGGGACCAATCTGCTATAAAAATAAGTAGTCACTGGGGCTAACACTCAAAATGGTGTCTATTAGTTCCAATATAATCCTTCAAGTATAATTTTTGATACTTGCAATGCTCGCAGATGCCTTTTTTTCCCTCTAGCTGAGGCAAAGGCTTCCTTCATATTTATGTTTATCTCATTTTGTGAACAGTCTCACTATATTTTAAGTATCCATACAACTAATTATTTGTAAAGTTGAAACAGTTTTATCATTTGTACAAATGAATAGAATGCAGCATATCATTATAAGAAGTCCTCTATGCAGCAGAAAATAAAGCAAGATCCGTTCTGGTCTACAGAATCTTTTAATGGTTATGTTATCAAATCTTTTAGTCTGTACTTACTGTATTAACATACAAAGAAGTCTTTCATTAGCCGCTTTCTTTATGAGAACAGGTCAGTAGAGAGTAAATGATACATTACCTTTTGAAAGCTAGAATTACTTGAAAATAAAACTAGTTAGAGACTCCCTTGGCATTCTCTGTTGCTTCGATTTTTTTGGTGCATTTTTACATTTTGATGTGCAAATGATACACAACCAGTCAACTAGAAAGAAATAGGGTTGAGGGTGAGACTACCATGAAAGACTGCAAAGAAGTATATGATCAGGTACAATTTCTACAGAAACTGATTTCACAAGAAAGGGAATGTGAATTGTAACACTGTTTTGCTTTGTTAGAAGTTCTGTGATCAAATAAAAGTTAATGGATGGATAAAGAAATATGAGTGAATGGGAAAAAGAGTTTCCACCCTATTCTCTTGTCTTGAGCTATGTCTACTGATTAAGAAATACAAATATCCCTTTGGATCAAGAACAAGAGATAAACCCAGAATTTCAATTTACATTTCATGTTAGAGATTCTGTTCAGCTACACTTTCTTTTCTGAAGTGGATATATTCCAGTGGTAGCATACCACAAATCCATCACCTTCAACAAGCAAGAAGTTAATCTGCTGGTAGAGAATGAAATTATCTAAGGGTTTTGATCAGCTGAAGAAATTTAAGGTATATAATAGGCATGCTCCACTTTTTCATTCAATAGTCTTTATCCAGTTCCAGAAATAATTGTTGGACTAGAAGAGTTTGTACGTGTGTGGATCAGGGGTGGGTTCTAAAATTTGTTACTATCGGTTCTGTGGGTGTGGCTTATTTTGTGGGTGTGGCTTGATGGTCATGTGACAATTCTTTAGGATTTAGCAGAGGTACTGGTCTACCAGGTTTTTAACTGCTTGCAGAGCTGTACTGGTCTACCCATTTATTTTTGCAGGCACCAGTCTACTCATTTGTTCTTGGAGGCACTGGTCTACCCATTTATTTTTGCAGGCACCGGTCTACTCATTTGTTTTTGGAGACACTGGTCTACTCATTTTTTTTGGAGGCACTGGTCTACCCATTTATTTTTGCAGGCACCAGTCTACTCATTTGTTTTTGGAGGCACTGATCTACCACCAAACTGCCTTTTACCACTGATCAGCTGTAGGGTGGCCCTTTGAAGCCCCGCGGCAAGAGTTTAAACAGTTTTTTTCTTCTAGCTGATCAGCTGGGACTCAGGAGGCAGCAATAGATTGGGGATGGGGCCAAATAAAAGGTAAGAATAATGGGGGGGGGCGCAGGGGGCGGGCAGAACCGGTTTGGTGACATCATATCGTCACTGCTACCGGCTCGGCAGAACCGGGCTGAACCGGGAGGAACCCACCACTGGCGTGGATATACTGATTCAAATTTGGTGCAATTATTAGAGTGGGGCTAGAAAAACTCAAATTCCACAATCCAGTTTGACGTAAACCCCAGCCAGTTAGTATTTACTGTATGTTGTCAGTAAAATGGTTAATGTGAGGATAATGCAAGGAGACTGGAATCATGAACTAAATGAAATTAAAGCAGTGATAAAGTGTAAATTTAACAGTACAACATGAAAGAAGCTATTAGGTACAAATCCAGTCATTAATGACAATTATATAAAGCATGTGTTCTTTCTACTATTCTATATCTGCACACATCTTTTCCACTTGACCTGTGAAATCACTAATTTTCATCAATATTCAAAGTTGGCTATTTAATTTTCATAATTATATAAGTATATGTGCTCATGACAGATGCTGAAGAAGTTGTTGATGAATTCTATGGAAGAACATAATAAGTAATTAGATCAAGCACCAAAAAATATGTTTTAGTATTTATTGGTGACTTTAATGCAAGAGTCAGAGAGAAACCTGTATCGAAAACATATAGAAAATCTGGACTGGGAACCCCTAATTATGGAGAGGGTTGACTGATAGATTTCTGCATAGAAAATGAGTTGTGGTTCATGAATCATTTTTAATTTTAAATCTTTTTTTTTCAATTTTTAAATCTTTTTTTTTCAATTTTTAAATCTTTTTCAATTTCTTTTTCAATTTTTAAAAATTATTTTTAATAAATATTTTAAATAAAAATGTAATTAAATTTTTTTAAAAAGCCTACTATTTTAATTCTTTAGAAATTTTTAAATTTTTAACAATCTGAGAGAAATAAGAAGAAAATAATAAACTACGGAAAAAGAGACAGACACTTCAAAACAGGGAAGATAGTGATGAAGTTTTTAAGGCAGAAAACAAAAGGGCAAGAACTCTTATAAACTATTGTAAACTGACACTTTGCAACAGGAAAAATATTTTTAATCTTTTAACAAACAAAGAAAAAAAGTCATGGAAATAGAGACTGATACTATAGTGACTTGCAAAGTGTGTCATATGTTTCACCTTATGCCCACAGAAGACTCAAACTAGTAGAAAAGTAAAGGGTCTAGTGACAACTCTCGCCACTCTAAAACTCAATGAACAAAGTGAGAAATCCCAACCTAAACAAGAAGACTACACCAAAATAAAACACAATAGGGAACAAAAAGCTTCTAAAAAAAATAACCCCATGAAAGAACATAAAGAAGAAAACTGATACACCCAAACTAAACACAATAGAGAAAAAACAGGTTCCATAAAAAATGACCCTACATATGTACCTAAAGAGCAAGACCAATGGAAACATGTCACTTTTAGAAATAAACAACAACTAAGAGCAAAGCCCCTACTATCTACCCAAGCCCACTCCAATGGACCCCCTTTGGAACGGGACAATTGCTTTCATAGTTTGCCCCTGGAAGAAAATATGCAGACACCCCAAAAGAGCATTTATCGATAGTTTCTTAAAAAGAGGCACAACTCAGCATTCCTGTGACAGGAAGAATAGTATCCCAGACTTCCCTAAGAAAAAAATATTGGTGATAGGAAATTCAATTCTTAGGCAAACAGAAACTATAGTCTGCAGACTAGGCAGTCAATCTAGGGAGGTATATATTGTCTCTCTGGAGCAAAAATCAAAGATGTAATTGAGTACCTTACTAAAATAATTAACCCCACAGATTACTACTCCTTTCTTCTCTAATACATGGGAATCAATGATACAACAATGAATCTAAAACAATCACAAGAGATTACGAACCTAATTCCAAGCAAAAACCACTAGATAACCAATCACATAAGGAGGTAGAGAGTAAAGAAAAAGAAGAAAGAAAAAAAAGAAAAACATAATGAAGTAGAGAGTGATGGAAAGGAAGGAATCCCAATTACAAAGTAGGAGATTTAAGAAACATACTCAAGACCCATAAAGGACTCACATACCTGTACATCAGGGGTGTCAAACTCATGTCGTCACAGCAGCATTATGTGATGTATTGGGACTTTTTCCCCCTACGCTAAACTGGGTGTGGGCGTGGCCAGCATGTGACACATCTGCTGTACACTAATGCTCAAAGCTTAGGGAACAAACATGGTGAACTTGAAGCATTAGTACATGAAGGGAGATATAATATAGTTGCTATTACTGAAACTTGGTGGGATGAAACTCATGACTGGAATGTACTGATGGAAGGATACAAACTATTCAAAAGAAACGGCTAACAAACGAGGAGGTGAAGTTGCATTATATATAAAAGATCACCACATTTCTACAGAAATACACAAAACCAAGGATGAAAACCTCCTAGAATCCATATGAATTAATATGAAAAGGAAAGAAAATGACATTGCTATAGGTGTATACTACAGACCACCCAATCATGCAGAAGAGATAGATGAACTCTTTACTAATCAATTAACAAATGTATATAGGAAACATACTACAGTAGTAATGGGAGACTTTAATTACCCTGATATCAACTGGGAGACGAACTCTGCAGCAAGTGGGTGATCGAACAGATTCCTAACCAACTTAGTTGACAACTTTGTCATCCAAAAGATAGAGGAGGAAACTAGAGGAAAAGCTATACTGGATTTAATTCTTACTAATAAAGAAGTAATAGAGGAAGTTGAAGTTGCCAGAACTTTGGGTGAGAGTAACCACGTCATACTGGAATTCAATATAATGCAAACACAAGCAATACAATATAATCCAACCAGTGTCTTAAACTTTAAAAGAGCTGATTTTAACAAACTCAGAGAGAGTCTACACAGAATTTCATGGATAAAAATCCTAAAGAGGAAAACAACTCAAGAAGCATGGGAAACTCTGAAAACTATGATAATAAAAGCCCATCCCAAAAACAATACCACTCAAAAAACAACAACAACCAAGAAATCCAAGAAAAAGCCAGTATAGCTGCACAAAGAGCTCTCTGATAAACTGAAAGTCAAAAAGGATAAGTACAAAAAAGGGAAAGGGAAATATCACTAAGGCAAAATATCAGCAGATAGCCCAAATCTGCAAAGATGAAGTCAAGAAAGGAAAGGCTCAGAATGAACAAAGACTTGAAACAAAAGTCAAAGCTAATTAAAAAGTTTTTTTCAATATATAAATAACAAGAAAAAAAGTCAAGGAAACAATCCGTCCACTAAAGAAGAACATGGCAAGGAAATAATAGGCGGTAGAGAGAAAGCAGAGCTGCTTAACTCATTCTTTGCATCAGTCTTCACACAAAAAGAAACTACAGTCCAACCTACTGAAAATATAACTGTAAAAGACAGACTAGAAATAAAAATTAAAATAAACAAGAAAATGGTAAGAGATCTTGATGAATATAAATCACTGGGATCTGATGGATTACATACTAGACTTCTGAAGGAGCTGGCAGATGTTATATTAGAACCATTATACCATATCTTTCAAAAATCCTGGAACACCTGAGAAATACTGGAGGTTAGAGTTAGGAAACAGGGGGAAAAACTCCAGTCCCAGACCAACCAGCCTAACATCAATACCTGAGAAGATACTGGAAAAAATAATTTAAAAAGGAGCTGGCAGATATTAACTCAGAACCATTGTACCATATCTTTCAAAAATCCTGGAGCACCGGGGAAGTACCTGAGGATTGGAAAAGGGCTGATGTGGTTCCCATCTTCAAGAAAAGAAAAAAACAGACCAGGGAAATTACAGACCAATCAGTCTAACATCAATTCCTGGGAATATTCTGGAAAAGATAATAAAAAAACAGATCTGTGAACAACTAGAAGCAAATAAAGTGATAACTAGTAGCCAGCATGCGTTTGTTAAAAACAGATCATGACAAACTCTTATTTCATTTTTTGATAAAGTGACTAAATTAGCAGACCAGTGAAATGCTGTGGACATAGTATATTTAGATTTCAGCAAGGCATTCAACAAAATAGACCACAATCTTGGTAAACTAGAAAAATGTGGGATAGATAGCATCTCCACCAGATGGATTCGTAATTGGCTGACAAACTGTACTCAACGAGTAGTCCTTAATGGTACTACATCTACATGGAGGCAAATAAGCAGTGGGGTACCACAAGATTCTGTCTTAGGCCCAGATCTTCATAAATGACTTAGATGAGGGAATAGAAGGAGAACTCATCAAATTTGCAGATGACACTAAACTGGCAGGAATAGCCAACACCCCAGAAGAAAAGCTCAGGATCCAAAAGATCTTGACAGACTTGAACAATGGGCCCTATCCAACAACATGAAATTTAATATGGAGAGAAGCAAAGTTTTACACTTAGGGAAGAAAAACCAAAAGTACAGATACAAATTAGGCAAAACCTGGTTCAAAAACAGTACTGCAAGACAGTAACTTGCAGTCCTAGTGGATGATCACTTAAACATGAGCCAGCAGTGTGCAGCAGTAGCCAAAAAAGCTAATACAATCCTTGGTTGTATAAAGAGAGGCATAGAATCAAAATCATGTGAAGTATAAGTATTGTTTTATAAAGTCTTACTACAACCACACCCGGAATATTGCATCCACTTTTCATCACCATATTACAAAAAAGATGTTGAGACTATGGAAAAAGTTCAAAGAAGAGCAACTAAGATAATTAAGGGCCTGGAGACAAAAACATATTAAAAATGGTTGCAGAAATTGGATATGGCCAGTATAGAGAAAAGAACTGGGGTGACATGATAGCAGTATTCCAGTATTTTAGGGGCTGCCACAAAGAAGAGGAGGTCAACTTATTTTCCAAAGCACCAGAAGGCAAGACAAGAAACAATGAATGTAAACTACTCAAGGAGAGAAGCAACCTGGAATTAACAAGAACCTTCCTAACAGTGAGGACAATTAACCAGTAAAATAGCTTGCCTTCAGAAGTTGTAGGTGCTTCATCATTGGAGGCTTTTAAGAAAAGACTGGATAGCCACCAATCTGAAATACTACAGGGCTGTGATGGCTAGCTTTTTTTCCCTTGGGTGCCAAAAACGCACACGCGCGGATGCCCACACCCATAATGCAATGCCCCCCTTGCATGCCCCGCCCCCTGTGAATGCAAGTGCAACCCCCCCATGCTGCCCTGCCTCCTGTACATGTGCATGCAACTCCTCCACACTCCCCCACCCATGTGCACGTGACCCCCACACCCCGTTTTGGGCCTAGCAGGCCTCCAGAGGCAGGAAACGACCTATTTCTGGACTTCCAGTCGGCCCATTTTTCGCCTTCCCAGAACCTCCGCATGAGCCCTGTACTTACCTGGCATCCAAAATAGGCTGCATGGAGACTCCTGGGAGGGGCGGCATATGCATGTGCGCGTGTCTCCCGCATGCGCGGCAGAGACCCAAAAATCAGCTGGCTGGCAGAAGGCGCGCACGCATGTGTGGTGGAGTTGACATAGGGTGACAGCTCGCATGTCTGCAGATATGGCTCCACATGCCACCTGTGTATAGGGTCTCCTGCTTGAGTTGGACTAAAAGAGCTTCAAGGTCCCTTCTAATTCTATTCTGATTTATTGACTGGTTGAATTTCCACATACAAAAGACAGCTTTAGAGCTGGATGTCCCCAAATAGACAACATAATCAGATATATTATATGTAACATCAGATGGGAAAAAAAATCTACATTAAGTTGCAAAACAGTGCTGGGGGCTCACTGTGGTTCAGATTAAGAGCTGGAATTCCAGAAATTGTCATCTGACTGAAAAAGACTAGAAAATATCTAATTCAAATGAAATATGGCTTAAAATCTATTTGAAAAAATTTCTAACCTCAATTTTATATTTTCTCAGAGGCCTATATCTAGTGCGGTAATGGCGAGCACCGAAAAGGGAGTGAGCGCGTGTGCACGCTTGTCTGGGCTGCAACCCGGAAGAGTAGCTGCCCAGGGTGCAAGCATGCACCCGAAAATGAACTTCTGATTTCCGGCGCGAGCATGCATGCCGGCCAGCTACTCTTCTGGGTTTCTGGCGTGCATGCGCGCATGACGATCAGCTGGCCAGCATGCATGCTCACGCAGGAAAACAGAAGACCAGCTCTTCCAGTTTCCGGCACTGCTGCACACAAAGAGGCCAGCTGATTGTCGCGCGTGCATGTGCAGCAGAAACCAGAAAGAGGAATGGGCAACGCCATGCGTGCCAGGTGACATGGCTCTGCATGCCACTTCGTGCACGAGTGCCATAGGTTCGCCATCTTGGATCTAGTGGATAGAAAACACATGGAATTGTGGGATCTAAAATTATTTAGCTGGAAGTCACATGACAAGAATCAGAAGAAAATAAAGAACACATCAGCCTTCAAACAAAGCCACAGAAATAACTAAAAAAATAAGACTGGCAAAAGTCAGATGAGACCTAGGAAACCTAGATAACTTAAATTTCCAACAACAGAAAAAAGAGAAGGGAGGTACATCTAATCAGATTGGAAAGAACAAGGAATCTGTTTAAGAAAATGAAACAGAATATGAACGTTCTAATCCTATGTCAATGTCATAAAGAGCAAGAAGTCAACAATGGAACATAATGTGGGGGGGGGGGGAAGAAACCCACTGGTAAATAATACATGGAAAATCTTCACAAAAAAGTAGATGAGATTGCATTCCACATGAAACATGTGAAAAAGAACCTTTGGCATTTGAGGTGGAAGTTATATGTGCCATGAAATGATTGTCAAATAGGAAAGCTCCTAGAATGAATGAAACATTTTAAGATTTAAAATTCATCATTTTAAGATGGCTGGGGATGACATAATAAAGATGATAGCCTTTTGTCAGTGGTGGGATTCAGCCGGTTCACACCAGTTCAACAGAACTGGTATCTAATTTTTTTGTTCAGTTCAGCAAATCAGTTATGATAAATCTGTGTCTTCTGGAACACATCTGGTTTTCGTTCAACTTCTTTCCAGGCAGAAAAAAAAACCAGGAATGCTTCAAAATGGGGGAGACATCAGTTTGAGCAACTAACAGGGGCTAGCAGATCCCCACCATTGACTGTGTCAACAACAACTGATGATGAAGAAAGTAATGCAACAAGTCTTATAGGAGAAGTGGGAAATAATGGATATCAGAGGATAACTTTAGGCTTAGTTATTAGCTGGGATGAGACAAAGATCATATACAAGGACATTGCATAAAAAAAGCAGTTACAGGTAGTCCTCGACTTACGACCATAATTGAGTCCAAAATTTCTGTTGTTAGGTGAGATATTTGTTAAGTGTTAAATAATTTGTTAAGTAATTTGTTAAGAGATATTTGTTAGTCCCCATTTACTTTGCTTGTCAGAAGGTCATAAAAGATGATTATGTGACCATAGGAGACTGCCATGGTCATAAATATGAGTCAGTTGCCAAGCATTTTAATTTTGATCATGTGACCATAGAGATGCTGCAACAATCATAAGTGTGAAAAACAGTGATAAGTCACTTTTTTCAGTGCCATTGTAACTTTGAACGGTCGGGGGAGTTATAGGAACAGTGTAATTTAGACAAGAACAATAGTCTAGGTAAGAAATCCCCCCTCTCAGATTCCCATCCTTCTTCCCCAAATTATTTCTCCTTCCTCACATCTATCTTTACTTAGGGAATAATATGCTGTTTGACCCTAAAGCAAGACCCATAACAAAAAGTATGATCCATATAAAGTTATTTGAATTTATGTTTCCTAAACAACTTTCCCACTCTGATGAGCTACTATTTCTCTAGAAGGCAACTTGTAGAGGTTTTCCTAGTATTCAACTTACTGTATCTTGATTGCCTTGAGACATTGTGAAACCACCAGCTGTAAAGCATTTGTCTTTGATCTCTCTATTCTCACAGCTGGGAGACAGCTGTTTCTAACCACTGCTTTCAACCTTACGTGGCCTATTAATTCAACTATTACGGAGGTGACCTTTAACTTTTGACCTTTACTTACGTTTCAAGTTTCCGATTGGCTTCCTGCCTGTGATTAAAGGATGACTGTTTATGGGAAAGCAGTGGATCTACTATTTATTATTCTGCTAATTGTGTATAACTTCTTTGGACTGTAATGGATATGTACACACTTCTGGCCTTTCCAAACTTGATAGTCTCCACATGGCATAACATCTACAACAATGGGATATAATACTAAAACATGACAACTGTGGAATGTTATAGCTTTAAAGAGCAGCTTTAAAGTGGTCTCTTGGGGTTCTTCTGAAATTCTACTTTTCAATTACTAAACTGTATTTGTAAATGGTTAAAAGACTTTTTAATTTAAAAAAATGATAACCTTGCATTTTTAGTTAGAAATTCCTACGATCATGTTCCAAATTTAAAAAAAAGAAGACATTTAAGCAATCATCTTCAAACTAGAATTTATATTCCATCAATAAAATAGTAACAGTGACTTTCAGTTGACTGCACAACATGAAGCTCAGAAACACCAATCACTTCTACGGGGCTAGTCAAACTCTTTTAAAGAGGAGCTGTACCACATGTCTTCTCTTTGTTCCCTTGCTAATTCCCACCCATTCATTTGATTTATATGGCTGCAAAACTGGAAAGACTCTCAATGGCTTTCTCTTACCTTCTCCTTCTCCCCTCCTGCCCAGTGGTGGGATTCAGCCAGTTTGCACTGGTTCACCCGAACCAGTAGCTAACTGTTTCTGCAGTTTGGTGAACTGGCTGATCCCACCATTAATTGGCCCCACCCTGCCCCTCACCCCTCTCCTCATTGGCTAGCTTTTTGCCTAGGTTTGTCCAGCTGTCAGGGGGGATTGGGGAGGAGGCGACTCACCTGCCCCAGCTGCCAGCAGGTGGGGGGTGGCCAGGGAGTGCAAGGCTGTGCCACCCATGTTGCTCCTCTGCTGTCCACCCATGCCTTTTAGCTGAGCATAGCAGGCCCAGAGCAGTTCTCCCTCCTCCGCCATTGGCCTTACATTCCAGCCTGCAGGACTTGCACCACTCTGCTCACTGCTGCTGCCCGTGAAGGTAAGACTAATGGCGGGGGAGGGAGACCCGCTCTGAGCCTGCCATGCTCAGCTGAAGGGTATGGGCCAGAGGGTGAGGGCCAACTGGTGGTGGGGCGATGTGGACAGCGAAGCTTCACAGTCCCTAGCTGCCCCCTGCCCACTGGTAGCCACGGCAGGTGAGGCCCAGCAGCTGCAGAGAGTCCAGGCGGGTGTGTGTGAGATGTGGACAGGGGGAGGGGGCCAAGTGGTGGCAGCTCAGCCCTGGCTCGCCTTCCACTCTGCCACCAGCCATGGAAGGAAGGGAAGGACAGGCAGAGATCAGGGGTTGCAGCCAGCTGGGAAAACCAAACTGCTGCCCACCCCAGAGCTGTTGGTGGGGATGGGCAAGGCGGGGGCTGTGGGGAGCACCTGGCTTGAAGTTCCCAGCCCTTTCTTTCTAAATCTGCCCAAAAGAGGGAGGGGAGGAAGACCCCCCATCTGGCCCCTTTGTTGGATGCCGAGTCTTTATAGCCCAGATAAGGTGCAGTGGCAGGGAAAGAGGGGTCTTGAGAGCTTGGCCGCCTCCAAACATTCGTTCCTCAGCATGTGAGTCATAGTTCAAGTATTCCATGGCTTTAGAGTTGGAGCCCAGCCCTTGCACAATCTGCCTGTCCTTTGCTAATTTAGCAGCAATCCCAGCCATGCTGCTGCTTCACTGCGCAGCACTCCTCCCGCCTTCCTCTCTGCAAGGAAGCCCCGGCAAGCTGAGGGGATTCAGACCCAAACTGGCCAAGTGTGATTCAGTTCTGGGAGAGAAAATAACAGGGTCTCTATATCCGGGATGTGACTAGTCTGGCCTTCACAGGACAGGCTGGAAAAAAGGGGCCGTGAACTTCATCCTGTAGCTCCTTGCGAGCTCACCGGATGAGCGAGGCTGGCTTATCTGCATTTTTTAAGGATATCAACAAATGGTTGGGATCGAGACCGCGAAGGTGAATCTGATCTTTCTGTGTTTTCTTAGGGTGGGAAGGTTCCCACCGCCCCGTCCTCCACTGATTTTACACACAAGGGGAGAGAGCATTCAGGTCCATTACCTTCCCGCATCTCTCTCTTTCTCTTCTCTCTCTCTCTTTCTCTCTCTCTCTCTCACACACACACATACACACACCTGCCTGCCTGCCCCTCCCTCTAATCTCACTCGAAATGACTGGGCAGCATACAAATAAAACCACTTACACAAATGATTTATTCTTTAGTATCCTGCTCTGCATAAAGTTTGCATGGTATTAAAGCAACATTTTTAAAGAGCACAAGTGCAAAAATCAGTAGAAACTATAATGGCAATAAAAATATAATAAACAAGACAATAGAAAATAGAAATACTAGTAAAAGTTATAAAACTGCTAAAAAAACAAAAATCCTGAGAAAATACAAAGAACTTGCTCTCAAAGAATGATTATAAAAGCGGTTCAGGAACACCATAATTGAAAAGGCCCTTTTTCCTGCCTTGCCATCACTTTTAGAAGCTCCTTTTCGATTACAGATAAACTATTCAACCAATAAACTGTTCAATCTGTGATTCTTTGCTCCTGAAATCACTATGAGATCCTGTGCATTTCACTTCAGATATAAATCTTGGCTTGTGTTCGTACAATATTGGTTATCTTTTAAAAGCATGGTTTTCACACTTAAAACTTATATTCTGACTATCTATGTATCTGTGTGTATGTGTGTGTGTGTGTCGATGTTTCCACAAATGTAACAAGCGTTGGGAGACAATTGTTTGAAAAGCAGAATAAAACTACAGCAAGTAGAGGAATAATAAATAAAATAGTATTAAAAATTAATGTCTTATTCCAAGACATTGCGAGAGAAAATATGAATAAAATGGCTCAGAAATTAGGGGAGTCATCTTTATCACTTAAAGTAACAACAGAATTTAAGATATATTTTATTAAAATATTATATTAAATTTGTGTAATGCTTGACTCTTAATGACTTTGAAATATGGTGATTTTTAGTTAAAAAGACCTGATATTCTGAAGGTGGAAATGTGATTTAAATTATAAAACTGAATGGTTTAAATTTTTGTTTTCCTGCATTTGTACAATGTTAAATTTGTTTTATTTTCTAACTTCTTGTTATACTGTTTTTATACTATTTATGGTTCTACTTCTAGCAAATATACTCTTAAGAACTCACAAGACTTTGATGTCCCTGGTGGCATCCACTATTTTGATACTCTTGACTCCACTGCACAGATGCCACTCTGGATATGTACTGGATATATGCAGTCTGTAATGTTTAAATTTACTGCTACAGTATTTATTTAAAAATAACAATTCACTCTAGGGAGAGGGGATCAACAGTGTCAAAATGTACTAGGCACATATGGCATATATACATAGGATTAAATACTGTATTTTGAATGTTCAGTAGTAATAAATAAATAGAGAGGGAAATTATATCTTGTTGAGGCCTTTGAGGTGAGGGGCCAGGCAAGGTGAGCCGCCCTGCGAGATGAGGCCAGGCGTGACAAGGAGTGGCGGGACCAGGCGTGGGGAGGAGAGGCCATGTGAGGTGCCGCTCAACATCAGCGACGTCAAATTGGCCATGCCCACCCAGCCACACGACCACCCAGCCACGCCTACTCAGCTGGTCATTAGGGTAGAGAACCAGTTGTTAAATTATTTGAATCCCATCACTGCTCCTGCTCATATGTGTTCAGTTCCTTCCCTACTGACTTCTTCCTTCTGCCTCCTCTTTCTTCCGCCTCTGTTTTTTGCTTCCTTCTTCTCTTAGTTGGATCCCACACTGACTGTTTGCTTATGTAGATGATCTGGCTCTGAGTTTCAAATAATTTAAGACAGTAGACAGAGAGGGTATAATGGAGCCAATCTCTAGCTTGACTGCTATTTAAAAGCCTTGCTACTTAATTTATGAAAGTGTCAGGATGCATTAACAACTAGATCAGCCAGTTCCACTCTGTCCAGGTATGCCTACCTCCTTCTTAGCTATCATGGTAGATTTCATTTCTTTCAACACTAAGAGTGTCATTTTATTTTAAAATCTGTATTTATAGCATGCTTGGCCACAAAATAACATACTATAACAAAAGCTACTGATGTAAGAGAATCCTTTTGTTGTTTTTCTAATTTTTGGAGAGAGCTTATTTATTATTATATTTTCTTCTGAAGGCGCATTTATTAACATCTGTCTCAACATTTTAATACCAAATTGGAAAGAATTCCTCATTGGAGGAAGAAGTGGCAGGATCAGCTAGAGCCATGATGGCAAACCTATGGCACACGTGCCAGAGGTGGCATGCGGAGCCATATCAGTGGGCATGTGAGCGTTGCTTTGTCTCAGCTCTGGCACACATGCACACACCGGTCAGATGATTTTCGGGCCTTCCAGGCCCACTGGAAGTCAGAAAACTGACTGTTCCCAGTCTCCGGAGGGCCTCCCAGTCCCACCGGAAGTTGGCAAATGGGCCGTTTCCGGCCTCCAGAGGGGTGGGGAAGGCTGTTTTTGCCCTCCCCAGGCTCCTAGAAAGCCTCTGGAGCCTGGGGAGAGTGAAAAACGGGCCTTCCGGTCCCACTGGAAGTCAGGAAATGGGCCATTTCTGGCCTCCAGAGGGCCTCTGGGGAGATGAGGAAGGCCGTTTTCGTTCTTCCCAGGCTCCTAGAAAGGCTTTGGAGCCTGGAGAAAGTGAAAAACGGGCCTACCATGCCCATCGTGCCATCGCATGCCAAAAGTGGGGGAAGCGCAGGGGCATGTGGGGGGGGGGGCATTGAATTACGGGTGTGGGCACATGCACATGCGACCCCCCTGTGCAACCCCTGCTTTTGCCACGTGATGGCAAAAAGGTTTGCCACTGAACTAGAGCATTGTCAGTTCCCAAACTGGCATCCTCTGGTAGTCTGACTATAGCACCCATCATTTCCATCCAGCATGACAAATAACTATTCCTGATGGGAACTATGGGTGTTAATAAGGGAAGTGTTATAAATAACAACAAGAGCAATAAAAAATGTGAGGGACCAAACTTGAGAAAAAATGTTTAAAAATCACAGGTGTCCATTAATAGCTTGAACTGCTAGATATTTGGAATGGAATGGAATGGAATAGGAATAGGAATAGGAATAGGAATAGGAATAGGAATAGGAGTAGAGTAGAGTAGAGTAGAGTAGAGTAGAGTAGAGTAGAGTAGAGTAGAGTAGAGTAGAATATAGAATAGAATGAGTGGGAAGGGACCTTGGAGGTCTTCTAGTCCAGTCCCCTGCTCAAGCAGGAGAACCTATACCATTTCAGATAAGTGACTGTCTAGACCAGTGATGGCTAACCTTTTTGCCATTGCGTGCCAGGAAGGGGGGGCAGGGGAGGTTCGTGCGCATGTGTGCCCATACCCTTAATTCTATGCGCCCCACCCCACATATGTGCACGGGAACCCCCCTTCCCCCCTGCTCCTTGCACGCCATGGCCTTGTAGGTCTGTTTTTCTTTCTCACCTGGCTCCAGATCTTCTCTATGCAACTGGAGAGGGCGAAAACAGCCTTCCTCACCCCCTTGGAGGCCCTCCAGAGGCCTGAAATTGCCCATTTCCCAACTTCTGGTTGGACAGGATGTTTTTTGCTGTCCCCAGCCTCCAGAGACTCCTAGAGAGGCTGTCCTGTCCAACCGGAAGTTGGGAAACGGGCCATTTAGGGCCTCCAGAGGGCCTCCAAGGGGGTGGGGAAGGCTGTTTTTGCCCTCCCCAGATGCATAGAGAGGATCTGGAGCCAAGTGAGAAAGAAAAATGGGCCTTCCCCAAGCCCTCTGGAGGCAGGAAATAACCTGTTTTCCTACTTCTGGTGGGCCCAGAAGGCCCGAAAATCAACTGGCCGGTGCATGCATGCGTGCCGGAGCTGAGCTGGCGTGCCAGGCGATATGGCTCCACATGCCACCTGTGGCACGCATGCCATAGGTTTGCCATCACGGGTCTAGACTCTTTTTAAAAACATCCAGTGATGGAATGCACATGATTTCTGGAGGCAAGTTGTTACACTGGTTAATTGTCCTCACTGTTAGAAAGTTTCTCTTTAATTCCAGGTTGCTTCTCTCTTTGATCAGTTCCCAATCATTATTTCTTGTCCTGCCCTCCAGTGCTTTGGAGAATAATTTGACCTCTTCTTTGTGGCAGCCCCTCAAATACTGGAATGTCGCTCTCATGTCACCCCTAATTCTTCTTTTCTTTAGACTAGCCAAACCCAAATCCTACAGCCATTCTTCATATGTTTTAGTCTCCAGGCCTTTGATCATCTTAGTTGCACTTCTCTGAATTTTTTTCAACATCTTTTTTGTAGTATGGTGACCAAAATTGATTGCAGTATTCCAGGTGTGGTCTACCTAGGGCAGGTGTCAGCAACCTGCAGCTCCAGAGCTGCATGCAGCTCTTGGGGCCCTCTGCTGTGGCTCCCTGTTGGGTGATCCCACCACTGGCTGGCCCTGCCCCTTGCCCTCCCCTCCCAGTTACTCCTTGCCTGGCCTGAGAAGCTAAGGGCAATGGTGGGTGATGGAGAAGTGGCCGGGGCAGAGACAGAGAGATACAGAGAGGGGGGTGAGAGAGAGAGACATAGAGAGAGGGGGGAGAATGGGAGAGAGGGGGGAGGGAGGGAGGGAGAGATGTCAAAAGGGTTTTGTGGTTCCTGGTGTTTTTTAATAACTGGTTCTCTGCTCTAATGACCGGCTGGGTAGATGTGGCTGGTGGAAGTAAGTGACGTTGAATTGGCCATGCCCACCCAGGTTTTGTGGCTCCCGGTGTTTTCTTTTCTGTGGGAAACAGGCCCAAATGGCTCTTTGAGTGTTTAAGGTTGCAGACCCCTGACCTAGGGTTTTATAAAGCGGTACTTCACCTGATCTTGATTCTATGCCTGGTTATACAACCCAGGATTCTATTAGCTTTTTTAGCTGCTGCTGCACATTGCTGGCTCATGTTTAAGTGATCATCCACTAGGATTCCAAGCTCCTTTTTCCATAGTCTCAACATCTTTTTTGTAATGTGGTGATGAAAAATGGATGCAATATTCCAGGTGCGGTTGTAGTAAGACTTTATAAAACAGTACTAATACTTCACATGATTTTGATTCTATGCCTCTCTTTATACAACCAAGAATTGTATTAGCTTTTTTGGCTACTCTGCACACTGCTGGCTCATGATTGAGTGATCATCCACTAAGACTGCAAGGCCCCTCTCACAGTTACTATTTTTGAACCAGGTTTTGCCTAATTTGTACCTGTACTTTTGGTTTTTCTTCCCTAAGTGTGAAACTTTGTTTCTCTCCATATTAAATTTCATGTTGTTCAAGTCTGTCAAGTTCAAGTCTGTCATTGTTCAAGTCTGTCAAGATCTTTTGGATCCTGAGCTTTTCTTCTGGAGTGTTGGCTATTCTTGCTAGTATAGTGTCATCTGTAAATTTGATGAGTTCTCCTTCTATTCCCTCATCTAAGTCATTTATGAAGATATTGAAGAGTACTGGGCCTAAGACGGAGCAATGTGGTACCCTACTACTTACTTCTCTCCATGTGGATGTAGTACCATTAAAGACTATTCATTGAGTATATTTTGTCAGTCAGCTACAAATCCATCTGGTGACGATGTTGTCTATTCCACATTTTTCTAGCTTACCAAGAAGTAGATTGTGGTCTACTTTGCCTTAATAAAATCTAAGTATACTATGTCCACAGCATTTTGCTGGTCTACTAATTTAGTCACTTTATCAAAGAATGAAATAAGAGTTTGGCATGATCTGTTTTTAACAAACGCATGCTGGCTACTAGTTATCACTTTATTTGCTTCTAGTTGTTCACAGATCTGTTTTTTATTATTTTTTCCAGAATATTTATTTATTTATTTGTCGCATTTCTATGCTGCCCAACTCCCTGGGGATTCTGGGTGGCTTACAACAAAAAATAATGCGAACAATATACCATAAAAGTTGCTTTTAAAAAAACATTAAAAACCCATACACTCCATTCATGGCTGGGTCTCGCAAGATTGCAGCAGCAAGATCAATGGCCCCAGGCCTGCCGGAAAAGCCAGGTCTTCACCGCTTTCCGGAAGGCCAATAGGGTGGGGGCAGTCTGGACCTCAGGAGGTAATTGGTTCCAGAGAGCTGGGGCAGCCACAAAGAAGGCCCTCCCCCACGGGCCCGCCAGCCGACATTGTTTAGCTGACGGGACCTGGAGGAGACCAACTCTGTGGGATCTTACCGGTCATTGGGAGCTATGCGGTAGAAGGCGGTCTCAAAGATAGCCTGGCCCTAAGCCATGTAGGGCTTTAAAGGTAATAACCAACACCTTGAATTGTTTCCGGAGACCAATAGGGAGCCAGTGCAGCTCACGGAGAATTGGTGTAATATGGGTGTATCTAGGAGCACCCACAATAGCTCGCGCGGCTGCATTCTGGACCAACTGTAGTCTCCGAACACTTTTCAAGGGTAGCCCCATGTAGAGCGCGTTGCAATAATCCAACCATGAGGTGACAGGGGCATGAGTGACTGTGAGGAGAGCCTACTGATCTAAGTAGGGTCGCAGTTGGTGCACCAGGCAAACCTGTGCAAAAGTCCCCGTAGCCACAGCTGTCAGATGTTGCTCTAATCTTAGCTGTGAGCCTAGAAGGATACCCAGATTGTGAGCCCGTTCTGAGGGGGACAATTTCTCTCCCCCCCAGGACCAGAGATGGACAATCGACATAGTCTTTAGGAGGCAATACCCACAGCCATTTGGTCTTGTCTGGGTTAAGTCTGAGCCTGTTGACTCCCATACAGACCCTCACAGTCTCCAGGCACTGGCACATCACATCCACTGCATCACTGAACTGACGTGGGATAGAGATATACAGCTGGGTGTCATCAGAATATTGCTGATACCCCACCCTGTATCGTCGGATGATTTTACCCAGCAGTTTCATGTAGATGTTAAATAGGAGGGGAGAGAGGACTGAGCCCTGAGGCACCCCACAAACCAGGGGCCTGGGGGTCAACCTCTGTCCTCCTACCAACACCGACTGTGACCAACCAGAGAGATAGGAGGAGAACCACCATAACACGGTGCCTCCCACTCCCAACTCCCTTAATCGTCCCAGAAGGATACCATGGTTAATGGTATCGAAAGCTGCTGAGAGGTCAAGTAGCACCAAGATAGAGGAATGACACCCATCTTGGGCTCGCCAGAGATCAGTGGTCAGTGTGACCAAGACAGTTTCCATGCTGTAGCCAGGCCTGAAGCCAGACTGAAAAGAGTCTAGATAATCTGTTTCATCCAATGACCGCAGGAGCTGAAGTGCCACCACTTTCTCTACCACCTTTCCCACGAAGGGTAGGTTGGAGACTGGCTGAAAGTTCTTTAATTCTGCTGGATCCAGGGAAGGCTTTTTGAGGAGGGGCCTTACAACCGCCTCCTTTAATGGTTGCGGGAAGGACCCCTCCCTCAAGGACGCGTTAATTAAAGCCTGGAGCCAGCCTCGTGTCACCTCCCTGCTGGCTGAAACCAGCCAGGAGGGGCACGAGTCCAACAAACAGGTGGAGGAACTCATCGCACCTACAGCCTTGTCCACTTCCTCAGGAGTCACTGGCTCAAACTCGTCCCACACAATAGGACTAAGACCCGACCCCGTCATCTCTGTCAGTATTGCCCAGAGTCCAGGTCCATCCAAATCTGAGTGAATTTATCCGACAGAAACTGCACAAACTCCTCAGCTCTACCCTGCAAGGGCTCCTCCGCTCCCCCTACATTAAGGAGGGAGCAAGTCACCCTAAATAGGGCGGCTGGGCGAGAATCTGCCGATGCAATAAGTGCAGAAAAATGTGAGCATTTTGCCTCCCATATCGCCACTAAATAAGTCCTAATAAAGGCTGTCAAGAGTGTTCAGTCAGATTCAGATTTACTGGTCCTCCAGCGTCGCTCTAGACGTCTCTTCTGGCGCTTCATCTCCTGGAGCTCCTCGGTAAACCAGGGAGCTTTCCTAGATCCACTGCCATTGAGAGGTCACAAAGGCACAATCCGGTCCAATGCCCTAGACCAGCAGTTCTCAACCTGGGGGTCACGACCCCTTTGGGGGTCGAACGGCCATTTCACAGGGGTCGCCAAAGCCCTCTCTCACCCCCCCCCACACCTTCACTCACCCTCACCCTCTGCCTCTGTTGGATCGCCGTTCGCCATTCGCTTACCCGCCCACTCCCAATCTATTGCTGCCTCCTGAGTCCCAGCTGATGGCTAGAGGGAAACAAACCATTTAAATTTTTGCTGTGGGGCTTCAAAGGGCTGCCCTACATCTGATCAGTGTTAAAAGAAAACAAATGAGAAGACCGGTGCCTGCAAAAATAGAAAAAAACAGCCCCTTTCAGCTTCAGCATAGGTTAATTACCATAAGTAGATTTGATCAGCCTCCGGACTCTCAGCTGATTTGCTCTCAGCTGTTTTGCGGAGGGCTCTGTTGCAGCTAGCAAAGAGAGGAGCAGATTTTTTTCCCCCTAGCTATGCTGAAAAAACAAAACTGAAAGTAAAGCAGGGTCTTTGTTGCAACTTGACAAAATGAGGCAGAGAGATATTTCTTTTTCTTTTTCCTCACCAAAAAAGGTAGGTGCAAAACTGCAAACAATGGGAAATTTAGGGCAAAAGAGGAGAGTTCAAGATTTTAAAACACAAAAGAAAAAAAAGCTCTTTTTAACTAGGGAATTGTAATAATTGAGATACTATTAATTGTATATTGTGTTGAAAGCAGAAATGGTAAGTTGTGGTTTGGAGGAATATATGGGGGAAATTATTTGGTTTATTATTATTGGTAAATATAATTAATTGATTTGTAAGAAATTGGATTGCATCCGACTTCCGGGTTGCTGTTTGTCGCTGCCAGACGTTCCTTTGGGATCGTCAGCTTCCATCGCTCCTGTGTCTTTTTCTCTTTTTTTTTCCCTTGGAGACCTGATATTGTTGTTGATTGGAAAGAAGTCTTTTTTTTTTCTTTCTTGCTTTTTTTTAACAAAGCCTGCCTGGGCGGAAATATGGCACTGAGACTCATAAAGTCAGATAAACAAGAAGGGGGGGATCCCCCCACCAACAACTTAAAGGAACAAGTCTTAATTCTTCAGTCTCAGAAACCTGATTTTAATATAATAGAATTTTTTATAGAGGAGATTGAAAGAAGGGAGGAGATTGTGAATCAGCAATTTGAAAAATTTAAGCAGGAAATTAAAGAATTGGTGAAATCTAAGTTTGATTTTTTGGAGAAAAAATTTTCAAAAGTGGTTAATGGTTTTACAGGATTTATGATACAGTTGGACACAAATACTAATGTACTAGAGTCTAAAATGGAAGAAATTCAAGATAAATTGGACAATAGAATTCAAAAAATTGAAAATGATTTGACAAACACTCAGGATAATAGCTTAGAAGAAAAACCTAAAATGGATGCTGATCAAAAGTATGGTAATGCAGAAAATCTGCAACAGAAGATTGAAAAAGAGATTTTAATGGTACAATATAATTTCACAGAATATGCGATAAGATTAAGAGGTTTGCAGGAAAATAATAGAGATGATTTAAGGAAAATATCTTCTGAATTTCTAGCTGGGATTCTAAAGGTTCAACCTGACGAAGTGTTTTGTAGGATCGACAGAGCTTATCGAATCAACTCCTGGATTGCTAAGCAAAGGCAATTGCCTAGAGATGTGGTGATTTATTTTACAGATAAGGAAATTAGAAATAATATCGTTCAAAATTCCTTCAATTCTAATTTGCAATTGTATGGAAGAAAGATTTGGATTTACAAGGAACTCCCACCTAAGATATTGATGGAAAGGAAGAAATTTGGTTTTCTGGTGAATGAGTTAAAAAAGAGAAATATCTCCTACAGGTGGGACGCCCCAGTTGGTATTATATTTAGATACCAAGGAGAAAGATATCAGCTAAATACTGTTGAAAGAGCAGAAGAATTTTATCAAAATAGGTTGAAAATGAACTTAACATCTCCAGGTATAATACAGGATAAGCAGAAGGAGCCGGAAATAAAGGTAAAATATCGAATTACAGAGACTGTACCAGATGAATTGCCTTTGGATTTATTGGATACCCCAGCTGGACTATCCACAAATTTGAGAGAAGAGGCATCTAATTTAATGTGATGACTTATCAAGGCAAGGATAAACATGGAAACCAATTAGGGGATATACAAGGGATAAAAAAGAAATATGAGATACAAAAGCAAAACCAACAAGACCAATCTACAAAGCAGAATAAAAACCGACCAGATGATACATATTTTGTAGAAAGGGAACCAGGATGGAAACCGAACCCACAAAAAGAAAAGAAAAAAAGAAATAGGTGGCATAGAAATAGAAATTTCTAAATCAGGCAACAGTGAAGCCAGTGATTTTAAAATATGAACGATTATGTGTAAACACAGAAGAGGCGACGTATTGGTTAATATCATCCTGAGGTTTGTGGCAGATCTCTGCATGGCCGTAATCTGGGGACGTGAAATGAGCCTTAAACTGATGGATTTGAATTATCCATTTTGGAATTTCTTTTTGTGTTGATAAACATATTATATTATCTTGAATCACAAGGTAAGAGAATTATGCTGGGGCATGCAGAAGATCGGGTTGTTACCCACTACGATGATGGGAATTAATAATCCTGATGAAACCCACAATTATTACTATATGGAATATAATTATAATGTCACTCGGGTGGTTGTTTTTACTTTTATACATATAAGAAGATATTTACTACTGATGGGGGCAGATATGATTGAAGATCCTGAATAAACTGTTGCACCAGTAAGCTATGTTACCCGATTATGGATGTTGGTTCTACCAATCCAGTGGAAAGACCTCAAAGAAGATACTATATGGATTATAAATTTAAAGTCATTGTCTTTTCTTTTTTTTTATTTAGATATAATGGAAAATATAGACATATATTTTTAAGTAGTGTGGGCAGTGAATCAAAGATGTTAAGAAATGTTGTGTATGGCAATTTTGCATGATAGTGGGTGAATAAGCTAGTTAGTAGATTGATTAGTCTAAGAAAAGGGATTTTTAAGTGTTATATTTAGGGGAGTGGAGGAAATGGATAGAGTGGAATAAATGTTAAACTAGATTTTATGGGGAAGGCCGCTTTGAAATGTTATAGTAATATATATAGAAGATTAAATGTTAAAGTAGGACTTATCGTATAGTTTTAAAGTGGAGAAGTTATTCTATAATGTCATAGTATAATGTCTTTTTTTTTTCCTTTCTTTTCTCTTTTTTGATATGTATGGATAAAGGGGGATGTTATAATATTAATAATATTTTTAGTAAGTAAAGGTCAATATCTAGAGGAGGGAGTAAGTAATCTGTTATGAATTAGGTTTTTTTTTGTTATGAAGAAGTCACAGGGGGGGATGGGTGGGGAGGGGGGGTTAGGGAGGGGGAGGGAGAGGGGGAAAAAAAGGGGGAAAATTTGTATTTGAAAACTTTTTCAATAAAAAAAAAAAGAAATTGGATTGCATGGAAATAATTGGAATATTCATGTTCATATTGATTGATATACAAAAAAGATAGTTATATAACTAATTGATTTATATTAAAATGTTGAATTTGTATTAAACAACTGTATTACATAATTACATAATTAACCAATGTGAGGATGGATATAAAAATAGATGACAATGGGAAGGGGTATAATATAGAATAGAAGGGAAAAATTGAATTTGATTAAGATTAGAGATGAGGATGAAGGGTAATATTGGTTTTTTAAAAAAATAGATGAGGAATAAATATAGCAAAAAGAAAATATAGAAATTGTAAATTTAATTGAAATGACTAAACACTGTTTAAATTTGTGAATCGGCCAAATACTCTGTTCAAAGAAAATACATTGTATGTTTGTATGTGTGTTTCTAATTATTGCTATTTATTCATATTTGTTCTCTTTTATTCTTTAAAGTTTAACAATTCATTCTTTATCTTAATATCTTTATATTTGTTTGGGGTTGGCTTTCTTCCCTTTCATCTTTTTTATTGTACAGCAATCTTTCTCCTCAAACCTACCACCCCTCTCTTTTCTTTCCTTCTTACTTTCTCTTCCCCCCCCTCTTCTTCTCCTCCCTACTTCCTCTTCCTTTCTCCTTCTCCTCCTCTCTTCCTCCCTCTCTTACCCTAACTCCTACTCTAATTTCCCTTCCCTTCCTTCATCCCTCTCTATTGCTGTATCCTTTTATGCATATGGACTACTCAGAGGGCTGAAAAAGTTATTTTTGACTGGTCCTCGCACTTTTGACCAGTCCTCGAACTTACGACTGTCCTCATATTTTACGTTTTTGCCCTATCTTGTCACCATGGTGAAGAGAAGCAGTTGTGAAATGAATGACATGGTTGTTAAGAATGCTACAATGGGCATGATGACCAGTCATAAGTGCGAAGACCGGTCAAAAGTGCGAGGACCTGTCATAAATCACTTTTTTCAGCCCTCTGGGTAGTCCTTTTGTGCACATGGACTACTCAGAGGGCTGAAAAAGTTATTTTTGACTGGTCCTCGCACTTTTGACCAGTCCTTGAATTTACGACTGTCCTCACATTTTACATTTTTTGCCCTATCTTATACCATGTTGAAGAGAAGCAGTTGTGAAATGAGTGACATGGTTGTTAAGAATGCTGCACAGGCATAAATGTGAGGATGGTCATAAGTGTGAGGACCAGTCAAAAGTGTGAGAATCTGTCAGAAATGACTTTTTTCAGCCCTCTGAGTAGTCCCTATACACATAGCCATGGCCACCTGGTCATATGACCAGCTAGGCACACCCACCCAGTCACATGACCACCCACAAAATAAGCCACGCCCACAGAACCGATAGTAAAAAATTTTAGAACCCACCCCTGATTGGGGGTCACCACAACATGAGAAACTGTATTAATGGGTCGTGGCATTAGGAAGGTTGAGAACCACTGCCCTACATGCTGCCCTATTCCAGGCAGCCACCAGGGTCTCGGCCGGACTGTGGACAAGGGAGTCAGGTATCTCCCCAAGCTCCTTCTGAAACCCTTCTGGGTCCATTAGGTGTCTGGGGTGGAACCACTAAATTGGCTCCGCCTCCCTGCGATGGAGGAATGGTGTCTTAAAGTCCAACCTCAACAGGAAATGATCTGACCACAACAAGGGAGAAGCATCTATACCCCTTAATTCCAGATCCTGTCTCCACTACCCCGAGAGAAACACTAGGTCAAGCGTGTGTCCTTCCCTATGGGTCGGACCCTGAACTACTTGGGTGAGGTCCATGGTTGTCATGGAAGCCATGAACTCCTGAGCCACATCTGAGGATTCGCCAAGTGACGGCAGGTTGAAGTTCCCCAGTACCATAAGCCTGGGGAACTCCACCGCCAACCCGGCTATTGCCTCTAGCAGCACAGGCAGTGCTGTTGTAATGCAGCTGGGAGGCAGGTACGTCAATAACAGGCCCAACTGAACCCTTGGGTCCAACCTCAAGAGGGAGGGACTCACACCTAACAACCTCCGGGACAGGGATTCTGTGAGGACAGAGACTCTTCTGGACAATAGCTGCCACTCCTCCACCCATTTCCTGGAGTCGCAGCTGATGCAATATCTGAAACCCATCTTGGCACATCTCTGAGAGGGGAACACCCCACTCCTGGCCCAGCCAGGTCTCAGTTATACATGCCAGGTCAGCCTCCTCCTCTAGGATTAGGTCCCGAACAAGGGGAACCTTGTGAACAACAGACCTGGCATTAAACAGCAGCAGCCTGAGGCCAGAGCCCTGACATCCCATGTCACCAGGTATACGAGGTGAACCCGATGAACCAAAACCAGAGGGGCCGGAACAAGTAATCGCTTTGAGGCAGCGAGTCCTAGTTCCCCGAGAGTGGCCTACCCCTTGGCTCCCGCCATATCTACCTCTCCCAGTCATAACCGCAATATTCCGGGTCTCCATCCCCCCCAGAGATCCCCTTTCCCACCTCAGCAGCCCCCCTCCTCCCCCGCAGGCAAGGTATCCCACTCATACCAAACCGGGGGTCATATCTGAGCCTCCATCTGCTTCTGCTTGCACACTCAGCAGAGGGGACTCCATTCCCTGCCCCCGGCTCCCTCATTCTCCCTAATTCCAGCCACTCCAAACCCACCCCTTCCATTCTAAAATAATTTAAATTTCAATCCATCAAACACACTCACACATTTACACATACGCATCCTCCCAAGATAAAATTAATATATTGAGCAACAATAAAAAATGGTCTAAGCTTCAAAAGATGTTGAATAAAATTGAAGCAAGTCTGGGAGTGCTCTAGGGACTCTACTGATGGCTTGTGAGGAGCCACATATTGAGGTATCCCAGCAAACAACGAATGCCCTCCAGAATGCCCTGAGCCTTAGCCCTGTCCGATCATTTCCACAAGCCGACGGCCACTCCACCATCTTGCCTTGGGAAGCCCAATGCATTTCACGGAGGCCTCCGGTTTTTTTTCTTCTTCACATGGTCCTCCTGGTTGAAGTCCTGCTTTCCTCTCCACTAGGATAGTCTAAGGGGCCACAACTTGTCCCTGTTTAAAAACATATACACGGGAATAAATCCTAGTTCTTTCTAAGGACAACCTCTAGCCCAGGATAGCTGTTTTATCAGCGGCAGGGAAAGTGAAGATTAAAAGACAATTTGGCTGAAAATTTTCCCAGAAAGAACTCCCACTGCAAAAAATGCTGATAAACTTAGTGGGTTTCTCTGCGTCTACCTTCAGCTTGATTAGTAGTGTTTTAGTACTACTAATTATTAGTAGTAATATTCCCAGGAATATATGTTAGACTAATTGGTCTGTAGTTTCCCTGGTCTGTTTTTTTCCTTTCTTGAAGATGAGAACCACATCAGCCCTTTTCCAATCCTCAGGTACTTCCCCGGTGCTCCAGGATTTTTGAAACATATGGTACAATGGTTCTGAGTTAATATCTGCCAGCTCCTTCAGAACTCTGGGATGTAATCTGTCAAGTCACAGTTCGTCAAGGTCAGATAGATGTTTTTTTACTATTTTCTTGCTTATTTTAATTTTTATTTCTAGTTTGTCTTTTACAGTAGTTTTTTTTTGTTCATTGGGCTATAATTTCTTTTTGCGTGAAGACTGGTGTGAAAAATGAGTTAGGCATCTCTGCTTTCTCCCTACTGCCTGTTATTTTCTTGCCATCTTCTGTTTTTAGTGCACCTACTGTTTCCTTAACTTTTTTCTTGCTATTAATATGTTGAAAGAAGCTTTTTTTTAAAAAAAATATCTTTGACTTTCGTTGCAAATCTTTGTTCAAGCTGAGCCTTTGCTTTCCTGACTTCATCTTTGCATGTTCTGGCTCTCTGCTGATAATCAGCCTTACTTAAGTGTCATTTTTCCATTTTTTGTACTTGTCATTTTTGTCTTTCAGTTTGTCAGAGAGATCTTTGTGCAGCCATACTGGTTTCTTCTTGAATTTGTTTTTTTTTTCAGTAGTATTGTGCTGAATTGGACTTTATGATTACATTTTTCAGTCTCCCATACTTCTTGTAATTGTTTTCCCCTTTAGGATTTTAATCCATGGAATCTTTCCTAGGCTCTCTCCGAGTTTGTTTAAATCAGCTCTTTTAAAGTTTAAGACATTGGTTGGATTATTTTTTATTTCTTGTGTTTGCATTATATTGCATTCCAGTATGACGTGGTCACTTTCACCCAAGGTTCTGGGAACTTCAATTCCCTCTATTATTCCCACTTCTTCTCTATTAATAAGAATTAGATCCAGTATAGCTTTACTTCTAGTTCCCTCCTCTACCTTTTGAATGACAAAGTTGTCAGCTAGGCTGGTTAGGAATCGCTGCAGAGTTAGTCTCCCAGTTGATATCTGGGTAGTTAAAGTTTCCCATTACTACTGTGGTATGCTTCCTACATACATTTGTTAACTGGTTGGCAAAGAGTTCATCTACTTCTTCAGATTGGTTGGGTGGCCTGTAATATATACCTATAGCAATATCACTTTTTTTCCTTTTTATATTGACCCATATACATTCTGGAGGGGTTTTATCTTTGATTATGTGCATTTCTGTAGCTATGTAGTGATCTCTTACATGAAGTGCAACTCCACCTCCTCTTTTTGTTGAACTGTTTCTTTTGTTGAACAATTTCTATCCATCCATCAATGTTATGTATTGATACTTTTCAGCGGGAGATTCAAATCTGCTTAAGTTTCTGATTGGCTGACAGTCCCTCCAGGATTGTATATAAGGATGGCTGCAGCCTCTGAGTTTTTGCTGAAGTCTCACTGTATATTAAAGAGCTGTTGTCACTAGCCTGCTTGTGCCTCTCATTATTCCCGAACCACTTCAATCAACACATTCCAGTCATGGGTTTTGTCCCACCAGGTTTCTGTAATGGCAACTATGTCATACCTGCTCTTGTGTACTATTGCTTCTAGTTCATCCTGTTTGTTCCTCAAGCATTGAGCACTTATATATAAGCATTTAAGACTTTTATGCAGGTATGTTTCCTGCATCTCCTAATTGTTGTTTGAGGTTTTCTTTTTCTCATCACTCCCTATCTCATTGTTTGATTTGTTTTCTTGGGATTTATGATTGGTTTTGTGTTCTAGAGATTCTAAAGATTGGCCACTCTCCCCTTTCAATTTTACTTTAAAGACCTTCTGATGAGTTGGGCCATTCTTTTTCTGAGTACGTTTTGCCCTGTTTTCGTGAGGTGCAGCCCATCCCTTGCCAAGAATCCTTCATGAAAGTAATGCAGCCCATGGTCCAGGAAACCAAAGTTTTCTTGGTGACACCAACCCTTTAAAAGGCAGTGGTTTATTTCTAGAATTCTTTTTTCCCTCAATGGGTGTTGACCTTTCACTTGGAGTACTGATGAGAATACTACTTGTGCTCCTAGCTCCTTAACTTTATTGCTTAGTTGCTTATAATCTCTCACTATTGTATTCAGGTTCTTTGTTGTGTCATTTGTTCCAATGTGAAGGAGGAGGAAAGGGTAGTAATCTATGGGCCTAATTATTCTGGTTAGGTTCTCAGCCACATCTTTGATTTTTGCTCCAGGGAGATAACATACATCCCTAGATTGTATGCCTGGTCTGCAGATGGCTGGTTCTGTTCCTTTGAGAATAGAATCTCCTATCACCAACACTCACCTTCCTTTTTTAAGGGAGTGATTTTATGTTTATCTCAGGTGTGTTTGTTGATGTGACTTTTTAAAGGGATATTTGATGCTGTCTCTTTTCTAGGTGTCTACATGTTTTCTTGGAGGGGGACATTGTGGGTCTGCGTATTTTCATCCGGGGGAGAAATCGATTGCCCTATTTTAATGGGGCTGCTTCTGGTTGGGTTAGATTGAGCAGTAGGGGTTTGTTAGATGTATGCTACTTCTTTCTTTGATTATTGTGTTTCCTTCTATATGTGACATACCTCAATTTGTCTTCCTCCAAGGATTTATAACAGATTAACAGAGTTGGAAGGGACCTTATAGGTCATCTAGTCCAACACCCCACTCAAGCAGGAGACCCTACACCATTTCTGACAAATGGCAGTCCAATCTTTTCTTGAAAGTCTCAAGTGATGAAACTCCCACAACTTCCGAAGGCAAACTGTTCCATTGGTTGATTGTTCTCACTGTCAGAAAGTTCCTCCTCATTTCTAGGTTGAATCTCTCCTTGGTCAGTTTCCATCCATTATTCTTTGTCTGGCCTTCAGGTGCTTTGGAAAACAGCTTGACCCCCTCCTCTCTGTAGCAGCCCCTCAAGTTTTGGAAGACAGCTATCATGTCTCCCTGGTCCTTCTCTTCACTAGACTAGCCATGCCCAGTTCATGTAACCGTTCTTCATATGTTTAGTCTACAGTCCCCTAATCATCCTGGTTGCTTTCCTCTGCACTTTTTCTAGTGTCTCAACATCTTTTTTATAGTGTGGTGACCAAAACTGGATGCAGTACTCTAGGTGTGGTCTTACTAGGTCATTATAGAGTGGTATTAGTACCTCACTTGATCTTGATTGTATCCCACTGTTAATACAATTTAGGATTGCGTTGGCTTTTTTAGCTGCCGCTGCACACTCCTGGCTCATATTTAGCTGATTGTCCACTAAGACTCCAAGATTCCTCTCACAGTCACTGCTATTAAGCCTGGTTTTCCCCAGTTTATAGGTGTGTTTTGGGTTTTTCTTACCTAAGCGTAAGACTTTACTTTTCTCTACATTGAATTTCATTTTGTTAGATAGGGCCCAGTGTTCAAGTCTGTCAAGATCCATCTGGATCTTGAGCCTATCTTCTAGGGTGTTAGCTATTCCTGCCAGCTTAGTATCATTTGCAAATTTGGTGAGTTCCCCTTCTATTCCCTCACCTAAGTGAGGATATTGATGGATCTATGAAGATATTGAAGAGTACTGGGCTTAAGACAGAACCTTGTGGCACCCCACTACTTACTTCTCTCCATGTAGACTTAGACTCATTAAGGACTACTCATTGAGTATGGTTTGTCAGCCAGTTGCGAATCCATCTGGTGGTGAAGCTATCTATTCCACTTTTTTCTAGCTGACGAAGAAGTAGGTTGTGGTCTACTTTGTCGAATGCCTTGCTGAAGTCTAAGTATATTATGTCCACAGTATTTTGCTGGTCAACATAGTCACTATGTTGAAGAATGAAATAAGATTGGTTTGGCATGATCTGTTTTTAACAAACCCGTGCTGACTGCTAGTTATTACTTTACTCGTTTCTAGGTGTTGGCAGATCTGTTTTTTTATTATCTTTTCCAGTATCTTCCCAGGTATTGATGTTAGGCTGATTGATCTATAGTTTCCTGGGTCTGTTTTTTTCAGCAGGGTCAAATCCTCTGGCAGTTATTTATTCATTATTTGATTCGATTTGGGTATAGCTTTCTTGCGTAGGTCGGAGTTTGGCTAGAGTTGCCTCTAGATCCCTTACTTTTTCCTCTAGTACTTCACATAGTTTACATTTAATACATGTATAATTTGGGTGTTCTTGGGCATATCCACATACATGGAACATATATTGCATACCACAATAGTATCAATCACCTGTTCCATGAGTTTGTTTCTTTTTGCTGGTTCTTTTAAGGGTAAAAAAAATTATGTTTTTTTTCCTATCCTTTTCATGCTCATTTTTCTATCTTGTAATTTATTTAACTTGCTTACTGTTAGTTTCATTTATCCCTTTCTTCCCTATATTTTAAAAAGTTTTTGGGCTCCAATTCCTTTCTACCTTATTATTTAAGGTTTGCCTTATTTATTTGATTGATCTTGTTCTTCCTTGATTTCTAATGTTTCACTCTTGTCCTTATTATTTGTCTATTTATGTATCTTTTATTTTCTGTCCTGTATTTATTTTTATTCTCTACCAGGGTAGATGGCTCAGTGGCTAAGGCACTGAGCTTGTCGATCAGAAAGGTCAGCAGTTCGGCGATTCAAATCCCTAGTACAGGTCTCCTGCGTGAGCAGGGGTTGGACTAGATTACCTCCAAGATCCCTTCCAACTCTGTTACAGTTAAACCTGTTAAACCCTCTCTGCCTATTGGGACCTGTGACTTAATTTGTTGCCTTCATTTCTATTGTTCGCTGCTCCGGCCTCTTGTCGTTTTCGCTGCCAGCTCAATTCTGTCTTTTGGTGCTGGGTCTTTTCAGCCTTGTCTCTGCTCTTGTCAGCTCTCTTGGCCTACCATTCAGCTTTCTGGTTGGCTCAGCTCCTCTGTCTGGTCTGCTCCACTCAGCCTGCCACTCAGTTCCACTGTTTCTTTCCCCATTGCTCTCTGCACTGCTCTCAGGCTCTAGCTCACTGCAATTCTCCTTGATGCTGGCTCTCTTCCCTGCTGCGCTGCCACTGCTTTTTGTTCTGGAGCCATTTGGCTCCCATTTGGTCTGTCACACTGGCACACTGCTTCCACCAGCAAACAGGACTGCCTGGATGGTCCACCGCAAGTTTGCCTCTCCTCTCTTCTCCTCCTCCCTGCTTTGCTGTCTCACTGGCTTGCCTCTTTGTTCCCTGCCGGTTGTTGCACTGCCCTCATTCTGCTGGCCTCTCCTCCCCACAGCTGATTTTCCTCCTTGCTCTGTGGGTGGCCCCACTCAATTACCTCTTTGTTCTCTGCCAGTTGGTTTTGCTCTCCACTCATCTTACTTCAATGGGCTCCAGTCTCTTGGGTAGGCCTCTTGGGTGCAGTTGGGCTTCTCTCTCTCCTAATTTCAAGGTGCTGGTGTTAACCTATAAAGCCCTTCATGGCTTAGGCCCAGGCTACTTGTCGGACCACCTGCAGCCAGCGTCAACTTCCCATCGCCCTGTGTGCTCTCATAGAGAGGGCTTACTCAGGGTGCCATCGGCTAGACAATGTCGGCTGGCGACCCCCAGGGGTAGAGCCTTCTCTGTGAACGCCCCCACCCTTTGGAATCAACTTCCCTTGGGGCTCCAGTTGGCCCCTGACCTTCGCACCTTCCGCCGTGAATTGAAAACCTGGCTATTTATGTCCCCCGGCCTGGACTGATGGGGTAGTATATTTTAAATTTTTTAAAAACTTTTTTATTTTTTCGTGTATATTTGTTGTTTTTAACAGTCGCTTGGTCGATTGTCATTGTGAGCCACCCTGAGTCCTTGGAAATAGGGCGACATACAAATTTTATAAATAAATAAAATAAATAAATAAATTTCTCCAATCTTCCTCAATAATCTATATTTAAAAAATATCTTCCACAGAGCAGAGAGTTTGTTGTTCAGTAAAAGGAGCTTCCCTATTATATGCAAAATATAATACTGAATAAAAAAAGCTGTAAGAATATTTCTTTTTTTTTATTAAAAAGTTTTACAAAAAGAATTTTTTTTACAAATATTTCCCCCTCGCCCCTCCCTTCTTACCCCCCCCTACACTTCCCAGAACAAAATACAATTGACAATCATATACTAAACTAATCTAACTATCTATGGATTCCTATTCCCCCCTTGACACTTTAACTCCCCTTTTACTTAACTAAATATAAATACTTCTATTTATATTTCTATTTCTATTCATTCATAAGCTATTTGATACTTTTTAATCCAATATTTGTTTTGAATATAATCAATCCATCTTTTCCATTCTGATATATATCTTTCTTGTGAGTGATCTTTCAAATAAGCTGAAATTTTCGCCATTTCTGCTAAATTCATTACTTTTAATGTCCATTCTTCAATAGTAGGCAAATCTTCCTTCTTCTAATATTGCACCACCAAGAGTCTAGTTGCAGTTATTAAATTTAAGATCAATTTAGTCTCTATAACCATACAATCTGTGATTATACCCAGCAAAAACAACTGTGGAGTAAACTTTATATTCTTTTTAAGGATATTTTGGATAACCCACCATATTTTAATCCAAAATGCTTTAACTTTTTTACAAGTCCACCATATATGATAATAAGTAGCATCATCACAATCACATCTCCAACACTTAGATTGCAAATTCGGATACATACAAGCTAACTTTTTAGGATCCAAATGCCATCTATAAAACATTTTATAAAAATTTTCTCTTAAATTTTGTGCTTGCGTAAATTTCACATTTCTAACCCATATTTTTTCCCAAGTTTCCAACATTATTGGTTCCTGAATATTTTGTGCCCATTTTATCATGCAATCCTTAATTAGTTCCGTTTCTGAATCTATTTCTATCAACATATTATATAATCTTTTTACATGCATTTGTCCTTGATCTCTAATTTGCTTTACCAAATTTTCCTTGTTCTGCATGATACCAATTCTCTGATCTTCTTTCCATCTAGCTTGCAACTGTCCATACTGAAACCAAGTTTGAATTATCCTTTCTTCTTTTAGTGCATTTAAAGACTTTAACTGCCATGTACCCCTTTCCATTTTAAGAAGCTCTTTATAAGTAATCACCTCTTGCTTTTGTTCTATACTTATATTCTCTATCGCATGTCTGGGTATTGCCCAAATAGGTATCTTATAATTTAACTTATATTGATACTTTTTCCAAACTTGTAACAAGGCATTCCTTAATATATGGCTTTTAAAAGTCTTATCCACCTTCTTATCATATAATAAGTAAGCATGCCAACCATATAACAAATCATATCCTTCAATATTCAATATTCTTTCTTCTGTTGAATTAATCCAATCACTAATTATTGATAGGACAGCTGCTTCATAATATAATCTTAAATTAGGCATTTTAAGACCTCCTCTTTCACGTATATCTTGCATTATTTTTAACTTTATTCTCGGTCTTTTCCCTGCCCAAACAAAATTATTAATACCCTTCTGCCATTCTCTCAAGTTTTCATCTTTCTTGAGTATTGGTATCATTTGGAACAAAAATAAAAACCTGGGTAAAACGTTCATTTTTATTGCTGCTATTCTTCCCAACAAGGATAATTGTAATTTTCCCCAATTCTCCATTTCTTTCTGTATTTTTTGCGATAACAATTCATAGTTATTTTTATATAATTTTACATTTGAGGCTGTGATATATACCCCTAAATATTTAACCTTTTTACTATTTCAAATCCTGTTAATCTTTCTAATTCTTCTTTTTGCTTTACCGTCATATTTTTAATTATTATCTTTGTTTTTTGTTTGTTTATTTTAAATCCAGACATTTGTCCATATTGGCTAATTATATCCATTAAACATGTAACTGATTGTACTGGTTGAGTTAAAGTAACAACCAAGTCATCTGCGAATGCTCTTAATCTATAATCATGATGTCTAATTTTAATTCCCTTTATTTTATTTGACCCTCGTATTTTATTCAGTAAAAGTTCCAAAGTTAAAATAAACAATAATGGTGATAAAGGGCACCCCTGTCTTGTTCCTTTTTCAATTTTAAAAGTTTCTGTTAAACCACCATTAATTATTATTTGTGCTGTTTGTCTCTGATATATTGCCCTAATAGATTGTGTAAAGTACTCTCCAAACTGCATCTTTTCTATTATTTTCAGTAAAAATTGCTAATTCAATTGATCAAATGCCTTCTCCGCGTCCAAAAAAATAAGCGCTACAGGGACTTGGTTGTTTCTTTCCAAATATTCCAATAAATTTACAATTTGTCTTACATTACTTTTCATTTGTCTCCCACTTATAAATCCAGATTGATCATTATGAATATTTTGTTGCATAACTATCATTAACCTATTTGCTAATATTTTAGCAAAAATCTTATAATCAGTATTTAAATGCAATATTGGCCTATAATTTTTAGGTTGACTACGATCTTGATCCTCCTTTGGAATCAATGAAATAAAAGCTGTTCTCCAGGATGGGGGTACATCTCCTCCGGCTTGAATCTTACTAAATAGTTCCTTAAGCGGTTCTACCATTTCTAACTACAATTTTTTATAATAAACAGCTCTCAGTCCATCTGTGCCTGGAGCTTTACCCCCTTTTAACTGTTTAATTGCTAAAATAATTTCCTCTGAAGTTATTGGTTGATTCAGTCCTTCCCTTTGCTCTGGTGTAATTACAGGAATATTCTCCTCCTGTAAATATCTATGTCTTTACCTTGAATTGTAACACTAGCATATAACTTTGTATAAAATTCTAAAAACCTTTTTTAATCATATTTTGTTGATATACCCCTTTACTTTTATATTCTATTTTTTCTATGGTACGTAGCTTTTGTTTTTTCCTTAACAAATAAGCTAACCATCTACCTGGTTTATTCGCATTACAGAAAGTATTATGTTTAGCATATTGTAAGTTAGTTGCCACTTGATCTGCCATCAACATGTTGAACTGCCCTCACAGCAAATTTATTGTTTCCTTTATTTTCTTATCTGTTGGATTCAATATAAGTGCCTGCTCTTTCTTTTTTATTTCCTCTTCTAAGTCCTTCCGTTTCTTTTTTTGTCTACGTCTATATTTATTATTCAAATGTATTAAGGTTCCTCTCATATATGCCTTACTTGCATCCCAAACCATTTCCATAGGTGTACCCTTATGCATATTCATAATAAAAAATTCTTTCATTTGTTTTTTACATTCTTTCACATTTTCCTCATATCTAAACAAATTTTCATTTAACCTCCAAGACCTTCTAGCTCCCTTTTCCTGTTCTAATTCCATCCACAGTGGGCTATGATCAGTTAAAGTTCTTGAGCATATCTTTGTCTTCTTGACCCTAGAAAAAAAATCATTAGTGATTAATATGAAATCAATCGTAGAAAGATTGGTGTCTATCAGAAAAGAAAGTGAAATCCTTTTCTTCAACATTTCACTCTCGCCAGATATCTCTCAGCTCCATATCATCCATCACGTCAAAAAAAGATTTAGGCAACCTTGCACGATTTTGGGTATTTGGAAGTAATCCTTTTTTGTCCTTTTGAGTATCCAGTACTCCATTCCAATCCAATATACACAATTTATAATCCCATTGTATTATTTTGGTATGAAAAAGCTTATAAAATTTTTCTTGCTGTTGGTTGGGAGCATATACTCCAATTAAAAGAGTTTTCTTCCCTTCTATTAGAAATTCAATTGCAATATATCTTCCTTGAACATCTGCCTCAATTAGTTTGGCTGTGAAATCTGTCTTTAGGTATATAATTATACCATTTTTTTTCTCTGGAACAGATGCAACAAAATGTGTTCCCAATCTTGAATTTATCAAATTTTTTTGGTCTGTAACTCTAATATCTGTTTCTTGTAGACAGATTACATCATTTTTAAACTGTTTCAAATAGTGAAATATTTTCTTTCTCTTTTGCGGTGAATTTAAACCATTGACATTCCAGGTCAAAAATTTAGTTGCCATTTTTGGCACCTTGAAGCTTCTAAAGCACCAGCTGAAGATCCTCCCGCACCTTTCTCTTCGGCCTTGCTCCTCCCACTGCTTCTGTTTTTGTAGCTTCTTGAGCTTTCATTTGGGTTTGCTGTGTCTTCAAATCTTGTTCTCTTCGTTTAGCTGCAGCTCGAGTCTGTCTTTGATCTTTTGGTTCTTCTCTTTTTTCTGCTACTTCCAAAGGTTGAACAGTGCCAAAAAATTGCAGTAAATCTTCTTCAATAAGCGATGTCTCTCCTGCAGCTTGTGGCTGTTTACTTTCCTTCTGTCCCTGTATTACCAGCTCTTCTTTTCTTCTCCTCATTTCTGGAGATGATGGGCATCCACCCAGCCTTTAATACATTAGTATAAAAATCTTTTGCCTTCCAAATTGTATTAAGGCGATGCCTTTCTCCCATGTAGTTCACCACCAGTCCAGCTGGAACATCCCATTTAAACTGAATCTGTCGATTTCTAAATTCATCCACCAAAAAAGCAAACTCCTCTCAACATTTTTGGAGGGATTTTTTTCAGTACTAAAACCTCTTGTCCTGCCAGTTGAAGTTTATTTTTATAGAAGGCTTGTAAAATTTCATTTCGGGTCCTCCTTGTTGTAAAGTAAATCACAATATCTCTTGGTCACAGTATCTCTTGTACTGTAAGGAAATTTCTTCAAATCCATGGACACATGCCTACATAGCAAAATCAGAAATTAGGAAAACAGCGGTATGATGTCAGTAAGACAAAGAGTTAACAGAATTCAGGTAGATCTTGACTTATGATTGGTTTAGTAACCTTTTGAAATTATGATGGACCCCCACCCCGAAGCTGCTTATGACTCATTTTTGAAGTTACAAAGGCTGCACATACACACCTCCATAGTCACATGGCCATCTTTTTTTACTCTTGGCAACTAGTTACCTTTATGGCTGTTTGCAGCATTGTGCAGTCATGTGATTGTGATTTGTGATTTTTTTTTTTTGCTGGTTTCCAGTGGTTACTTCCAGTTTCCAGGAAAAAATGCCCACTGGGGAAAAATGATTCACTTAATAACCACAGCATTTGCTTAACAACCATAGTATTTGATGACTGCTGCATTTACTTATGATCATGGTGTTTGCTTAACAATGCTGCAAAACATGTCAAAAAATTGGATTTGGTTGTGTGATGTCTCAACTTACATCTGCAAAGACTTATAACTGTAATTCCAGCCTCAATTATGGTCATTGGTTGAGGACTATCTGTTTGTATACACACACACACACACACACACACACACAATGAACACTGAACTTGAATATCTGTTAAAGCAAGACAGAAAACAGAGGGAAATAGAATATAGTTTTCTGGCTAGCTGGGCTGGTTTACTTACATCCTGAGCCAAAATTCTTCATCTATACCAGAGATGGGGAAAGATAGTCCCTTTATGACTTGTGGACTTCAATTCACAGAATTCCTGAGCTAGCATGCTCAGTCCACTAATCATAAAAGGGCCACTGTTCTCCCACCCCTGATCTACATAGTCTTTCCCATTCCCCAGTCTTTAGAAGTATCCAACTATTGTTCTTTACAACAATAGTTGGATACTTCTTTACAACTATTGTTCTTTATCTTTCTCTTTCCACTTTTGAGCAAACTCAGACTACTAACTCCCCCCCTGAAACCTTAACTCCACTATAGATAACATAATACTTCTAATACTTAACGTTCATTCATAAACTATTTGATATTTTCTTGTCTGATACTTATTTTGAATATAATCAATCCATCTTCTCCATTCCGATACGTATCTTTCTTGTGTATAGTCCTTCAAGTATGCTGAGATTTTCGCCATTTCTGCTAGGTTTGTTACTTTCAACATCCACTCTTCAATAGTAGGCAAAGAGTCCTTCTTCCAATATTGCGCTACCAACAGCCTAGCTGCTGCTATTAAATTCAAAATCAATTTAGTCTCTGATACTGTACAGTCCGTAGTTATACCCAATAGGAACAATTGAGGAGTAAATTTCAACCTTCTTTTCAGAATATTCTGCATCACCCACCAAATTTTTATCCAAAATGCCTTGATTTTCTTACAGGTCCACCATATATGATAATAGGTTGCATCATTACATTCACATCTCCAACATTTAGCTTGCAAATTAGAGTACATACATGATAATTTTTTAGGATCTAAGTGCCATCTATAAAACATTTTATAAAAGTTCTCTCTCAAATTTTGTGCTTGCGTAAATTTAACATATCTGACCCAAATCTTTTCCGACGTTTCCATCATCACTGGTTCCTGAAAGTTTTGTGCCCATTTTATCATACAATCCTTAACCAATTCCGTTTCTGAATCTATTTCCAATAATGCATTATACAACCTTTTAATATGCATCTGACTTTGATCTCTAATCTGTTTCACCAGATTTTCCTCATTTTGCATAACACCAAATTTTTGATCTTCCCTCCATCTAGCTTGAAGCTGACCATACTGAAACCAAGTATAAATTATCCCTTCTTCTTTTAATTCATCTAAAGATTTCAGTTGCAACTTACCCCTTTCCAAAGAAAGAAGCTGTTTATAAGTAATCACCTCTGTTTTTTGCTCTATACTTATATTTTCTATTGCATGTCTGGGATTTGCCCATATGGGTATCTTATAATTTAGCTTATATTGGTACTTTTTCCAAACCCTCAACAACGCATTTCTAAGTATATGACCCTTAAACACTTTATCCACTTTTTTTTCATAAAACAAATAAGCATGCCATCCGTATAACAAATCATAACCTTCTATGTTTAACATTCTTTCTTCAGTTAAGTTAAACCAATCACTAATTTGTGATAAAGCAGCTGCTTCATAATACAATCTTAAATTAGGCATTTTAAGACCTCCTCTCTCACGTATATCCTGTATAATTTTCAGTTTCACTCTTGGTTTCTTCCCAGCCCAAATGAAAGTATTAACCCCTTTCTGCGATTCCAACAAATTTCCATCTTTCTTAAGCACTGGTATCATTTGAAACAAAAATAAAAACCTACGTAGTAAATTCATTTTTATTGCTGCTATCCTTCCCAGTAATGATAGTTGTAACTTTTTCCAATTTTCCATTTCTTTCTGTACTTTTTGCCAAAGAATTTCATAATTGTTTTTAAACAGTTTCATGTTTGAGGCTGCAATATATACTCCTAACTATTTCAAATCCCGTTATTCTCCCTAAATCTTCTCTGTGAGATATAGACATATTTTTATTATCATCTTTGTCTTATGTTGATTTACTTTAAATCCAGATACTTCGCCATATTGAGCTACTATGTCCAACATATAGGGAGCCGCTTCTATAGGTTGAGATAAAGTAACAACCAGGTCATCTGCAAACGCTCTTAATCTATAATCTTGCTGTCTAATTACAATTCCTTTTATTTTGTCAGAGTCACGTATCTTGTTCAACAAAACTTCTAAAGTTAGAATAAACAGCAATGGAGACAAAAGACAACCTTGCCTTGTTCCTTTCTCAATTTTAAACACATCTGTTAAACCTCCATTAACTATTATTTGTGCTGTTTGTTCCTGATATATTGCTCTAATTGAATGTATAAAATACTCCCCCAAATGCATTTTTTTCTATTATCTTAAACAGAAATTGCCAATTCAATCGATCAAATGCTTTCTCTGCATCCAAAAATATGAACGCTGCAGGGACCTGGTTGTTTTTTTCCAGATATTCCAATAGGTTTATAATTTGTCTAACATTATATTTCATTTGCCTCCCTTTTATAAAGCCTGATTGATCATTATGAATTGTTTGTTGCATAACTGGCATTAGTCTATTCGCTAATATCTTAGCAAAAATTTTATAATCCGTGTTCAAAAGTGAAATTGGCCTAAAATTTTCAGGTTTAGTACAATTTTGATCTTCCGTCGGGATCAGTGAAACAAAAGCTGTTCGCCAAAAGGGTGGGACTCCTCCCCCTAATTGAATTTTACAAAATAGAACTCTAAGCAGTTCTACCATTTCAAGCTGTAAATTCTTATAATAAACAGCTGTTAATCCATCTGTTCCCGGAGCTTTCCCTATTTTTAATTGCTTAATTGCATCAGTAATCTCATCAGAAGTTATTGATTGATTCAATCCTTCCTTCTGTTCCAACATTAATTCAGGAATATTCCCTTCCTTTAAGTATCTATCTATATCTATACCTTGTATTGAGTCACTAGCATATAACTTTGTATAAAATTCTAAAAAAACCTTTTTGATCACATTCTGTTGGTAAACTTGCTTACCTCTAAATTCTATCTTACCAATGACTCGTGATTTCTGTTTTTTCCTCAACATGTAGGCCAACTACCTACCTGGTTTATTGGCATTACAAAATGTATTATGTTTAGCATATTGTAAGCTAGTTGCCACCTGATCAGCCATTAACATACTAAATTGCTCTCGTAGTATATTTATTGTTTCTTTTACTTTCTTGTCTCCTGGATTAAATATAAGTAATTGTTCCTTCTTTTTTATTTCTTCCTCTATCTCTTTCTACTTCTTTTGTTGTTTTAGTCTATGTTTATTATTCATGTGTATTAACATATCCCTCATATAAGCCTTGCTAGCATCCCAAACCATTTCCATGGAAGTACCCTTATTCATATTAATTACAAAAAATTCTTTCATTTGATTTTTAAGCTCTTTCACATTTTCTTCATATCTAAATAAGTTTTTGTTTAACCTCCAAGACCTCCTTTCTCCCCTCTCCTGTTCGAATTCCACCCAAACCGGACTATGATCCATTAAAGTTCTTGGACATATCTTGGTCTTCTTCATCCTGGAAATAAAATCATTTGTGGTTAGTATAAAATCAATCCTGGAGAAGGATTGATGTCTATCCGAAAAAAAAGTAAAATCTTTTTCCTCCACGTTACGTTCTCTCCAAATATCTCTCAGTTCTATATCTTCCATCATATCAAAAAAAGATTTAGGTAGTTTTGCACGTGTTGAGATCTTTGATAAGCTTTTTTTATCTTTCTGTGTGTCTATTACTCCATTCCAATCACCCATTAATATAAAAGATTTATAGTCCCATTGTATTATTTTAGTATGTAAAAATTTATAAAACTTGTCTTGTTGCTGATTAGGGGCATATATTCCAATAAAAAGCATTTTTTCCAGTCTGTGTTAATAATTCAATTGCAATATATCTTCCTTGATCATCTGCCTCAATTAAATTAGCTGATAGTTCTTTCCTTATATATATGACTAGTCCATTTTTCTTCTCTAGCACTGATGCCACAAAATGTGTACCTAATCTTGAATTTATCAAATATTTTTGATCTGATAATCTAATATGTGTTTCTTGCAAGCAAATAACATCATTGTTAAATTGTTTCAAGTAGTGAAATACTTTCTTTCTTTTTTGTGGTGAATTTAGGCCATTGACATTCCAAGATAGGAATTTAGTTGCCATCTTTAGCCTTTCGAAGCCATATGAGCATCAGCTGAAGCTCCTCCTCCACCTTACTCTTCGGCCTAGCCCCCCCTGCTTCTGATTTTTGAACTTCTTGAGATAAATCTTGAGATTGTTGCCTTTTTTATTGTTGTTCTTGAAGTTTATAAGTTGATCGGGTCAATCGTTGTACTTTCGGCTTTCCTTTCTTGGGTGGTTCCAAAGTTGGAGGTAAGCCCCCAAGATCAAAATCCAATTCCATGATAATTCCTCCAGCTGCAACTTCAGCATAAGTTTGTATCTGTTTTCCATCTTTTTCTTGTTGTAACATCTCCATTTTCTTCCTTCCCCCCCTCTCCACCCTGGTGAGGGTGGGTATCCAGCCTTTAAAACATTTACATAGAAATCTTTTGCCTTCCAGACTGTGTTTAACCGGTATCTTTCTCCATTATAAGTCACTATTAGACCAATTGGAACGTCCCATCTGTATGCCACTTGTTGATTTCTCAGCTCATTTACCAAAAAGCCAAAGTCTTTTCTACTTCTCAGCATCTTTGAAGGGATCTCTTTCAAAACCACCACCTCTTGCTCAGCCACCTGAACTTTATTCTTGTAGGAAGCTTGTAAAATATCGTTTCTGATCCTCCTGGTTGTAAAATAGATCACCACATCTCTTGGCAGCTGTCTTTGTTTTGCCAGCCAGGAATTAACCCTGTAAATTTTATCAGTTTGACTTGCCACATCTTCTGGTCTTTCTTTAATTATCTCTACAATAGCATCAGCACAAATATCTTTTAAATTTTCTTTACTATTTTCTTTCAGGCCTCTCAATCTCAAAGCAAACTCCATGGACCTGTATTGTAACATTACCAATTCATCATCCACTTTCTCTGTTCTGGTCATAACATCTCCCATTTTGCTTTCCAAATTTAAATTGGCTTGATTAATTTCTTCAACTTTCCCATCAAGCTGGATAACAAGGTTTGACAATCCTGATACAGCATAAACAATATCTTCTCTTATTTCATCGTGTTTCTCTGCAACCACTTCCTTAATTGAACTTATATCCTCCTCAACTTTCTTTAATTTCCCTTCCACAAGTAATGTTAAGTTATTCATAGCTTCTTTCATTGCTGTTGCTTGATTATTCATGGCTTCTTTCATAAATTCTTTAAAATCATTAAGTGCTGCCTCCTGACTCTGACTCTGACTCTGTGAATCAGCCAGAAGTTGTGCTTTCTGTGTCACCACTGGCACAACTGGAGAACCTCCCCCTCCTTTAACAACTCCTGGTTTCACTTGTTTAGAAGCCATTTTTCCCCCTTTTAAAGAGATCTTTTTTTTTCCAAAGCCACAAAGTCCCTTAAACAACTTTAAAATGTTTGTAATTTATAGTCTCTAATTTATCAGGCAGGATAGGTATTTTTTTTTTCTCCACAAGCTCTCACTTCCCAGCAGTTAATAAGCAGCTAATCCACTCTCCCAGCGCAAAGTTCTCAATAAGCACTTTCGTTTCTGGCTTTCACTTTCAAAACCATAACAAAGACGCCATCTTCAATCTCCAGGTCAATGAAATTCAGTTTGAAACAAAATAACTTTGGAGTTAAGCTCTGTACTTTTAAAGCTTGTTCTCCTGTTTCCGCTCTGCCTGCGCTTGTAATCAGTCAAACTCACTTTTGAAAGCAGGATCGGATTGCGGCTTCTCGCTCTGCTTTCGCAGAGTCGTCCTGGCTTCAGAACTTCTTGGCGGGCTGACTGGGGAGCTTCACCCTCCAAGCCTCTGGAAATATTCCAGAGGGCTTTCGGGGAGCTCTCCTCTCGCCCACCGGCTCTCCTCTCCTTCTTTTCCCAAAGGGGAGGTTTTTCAGCCGCCAGACAGCCCGTTTGCGCTGTCAAAGCAGCTTTTACAAAGGCACAGGGCTGGCGGTCTTAAAAGACCGTCCACGGAGCCTGTGGTGCCGACCGGAAGTCAGTAAAATATTCATCTTAATGGTACCTATCCTACCCGTTAAAGATAACTGTATTTTTCCCCAATTTTCCAAATCTGACCTAATTTGTGCCATTAACTTATCGTAATTATCTTCTTTGAGTGTAGTGCATCTTGCCGTCAATTGAATCCCCAAATATCTAATTTTTTTTGCTACCTGAATATTTATTTTTTCCTCCAATTCTATTTATTTTTTTATTTTTTTTGCTTTTCAGTCATATTTTAAATTATTATTTTCGTTTTTCCCTTATTAATTTTTAGGCCTGTTACTTCCCCATATTTCTCCAGCACTTCCATCAGCCTAACACCAGATTTCACAGGCTCTTCAATAATAAAGACAAGGTCATCCGCTAATGCCTGTACTTTAAAAATTTCTTTCCTTATTTTTAAGCCTTAAAATTTTGTAATCTGAATTTAATAGAGATATCGGCCTATAATTTTTGATGTGAGTCAAATCGGAATTATCCTTAGGAATCAGTGTAATGGTTGCTTCCCTCCATGATGTAGGTATCCTAGCTTCATCCATTACGTCATTGTATACCTCTACTAACAATGGGCCTAGAATTTCCTGATGATTTTTATAAATTTCTGACGGCAACCCATCAGGACCTGGTGTTTTGTTACTTTTTTGTTTTTTAATGGCCTCAGATACAGTACCTCAAATGCTGTTATCTCATTATTTAATAAGTCTTTATGTTCTGTTGGAATTTTTGGCAGTCCTATTTTTTGCAGATATTGCAATATCTTACCTTCCTCTATCTTTCCTTCATCCTCATATACATTTTTTAAAAACTCATAGGCCATCCTTTTCTTCCCCTCGTTTTGACATATTACTTCTCCCTCCTCATTATATAATTTACTAATTTGACTTTTTTCCTTTTGCTTCTTTAATCTATAAATCAACCAATGTCCTGGCTTATTTGCATTCTCAAAAAAGTTTTGTTTGATACTTTTAATTTGCTGCGCCATACTCTCCTTTTCAATGATATTCAATTTATGTTTAGTTATATTGCTGTTTCAATTCCTGCTTTTTTTGGTTCTTCCTGTAATTCTTTCTCCAATTTGCTAAGCTTCTCCTCTAGATTTTTCTGTCATTGCCTTTTTTGTTTATTATCTTTAGCCATGTATGTTATTGCTATTCCTCTCATATAAGCTTTGGCCGTATCCCACAGATTTTGACTATTCATATCCCCTTTTTTATTACTTTGAAAAAACAAGCTCATTTGTTCATCTTTAATTTAAATTTTTTAAAATTTAGAATTGTTTTTTTTAGGGCCCACCTCCTTATTTATTTATTTTTTGTCCTTTCCATTTAATTATAATAGGATTGTGATCTACCCATGAATTTGTATTAATATTAATTTCCTCAATTTCTAAACTTAATTCTGTTGATGCCCATGCCATGTCAATTCGTGAGCAAGATTGATGTCTGCCAGAGTAATATGTATATTGTTCCTTGTTCCCATTTCTTCCCCTCCAATTGTCTTTTAGACTCAGTTCTTCCACCATTTAAAAAATATATTAGGTAATATTCTTCTGATACTTTTCTTTGATCTATCATTCCTATAGTCTAGTTCTCTATCCACAATCGCATTGTGATCACCAATTATCCACATATTATCATATTCTAAATCTCCTGTTTAACAATTTCTTATAGAATAATTTTTGACCCTCATTTGGCGCATATATTCCAGCCAAGATCGTTTTTCTTTCGTTCAAGGTTAACTCTACTAGTAATATTCTACCCTCCTCATCTTTACATATTTGTTTAGCCAAAATTCCATCCTTTACATACATAACAATTCCCCCTTTCTTGTGCTGTGATGAGGATATAAGCATATTCCCTAGCTTATTATATTTTAATAGATGCTGATGTTGCTTTTTTATGTGCGTTTCTTGCAAAACTATTATATCCAAGTTCATCTTATACAATTTATTAGAAAAAAAATCCTTTTTCCTAGAGCATTTATCCCATTAACATTTACAGATAAGATTGATATTTCCTCTTGTACACCTCTACTTGTATTTAGGCCTTGTTGTCCTCATTTGTCTGACTTCTTTGTATTCTTTGTGTCCACCATCATCATCTTTCCCATTATCTACAGTCTCTCCTTTCCCATTACCTTTCTCTTTACTTTGAGATTCCCTCTTCTCTGGTGACTGTCCTCTTAGTTCTCTATCCTCCCTTCTTTCTCTTTCTTCCACCTCCTCTTCATTACCATAATTCTGTCTATAAAACTCTTCTACTTTGTCCACTGTGTCCAGTTTCAACCTTTTTTCACCCCAGGATACCATAATCCCCTCTGGAATCAACCATCGGAAATTTACATTTTTTTCTTGTCAATTTGAATGTTAGCTTTTGGTAGGGTCGTCGTAGTTCTCTTACCCTTCTGGGAACCTGTTTAAGCACCACCAGCTGCCTTCCTCTAAACTCCAGTGGGTCTTCTCTGGTCGTATGGAGGATCTCGTCACATATTGATTTTTTTATAAATCTAATATGCACTACTCTGGGTAGATTGTTCCTACGTGCATAATTAGTATCGAGCCTATAGATTTCATCCATTTCATTGATCATTTCCTCTTTCCCGATTCCTAGTGCACCCGCCAATAAATCCGCCATCATCTCAGGAAGGTCCTCACTCTTTTCTTCCCTCACGTTTTGGAATCACAGGAAGTGGTTTGCCTTTTCTGTTTCTAAATGGATAGCCAACAGTTCCAGATCTTTATTGGCTTGTATCAGTCTTTCTTCCATGTCTTCCACTCTTTTTTCTTCCCTTCCCATTCTCTCCTACATTTCCTGTAGTTTTTGCTCATTTTTCATTTTTTGTTGCTGGAAGCATTCAAATTTATCATCCATTGATCTCATCTTTTCTTTCAATTCTCCCGTATCACTCCTTACTTCTCCTATCTCTAGTTTCAAGTCCTTGTGATTTTTTAGCATAACATTCTGCATTGCCTGAAACATCTGTTGTAAGTCTTTGAATGAATTGGACCTTTCCTTTTGCATTATTTCCTCGATGGACCTTTGCCCTGTTGGACTCAGTTCCATTGTCGTAGTTTGTACCCCCTGCCTTTTCCCTGTGCCAATTCTTGTCAAATTAGGAATGCTTCTCATCTTTGCAACCACTTTACACCAACCTCCCCACTTCCTTATATTCCTCTTGTATTTCTCTAGCACACTCCAGCTATTATTAATTCCACAATTCAATTTTCAGTACTTAAATTCACCACTTCCACTCAATATCCTATGTTTTTAAATGTCATTTAAATTTAGCATCCTTATATTAATCTACCCTTCCAATATATTGATCTAGCACATCCAACAATATCAACAATTAATTAATAACAGAATTTATAATTAAATCATAAACAATATCAATGCTGTCATTACTTAATATATTAGATAGAAAAAATATAGTAATCAAATAGTAAAAAAAAAAGTAGTAATCATAAAAGTACTCATAGAGGTAATGTCTTCTTAAAAGTGTCCCATATCACCACCACCTTGTAGTGTTTTCTCTGTTTCTAAATGAGCACTATTTCACAAGTTCTGTCACAGTCAAAGTTATGCACAGGATCTCCCCAATTTATAAGTTAGCTAGCAACAAATTCTTAAATGTAGCTCTTATATTCCTTTGAATTAGCTTTTCTTCTCTTGGCCAGTAGGTGTCACCCTTGCTCCTTGTTATATTACTCAACCATCACTCACTCTTCAACATGTCCATAATCTCCAATTAGTCAGCACACTCACTCTCAAACTTTAAATTGACTGGTTTTATAATATCAAATTATCAATAATAGCAAGATACTCCCTTAACTTTCCCCCCTCACTTCTCCAATGTTGTCTCCTGCATTGAAATAGCCTCTTTTAAGTCTTAAACTTGCCGTTTGCCATTGTGTTTTGGGGAAAATTTCCCCATTCCTGGGGCCTCCTTTTTCCTCTTCCCTCTTTGCTAATCCTCCGGGAAGGTCTTTCGCCCGGCTTACCCGCAAGAAGATGCCAAGATCGCTTTAGCTCAGCTTCATCTCTCTATTGTCCTACTAGTCCACAACTATCATTGTCCAGCTCTCTGATGTCATTTCTTCACGGCGACCATTGTGAGCCATCTTCTATCCCTGATCAGCTTCTCTGAGGATTTCCTGCCATCTGCTATCCTGACTGCCACCAAGAATTGCACTGCAGGGCGCCCCTTTTTTCTGATTCCCCCTCCAAATGATCTGGGACTCCAAAGAGTCCGCCGACTGAAGGAAAATAGCTTTGAAAGTGATTCTCCAAACCAGAGTGCCGTTTTACACAGCTTTCCCCCTTGACAGCTGGCCCTGCCCCTACTCAGAATTTCAAATCTGGTGGCATAAGGGATTCTATTGTGAGTAGAGGAGTACTCTTCTCATGAAATACCTCTGGACCCACTCAATAGTGACAATGTCTGAATATACAGTGTGGATTCCAGGCAGTTCAGCTATATTCAAGAATTGATCAGGCAAAGGTTTTGTATGCCCTAGTTAGCAATACAAAGTTACTAGAGAAGAAGCTTCGCAAGATTAGGTTAACAATTCTTAATGCATTTTTGGCAATGATATTACAGTGAGCTCTGGGGCTTAGATCGTTTGAGATGAGTACTCCTAGGTTCTTGACATAGTGAGGGTCATCTACGAGATTGTTTCTGCCCAGCTTGTATTTGGTGTTCTGATTTTTTTTGCCAATGTGTAGGACAGAGCATTTATTATTTGAGATTTGGAGTTGCCAATTACGTGACCATTCAGACACATAGTCAAGATCGCTTTGTATGGCAGCAGCATTGTCAGTGGTGTTAAATAATTTTACATCATCAGCGAAGAGGACACAGCTGCTTTTAATTTATTTATTTTATTTTATTTTATTTAAATTTGTATACCGCCCTTCTCCCAGTGGACTCAGGGTGGTGCACAGCCAAGTAAAAAACACCCAATACAAAATTTAAAAATTTAAAAGAACTATACCCTTTGGCCAAACATTAAGAACCTTACAACTAAAACCCATTAAACAATTAAAAAATCTAATATCTCAAAAACGGGGGGGGGGGGGTGTTTCACGCCAGCCCTGCTTGATGGAAGAAAAAAGTTTTTAGGGCACGGCGAAAAGCCTGGAGATCTGATATCCTCCGTATCTCCGGGAGCAAATCGTTCCAGAGGGCAGGTACAGCCACAGAGAAGGCCCTCCCCCTGGGGGTCGCCAGCCAACACTGCCTAGCTGACGGCACCCTGAGGAGTCCCTCTCTGTGGGAGCGTATTGGCCGGTGGGAGGCTATTGGCGGCAGAAGGCGGTCCCGCAAATACCCAGGTCTGATGCCATGGAGCGCTTTAAAGGTGGTAACCAGTACCTTGAAGCGCACCCGGAAGTCCACCGGGAGCCAATGCAGCTCGCGCAGGAGAGGTGTCACATGGGAGCGCCCTCTCACTCCCATAATCCCCCGCGCAGCCACATTCTGCACCAGCTGGAGCCTCCGGGTGCACCTCAAGGGGAGCCCCATGTAGAGAGCATTGCAGTAGTCCAGGCGGGAAATGATGAGTGCCTGAGTGACTGTGCGTAAGGAGTCCCGATCCAGAAAGGGACGCAACTGGCGAATCAGGCGAACCTGATGAAAAGCCCCCCTGGCCACGGCCGTCATATGCTCTTCTAAAGACAGCCGTGCATCCAGGAGGACACCCAAGTTGCGAGCCCTCTCTGTGGGGGCCAATAACTCGCCCCCAATAGCCAGTGATGGCGCCAGCTGGCTATATCGGGACTCCGGAAGCCACAGCCACTCGGTCTTGGAAGGGTTGAGTCGAAGCCTGTTTCTCCCCATCCAGATCCGCACGGCCTCCAAGCACTGGGACATCACATATGATCACATATGTCACTGATGTAAAGCAAAAAGAGCGTGAGTCCTAAAATGCTGCCTTGAGGAACACCGCTGTTAACAGGTGCTGGATTTGAATGGGCCCTCCCTATTTTGACTACTTAACAGTAACAGAGTTGGAAGAGACCTTGGAGGTCATCTAGTCCAACCCCCTACTCACGCAGGAGACCTGTACTAGGGATTTGAACCGCCAAACTGCCGACCTTTCTGATCGACAAGCTCAGTGTCTTAGCCACTGAGCCACCTAGTCAGGCACTTTTGGACAGGAATGTGGCTATCCACTTGTGCAGGGATCTGGAGATGCTGTAAAAACTTAAGTTTCAACAGTAGTTTGTCATGCACCACTGAGTCAAAGGCTTTACAGAAGTCTATATAAATTGCTTATATTGCTTTACCCTGGTCAAGATGTGTGCTCCAAATGTTTCTACAGTGTAGGAGTTGCAGATTACAGGACAATTTTTTTCTAAAACCAAACTGCTTGTTAGATAGCAGGTTGTTTGTCTCTAAGTGGAGGTGATGGATTGATTTATAATTGATTCCATAACTTTACAGATGACACAACACAGTGAGATTGATCTGTAATTTTCTACTAGACTGGGGTCTCCCTTTTTAAAGATAGGTATAACCGTGGCTAATGACCATAAATTGGGCAAGGAGCTGCTTCTGAAGGATACCTCATAGATTGTCCATAGAGGTTCAGCTAGGGCAGTGGCAAGCTTTTTCAAAAAGAAAGCACATAATCCATCAGGGCCAATAGACAGAGATGGCTTTAGGTTACATAGTACAGTTTCAATGCTACATACTGCAAAATCAATATGTAGTAGATCGTTACAATTTATTGTGGTATGACTAGGAAATGGGGGGCAGCAGCCATTGCTGTCGACAAAGACTGAACTGAAGAACATATTGAAGAGGTTGGCCTTAGCAGCTTCATCGTTACAGTCTTCTCCGTTAGGCCTTTTTAGGGGTGAGATAGTTTTCGAGTATTTAAGTTTGGCGTTTACAAAATTATAGAAGGCTCGGGAGGATTTGAGATTAGCAGCTCTTCCTCCTGTTTGCAATGGTGGTTGGTACATTCGGCCTTTATCTGGCAGCATAAGGCTTTGTAGTGGTTTTTAAAGTTAGCTACATAGCCGGTTTTGTTTTCTCGCCAGATATTTTTTCTTGGATTGTAACTTTCTTATTGTTATGGGCTTTAGGGGTTATTTTAGGTATGTATTGATTAATGACTCGATTGACTTCAAGCAAAAAAAATGTTATAATGGTCTTCTGCAGTATTACAACCTGTGAACAGAAGGTGACAATCAAAAGAGGTGAGGTCAGCAGCTAAGAGATCATAGTTGGCTTTTTAAAAGTTATAATTTGGAGTCCCATTATTATGACCTTCTTTGCAAGGACACAAATTGAGACAAAAATCAATCATGCTGTGATCACTGTTGGAAAAAGGTTCTTTAACTTGTAGGCTATAAATTGAGTTTAAGTTATTGCAGAAGATGAGATCTAAGCAACTGTTGAGCCTAGTGTTGCTTGTTACCAACTGTTCCAGCCCCAGAGTTGTAACAGCATTGTACAGGGTTGCATGTATAGGTTCAGTTGTACATTCGTTTAGGGTCCAATTAATAAGTGGCAAATTGAGGTCACCAAGAAAGATACGGGGGTATGGGCAGGAAGCTGCCCACGTTAGTAGTGCAGTTAGCTTGTTCGTATGACCAAGGTTGTAATCGGGGGCTCTATAACGTAAGAAACGAACTGTGATATTTAGGGACAGTTCGCAGACAATGGTCTCAGGAAGAGCAAACTCCTGTGTAACATTTATCTTTTTCAGACCTAGGGGCTTTTTATAGAAGATAGAAACACCACCTTCTCTATGATTATTACGGTCAGACCAGAAAATGTGATAGTCACTTACTGTAATAAAGAAGTCTGGAAAGGATACATTCAACCATGTCTCACAGACAAAAATAAGGTAGAATAGAGCCGCACTTAGAAGGAGGAATTCGGGCATTTTGTTTGAGAGACTTCTTGCATTAATTAGCTTGCATTTTAGGCCTGTAGGGGTGGACCTGGAGGAAGTTGGGGGCTTGCATGCCTAATTTTGGTTTAGGGGGAGCGGTTGTTGGGCCACGGGCCACTGATCTTGCATTTGATACAGTCAGCATGGTAGTTTATGTACAGGTCAGTCTTTCCTTAGTCCTGGCACCTTTTGAGCTCTGATTGGAGCTCGTGGGCACAGGCACATTGCAGTATGGATAGGTCAGGCCACGAATGAAGTTTCCTATGGCTTGTGCAGCTTTTGGCAAGTGAGTTTATTGTGAAAATGAATTTGTGTTTGCTGGTTTCGCTCTTGCAAATGACTGCAGAAGCGTGGAGCCACCGAGCCATTACTGTTCTTTTTTTTTTTATTGAAAAAGTTTTACAAATACAAATTTCCCCCTTCCCCCCTTTCCCTCCCTAACCCTCCCTTACCCTCCCCTCCCCCCATGGCTTCCCCAGGATGAAATCCAAATCCAAATCGCATTATATAATACTTTACCGCCCATCTACTCAACCCCCTGTGTAGTATACATTTCATCCTAACATTCTAGTATTCTATCCCTTATATTTTTCATTTCATTTCATTTTATTAGATTTCTATACCGCCCTACTCCCGAAGGACTCAGGGCGGTGCACAGCCAAACAATAAAAACACATACAATACAAAATTTAAAAAATAGAATAAAATCAAATTAAATAATTTTGGCCCCGACAAATTTAAAACCCCAAACTTTTAAAACCAATTTAAAATTGAATATATAAAATACTAAAAGATATTTAAAATTTTAAAAATCTTTTATAAAAGAGGGGGAAAATTTGGCCAGGCCGGCCTGGTGAAATAGTAAGGTCTTTAAGGCGCGGCGGAAGGTGCGCAGATCCGGGATCCTCCGTATCTCTGGGGGGAGCTCGTTCCAGATAGTAGGTGCCCCCACAGAGAAGGCTCTCCCCCTGGGGGCCGCCAGTCGGCATTGTTTGGCTGACGGCACCCGGAGGAGCCCCTCTCTATGGGAGCGTACCGGCCGGTGGGAGGCTATTGGTGGTAGTAGGCGGTCCCGCAAGTACCCGGGTCCTAAGCCATGGAGCGCTTTAAAGGTGGTAACCAGAACCTTGAAGCACACCCGGAAGACCACCAGGAGCCAGTGCAGCTCGCGCAGGAGGGGTGTTACATAGGAACGCCATGTCGCTCCCATTACCACCCGCGCGGCCCCACTCTGTGCCAGTTGGAGCCTCCGGGTGTTCCTCAAGGGGAGCCCCATGTAGAGAGTGTTGCAATAGTCCAGGCGGGAGGTGACAAGGGCATGAGTGACCGTGCGTAACAAGTCCCGATCCAGAAAGGGACGCAACTGGCGAATCAGGCGAGCCTGATGAAAAATCCTCCTGGTCATGGCCGTCAAGTGCTCTTCTAAAGACAGCTGTGAATCCAGGAGGACGCCCAAGTTGCGAGCCCTCTCCGTGGGGGCCAATGATAGTCAGTGATAGGCCAATAGTCAGTGATGGCGTCAACTGACTATATCGGGACGTCAGAAACCACAGCCACTCAGTCTTGGATGGGTTGAGCCTGAGCCTGTTCCTCCCCATCCAGATCCATACGGCCTCCAGGCACCGGGACATCACTTCAAGGGCATCGTTGGGGTGATCCGGGGTGGAGATGTACAGCTGGGTGTCGTCAGCGTACTGATGGTACTCCACCCCGAAACCACGGATGATCTCGCCCAGCGGCTTCACATAAATGTTGAACAGGAGAGGCGAGAGGACCGACCCTTGCGGCACCCCACATGTGAGGGGCCTTGGGGTCGACCTCTGTCCCCGTCAACACAGACTGCGACCGGTCAGAGAGAAAGGAGGAGAACCACCGCAACACAGTGCCTCCCACCCCCAACTCTTCCAACCGGTGCAGCATGATACCATGGTCGATGGTATCAAAAGCCGCTGAGAGGTCTAACAGGACCAGGACAGAGGAGCACCCCCTGTCCCGAGCCCTCCAGAGATCATCAACCAACGCGACCAATGCCGTTTCCGTGCTGTACCTGGGCCTGAAGCCCGACTGGAATGGATCCAGATACGTCGTTTCATCCAGGTGCTGGGGGAGCTGTTGCGCGACCACACTCTCAACAACCTTCGCAACAAAGCGAAGGTTGGAGACCGGACGATAATTTACCAACATTGCCGGGTCCAGGGAAGGCTTCTTGAGGAGAGGCCTCATCACCGCCTCTTTCAAGGCGGCGGGAAAGTCACCCTCACTCAGCGAAGCGTTTATAATCCCCTGGAGCCAGCCTCGCGTCACCTCCCGGGAAGCCAGTACTAACCAGGAAGGACACGGGTCCAATAAACAAGTGGTCGCGTTCAGTCTACCCAGAATCCTGTCCATGTCCTCAGGGGTCACAGGATCAAACTCATCCCAGATAACATTCTCAAGACCTGCCCCTGTCTCTCCCTCTGAGACTACCCAGTCGGAGTCCAAATCTTCCCGAATCTGAGTGATTTTGTCATACAGATACTGAACAAAATCCTCGGCTCTACCCTCCAAGGGGTCCTCCCGCGCTTCCTGGTGGAGCAGGGAGTGGGTCACCCTAAAGAGGGCGGCCGGGCGATTATCTGATGATGCAATAAGAGCAGCAAAATAACTACATTTCGCTGCTTTTATCGCCACTAAGTAATTCCTAATGTGGGATCTTACTAGTGTCCGGTCAGATTCAGAAAGACTGGCCCTCCAACTACTCTCTAGGCGTCTTTTCCGGTGCTTCAATTCCCTCAGCTCCTCGGTAAACCAAGGAGCCAATTGAGATCGGCGCCGGGTCAGAGGCCGCAAAGGCACGACCCGATCCAGAGCACCAGCAGCCGCCCTATCCCAGGCGGCCACCAGATCTCCAGTCGAGGCGCGTGCCAGAACCTCAGGAAATGGCCCAAGCTCCGTCTGGAATCTGTCAGGTTCCATCAGGCACCTGGGGCGGAACCATCTTACCGGCTCAGCCTCCCTGCGGCGGGGTGCAGCGGTTCGAAAGTCGAGACGAAGGAGAGAGTGATCTGACCATGACAAGGGTTCAGTAACTATATCCCCTATATCAAGATCCCTCAACCACTGTCCAGAGACAAAAACCAGATCCAGTGTGTTTCCCCCTGTGTGGGTAGGGCCATGAATTAACTGGGTCAGGTCCATAGCTGTCATGGAAGCCATGAACTCCCGAGCCATCTCTGACATCTCACCCACGGACGGCAGGTTGAAATCCCCCATGACCATAAGCTTAGGGGTATCAACCGCCACCGCGGCGATGACGTTGAGTAGCTCGGGCAGGGATGTTGCCACGTGGCAGGGAGCCAGGTACGTGATTAACAAACCCATCTGAACCCCATGACCCCATTTCACAAAAAGGGATTCACAGCTGGCCGTCTGAGGAACAGTGGCCTCCCTCGGTCTCAGACCTTCTTTAATGATAACCGCTACCCCCCCGCCCCTCCCCTGTGACCTCGGTTGATGGAATGCTTGGAAACCTGGCGGGCACATTTCAATGAGGGGAACACCCCCCTCCTGGCCCAACCAGGTCTCCATAATACCTGCCAGGTCCGCACCCCCCCTCCTGAACAAGATCACAGATGAGGGGGGCTTTATTTACTATGGACCTGGCATTGCACAGCATCAGCCGAAGGCCTGGGTCCTGAGGGTCTATATACTATACATTTCTACACAACATTAAACTAAAAGTTATCTGATACTTCCTAATTTAATATTTATTCTGCACACGATCTATCCATTTCCTCTACTCCCATACATAAATCTCTTGGGTCCAGACTTTAATGTATGCTAATATCTTCGCCTTTTCTGCGAAACTAGCCACTTTCAGAATCCATTCTTCTATAATAAACATAACATCCCTTTTCCAATATTGAACAATCAGTAACCTAGCCTATCACCATATACCATATCAATTTTGTTTCATCCACTTTCCCACAACATATATAATAATTCATAACATCTAAACAATTACATCAAATCCTTCTTCCAACAGTGTATTTAATGTCTTTAGTTGCCATCTGCCCCCATCATTGAAGAGTACTTCTATATACAACCCCCCCCGAGTGACTGTATATTTATATTTATATTCCGTATAATATCTTCTGTAAAGTCCTTCATCTAGATTATTAGTTCCATTGACCATGTTAGGGTAACAACCAGATCAACTGCAAGTGCCCTTACTCCATAATCCTCTTGCCTCGTAGCTATTCCCTTCAACGTAGACATAATCCATCTTTCTTAAAATCTGTAATAGAAAGTTCCAATTCACTCGCTTACAGGCCTTCTCCACAGCCTAAAACACCAGCACTGCAGGGATCTGTTTATTCTTCTGAAGATAGTCCAATAAATCTATAATTTGCCTCACATTATCTTTCATGTGTCTGTCTTCTATAAATCCTGCTTTGGATCTTGATCTGATGTCTTACAAAGTTAAAGATCAGCGTATAACCCGATCAGTCTACAAACAAATTCCAGAAAATTCCAGAATCAACTCTTAGATAACTGGCAATAGTCTGTTGGTTAATAGTTTTGCAAAAGTTTATTATAATCCATATTCAAAAGAGATATTCTAAAAATTTTTAGTTTTGTAGAACCTGCTTCTTTTCTTGCCTTGTGCTGGCTTAGACCTCTGCTGTTGTTGTTTTTCTGGAATTTGTTTGTAGACTGATCAGGTTATACGCTGATCTTTAACTTTGTAAGACATCAGATCAAGATCCAAAGCCACTTCTCTTGTATTTTTAGGTAATTCACCTTTAGCCTTTAAAGGAAGATCCGGGAACGGCTCATCCAAAGAGCCCCCTGTAGTTCCTTGTATTTCCATTGCCTCCATCTCCATCTGCTTCCACTGGATTTCAATCTTTTGTTCATTTTGCTTTTCTTTATCACCCTCCTGTATTAACACCAAAGAAGTACGTGGAGATGCTGGACCAATTTTAAAAACATTGAGATAAAATTCTTCCGCTTTTTTAACAGTATTTAGTCGATATCTTTCTCCTTGATACCTCAATATTATACCAACTGGAGCATCCCATCTAAATGGAATTTGTTGTTTTTTTAGTTCAGTCACCAAAAATTCAAAATCCTTTCTATCTTTTAGCATCTTAGGCGGCAGCTCTTTATAAATCCCAATCTCCCTTCCATCCACTTGTAAGGTAGAAACAAAAGACTTTTGCAAAATGTCATTTCTTATTCTTCTATCTGTAAAGTATATCACTACATCTCTTGGCAATTGCCTTTGCCTTGCTACCCAAGAGTTCACTCTGTAAGTCTTGTCAATCTTGGACAAGACCTCTTCAGGGTTAACCTTTAACATCTCAGCCAGAGCATCAGCACAAATCCTTCTCAAATCTTTGTTGTTTTCCTTTATCCCCCTCAATCTTACAGCAAACTCCATAAATTTGAATTGCATCATTGTCACTTCATTTTCAATCCTTTGCGTTTTATTATCCAGATTATCAATTTTATAATCAACTTCCTTCATTTTAGACTCTATTTCTAAATTAATTTATCAATTTGAACAATTACTTCTGACAAGCCAGTCAAAACTGTCAGAATATCTCACTTCATTTTGTCAAACTTTTCTTGAACCATCTCCTTAGTTTCCTGTTGAAATTTTTTAAACTTCTGGTCCATAACCTCATCTTATTTCATTAGAGCCGCAATAATAAATTCCTTCAAGTCTCTAAAATCAATCTCCTGTCTCTGGCTCTGAGTCTGCAGGCTTAGAAACTGCGCTTGTGACTTATAAGTGGGGGAACCCCCCCCCACAGCTTTGTTGTCTAGCTTATCTAGCTTTAAAGCCATGCTGCCACGCAGACCAATTCTTTTTAAGAAGGAAGTCTTCTCTCCCTTTTTGCCAGCATAAAATCCTCTCAGAGTTAATCAAATCTCTAAGGGAAAAAAAAAACTTTTCCCTTCTCTTGTAACCAGCGCTGTTATTTTAGATACTTTGTAGCATACTGAAACAATCAGGCAAGTCCACTTTCGCTTTCAGCTTTTTTTTTTCTTTTCAAGCAGCTAAAGCCGGACGCCATTTTAAACTTTCACTCTTTCTTCATTCTTAAATCCAATCACAGGGCTAATATATATACTTGCAGTTTTGGATTCCAGATCCAGATTTCACCCTGTTTATTTTGATAAATCACTAATTACGTTGGTCGCGTCGTCTAGCTCTGCAACGAGCAGAGTTCCCCTTGCCCCCTGGAGCCTCGGTGAGCTGGATAGGGAGCCTCATCCTGCTTCCTCCCCAGAGGCAAAAAAAAAACCCACTCTGGGGACTTCACAGGGGCTCTACCTGCTCTCGCCGGCTCTCCTCACGCTTCTTCAAAGAAATGGAGTTTTTCGAGCCGCCTCTCAGCTGTGGAGGCGGCTCTTTATGGGCGGTGGGGCTGGCGGTCATAAAAGACCATCTGGTGACGACGGCGACCAGAACCGGAAGCCGAGCCATCACTGTTCTTGAATTCAGGGCCATCATGGGAAACATTGATGATTTCATTGGGAGTGATGGTTGATGCCTGGAAGTTGTTGATGATGTCGTGAATCTTTATGATGTCGTCGGATTCGTTGGTGTCATCCAGTGCAAATAGGATAGTGTTGGGATGCTTCTGTTCATGTTCAATCGCATCTTTGATAAGGATGGAGATGTTACTAACAGGATTGGTGATGTCCTGTGGCTTGGATTGTTGAGCTAAGTCGTGATTCCGGGATACTGGTGGTTCACTTTTCTGTATTTTGTCCTTTTCTTCAAGGGATGCTAGATGCACTTCCAAAGTGTCCACCCGTTCAAGCAAAACAATAAATTTGTCAAGTCTGGGCTTGCAGAATGGGCAAAATAGTGGAAAGGCAAACTGGGAGGTTTTTAGTGATGCTGATTGAAGAAACTGGGTTACACCTTTGGTTAACCCCAAACACTTGTAGTGGGCGTACTCTCATCTTCTTCAAATGCTTCATCCCAAAGCACATGCAGGAGTCATAAGACTCATTGGTCGCAGTCCCCTTCTTTTTGGGTGGGGGCTTGGCAGTGGAGTGTTTACCAGTCATGATTGTCTGTGGAGGCGTTAGTATGTTAAAGTTGTGGCTTTTTAAAGAAAAAATATTTTATTTTTTATTTTATTTTTTGTTATTATTATTATTTTTTATGTGGCTTGGTTCTTCAGAGCAGCCAGTGGGAGCTTTCCCTCCATGGGGCTCGCCTCGTCAGCTCTCAGGAAGTTGGCCTCCCTTTGTAGCAGTAGCCTGGCTCACTCTCTGGCTTCCCAGCTGTTTATTGCCATTAATTAGTTTTATTGCTTACTTTTCGCTGGAGTGACTCCTTGGATTGCCTCAGCTTCCCTCCCTGATAGCCTCCAGTACGGAATTGTCATGCCATTTGTTTTGTGTCAGGGGCCTCTCTGATGTTTCCAGCTAGCCTCAGCTTCCTTCTTTTGGTCTCCAGTGGGGATTTGTCGCACCGATGGCTGGTGTTGAGGAACTACTCCAGTTTGCCGATTCCTCGCTAGATAGCTGCAGATCGGCTTGCATTCTGCCCTTTTCTATTAGTTTGTTTGGAGTCGCAGAGCCTCTGGGATGACTCCCATGTGGGCAGCTGGAGGTTAGGTTTTGGGGTCTTATTTGTCCGAATCCTTTTGCTGCTACTTTGTAGATTCCTAGGGTTAGGGTTAGGGTTATTTTCATTGCTTCTACTCCTATCTCTGAATTAGGTTACTGGTACTTGTCTCTCCTTCAGGATCCCAGCAGCGTGGCTATGCATCTGCCTTGGTTGCCATCTTGATACCAAGATAAAATAAATAAAATAAGGAGAAATTTTCTGACAGTGAGAATCATCAACCCATGGAACAGAAGTTGCCTTCAGAAGTTGTGGGGAATTAAAAAAAAAAAGCATTAGAAATATGATATATTCGATGTTGTAATTTTGGGGAAACCACCTTCAATCAACATATCAATACTAAAATTTATTTTTATTTTATTTTTTATTTTATTTTAAATTTGTATACCGCCCTTCTCCCTGAGGACTCAGGGCGGTGAACAGCCAAGTAAAAACATCAAGTACAAATATTAAAATACAGTTAAAATATATATATATAAATTTGGCCCCATTAATTAAAAACAATAAACAAAATTAATTGTGAAAAGAAAGATATCTATATCTGAAAGACCTGTGGAAAATGTAATATGGATTAATAATACATCAGCTATGTACAAAAGTATACAATATAACAATAATAAATTATTCAAAGTTCATGCTTCATCTCACTAAGATGTTTATCTAACATTGTTTTTCTATTGTTAATGGAAAATATATTACTCTGAGCAGACAGGAATGGCTAATGAATTATAAACACTTTTGCAATGAACTATCTTTGAATACTACCTTGTATAAATACTGGAGGTTTTTTTTTTTCAGAAATAACGGGAAAGAGCAGAAATATTTTAAAGGAAAAGCAGTCTTCACTGCAAACAGGATTTAAGAAACCAAAGCAATCCCCCAGAGGAACACTACTATACTTTCTTTTTCAAATATAGTACCTCACTTTAAACATCATAGGGCAGAGAAAAGGGGGAATGAACCCCAGAAAGGGTTGGTAGTTCATTGCAGCATCACTACAAATTTTATAAATATTTTGGTAAAAGCCATTATGATGAGGATTGGTGTATGCACATGTATAGTTTAATTTCTTTAAATTTAACAGCTATCAGGTTTTAGTTGTTTTTTGTTTCAAAAAAGCAATGTCAAGATGCCAATTTGCCTGATTATTTCTTCTTGACATCCCATCTTCTGATAGCAAGCTTTAATTCAGACAAATCTTACAGTATGCTCCCTAGTGATAATTTTAATTACAATGAGCTGAGTCTTTATCAGTGGTTATTTTGGAATCCTTGGCATTTGGGAATATTATTTCTCAGTTTTATTTTGTTTTTTTCCACCCTGGGAATTGATGCATCATTTAATTTGAATATTTTAGTTAGCTTCTTATACATTTTTATGCTCCTGTAGTTTGATTCTGTTAGTCAGCTTGCTGCAACTTCAAAGTTATCAGATCTGGGTTGCAAAAATTCATATGCTTACTAGGTAGTAGGGCAAAGATTTAGATTTTCTGTACCTCTTTACTATTATCTACTGGCAATCCAGATTTTGACAGCCCTGCTGAAATGTAAGTATGGATATGTATGGATCTAGGTATAGCTTACACTAACTTAATTCAATTGATCAAGCGCTAGTCAACTTGATACAGTCCAAATGTGTTAAACCCCATCATTCCAAGACAGCATAAGATTTACATCCTGTGTGTCCCATGCCCAATATATTTAAAAGGAGCTAGGCATTCAGTTGTAGAGTTACTTAAATATTTCTGTGGAAGAACTGTAGGACTCCATGGGTTAGCCCCACTTTGCTCTCTTCACAACAAAATGTGACAAAATGGATAACATAATCAATTATTTCTTCTTGCTAAAGTATTAGAAATCTCCTTACAGCCCATTCTAAGGATAAAAGGTCACTCACTGTCTTCGGGTATAGTCTACTTAACCAAGGTTTTTCACAAATCCTAGTGGTGGTTCACTTAGTGTGACATGTTGTTCGTCCATCATTTTTGAAGACAACCTTGACATCTAACGAGTTGTGGGCTGTACACAGTGTGTCTGCAGGTAGCTGGTAAGGCCTATATAGGCACAGAATGTTCTGCCACATGTCGGGCAGACATGTGTGGGCACTACTACTGCAGCATTTGCAGCTCTGGCTTTGTGGAGTGCTCGCTTCTCTTGTGCTATAGTTGTCCTTCTGTCTTCAAATGTCTGGCAGCCTTGGTGGATCAACGTGCGCCATGTTGATCAATCTTGTGCCAGGGTTTCCCAGGAGGTGGTGTTGATATCCAAGGACTTGAGAGAGGCTGTCAGCATGTCTTTATATTGCTTCTTTTGTCCCCCGTGCGACCGCTTTCCTTGAGACAGCTCACAATAGAGGAGCTGTTTGGGGATGCGGTAGATGCTTGTGACATGGCCTACCCAGTATGTCTGGGCTTTGATCAGCAGGGTGTGAACTGATGGCAGGCCTGCTCTCAAGAGGACTTCTGTGTCTGGCACCTAGTCCTGCCACCGGATCCTCAGAGGTCTGCAGAGGCAGGTCATGTGGAAGTGGTTCAATTGCCTAGCGTGGCTCCTGTATACAGTCCAATTTTCACTGGCATACATCATGGTAGTTAGCACTATTGCTCGGTAGACTTTGAGCTTTGTAGCAAGGCTTATTCCATGGTGGTCCCACATGTTGGTCAGTAGTCTGCCAAATGCAGAGTTTGCCTTGGTGATTCTGCAGTTGTCCTCAATGTCCATTGTCACTGAACAGGAAAGGGTGCTGCCAAGATATGTAAATTGGTCCACTGCTTTCAGCTTTTGTCCCTTTACTGTGATGATGGGCTCTTGGGGTTGGGCATTCGGAGGTGGCTGGTGTATCACTTTGGTCTTCTTTGTGTTGATGTGGAGGCCGAAGTTGTTGCATGCAGCTGGAAATTTGTCCACACTGGCTTGCATTTCCTGCTGTGATCCAGCATATAGGGCACAGTCGTCAGCAAAAAGGAGGTCTCGTAGCACAGTCTCCTTTATCTTGGGGACAACCTGGAGTCTTTGCAGGTTGAACAGTTTTCCATTGGTCCTGTATCTCAGGCTGGCTCCCAAGGAACTGTTCTGGAAGGCGTCTGATAGCATGGCTGAATACATTATGCCGAATGGGATCAGTGTGAGCACACACCCTTGCTTGACACCGTTTGTGATGGGAAAGACCTCTGAAGCTTCTCCGTCCAGAACATGAGTCGCCATGGAACTGATGTACCATCAGGATGAATCTATCAGGGCACCCAAACCTCAACATGATGCGCCACAGACCTTCGTGACTGACAGTGTCAAAAGCTTTGGTGAGATCCACGAAGATATGGAATGGAATGGAATGGAATGGAATGGAATAGAATAGAATAGAATAGAATAGAATAGAATAGAATAGAATAGAATAGAATAGAATAGAATAGAATAGAATAGAATTCTTTATTGGCCAAGTGTGATTGGACACACAAGGAATTTGTCTTAGTGCATATGCTCTCAGAGTACATAAGAAAAGATACATTCATCAAGAATCATAAGGTACAACACTTAATGATAGTCATAGGGAAACAGCCAAAATAAATATTAAGGATACCAGCAACAAGGTTACAGTCATACAGTCATAAGTGGGAGGAGATGGGTTATAGGAATGATGAGAAGATTAATAGTAATGCATTCTTAATAACTAGTTTGACAATGTTGAGGAAATTATTTGTTTAGCAGAGTGATGGGGCTGGGTTGCAGAACCAAACCAGACAGTTATAGAGGTGCAGATGACAGATTCAATAATTCCTCTGTAGAACTGTATCAACTCCTTGGGCAGTTTGAGCTTTCTGAGTTGGCGCAGAAAGAACATTCTTTGTTGTGCTTTTTTGATGACGTTTTTGATATTGGGTGTCCATTTTAGGTCGTGAGATATGGTAGAACCTAGAAATTTGAAGGTCTCTACTGTTGATACTGTGTTGTCTAGTATTGTAAGAAGTGGTAGTATGGGGGGGGGGGTTCTCCTAAAGTCTACCACCATTTCTACGGTTTTGAGTGTGTTGAGTTTCAGATTGTTCTGGTCGCACCACGAGGCTAGTTGTTGTATGCGGATTCATCATTGTCTCGAATGAGATCGATCACTGTTGTGTCATCTGCGAACTTCAGTAGTTTTAACAGATGGATAATTTGAGATGCAGTCATTGGTATATATAGAGAAGAAAAGAGGAGAGAGCACACAGCCTTGTGGGGCCCCTGTGCTAATTGTACAGGTATCTGATGTGAATCTGCTTAGCTTCACCTGCTGCTTCCTGTCTGTTAGGAAGCTTATGATCCATTTACAAGTGTCTTCAGGTACTGCTAGCTGATTTAGCTTAGTTAGAAGAATGTCTGGAATGATGGTGTTGAATGCTGAACTAAAGTCTACAAAGAGGACCCTTGCGTAGGTTTTTGGAGATTCAAGATGTTGTAGGATGTAGTACAGAGCCATATTAACAGCATCATCTGTTGATCTATTTGCTCGGTATGCAAATTGCAGGGGGTCTAACAGCGGATCCATGATGGTTTTCAAGTGAGACAGCACTAGCCTTTCAAAGGTTTTCATAACTACAGATTTTAGAGCAACTGGTCTGTAGTCGTTCAGTTCCTTGATGGAGGGCTTCTTAGGCACTGGGATGATAGTAGAGCATTTGAAGCAAGATGGAACATAGCACATCTCCAGCGATTTATTGAGGATACAGGTGAAGATGGGAGCCAATTGGTCAGCATAGACTTTTAAGCAAGAAGGAGTTACCTTGTCTGGGCCTGGAGCTTTTCCTGGCTTTTGTCTGTGAAATAGGTCTTGCACTTCCTTTTCTGTGATCATTAGGGGTTGTGAACCCAATGGGATTGGGTCAGTTGTAGGAGGTTTGGCTGTTGTTAATGTGTCTGAGATGGGGGTTGTGGAGATAGGTGGCTGTAGTTTTCTTTCAAACCTGCAGTAAAACACGTTCAGGTCATCTGCCAGTTGTTGATTTCCTTCAGCCTGGGAAGAAGGTTTGCCATAACCGGTGATATTTTTAAGAGTTTTCCACATGTTTGCTGGTTCATTTGTTGAGAACTGATTCTTTAGCTTTTCAGAGTAGCTTCTTTTTGCTGCTTTGATCTCCCTTGTTAATACATTTCTGGCCTGATTGTACAGCATTTTATCACCTTTTCTGTAGGCTTCCTCTTTGGAACGACGTAGCTGCTTAAGTTTAGCTGTGAACCAAGGTTTGTTGTTACTGTATATTCTCAGGATTCCTGGTCGGTACACATAGGTCTTCACAGAAGCTGACATATGATGTTACAGTATGTGTGAGTTCATCTAAGTCTGCAGAGGTACTTTCGAAAATATTCCAATCAGTGTGTAGTCTTGACACTTCTCTTGGAGCTGTCGGGCTGCGAAGATCATGTCCACAGTGCTACGTTCTTTGCAGAAAACGTACTGTCTCAGATAATAAACCCTCTTCCAGGGTTTATTTCCAGGGTCAGTTAGGCAGTTCAGCAACACTCGTGCAAGGATCTTGCCTGCAAAGGAAAGCATGATATTCCTCTATGATTATCGCAGACTGATTCCCTTTCCTCTTGTAGAGATGTACAATGGGCGTGTCTTTCAGTTCCTGAAGAATGGATCCTTGATGGACTGGACTGGAACAGCTGAGTAAGTTTGTCAACAAGCATTGCACCACCATCCTTATAGACTTCCACTGGGATCGCATCAGGTCCTGGGGCCTTGCCACTGGACATCTGGCTGATGGCCTCTAGGATTTCAGTCTTTGATGGTGGGACGTCCAGGCTGTAGTTGATATCTGCCTGGGGCATTCTGTCAATCACCTTGTTATTGGTGGAAGATGGGTGGTTCAGTATGAATTGGAAGTGCTCAGGCCAATGCTGTAGAATCAGAGTCTTCTCAGTAATGAGAGTTGCACCATCTGAGTCCAGTAGAGGGGAGCTCCCTGAGAGCTGAGGGCTGTACAACGATCTGAGAGCTTCGTAGAACCGTTTGGCATCATTTCTATCAGCAAACTTCTGAATTTCATCTGCTTTGACACTCAACCAGGAGTCCTGCATAGCTTGCTCTGTACGGTCCTGCGAATGTTGTTGAAGGCATTTTTCTTACCTGTTGATGATCGGTCGTTCTGGTGAGCATAGTGAAGGTGGTGCTTTTCAGCAAGTAGGGCCTTGATCTCTCCATTGTTTTCATCAACAGTCCTGCTGTTTCCTGTGTAAGGGTCCAAGAACCTTTAGTGCAGAAGAGTGCACAATATCCCAAAAGCGTTCCCAGTCCTTCTCAGCATTTCCCTCTAATTGCAGCTCTGGTTGTCAAAATCTTCTGCTAGTGAAGCTGCTGTGCTATAAATAAATAAATAAATAAATAAATAAACAAACAAACAAATAAATAAATAAATAAATAAATAAATAAATAAATAAATAATGTGTAACAGCCTCCTGTTTCTGTGAGCTGATCTTCATTGGCTAGACAAGTTTCACACAGGCCCGCAATATCGATGTTAAATCTTGCGAGCTCTCTGGTGACCAGGGCTGTTCTTTCTGATTGATCTGCTGAGGGGTTGTCTTGAAGCGTGCATACGTACTATGTGCCAATAGTGAGTGGTGTCACCTTACGCTTTATTTGAGGTTTTATTGTTTGACTGCATGAAATGGGATCCCCTCCAGCTGCGGTAAGCTGGCCAGGGTTCTGTGAAGCAAACAATGTTTAGGGCACCTTTTCTAGCCCCTTCCTCTTACTACATAGGTGAGCAGTGCAGTGCTAAAGAGGGCTGCTCAGTCACTCAGGTAGATGCCAAATCCAACTGTTGCTCCACTCAGCAAGGAGACGACCATTAGAAGTGAGCTGCATGTGTGCAGGTCCACGGCTACAATTCCCAGTGTATCCACACATGCTCCTTCGTTGCTCTTAGCGTATCATGTTGCTTACAGAGAGCACCTTCATGACTGTTATCCTATTCTGGTAGGTTTCATCTGTCAATCCGCTGGAAACATGCTCGGGATAGACAAGTCCCTATCTCACTGAAGGTCAATGACCCGACAGCTACCCTCAACCTGGTTTGGCCAGCCTGTCGAAGCTGTTGCCCGGGGTGTGGTCACTGCGCTTGCTATAACTACTGGGAGCCACAGGTGAGAGCTGAGTGACAGGTGGGGGACCAAAGTGGGATAAGCTGCCCTTAAAAGCTGAGCTGAGTGACAGTTGGGGTATATGGGGTGTTCAGGGAGGGGTAGCACCTCTGGTGTGGGGTCATGTCATGTCCTTTAGTGTGACATAGAGAATCAAGCAATGTCTAATTTTGCCAGATCCAGTCACTGCATAGATGTGAGTGAGCCAATGTGATGTGGCTCTCCTATCACACTGCCTGTATAATCTTAGTAACATCTCCCTTCAACTTATTTCTGGCAGATTGTATTATACAACACCCTTAACCAGATTCCCTAACAGCCTAATGTCTGCATGTGTAGAACTTTGGTTTTCTTTTAAATAGTAAACCGAGTTTGTACAAACCTAGAAAATAAGTTAATTCAGTAACTAAATTGAGTTATCCAATAACACAGACATATAATAGACTAAAATTTAAATTTAGAAAGGATTTTCTTTATACCATACTCTTTATGCTAACAGATGGCCAGATGACTGTCAGAACCAGGGGTGAAATCCAGCAGGTTCTGACAGGTTCTGGAGAACTGGTAGCAGAAATTTTGAGCAGTTCGGAGAACCGGTAGTGGAAATTTTGAGTAGTTCAGAGAACCAGCAAATACCATTTTTGGCTGGCCCCAGAGTGGGATGGGAATGGAGATTTTGCAATATCCTTCCCCTGGAGTGGGATGGGAATGGAGATTTTGCAGTATCCTTTCCCTGCCATTCCCACCAAGCCACACCTACAGAACTGGTAGTAAAAAAATTGGATTTCACCACTGGTCAGAACATTATTGTTGTCCTAAAATATCTGTAGAATTCCTTGGTAATCCATTCAGTTTTTTTCTGCTACTCAGCAAGACATACAATCCTAACCCATTACAGTGCTAACTATATTTTAATAGGATATGGAAAGAAAACAGAGACAGAGACACTGGATCCCACAACAAACAGTGTAAGAATTCTTTCATCATACATACTTGAATTTTTAATCTTATATTGTCCCCCATTTCCACACCTTCATAGTTTGGCTGAATCAATATCCATCTTTGGAAATGTTTAGTTAAGTATATATGAAACTAAGGACTGTCAAATATATTTTTCCTTCAAGAAAAGAATATTTCCAAAATCAGAAGTATTCCTATGGATTAAAAAAATATTTTTGAGTCTGGTTTTGGTATTTGAACTGGAAAGAAAATATTACTCTTTATGTCTTGTATAACTATGGAATGGGCTTGAGGCACTAGCCTTCTCCCATACATATAAATATTTCCCCAATGAACATTTTCTATATTATTTTTACTTATTTTATGATTTGAAATATACTAAATACAGGAAATAGCCATTAATACAGATTTCCTAAAATATGGTATTTCTAAATCTGAATCTTTCCAAGTTTCTATAGGCTGATAAAGCAAAATACAAAATCCAGAATAACAGAGTTGGAAGGGACTTGGAGGTCTCTAGTCCAACCCCCTGACCAAGCAGGAGACCCTATACCAGTAATGGCTAACCTTTTTTTCCTTGGGTGCCAAAAACGTGTGCGCATGCCCATACCCATAATGTAATGCCCCCCATGCACGGCCCGCTCCCCTGTGCATGTGCGCACAACCCCCTCCGCACTGCCCCACCTCCCTGCTCATATGTGCGCAACCCCCCGTGCTCCGCCACCCCTCCATACATGTGTGTACAACCCCCCATGCCCCATTTTGGGCCTAGCAGGCCTCTCTGAAGCCTCCAGAGGCCAGAAATGGCCTGTTTCCAGACTTCCGGTAGGTTCGTTTTTCACCCTCCCAGAGCCTCCGCACGAGCCCTGTACTTACCTGGCATCCAAAACGGGCTGCGTGGAGACTCCTGGGAGGGAGGGGCGGCATGGGCACGTGCGTGCATCTCCTGCATGCATGGCAGAGACCCAAAGATCAGCTAGCCTGTGGGAGGCACGCATGTGCGGTGGAGCTGACCTAGGGTGACAGCTTGCGTGCCCGCAGAAATGGCTCCGTGTGCCACCTGTGGCACACGTGCTGTAGGTTCGCCAACACGGTCCTATACCATTCCAGACAAATAGCTGTCCAGCCTCTTCTTTAAAACCTGTGTTGGAGCACCCACAACTTTTGAAGGCAAGCCATTCCACTGATTAATTGCTCTCCCTGTTAAGAAATTTCTCCATAGTTGTACGTTGGATCTCCCTTTGATAAATTTCTAACTGTTCCTTCTTGTCTTGTTTTCATGTGCTTTGGAGAATATGTTGTCCCTCTCTGCTTTGTGACAGCCTCTCAAATATTGGAAGATTGCTATCATGTCACCCCCTAGTTTTCTTCATAAGACTAGACATACCCAGCTCCTGCAACTGTTCATCATGTTTTAACCTCCAGCCTCCTAATCATCTTTCTCCTCTACACTCTTTCCAGAGTCTTAACATCTTTTTGTATCATGGTGACCAGAACTGGACACAATACTCCAAGTGTGGTCTTATCAAGGCAGTATATAGCGGTACTTATACTTCACATGATCCTGATTCTATTCATCTGCTGATGCAACTTAGGATATGATTAGCAATATAAGAAGGGCTCAGGTTTTAAAGACACTTTGTCCTGGACACAAGCAAGTCTAATAAAGGTACAAGACAGATAAAGAATATAAAATTATGTTTCAATATATGATAAATATTTGAACAGTCTATCAGAAGACTAGGCATTTAATAGCAATGTCTACACCTTGTAAGTGCCCAGAGTCACCTTGTGATGAGATGAGCAGCAAGCAAATTTAATAACTAACTAACTAACTAACTAACTAACTAACTAACTAACTAACTAACTAACTAACTAACTATCTAAATCTGTAAATGGTAAGTAAAGGTAAGGTTCCCCTCGCACATATGTGCTAGTTGTTCCTGACTCTTTAAAATTGCCCTTGCACTGTTCCTAAAGTCTGTCCAGATCATAAATATAGGTCCAAAACAGATTTTCACAGGTAATAACCACTTTCAGTCATTTCAAAGTTTAAACTACATACTTGATACATGAGAGTGCCCATTAGTCCAAAGCAAAAAGATTTTTAGTACTGGTACATAAAAGGGCTTTTCATTCAAGTATGGATATGCAAGTCAATTATCTGAAAATGGGACCCTTGATATGTGGTTTAACCTTGAAATTCCCAATGTGATAGTCATGAATTTCTTTCTTGACACATGCAGCTTTCCTACTGAATTGACTTTTAAAATGCTTTTTGAAGACGGTTTTAATGAAATAAAAAATGAAGTAGGAAGCTGGCACACTAAACACATTAGTCTCTAACATCCTGCTTTTTTTCAGCAATACCTTGGGGCCAAGGGTGAAATCTACTTACCTTCCCAAATGATTAGGAAGTGTACACGCCGTGCATGTGCATGCTCAAACCCTTCTGCACATGAGTAGAGGGTAAAAAACAGGTTACTTCTTGGTTAAAACCAGGAAGTAACAACAACTGGGTGGGCGGAGCCTTGTGCCGCCATTGCTACTGGTTCTCCGAATCACCGGCCACCATCGCTGCTGGTTTGGCCGAACAGGTCTGAATCGGGAGCATTTCACCCCTGCTTGGGGCCCTAAAACCAAATTTAGAAAATAAAAATGGAAGAGGGCTAGAAATGCAGCAACAAACCCACAGAAAAGACAATATGCAGGGAGATGAAATACTAAGAAATGTTCTGAGGTCTTATCAAATAGCAGAAATTGTATACCCCCCCCCCCCGGGAAGGATGTTTCACAACAAATTTCCATGATGGCATTTTGGGAAATTACTTGTGACATGCTCACATGCTCTCAACATTCAAAATAAAATGTGCTTATTCTAAATCCTATCCAAATGTATTTTTAAAACAATTGTATTATACCATGCATATCTGTCTGATTCCATATCACTATGGATATCAAATATGCAGAATATTTCAGATATGCTCAGAGATTTGTATTTATTTCAGTAAACCAATCCACGGAGCTAATCTATTATAAACTGTATGTCAAAGTTCACATTTATTTAGGGAGTTGGAACTGATTCATATATTTATATTTATTTTATTTATTTTTTATTTTATTTTGAATTTGTATACCACCCTTCTCCCTGAGGACTCAGGGCGGTGAACAGCCAAGTAAAAACATCAAGTACAAATATTAAAATACAGTTAAAATATATAAATATAAATATATATATAAATATAAAATATATATAAATTTGGCCCCATTAATTAAAAACAATAAACAAAACACTTTAAAACACTTTAAAAATTAGGCCAGCCCGGCTTGCTGGAAAAGGAAGGTTTTAAGGACACGGCGGAAGGCACTGAGGTCTTGGATTCTCCTTATCTCTGGAGGCAATTGATTCCAGAGGGTAGGTGCCCCCACAGAGAAGGCCCTCCCCCTGGGGGTCACCAGCCTGTACTGTTTGGCTGATGGCACCCTGAGGAGGCCCTCTCTGTGGAAGCGCACGGGTCGATGGGAGGTCGTTGGTGGCAGCAGGCGGTCTCGAAGATAGCTAGGCCCTATGCCATGGAGCGCTTTAAAGGTGATAACCAACACCTTGAAGCGCACCCGGAAGACCACTGGGAGCCAGTGCAGCTCGCACAGGAGCGGTGTTACATGGGAGCGTCATGCTGCTCCCGTCACTACCCGCGCTGCTGCGTTCTGGACCAGTTGGAGCCTCCGGGTGCTCCTCAAGGGGAGCCCCATGTAGAGAGCGTTGCAGTAGTCAAGGCGAGAGGTGACGAGGGCATGAGTGACTGTGCACAGGGAATCCCGATCAAGAAAGGGCCGCAACTGGCAGATCAGGCGAAGCTGACAAAAGGTCCCCCTGGTTACAGCCGTCAGATGTTCCTCCAAGGACAGCTGCGTATCCAGGAGGACTCCCAGATTGCGAGCCCTCTCAGTGGGGGCCAATGACTCATCCCCAATAGTCAGTGATGGAGTCCACTGACTATATCGGGATTCCGGGAGCCACAGCCACTCAGTCTTGGAAGGGTTGAGCCTGAGCCTGTTCCTCCCCATCCAGATCCGCACAGCCTCCAGGCACTGGGACATCACTTCAAGGGCATCGTTGGGGTGGCCTGGGGTGGAGATGTACAGCTGGGTGTCATCAGCGTACTGGTGGTATCTCACCCCAAAGCCACGGATGATCTCGCCCAGCGGCTTCACATAAATGTTGAACAGGAGGGGCGAGAGGACCAACCCCTGAGGCACTCCACATATAAGAGGCCTTGAGGTCGACCTCTGCCCCCCTGCCAACACAAACTGCAACCGGTCGGAGAGAAAGGAGGAGAACCACTGTAATACGGTGCCCCCCATCCCCAACTCTTCCAACCGGTGCAGCATGATACCATGGTCGATGGTATCAAAAGCCGCTGAGAGGTCTAAGAGGACCAGAACAGAGGAGCAACCCCTGTCCCGAGCCCTCCAGAGATCATCAACCAACGCGACCAATGCCGTTTCCGTGCTGTGTCCAGGCCTGAAACCCGACTGGAACGGATCTAGATAGGATGTTTCCTCCAAGAATTGTGGAAACTGTCGCGCGACCACACTCTCAACAACCTTCGCCAGGAAGCGAAGGTTGGAGACAGGACGATAGTTGGCCAATATTGTCGGATCCAGGGACGGCTTCTTGAGGAGAGGCCTCACCACCGCTTCTTTCAAGGCGGCGGGGAAGTGACCCTCACTCAACGAAGCGTTGATAACACCCTGGAGCCAGCCTCGTGTAACCTCCCAGGAGGCCAGTACCAACCAGGAGGGACACAGGTCGAGTAAACATGTGGCCGCACTAAGTCTCCCCAAAATCCTGTCCACATCATCGGGAGTCACAGCATCGAACTCCTCCCAGGTAACATTCTCAAGACTATTCCTCGTCACCCTGCCCTGATCTACCCAGTCAGAGTCCAAATCCCCCCGGATCTGAGCGATTTTGTCATACAGGTATTGTCCGAAATCTTCCGCCCTGCCTTCCAAGGGATCCTCCCGCGCTCCCGGATGGAGCAGGGAGCGGGTTACCCTGAACAGGGCGGCCGGACGATTCCCTGATGATGCAATAGAGGCGGAAAAGTAGTTAAACTTTGCCATCTTTATCGCCACTAGGTAGGTCTTAATATGCGACCTTACCAGTGTTTGGTCAGATTCAGCGAGACTGGCCCTCTAACTGCTCTCTAGGCGTCTTTTCCGGCATTTCATCTCCCTCAGCTCCTCAGTGAACCAAGGAGCCGCGAGGGATCGACACCGGGTCAGAGGCCGCAAAGGCACGACTTGATCCAAGGCCCCACCAGCCGCCCGATCCCAGGCAGCTACCAGGTCCTCAGCCGAGTCGTGTGCCAGATCTTCAGGAATTGGCCCAAGCTCCGTCTGGAACCTATCAGGATCCATCAGGCGCCTGGGGCGGATCCATCTAATTGGGTCCGCCTCCCTGCGGCGGGGTGTAGCGGTTCGAAGGTCCAGACGAAGGAGTGAGTGATCTGACCATGACAAGGGTTTCATGTCTATATCCCCTATAATAAGACAACTCAACCACTGGCCAGAGACAAAAATCAGGTCCAGTGTGTGTCCCCCCCCTGTGAGTGGGGCCATGAACTAACTGGGTCAGGTCCATGGCCGTCATGGAAGCCTTAGTGTAATTCATACAAAGATGATTCATTCAAATGTTGAATTAAAGACACAGTCATGAGTTTAGAGCTATGAGAAAATATTTGTTCTGAGTGTTGGCTTGGCTGTAGTCTCAGTTTGGGGGCAAAGATTTCCATAAATTATAGTAAACCAGTTTTATGCATTATTCTTATTTCTAAATTTCTGCACTTATTTTACAACCAAACTCAAAAGAAACACCTGAAATCAGATCATGTTCCAGGGCACACATTGTCCAAAGTGTGTTCATGTTTTCCGCAGATCAAGATTTTTCCAAAGTTGTTGGTATGAAGTTAAGGAATGCTAGAATTTAGGTCACACTTCAAAGAATAGCACTTTTCTTTTCATAGGAAAAACAAAGGAAACATATATCTTCTTCTCCAAAAAGTTGTTACTTCCACGCCTACATCCAAACATGTAGATTAACTACACAATTTCAGAAGAAAAGAAATCCTTGAGATAAGAGTGGAAACCTTGCTTTCAATTGGAAGGATGATCATATAGGTAATGTGGGACATAAAACACCTAAAGATATACTAAAATGTAGTAGACAAACTATAATAGGAAAAATCTAGTGATAGAGATATAAATACTGTATAAATGAATATATATGGATGTAAAAGACATTCAAAAATCTCACTTTGTTGCTTATTATTTCTTTTATTTATACAAAATTGGTCCTACTCCAACAATGAGAAGTACATCACAAAGCAAGGAACAATTAAAATCAGTTTAAATTAAAATAACAAGAAAACAATCAGTAAAATAAAGTGGCAAAAATACTATCCTTAAACTACAACAAACTGTTTATAATACCGCGTTTCCCCCAAAATAAGACCCTGTCTTACATTTTTTTGAACCCTAAAATAAGCGCTTGGCCTTATTGCCATGCGCTCAAAAGCCCAATTGGGCTTATTATCAGGGGATGTCTTATTTTGGGGAAAACAGGGTATCTAGCAGATGTCAAGCTGCAGCAGTCCCAGTTAATCCAAAGGGTTGTGCCTTTATCTAGTGTTAATTTACATTTATATTTAATCTAGCATAATTATGTTACATAGGTTGGGAAACAGCATAATTATTCAATAAGTTACCATATATTAGAGCAGTGCAAGCTTTGAAAATTGTTTAGAAAAAGGAAAGAAAAATTAATATCTTAAGCTTGAAACCATAAAACCTCATATTGATTTTTAGATTCTGCTTCTCTGTGTGGCATTAATTCATCAACTAATTAAGTATATACTTATTTCAAGAATTTTAGTCATAATCTAGAAAATAATAGATTTTTTTTTAGTTTAGATATTCTATTTGGACAGGATTCAAAGTAATACCGAGATGTTATTTAGGAAAAACAAGGTCAGAGAAGAGAGAAGAGGCTGCGGAAGAGAAAATATTGCCCTCTAAGGATAGGAAGCTCAGCTTGTTGTCTGCATTTGGGAAAAGCAGCTGCAGCCAGGCAGAAATGCACTCCACTATACCACTTCCTTAAGGATAGGCTCAGCTCATCCCCTCTCTCAAAAGCAGTAAAAGTCCACAGTCCAGAAACTTGAGATGGCCTCTTTCCTTCATTCCTTCTCCACTCACAGTTTACTTACCACAATCCAGCAATTGAGTCACACCCTGACAATTTTAGAATCTACCATCATCATAAACTTTTGTTGAAATATGCGACAGAAGAAGAAGTGAAAGAATGTATGATGAAATGGATTTTAAAATTTGGTTATAATATACAGCTGGAATAATGGGAAAATATAGGGTTGAAAGGGTTGAAATTTACATTATGTTTTAATCTTAAAAAGAAGTTTTACAAACTGATATATCACCAGAGAATGTATCTAGAATGTCCAAAGATTGTTGTTGGAAATGTGAAGGGATATTTTATTATGTTTGGTGTGTAAAAAAAGTCAATAGATTTGAGACATGGATACATATATGAATTAAAAATATTTAAATTAGTAAAGTACAACTGAAACTACAAGTTTTCCTTTTGGACTAATGGACAAACAACTCAAAAGGTCATGGAACTTCATTTTTGTATATGACCATTGCAATGAGATATGCTCAAAAATGGAAAGGTTCGATACTATCCACAATGGAGGAATGGTTGCTGAAAATGATGGAAGTTGTGGAGATGGCTAAATTAACTTCTTTGATTGGAGAAAAAAAAAACTCTTATTGCAGACTGGAAACCCCTTATAAACTTTTTACATGGAAGAATAAAAATGCATTGAGTTGTGGTTTTGTTTATTAGGAAAAAACCCTGGCTAATAGAAAAATAGAAAAAAGTGAGTTTTTGTGTTATCATAGGGATAATTGCGTAATTGTACTTATATTTGTTGCAAATTGGAAGCTTATTCTATTTCCTTTTTTTCCTGAACTTTTGCTTCCTTTCCTTTCCTTTCCTTTCCTTTCCTTTCCTTTCCTTTCCTTTCCTTTCCTTTCCTACCCTTCCCTTCCCCTCTTTATTATTTTTTTAAGTTTTTATGTTCTTTGTAAAACTTTTAATAAAATGTATGCATATGAAGAGAAATGTGCTGATATCCATAGGCAGCCTCACCCCATCCAGATCCTTAGCTTACAGAAGTGTGTAGGAGAAAGAGAAGAAGAAATCAAGCAGACCAGGAAGCAAGAAATAGGAATGTATGAATATTACCAGCAAACAAGAGAGCTATTAGTCAACTACTGGGACCACAAGTTATGATAAGCAGCCCATTGTGATGCAATTCCTGCCTGGAACTTGGTAGAGCATGGTCTAGAGCAGGGGTCACCAACCTCTCGGACCTCAGGGACCACTAAATTCATAATCTTAAATCCCATGGACCACTAATATAATCTGCCTAATGACTGGGTGGGTGGGCGTGGCTAGGTGGTCATGTGACTGGGTGGGCGTGGTCAACTTGATGTCACTCACGTCGAGGGGTGCCTCGCCACCCTCTTTTCACCCCTTCCCTCACAGCCACTCCTCGCCTGCCCACCTGGGCTCCTTAGGGCCCCAACAGGAAGAGGTTGCTGGAGCTAAGCAGCCACCATGAGAAAGAGTTGGCAAATTAGCTGGCTCAGTTCAAATTGGATCTGACCGAGAAGGCGGCTCAGCAGAAGCACTTCACTGAGGACTATGAGTATAGGCTTTCCAAGCAGAGGGAAGACCTGTGGGAGTGCAAGGCCAGGTACCAGCGCCTGGAGGCTCACCAGGCTGAGATGGTCAGCCAGTTCCAGGCCATGATACAGTCCCACTGGAACAAGGCCCTCTGGCTCTTCACCACCAGCAGCACTTCCCTCCAGCCTTTGCCCAAAACCCTGCACCAGGAGGCTGAAGCAGATCCCAAGTTGGAATTTCTGCCCCCCTCTGACTCACACAAAAAGACCCCAAAGGGGAGACTCTCTGCAGTAACACAAGCATTCATTGTACATATAGTAGTTTGAGGACCCCTGATTTAGTGCAATATAAAAAATGCAAATAATTTTTCTGCGGACCACCAAAATTTTCTCATGGACAACCAGTGGTCCACGGACCACCAGTTGGTGACCGCTGGTCTAGAGCTTAGTAGCAACCAGAGGAACAACCACACTTAGGCAGCATTAATCTCAACAAGCCCAAGCATTTTTGGTGAGAGGAAAAGGTAGTGTGCCACTTTACAAACTTTAAGACTTTTATAAGGACTAACCAACAAAACTATTTACATGGCTATATCAACTTGCAAGTCTAGGAGGGTGGAGTTAATCCAGGGCAACAGGAAAGCTGTGCGCTACATAATGTTAGGGCTGCCTCAGTCCATTTCCTAGGAAAGAAAAATCCTTGGCTCCATAGATTCAAAGAAAACTACTTCTACTAGGAACAAACTGAAAGCAATAAGTTTCAGACAAGATCTGAGGTAAAGTACATGACAACAGCAAATTGAAACAAACTGTAGAGCCCAACCCCTTTGCAGCTAGGCAACCGGAGGGCTACTGCATACAAAGCTAGAAGAAATGACCTTGGAGAGATAAGCAAAGCCCAGACCGTAGTTGCAAAGCTGCGATGAAAGATTCTCCACTGACCCTTCCCCCCTTGTCCATGGCAGCAAGCAGCAGGTTAGCTGATACATAGCTACAATGAATATTTTCATTGTCTGAAAGTTGTCTTCTATGATGTGGTTGTGTCCAAAGAACTCTCACATATCTCTATCTTTATGACAAGTGAGAACACTGAATGATTGCTCCCAGGAAGTCTGATATTCTGCTAAGGGATGCAATACAACATTACTAAAACTATACAATTAACTTTAATGGGACAGAGTTAAATGCTTCATTCTATCAGTGAAACCTGTCTGAACTGAGTGGAATCTAATCCAATATTTAACAATTTAAAATAGGCAAGAAAATTGTAAAAGAGAACCTGTCCCCCCCAACCAAGTTCAAATTACCAGGACCCAGATGGATTACACCCTAAGGTTCTGAAGGAACTGGAGGTATGTTCTCAGAACCACTGAACCATATCTTTTAAAGATCCTGAAGTACCAGGGAACTACCAGAGGATTGGAAAAGAGCTGATGCTCCCATCTTCAAAAAGGGAAAAAAATGAATCCAGGAAACTACAGACCTATCAACTTTACATCAATACCTGGAAAGATTCTGGAAAAGATAATCAAGCAACGAATCTGCAAGGCAAACAGACTCATAACCAAAAGCCAACATGGGTTTGTCAAAAACAGATCATGCCAGACAAATTTATTTCATTCTTTGACAAAGTGACAAAACTAATGGACTGGCTGACCAACCACCCTCAACATATAGTCTTCAATGGAACTGCAATTATATGGAGGTAAGTGTGCAGTGGGGTACCTCAAGGCTCTGTCTTAGTCCCAGTACTCTTTTTTTTATTGAAAAGTTTCATAAGAAATACAAACAATTTTCTCCCCCCCACCCTTTCCCCCTCCCCACATAATAGAAAGTGTACATTTTCTTATATATAATAAATGCATGTTTCCCTTAAAGAAAGCATTAAAGTAGGACATTTTAATTGCATTCGGAGTTGCTCTTCTTCTCTTTCTTCCCTCATTCCACAACAAACCTTCTTCTCCACCTCCTTTCTTTCCCTTCCCTCCCTCCTCTTCTCTCCTACTTTCTCCTTCCTCCTCTACCTCATCCTACTTCCTTTTCCTTTCCCCCACTTCTCTCTTCTTTTCCCCCTTCTCGCCTTCACTCCTACTCCTGTCCCCTTCCCTTCCTCCTCTCCTTCTTCCATTCCTCTCCCTCCCTCTCCTCTTCCTACCCACTCCTCCTCTCTCCTTTCTAACTTCTTTGCTGTGAAATATTCTCCTCCTTTAGTATCTGAGCAACTCCTGTATTCTAATCGTAGATACTTTCTTCTGTTAAAACATTTCTCTATTCATCACTTTTTTTCCCCATCCCAACCCTTATCCCACCCTCCCCACCCCCTCCTGACTTCTCAGAGCAAAAACAGGGTATAGCATCTAACAAACATATGCTAAAATAAACTAACTAATTATAAATTTCAAAACTCCCACACGTTCTTTAACTCCCCTTGCTCCAATTCATCAACCTCCCTTTTATAAATCCTCAAGACCAATTACGTTAAATTCATTCATCCTAATTATAAAAAAAACTTTTTCTTGATGTATAATCCAATACTTTAGCAATATTACAAACAGTAAAAGTCATAAGTAAATTTCATTTCCATACCCTCGAACATCATTCTTTTTGAACATTACTCCCTAATAAAATTCTGAATTTAACATTAATCCTCTTCATTCAAAGAATTGGGTATCTTGAGATCTTACACATTTTATCTCATATACCTGTTAAAATAATATAATCTTATGTTAAACATTTTAAAAATCTCTTAATACCTTTAAAACACTTATTTACCAAATACAAATTTCAAAATCTACCAGAGGATATCTTTCAAGTTTTCAATTAACCAATGTTAATACCTCTAACTTTTTAGAAAGCAGCCCTTTTACTATCCAAAACTAATTATCGTTTTGTAATAGAATTCTGAATTTAACATTAATCCTCTTTGCTTCAAAAAGTTGGGCATCCTGAAAGCTTACACAATTTATCTCATATATCTTTTAAAATAATATAATCTTATGTTAAACATTTTAAAAATCTCTTAATACCATTGAAACACATATTTGCCAAATGCAGATTTCAAAATCTACAGGAAGATATCTTTCAAATTTTCAATCCCTAAAATAGCCTTTAATACCAATATAATTAAACTTCTCAGTTTATTACTAGAATCTTCCTTCCCCAAAGAGAAAAAAAAGCAAATGCTTAATCTTCTATTCTTCTCTTCTTTCTATATTTTTTCCAGTCCTTTTTTTATTAATTCTTTCAACATTCCCCCCAATTTTATTTTTGAAAATTTTAAAATGTTGATTTGAGGTTGATGTTTCTGAAATACTCGCTCTCTTCTTGAAATCACTTTTTCTAATTTGAGATCTCCATTTCGACTCTTCTTGCTTGTATAGTCCTTCAATCCATTCCTTTGTTCATATAGTCAAAATTTGTTGCCATAAAGTTTGTCAGCTTGCAATAGAGAGTCTATTTGTTGCTTTTCTATCAGTTGAATGGAAGCGTCTACCCAGTTCTTTGTTTCAGCTGTGCCAGCCTGCCTTTCAGTCCTAACAGCCTCTCGATCTTCCAAGGGCAGGCTCTTCTGAAAAATTTTCTGCTGCCCATCTAACGATTCCTTATAATTTTCCAAGATGTTTTTTGAAAAAGCTCTTTCAATTATATCCAAAAGCGCAGAATTAAAGGATTCTAGAAGTTCTTGAAAAGCTTTAACAGTTACAGCTTGAGAATTTGCTGATTCACCAGCCCTGCTGTCAGCCATATTTCAGCCACTTTGTATTTATCCAGCTATTAGGTCAACAATTCCAACTATTTTCCACACAGTATAAGAGCAAAATTTTAGTTAAAGCAATACCAAATTCTTTTCCTCAGTACCAAATTCTTTTCCTAGGCACTTCCACTTTAGAACTTTCTCTTAAAATGTAATCCAGTAGCTGTATCAATGTTGCAAACGTTAACAAGCGTAACAAGCACTTTCCCTTGTAGCTTCCTCCTCCTGCCCTCAGGCGCCATTTTCTGCATTTTAAAACGGAGTTAAAGTGTTACTTGCAATTTTTTTTTCTTTTTTCTCCTGGTTTGCTCTGTCTGCAATCAAGGTAAAGATGTTAAAAGTCCCCTCATTTTTTTCCCCCAGCAGATTTTGGTCGCGGCTTCTAGCTCCGCTTTAGCGGAATCATCCCTGGTCCGGAGCAGCTTGACAGGCTTCAATAGGGAGCCCAGACCCTTCGCGCCCCAGGATTTCTCCTAGGGCACTTGGGGGGGCTCTACCTCCGCCTGTCGACTCTTCTCTCTCCCCTTTGCCCGGGGAGAGGGTTCCAAGCCTCCAGACAGCTGTTTTTCGGCTGTTCTGGGGCTTTTACGGAACCGGGGATCGGGCGCTCATAAAAGAGCATCTTCAAAGCTCATGGAGCCAAGCGGAAGTCAGTCCCAGTACTCTTCGATATCTACATCATTGATTTAGGTGAGGGGATAGATGGGGAACTTATCAAATTTGCAGACAACACCAAGCTGCAGGAATAGCCAACACTCCAGAAGATAGGCTTAAGATACAGAATGACCTCGAGAGACTTCAACATTGGGCCCTATTGATCAAAATGAAACTCAATGGTAAAAAAAAGTAAGGTTCTATGTTTAGCCAAGATAATCCAAATTCACAGGTATAGTATAAGTAGTACCTAGCTCAATAATAGTAATTGTGAGAGGGATTTTGAAGTCATAGCGAACAATCACTTATATAAGAGCCAGCAGTGTGCTGCAGCTGCCAAAAAAGCCAACACAGTTCTAGGCTGCATAAACAGAGAGATAGAATCAAGATCACATGAAGTGTTGATACCACTTTATAATGCCTTGGAAAGACCCCACTTGGAATACTGCATCCAGTTTTGATTGTCACAATGTGAAAAAAGATGTTGAGACTCTAGAAAGAGTGCAAAGAAGAGCAACAAAAATGATTAGGGGACTGGAAGCTAAAACATATAAAGAATGGTTGCTGCAATTGGGTATGTCTAGTTTAATGAAAAGAAGAACTAAGGGTGACATGATAGCAGTGCTTCAATATCTAAGGGGTTGTCACAACGAAGAAGTAGTCAAGCTATTCTCCAAAGAACCTGAAGGCAGGACAAGAAGAAATGAATGAAAACTAATCAAGGAGAGAAGCAACCTAGAATGAAGGAGAAATTTCCTGACAGAATTAATAAGTGAAACAACATGCCTCCAGAAGTTGTGAATGCTGCAACACTGGAAGTTTTAAAAAAGAAAATAGGACCCACCCCAAAAATAAGCCCTCGCCTGATTTTTTGGGATGGGCTTGATATAATCCCTACCCGAAAAATAAGACAAGGGGATGGGCATGGCCAGCACAAGAGACCCGCGAGCATGTGGGGGCTGATGGTGTCTGGCAGCATCCACAGCCCGCCAGCCCCTTGGCACAGTGCAGATAAGCCTGAGCATGGAGGTAGAGGCAGTGGGAAACAGTCAATCCAGACATGCTGCATGGCTGGCTGACTCATGGGAAGCTCGCAGGAGGCTTGCCTGGTAGCACCAGCAGCAGGTGGAGGCAGAGGCACAGGGGAGGGGGGAGGTAGGTGATCCCGATGACCTGTGCAGGAGCCTGCCCTGTGTGGCTGCAAGATAGCCAAGAGATGGTGGGACAGAGAGGGCAGTGCATTGGATCACCTCCCTCCTTCACCCCCCTCCCCCCCGGTGCCTCTGCCTCTGCCTGGCTTCACTGCACACTTTTCGCCCAGAGGGAGACGAAGCTTCATCTGCTTGCAAATGGCACACTTTGAAATGGAGCTAATCGCTAAAGGCACAGCCAGCCATGGAGCATGTCCGGATTGACTGTCTCTCCCTGCCTCTACCTCCATGCTCAGGTTTATCTGCACTGCGCCAAGGGGCTGTTTGGGTGCCTATGGTGGCACTTGGGAATGGAGCAATTTGTTGATGGAGTTGATGACATCATAGCCAACTACCCAGGATGCTGCAGTGCAGAACTCAGGATGTCACAACAATAGAGCTCAGGATGCTACCACACAACCCATTACCCAGGTCGTTAAAACACAAAAGACTAATGGGCACACAGCTAGGACCTCACCCACACAGGCTGTTACGAAAAAGCCGACTAATCTGCAAACATCAACTCCATCAACTAATCAAGATGTAACAACACAGCCAACCAACCCGCCTACAGCAACAGAGCCAGCACTTCCCACCTCCCCACCAGTATTTATAGAGAGACGGCATCTCCTATCATGCTTTGCTCACATAGGCACGAAGCTGAAGACACCAGCCTGAAGATGACAAGTGGGACCTCGTCGAAATGTCACCAAGATATTCTCAATCTTACACGGAAAAAGACCGGAATATGCCACAACTTGCATACCTGTACCCGTGAAAATCTACGAAAACATATATATATGTCCAATTTTACGCGGGAGAAAACCCGAATAACCAAAGACCTACATATATATATATATATATATATATATATATATATATATATATATATATATATATATATGTAGGTCTTTGGTTATTCGGGTCTTCTCCCACGTAAAATTGGAAGTGTCTTGGCGACGTTTCGACGAAGTCTCATTCGTCATCTTCAGGCTGGTGTTCTCGGCTTCGTGCTTCCAGGAGCAATGTGTGTGATCGCAGCTGTTTCTTCCTTTTAACTGCCAGTGGGAGTGTGAACTGATTGGGTGGGAGCTTGGCTGTGTTCTGATTGGGTGGAGGTGTGTTCTGATTGGTTGGGGGTTTGGCTGTGCTCTGATTGGATGGGGGGTTGGCTGTGCTCTGATTGGATGGGTGTGTGTTCTGTTTAGGTGGGGGCTTGGTTGTGCTCGGGTTAGTCTGAGTAGCAGGGGGATTTGAGCTGGTGAGCTGTGTTGCTGTTGTTTGGCTTCGTGTTCGTGGCCGTGCTATCTCTTCATGTTGGGTGTCAGTCTGCTTCATGTATGGATTGGAGGGGTTTAAAGTGGCTAATGATGCAGCTGTGGTCAGGCTTCTGGTCCGTGGTCGTGCCTGATCATCAGTGTGGGTTTGAGTCTGCTTTCTGCGTGGATGTGTGGTGGTTACATCCTGTGTGGCTCTCATGAGTGTGGGTCTGGTATCATTCTTTGTGTTAGGGACTCGTTTGTCAATAAGGGCGGGTTTCCAAATGGCTGGTAGGCGGGAGGTATCATCTCGTTTATTCATGCTGTGTGGACGTTTTTCTATCTCGATGGCTTCTCTTATTATTCTGTTGTTAAAGTGTATAGAATAAATATAATAAAGTGTAACAGAATAAGATATATAAACTTTTAATAGACTATTGGATAGGGGATGAAATAGTTAAAGACTCTATGGTTGCCTGGGGGAGAAATATTGGCTATCCAATTGATTTGACCAAATGGGAAGAAATCTGGCTTAAACATATGAAATTCCTGTGGGCAACATCATACAAAGAAAATGTGTACAAGATGCTGTATAGATGGCACCTTTCACCTGCTCGTCTTTCTAAAATGTATTCAAATCTCTCACCAAACTGTTGGAAGTGTGGGGAGATTGGCACCTATTTCCACAGGTGGTGGACCTGCTCCAGGACGACTGAATTCTGGAAAATTATACAGGCATGGATCATGGAAATCACAGGTTATAACCTAATTCTGAAACCAGAGTACTATCTACTGAACATCAGGCCAGACAACATAGGCACAAATATATGGTGTTTGTGTGTATTTATCACCACGTCAGCAAGAATATGTTTCGCCCAACATTGGAAGGGGAAAGACCTGCCGGCTGAAGATTTGATTTTGGAGAAAATTTTGGATTATGCGGAAGCCGACAGACTGACTAAAGCATTGAGAGATCAAAAGGACTCCGTATATTTCCAATGTTGGGACAAATGGTACGTTTGGTTGAACAACAGACGCCCAAAAAGTCAAGTATAACCAGGATTATGTTTAATATATGTTAAATCTGACTGAAGCCTACATACCGTAGAAAGTGTAAATATCATGCAAAGTTCCTGTTGCAATCATTTGTTTGACTATTTCTTTTTTTTTTGATGTATTGTTTTAAATAAATAAAAAAAATTATAAAAAAAAATTGTTACATCTGAGTGTAAATACATGGTTAGGAAAATACTGTGGTTCCATTTTACTTTCTATTTGATTTTTCTGTTTAGAATCTTCATGTTGCTATAGTGCAGTCTACAAATACAGGTAGTTCTCAAGGTACGAACCTAATGGAGCCTGTCCATTAGGTTCGTAAATCAAAAAAATTGTCAAATGAATAAGACTCAATTTTACAAATTTTTAAAATCAAATTCATTAATTGAATCAAATGTGTCATTACATGAATGAAGATCTGATTTACTATTTCCTCCGATTCGTTAATTGATCGCTGCCATTATTAACTGAACATCAGCTGTTTCGGTTGCAGCTTTGAGCTGAGGAACTAAATTGTTTCCAAGCAGGCCTGCAGAACTCTCCGTTTGCAGTTGCTTTTTTTAAAAAAAACTACTTGCTGCTAGTCAGCTCAAGCTTCCTCATACACCTGTCCAGAGGGAGGTGCAGTGATAATTTACAGAACTCTCTGACTGCAGTTGCTTTTTTTTTTTTAAAAAAAACCACTTGCCACTAATTAGCTTAAAAGTCTCCAGCCAGGCACCCAGAGGGAGATGGGGGAGGGACTTACAGAACTCTTGGCTTGCAACAGAGATGGAAGGGACCTTGAGTTTAACCACTGCTCTCACACGAGAGTATTTCTGATAAAAGTCAAACAGTCTGTTCTTAAAAGCTTCCACTGAGGGGGCACCAACAACTTCTGGAGGCAATTTAAATTTAAAATATACAAACTACAGTAATATACACTAATCTCCAAAATAAAAGCAAGGAAGCACACTTTTTGGAATGCTTTGTGTAGATGCTAGCTAGCATTTCTACAAGCAGTTTCAAGACAAATGCATACAAACTTTATCTTTGTAAAGTACTGTACTTACAAACACAATAGTTTGCAAAGTACAGTACTTAAAAAGCAGAGCAGTTCTCAAAGTGCTTTGAAACAAACAGTACAGTACTATAACAAAAAATATTTTAAAATACTTACAAGAAGCAATTCTAGCACTCAATTCTAGCACTAGCCCTCAAGCCCACGCAGCATCAAAAAAACAAAACAAAACCTCAGTGCCCCACCGGCTGCAAAAATCACTGGATCTTGTTTGGCCACGTGACAAAAAAAAAAAAGCCAACTTCAGGAAATTGCATGTCCTAACCCCAAACAGCACAGGCAAGTCACAGAGTTAAAAATGGCCACCGCTGAAGCAGTGACTGAATCCAAGTATCCTTTCCATTGAAATATTGTTACCGTATGTCATATGTAATGACAGAGTTATCCTTTGATTTATTATCCACTGTTAATAATTATTTGCTTATTTTATTTTTAATATGCTCAACCAGAGTTCAGTGGGGAAAATAATTAATTAAAACATTTTGAACAATACTAATTAATGAATGGTACAGGGAATTTAAAAAGTAAAACCTGCTATCCTAATAGCTGGGAGAAAGATGACTTGAGCTGGTTCCAAAGGGATATCCAGGTGAGTATCAAGCCAGCTTCTCAAGAAAGGACAGTGCCCAAATAAGGACACATCTATGAAAGGTAGCCTCTTCTATAACCACCTGTTCAACTTCTGTAACCAGCATTTAAATTCCCTTTTTTTACCTGAATAAGGTCTTACAAGGTAATCAACTATCTGCTCTGTTTGTATGCTTCATCCCTCTCCCCAAGCACATTGCTATATTCTTTTATTTAATTGTTCTAGCTTTTTTAGAATGAAAAGCACCTAGAACCACCAGGAGAGAGGTAGTCTTTATCTGTGTATCTATGTTACCATAAAGAGGGCTTGGAAAATAATTTTAATTTAACTAAAAATATTATTTAATCATTTTCCTCATTAAATTTAGTGTTTGGAAATCACTAAAGAACTCGCCCATAGCTAGCTCTGTGGGGCAAACAAATAATTGAGGGAGTTTGCTATCTTGAGTTAGCAGAATAATACCATCTAACCTGAAAAAATATGAATAAAATGAGGGGATACTCTTAGCAACCTTTAACTACAGGTGTGGCAAGGACTCCCTCAGATCACCCTAACTGGTCCAGTTTTAATATGCTATAATGCAGTTTCTCTCTTCCCTTAACCTAAGGTGACCAGATTTTAACATTGCTAAAGCGGGACACCCACCATTTTGTGGGCGTGGCTTGGAGGTCATGTGACTGGGTGGGCGTGGCTAGCTGGTCATGTGACCAGGTGGCCATGGCTATGTGTATAGAAAAAAGTCATTTCTGACAGGTCCTCGCACTTTCGACTAGTCCTCACACTTATGACCATCCTCACATTTATGCCCGTGCAGCATTCTTAACAACCATGTCACTCATTTCACAACTGCTTCTCTTCACCATGGTGATAAGATAAGGCAAAAAATGTAAAATGTGAGAACAGTCGTAAGTTTGAGGACTGGTCAAAAGTGCGAGGACCAGTCAAAAATAACTTTTTCAGCCCTCTGAGTAGTCCATATGCACAAAAGGACTAACCAGAGGGCTGAAAAAAGTCATTTCTGACAGGTCCTCGCACTTTTGACCGGTCCTCTCACTTATGACTGGTCATCATTTATGCCCATTGTAGCATTTTTAACAACCGTGTCACTCATTTCACAACTGCTTGTCTTCACCATGGTGACAAGATAGGGCAAAAACGTAAAATGTGAGGACAGTCGTAAGTTCGAGGACTGGTCAAAAGTGCGAGGACCAGTCAAAAATAACTTTTTCAGCCATCTGAGTAGTCCATATGCACAAAAGGACTACCCAGAGGGCTGAAAAAAGTGATTTCTGACAGATCCTTGCACTTTTTTTTTTATTGAAAAAGTTTTACAATTACATTTTCCCCCCATTTCCCCCCCCAACCCTCCCTAACCTCCCTACCCTCCCTAACCCTCCCTAACCCACCCCTCCCCCCCGGACTTCCATAGAATATAATCCAAATCAAAATCCCCTTTTTATAAAACTTGAACCCCTCCATCCCCAATATATTTTTTCCCCATCTTCACAAAATTCAAATATTTCTATCTTTATATCAGTTAAAAGCTAACTGATACTTCCTAGTTTGATATTTGTTCTGCACATAATCTATCCACTTTTTCCACTCCCATTCATAAGTCTCTTGTGAGCGATCTTTTAGATATGCTGAAATCTTCGCCATCTCTGCAAAGCTGGCCATCTTCAAAGTCCATTCCTCAATAGTGGGCATAACTTCATTTTTCCAGTATTGACCTATCAGTAATCTTGCTGCTGTTATCATATACAATATCAACTTTGTTTCACCCAATGTAAAACCCTTAACTATACCCAATAAAAACAATTGTGGAGAAAATTGAATTTTTTTCTTCAAAACATTCTGCATGACCCACCAAATTTTTATCCAAAAAGCCTTCACTTTCTTACAAGTCCACCAAACATGATAATATGTAGCATCTAAGCAGTCACATCTCCAACATTTTGGTTGAACATTAGGGTACATGCGCGACAATTTCTTAGGATCTAAATGCCATCTATAAAACATTTTATAAAAATTTTCCCTCAAATTCTGCGACTGTGTAAATTTAACATTCTGAACCCAAATTTTTTCCCATGTTTCCAACATCACTGGTTCTGCAAAATTTTGTGCCCACTTAATCATGCAATCTTTAACCAATTCAGTTTCTGAATCCCTTTCTAGCAAAACATTGTAAAGCCTTTTAATATGCATTGGACCTTTCTCTTTTATATGTCTAACCAATTCTTCCTCATGCAACATTATACCAATTTTTTGGTCCTCTTTCCATCTCAATTGAAGTTGATTATACTGTAACCAAGTTAGATTAATCCCTTCATCCAACAGTGTTTCTAATGTCTTCAGTTGCCATCTGCCCACATCTGTAAAAAGAACTTCTTTATATAACCAACCCCCCCCCCGAGTGACATTATATTTGTATTCCACATAATATGACCAAGATCCAGCCATAGCGGTATTTTGTAATCCCATTTGAATCGGTGCTTCTTCCAAACTCTCATCAAGGAATCTCTAAGTATATGGCTTTTAAATACTTTATCCACTTTGTTTTCATAAAATAAGTAAGCATGCCAACGAAATTCAAGATCAAAGCTTTCTATATTCAATATTCCAGTCTTTTTCCTTCCAAACCAATCACTTGCTTGAGTCAAAGCTGCTGCTTCATAATATAATTGTAGGTTTGGAAGTTTAAGACCTCCCCTTTCTGGAACATCTTGCATAATTTTCAATTTCACTCTCGGCTTTTTCTCGTTCCAGACAAACTTATTTAGTCCACTTTGCCATTCTTTCAAATGTTTATCACTTTTAAGCACCGGAATCATTTGAAACAAAAAAAGAAATCTTGGCAAAATGTTCATCTTAACTGCTGCTATTCTTCCAAGTAGAGACAGCTGCAGTTTTTTCCAGGTCTCCATATCTTTCTCTACATCTCGCCACAACACCTCATAATTATTTTGAAACAGTTTCATATTTGATTCTGCTACCTGAACTCCTAGATATTTAACCTTTGGTACAATCTCAAAACCTGCCCTCCTTTCAAGTTCGTGTTTTCGATCTTGTGCCATATTTTTAACTATCATCTTAGTTTTTTTCTGATTCAGTCTAAATCCTGATACTGTACCATAGTCCTTCATCTGGATTATTGACTTCATCGGCTGTGTTAGGGTAACAACCAGATCATCTGCAAATGCCCTTATTCTGTAATCCTCTTGCCTTATCACTATTCCTTTCAAGGTACTCGAGTCCCGTATTATGTTCAACAAGACTTCTAGTGTTAAAATAAATAACAGTGGGGATAACGGACAACCTTGTCTTGTTCCTTTCTCAATATTAAAATTTGTTGTCAAACTTCCATTAATAATAATCTGTGCCTTTTGTTCTTGATAAATTGCTGAAACCGCCTGTATAAATTGATCCCCAAAGTCCATCTTTTTAAAAGTCTTTAATAGAAAATTCCAGTCCACTCTATCAAAGGCCTTCTCCGCATCCAAGAAAACCAGCACTGCAGGGATCTGTTTATTCTTCTCCAGATATTCCAATAAATCTATAACTTGCCTTACATTGTCCTTCATGTATCTACCTTCTATAAATCCCGCTTGGTCACCATGAATCACCTCTTGGATAACTGGCATCAACCTGTTGGCTAAAACTTTTGCATATATTTTATAGTCATTGTTCAGAAGAGATATTGGTCTGAAATTCTCAGGTTTTTTAGGACCTATTTGCTCTTTCGGTATCAAAGAGATATAAGCTGTTTTCCATGATGGGGGTATTTTACCCCCTTGTTGTATGTTGCAAAATAAGTCTCTAAGATGTTCAACCATTTCTGCTTGCAAAGTTTTGTAGTACACCACAGTTAAACCATAATCTCCTCAGCTGTTATAGGATAATTCATTCTCTCCTTTTGTTGATTGGTAATTTTTGTAACTCTTTTATTTTCTAAATATTTTTCTATAAGTCCATTCTGCGTGTCATCTTTAGCATATAATTTGGTATAATACTCTACAAAAACTTCTTTAATTAATTTTTGTTGAGAAATTTCCTTCCCTCCAATATCAATACTATCAATAGTCCGTATACTCTGCTTCTTCCTTAGTGTATAAGCCAACCATCTGCCCGGTTTATTAGCATTACAAAATGTATTATGTTTCGCATATTGTAAATTTGTTGCTGTTTGTTCTGCCATAAGCATTTGAAATTGATCTTTCAGAAGTTTTATAGCACCACGTATTCTTTCGTCTGTTGGGTTTTTTATAAGTAACTGTTCTTTATTCTTTATTTCTGTTTCCATTTCAGATCTTTTCTTTTGTCGATTCAATTTATGTTTAGAATTCATATGAATGAGTACCCCTCTCATATACGCTTTACTCGCATCCCACACGATTTCAATAGGGGTACCCTTATTCAAATTCATTTCAGAAAATTCTTTCATCTGTTTTTTAAGTTCTGTTATATTTTTTTCATATCTAAACAAGTTTTCATTTAATCTCCATGATCTTCTCTCAGTCTTTCCCATCTCAATTTCTATCCACACTGGGCTATGGTCGGTTAGAGTTCTTGGGAAAATCTTTGTTCTTTTTGTCTTAACAAGTAAATCAGCTGATAATAAAATAAAGTCAATCCTCGAAAAAGATCTGTGTCTATCTGAGAAAAAAGTAAAGTCCAGTTTTTTTGGATTATGTATTCTCCAAATATTTTTTAGTTCCAAATCTTCTTTCATATCAAAAAAAGTCTGTGGTAGTCTAATCCTTGACTTCGCCAAACTCTTTTTATCTATTTTAGAGTCAATTACTCCATTCCAATCTCCCATGATTAAAATAGATCTGTAGTCCCATTGCAGTATTTTGGAATGCAAAGTTTTGTAGAAATGATCCTGTTGTTGATTAGGAGCATAAATTCCAATCACTAAAATTTGGCCGTTTACTGTGTGCAATTCAATTGCTATAAACCTACCACCTTCATCTGCTTCTATAATTTTAGCTGACAATCTTTTGTTTATATAGATAACCACACCATTCTTTTTTTCCAGATTTGAAGCTATGAAATGTGTTCCTAATTTTGAGTTTATCAAATATTTTTGATCTTGTGTTCTAACATGAGTTTCTTGTAAGCAAATTATATCATTATTAAATTGTCTCAAATATGTGAATAATTTCTTCCTTTTCTGTGGTGAATTTAATCCATTCACATTCCAAGATAGAAACTTAATCATCATGTAGACTTTTTTGAAGCGATGAGCAGAATTGCCGAATATCTTCCGAAGTCTTCGGCTTTGCTCCCCACATGGCTTCACATTCTTGTGTAGTACTCTTGGCTCCCTTCTTATATTGTTGTAATTTGTGTCTTTCCTGTTGTTGCTTTTCTTTAAGTTGCTTAGAAATTGCTCGAGTTACACGCTGATCTTTGGCTTCAGCCATCCGGGCTAGGTCCAAAGCCACATCTCTTGTAGTCACAATTGGAGAGGGCTCTAACAGGGTTCCTCCAGAAAACCTCCTGTAGCACCCTGCATTTCCGCTGCCTCTGATTCCACCTGCTTAAGCTGCTCTTCCATCTCTTGCTGAAGTTGCTTCTCCTTGTCACTCTCCTTTATCTCCAACACAGTGGATGTACGTGGGGATGGTGAGCTCTCTTTAAGAACAGTAGAATAGAATTGTTCTGCCTTCTCAACAGTGTTCAATCGATATCTTTCTCCATTATACCTCAAAATTATGCCAGTTGGGGCGTCCCACCGAAATGGGATTTGTTGTTTTTTTAATTCATTCACCAAAAATCCAAAACCTTTTCTATCTTTTAACATCTTGGGTGGTAACTCTTTATAGACTCCAATTTGAGCTCCCTCCACTTGTACTGCAGAGAGAAAAGACTTTTGCAAAATATCATTTCTCATTCTTCTGTCTGTAAAATATATCACCACATCTCTAGGCAATTGTCTTTGTCTGGCCACCCACAAATTCACTCTGTAGATTTTATCCATTTTGTAAAAAATCTCTTCAGGGTTGATTTTTAACAACACAGCCAGAGCATCAGCACAAATCTGTCTCAAATCTTGTCTATCGTTCTCTTTAATACCTCTAAGCCTTATGGCGAATTCCATGGACCTGAACTGCATCATCGTAATTTCGTTTTCAACTCTCTGCATTTTATTGTCAGCATCAGAAATGTTATAGTCAGTGTCCTTCATTTTAACATTTATTTCTGATTTAAATTCTTCCAACTTAGCATCCATACTAATAATTGCTTCTGACAGACCAGACACCACAGTCATTAATTTATTAGTCACCTTGTCATATTTCTCTTGCACCACCTCTTTAATTTCATTAATCTCCTGCTTAATTTCCTGTTGTGATTTTTGAAATTTCTCATCCAGAGCCTGAGTAATAAAATCCTTTAAACTTTCAAAATCAAAATCTTTTTTCTGGCTCTGCTGGCTGGGAGGCTGCTGCTCAGATTTATGTGTGGGGGATCCCCCCACTGCTGCCTTCCCTTCCTGTTTAGACTTGGAAGCCATTCTGCCACGTAGGCTAGCTTTTCTAAAAACGGAGATCCTTTTTCCTTTTCCACCACCACAAAGTCCTCTAAAAAATTCCCCCAGGTTTAATCAAATTGGGGATAAGATTTAAATTGAAGCAAGCTCAGGCTTATTTTAAAAGAATTTTTCCTCTTTTCTTTTTCCTCCTTGTTACAGACAGCACTACTTTGTAGCTAGTTGAAATAACATTGCGAATCCACTCTCACTTTCAGCTTGTTAACACTGAAGCCGGGCGCCATTTTTCAAGCCGCTTTCATTCACTCACACTTCAACTTTAAATCACAGAAATAATGATACTTGCAGTTTCGAAATTTGGAGGTTCAAGTTGTTATCTCCCCCTGGTTATTAGAATTGATTTTGTTTAAATTGAAAGGTTGCTGCTGCCAACTTGTTCTGCGCTAGGCAGAATCGTCCCACGCCATCCGGAGTCTCAGCGAGTTGAAAGGGAACCGCGCCTGTTTCCTCCCCAGTAACAGCTGTCTGGGGGTTCACAAGGGCTCGACCTGCTCCTCGCCCACTCTCTTCCTCTTCCTCCTTCGGAGTTGGGAATTTTCAAGCCGCTTCTTTGGATCGAAGCGGCTCTACAGGCAGTGGGGCTGGCGGTCCGAAAACGGGACCGTCTTTCGCCGGCGGCAAGCAAACCGGAAGTTGATCCTCGCACTTTTGACCAGTCTTCACTGGTGACTGGTCATCATTTATGCCCATTGTAGCATTCTTAACAACCGTGTCACTCATTTCACAACTGCTTCTCTTCACCATGGTGACAAGATAGGGCAAAAACATAAAATGCGAGGACAGTCGTAAGTTCAAGGACTGGTCAAAAGTGCGAGGACCAGTCAAAAATAACTTTTTCAGCCCTCTGAGTAGTCCATATGCACAAAAGGATACAGCAATAGAGAGGGATGAAGGAAGGGAAGGGAAATTAGAGTAGGAGTGAGGGTAAGAGAGGGAGGAAGAGAGGAGGAGAAGGAGAAAGGAAGAGGAAGTAGGGAGGAGAAGAAGAGGGGGGAAGAGAAAGTAAGAAGGAAAGAAAAGAGAGAGGTGGTAGGTTTGAGGAGAAAGATTGCTGTACAATAAAAAAGATGAAAGGAAAGAAAGGCAACCCCAAACAAATATAAAGATATTAAGATAAAGAATGAATTGTTAAACTGTAAAGAATAAAAGAGAACAAATATGAATAAATAGCAATAATTAGAAACACACATACAAACATACAATGCATTTTCTTTGAACAGAGTATTTGGCCGGTTCACAAATTTAAACAGTGTTTAGTCATTTCAATTAAATTTACAATTTCTATATTTCCTTTTTGCCATATTTATTCCTCATCTATTTTTTAAAAAAACCAATATTACCCTTCATCCTCATCTCTAATCTTAATCAAATTCAATTTTTTCCTTCTATTCTATATTATACCCCTTCCCATTGTCATCTATTTTTATATCCATCCTCACATTGGTTAGTTATGTAATTATGTAATACAGTTGTTTAATACAAATTCAACATTTTAATATAAATCAATTAGTTATATAACTATCTCTTTTGTATATTAATCAATATGAACATGAATATTCCAATTATTTCCATGCAATCCAATTTCTTACAAATCAATTAATTATATTTACCAATAATAATAAACCAAATAATTTCCCCCATATATTCCTCCAAACCACAACCATTTCTGCTTTCAACACAATATACAATTAATAGTATCTCAATTATTACAATTCCCTAGTTAAATAGAGCCTTTTTTCTTTTGTGTTTTAAAATCTTGAACTCTCCTCTTTTGCCCTAAATTTCCCATTGTTTGCAGTTTTGCACCTACCTTTTTTGGTGAGGAAAAAGAAAAAGAAACCTCTCTCTGCCTCATTTTGCCACGTTGCAGCAAAGACCCTGCTTTACTTTCAGTTTCGCTTTTTCAGCATAGTTAGGGGGAAAAAAATCTCCAGCACTGTGCAGCTAGCAACTACAGAGCCGTGAGCAAAACAGCTGAGAGTAAATCAGCTGAGAGTCGGGAAGCCGATCTAATCAACTTGTGCTAATTAACCTATGCTGAAGCTTTAAGGGGCTGTTTTTTCTATTTTTGCAGGCATCGGTCTACTCATTTGTTTTCTTTTAACACTGATCAGCTGTAGGGCGGCCCTTTGAAGCCCCGCGGCAAGAGTTTAAACAGTTTTTTTTCCCTCTAGCCATCAGCTGGGACTCAGGAGGCAGCTGGGAGCAACCCACCACTGCGCCGTTCCCTACCTTGTCGTGCATTCTTTCAAAAAATCGGGACTTTTTTAAAATGCCACGGGACGCGGGACAAATTGTTCAAAAGCAGGACTGTCCCACCAAAAGCGGGACGTCTGGTCACCTTACCTTAACCTCTTTTTTAAAACTGCTATTTCAGTTCTTCTGTTAGTGTAACTTTCTGTTCTGCCAGCAGAGTCAACCCCTGAAAATGGTCTTAGTTGGCAGAAAGGAATTTCAGCAACAAGAATACTTTGTGGATCACACTAACCCCCTCCAGTTCATGTATTTTTTTAACCTTTGAAATGTATCTCTTCACAAAATTGATATTTAATCTTTCAGTTAATTAACCATGCTGTTAGGTGGAGAAATGATCTTTGGAACTCACTTTCATTTCACACACAAAGTCATTTTTAATGTTTATGCTACAAAAAGTTTCACTGACATAATGCAACTTTGCACAGTTGTGCAATGACTCATCTGATCAGGAAATAACTGTCTCTACTATTTAGATCACAAGACAAGATTGATGTTGGAGCAAAAAAAGCCTTTGGAATGTAGCAGTAATCAAATGTAGTCACCCAACATATATTTAATTTTAAGACAAGACAACCTTTGATGCATGACAAAGAATTCTGAGTATTGGATCATCGGTGAAGATATTTAGGCAGAGCTGTTGGGACGCAAGAACTGATGTGTAAATGGTGCAGCATGATTAAAATATTGTCCCTAGCAGAGTCAGGAAAGAATCATTGTGACTCTTCATTTGGGGTGCACTGTTTTATCAGGAAGAGCTAAATAACAGAAAATAATGTAGTAGGAGAAAGAAAACAAATTATGGTGTTATCCTTAAGTTTTCTTCCTAGTCAAGTGATACTGATGGCCAGCGGAAAGCCACATACATAGTTTACATTACCCTCTTCCTAACAGTATAGAAATAAAGCATGTCTGCCATATCCTTTCAACAGGTAGGATTTTGCCTGTTCTTTCATGGTAAGTGCCCTTTTTCCTTAATAGGAAAAAAAAATCTAGCAATATTTGTGAACACTTATCGGAGAGAGGCTTTTGGGGCTAAAATATTGCTAAAGGAATCTTGTATCCTAACTGTAATAGGATTTCAGCTATATCAGTATCTCATTTTTAACAGCTTTAATCTCTTTCAGCCTCTGGCTGTCTTCCAACAAAAAATCAAGTCAATTAGTTATTAGAAAATCTTTCAAGTGTAAAAAGTTATGCCTTTAAGTCCAGATTCTTTCAGAAGTCTTGGAGAAGCCAAAGTCATCTCAAAACCAAATGGTGACTCACCCACTGCCAGTTTCTGCTGGCATCCCCAATGTTCTGGCAAAAAAGTAGTGGTTGATACCAACATAAGAGCTGCATCCCCCACTAGCTCTATTCCCCGGTTTTAAAGGAGTAACTGAAAAGTTACACTAATAATCTATATCTACTAAAACTCTTAATGTCTGTCTGTTTGTAACCTTCAGTTCGGCAAAATTGGAAAGTATATGGCAACAGTTAATAAACTAAGGTAACTTAAATGGGCCAGTTTACAGAATGTTCTCTAGCCCATTCTCTCTGACCTTTCTGCCCAATCAGCTGGTGGCAAGGCGCAACAAGCAAGCAGCCATTGATATTAGAACTTAGCTGAAATTTGAAATCTGTTAATGAGGTGGCTAGTGAGGAAAGGATGAAGGTGCAACTCAAATGCCTGCTGATGTGATAGGGATGACTGCAGGGGTGAAATCTAAAAGTTTTCCCTACCGGTTCTGTGGGTGTAGCTTGGTGGGGTGTGTGTCCTGTGACTGAGTGAGCATGGCTAACTCAATGTCACAGCCACACCCACTCAGTCACAAGACGCTCCCCACCAAGCCACGCCCACAGAACCAAGTAGGAAAACTTTTTAAATTTCTATTCTGCCTCCCGCTCGCCACCCGCTCTCCCATCGCTTTGGGTTGGGGCCCAGGGCCCAGGATGTGCCATTTCCAGGGCCCTGGAGCTGCCGCCCGCTTTGACCGGGTCAGGGAATGCACCATTCCCCAACTCCAGCCTCGCCCTTGAGCCACCGCCTGCTCGCCACCCGCTCGCCGCCCGCTCGCCCTTCACCTTGGGTTGGGGGCCAGGTCCCAGGGATGCACCATTCCCCAAGGCCCTGGAGTGGCTGCCTGCTTGCTGCCTGCCTCAACTGGGTCGGGGAATGCACCATTCCCCGACACCAACTTGCCCCAGAGCCGCTGCCCACTCTCCCTTCGCCACACAGAGTGTCCTTACCTTTCTCCTGCGGCTGGCTTCCAGGGAAGGCAAGCACCTGAAATGTGCTGCCACCATCGCTGCCCTGTTCCAAATGCTGGCTGTGCAAGTGCACACTCAACCTGCCACTGATGAATGAATGAAATAAATGGTGTGTGCTTGTGCAGCTGGCGCATGGACCAGGGTGGCGATGGCAGCACATTCAAGAAGGAGAGCAGCTCCGGTAACTTTTGGGCACTTGCCTTCCCTGGCAGCCAGCTGCAGGAGAAAGGTAAGGACACGCATCTAGTCCAATGCCCCACCCAAGCAGGAGACCCTACACCAAGTTTGTAAAACCAACTCCCGCAGGGGGGCAGGGACATAAAATTTTGCCCCTGTCCAAGCTAGTCTGACCCTGAAAGTACATTGTTCTTTATGGGCCACTATCAATTTGTCATCTTTTAAGATGGCTTTCAGGTTATCTAGCATTTTGCAGTTTGCAGGGAATGTCTGATTTGACTTTTTCCTAGTCCCTTGTGGTTACTGCTGCTGCTAATTGGTTAGAGGAGAAGACTGGTCTGATGATTTTGGGTCAAGCACTGTTGTATTGTGGCAGTTGGGATAGGAAATCTGCTAGGAATCCTGCCCCCCCAGGATGTAGCACAGAGTGAAGTTGAAATGATTGAAATACTGTGCCCAAGACTTCCGGTGGCTCCGCTGGCGCCGAAAGACACTCCTTTGTGAGCGCCAGCCCCGGGATTCTGTTAGAGCCACTAGAACAGCGAAAATCAGCTGTCTAGCAGCTTGAAAACTTTCCCCCTGGGAGAAGGGGGGAAAGAGAGCTGATGGGTGTGGGTAGAGCTCCCCAAGAGCCCCAGGTTTCTTTTTAAATCTAGGGCTTAAAGGGTGAGAGCTCCCCGAAAAGCCCGTCATTGCTCCGGACCGGGATGTTTCTGCTTCAAGCAGAACTAGACGCCGCGACCACCCCAGCAACTCAATTTTAAAAAAGATTTTGGACTTGAAAGCTGGCAGTGCAAATACAGGAGAAACTAAAATTGCAAGTACTAAACTTTAACTCCGAAAAGTCTATCACTTCCCTCTGAATTTCTATGGGAGAAAGGGAAAGTAAGATGGCGTTTGATTCCAACGGGGCGTGAAGAAGTGAAAGTTAGATACAAAGTATTATGTTGTGTTGAAAGCCCCTGTTTAAAAGAAGAGGATTTTATTTTAAAAGGAGAAGGATTTAAAAATTATTTCTAAAAAAAAAAAAAAGACTTGTACCACTTAAGGATTGGAATAATTGATTTAGTTGCTGGAAAAGTATAAAGTGAAAGTTTTATTGGGAAGAAAAAAAATGGCTGGCTTTTTTGAAAGTGATGAAGGCTTACCATTATATACATCAGTAAATACATAAAATACATAAAATACTGACTGTGGATCTTTTTAAAGAAACTTTAGAATCATTTACCTCCGCGTTAGTGGAAAGAATGGAGCCTAGATGTGGACTTAATAAAGCCCATTAAATTTAGTTTGTCAGTAAGACATAAGTACCACATTAAACCAGACTGTTTCAGACCATAAAGACTTTTGTTTAGGAACCAGGTATCCCCTTCTTGCTGTCGGAATCCTGGAGGGCCTCTCACGTAGATCTCTTCATCTAGGTCTGCTCTAGAGTGGAAAGAAAAGAGCCTGGTGGCACAGCAGACTAATAGCCTGTTATTAACATTCAGTTGCCTGCAATTACTGCAAGTTCGAATCTCCCCAGGCTCAAGGTTGACTCAGCCTTCCATCCTTTCTAAGGTAGGTAAATTGAGGACCCAGTTTGTGGGGGCAATAAGCTGACTTTGTATAAATATACAAAAGTATGAAGGCTATTGCTTAATGCATTGTAAGCCACCCTGAGTGTCCGGAGAAGGGCGGCATATAAATCAAAATTAAAAAAAAGAAAGAATGGAAGGGTTTTTCAAGAAGGATTTTACTCAAATTCGCAACAAAGATACAAGTGAAGATACTGTATCGGTATTTCAGATGCCAACTAATAGTGAGCTGCTGAATGAAGAGGTGGGAGAAACAATCCAGTTTAATGTGCCTTTGGAAAATGGAATGGATGTTTTTCAAATTAAGTAGGAAAGGCTGAGAGGTTTGAAGGAGCGTAACCAGGAAATACTGAGAGAGATTTCTCCAGAGGCTTTGATACTGTCAACTGGAAAATTGTCAGGAGGCGTTGGGATTTCTAATATAAGGAGGAGGATTCGAAGTGGAACTTTACAACCTTTTTACAAAAATGGACTCTCAATCGCAGTTAAAGAGGTGTGTTTACTGAAAGGAACTACTTTGCGAAGAGAACAAGATTGTAAGGTACAGCAACTTCAGTTGAAAATTCAAGAATTTATAAAAATAAAAGAAGGTGGAGGAATAAGACTGAAGAAGAAGGTTTGCAAAAAAGTCAGGAAAAAATGGAGATGGAAAAATTATAACCCTCCTTGTTGGGGAGGATAGTAATAGTGAAAATGAATGACTATATCTGTATTTCGGGATATGATTTGTTTTGAAAAGTTATAGTGGAATGATTTACTTATATTTAGGGACATGATTTGTTCTGAAAAGTTATATTAAGTAATGTTATGTTTGAATTGTTATGGGCCACTGACCAAACTTTCACTTTTGTCTTGAAGTATATTTCAAGGAATGCTTTGTTGAAGAATTTATATAAACTGATGGGTTAAAAGAAAAATATTGTGGATGTAAAAGTTATGGATAGTGTAGATCATCATCGGAGGGCGTTGGCGACCCCCCCCCTTGGAGCTGGAGTTGGAGTTTAGGAGTTGGGGGGGCAACGAACCAACGAGAATTAAATAACACCGGGAGACCTGCAACCATGGCTGGGGCGAAAAGGACCTGGTCTGACTTTTTTTTCCCAGGCCTTAGGCGGCCTCAAACTGTGGTTGTGCGGGGGGTTGGGGACTTGAAACAACTGCCCCACTTCCGCCTCATTTGTCTCTCCCCAGCGCTCCCTTTTAAGACCGGGCCCACTGGGACCAACTTTAGCCTGTGGGACTCACTTCCGCTATGTTCTCACTACCAGCTGAACCCCCTGACTGTGGAGAGGGTTATGGAAAATTGGAGGTCGGTTCATAGCTGCATCCCTTCGGCTAAGGGGGCTGGACACCAGCTGGCCACCGTGAGAGGGTGGCCTGGTGTTGGGGCCTCCTGAGGGCTGAATCGGGATGTATTCACACATAAGCACTTTACCAGCGGTGGGGACCCGACCATCGGACCAACTGCCGTGAGAGGGCGGTTTTTTGGACCTGATCCCTGGACACTGGATGTACTGACTCTATTGCTGCCACTTCACCACAAATGGGGGCGGACCAGCTGACCTAATCACCGTGAGAGGGTGGTTGGATCGATTCTCCCCCTTGGATTGTGGTCGTTGTGGATTGTGACTGTGTCCTCTGTTGTGAGGGGACAGTGGACTTGGTCCTGTGAATTATGTGTGAGATTCCCCACTTCCCTACCTTCTTCCCTGTCCTTTTAGGACCCTTAGGATATGGTCATGGCGAGCCACTATGACCAAACTGTACTCAGCAGCGGAGCTTCTTGGTCTGCGAGACTCCCCCCTCTCGCAGGCTTGGCCCTCCACTCTATCGAGGGCCTACCTCGATGACGGGCTTTGGAACCCCGAGAGGTGGCATGTCGCAAAGAGGGGGTTGCGGGGTTTTTTTAAAATTGTCTATGTCTAACCTTTTAAGGGGTTTGGGGAGGGGGGAGGTATTGGAATTAGGGGCGTGGGTTTGGGGGATAACCCACCAAGGGGAGGGTCGGGCCCGGCCACGACGCGCGGCGGGGCGGGTGGGGGACCCGGGGGCAATGGAGGGGGTCGAGCTTGTTCGGACTGTGTTTTTACCATCAGTACTGTGAGTGGGAGGGGTAGATATGGCGGGAGCAGGGGGCCATATCATGTTAAGGGAGCACGCACCCGCTGTCTCCAAGCGGTAGGGTGCTCCGGCCCCCAAGGCTCTACCCGTTTGCCAGGTTGCACAGATCCTCACGGCCCGGGCCTTCGTCTGATGTTGTGCAACGCCAGGTCCGTAGTAAATAAAGCCCCCCTCATCTGTGATCTTGTTCAGGAGGGGGGAGCGGACCTGGCGGGTATTACGGAGACCTGGTTGGGCCCGGAGGGAGGGGTCCCTCTGGTAGAAATGTGCCCACCAGGTTTCCGCGCATTCCATCAGCCGAGGTCACAAGGGAGGGGCGGGGGAGTAGCGGTTATTATTAGAGAAGGCCTTAGGCCCAGGGAGACCACTGTACCTCAGACAGCTGGTTGTGAGTCCCTCCTTGTGAAGTGGGGCCATGGGGTTCAGATGGGTTTGCTGATCACGTACCTGGCTCCCTGCCACGTGGCAGCAACCCTGCCTGAGCTACTCAACGTTATTGCTGCGGTGGCGGTTGATACCCCCAGACTTATGGTCATGGGGGATTTCAACCTGCCGTCTGTGGGTGAGATGTCTGAGGTGGCTCGGGAGTTCATGGCTTACATGACGGCCATGGATCTGACCCAACTAATTCATGGCCCTACGCACACTGGGGGAAACACACTGGACTTGCTTTTTGTCTCTGGACAGTGGTTGAGTGATCTTGAGATAGGGGATGTAGTCATCGGGCCCTTGTCATGGTCGGATCACTCTCTCCTTCGCCTTGACCTTCGTACCGCGGCACCCCGCTGCAGGGAGGCGGAACCGATAAGATGGTACCGCCCCAGGCACCTGATGGAACCCGATAGGTTCCAGACGGAGCTTGGGCCAATTCCTGAGGTTCTGGCTCACGCCTCGACTGGAGACCTAGTGGCCGCCTGGGATAGGGCGGCCGCTGGGGCCCTGGATCGAGTCGTGCCTTTGCGGCCTCTGACCCGGCGCGGATCTTGCCTGGCTCCTTGGTTTACCAAGGAGCTGAGGGAGATGAAGCGCCGGAAAAGACGCCTAGAGAGTAGTTGGAGAGCTAGTCTTTCTGAATCGGACCGGACACTGGTTAGATCCCATATTAGGACTTACCTAGTGGCGATAAAAGCAGCAAAATGTATGCATTTTGCTGCTCTTATTGCGTCATCAGATAATCGCCCGGCCGCCCTGTTTAGGGTGACCCGCTCCCTGCTCCACCAGGAAGCGCGGGAGGACCCCTTGGAGGGAAGAGCCGAGGACTTTGTTCAGTATCTGTATGACAAAATCACTCAGATTCGGGAAGGTCTGGACTCTGACTGGGTAGATCCAGCGAGAGTGACGGAGGCAGGTCTTGAGACTGTTATCTGGGATGAGTTTGATCCTGTGACCCCAGATGACGTGGACAGGATACTGGGTAGATTGAACGCGACCACATGTTTGTTGGACCCGTGTCCCTCCTGGTTAGTGCTGGCTTCCCGGGAGGTGACGCGAGGCTGGCTCCAGGGGATTATAAATGCTTCATTGGGTAAGGGTGTCTTCCCCGCCGCCCTTAAGGAGGCGGTGGTGAGGCCCCTCCTCAAGAAGCCTTCCCTGGACCCGGCAATATTGGCTAATTATCGTCCAGTCTCCAACCTTCGTTTTGTGGCGAAGGTTGTTGAGAGTGTGGTTGCGGGACAGCTTCCCCAGTACCTGGATGAAGCGTCGTATCTGGATCCGTTCCAGTCGGGTTTCAGGCCTGGATACAGCACGGAAACGGCATTGGTCGCGTTGGTTGATGATCTCTGGAGGGCTCGGGACAGGGGCTGCTCCTCTGTCCTGGTCCTGTTAGATCTCTCAGCGGCTTTTGATACCATCGACCATGGTATCATGCTGCACCGGTTGGAAGAGTTGGGGGTGGGAGGCACCGTACTAAGGTGGTTCTCCTCCTTTCTCTCCGACCGGTCGCAGTCTGTGTTGACAGGGGGGCAGAGGTCGACCCCGAGGCCCCTCATATGTGGGGTGCCGCAGGGATCGATCCTCTCGCCCCTTTTGTTCAACATTTATGTAAAGCCGCTGGGCGAGATCATCCGTGGTTTTGGGGTGAAGTACCATCAGTACGCGGATGACACCCAGCTGTACATCTCCACCCCGGACCACCCCAACGATGCCCTTGAAGTGATATCCCAGTGCCTGGAGGCTGTACGGATCTGGATGGGGAGGAACAGGCTCAGGCTCAACCCATCCAAGACCGAGTGGCTGTGGTTTCCGACGTCCCGATATAGTCAGCTAATGCCATCGCTGACTATTGGGGGCGAATCATTGGCCCCCACGGATAGGGCTCGCAACTTGGGTGTCCTCCTGGATTCACGGTTGTCGTTAGAAGAGCATGTGACGGCCGTGTCCGGGAGGATTTTTCATCAGGTTCGCCTGATCCGCCAGTTGCGTCCCTATCTAGATCGGGACTCCCTACACACAGTCACTCATGCCCTCGTTACTTCTCGTCTGGATTACTGCAACGCTCTCTACATGGGGCTCCCCTTGAGGTGCACTCAGAGGCTCCAACTGGCGCAGAGTGCGGCCGCGCGGGTGGTGATGGGAGTGACATGGAGTTCCCATGTGACACCTCTCCTGCGCGAGCTGCACTGGCTCCCGGTGGTCTTCCGAGTGCGCTTCAAGGTTCTGGTTATCACCTTCAAAGCGCTCCATGGCTTAGGACCTGGTTATTTACGGGACCGCCTGCTACCACCAATAGCCTCCCACCGGCCAGTACGCTCCCATAGAGAGGGGCTCCTCCGGGTGCCGTCGGCCAAACAATGTCGGCTGTCGGCCCCTAGGGGGAGAGCCTTCTCTGTGGGGGCACCTATGATTTGGAACGAGCTCCCCCCGGAGATACGTAGGATCCCGGATCTGCGCACCTTCCGCCGCGCGCTTAAGACTTTTCTATTTTATCAAGCTGGCCTGGCCTAAATCTTCCCCCTTTTTAAATGTGGAAATTTTAAATTTTTAAATTTTAAATTCGTCTTTTTATAGGGGTATGGGTAAGGCATTTTAAATTGGGGAGCCATTTTAGATTTAATTCTGTTTTAAACGTATTTTAATTGTTTATATTGTATGTTTTTAACTTTGGCTGTTCACCGCCCCGAGTCCTTCGGGAGAGGGGGCGGTATAAAAATCTAATAAATAAATAAAAATAAATAAATAAATAAATTTAATATAAGTTTATGGGTTAGAAGAAGGATATTACTTAAACCTTTATACTTTAATTTAAATTACATTAATGCTATATTAAAGAATGTTTTGTTGAAGAATAAATATAAACTTGTGGGTTATAAAGAAAATACAAGTAGTGCAAGAGTTGAGGGAAGGTTTTTACAATATTTTTTATAGATATTAAATAGTGAAGATGGTATTTGATTATACGTAGTGGATTTGTAGAGAATAAGATGAATAAGTTTATGCAAAGCTGTTAAGTAAGGAATGTTTCCAGGAAGAATCAGTATAAGTTTATGGGGTAAAAAGTAAAAATAAGGTTTTTACAATATATTTTATTTGAGATTGGTTAAAATATTTTGTTAATGTGTTAATATATGTAAGGGTTGGAGATGTGATGGTTAATTGTAACTGGGCTCTGATTGTGTAATACTGGAAGAAAGAAGATTTGCTTATTATTGAAGAACGGACAAGAACGAAGTTGGATTGATTACTTTCAAGCAATAATTGGTTTAAATAGTTATATTTAGATATGAACAAGGGGAGTTAAAGTGCAAGAGGGAGATAAATCTATAGATAGTTAGCGTATGTTTTTTTTATGTCTGTTAAATGCTATACCCTGTATTTGCTCTGGGAAGTCCGGGGGGGGGGAGGGTTGGGGCAGGAGGGGGGAGAAAGGAGGGGAAAATATGTGTAAAACTTTTCAATAAAAAAAAAAAAAGAAATACTGTGCCCAACGAGCTTGCTTGGGCGATAGCTTCCATGGGATTTTTTAAACTTCTATGTTCTTGTGATCTGTCCCAGTGGTGAAATGTAAAATTTGTTACTACTGGTTCTGTGGGCATGGCTTGGTGGGAGGTAATGTGACTGCGAGGTCATTGCCAACTTTTTTTTTAAAACTTTTAAAACCATTTTTTCTACAACCTCTTCAGCCAAAGAGGTTATTAAAAAAAATGTTTTTAAAAGCCTCTGACGATCCCAGCTGAGTTGCCTCATCAAAGGCTTTTTTTTTCTTTTAAAAACATTTTTTCTACAACTTCTTCAGCCGAAGAGGTTGTAAAAAAATGTTTGTAAAAGTCTCTGACGATCATCAGAGGCTTTTTTTTTTTTACTTTTAGAAGCATTTTTTCAGCTGAAGAGGTTGTAGAAAAAATGCTTTTAAAAATAAAAAAAAGCCTCTGATGATTGCGTGGCTCAGATGGGTGGGGGGGGCAGGGATTTTTGCTACCGGTTCTCCGAACCACCCACCGCCATCACTATCAGATCTGGCGATCTGGTCCGAACTGGGAGCATTTCACCCCTGATCTGTCTACACATCAAATGGGATGTTTAGATCCTTCCAAGAAGTGTCACCAAGTTAGCAATGCCCGTTGAACTGTGTAGGCTTCCTTCTCCCAGACTGCCCATCTCCATTCTGTGTCTGTTAAGTTTTTGGAGGTGTAATCACAGAGCTGAAGGGTTCCCTGGGTGTTTTCTTGCAGCAGCACAGTCCCTACAGCCACATCACTAGCACCTGCCTGGATTACAAAGGAGGCCTCTGGGTTTGAGTGTTTTAGCACATGTTACTCTGCAAACAGCCACTTGACCTTTTCAAATGCTGCTTGGCATTCCATAGTCCACTTCAAGGGTTGGCGAGGCTTGGGTTTTCCCTCCCCTTTCATTTTCAGAAGGTTTGTAATGGACAGGTGATTTGGGCAAAAGTGGGAAGAAATTGTCAGTAAAAATTTGCAAACCGCAAGAAACTTTGGAGTTGTTTCCTCTTGCGAGAGGGGCCCATTCCAGGGCTGCCCTAACTTTTTATGGGTCCATTTCCACCCCCTCCTGCAAGATTTGGAATCCCAAGTATTCAATTTTGTCTTTATGGAACTCACAGTTTGAAAGTTTAGTGTACTTTCTCAGATCCCCCCTCCAAATTTTTAACAATCTCTTTCACCAGTTCAGATAGGGATTCCATTTTTTGAGCCATTCCAGCCCCAGCAAGAGGGGTCTCTCCATCCCCAGAAGCAAATTAAACTCAGGGTGTCCTAGTGGCCACCCATCCTCATCTCCACTGGTTCCATTAGAAAGTGAGCCAGGACTCCCATGGCCATGGTCCCATCTAGCTGGCAAAATGCTATGGGTACCCTTAGCTGTCAGAGCCCTAATTTTTCCACCACCTCAGGACTCACCAAGCATCTGGTGCAACCTGAGTCCAGTAAGGCCAAGGTCTTCCCCTGGACACCCAGTGATGGCACTTTCAGCTCAACTGAGATGGTGACGAGATTCACTGGGTGACTTACTAGGGAATCATCAACTCGGTGTCACTTCTCTCTGAGGTTGTTGGAGTTCCCCACTCCCTGTAGCCAGGAGGGGAGAACTCAATGACTTAAACTCATTCTAATGCCATCTTGTGGGGCCTTGGGTGGTTTTTCCTGCTTTTTTTCCAGTGTTGCTGCCAGTTTTTGGGGTCCTTTTGGTCGGCAGCTCAGTGCCCTTCCTTCACAGACTTGAAGCATCCGACAGGTTGGCATTTGGGGGCTGAGGTTGCATACAGGCATTCTTGGGGCCTCCACCTTCACCAGAGGGGGAGAATGGTGCCATCCATTGGTGTTTTGGCTTCAGGACTGAGCCAGGACTATCTCCACCTCTTCAACTAGCATGTACCACTGGTAGAGTGTGTAGGGGGCTCCCTGTGAGATGCTGGTGTTGTATACATTGTTGTTGAGCCCATCTTGGAAGCACTCTATTAGGATGTCCTCTGGCTAGCTGGCATGCCAGCTCACGAAACTCTTGGTTGTATGCTGCCATCTATTTGATGGTTTTGATGTGGGTTTGGGCCTTGCATTGGGCAAGTGGGTCTTTAAATTGCTTGTGCAAGGCCATCATAAATTGGTCAAAGCTTCGGAGCAGTGGCACATTATCATTGTGGAAGGAGACCATCCACTCTGCAGTGGTGCCTTCCAGAGTCATGGTCACGCACTGGACCCAAGATGCTTTGGTGACCAGGTCGGCTCCTTACTCCTGCATATAATTCTACACTTGGGCAAGTAAAAACCTCAGTTGTCTTGGGTCTCCTGTGTATTTTAAGACCAGGGCAGGAGGTCTTGGCATCCCTTCTCTCCAGAGGACAGGCCTCCCCCTTGGGGAAGGGCTGTACCACTTGAGCAGCTGGTAGTGGAGTTGCCTGGGCTGGGATAGATCCAGGTGAGACTGCCACTCCTCCTGTTGTGGCTGCCTGCACTACGGCCCCATCTCCCACTGGCTGTGGTGGGGGTTGAGGCTCTGCTAGCTGGGCGAGGAGTTCTTTGGCTTGCCAGTTCCCAAAGGCATTTCTCAACACCCTTTGGGCTTGTTCAATCAGGTCTTCTTGTTCATCCAGCTCCCCTGGGAATTCCTCTTCACCCGAATCTCTGTGATGCTCCTGGCTCCGTGGCTTCCCCAGGTGTACGTCATGCCAAGGGCTTTTTCTTCCACATCCTCCTACTTCACCCTCAGGGTTAGCAGCCACTGGGGCCTCAGGGCTTCCTTGCCAATGCTCATGTTCCCCAGCCATTCAAGCTCCTCTTTGGGGTGATGCGGTTTGGTGGGGGGACTGCGAGCTCCAGCCTCCTCCAGGCCACTTTCGTGGCTTGTCATTTTTTGCTTAGTCATCTCAGTAGACATTGGCCTCCTGGTTGACTGCTACAGCAGAGCTTGCCTACTGTCAGACTGGCCTCAGCTACTCTCTAGGAAAGAACAACACTTGACTCCATAGGATTTAGAGAAAAGGTACTTTTACTAAAGATGTTGAGTGCAGCATGGATGAGGCAAGCTCTGAGGAAAACCTGTGCAAAAATCGTATATTGAAATCAATCCCCAACGTCCAAAACTCTCCCCCCTGGGAGACCAATCCAATCAGATCATGTTCTGATGTTTTGGGAACTCAGAACCTCAGGTGCTGGTATAAATTCCTTTCCCAGGACTGGTGTCTTTGAAGCTCATCAGATGGCTCCGTTTGGCACTTCTGGTTCCTCTTAATGTCCATACTCCCCAATTTCCCACAGCATTCTTTTATACCTCCAACACACTTCTCCTCACAGATGCCCCCTTCCCCTTGGTTATGGCAGTTGCTAATGAGCCTCAAAAAAAGCAAAGATGGGCAGCTGACAAAATGGCAGGCAGTTCCATGAATCAAGAGGAGGATGAGACTGCTTCATCAGGGGTCTCCTGAGGGCCATAAGACAAGGGGAAATTGTGCAAACCTATATTATATGTGGAAAGAAGAATGACCCAATGGGTCATAGGTTATCTAGTTGCTACTAAAACCAGCCCACCTTTTAAAATTGTACTATGTTATTTAGGATATTTCTTGTGTCAAGTCATTATTCAGCAGTCCCAAGAAAGTTCCACACTTATTTGCACCCTGATTCAAGTAATTCAAGTAAGATCAAGTACGATACAGATAAACCCCCAAGTGACCTCAATAACTCTCAGAGAGATAACAACCGACCCTCAGAGTGCTAATGATTCGATGACTGCAAAGAATCCTTCCATTCCTCACCAGTCAATTAGAACTGAAGAAGTTTCCTGGATGAGAAGTGAAACATTTTTAAAGAAAAAACCCCCAAGAAAGTCCAGTTGCCTTTTAGAAAAGCACCTTTGGGACAATGGAACCAGAAACATACTGAATAGTCCCAAATTACAGAATGATATCAAAGGTGTCCCTCCCATTTTTGGGTTGGAAGCCTAAGTTTTCTGTCCAATTTATATAGTCATCCATATTATACTGAGCTTAGATAGAAACAAAATATTTTTGAGTAGAGCTTGACTCTTAGTTACTGAATGGATATGTCTATGTTGTTGTTTGTCAATAGTATGGAATTATTTTGCCTCATCCTTCTTCCAGTGTTTGTTTTGTTTTTTTCCCTGAGACCTGGAATTTCCAGAATACTCCATGCAAGTACTAACTATGTTTAATCTTGGTTAACTTTTCTGAAATTAACAAAGACCATCTAGATACTGCCATCTGTTCTGATAGGCTGGAGATACCCCAATAGTATTTCATACACACTACCATAGTTATGCTTAATACAGCCAAAACTATAAAAGTGACATACTAGCTATCCAGGATCCATGAAACACAATAAAAGAGTATGCTGACAGTGTTGGGCCATTCACAATAACATGGGTGCACTGCACATTATTCCATTATTATGCCAATAATGCACAAAGAAATACCAGGATTAGAAAACCTATCAGATCTCTATCAGATGAAGTGGCACAGCCAGCAAGCCCATCAATGCTGCTCTAGACAAGAGGCCCAAATCTGACTATGCTCTAAAGCTTATTGTCAATACAGGATTGCATATAGGAAAGCCAGATTGATCTAGTGATTAAGGTACCAGCTAGAAAGCAGCAGGCCATGAGTTCAAGTCCTACCTTAGCCTTGAAATCAGCTGGGTGATTTTGGGTCACTCACTCTCAGCCCAATCCACTTCACATGGTTTTTGTTGTGGGGAAAATTGGGGGAGGGGGAGATGGCACTGGTTATGTTCGCTGCCTTGAGTTATTTGCAAAAACAATAAAGCTGGGATATAAATAAATAAATTACACTTATATATATAGATCCATCCTATACCCCCCTTTTCACCCAGATGAAATTAACAGATTATATCTATTGTTCTTTGAAAGTAGATAATAAAGCAGTCAGATATATCTAAAGCTTGCTTAAATAACTCTCTCGCCTCAAACCTTTCTGTGAGGTTTTCATTATTCATCAGTTTTTTCCCATTTTTTCTTCAAGAATTCAAGATGATTTCCACGAGGATTTAACTTTATTTTACCCCCATACCAGCAACTTTGTGAGGAATAGAAAATGCCTGGCCTAGGTAGGATTCCAAGACTAAGAGTGGACTTGAATCTGGAGCTCTCCAGCCTTGGTCCAATACTTTAAGCATTAAGTATCACAGGAGTTCTTGTTTCTACATAGTGAGAAATAATAGTAACAGTAACATATCACCCAGTGTTTTCTAAAACTGGTCCACTTCTTCATTGTTCTCTGTGTTGGTTGAATCCCAATATTCTGGCACCATGAACAATTCCAAAACCAATCCAACCTCCAGCATCACTTGGCTATGTTGGTACATAAAAAGCATTGTCTCCCTGAGGGAATTTTAACTGGTTTGTTTCCATTGAATGCCAATTGTAGTGTTGTTGCTTAAAGCTCAGAAGGTTTTAATAACATGGTAGTTTAAACCTGCCCTCCCTAAGATCAGATGAGGGAGAAAAAAAGGCGAAGGAGTTCCTGAAGTTGGCTTTTGCATTTGGCTTTTAAAAAGCTTTATCTTGTGAGCTCCATGCAAGCTGTATCATAATACAGATGCAGCCAAAATCATTAATGCCAGTTCTGTAGAAAGCCTGACATTCTATGTTGTGAAATATTGCTGCTTAGCAACAGGCAAATATTACTCTCATCCATGTAGAGGGGGAAAGGGAGAGAGAGATTCTCAAGTATTGCAAAGAGGAAATGTTCAGTCTGAAAAAAACAAGCAGGACTAAGACAACAGAAATTACTCAGAGTTAGAATAAGCAAAACATTTACATGCAGGTCAGGTGGTAAATGACAACCTGAAGAGCAAGAGAAAGTGAAATTTTGAAAAGGAACTTGTGGGCAAGATAGACTAACTCTAAGCAGAACAGTTTTCAGGATGAAGAATAGGTTACACAATTCCAGCAAGGAAATTTCAGTCTTTAGTTTGTAACTAAACATAACTTGAGGCCAGAACAGATGACAGAAGAAAGCTATGTAAAAAGTGCTTGTCCTGTGGTGCCAGAATCTGCAAGGGTTGGGGCCCTATAATATCTATTCCAGCAATCATGTTGGTTTAATTTAATTTCTAATTAAATCATTAGGGCTCCTGAATAGTTATGCGGCAAAGATCAACAATGCAATTAAGTACAACCTCACTTTACTTTTCTGTCTGCAGATTTTTAAAGCAGCATCCTGATTTAGTGGATTCCTCCCCATTAAAAAAAACTCTTTAGAACAAGTTGTAATCATCAAAGGGCTGTGCGATGACCCAGATTTGAAAGGTGATTCAGAGCATGCATAAATATGCACATTGTACCTGTATCATAATTCCTTTATGCAGTTCCTTTAAAAAACTGCATTTTTAGCTATGTTCATATAACTCCAGTAATGTGAATGTATCAGATGCTTTTTTTGGTAGATTTTTATAAGTTAAAGACAAACACCATGTAAATTATGTGCTACTTTGATACCTGCTCAGTGGGAACAGAAAACCCAGATATGATCTTGTTAGGATCCGTGGGTGAATGCTTCCCATGTAATCACAACAATCAGGTGACAAAAGAATAAACTTTTCAATGGTATTTGTGCCATTGTGCAATTCCCATTTGTTTGTAGATTGTTGTGGATTCATGTTAGAATATGTTAGAATATGAATATGTTAGAATCTCATGTTAGAATATGAGATGCAAAGAAATGTGAACACTTCTTAAGACACACAAAGAAAGTAACCACAAACCAGGAACTATTAGGCATAATTCACATTTAATTTAATTTATTAAAGCAAATTAATTTAATTGATCACATCTAACAACCTTTTGATAATCTGGAAAAGATAGAGTATTTTTTGGTTTACTTATTCCTCAAACTAGCTCTGGTCAATGATCCTTTTTAGGCTAGGTGGCTAGACCATTTTAAACAATGCTTTGTGTGGGATATTGTTTCATAACAATAGTTTAGCCCCAAGCCATGAAAAAGACCAGAATATAAGTTCTCTAAACAATCCTTGTTCATAATAAAACTGCAACAACTAACTGGATATTTCTGCTCTGAAATGCATTTACTGTCTTTCTCACTTAGAAAAATAAAAAGATTACAGTTTCACCTAGACATAATGTGTGCATGTGAGTCACGAGTGAAGATGTCATTTGCTTCCTCTTCATCCTTTTAATCAAGTTACTGTGATTTCCTCACAGTAACTTAACAATTCTCCAGAAACTATAAATCAGGTGGAGAGCATGACACCAAGCTTCAGCCTCTTTCAATTTCAAAATGAATCAACTAGAAAGCTGAGAAAACCAGAATTCCTGTAGTCACTTCTTAGATTAAGATGATAACAAATGTTGAAACCTGAGGAACAATGGAAGGGAGAAGCTACATAAATGTGTCAACCAAGTTTAAACTCATCCTACCTTAATTGGACTCCCAAAAATGCTGGACGCCAACTTTCCTAATATGTTTGGTCAAAGACCATCTGACTGATATTAGGTTGTGGCAGTCTGCCCTAATATGTATGGTTATTATGTAACTATTACTCCAACTGGCAAATTATAGCCTATGAAACACTGACTAAAATTTAGATACCCCAAAAGGGTACAAGTTTTAACTCTAGATTGTAGATTTTTCAAAGTTTGCAGAAATTAGGAAAACAATCTTTCTGCTTCAAATCACTATGGGTACATCTGAGATTTAGTTTGGAGACGTCTTATCAGTGGTGTAAAATGACCTGTAAAATGACTAAAAAAATGTTTTTTAGTCCAATATTCCTAACACTAAATGAAATCATCCAAGACTTAAGCCACAAGTATGCCTTTGCAGACATCATGTTGCCTTTAGCTGTACTTAAGGGCTATTATCTGCAGTTTTTCTCCTTGATGGAATACTGCTCAAAAGAAAAGAGACTTTGGAGGCTGTCCAATAATTAAGATGTGTACTAAAGAACATAATAATAGGGGAAAGAAGTCTCATAACTTGTCAGTTGAGTAGACATATAAACAAACTTCAAAAAGCAGTCTGGCTGAGAGAAAAAAATATATTGTAGGTTCTAAGTGATTGAGTGCACCATTGGTTTAGAAGTTAAAATCAAAGACTTTCTCAAGGTCATTTCTCATTCCCAAATTCATAAATTTTCAGAAATTGTGAGTATGTGTGTATGGAGAGAGAGGGAGGGAGGGAGGGAGGGAGGCAGGGAGAGACAGAGAAAGAGAGAGATTCCATATGACCTTAGTGTCACAAAAGACATGTTTGTATAAATCTGGGTTCCCTTTATGGATATTTTTCTGATACTAGGACTGAAATGTTACTCATTTAAGGATTTGCATATGGATAATTTTATGGGATGATCTTAATGCCATGAAAGCCACATTCTAATATAAGTGAACTTAATCTTTTTGGATAGCCAATATTCTTTATTTATGAAATTTACATAGTGCTTCACTAGCAGATTCCAAGTATTATAAGCATAATTATGCATCCTGCAATGATACCTTTAACACCATCAGATATAAATATTTGCTTATCCCATGTCCTTGGGACTCAATAGCTGGATAAAAATGCCAAATCCAGTCAACTTCTGACTGACTATGCAACCAACAATAATAATACTATAATTATCTAAATAAGCATCTCAATTGTAATTATTTGTAAGTATACGCAGACATAAACAAATATAAGTATAAATACGGTAATATAATACAGTAGGTGACGCCATACTTACTGAGACAACATCTATTCTATTTTATTCTATTCTATTCTATTCTATTCTATTCTATTCTATTCTATTCTATTCTATTCTATTCTATTCTATTCTATTCTATTCCATTCCATTCCATTCCATTCAGGTTTCCAGAACAGCCATGTTTTAGTAATATTTTGGAAAATCACAAGGGAAGAGACCACTCCCACTTCTAAGGCAGGCTGTTTTTTTTTTAAAAATGAGATCTTCCAGAGAAAATCCAGTTCTGTGCCCCTCAAAGGAAGATCTTGATGGGAGAAACTGTCATCAGGAAGACACAGTTTGCATTCAGAGAACAGGCAGATTTTACCTGAAACAAGCTACTCAAATGTCCCCAAGCTGAAGCCATATAAATATAAATGATAATTAGCCATTTGAATAGCATATCAAAGCATACTGATAGGCAATGCAGCTCCCATAATTATTATATGACAAGACTAAGTCTGGCCTATCATCAAACAAACAGCAACATTGTGCACTTCTAAGTAGCCTCCATGGGAGTCCCAGATAAAGTGATAAATGAGATATTCAATAAAGAGACAGTAAAAGAATGAGTACATTTTCAGCATCTCCTATTCCAGAATCCTTTTGGAGTCGGGGAGCCTTATACATTTGATAAATCTTGATTTGAAAGGAATCCATAACTTGCAAACCAGCTAAAGGTGGATAAATGTCCTCCTGGCCATGGCTTTCACCTGCTCTTCTGATGTATTTTAGATCTGATGAAGTAGACTAGTGTTGACTGGGGAATTCTGGGAATGGAAGTCGACAGATCTTAAAGTTATCAAAGTTGAGAAACACTGAAGTAGATTATGATGCACCAAAGCTTATGCCATATTAAATATAGTAGTGCTACAGATTATTTATTGATAGTGCTGCAGCAGACTAATATAGCTACTATTCTAAGAACTGTCTTAACATTGTAATTCAAAATCATTGATGTAAAAAAAATATTCATATCTCTACATAATTTTTGTCATGTATTTATATTTATGCCAAAAGTCTACATGATATGTTTCAATGGAAAAGAATGAGTATTAGCATTTTTATGCTGAGTTTGATCTCAAAAAGTTGTTGAATGGGGCTGCACGCATGAAAACACAAGAAAGCTTCCTAACCAAGATACATGTTTAACTTGAACATTTTAAAGCATTACTGGAAGATTTCCACAGGCATTTAACAGAAAAGAAAACCACAGATGGGAAGATGAAAGGTAGCTAAAGCTATTACTTAAAGACATCAAATTGGCATAATGTATGTAGAAATAAATCAAATATTAGTTGGTGATGGTTCATCAAGTCTACTCTTCAGCAGTAACATTCAGTAAATAGGTATCTGATCTAATATATTGTACAGAGTGGCAAAACAAAATAGACTGTCACTGGAATGCTCACATTGACTTCTGCCCAAAGAGTGTACTTTTGTGTGATTGTGGCAAGGATCCATTAGGTAAATGTAATTCAAAACTATAGTAAGTGCTCAGTTTCTGTAAAGTGATTTAGCAAAAAGTGGAACAGTTATTTTATGAATAATATAGGATTGCCCCATACCCAATCTTTTTGTTTACACAGCACATGGATAACTAGATACAGGAAATTCTAATAGGAATCTTCCTTTCCTATGGATAAGAACTCAAGGGAAGAAAAATACTGTATTTTGTATGCTTTGTTCATTGTTTAAAAAATTATGCCTTAGTTGACTTCTTGTACAAGAGTTGCCTCCAGCCTGTGGATCAGATCCAATTCAAGAAGTCTTTCAATCTACTCTTTAAAACTCCTCCATCATTCTCTTTGAAAACAACATCTCATCTTTTTTCTTCATAATTACTTTATTCTCCTTTTAAATGTTCCGGCTGCTGATTTTTCAGATGTTTTCTCATACTTCCAGAGCACTTTATGTGAATCTGATCTAGTTTCAGAAGTGTTTATCATTTTCCACAATTCTCCACTGTTCTCTATACTGTAATTATGTGAAGCTCCTTGGCGTATTCAGTTTTCTGGAAGTGTTCCATTCTAAATTCTCTCTATGGAAGTCCCATGTGGTCATAGTTCAAGCTTAGTTGAGATCCCATTTGATGTAGTGGGTTTTTTTGTATATAATTTTACATACATACATATATATATATGCAAGTCTTGGTGTATTCGAGTCTTCTCCCGTGTAAGATTGAGAGCACTTAGGCAAAGTTTCGGCAGAATCTCATCTGCCATCATCAGGCTTATGCAAGGGGTCTTCTGCAGCAACTGCCGTTACTATTTCAAATCTGGTGCTGGTAGTCTGCTTTGCTGGGATGGCCCCACCTCTTCGTTCTGATTGGTTGGGAGTCCCAGTCTGTGTCTATTGGCTTGGCTTCGGGTGTATGGTCGGTTTTTCTCCACCAGGTGGCAGGGCTTCATCTTTGTGGCTGGCTGGAATATGATTTGGCTGGAGGTCTCGGGGTGTGTGTGTCTGGCTTCTGGGGTGTAGATTTTTCTGTCTGTGGGTGCTGGGACTCGTTTGTTGACAAGGGCTAGTTTCCAGATGTCTGGTAGGTGGGAGGTATCATCATGTTTATTCATGTTATGTGGGCGTTTTTCTATTTCAATGGCTTCCATAATTATTCTCTTATTGAGGTGTTCAGTTTTGGAGATTAATTTGGTTCCTTCAAAATCAATTTCATGTCCTGTAGCTTTAAGGTGCTGGAAAAGGGAGGAAGTTTTTTCTTCTTTTCTGACTGCATTCTTGTGTTCTGCAATGCATGCATTTATTCTCCTATTAGTTTGTCCAATGTGGCTGGGCAAATTTTGTATGGTATTTCATAGACTCCTTGGTTTTCTAGCTGGATCTTATCTTTGGGGTTTCTTAAGATGTTGGCTATTTTTTGGTCAGTGCAGAAGGCTGTCTTAATATTCTGTTTGTGGAGAATTTTGCTGATTTTATCTGTGGTGCCTTTGATGTCAGGGAGGAGGGGGATGTCATTGTTCTGTTCAGTGTCTTGGTTCTTGGGGGGTGTCTCCCTTTGGATTAGGTTGGTGATAGTGTTTCTTTGGAATCCATTAGAAATTAATACGTTTGTGAGAGTGTGTAATTCAGTTTTCAGGTGGTCTTTGTCGGCTAGGCGTTTGGTATTTGCATATATGCAAATTTTGGTGTATTCAGGTCTTTTCCCGTGTAAGATAGAGAGTATCTTGACGATGTTTCGACGAGGTCCCACTCGTCATCTTCAGGCTGGTGTCTTCGGCTTCCTGCTTGTGCGAGGAAAGCGTGATCGGAGCTGCCATCTCTCTATAAATACTGGTGGGGAGGTGTGGGGTGCTGACTTCGTTGTTGTAAGTGGGTTGGTTGGCTGTGTTGTTACATCTTGACTAGTTGATGGAGTTGATGTTTGCAGATTAGTCGGCTGTTTCATAACATCCTGTGTGGGCGAGGTCCTAGCTATGTGCCCATTAGTCTTTTGTGTTATAACAACATGGGTAATGGGTTGTGTGGTAGCATCCTGAGCTCTAGTGTTGTGACATCCTGAGTTCTGTCTTGAGCAGATGGCTGTGATGCAACATCCTGGGCTTTGGTTTGGTTCTGAGTCTGAGGTCTTGTTATGTGCTCATGGCGTGTGTTAGTTTGCCCTGTGTGGGGATCAGAGGGTGGCGCAGCAGCCTGGCGATGCCGCCGTGATCCGGCCCCTGGACGGTGGCTGCACTTCGTCTATGGGATGGGACTGGGTCTGAATCTGGTGAGGATGATTGGTGGTGGCATCATGTGTTATCCTGGGTCTGGTGTCAATGTTTGTGGCTGGGGCTCGTTTGTTGACTAGGGCTAGTTTCCAGATGTTTGGTAGGCGGGAGGTATCGTCGTGTTTATTCATGTTATGGAGGTGTTTCTCTATTTCGATGGCTTCCATAATTATTCTCTTGTTGAAGTGTACAGTTTTGGAGATTAATTTGGTTCCTTCAAAATGAATTTCATGTCCTGTTGTTTTAAGGTGCTGGAAAAGGGAGGAAGTTTTTTCTTCTTTTCTGACTACGTTCTTGTGTTCTGCGATGCGTGCACTTATTTTCCTATTGGTTTGTCCAATGTATGTGGCTGGGCAGATTTTGCATCTCTACCACCCCCTGAGTCCATTTAATCTCATGCTGACTGCTTCAGTGACTCCATCCAACCACCTCATTCTCTGTCATACCCTTCTTCTTTTGCCCTCAATCATTCCCAGCATTAGGCTCTTCTCCAGTGAGTCCTTCCTTCTCATTAGGTGGACAAAGTATTTGAGTTTCATCTTCAGGACCTGGCCTTCTAAAGAGCAGTCAGGGTTGATCTCCTCTAGGACTGACTGGTTTGATCACCTTACAGTCCAAGGGACTCTAAGTAGAGTGCTCTAAGTAGAGTACTTGCTAAGTAGAGTGGCTTACAAATACCTGGAATTATCATTGAAATTAAAGAGTTGACTATGTGGCTTACGAAGACATGGGGAAACCTATTAGATCACTTAGGATTATAAATGTTGTCTGATAACTGCATAAAGAGGCGAAAGAAGGAATTTTTTAAAAAAAGACTTATTGGAGAACTTGGAAGAAGTAAACTGACTGGTTGAGGACTATAAAGAACTATAAATATTGTGCATCCTGAGGAATAATTTTTGGGACTGAGTAAATTGTTTTAATATTGGCTTTTTAGTGTTACATACAACTGAGAGTTTGGGATTTTGGTAGATTATTGAGTAACTTCTTGACTTGTTAAAATAAGACAAAATGCTTCAACAGAGAAAAATAAGTGTATTTCAAAAAGAAATATTATTGATGTTTCAAAGTATTCATGAAACTATAATAAAGAACCACAGGGAGATAAAGGATTTGATACATGATATAGTTGTGAGACCAGAAAATGCTCAGCAAATGACAATGAAAAATGAACAGGAAATCCAGGAAATAGAAAAAAACAGAGGAAAGGATAGAGCAGATAAAACAACAAATGAATCAAAAAGACAAGGAGAAGAAAGAGACAATTAAAATGGATGAAATAGATCAGTAGATTATACATTAAGAGATCAAAAAATAAAACTGGATAAACAGAAAGACATTCCTGAATTGAGTATAGGCGTAGTGAAGGTTTGGCAGCGAGAGGTAGAAAAAGAGAAAGAGGAAACATTTAGATCAAATATGAATGATGCATGGAGATACAAAATTCCAAAAATGCCAAAAAATCAACAAGAATTGAAATACTAAAATGGGCAAGAGATGATGAATAGAAATAGAATACCTACTAATATAAGATTTGTGCTATCAAGACTTAGAATAGAGGTAGAAATTAGAAAGGGGGAAAATCAGGGGTGAAATGCTTCCAGTTTGGACCAGGTCGCCCGATCCGGTAGCAATGGAGGCAGGTGGTTTGGAGAACCGGTAGCAAAAATCCCTGCCCACCCACCCACCCCCCATGCCCAGTTGAGCCGCACAATCAACAGAGGCTTTTTTTTTTTTACTTTTAAAAGTATTTTTTCTACAACCTCTTCAGTGGAAAAATGCTTTTAAAAGTAAAAAAAAATCCTTTTGGTCCGAAATGGTCCGAATGCAGTTTATGCAGTTATCAGACAACATTTATAATCCTAAGTGATCTAATAGGTTTCCCCATTAGGGGAATGAGCTTACGAAGAAATAGAAACAGAATATATTTTGAAGGTTCATATTTCTTCTTTAATGTGTTTTACATCTGTTTACATCCTAAATTTTTGCTGCATTTCATGGGGCTGTATTTGGTCCTATGGCCTGCACAGAAATTCTGAATGTGAATTTCTTCCTTTGCTATTGTGACTACTTGAAAGATCCTGCTTGTCCAGACACCAAACCAAAAATATAAAAAAAGTCAATGCATACAAAGATAGGTACATATTGATAGTCTATCCATGACTGGCTTTGGTATGTGAAGAACAGAAACCATGGGGCAGATGTTGGAGAAGAGCCAGGGGGGAACACAGAGAATCCAGAAGGAAACTTTTTTCTTTTCAAAAAGCTATAAGAAAGCCATATTAAACCTCAAAGACTGTTTAAGATAGATTTCAAATGGAAGAAGTACAGGTAATCTTAGAGTTACAACAGTTCACTTATTGACTGTACAAAGTGTTCATCCTTACAAATGACTGCAGAGGCACTGCAACATTCGTTCTGCCTATTCCCACCCCACTGCCAGGTCTCCACAGGCACTGGGCCTGTGGATACTCTCCTTGAGAAGAACTAGTGCATTTCTTGGAATGTTTTGGTGCTTCAGGCTTATGGTGCAATAGCAAAGAATGGAGGCATAAAGTACTGCAAGACAATACGAGATCAGTAGCGCAAGATCTCATGCTACTGATCTCATGGTACTTTAGGCCTCTGTTCTCTGCAAATGGAGGCCTGGATGAGATCTGTGGCAAAAGCCTTTGTAAATGGGGGGAAGGCCTGAAACGCCAAAACCTTCCCTCAATTTGCAAAGCTTTTTGCCACCTTTGCAAAAAATCTTTGCCACTGAGAACAGGGGCCGGGAGGGATGCCTGTGTCCCTCTGGGCCAGGGGTGAAATGCTCCTGGTTCGGACTGGATCGCCCAATCCGGTAGCGATGGTGGTAGGTGGTTCGGAGAACTGATAGCAAAAATCCCTTCCCCCCGCATGCCTGCGCGATCATCAGAGGCTTTTTTTTTACTTTTAAAAGCATTTTTTCTTCGGCCAAAAAAATGCTTTTAAAAGAAAACAAAAGCCTCTGATGATCAGGCAACTCAACTGGGATCGTCAAAGCCTTTTAAAAGCATTTTTTACAACCTCTTCGGCCAAAGAGGTTGTAGAAAAGATGCTTTTAAAAGTAAAAAAAAAAAAAGTTGGCCACGCCCACCCAGTCACATTACACCACCATCACCAAGCCATGCCCACAGAAATGGTAATAACAAATTTTACATTTCACAACTGCTCTGGGCCTCTGTTTATTGCAGCAAAGGGATTTCCTCTAGGCCTTTGCCAATGAGAACGAAGCCCAGGAGGCAGGCATGCATCCCTCTGGGCCTCCATTTACAGAGACAAAGGACTTTCCTCAAGGCCTCTGCCAATGAGAATGGAGGCTGGGAGGGGCACTCACATCCCTCCAGGCCTCCGTTTACACTGGCAAATGGCTTTCCTCAAGACCTTTGTTGATGAGAAACTCCCACCTTTGAAGGAAGGGGAGCTTCCAGCTCCCCTACAGACCAGTGGTGGGTTTCAAATTTTTTATTACTGGTTCTGTGGGCGTGGCTGGCTTGGTACATGTGGCTTGGTGGTCATGTGACTGTGGGCATGGATTGGTGGTCATGTGACTGGGTGGTCATGTGGCTTGGTGGGTGTTAGATCAGGCGCAGGGAAAGGAAGACATGACCAGCTTGATACATTTAGTAACTTTATTGCAACAGTAACAAGACTGGCTGTGCGCTGCCAGAGCTCTCCTTATATTCTCTCCGGCAGACGCACCGCCCCTAAGACAGCTATTCAAACTTCCTGCCCGAGGCTGGCAGCCAATCCGGGCAGGTGTCCTTATAAGGACATAACACTCCTCCCCTCCTAGTTAGCAAACAGTCACTCAAAGTCAATGAAAGTCACGTAATCGCGCAGGTACGTGGGATGCCTAGGCGCCCTAGTTGACCTGCGCACTTTCACTTGTTCGACGATGCCGACTTGGATGGACGGGGCTCCTGTGTCTCCTGGTTCCCTCCCAGGAACGGGACTCGGTTCGGCTGGCGAGGGTGCGGGGTCCCTCCCAGCGCCTCCGGCCGAACCTTGGAACTTGGACTGCTGGTTCTGATGGTCTTCCTCCTGGCCTGTGCATCGGTCGTCTCGCTGCGGTCGCTTGTCGCCGACCCGGGAAGAGCGTCTGAGTCTCGGTAAGTGTCTGGTTGTCACTTGCTCCTCCCCGGTCTCCCGGGTTCAGCAGTTCGGCTGTGGTTCGGGTTCCCGTTGTCGGAGGGATGTCTCAGATCGGTGCCCTCGGGTCCGGTCCCCCGGCGGTGGGCGGTGTTGACCTTGGTCATGTAGTCCGACCTCGCTGGGCTGGTGCAGGCCCCCCTGGTCGGGGTGGCAGAGGCCTTCCTTGCCGGGCTGGCATTGGCCTACCCTGTGGGGGTGGCAGTGGTCATCCTGGTCAGGTTGTTGTTGTGGGGATACCTCTGCGGGGTGGTGGAGGTCTCCCCTGCCGGGGTGACGCTGGCCTCCCTGGCCAGGTTGTTGTAGGCTTTCCTCTCGCACTAGTCCCTGGTCTACCGCAGGTCGGTGGCTGGGGTCTTCCGTGCTGGGGTTTGTTGCTGGGGTGCCCTCTTGGATGGATGGAGGTCCCCCTCACTGGGGTGTTGTGTGCCATCTTCACCCGCGTGCTGTGGTGTGCCCTCCTCGGACAGTCCCGGGTCTACTGTTGCCCTTGGTTGGCAGTCCTCCATGCTCTGGGCCCGTCTGCTGCCCCAGCCAGGTGGCCGGGGCTCGCCCTGGGTGAAAAGTCTCCGGTCTACTTCCCTGGAACGCCGCTGCCCTGGTTGGTCGGGTCGTTGCCTCCCCACCTCGCTGGGGTGTTGTAGGCCTGCCTTGTCGGGGTCTGGTAGACCGACCTCATCTGGGTGTTGTTGGCCTCCCTTGGTGGGGTGTTGCAGGTCTACCTCGATGGGGTGTCGCAGGCCTACCTCGTTGGGGTGTCGTAGGCCTACCTCGTCGGGGTGTTGCAAGGCTACCTCACCAGGCTGGTTTGGTCCTACTTCCCTCCACCTTTTCCGGAGCTGGTCGATGTGACGTCTACAGACCTGTCCATCTTCCAGCTCCACTCTGTAGGAGTTCGGGCCGGTTGTGCTTTCTATCTTCCCCTTCAGCCATTTTGGAGAGCCGTGGAAATTCAATGCAAAAACTGGATCTCCTATGCTGAAGGCGTGAAGTGGGCGGCTGGCAGTTGCGGTCACTTCTGGGCTGTATTGTGGGTGCAGCCGGTCCAATGGTGACCTTAGCCTTCTGCCCATCAACAATTCAGCTGGGCTCTTGTGGGTGGTGGCATGCGGCGTGATGTGTTGGGTGAGGAGGAAGGCGTCAATTCTTTCCTGCCAGTCGCCCGTGCCCATTTTGGTTAGTGCCTCCTTGGTGAGTCTCACCATCCGTTCAGTTTGTCCATTCCCAGCTGGCCTGTAAGGAGCTGACAGGGCATGGTGTACGCCCAGTCTGGCCAGGAATGCCTCCATGGCCAAGGACGTGAGTTGGGGCCCGTTATCGGAAACCAACACGTCCGGCAGCCCATGGGTGGTGAAGAGGCGGTGTAGAGCCCGGATCGTCGCTTCTGTTGTGGTAGATGCCATGGGTACCACCTCGAGCCACTTGGAGAAGGCGTCGACGACAATGAGTAGGTGGCGCCCCTGCATCGGACCCGCGAAGTCGATGTGGATCCTTGACCAGGGGCTGCTGGGAGTCTCCCACTTCGTTGGTTCGGCTTGGAGTGGCGCTGAGCATACTTCTTGGCACGGGTCACATTTGGAGACCCATTCCTCGATGTCTCTGTCCAGTGATGGCCACCAGACATAACTCCGTGCCAGGGCTTTCATGCGGACGATGCCGGGGTGCCTATTATGCAAGGTTTCTAGCGTTCTTCTTTGCAGAGTGCTGGGAATCAGCACTCTGTCTCCACACAGTAAACAGCCTCTCATGGTGGACAGCTCCTTTTGCTTTCTGACAAAGGGGCTGAATTTCTCCTCTGCCTTCTCCGTCAGCCACCCTCTAAGGATCCAGGATTTAACTTGGCGGAGTGTGGGGTCCTTTTGAGTGTGGACGGCCACATCTGCAGATGAGACTGGGCAGCTGTTATCGTTGTCGATGTGGAAGAGATCGAGCGTGGGGGCTGGGTCTTCCACTGGGTCCTTTGATGGGCATCTGCTCAGCACGTCGGCGTTCCCAATGGATGTGCCTGGCTGGTGCACGAGTCTGTAGGAATAGCCAGCTAGGAAGATGGCCCATCTTGTCATCCGCGGGGACATGAAGGTCGGTGTTGGTTGGTCGCCTGCGAGGAGCCCCAGAAGTGGCTTGTGGTCGGTCACTATGGTGAAGCTCCTCCCGTAGACGTACAGCTGGCTGTAATTGCGTTCCGCGCTGGACATCGTCTTGGAAAAATATGCTATTGGGGCTTCTAAGCCATTCGGGAGTTCATGGCTGAGGACTGCTCCCACCCCGTATGGTGATGCGTCGCAGGTGAGCTTGATTGGGAGTGTCTCATTGTATTGTATGAGGACGCTTTTGGATGTTAAGAGTCCTTTGATGGCCCGGAATGCTGCTTCCTCCTCTTGGTCCCACTTCCAGGAAGCCGTTTTCCCCAGCAGGCGATGGAGTGGCTCAGCAATCATGGCTTTCTGTTTGAGGAACATTGCATAGAAGTTAAGCAATCCAAGGAATGCCTGAAGCTCCGCTTTGTTTTTTTGGGCTGGGAGCTTCATGGATAGCTTTAACTTTTGATTTGGTGGGGTGGATGCCAGTGCCATCTATGAGATAGCCCAGGAACTCGACCTCCTGGACTCCTAAGATGCATTTATCTCTCCTGACTCTCAAGCCCTTGGCCTTGAAGTGCTGCAGGACAAGCCTGAGTCTTTCAAGGAGTTGTGCTTTGGAATCTCCGGAGATTAAAACATCATCGAAGTACGGCACCACCCCTGGAACGCCTTGGAGAAGGCATTCCATCATTGATTGAAAGATTCCTGGGGCAGCGCTGACTCCAAATTGGAGACGGTTGCATTTGAATGCTCCCCTGTGAGTAACTATCGTTTGGGCCTCTGCTGTCTTTCCATCCACTGGCAGCTGCTGGTAAGCCTGGGCCAGGTCCAGTTTGGCAAAAATTGAGCCAGTCCCTAGGGAATGCAGCAGATGTTGCACCACTGGGACTGGGTATGCGCTCTGCGGCAACGCCTTATTGATTGTACACTTATAGTCGGCGCAGATGCGCACAGATCCATCATGCTTCATTGGGGTCACAATGGGGGTTTCCCATGAAGCATGATCGATAGGTTCCAGAACGCCTTGGGCGATCAGCTTATCTAGCTGAGCGTCTACTTTTGGCCGTAAGGAAAACGGAACCCGGTGGGGCTTCAGCCTGATTGGGGTGATTCCCTTGTCCAGATTAAAGGAGATTGGCTTTTCCACAAATTTCCCAAGCTTACCATCGAAGACTTCCTTGAACTCTTTGATGAGATTGTCGAGTTCGTCCCTCTGGATCTGATGGATGCCTCCGATTGATAACCCTAGTGGCTTGAACCACTCCACTCCTAGCAGGTTCGGTCGGCTGTGTTCCACGACTGTGATGGGAAGTTTGCCTTGGAATTCCTTGAAGGCGATGTGGAGTGTGGTTCTGCCCAGGACACCGATGGGGTTTCCGCTGAAATCCACGAGCCTCGACCTCAGGGGCTTTAGCTGGTTCTTTTCACAGGCTGGCTTTAGGCGCTTCAGATGTTGCCAGTCCATAATGGAGTAGATGGAGCCTGAATCTACTTCCATTGTGCATGGTGACCCCTCTGCCAGCAGTGTCACGTTGAATTTGGTGGCACCGTCATCGCTTGTGTGGGCGATTGTGGTCTGGTGTTCTGCTCTGTTGTGAGGATATTCGTCGTCCCCGCACCTGGACTGGTTTGAGGACCATTTGGATGTCCTCTGGGTGTCTCTGCGATTTTCGCGGAATCTTGGCCTGGGTGGTTCTGGGGCTGGATCTGTTGCTCTGCATGCTTCGGCTATGTGTCCCCTCTTCAGGCAACGATGGCAGGTCGCGTCCTTCCATCTGCAGTTTGCCCTGGGGTGGTCACCTTTGCAACTGCCACAGCATTCCCCCCAGTCGCCATGTTGGGGATTTTCCCGCCTGGGGGGGGGGCGGGAAACCTTGTGTATGGCCATTTCCTCATCGGATTCTGATGGCGTGGCGGAGTCATCAGAGGAATTTGGGCCCAACTTGTGGATCTTGTGGATCCCTCTTGCCTTTACGATTGTGGCGGCCACTTTCTCGGAAGTCTCAGCGGCTGTGGCTTCTTCGAGGACTTCCTTGAGAATTCTCTTGCGGCTCAGGAATTTCTTCTGGAGGCCCATATCCCACATCCCGAAGACGATGCGGTCCCGGATGGCATTATCAACATTGTCAAATTCGCAATTGGCAGCGATTTGACGAAGTGCTGCCACGAACTATTTAATGGATTCACCTTCCCGGTGGTTCCTCTGCTGGAAGGTGAATCTGTTTGCAATCGGGGTGCCTGTGGGTGCGTAGTGTTCCTGCAGGACTTCCTGCAGGTCACTCCAGGACATCTTCTCAATATCTCTGGGCGCCACGAGGTCGATGGCCATCTCTAGGATGTCAGAGCCACAGTGGGCCAGGAATAGGGCTCTCTTGCATTCATCGTCAAGGTTCTGTAGCCGTTTCCTCGGAGGAATTGCCGGAATCTGACCATGTACGACCTCCATTTCTCTCTTGCCGGGTCGAATGGATTCAGCGAAGCGATCGGTGCTTGCGGGGTTGCCATTCTGTAGGATGCTGTGGTTGGGTGACTTCAACTCGGTTAGGCGATCGTGCCCGCGTCTTGTTCAGGTTCTCTCCTCTAGTCCTTCGTCGCCAGTGTTAGATCAGGCGCAGGGAAAGGAAGACGTGACCAGCTCGATACATTTAGTAACTTTATTGCAACAGTAACAAGGCTGGCTATGCGCTGCCGGAGCTCTCCTTATATTCTCTCCGGCAGACGCACTGCCCCTAAGACAGCTATTCAAACTTCCCGCCCGAGGCTGGCAGCCAATCCAGGCGGGTGTCCTTATAAGGACATAACAGTGGGCATGGCTGGGTGGGCATGTGACAGGGTGTGCGTGGCCAACTTGACATCACTCACATCAAGGGTTAGGGTTAGGGTACCTGGCCTCTCCTCACCTCAAAGGCCTCTACGAGATACAATTTCCTTATTATTTATTTATTTATTTATTTATTTATTTATTTATTTATTTATTTATTTATTTATTTATTTATTTATTATTTATTGCGATTTATATGCTGCCTTTCTCCCTAGGGACTCAAGGCGGCTTACAAAATGATAACTTCAATACAAATCACAATACAATACAAAATTAAAATCAATAACCCAGTTAAAAACGATTTAAAATTATACCAGTGTACCCCCAAATGGATCAGTTTAATTGATGGAAGAGCCACGTCTTCAGCTCGCGGCGGAAGGAAAGAAGGTCGGGGGCTGTCCTGAGCTCAGTGGGCAATCCATTCCAGAGGGTCGGGGCTCCCACAGAGATCGCCCTCCCCCTGGGGGTTGTCAGCCGACATTGTTTGGCCGATGGCACCCTGAAGAGGCCGACTCTGTGAGAGCGCACAGGACGATGGGAGACTGGCTGGAGATGGTCCTGCAAGTACCCCGGGCCTAGGCCATGAAGGGCTTTAAAGGTGAGCACCAGCACCTTGAAACGTATCTGGAGTGCCACCAGTAGCCAGTGCAGCTCATGCAGGAGAGGTGTTACACGGGAGTATCTAGATGCCCCCGTAACTACCCGCGCGGCTGCATTTTGGACTAGCTGAAGCCTCCGGACACATCCCAAGGGCAGCCCCATGTAGAGGATGTTTCAGTAGTCCAACCTAGAGGTAACAAGGGCGTGAGTGACCATGGCAAGGGCATCCCGGTCTAGGAACGGGCGCAACTGGTGCACAAGATGGACCTGTGCAAAGGCCCCCCTGGTTACGGCCGTCAGATGGTAATCTAAGGACAGCCGAGAATCCAGGAGGACACCCAATTGCGGACCCTATCGGAGGGAGCAAGGGTTTCACCTCCGATCATTAAGGATGGAACCTCCAGATCCCGGGATGCCGGCATCCACAGCCACTCAGTCTTGGAAGGGTTGAGTCTAAGCCTGTTCCTCCCCATCCAAACCCGCACCGCTTCCAGGCAGTGGGACATCACGGAAAGGGCATCCCTAGGGTGGTCAGGGGTGGAAATGTAAAGCTGGATATCATCAGCATATTGATGATACCTCACCCCAAAACCATGGATGATCTCACCCAGCGGTTTCATATAGATGTTAAAGAGCAGAGGGGAGAGAACTGAGCCCTGAGGCACCCCACAAGTGAGAGGCCTCTGGGAGGATCCCTGACCCCCCCGCCCAAACAGATGACCCGAGAGATAAGAGGAGAACCACTGTAGAACAGTGCCTCCTAACCCTATCCCCCTGAGCCGCTGCAGCAGGATACCATGGTTGATGGTATCAAACGCCGCTGAGAGGTCAAGAAGGACCAGGATGGAGGAGCAACCCCCATCCCTGGCCCGCCAGAGATCATTTATTAGGGCGACCAATGCCGTTTCTGTGCTGTGGCCACGCCTGAAACCAGATTGGTAAGGATCCAGGTAGTCAGTTTCCTCCAGGAATTGAGGGAATTGCTGTGCCACCACGGACTCAACAACCTTCTCTAAGAAGTGAAGGTTGGAGATTGGATGGTAGTTGCTAAGTACGTCAGGATCCAGGCTAGGCTTCTTGAGGAGGGGTCGAACCACCGCCTCTTTGAGTGCAGCGGGAAAGACCCCTTCCTTTAGTGAAGCGTTGACAACAGCCTGGATCCAGTCTCCAGTCACCTCCCTGGCTGCCAAAACTAGCCAGGAGGGACAAGGGTCCAGTAGGCATGTGGAGGACCCCAGCCTACCCATAATCCTGTCCACGTCATCCAATGAAACAGGCTCAAACTCAACCCAGATGTCTCCACTGAGACTAGGCCCTGTCACCTCAGCGGACTCTGTCCAGTTGGAGTCCAACCCGGTCCGAATCTGAGTGATTTTATCTTGCAGAAACTGTGCAAAGTCCTCAGCACGGCCCTGTAAGGGATCCTCCCTCACTCCCTGATTGAGGAGGGAGCGGGTCACTCTAAACAGGGCTGCTGGGTGATTTTCTGCAGATGCAATGAGAGTGGCGAAATAGTTACATTTCGCCACTTCCATCGCCACAAGATAAGACCTAATATGGGTTCTTAGTTGTGTTCGGTCGGACTCGGATCGGGAGGATCTCCAACCACCCTCCAGGCATCTTTTCCAATGCTTCATTTTCCTGAGCTCTGCGGTAAACCAAGGAGCCACCCGGGATCTGCGTCATATCAGAGGCCGCAAAGGCGCGATTCGATCCAGGGCCCCCACCGCAGCCTGTTCCCAGGCCGCGACAAGGGTCTCAGATGAATCGTGGGCTAAGGAGGCGGGAAATGACCCAAGCTCCATCAGGAAACTTTCGGGTTCCATCAGGCACCTGGGGCGGAACCATCCTACTGGTTCCGCACCCCTGCGATGGGGGATGGCGGAGGAAAAGTCGAGTCTAAGGAGGGAATGATCGGTCCATGACAGAGGGTCAATAGATAAAGTCCCCTCCCCACGATCATTTATCCACTGTCCAGAGAGAAAAATAAGGTCGAGTGTGTGTCCTCCAATATGAGTTGGGCCCTGTACAATCTGAGTCAGGTCCATGGCCGTCATGGAGGTCATGAACTCCCGCACCAACTCAGATGACTCACCGGCTGATGGCAGGTTGAAATCTCCCACAACTAAAAGGTTGGGGAGTTCTACCATCAATTCGGCTAAGACATCTAGTAGTGCGGGCAGGGCTGGGGCCACGCAGCTGGGGGAGAGGTACGTGATCAACAGCCCAGACTGAACTCCAGGGTCCCATTTCAAAAGGAGGGATTCACACCTGCCAACCTGAGGAACAGTGACATCCCTAGGCCTAAGACTTTCCTTAATAACTACCGCCACTCCTCCACCCCTCCCCTGGAGTCGTGGCTGGTGTAGTATCTGGAAACCTGGGGGACACAAATCCACGAGAGGGACACCGCCCTCTGGCCCCAGCCAGGTCTCAGTGATACAAGCCAGGTCCGCGTCCTCCTCGTCTATAAGATCTCGAACGAGGAGTTTATTAATAATAACAATAATAATAATAATAATTTTATTTCTATACCGCCTTTCTCCCGAAGGACTCAGGGCGGTATACAGCCTATTTAAAAACACAGACAAAACAACAATATTACTACTGAACATCCAAAATATACTATTTAATCCTATGTATATACGCCATATGTGTACATACATATTACATAGTATAGAGAGTGTATAGGCACACAAAAAGATACATTATCTACTATATATATACTGTATGTGTATGTACACACACACACACACATACACACACACACAGAGCTCTTCTAAAGATACTTTTTAACATATTTTTAATTTTTAATTGGTTTGTTATCTTAAATTGGGGCCAAATTAATATATATCCTTTTAATTGTTTTTTAATGTTTGTATTGTATGTTTTTATCTGGCTGTACACCGCCCTGAGTCCCTCGAGAGAAGGTGCGGTATATAAATTCGAAATAAAATAAAATAAAAAAATAAAAAAATAAAACTATATGTCAGACTGCGATACTGTCTCAAAATTAAATGAATTTCCAAACTGCCAATCTTTAAGGAAATCTTTCTTTAATTGAGCTCAGCCACCGGATCATGACTCCGCGCAGACAAGACTGACCTTTTGCCTCCCAATCCCTCCCTTTCCAACCCCCAAGACTCTGCTTCTCATTGGCTGTCTTCCAAGTCATTCTTCAGACTTCTTTTCCCCATCATTTCTCAGGAATGTGCCCCCTCCCCTGATCTCCACGACAACCAAGCTTCAAAGGGATTTTGCAGGCAAAAATTTCAGAGTTTATCTTTCGCTGTCCTCTGCTCTCTCTATGGCAGCGTTGTAACGCTGACATCCGGCCCCTCTCCCTTCAGTCTCCCAGCGGGGCCTGCGTGAAATAAATAACAAGTTTAGTACCTCACCCCCTCCGAGGGGTTACCCCACCCCCTCCTGGTTTGTCCGGGTGATCTGCATGGAATTTAGCTATGAGGCGGTCAGCTTGGATGTTTGTGCTTTTCACCCAGGAAGCTTCTGACAAGGGGTAGCCCTTCCACTTAATTAAGTACTGGAGGCGCCCCCTGTGCCACCTCGAATCAAGAACCCGCTACACTTCATAGTGGGTCTGGCCTCCAACAATTAAGGGCCCTGGGGGATCACGGGGCACCGGCTTCAGGAGGCTACTGTGAAAAACCGGGTGTATCCTCCCTAGTAACCGGGGCAACTGCAATTGTACTGTGACTGGGTTGATTACTTTTACTATTGGAAATGGCCCTATGAATTTCGGCCCCAGTTTTCTGGTCGGGAGTCTGAGTCTCAAGTACTTGGTGGAGAGGTAGACTTTTCCCCCCACTTGGAATGGTCTCTGGGGGTCTCGGTGCTTATCTGCTTGTTTCTTATAAGACTGTGCTGCCTTGTCTAACGCCCTCTTGACATTCTCCCAGGTTTCTCTTAGCATTGCCATCCATTCGGTCAAGGTAACTGAGGAAGGAGGCTCCCTCGGGTACTCTGGCATGGGGACGAAATCGATGCCACTCACTATCTTAAATGGGGTTAGTCCTGTACTACTGTGGACAGCATTGTTATATGCGACCTCAGCAAACGATAAGAGGTCCGCCCAGTTTGATTGTTGGTAGTCAACGTAGCACCTCAGGTACTGCTCTACCATGGCATTCAATCTCTCCGCCCCCCCCCCATTGGTGCTTGGGTGAAATGCTGAGCTGAGGCCTTGGGATGATCCTATGGATCGAAGGAATTCCCTCCAGAACTTCACTGTAAACTGGACCCCTCGATCAGAGATGATTCTTCTGGGTACTCCGTGCAGGCGGTAGATGTGTTTTATGAACAGTTTGGCCAATTGGCAGGCTGAGGGTAGTCTGCTGCAGGGTATGAAATGCGCCTGTTTGGAGAACAGGTCTATTACAGTCCAGATCACTGTGTTTCCACTGCTCCTCGGCAGTTCGACTATGAAGTCCATTGCAATCTCCTCCCATGGCCTTGATGGTTCAGCTACTGCAGATATTGGCAAAGTCCACCAAGGTTCATCATTTTTTCTTCTCTTGGGCTGGAGCACGATCGTCTGTCCTTGGTAATCCTGTGGCGGGGGGGAGGGGGTTGCAGCTTTGCTGGGGGAGGAGGAGGCCCCGTTGCATCCAAGCTGGCTGGAGTAGGGAGGGGTGGCTGGTTCACAGCCGTTTGAAGCAGACTTTCAGTAGAGAGCTGGCTTGCTGCCATGGCTTCAGACCCGTGCCTCCAATCCGTCCAAACATCTGGTAAGGAGCTGGAGGGCTGGAGGTTTGCCAGTTTGGCTGGGAAAGGTGAGTCTTGTCCGTCTGTCAGATTGCGTTACTGTCTCAAAATTAAATGAATTTCCAAACTGCCAATCTTTAAGGAAATCTTTCTTTAATTGAGCTCAGCTACCGGATCATGTCTCCGCATGGACAAGACTGACCTTTCCCAATCCCTTCCCAATCCCTCCCTTTCCGACCCCCAAGACTCTGCTTCTCATTGGCTGTCTTCCAAGTCATTCTTCAGACTTCTTTTCCCCGTCATTTCTCAGGAATGTGCCCCCTCCCCTGATCTCCACGACAACCAAGCTTCAAAGGGATTTTGCAGGCAAAAGTTTCAGAGTTTATCTTTCGCTGTCCTCTGCTCTCTCTATGGCAGCGTTGCAACGCTGACACTATACACATTCAACCTCACTTACTACATTTGGAAAAACACACCCAGAGTCCACTTTCTGCCACACATTTAACTATAACTTCAGTACATTAGAACATTACACACACACCTTCAGATGTTCTTCTCTAGCTTGCACATGACTGTTAGAGCCAGAAGAGGTCATGGATTGAGTAAAATGTGGTGAAACTCACTTAACAATGCTCTTGCTTAGCAACCAAAATTTTGGGCCCAATTGTGGTCACAAGTCAAGGACTATCTCTGCCTTCCTCTGCATGGCAGTCTTGTCCTAGTAAACGCCTTCTCCTTTCTGGCAATTTTCCTCTCTGTTAAAGGCACCAAAATAATCCAGACAATGTAAGGTTTCCTGCTGTAGCAGGGGGTTGGACTAGATGACCTCCAAGATCCCTTCCAGCACTAGATTGCTGTGCTGTTTCAAAGCGTCTTCTGAAGCCATGTCTACTGTCAGGGTTGTGGTCTTTGTAGCATTGTTTGCAATGACATTTGGCTCAAGATCAGATTGGGCTTTTTTTTTTTTTTGCATGAAGAAGGAAGACAGAGCGAACAAAAAAAAGAGCCTCCAGCTTCCGACAGATGCTGAAACGACCATCCCTGATGTTGGATGCCGGGTACACCTCTTATTTTAATTGGACTGCTACCTTTTTGGGGCAAGGGTTGCTTTTTACAGTGTGGCAAGGAACAACAAACAGCGCTCATCGCCTTGGCTGCTCCTGCTGCTGCTGCCCTTACCCTGCAGAGGTCCAGCAAGGCCTCGCCGAAATGCTACGTCCGCTCAGGGATGCTTTCTCTTTCCCCTCCCCAGGACTGTGCTAAGTGGCAGCTCAGCCCCGCCACACCAGTGTTACGCAAAGCAAATTAAAGGCGGCTCGCCTCTCTCTCCCACCCCACCCAGCACCCACCCGGCTTCCCTTTTACCTTTCTTTAACATGCCCTGCTTCCCTCCCCAAACCTCGGGAGGCAGCCGCTCCTGTCCTCGCGGCCTGTGGAGGAAGAGTCCTCTGTGCCACAAAGCTCTCGAGGTGGCAGCAGGAGGGGGAAAAAAAAGACTCGGCCTCTGAAGCCTCTCAAGGGAGACATCCTTCTGTGTATGTGGTGGCACTGTGAGGAGAGCCAGCCACACTGGCTGTGAAGCAATTGGCCCCTTCCACTGCCCCTGGTGCTGCCACCACCTCTGCCTCTTCCTTCTCTCTGCTAACAGAAGTCGGAGAGGAAAAGGCAGTTGCTTCACTGGGTGTTTCTCTGTGTTTCCATCCCAAGTCAGCCGCAGCCACCACCTCCCATCTGCTGCTGGGAAGGCGATGCTTGTGGCAGACAGAAGGAAGAGGCAGAGGTGGCGGTGGCGGCGGCAGCAGTGGCAGTGGAAGGGGAATTTTCTTTTCCCCCTCCTGCTGCCCCCTCAAGGGCTTTGCAGCACGGAGGACTCTTCCTCCACAGGCTGTGAGGATGGGAGTGGCTGCCTCCTGAGGTTTGGGGACAGAAGCAGGGCGTGTTAAAGAAAGGTGAAAGGGAAGTGGGGTGGGGGGTGGGAGAGAGAGGCAGGCCGCCTTTAATTTGCTTCGCATGATGCTCCGCATGATGCTCCGCATGTCAGCCTCCGCCTTTTTATTGCTTGCTTGCTCAACTGCCATTGTAACGGGGGGAGGGGGAGTTGTTTGAATGTCTGGGAGGAGGGAAGTGAGCTGGTGGAGAAGAGGGGAGAAAGTTTTCCTCAGCGTTTTCTCTGAAGCTGGGAAGAGCACTGATAACCACTCAAGGTCAACCGTCCTGGCATACCAGGAGGATGGTACCATCGGAAGCTGCACCCCACATGACCCTGGGGGGATGTGGATTGGATAATCCTGACTGGATGATTGGGAGGAGGGTTTTAAGAATGCTTTTGATATGTGATTTTTGCGACTATTGCCTCAGACCTTGTATGGACTTCATTCTAATTCTCACCCTTCGGAGGCTGCTACTTGTGTGGAAGAGAGAGACCAAGGCTGGAAAGAGATAGCTCAGGCCTCCGGAACTCAAGCAGCTGCTGCAGCCCAGGGCCCCTCTGCTGGGCAGGTCTTGCCACGGAGGCGAAGCAAGCCCAAAATTCCCTTATTATCAGTAAGATACGGGGGAGATCTGAAAGGACTGGGATTCTTTTTAACCCAAGTGTGGAACCACATGCAGGACTGGGGGGAGGATTTCCCCTCAGATGCCGCACACGTGAAGTGCGTTACCAGAGCCCTGGAGGGGTGGCAGCTGAGTGGATGGTGGGACTCCATAATGAAGATTCCCCTCTGATGAGGAATTATGACCAATTCATGGCAGCCCTCAGAAAGCGCTTTGAGGACCCATTAGGCGAGCGAAGGGTGAGAATTAGAATGAAGTCCATACATCAGGGGTGGAGATCAGTGGCGGAGTACACCCAGGAGTTCCACGAGTTGGCACCCTACATGAGAGGGTGGTCAGAAATAGCCCTGCTGGAGAGTTATAAGGATGGACTAAATGAGGATGTCTACAAGGATTGCTGCTCCCGAGGGGCCTCTAGGGATCTGCAGAGTTGGTACGTGCTGGCCGCGGATGTGGAGATCAACTTGGCCAGAGATTGTTTCCACGGTGGGTGCACCTGGAACTAACCACCCTCCTCATCCCACAAGGGGGTTCCAAAGGCCGCAGTGGGACCGGCAGGCTCGAAGCTGAAACCTCAGCATGTTTCAGATGTGGAAAGGAGGGACACCAAGCAGCTGAGTACTTCTCTAAGCTTGGACCCAAGGCGACCCCCTAATGGAGGGAAGAGAGCTGACAAAGCACCCGTGAAATCCCACGAAGCCACCCTAAAAGGGGTAGAAGTTGTTGAGTTCGCTCCCCTGAACCAGGGTGAGTTGGGAACTCCGACCCTCTCCGATGACAGCGAAACCGAAACCAATTCCGACGAGGACCTCCTAGTAAGTCAGAAGGGAGGACCCATGACCATCCCAGTAAAACTAAAGGTACCATCCACTGGGGCCCATGGGAAGATGCTAGCCCTTCTAGATTCGGGATGCACCAGGTGTGTCATCAGCCTGGACATTGTGGAACAGATGGTTCTAAGACTAAAAATGATGAAAAGGCCCATCGCATTCTGTCAGCTAGATGGATCGGTAGCTGGGGGGGACAGCCCATTTTGTAACTGAACCAATTGAGATGAGGATGAGGGATCATCTAGAAACTCTGAGTTTTATTGTGGCCCCTGGCATGGAACGACCGCTCCTACTTGGGCTGCCCTGGCTCCGAAAATGGAACCCGTGTATAAATTGGAAAACGGGCATGTTGCGCATCCATTCTAATCAACAAGGGAAGAGAGGGGAGAACCTCTATTGCATGGCCAAAGTGGTGAGCGAGGGGGCAGCGACTGCAACAGACCACATTTGGGGGAAGAAAAGATCCTAAAAGAGTACCAGGACCTCCGGGAGGTGCTCAGTGAAAAGGTGTCAGATGTGCTGCTCCCCCCCCCCCAACTGGCCTACAGACTGTAGCATAGAAATCCTTCCTGGGGTAAAACTCCCTAAACCAAAAATCTACCCCATGACCCCCTGGGAGTTGGGGGAACTACGAGACTTTATTGATAAAAACCTAAAACGCAGCTTCATCGAACCGGCTAGGCCACGTGTAGCCGCCCCAGTCCTATTCCGGGAGAAGAAGGATGGGTCTTATTGCCTGGTAGTTGACTATAGGAATTTGAATGCAATTTGCGTAGAAAACGTCTACCGCCTGCCCCTCATGAAGGACATGCTAGCTCACTTGGGCAAAAGGAAGATTTTTACTAAGCTGGATTTGCGGGAGGCGTATTATAGAGTTCAATTTAAGGAAGATGATGAATGGAAAACTGCCTTCAACTGCCCGCTGGGATGTTTCCAGTTTCGGGTGCTCCCTTTTGGACTGCAAGGAGCCCCATGCAACTGATCAACTGCACGAAGATCTGTACAAGGGGGTGCTGGTCTACCTTGATGACATTCTTATTTACACCGAGACCATGGACGACCACGTAAAACTGGTGAGAGCCATCCTGAAAAAACTTAGAGCGGCTGAACTGTATGCTAAGCTATCAAAATGCGAATTCCACCAGACTAAAATTGACTATCTGGGGTACTGCATTTCACATGAGGGGATAGAAATGGATCCAGAAAAGGTCTGGGCCATGTTGGAATGGGATCCCCCATGCACCCGCAAACAACTATAGAGTTTCCTGGGTTTTGCTAATTTCTATCGACAGTTCATCCCCTCATTTGCAAAAATTGCCTTACCGATTACTAACCTTCTGAAAACAGAAAGAGGCGAGGCCAAAATCCTCCTGGCCTCTTGAGCCGACTATGGACTGTCAGGCGGCTTTTGAGAAACTGGAACGCCTGTTTGCTGCTGAACCGGTCCTTAAACATCCTGTATCGTTCCAATTTTAGTATATATGCTGCCTAAGCGAGCACCCGGTCCTTAAACATCCTGACATGGAAGCCCCATTTATTGTTCAGGCCAACACCAGCGATGTGGCCATTGGGGCGGTGTTACTCCAAGCAAATGTTGAGGGGAATTTGCAACCCTGCGCCTATACCTCTCAGAAATTATCTGAGACCGAGAGGAAATGGGCCATATGGGAGAAGGAGGCTTTTGCTGTTCGTTGGGCGCTGTTAATGTGGAGGCATTTCCTGGAAGGAGGCGAAGCACCCCTTTGAAGTGTGGACTGATCACAAAAACTTAAGAGGCTTTAAAAATGCCACAAAAACTGTCGCCTAAGCAAGTCCGCTGGGCCCAACACTTTAACCGATTTAATTTCTCCCTGCACTACCTTCCTGGAGGGAAGAACTTTATGGCAGATGCCCTCTCGAGACTGCCTCAATACAATAGCATTCGAGAGGAAGTAATCCATCCCTCGAAACAGCTGGTGGCACCAGTTGTTACCATAGCCCAGGCAAAAGTAGATCTAACCTTGTCTGGCAACTTGAGCAAGCAGTTAAAAGAAGCACTAAAAACTGACGAGTGATTTTTAGCCCACTCCAATGAGTGTACACTTCGGGTGGGTCTCGCCTGGGTGGCGAGATGTATGTCCCCACCAGCCTGAGGGGGACAGTATTGCAATATACCCATGATGCTAAAATCACTGGGCATTTTGGCTTCGTGAAGACATTACATTTAGTTAAACGACAATTCTGGTGGCCGGTGCTGAAGAAAGACATAGAAGCCTACGTGGCAAGCTGCCCCATATGTGCTTCAGCAAAGAGGCCTCCTGGGAAACCACCTGGGTTGCTTCAGAGTGTAGCCAGGCCGGGAACCCCATGGAAGGAAAACTCCATGGATTTTATTGTTGAGTTGCCCGAAAGTGGAGGGAATACAGTCATTCAGGTGGTTACTGATTTGTTTTCTAAACAAGTGCATTTTATCCCATGTCCCAAGATCCCTTCAGCTAAAACTCTGGCTAAATTGTTTGTCCAACATGTATACAGACTACACAGGGCTCCAGAGCGAATAGTCTTGGACAGAGGGTCCAGTTCACCTCCCACTTTTGGAAGGAGCTCCTTGGGTTGTTAGGCTCCTCCCAGGAGTTAAGCTCCGCCCACCACCCTCAGATCAATGGGGCTTGTGAAAGAAGTAACTCAGTGTTGGAACAATACCTTAGATGTTACATAAATTATCAGCAAGATAACCGGGTGGACTTGTTGCCGTTTGCAGAGGTCGCCTATAATTATACATAGCAGTACTGGGTTTACCCCCTTTAAGGTAGCCTCCGGCTAAGACTTTGGGCCCATCCCGGAGTTACCTCAGGAAAACCCACAGATATCTTCTTTGTCTGAATGGATTGAACAGCTACGTGGTACTTGGGCTGTAACACGTAAGGCCCTGGATGAGGCTCACCAAACTCATAAAGTCCAAGCTGATAAGAAAAGACTTCAGGGTAGGGATTATAAGGTAGGAGATAGGGTTTTCCTTTCCACCAAGGACTTGCAAACTACCCAAAAGTCAAAAAAACTTGGGCCCAAATATGTAGGTCCTTTCCTTATCATACGCATAGTTAATCCAGTTACAGTGCAATTAGAGTTGCCTAAAACCTTGTGAAGGATTCATCCAGTGTTTCATGTCAGTTTGCTGAAACCAGAGCATTCGTCCCCTTTGCATCTGGACCAAGAACCTCCTCCTGTCCTCATACTCATTGAAGGGGAACAGCATTTTGAAGTTAAAGAAATATTGGATTTAAGGAAACATCGCGGTAAGGTGCAGTACTTGGTGGCCTGGAAACATTTCCCTTTAGCTCAGTCTGAATGGGTAAATAAACGAGATGTTACGGCTCCGAAGCAGCTGCAATTATTTTATTCCAAATATCCTGATAAACCTTAATCTTGCAGCTGTATACATGTTCCTGGTTATGTAATTATGTATTTTCCCTTATTCTGTTTTTCTTGTAGGAATAATGTCTATTCTGCAGGAGGGCCGAATGTCAGCCTCTGCCTTTTTATTGCTTGCTTGCTCGGCTGCCATTGTACTGGGGGGGAGGGGAGGGGGGAAGCTGTTTGAATGTCTGGGAGGGGGGAAGTGAGCTGGTGAAGAAGCGGGGAGAAAGTTTTCTTCCGCATTTTCTCTGAAGCTGGGAAGAGCGCTGATAATCACTCAAGGTCAACTGTCGTGGCATACCAGGAGAATGGCACCATCGGAAGTTGCACCCCACATGACCCCTGGAGGGGATGTTAATTTGATAATCCTGACTGGATGATTGGGGGGAGGGTTTTAAGGATGCTTTCTATATGTGATTTTCATGCTATTGCCTCAGACCTTTTCTTTGGTTGCGTTCGGTTCATACTCAGTAAAAATACCTTTCTCTATGAAAATGGAGTCGGGGTTTTTCTTTCTTGAGTACTGAAAGGAGGCACACCTGACAGCATGACTTGTGGCACTTGGCTGCCTTCCATGCAGCCTTCCCAGTGGTCCCCGTGGCCAAGCCCGCTTTCCTGCCTTTGCAAGCTGGCCATGGGGACACCTGGAAGGCTCCGTGAAAGGCAGGGAAACATGGCAGGGCTGCGGGCCATGGAGAAGGGAGTAGGGGAGGCAGGCTGGTATGGTGTGGGGGGCAGGGGCAGCTGTCTCACGGAATATGGAAGCACAGAAAAAGTTGCTGCCATCGCTGCCATGTTCTTTGCACATGTGCATCCCATTGGACTTACAAGGCAATGGGATGCGCATGCACAAAGATCATGGCGGCAACGAACATGGTGGGCAGGGTGAGCAAGCAGCAACCGGGGTACCGGTTTGGGGGGCATGGCCACCTGGCCATCACTACTGGTTCGGCGACCTTGGCCAAATTTCCGCCAATGGTTCACGCAAACCAGTGCAAACTGGCTGAATACCACCTCTGCTACAGACCCTCCAGAGTTCAAGGGTTAGAGTGTTTTCTAAGCCAGAAGAAACCCCTCTGGGATAGGAGAAGGCATTTGAAATCGACCCTTTTTCTCCCTTGGGAAACCGGACACTTTCAGACTGCTTCTGGAAGAAAAAGAAGTAATAGGGTGAGTCCCTGGCTGGGGCAGGGCAACCGAGCAAGTTTACTATGGAAGAATCAACCTTTTTTATTATTATTATTGAAAAGTTTTACAAAAAAAAAAGAATTTTCCCCCCAATATTCCCCCCCACCCTTCCCCCCCCCCCGAGACTTCCCAGAGCAAAATACAGGGTATTTCAATTAACAATCATAAGCTAAATTAATCTATCTATCCTCAGACTACTAAATCCCCCTGTTGTGGCCCCGCCCTCTGAGCCTGTCCCATCGGAGGAAGAAAGCTCCGAGCATGAGGAAGAGGAGTCAGCCAGGCCTCCCTCTCCAGGCCCCTCCCCTCTGGCACTGTCTCAGGTGCTGGCCGAGGGAGAGGAGATTAGCAGGGAGACAGGTGGCTCGGATGAGAGCGAGGGAGAGACATCATTCCTGGACGCACGCCTCCGAAGGCGTGATAAACGATTGCAGCAGCTCAGGAGGCATGCTAGGGATTAGAACTGAGTCACTGGACCACACCCCAGAGACTATATAATAGAGGGTGGTGGCCAGTGATCCTTGTGACGAACAAAAGTAAACCTTAAATAGTCACTAAAGCCTCGTCCGGAAATTGCTGAGAGGAATATTATTCTGATTGGACTTTTGTACGCTAAGTATCTTATCTTTCTGTTTTGTGGAAATAAACGCACTTGGCAGACGGTGTGTAAATCGCTGCCAAGTTGGAGATAAAGACCTGGGTGTGTGCCAAAGTGTTTCCTTAACCCTCGGCTGGCTGTGTTTGTGTATGTGTGTGGACAGGGACAGATCACCCCCCCTGAAACTTTAACTCCACTATAGATAACATAATACTTCTAATACTTAACATTCATTCATAAGCTATTTGATATTTTCTTGTCTGATACTTATTTTGAATATAATCTTGTGTATAGTCCTTCAAATACGCTGAGATTTTCGCCATTTCTGCTAAGTTCGTTACTTTCAGTATCCACTCTCCAACAGTAGGCAAAAAGTCCTTCTTCCAGTATTGTGCTACCAACAGCCTTGCTGCTGATATTAAGTTCAAAATCAATTTAGTCTCTAATACTGTACAGTCCATCATTATACCCAGTAAAAACAATTGAGGAGTAAATTTTAACCTTCTTTTCAAAATGTTCTGCATCACCCACCAAATTTTTATCCAAAATGCCTTGATTTTCTTGCAGGTCCACCATATATGATAATAGGTTGCATCATCACATTCACATCTCCAACATTTAGCTTGCAAATTCGGGTACATACATGATATTTTTTTAGGATCTAAGTGCCATCTATAAAACATTTTATAAAAGTTCTCTCTCAAATTTTGTGCTTGCGTAAATTTAACATTTCTGACCCAAATCTTTTCCCATGTTTCCATCATCACTGGTTTCTGAAAGTTTTGTGCCCATTTTATCATACAATCCTTAACCAATTCCGTTTCTGAATCTATTTCCAATAAAGCATTATACAACCTTTTAAAATGCATCTGACTTTGATCTCTAATCTGTTTCACCAAATTTTCCTCATTTTGCATAACACCAATTTTTTGATCTTCCCTCCATCTAGCTTGAAGCTGACCATACTGAAACCAAGTATAAATTATCCCTTCTTCTTTTAGTACATCTAAAGATTTCAGTTTCAAATTACCCCTTTCCAAAAGAAGAAGCTCTTTATAAGTAATCACCTCTGTTTTTTGCTCTATACTTATATTTTCTATTGCAGGTCTAGGATTTGCCCATATGGGTATCTTATAGTTTAACTTATATTGATACTTTTTCCAAACCCTCAACAATGCATTTCTAAGTATATGACCCTTAAACACTTTATCCACTTATTTTTCATATAACAGATAAGCATGCCATCCATATAACAAATCATAGCCTTCTATGTTTAACATTCTTTCTTCAGTTAAGTTAAACCAGTCGCTAATTTGTGATAAAACAGCCGCTTCATAATACAATCTTAAGTTAGGCATTTTAAGACCTCCTCTCTCACGTACATCCTGTATAATTTTCAGTTTCACTCTTGGTTTCTTCTCACCCCAAATAAAAGTATTAACCCCTTTCTGCCATTCCAACAAATTTCCGTCTTTCTTAAGCACTGGTATCATTTGAAACAAAAATAAGAACCTAGGTAAAACATTCATTTTTATTGCTGCTATCCTTCCCAGTAATGATAGTTGTAGCTTTTTCCAATTTTCCATTTCTTTCTGTCCTTTTTGCCAAAGAACTTCATAATTGTTTTTAAACAGTTTCGTGTTTGAGGCTATATACTCCTAAATACTTAACCTTTTTAACTGTTTCAAACCCTGTTATTCTCCCTAAATCTTCTCTGTGAGATATAGACATATTTTTAATTATCATCTTTGTCTTATGTTGATTTACTTTAAATCCAGATACCTTACCGTATTTACCTATTATGTCCAACATATATGGAACTACTTCTATAGGTTGAGATAAAGTAACAACCAGGTCATCTGCAAACGCTCTTAATCTATAATCCTGCTGTCTAATTACAATTCCTTTTATTTTATCAGATTCACGTAACTTATTCAACAAAACTTCTAAAGTTAAGATAAACAACAATGGCGACAAGGGACAACCCTGCCTTGTACCTTTCTCAATTTTAAAGACTTCTGTTAGGCCTCCATTAACTATTATTTGTGCTGTTTGTTCCTGATATATTGCTCTAATTGAATGTATAAAATACTCCCCAAAATGCATTTTTTCTATTATCTTAAACAAAAATTGCCAATTCAGTCGATCAAATGCTTTCTCTGCATCCAAAAATATGAACGCTGCAGGGACCTGGTTATTTTTTTCCAAATAGTCCAATAAGTTAATAATTTGTCTAACATTATATTTCATTTGCCTCCCTTTTATAAAACCTGATTGATCATTATGAATTGTTTGTTGCATAACTGGCATTAATCTATTCGCTAATATCTTAGCAAAAAATTTATAATCAGTGTTCAAAAGTGAAATTGGCCTAAAATTTTCAGGTTTAATACAATTTTGATCTTCCTTTGGAATCAATGATACAAAAGCTGTTCTCCAAGAGGGTGGAACTCCTCCCCCTAATTGAATTTTACAAAATAAAGCTCTAAGCGGATCTACCATTTCAAACTGTAAATTCTTATAATAAACAGCTGTTAATCCATCTGTTCCTGGAGCTTTCCGTTTTTAACTGCTTAATTGCAGCAATGATCTCAGAAGTCATTGGTTGATTCAATCTTTCCCTCTGTTCCAACGTTAATTCTGGAATATTCCCTTCCTTTAAGTATCTATCTATATCTATACCTTGTATTGAGTCACTAGCATATAACTTTGTATAAAATTCTAAAAAAGCCTTTTTAATCATATTCTGTTGGTAAACTTCCTTACCTCTATATTCTATTTTACCAATGACTCGTGATTTCTGTTTTTTCCTCAGCATGTAGGCCAACCACCTACCTGGTTTATTGGCATTACAAAATGTATTATGTTTAGCATATTGTAAGCTAGTTGCCACCTGATCAGCCATTAACATATTAAATTGCCCTCGTAATATATTTGTTTCTTTTACCTTCTTATCTTCTGGATTAAGTATAAGTAATTGTTCTTTCTTTTTTATTTCTTCCTCTATCTCTTTCCGCTTCTTTTGTGTTTTAGTCTATGTTTATTATTCATATGTATTAACGTACCCCTCATATAAGCCTTACTAGCATCCCAAACCATTTCCATTGAGGTACCCTTGTTCATATTAATAGCAAAAAATTCTTTCATTTGTTTTTTAAGCTCTTTCACATTTTCTTCATATCTAAATAAATTTTCATTTAACCTCCAAGACCTCCTTTCTCCCCTCTCCTGTTCAAATTCCACCCAAACCGGACCATGATCAGTTAAAATTCTTGGACATATCTTGGTCTTCTTCACCCTAGAAATAAAATCATTTGTGGTTAGTATAAAATCAATCCTGGAGAAGGATTGATGTCTATCAGAAAAGAAGGTGAATCTCTTTCCTCCATATTGCGTTCTCTCCAAATATCTCTCAGTTCTATATCTTCCATCATATAAAAAAAAGATTTAGGTAATTTTGCACGTGTTGAAATCTTGGATAAACTTTTTTTATCTCTCTGTGTGTCTATTACTCCATTCCAGTCACCCATTAATATAAAAGATTTATAATCCCATTGTATTATTTTAGTGTGTAAAAATTTATAAAATTTGTCTTGTTGCTGATTAGGGCATATATTCCAATTAAAAGCATTTTTCCAGTCTGTGTTAATAATTCAATTGCGATATATCTTCCTTGATCATCTGCCTTGATTAAATTAGCTGATAATCCTTTCTTTACATATATAACTAACCCATTTTTCTTCTCTGGCGCTGATGCCACAAAGCGTGTACCTAATCTTGAATTTATCAAATATTTTTGGTCTAATAACCTAATATGTGTTTCTTGCAGACAAATAACATCATTGTTAAATTGTTTCAAGTAATGAAATACTTTCTTTCTTTTTTGTGGTGAATTTAAGCCATTAACATTCCAAGATAGAAATTTAGTTGCCATCTTTAGCTTTTCAAAGCCGCATAAGCATCAGCTGAAGATCCTCCTCCACCTTACTCTTCGGCCTAGCCGCCCCCCCCATTGCTTCTGTTTTCTGAACTTCTTGAGATAGATCTTGAGATTGTTGCATTTTAACTGTTGTTCTTGAAGTTTATAAGTTGATTAGGTCAGTCGTTGTGCTTTCGGTTCTCCCTTCTTGAGTGGTTCCAGAGTTGGGGGTAAGCCCCCAAGATCCAGATCTTCTTCCGTGATGATTCCTCCAGCTGCAAATTCAGCATAAGTTTGTATCTGCTTTCCATCTTTTTCTTGTTGTATCATCTCCATTTTCTTTCTGCTCCCCCCTGGTGAGGGTGGGTATCCAGCCATTAAAACATTAACATAGAAATCTTTTGCCTTCCAGACTGTGTTTAACCGGTATCTTTCTCCATTATAAGTCACTATTAGACCAGTTGGAACGTCCCATCTGTATGCCACTTGTTGATTTCTCAGCTCATTTACCAAAAAGCCAGAGTCCTTTCTACTTCTCAACATCTTTGGAGGGATCTCTTTCAAAACCACCACTTCTTGCCAGCCACCTGAACCTTATTCTTGTAAGAAGCTTATAAAATATCATTTCTGATTCTCCTGGTTGTAAAATAAATCACCACATCTCTTGGCAACTGTCTTTGTCTTGCCAACCAGGAGTTAACCCTGTAGATTTTATCAATTCGGCTTGCCACCTCTTCTGGTCTTTCTTTAATTATCTCTGCAATAGCATCAGCACAAATATCCTTTAAATTTTCTTTGCTGTTTTCTTTCAGGCCTCTCAGTCTCAAAGCAAATTCCATGGACCTGCATTGTAACATTACCAATTCATCATCAACTTTCTCTATTTTGGTCATGACATCTCCCATTTTGCTTTCCAAATTCAAATTGGCTTCATTAATTTCTTCCACTTTCTCATCCAACTGAATAACAAGTTTTGACAATCCTGATACAGCAAAAACAATATCATCTCTTATTTCATCGTGTTTTTTTGCAACCACTTCTTTAATTGATTTTATATCCTCCTCAACTTTCTTTAATTTCCCTTCCACAAGTACTGTTAAATTATTCATTGCTGTGGCTTGATTATTCATAGCTTCTTTCATTGCTGTTGCTTGATTATTCATGGCTTCTTTCATAAACTCTTTGAAATCATTGAGAGCAGCCTCCTGACTCTGTGAATCAGCCGGAAGTTGTGCTTTCTGTGTCACCACTGACACAACTGGGGAACCTTCCCCTCCTTTAACAACTCCTGGCTTAACTTGTTTAGAAGCCATCTTTTTTTTTCTCCTTTAAAAAGGTCTTTTTTTTTCAAAGCCACAAAGTCCCTTGAACAACTTTAAAATGCTTGTAATTTATAGTCTCTGATTTATCAGGCAAAATAGTCTTTTCTCCACAAGCTCTCACTTCCCAGCAGCTTTAATCCACTCCCCCAGCGCAAAGTTCTCAATAAGCACTTTCGTTTCTGACTTTCACTTTCAAAACCATAACAAAGACGCCATCTTCAGCCTCCAGCTCAAAGAAATTCGGTTCGAAACAAAGTAACTCCGGGTTAAGCTCTGTTACTTTTAAGGCTTGTTCTCCTATTTCCGCTCTGCCTGCGCTTGTAATCAATCAGGTTCACTTTTTGACAGCAGGATCGGATCGCGGCTTCTAGCTCTGCTTACACAGAGTCGTCCTGGCTTCGGAGCTTCTTGGTGGGCTGAATGGGGAGCTCTCACCCTCCAAGCCTCTGGAATTATTCCAGAGGACTTTCGGGGAGCTCTACTCTCACCCACTGGCTCTCCTCTCCTTCTTTTCCCAAAGGGGAGGTTTTTCAGCTGCCAGACAGCCGATTTGCGCTGTCAAAGCGGCTTTTACAAAGTCACAGGGCTGGTGGTCTAAGGAGACCATCCACAAAGCCTGCAGTGCCAACCGGAAGTCCAAGAATCAGCCATTTTAAAGGGACAATAAAAGGTGCCACTGCTTCTTAGGCACTAGGGTTGTTTTTGTTTTTGTTTTTTGCATATTTACCTTTCATGCTAAAAGAGGCTTTCTCTAATTGCAGTCTGCCATTTCCTTTTTTTTTGTGGAATTATCATCATTTTTGAGGCCTTGTGATTTAAGATGGTGAGATGGAGGAACTGAGATACTCCAGCCAGACAGAGAAGCCTGATATAACTTGAAACTAAAGGATTGTGAAAACTATTCCTGAAATTATTTTTGTAATTTTTGGCTTAAATCTTTCAGAGAATTTTATATCATTAGCTGACTTTACAGATTTGGTTTTCAGAGTTTAAACAAGAACTCTCTGTATGAAGTGTGGAGACTGCTGCGAAGGAGGGTGAATAGTTTCATTTTTAACAGCTTCTGATTGATCATCTGTGGTTATCTGTGATAAAGCTGTAAAAAACTTTTGAGGCTTTTTTATATAATAGTGCTGATTCACCACAAGAGGGAGCCAAAAGACTATACTATTGCTAATGTCTTTTAAGAACATTATTAGTCTTATTAAACCCAGTGTAATATAGATTTCAAGCCAATAAATCTGAAACTTTTAACTTTAAAACCTAAATTTTGTAATTTTAAACTCAAAAAGATGATGCCGAGAAAGAAGACAGAGAAATTAGAAAATTATCAGGAGATATAGAATTCTTAAAGTCATTTATGCATGACTACATGTCATAAACTCATGAGCATATTCAAAATGTCAGAATAAAGCTAGAAGCTGTTCGATTCACTAGCTAGGGAACTCTGGGAAGAAATCCAATGTCTGAAAGGAGATATGAAACAGGTGAAAGCCAGAATAGATTGTATGAAGCATGGATTGGAGAAGACAAACTCTTTATGTGAAGCTTTATTGGAAGAGATAACAACTCTGGAAGCTCAGATTAAAGAATTTCAGTTAAGATTTTGTGGAATACCTGAACAACCAGGAGAAGATATCAGATTAAAGATGGTGAAGGCCTTAGCTCTGTTCATTAATAAAGAGAAAAATGAAATGTAAATTGATTTAGACAAGATATACAGAATAAACTTCAGATCTGCTGCCATGAGAAAGTTACCAAGGGATGTTGTAGTTCATTTTGCAGGAAGAATAACAGGGGATCAGTTTCTGGATTGCTGGATTTTAAACACAGACTGAAAATGGAAAATATAGATATTATTATCTTGAAGGAAATTCCTATCAGAATCTTGAGAAAAACATCCTGAAGCAGAGAAAATTTTTATTTTGTTGGGTTAAATTGGAAGGGGTGATACTTACCTACCATGAGCCAAACCAGACAGTTATAGAGGTGCAGATGACAGACTCAATAATTCCTCTGTAGAACTGTATCAGCAGCTCCTTGGGCAGTTTGAGCTTTCTGAGTTGGCGCAAAAAGAACATTCTTTGTTGTGCTTTTTTGATGACGTTTTTGATGTTAGCTGTCCATTTTAGATCTTGTGATATGGTAGAACCTAGAAAATTGAAGGTCTCTACTGTTGATACTGTGTTGTCTAGTATTGTGAAAGGTGGAAGTATGGAAGGGTTTCTCCTAAAGTCTACCACCATTTCTACTGTTTTGAGTGTGTTCAGTTCTAGATTTTTCCAGTCACACTTCCCGTCTGTATGCGGATTCATCATTGGCTCGAATGAGACCAATCACTGTTGTGTCATCTGCGAACTTTAGTAGTTTAACAGATGGATCATTAGAGATGCAATCATTGGTATATAGAGAGAAGAGAAGTGGGGAAAGCACACAGCCTTGGGGGGGGGCTGTGCTAATTGTACAGGTCTCTGATGCGATTCTGTTTAGCTTCACCTGCTGCTTCCTGTTTGTTAGGAAGTTTATGATCCACTTGCAAGTTTGTTCAGGTACCTGTAGCTGGTTTAGCTTACTTAGAAGTGTGTCTGGAATGATGGTATTGAATGCTGAACTAAAGTCTACAAAGAGGACCCTTGTGTAGTTCTTTGGAGATTCAAGATGTTGTAGGATGTAGTACAGAGCCATATTATCAGCATCATCTGTTGATCTATTTGCTCGGTATGCAAATTGCAAGAGGTCTAACAGCGGATCCATGATGGTTTTCAAGTGTGACAGCACTAGCCTTTCCAAGGTTTTCATGACTACAGATGTTAGAGTAACTGCTAGTCTGTAGTCATTCAGTTTCTTGATGGCGGGTTTCTTCGGCACTGGGCTGATAGTAGAGGGTTTGAAGCAAGATGGAACATAGCACAGCTCTAGTGATTTATTGAAGATACGGGTGAAGATGGGAGCCAATTGGTCAGCACAGACTTTTAAGCAAGAACAAGTTATCTTGTCTTGGCCCGGAACTTTTCCTGGCTTTTGTCTGTGAAATAGGTCTTGTGCTTCCTTTTCTGTGATTACTAGGGGTTGTGAACCCAATGGGATGGGGTCAGTTGTAGGAGGCTTGGCTGTTGTTGGTGTGTTTGAGATGGGGGTTGTGGAGACAGGTGGCTATAGTTTCCTTTCAAACCTGCAGTAAAACATGTTCAGGTCATCTGCCAGTTGCTGATTTCCTTCAGCCTGGAAAGGAGATTTGCCATAGCCAGTGATATTTTTAAGAGTTTTCCATGTTTGCTGGTTCATTTGTTGAGAACTGATTCCTTAGCTTTTCAGAGTAGCTTCTTTTTGCTGCTCTGATCTCCCTTGTTAATACCTTTCTGGCCTGATTGTATAGCATTTTATCACCTTTTCTGTAGGCTTCTTCTTTGGAATGACGTAGCTGCTTAAGTTTAGCTGTGAACCAAGGTTTGTTGTTATATATAAAACCCCAGTTTAAATCCAAGCTATTTATAGCAGATGAATATGGCAGATTTGTAGTAGTGGAAATTGAATTTAATGGAATAAAATCAATAGTCATAGGCATGTATAGGCCAAATGATGATAGAAGCAATTTTTTTTAACATTTAATGGACCAATTACTGCCCTTCTCGTATAGAAACTGGTTTATGTTGGGGGATTGGAATGGAGTGATTACACCAGTTTTGGACAGAACATCCATCAAAGGGGTCAAACCCTCACAGAAATTATCCAAGACTTTTTTTGAGATGATGGACAACCTAGTGTTAATAGATTCATGGAGATACAAAAATGGAGAGGTCAGAGAATATACCTTCTTTTCTGAAAGACATAAATCTTTTTCAAGGATTGACATGATATGGATATCTAAAAATCTCGCAAATAAAATTCTGAAAGTGGACATTGTGCCTAAACCTTTCTCTGACCATAATCCTGTGCATTTGGTTTTAAGAGGAAAGAGCTCAAGTTTCAGTTGGAGATTAAATGAAAATGGAGATTAAAAGGAAAGGATTGTAAAAGACTGTAAAAAGAAACTGCAAGAGTACTTTGAAAATAATTTGGGTAAAGGGACAATCTTAATGACAGAATGGCATGCTAGTAAAGTGGTAATGAGGGGTTATTTTATACAGCACAATCGCTTAGCGAAGAAAAAAAATCCCAGGAAAAGATGCAAAGGATATTGGATGATATTAGACAGAAAGAAATTCAGCTGTAATAGACACCTATGGATTCTAAAATTTTACACCATATTAAATTGTTACGGCAACTATTATCTATGTTAACAGTACAGGAAATAGAAACAAAATTGAACTACACAAAACAAAGACATTTCAAGTTTACAAATAAACCAGGTAGATGGTTGGCATATAAATTAAGAAAAGAAAGGGAAAAGACAATGATTGGAAAAATCTGTGAATGTAATAACTGATAATTAACAGATGACTTATTAAAAAGTCCTTTATAATTCCTATTCAAATTTGTATACAAGACAGGAGATAGATATGTCAAAAATAGATGAATATCTTTTAAGACAACAGTTGCCTAAACTATTACAAATCCAGGGACAATTTATGAACGACCCAATAACTGCCTTTGAGATATCAGAAGCCATTAAAAAAATGAGGCCAGGCAAAGCCCCAGGCCCAGATGGTCTCACAAGACAATATTATAAGTGCTTCGAGGATGAACTTCTTCAACCACTAAAGGACACAATGAATGATATACTACAGGGGGGAAAGATACCCCAGATGTGGAAAGAAGCCAACATTATATTGTAACCAAAGAAGGGTCAAGATGTTACAAAGAATTATAGATCAATTTCATTATTAAACAAAGATTACAAACTTTTTGCTGCCATTTTGGCAGAAAGACTAAAGAAGATTTTACAGGTATATATATACATGAAGACCAAGCAGACTCTGCTTTCTGCTGAAAAAGTAGCTAAGAGATAATGTGAGGACTGTCTTAAATATTATTGAATAGTTACAATATCATAATGATCATAATACAATATTTGATGAGGAAATTAAATGAGTTTGGGGCTTTGGCAGGTTTCAAAATAAACAAACAGAAAACAACAATGCTGATCAAGAATATGTCTTCTCAAGACAGTGATATATTGAACAAAAAGTTGGGTTTTAGGGATGAGAAAAAGGTGAAATACTTAGAGGTTATGTTAACAAATACAAATATAAAGCTGTTTCAAAGCAATTACATCCCCCTTTGGAGGGATATTAAACAGGACTTACAAAGATGGGATAAACTGTACTTATCATTATTGGGTAGAATCTCTGTAATCAAGATGAATATTTTACCAAAGATGCTTTTTTTATTTCAGATGTTACCAATACTTACAACTGACAATCCATTTAAACAATGGCAGAAGGATATTTCTAAATTTATATGGAAAGGGAAAAAAACCAAGAATTATATATAAGCTACTGCAAAATACTAAGAAAAGAGGGGGTTTGGGTCTACCAGACATGAAATTGTATTTTGATGCATGCTGTCTGGCCTGGTCAAAAGAGTGGATGAGCCTCCAGAATAAGAGGTTACTTGAATTAGAGGGCCATGAATTAAGGTTTGGATGGCACAACTACTTATGGTATGATAAAAGTAAAGTTAATGTTGAATTTAATAATTATTTTGTTAGATGTGCCACACTAAGAGTTTGGAATAAATATAAAACAAGGCTCTCTATGAAGTTGCCCCTTTGGGTGTCACCGCAGGAAGCGTTTTTAAGAAAAGAAATGGTGGCAAAGCCAGACTGGTTGATGTACGGTAAAATTTTATCTTTCAATTCTGATGACCCAATATTAAAGCCGAGGGAAGAACTTGAATCAGAAGGTTATGTTTGCCATTGGTTTACTTATCAACAACTGAAAGAAAGATTTAAACTGGATATAAAGTGCTATGAATTTGAAAGTGTTAAAAATGAATTGGAAACTTTATTATGCGGCAATGATGAACATATTATTGCTAAGATCTATAAAATGTTATTGAAATTGAATTACTAAAATGAACATGTAAAAACATTGTAACATTCAGTGGGCAAGGAATTTTGGATATAATGTGACGCTTGAACAATGAGAAAATATGTGGATGAAGGGTTTAAAATTTGCATTAAATTATAATCTAAAAGAAAATTTCTATAAGGTGATGTATCATTGATACTTAACATCAGATAAGTTATCTAAGATGTATAAAGGTATGTCAAATTAATGTTGGAAGTAAGTAAAAATGTTGGAAAGTAAAAAAGGGACTTTTTATCATCTATGGTAGACATGTGGTAAAGCAAAAGTTTTTTGGAGTATGATTCATATTTTAATTCAGAAAATTTTGAAAATGGAGATAAAGATGTGTCAGAGTGTGCACAGTTTTACTACATGAGACAACCCAGGAGCAATAACAGCAAACAGAGGTTTGTAATAAACAGTGGTTTTATCTACAAAAGAATATATACTATATATACACGTACTATAGGCAGAAGTCAAACAATCAGTAAATTACAGCAGGAAAGAACACATGGTGAGAGAGAGACACCCTAACAGGGCCTCTTCTTATTATACAGGCTCTTAAAGATATAACAGCTAAAAACCTTGCTGACTCATTCCCATCATTACATCAGTGCGTCATTGCATCATCGTAGCAACTGGTCAGCTCTTAAATCACTGACAAGATTAAATCAGAATTTTTCCTTTTGGGCCTTATGGAAAAAGACCTGGAGAAAAAATCTGGAACTTTGTTACTATATATGTTGACAGCAGCAAGACTATTGTATGCACAAAAATGGAAGGACACTTCAATTCCTACCATGGAAGAATGGTTGCAGAATTTGTTGGAGTTGGCTGAAATGGCAAAACTGACCACTTTGATTAAAGAAAAGAATATAAGTACTTTTGTTTCCACATGGAGACTGCTTCTGAACTTTCTGCTTGAAGTGGAAAAGAATGAAACTTTGATTTTGTGGTTTACCGATTAGATTGATAGATCTTTATAGAAATGGCTTGTTTATATTATTATGAAAAAACAAAAAGTTGTGATTTGATGTTAATACCTTATTTTACTGCAACAGAGAGTGTAGGAAGTCAATGTTTCTTTTTCTTTTTTTCTACGCTTCCTCACTTCTCTTCCCCCTCTTCTTCTCCACTGTTCCCCTATTTACTTTTATATTTTTAAATCTTATTTTATCTTATAACTCAATAAAAATGTTAAATCAGAGAACAAAGCCAGGGAGGCTGTTTATGGCAGCAAAGGGCTTTCAAGGCCTTTGCTGATGAGAATGGAGGTCCGGAGGGACACACGATCCCCTCCCGAGCTCCATTCTCATCAGCAATAGCCTTGAGGAAAGCCCTTTGCCACCCTAAATGGAGGCCTAGAGGGATGCATACACTCCTCCCAAGCTCTGTTCTCATCAGCAAAGGCTTTTTGCAAAGATGACCAGAGCCTATAAGCATGCAATCTCTCATCCTTGCAGTCCTCAGCAAGCCTTTGCTCAAGGCAAAACTGTGGTAGAGAGGCTGGAGAGGAGACAGCTCCATTGATTGAGATTTATGTAAGGTAAGTGATCCAGTTGGGCAGGATGGAGGTGGAAGTATGTGGTTTGGGGGAGGCCTTGAGCGGTCAGAAGCACTAGGACCCCCATGGCATTCCCCACCGAGATACCTCGTGCACTAAACGAACCAGGCATTCAATTAGCAAATGTGTTACCAAAGCAGAGAGTGATCATGTTCAAGTTAAGTGATTCACTCCTATGAATCCTCAGGTTATGAATGTAATTGGCAGGGCTCCATTACATTTGTAACTTGAGGATTACCTGTACACCATGAAATATGGTGAACAGAAACCTGGTATATTCACATCTGTTATTCTAATGGAAAAAATCAGTCATGATTTTTTTAAATACAAAAAGCCATGAAATTATAACATCATCTTTATTTTTGTTCTTCTCTAAATGAAGTAGACCACTGAGAAAACTCAACAGTAGAGTTACCCTACCTAGAAATCACCTTTCCAAGATCCCTAAAACCATAATTCCAGAGTCTCATTTTTTTCTCCTACTGATTTCACACTGCAAAAACTTTTACTATCACTACAATAACTAAGTTTTCTTCTGCAAAGTAGAATGAAGAAAAGGAAGGTAAACGTGATAAACTGTTTATTGTAAGACAGCATTTGACAATGTTGGCTGTGATTGATAGAAAATGTAATCTACTGACTGGGAATAACTGAGATTGTAAACTATCAAATCTGATTGTTGAAGGAAACCATGTAAAAAAATTGAACAGCACTTACTATGGCAGTATCACATTTTGAGAAAACTGTCTAAGAAAAAATAAGTGTTTATAGGAAACAAAGAAACTTGACTATTAATAAAATATGGACTTTTTTCCAAGTGGAAGTAGGAAGAATTAGCAGTTAATGAGGAATCTTAGAGAGGAGCTGCATTGTGTGAAAATAGGGGACATAGCATAAATAACTAAATACTAAACATTTTTAAAAAGATGTTTATATTTTAGTGGGTTTGCAATGAGAAGTAATGGAAGAAGTATGCACTGAAAGATCCTGAAAAGAAAGCCCTCTATATGCCCAAGATTAAGAAACAGAGATATCGTTATATGCTGCATTTCAGCCTACCAAGATTTGAGAAGAACCAAGAATGGGAGCCAAAAAAAAAAAAGAATAGTTTTCAGGGCATTATGTCTACCTAGAGAAAACCCCACATTTTGATAAAAGAAGATGGGAAAATTTTTCAAGCTCAGATTGTACTCAACATTTAGTGGGAAAGCTGAGGACTATAAAACATGGGTGAAGGTAACTACATAACACATAGGAGTGGGACTTGATTTGATATTGTTTTTCTACTTAACTGTCCTAATATCCTATGTTTATTTTAGGGCTTATGTCAGTGATGGCTAACCTTTTTGCCATCGCGTGCCAGGAGAGGGGGGTGGGGGAGGGTCATGCGTGCACATGCCCACGCGCATGCGTGCGCAACCCCCTCCCCCCCGCTCCTGGCACATGATGGCCTGGTAGGCCCGTTTTTCTTTCTTACCTGGTTCCAGATCCTCTCTGTCTATCTGGGAAAGGCGAAAACAGCCTTTCCCACTCCCTTGGAGGCCCTACGGAGGCTGAAAGGGCCCATTTCCCAACTCTCGGTGGAACAGGAAGTGACATTTTTTGCTATCCCCAGCCTCCAGAACCTTTCTAGGAATCTCTAGGAGCCTCTCTAGGAGTCTCTGGAGGCTGGGGACAGGAAAAAAGTCACTTCCTGTCCCACCGGAAGTCGGGAAATGGGCCCTTTCAGCCTCCGTAGGGCCTCCAAGGGAGTGGGAAAGGGTGTTTTCGCCCTTCCCAGATACACAGAGAGGATCTGGAGCCAGGTAAGAAAGGAAAACGGGCCTTCCCCACCCCGCCCCCAGGCCCTCCAGAGGCAGGAAACAGCCTGTTTCCCTACTTCTGGTGGGCCCAGAAGGCCCGAAAATCAGCTGGCCGGCGCACACATGCGCCCCAGAGCTGAGCTGGCGTGCCCACTAATATGGCTCCACATGCCACCTGTGGCACGTGTGCCATAAGTTCGCCATCATGGGCTTATGTCATCATTTTTCTGAGTTGTACAAAAGAAAAATCTAATAAATTCAAAACCACAGCAGATGCCTTGCATTTCTAGCAATCATCGTCAGAGCATGCTAAAATAAAGAAAGAAATTAAAAAAGAAAAAAGAATTTGAATCTACAGGCAGCCTTAGTGCCTCAGGTTGTCCATATCTATTTAAGTTCCAGTATTCATACATGGAGTTTAATCAAGAGAACTCATGAAATTCCATAATTTCACACCAACTGGGCATTAAACAAGGTACTCATAATTTGAGTTTCCTTGAAAAAAAAAGCTTGTTTTTTTCTTATAAAAAGCATTCCATAGAAACACAGGGTGTTGATTGTAGTCTACAACTTCATATTTTAACTACACAGCTTTCCTCCAATCCAGAATCCTTATTATTGGCTAAGAATGATGGGAGTTTTATCATACACTTCTGAAATGGAGATACTAAAGTCTCCCATTAAAGTAAATGTATTTGTTGGACTCACATAGGGCTGTTCTCATGAGTCCCCTCAGAGATAAAGTGTAACTCAAATGACCTCTAATGTTTAAAACCTGAATATCTATGGAGATTCTCACTCATCCAGGTCAGGTTGTCCCAAAGGTGCTTTTTTCAGGAGGCAACTGGACTTTCTTGTTTTTTCTTTTGAAGACGTTTTGCTTCTCATGCAAGAAGCTTCTTCAGATCTGACTAGATGGTAGAGAATGGAAGGATTTATATTTCTTGCAGACAGCTGGTCATTTGCATTATTTTAGAGAGACATTGAGGCCATGTGGAGGTTTATTTGTGTCCTCAGGGTCACCTATGGAGCCTTATTGGCTGCAGTATATTTTCTGCCCTGTGTCCCTTCACTGTTGAAGACAGGCACAGGCTGTTGGAGATGCACTTTGGAATGAACACCTTTTGAAAGGTGTGGGAGTATGAACGGATTTCCAGAAAAATTGCAGACTACAGGAATCATTTGCACTTCACTTTGAGATGTAGACAACACAGAGTCATCCTCAACAGCCTGTGCCTGTCTTCAACAGTGAAGGGACACAGGGCAGAAAACATCCTGCAGCCAAGAAGGCTCTACACCCATTTGCACTACTCTAGTGACACCAAGAGCACAGATAAACCTCCAAGTGGCATCAACAACTCTCTAAAAGAAGCAGTTTTTCTCCTCCTATGATTTCTTTTACTGTTTAAAATCTACTCTTAAGTTAAAGTTGAGCCCTTAATCAAGATATCCATATAATTTTATTGGCAACAAAATAGAGGTAGTTTCTTCTGGAAGGTTTTTTCAACTTTCCAGTGCATCTACAGCGTAGTATTTTTGGTGGTCTAATATCCAAGTAGTATCCTGGTTTATACCTGCTTCCTTATAGAGATCAGCCAGGCCCAGATTAATTCTGGGCTTCCAAATGCATAGACAACTTAGAAATCATCACATAGAAACATATAAATAAATATAAAAATATAGGTTTCATTGGAATACATATTTTTAAAATTCTGAAAAAGTGTATATACTTCACATTTCAAAGTAAATTGAGACTAGCAGACAATATACAAATATATATTTTATATCTATGTTTCTATTACTTATCCCATAAAAAGGGACAGGAATGTATATTTTACAGACTCAATCAAACTTGTTGAAGACGAGCCTTGGTAGTACAGGGGTTTAAGGCACCCTGTTATTAAGCTTATTAAGACCAGCTGCCTGCAATTACTGCAGGGTTCGAATCTCGCCAAGGCTCAAGGTTGACTCAGCCTTCCATCCTTTCTAAGGTAGGTGAAATGAGGACCCAGTTGTGGGGGCAATAAGCTGACTTTGTATAAATATATACAAAAGGATGAAGGCTATTGCTGAGCACATTGTAAGCCGCCCTGAGTCTTCGGAGAAGGGCGGCATATAAATCAAATTAAAAAAAAAAAAGAATTAGTTACAAATCAATAAATTGGTGCACATCATATTTTTCAGGCAGAGAAATTAGGGCAGTATAACATCTTCTCTACTGAAAAAAGCCCAAATATTCTGAAGAAGCCAGTATAATATCCCTAAAATCAGATAGAAATTCTATATAGCATTACAAGTTTTGAAGAGCCCTTCAGATAGAAGAATGGAAAAGAATTCTCAGATTTCCAGTGGTTTGGTGCTCTAACACATCCATGAGCACAGTGTGACTAGTATTTAAACCTCTTCCCCCCTTTTTAATGACAATATACTATAATTACATTATTAATCATATGCAATATATTCCACATTAAAAATGTTGTTCATGCTCACAGCCTGGTGGTATGTGAGCATCTTCCCACTGTGTGATGTGCTTTTTGTCTGAATACAAGCCTTCGGAACCTTCATGTCAGAAGGTTCCTCTTAAAGATCTTGCTGGAGTCCATCAAAAATTTCTCTGCCAACAATAAGATTTCAAATTTGTGACATCACTGAAGCAAAATTAGAACACCAGTTCCCAACAATTCTGCATATGAGTTCTAAATATTTCTTTCATTTCTGCAAATTCTGCCATCTGGATAAGCTTAGGACAGCATTCCCTCCCACTGACAAAGCATTCCCACTATCTCTACACAAAGATAAACTCTATAGAGTTGTAGCCTGCAAGTTTTCCCAGGCCCTGTACTGGGTCCCATCCCTCTCCTCCCACCTCACCCCCAGTTAATAATAATATGCTAGTTGCAGCTTTATTTTTGTTTCCTTGGTTGATCCCTCCATCTGCTCATGACTGCATCAATTCATCAGTCATGTTCCTGTCTCCTGCTGCTCTACACCATAGTACCATCCAATCATTGTCTCCCATAAATCAGTCAATCCCCCTAAACAAACCCCCCAGAGCTGGTAAATCCTTCTGACATTAGTCAGACAGTGAAAGGAGCTGAACTTGGCCTTTTTCTTTCTTTTTTCTCTCTTTACAACCCCCCCCACCAACAATAATTGTAACAGCTTGCTGAGCTCTAATCAAAAAAGGAAGGAAGCAGGTTTTTCAAAACAAAACAGCTGACCTGGCATTTGTCTTCCCTCCCACTTATGGTTTGGTATTGGTTTTTCATTTACAGAGATATATATTAGAGTCCTGCTTGAGAAGTCCCTAGTAGGAAATTTGGTAATGAAACTGGATAGTTCTCGTCTGGACTATTGTAACTGGATAGTTCTCGTCTGGACTATTGTAACGCTCTCTACATGGGGCTCCCCTTGGGGTACACCCGGAGGCTCCAACTGGTGCAGAATGCGGCCGCGCGGGGGATTATGGGAGCGACTGGGCGCTCCCATGTGACTCCTCTCCTGCGCGAGCTGCATTGGCTTCCGGTGGACTTCCGGGTGCGCTTCAAGGTGTTGGTGATCACCTTTAAAGCGCTCCATGGCTTAGGGCCAGGGTACTTACAGGACCGCCTTCTGCCACCAATAGCCTCCCACCGGCCAGTTCGCTCCCACAGAGAGGGCCTCCTCAGGGTGCCGTCGGCTAGATAATGCCGGCTGGCAACCCCCAGGAGGAGAGCCTTCTCTGTGGTGGCACCTACCCTTTGGAACAATCTACCCCCAGAGATACGAGTGATCTCCGACCTCCGGACCTTTCGTCGGGCCCTAAAAACTCATCTCTTTCAGTTAGCCGGTCTCTCTTGATTTTATGATTTTATGGTTGGTTTTAAATTTTGATATGGATTTTAAATTGATAAATTTTAAACTATGGGCCAAATTTAATTATTTTAAATCTATTTTTAATCGTATTTATGTATAAATGTTTTTATTTTGGCTGTTCACCGCCCTGAGTCCGAAAGGAGAAGGGCGGTATAGAAATTCGAATAATAAATAAATAAATAAATAAATACATAAATAGCTGTTTACTTTTCTCCAGAAAACAATAACAGGCCTGAACACCACCCACCTGCTTTTATGCACATTACTATAGACCAGGGATGGGCAATTTCCCAAGGATCATGATGAGAAACTGGGACGGTTGTGTAGGGCTATGAAGGTGCATAGATATACACTCAGACACATGCCTAAATTTAAAAAAAAATAGAAATCAACTACAAAATAAAAGCAATGAAGTTGCATTGCATACATGACATACACTTATTTACATTTGATTTCTAATTTCTGATTGACCTCATATGGGCTGGATAGGGACAGTTGAAGGATGTAGCCTATGGGCTGTAAAATGCCCAGGTCGTCTATAGACAATGATACAACTATACTTGAGCACAGCTGTGATACTGTATACACAGGCAGCCAAAAGACACTGCCAATTTATATTGTTACACACTGTTCCAGAAATTATCTGAAGAGTTTTTCAACATAACACTCAAATAAAACTAAGTCACTGATGAGGGCGTTAATGTTTTTGCTATTTCCTTCTTCCAAAACATAAAAATCAAATACAAGCAGTAAAAACCAAGCACAAACTTCATATAAAGGAGTAACGAAAAAGAGGTATTCAAATTGCAGTAAAGTTAGTAAGCAATGTCAAACCTACTATGAGCGAGGATGGAAATAGTAATTTTGGCTGATATGGGAAATTAAGGCTGATATGAAAAAAATGGGCCTCAATTTAGGGCCACTTAATCGTAAAAACTGTTAGGATCTTACAGTCAGCTTATCTCCAACTCTTTTTGAATCCCCTGATTGTATGATTAATAACACCTAAGACTGTAATAGTTTTCCTAATACCAAACATCACATACTTTATTGGGTGGATGTAGAAAAGGGTAGAAAGGGATGAAGTTCATTAAAACCCTTCTTACCCTATATGGCTATCCAGAATTTGCCTCAGCTGAAACCCAGAATAACCAACAGGTTCTAGATCAGGGGTGTTCAACCTTGGCAGCTTTAAGACCTGTAGAGTTCAACTCCCAGAATACTCCAGTCAGCCATGTGTCTATGCATCTTTATAGCTCTATTGTTGGCTTTTGAGAGTTCCTTATCAAACACTTTTTACTAGAAGTGTATATGAAGTGAAAAACACATAGGTTATGGTTCAAGAGAGCAATTCCAGATGGGCCACAATCTGGCCAAACTGAAATCTAGAACAGAGATGCCCTTTCTCTATGTAGTCAGTTGTTTTTTCATTGTTCATTGTTTTTACCAATTCATCTAGAACAGTGATGGCTACCCTTTTTTCCTTCGGGTGCCAAAAGCATGCGCGAACACGCTATCATGCGCATGCACATGCCCATACCCATAATGCAATGCCCCTCCTGCATGCCCCACCCTTCTGCACATGTGTGTGACCCCCCGCATGAGCACACGACCCCTGCATGTGCGCATAGCCCCCCCTTTTGGCCTCACATCCCAAAACAGCACTGGGGGGGGGAGCCTTTACCTCCCAAAACGGCTGGGGTGGGGGGGAAAGCTTCCAAAATGGCTGGGAGGGGGAAAAAAAGCCTTTGCCTCCCAAAATGGCTGGGGGGGAGGGAAAAAAGCCTTTGCCTCCCAAAACAGCAGGGGGGGGAAGCTTCCAAAACGACTGGAGGGGAGGGAAAAAAAGCCTTTGCCTCCCAAAATGGTTGGGAGTGGAGGGAAAAGCTTCCAAAATGACTGGGAAGGGGAAAAAAACCTTTGCCTCCCAAAATGGCTGGTGGGGGGGAGGGAAAAAAAGCCTTTGCCTCCGAAAACAACGGGGGGGGGGAAGCTTCCAAAACAGCTGGGAATGGGGGGAAAGCTTCCAAAACAGCTGGGAGGAGCAAAAAAAGCCTTTGCCTCCCAAAATGGCTGGGGGTGGGGAAGTCCCGCCTCCCAAAACATCGCTGGGAGGGGAATCTCTGGAGATCTGGGAAGGCACAGGCAGCAGAAAGTGAGGAGAAAAGTAGGTCTTCTCATGCATGCCACTTGCAGGGCAGACCCGAAAATCAGCTGGCCGGCGGGAAGCGATTGCGCATGCGCAGTGGAGCTGAGCTTGGCGATGGCTCGTGTGCCCGCAGAGAGGGCTCCGCATGCCACCTGTGGCACGCATGCCATAGGTTCGCCATCATGGGTCTAGAATGTTAAATGTTAATGTTAAACTAACTAGCCTATAATTTCCCGTTTCTCTCCTGGGTACCTTATAATTCATTGGCTAGCTTCCAGTTGTTTTAGCCCAATTTGAAGACAAGTTACATAAATTCAGTTTTCTAAAAAAAATGTCTCGGGTGGATGCCTTATGTGTTTGTTATTGCAAAGTCTCTCTAAATGTCCAAGAATGTGTTCTCTTGTTATTCAATTTACTCCACTTCCTCCAATTCCATTCTTGGGAAAATCAATGCAGGCTCAGATATTTATTCTATATATAGTTGCAAAGAATTCATTTTGTTAAGCTCTTACTTGCTTTGACAAATAGAATGTAATTTCTCTGCAATCTCTACATCCTCTTGGAGCTTCCTTTTTACTCCTTTGTCATCTCTTGGACCAGACTTTCTCTAGCTGATTATCTGCTTTGAATAATTTAAGGTTCTTATTGTTCCCCTTAATAAATATTTTTGCCACCTATTCTTCAAATTCTATTTTGCATTCTTTCTTATCATCAGACACTCATTCTTACAAGAGCCGGGTTCCTTTTGATTCTCCTTATTAGAACAGACTTATTTCCCCAAGGATGCCTTAGCTTGTACAGCTTCCTAGACCCTAGTAGGTAGCTATGTTGGTCATGGACTTGGCTGACCTTTCTTGCATTGCAGGATACATTCCAACTGAGGTTTTATTAAAATGGATTTAGATAACCTCTAGGAATTATTATGAGTTTTGGCTTGTTTATTCTTTTCAGATTCCATTTTACCAGATCCCTCTTTTTTCAGATTTTCTTCTTTTATAGTCAAGTCTTCTTTATTGGTCACTAAGGAAGAGATTAGTTTGGGCATGGATAAATGGCAACTTCAGAAGATATGTGTAAAATAATTGAAGAGCATAAAAGAAAGGCACTCAAAAAGCAGCCAACTCATATCAGCACTGGGTGTGTGTATGCGTGAGAGAAAGTATATTTCATGTCTGTGTGTGCATGAGAAAGCAAGTAAATAAATTGGTCAATATCAAAGAAAAAATAAATTAAACAGGCCAGTAATTTAAGTGGAGAAACATACTGGGTTGTATTGGTACTGTTAACCTGGAGGACATTATTTACACAGAGATATCATCTTGGATAGTTTGCTGAAAAAAGAAGAATACTGAATAACAAGAATAGTAAGTACTAGGCAAGATCAAATCTATATTTGTTTACTTCGATTTCAAGCTGCAATAATAGAGAACAGATGCTGGCCATAATTTTAACACATGGTTGTCTTACCAGTTCAGTCAATTTTAATTTACTAATTGTACAGGAAGCTAGTTTGTCCTGGCTAAGAACCTGTCTTAAGCTGTTACTGTTACTGTTAATTATGCTACCTTGCACTAAAATTTGGAGTTTTCTAAAACAAGAATAGCTGATTACTTTAAAGCATGCCTGATTTGAGCTGATAAAGAATATTAGAGCAAAGTCAAGCCAGCTCTGGTGGCCAAAGTGGAAAAAAAGTCAAAATTCATACTCAAGGGGTAACTTTATTAGGGCAACCCAGGATTTTAAAATGGTGTGCAATAGAAAGCCCTCTGTGATGCTATATACAGAGACATGATTAAAGACTTTTATTTCAATTTTTTCTCAGTTTTGTCAGAATAAAATCAGCTCATCTCATGGAGGCCTTCTCACCTTATTCCCTAAATGATAAGTTTGACAATAATGTTGGCAATTCTCTCTCTCTTTCTCTCTACCCTTCCAAAGCTATCTGAGTCTGTAATTTGGTCAATTTTTGAAAGAATGTTATTGGTAGCAAATAAATCTCAATGAAGAATATCCTGAGCTGTAAAAGTTGCTTCTCTGGACTATTATCTTTTTTTTTTTTTAATTTAAAAAGTTTTAACAATCATTACAACAATTTCCCCCCCATTCCAATATATATCTTTCATTTGAATGGTCCTTCAAATACGCCGAAATTTTGGCAATCTCTGCTAAATTCACTACTTTTAGTGTCCATTCTTCAATAGTAGGCAAGTCTTCCTTCTTCCATTGTAGTATCTTGAATCATTTGAAGTTGCTGCACTCTTAATTCTTCTTGACGCTTGGCTGCCGCTCGAGTCTGTCTTTGATCCTTAGGTTTTTCTATCTCCAAAGCTTGAACAGTCGAAAATTGTATTAATTCTTCTTGAATAATCAAATCACCCTTTTGGGCCTGTGCCAACAATTCTTCTTTCTCCCCCTTTCTTGCCCCCTCTATTTCCGTCTTCCTTCTAGCTTCCTGGGGCTGTGGGCATCCAGCCTTTAATACATAGATATAGAAATCTCTTGCCTTCCACACTGAATTGAGACAATATCTTTCTCCTGAATAATTCACCACTAGACCAGCTGGAACTTCCCATCTATACTGTATCTGACGGTTTCTCAATTCTTCCACCAGAAAGGCATAATCCTTTCTGGCTCTCAACATTTTGGGAGGAATTTCTTTCAATGTTAAAACCTCCTGCCCCTGCACTTGAAGTTTATTTTTAAAAGTGACTTGTAGGATTTCATTGCGTAGTCTCCTTGTTGTAAAATAAACTACAATGTTTTTTGGTAGATGTTTCTGTCTGGCCACCCATGAATTGACACGATAAATTTTGTCAATTTGCCATTCAAAATTTGCTTTTTTTTTTTTATTGAAAAAGTTTTCAAATACAAATTTCCCCCCCTTTTTTTCCCCTCTCCCTCCCCCTCCCTAACCCCCCCTCCCCACCCATCCCCCCTGTGACTTCTTCATAACAAAAAAAACCTAATTCATAACAGATTACTTACTCCCTCCTCTAGATATTGACCTTTACTTACTAAAAATATTATTAATATTATAACATCCCCCTTTATCCATACATATCAAAAAAGAGAAAAGAAAGGAAAAAAAAAAAGACATTATACTATGACATTGTAGAATAACTTCTCCACTTTAAAACTATACGATAAGTCCTACTTTAACATTTAATCTTCTATATATATTACTATAACATTTCAAAGCGGCCTTCCCCATAAAATCTAGTTTAACATTTATTCCACTCTATCCATTTCCTCCACTCCCCCAAGTATAACACTTAAAAATCCCTTTTCTTAGACTAGTCAATCTACTAACTAGCTTATTCACCCACTATCATGCAAAATTGCCATACACAACATTTCTTAACATCTTTGATTCACTGCCCACACTACTTAAAAATATATGTCTATATTTTCCATTATATCTAAATAAAAAAAAAGAAAAGACAATAACTTTAAATTTATAATCCATATAGTATCTTCTTTAAGGTCTTTCCACTGGATTGGTAGAACCAACATCCATAATCGGGTAACATAGCTCACTGGTGCAACAGTTTATTCAGGATCTTCAATCATATCTGCCCCCATCAGTAGTAAATATCTTCTTATATGTATAAAAGTAAAAACAACCACCCGAGTGACATTATAATTATATTCCATATAGTAATAATTGTGGGTTTCATCAGGATTATTAATTCCCATCATCGTAGTGGGTAACAACCTGATCTTCTGCATGCCCCAGCATAATTCTCTTGCCTTGTGATTCAAGATAATATAATATGTTTATCAACACAAAAAGAAATTCCAAAGTGGATAATTCAAATCCATCAGTTTAAGGCTCGTTTCACATCCCCAGATTACGGCCATGCAGAGATCTGCCACAAACCTCAGGATGATATTAACCAATACGTCGCCTCTTCTGTATTTACACATAATCGATCATATTTTAAAATCACTGGCTTCACTGTTGCCTGATTTAGAAATTTCTATTTCTATGCCACCTATTTCTTTTTTTCTTTTCTTTTTGTGGGTTTGGTTTCCATCCTGGTTCCCTTTCTACAAAATATGTATCATCTGGTCGGTTTTTATTCTGCTTTGTAGATTGGTCTTGTTGGTTTTGCTTTTGTATCTCATATTTCTTTTTTATCCCTTGTATATCCCCTAATTGGTTTCCATGTTTATCCTTGCCTTGATAAGTCATCACATTAAGATTAGATGCCTCTTCTCTCAAATTTGTAGATAGTCCAGCTGGGGTATCCAATAAATCCAAAGGCAATTCATCTGGTACAGTCTCTGTAATTCGAAATTTTACCTTTATTTCCGGCTCCTTCTGCTTATCCTGTATTATACCTGGAGATGTTAAATTCATTTTCAACCTATTTTGATAAAATTCTTCCGCTCTTTCAACAGTATTTAGCTGATATCTTTCTCCTTGGTATCTAAATATAATACCAACTGGGGCGTCCCACCTGTAGGAAATATTTCTCTTTTTTAACTCATTCACCAGAAAACCAAATTTCTTCCTTTCCATCAATATCTTAGGTGGGAGTTCCTTATAAATCCAAATCTTTCTTCCATACAATTGCAAATTAGAATTAAAGGAATTTTGAACGATATTATTCCTAATTTCCTTATCTGTAAAATAAATCACCACATCTCTAGGCAATTGCCTTTGCTTAGCAATCCAGGAGTTGATTCGATAAACTCTGTCGATCCTACAAAACACTTCGTCAGGTTGAACCTTTAGAATCCCAGCTAGAAATTCAGAAGATATTTTCCTTAAATCCTCTCTATTATTTTCCTGCAAACCTCTTAATCTTATCGCATATTCTGTGAAATTATATTGTACCATTAAAATCTCTTTTTCAATCTTCTGTTGCAGATTTTCTACATTACCATACTTTTGATCAGCATCCATTTTAGATTTTTCTTCTAAGCTATTATCCTGAGTGTTTGTCAAATCATTTTCAATTTTTTGAATTCTATTGTCCAATTTATCTTGAATTTCTTCCATTTTAGACTCTAGTACATTAGTATTTGTGTCCAACTGCATCATAAATCCTGTAAAACCATTAACCACTTTTGAGAGTTTTTTCTCCAAAAAATCAAACTTAGATTTCACCAATTCTTTAATTTCCTGCTTAAATTTTTCAAATTGCTGATTCACAATCTCCTCCCTTCTTTCAATCTCCTCTATAAAAAATTCTATTATATTAAAATCAGGTTTCTGAGACTGAAGAATTAAGACTTGTTCCTTTAAGTTGTTGGTGGGGGGATCCCCCCCCCCTTCTTGTTTATCTGACTTTATGAGTCTCAGTGCCATGTTTCCGCCCAGGCAGGCTTTGTTAAAAAAAAGCAAGAAAAAAGGACTTCTTTCCAATCAACAACAATATCAGGTCTCCAAGGGAAAAAAAAAAAAGAGAGAGAAAGACACAGGAGCGAAGTTTTGTCTACAAATGTAGCCAGTGGTATTTATTCCGCTACATTGTAGTAATAGAAAACGGAAGCCTCTCCTCCAGCCAACGCCATTTTAAAAGGCTTTTTTTTCTCCTCCTTCCTCTCCTCCTCTCTCTTAAGTAATTTCTTTTTTAAAAAATCAGTAAAATACTTGCGGTTCAATATTACAGGTCCAGCTCACATTTTCTTTGAGTAGTCTGTTAAATTTGCAGGCTTGCTTTTGACGCCTGGCTCTGCATCAGCAGAGGTCTCCCAAAGCCCGGAGCGGTGGCTGGGGATACGGGGCATCTCATCCGCTCCGTCCCAAAAGTAAAAAAAAACTTTTGGGACTCCGCAGAGAGTTCTACCCACCCCTGCCGGCTCTATCTCCGTTTCCTCATGGAAACGGAGTTTTTTCGAGCCGCCGTTCCGTTGTGAAGGCGGCTCTGACAGGCAGTGGAAGCTGACGATCCCAAAGGAACGTCTGGCAGCAACAAACAGCAAACTGGAAGTGCCAAAATTTGCTTTTTGATCTCCCATTATCTGTGCAAATGCTTCTGAAAAGATCTCTCTCAAATTCTCTTGCTTATTTTCCTTGAGGCCTCTTATTCTCAGAGCAAATTCCATGTCTCTATATTGTATCATTATCACATCAGCCTCCGCTCTTTCCATCTTGTCCTGGACCTCCCCCATTTTATTTTCCAAGTTCTCATTAGACTGCTTAATTTCTTCCACTTTTTCATCTATTGCTTCAATATGTCCTGCCAATCCTTGTACTGCCAAGATAATATCTTCTCTAATTTCTTGGTTTTGTTTTTGAATAGTCTCTTTGACGTGAGCTATCTCTTCAGCAACCTCTTGAGTTTGCTCCTGAAACATTGAAGCAATTTTTTTTCTGTAACAGAGGCTTGTGTTTTGAGGGCTTCCTGAAGCATTTCAAATATTAATATTGTTGGTTCCGTTGGAACAGAGAGAGATTGCAATCTGGACATTTGAGCTGGCGAAGTCCCAGCACTTTTGGGGACAATAGCCTTAATTTGTTTTGAAGCCACTTTTAATTTCCAATTTAAATTTAATCAGCTGCCAGAACAATAAATCCACCAAATCCAGAAATCAGTCCTTTTTTAAAAAATCGCTGCTGTAATCTTTGATCTTCTCCTTTTTTTTTAAAGCACAAATCTCTAATTTTGAACAGGGGCTGCCAACACTAAAAGAAACTTCCTTTTTAACTTTCGCTTTCATGCCCCATTAAAGCTCAATTGCCATCTTGGTTTCACTTTCTCCCCTTAATAAGTCAGAAGGAAGTAATACACATTTGGAGTTAAAAGTTCAGTACTTGCAGATCTAATCTCTCCTGAGTTTGCTCAGCCTGTTTCCGAATGGTGTTTATTCCAAGCATTGTTTGCAGGGGTGGTCGCGGTGTCTTCTTCTGCTTGAAGCAGAAACGTCCCAGATCCGGAGCTCTGTCAGGCTTCCAGGGAGCTCTCACCCTTCGAGCCCCAGAATTGTTCCTGGGGCTCCTTGGGGAGCTCTACCTATGCCCATCTGTTCTCTTCCTCCCCTTTTCCTGGGGAGAGTTTCCAAGCTGTTAGACAGCTGATTTGCGCTGTTCTAACGGCTTTACGAGATCGCAGGGCTGGTGCTCAAGAAAAGAGCGTCCTTGGTGCCTGCGGTGCCACCGGAAGTCCCTCTGGGATATTATCTTACAATTCTGCCTCAATCCCTATTTCTCCGTTATAACAAGCAATTGTCTATATTCTAACATGATATGAGAAATTTTCTCCATTCTTCCTACTACTAGTGAAAGAAATGCACATATAGTTCCATTGTATTCAAACTCTATGAAATTATCTTTTTAAATACATTCTAGGTGGCAACTCTGAGCAATCCTGTTTGAATTCAAAAAGTGGAGTAGAATGGAGCTGCTTAGTGCTTTGAATGAAACCATCATGGATTCCTGGACTAAATTGGACATTTAAAACAATGAAACAAAAAAAATCACAGAAGAAGGTAATGACAATCCACTTTTATAACATTATAAGAAAGCGACATGACTGTAAGTATGTAGTAAAACTGGAAGAGATCTTTATAATTTACCCGTCCTCTGTTCCAATAGTCCAAAAGAAATCCTATCCCAGATATCCGTATATTTCCTTGAGGAATTTTTTTTTAGATCTTAGATTTTAGAACACTTTTTCAATATCAGTACCAAAATGTCATAGTCATGATAGTACCATAGTCATGACCTAGCAAGGGATAACGTATTCTGGAGATATGGGCAATTAAAAAAGAATATTCTAGTGACTTAACTGTAGGAATTTTGTTATGTGTGCCTGCATGAAAATATCCACAAAAAAAGACTTACATTACAATTAAATTTCTCTGCTTTTTATCTGATCCTAAAGTCATAAAGTTAAAAAGTACCTTGGACATCATGCAGTCCAATCCTCTGATTCAATGCAGGATGAAGCTACTGCACATCTGACGGTTCAGCTTCATCACTAAGACCCCTAAGTGAAGGAGACCCTTAATTTCCTCAGGCAAAGTATTCCCCCGTTAGGAAGCTTTTCATCCTGTTTAATCAAAATCATGTCTCTTGCAGTTTCTATCTGATGATTTTAATTCTGCCTTGACCAATCAAGAAAAATTCAGCTTCCGCTTCCACACAAGAGAATTTTAGATATTTGAAGGTGGCTATCATGTTTTCCCTTAATCTTTTCTTTGTCAGGTTAAATGTAATTGGCATTTTAAATTGTTTCTGCCAGGGGAAGATTTCAAAACGTTTGTCAATGTCCTGAAAAATTGGGCATATGATTTCTATTCTGGATTAGTAAGGCCCTATGCAGAGTTCTGTGCAGCACAGGCAGCCTCACCAACCAGTGCTGGAAAGAGGAAAATCTCTGTGTTTTCCCTGATTAGTTTCCATTCAGCATGATGAAAGAAATCTATTTTGGAAAAAAAAAATTAGAAGATGATTTTGATAAAATTCTAATGAGCGGAGTCTAAGCCTATTGAAATATGAGCTACCCAAGAAAAGTTCATTAATCTCTTGTTTCATGTCTGCAATCTCCCTGCCATCCCACATTTTAGGAGCTATCACTGATAGGGAGGAGGCTACCTTTAAAGAATTGTTACAAAATTTCTTCTCCGTCTCAAAAAATTGAAGAAATCATCAACTCATTCTCTCTTTCTGAAGATATGGTGGAGTATTTTGAAAGTCATTTGTGGCCCTATAATCAGATCATAGCTCCCCACATATGGGTGGCAAGAGATATGAACCATTTTGTTCCCAAAGGTTCATGGCATCTATCTTTGAATCTGTGAGGACGGAACTTTTATGCTGGGCCTTTGAGGTTCAACTATTCTTACTATGGAGTGTGAGCTGATGCAAGGGTTGTAAATTTTTATATTTTATTGAGCGTTGCCTTTATATCTAGATTATTTTGACACATTTGCTTATAAACCAAATGTTCCCAGTTCTGTGTTGAAATATCTTTCCTAATGTTAAGCAAAAAATTAAAAGGTCAATGTTTCCCCGAAAACAAGACCTGGTCTTATATTTGGGGGGGGGCTTCAAAATAAGCACTAGGGCTTATTTTTTGGGATGTCTTTTTTTTAATCACAAGGCTCAGCCTGGCCGGGTGCCCCTCCCCCAGGCACACAGGAAGCAGATGCAGCCTGCTGGCCCCTTGACACAGCATTGTGACTGCTGGCCTGGCCCTCCAAGCAGTAGGTGGAGGAAAAAGTGTGAGGGGGGCAGGTACATGATCCAACCGGATGCACCACGTGGTCGCCTGCCCACTCTGCCCCATCTGTTTTTGTCTGCCTGTGGCCATGGCCATGGCTGTGACAGGACAGGCTGTTCTGCAGCATGTCTGGCAGGCTGGATTGCATGCCTCCCCCTCATGCCTCTGTCTGATGCTGGTGCTGCCACCGCAAGGTGGCCTGAATGTCAAGAGACAGTGGTGGGTTGGGCAACTCCGGTTGGGCAAACTGGTAGCAGCAGTGGCGGGAGGCTCCACCCGCTGCCCGGATGTCATCAAATATGATCTGTGCATGCGCAGAAGCTTCTGCACTTGCGCAGAAGTAGTGCACGTGTGAGCAAACTGATAGCAAAGGTAAGTGAAACCCACCACTGTCAAGAGAGCTGGGGGCAGAGCAAGCAGAGACTGCCTCTTTTCTATCCCTGCCCTGAATAAGGGAATACAGCAGGCAGGTGGGGGCTGGCTGGAGCCTCAACGATCAGCTTCTCTCTCTCACTCTCACCCTGACACAGATTCTGGAGGCAGCTTGCACTCTGTGGCTTTCTCTTCCTCTATGGAAGAGCAGGAAAGAAAGCTGGACATCCCAAAACGTCCCACTCTATGAGGCGACTCAGGTTTCACTCGTGCCTCAGATCAGCTGCAGTGCATCATGGAGAGCATGGCTGAAGTGGGGTGAATGGGTGGCAGGCATGCACACGGACTCTGCTGTGGCAGCAGTGGCAGTGCTTCAGTGCCTGGCTGGCCAGGATGGCCCGGCTTCTCATTCGACCACTTCTCCTTTTTCTTCTCCCCACTTCTCCTTCATCACCTCCTCCTCCTCCCCTCACTCCACTTCCCGTCTCTCCATTGCAGCGCAGCACCCGGGATCCATTTTGATAATGGCAGAGTTTGTGGGATGGTCAAGGTGGTGCCGTGCACTCTCTTGCCCCATTGTGGCTGGGGCAAACAGATGGTGGGACAGAGTGGGTGAGGTTTAACTAGGGCTTATTTTGGGGGGTAGGGCTTATAATAGGGGTAGGCGTGAAAATCGGGGTAGGTCTTATTTTCAGGGAAACATGGTAGTCTCTTCATACTTCATAAATATGACCTGTTCTTTAAAAAGATACAATCTACATCTTAAATAAATAAATCTAAGAGATAAATTGGTGAACCAAAAAAAGAAATCTAAGAAAAGTATTTAACTGTGAGAATCTCACCTAGTAAATAAAGAGGTACTGCAGATGAATTCATTTATACAAACAAATTAAGGAAGGCTACATCATATTTTTAAAAATCATATAAAAATAGCAGTTCCTTTTCTTGGAAGAAAAGAAATGTTATCCTTTTATGGCAGCAGTTGCAGTGAAATCACTGATATATCACAATCACATATGGATCAAGGCTTAATAAGATGAGACCCTTGTTTTCAACTGGATCTGAGCCACTGAATCCACATTGCTTAATACATTTCTTTTCCGCACTAAAGACCATTATTTCTCACCACCAAGCCATGCCTTTTGATAACACTGTATCCTATTAAAAGCACCAACTAGTGCCTGTCCTAAGTCCCTACTACTGCAGTAAGAATCAGAGAAAAAGCAAACATTATTCCAGTTTAGATAATTCACCCTCCTTGATAAACAGACTAACATAGATGATAGTATTTATAGGCCAGTGGTGGGATTCAATTTTTTTACTACCGGTTCTGTGGGCGTGGCTTGGTAGGTGTGGCTTGGTGGGTGTGGCAGGGGAAGGATACTGTAAAATCTCCGTTTTCACCCCACTCCAGCGGAAGGATACTGTAAAAACTCCATTTCCACCCCACCCCACTCTAGGGGAAGAGAAGGATACTGTAAAATCTCCATTCCCACCCCACTAACCTGCTTTCCAGCTCTGTGTGCAGGGCAACAAAAGAAGTCCCAGCCAATCAGCTGGGACTCGGGAAGCAGCGAATAGATGGGGGGGCGGGGCCAGTCAGAGGTGGTATTTGCCAGTTCTCCAAACTACTCAAATTACTGGTTCTCCAGGACCAGTCAGAACCGGCTGAATACAACCTCTGTTATGGGCTCTTCTGAACTGGACTCTTCTGACCAACTCTCAGCGATGCATATCCTAGCATATAAAACCCAGACCCAGGAAACTACAGAACAATCAGCCTAACATCAATACCCGAGAAGATACTGGAAAAGATAATAAAAAAACAGATCTGCCAATACCTAGAAACGAGTAAAGTAAAAACTAGCAGCCAGCATGGGTTTGTTAAAAACAGATCATGCCAAACCAATCTTATTTCATTCTTCAACATAGTGACTAAATTAGTAGACCAGAGAAATACTGTGGACATTATATACTTAAGACTTCAGCAAGGCATTCAACAAAGTAGACCACAACCTACTTCTTCATAAGCTAGAAAAAAGTGGGATAGCGGTTTGACGTCATGGCAAGACAGTCGGGGAAATAGCGGGCTCTGATGAGCCCTGCGAAAACCCCGGCTGCCGAACCGCCGCCAATGGGTCTTCAGACCAGAACCGTCCTGCAGGGACGGGGATAGAAGAGAAGCGCCTCAGACGACCAGAAGAATGGGCAAGTTCCTCGGAGGTCGGAGGGAGCTCTCTGTGAGTCGGCGGTGGGGGGGCGACAGCCATGGTGGCTGCCACGAAGCTGGGACAAACCGGGTAAGTGATGTACAGGAGGAAAGCGGAAAAGAGCGATGCCTTTTGAAGCCGTGTGAGTGACAACCAACCCAGGCTCGAAACAACGTTTGGAGTATTTATTTATTTATTTATTTGTTTAAATTTCTATACCGCCCTTCTCCAATATAGGACTCAGGGCGGTGAACAGCCAAAGTAAAAACAAGACATACAAAATCTAAAAACTGTTTAAAATAATTAAATATTTTGGCCGTAATTAAAACAATTCCAATTTAAAATCAGTTTAAAATTTAACTCAAGCCAGCCCAGCTAGTTGAAATAAATGGGTTTTCAGGGCCTGATGAAAAATCTGGAGGTCTGTTATTGTATGTATCTCTGGGGGGAGGTTGTTCCAGAGGGTGGGCGCCGCCACAGAGAAGGCTCTCCCCCTGGGGGTCGCCAGCCGACATTGTCTGGCGGACGGCACCCTGAGGAGGCCCACTCTGTGTGAGCGTACTGGCCGGTGGGAGGCTATTGGTGGTAGAAGGCGGTCTCGTAAATACCCCGGCCCTGAGCCATGGAGCGCTTTAAAGGTGGTCACCAACACCTTGAAGCACACCCGGAAGACCACCAAGAGCCAATGCAGCTCGCGCAGGAGAGGTGTCACATGGGAGCACCTCGTCGCCCCCATAAGCCCCCACGTGGCCGCGTTCTGGACCAGCTGGAGCCTCCGGGTGCACCCTAGGGGGAGCCCCATGTAGAGAGCGTTGCAGTAGTCCAGGCGGGAAGTGACGAGTGCCTGAGTGACTGTGCGTAGGGAGTCCCAATCTAGAAAGGGGCGCAACTGGCGTATCAGGCGAACCTGATAAAAAGCCCCCCTGGCCATGGCCGTCAAATGATCTTCTAAAGACAGCCGTGCGTCCAGGAGGACGCCCAAGTTATGAGCCCTCTCCGTGGGGGCGAGTGATTCACCCCAAATAGCCAGCGATGGCATCAGCTGGCTATATCAGGACGCCGGAAGCCACAGCCACTCGGTCTTGGAGGGGTTGAGTCGGAGCCTGTTTCTCCCCATCCAGGCCCGCACGGCCTCCAGGCATTGGGACATCACTTCAAGGGCATCATTGGGGTGGCCTGGGGTGGAGATGTACAGCTGGGTGTCATCAGTGTACTGGTGGAACTCCACCCCGAAGCCACGGATGATCTCACCCAGCGGCTTTACATAAATGTTGAACAGAAGGGGCGAGAGGACCGACCCTTGTGGCACCCCACAAGCAAAGTGCCTCGGGGTCGACCGCTGCCCCCCTGTCAACACAGATTGCGACCGGTCAGAGAGGTAGGAGGAGAACCACCGCAGAACGGTGCCTCCAACCCCCAACCCCGCCAACCGGTGCAACATGATACCATGGTCGATGGTATCAAAAGCCGCTGAGAGGTCTAACAGGACCAGGATAGAGGAGCAACCCCTATCCCGGGCCCTCCAGAGATCATCCACCAATGCGACCAATGCAGTTGCCGTGCTGTGCCCAGGCCAGAAGCCGGACTGGAGCGGGTCTAGATAGACAGCTTCATCCAGGTACCAGGGAAGCTGTTGCGCCACCACACTCTCAACAACCTTCGCAACAAAGCGAAGGTTGGAGACTGGACGATAGTTAGCCAAAACAGCCGGATCCAGAGAGGGCTTCTTGAGGAGGGGCCTCACAACCGCTTCTTTCAAAACGGCCGGCAGGACCCCCTCACTCAAAGAAGCGTTAACAATCTTCTGGAGCCAGCCTCGTGTCACCTCCCGGGAAGCCAGTACCAACCAGGAGGGACACGGGTCCAATAAACATGTGGTCGCGTTCAGCCATCCCAGGACCCTGTCCATGTCCTCGGGAGCCACAGGATCGAACTCCCCCCAGATAACACTCTCAAGACCTGCCTCAGTCATCCCGTCCAGACATACCCAATCAGAGGCCAGCCCTTCCCGAATCTGAGCGATTTTGTCATACAGATACTGCACAAAATCCTCAGCTCGACCCTGCAAGGGGTCATCCCGCACTTCCAGATGGAGGAGGGAGCGGGTCACCCTAAACAGGGCGGCCGGGCGATTATCTGATGATGCGATAAGAGCGGCAAAATAGCTAGTTTTCACCGCTTTTATCGCCACTAGGTAGGTCTTAATATGAGACCTCACCAGTGTTCGGTCAGATTCGGAGCGGCTGGTCCTCCAACTACTCTCCAGGCGTCTTTTCCGGCGCTTCATCTCCCTAAGCTCCTCAGAGAACCAAGGAGCTAGGTGAGTTCGGTGCCGGGTCAGAGGCCGCAAAGGCACGACTCAGTCCAAGGCCCCAGCAGCCGCACTATCCCAGGCGGCCACCAGGTCTTCAGCCGAGTCATGAGCCAGAATCTCAGGAAATGGCCCAAGCTCCATCTGGAACCTATCAGGGTCCATCAGGCACCTGGGGCGGAACCACCTGGTCGGTCCCACCTCCCTGCGGCGGGGTGCAGTGGTTAGAAAGTCCAGTCAAAGGAGCGAGTGGTCAGACCATGACAAGGGTTCGATGGCTATATCCCCTATATCAAGGCCACTCAACCACTGACCAGAGACAAAAACTAAGTCCAGAGTGTGTCCCCCTGTGTGAGTGGGGTCATGAATTAACTGAGTAAGGTCCATGGCCGTCATGGAAGCCATGAACTCTCGAGCCACTTCAGACGTTTCACCGATAGATGGCAGGTTGAAATCCCCCATGATGACAAGTCTGGGGGTGTCCACCGCCACCTCGGCTATAACGTTAAGCAGCTCTGGCAGGGCCGTTGCCACGTGGCAGGGAGCCAGGTACGTGACCAACAAGCCCATCTGTACTCCACGACCCCACTTCACAAAGAGGGACTCACATCTGGCTATCTGTGGAACAGTGGTCTCCCTTGGATCCAGACCTTCCTTTATAATAACCGCCACCCCCCCACCCCTGCCCTGAGCCCTCGGCTGATGAAATGCATGGAAGCCTGGTGGGCATATATCCACGAGGGGGACTCCCCACTCCTGGCCCAACCAGGTCTCCGTAATGCCCGCCAGGTCCGCCTCCCCCTCCTGAATAAGATCGTGAATGAGGGGGGCTTTATTAACAACGGACCTGGCGTTGCATAACATCAGCTGAAGGCTCTGGCCCTGAGAATCTGGACAACCTGGGGAACGAGAAAAGCATTGGGGACCGGAGTGTGCAATCGCTCTAAGATAGCGAGTGCGCATTCCCTGAACATGATGTGGTCCCCAGCTTTCGCCATATCTGCCCCTCCCACTCACTATACTGATGGAACAGCCCTCTTTAAATCGAACTCCAACCCCCTCCCCGACCTCCGGTTCTACGTCCCTAGTGTCGTAGCCCTTCGCTGAGGCTGGTCTTGAACCCAGTGGATTTTCCCCAGAACCCACCCTAATCCCCCCCGAACCCCTTAAAATTTTTGTTAAAAACCCACTAAAAAACCCACTTAAAAAACCCCTCAAACTCTTCTTTGCCGCATGCCATCTCTCGGGGCTCCAATGCCCGTCATCAAGATAGGCCCTCGATAACGAAGAGGGACAGACCTGCGAGAGGGGGGAATCTCGCAGGGCACGAAGGTCATTCACCAAGTACATCTGAACATCAAAGGGAGGTGATAGTCCATGGCCAATAGCCAGGGGCCAATTTGATGTTATCACAGTCAGAAGGAGTGAAATGCCGGACTTCAATAGAATTCCAATGGAGCATGTGGGACCTCATTGCCCTCTCACGGCAATGGCAGGAGTAAAATGCTGTTTCGATCCGGCAGAGGGTGACCCAGCCCCCCTCTCACGGCGGCTGGTCAACCACGATTGTCCAAAAAGCCGGAATTGAGACAGCAGCTATAGACCCACTCCACCAAGACTTGAATCCCCAGATGTAAACCTCCATTCAATGGAGGGAAGAATGGGATCAGGTCAGTCCACATAGTCCAAACAGGCTCAAACAGCGGAGATCATAACCGTCATTAACTCCGGGGAGGTCAAGATGGCACCTAGACCCGGAGATGATTGTTCAGCAGGCATACGCAGCATGGCATCACCACATTCAAGGGGATGGGGGTGAAAAAGGAGAGCAGAGGCAACAAACGCCACAGGGGGAGAACCCCTCAGTCATAGTCCAGCTCTCCCCAACCCCTCCCAGATCTTCCTTGTGACCATGCTGCTTGCCTCGCCCAGCCTCCATAAATCCTCATGGAGGTCTCTGGGACGACCAAGGGGCCAAACAACGCCCCACGGTCACCCAGGAGATCCAACACAACAAGCGAGCAACCTCTCCGACGCTCCCACACTCCAAACTGTGGCGGCTTCTTCCTTGTCCCGGCGGCTGCCATTTCCACGCCGCCAGCATCGCCACCGCCGCCAGCCTCCCTGCCCTCACCTCGCCCCCCCTCCGCCCCTAGCACATGTCCAGGGCGGATTGGGCTGGCGAGGATCCCGGCGAGGGTGCCGCACGCTGCCACCGCCGCGGCGCTGACGCCATCATCCTGGCTCTGCCACCTTCGCATGGAGAGTCTGCCACCGCCCCTCCTCCTTCGGGCCGCTCTCGCCGTCCTACGGTCTCAGCGAGCCTCAAGGACACTCTGAGAAGCCGGAGACCCCTCAACAGAGAGCCCCGACACTCCTCCAGCTGGGCCAGGGGTGCAATGATCGAAATTCAGCCCTCCAAAGGCCCCCTGGAGCCATAATCATCCCCCCAGGATCACCGGGATCACAGGGAAGTCGCCATCTTGCGCATGCGCAGAAGAGGAGAAGAGAAGAGAAGTAATGGCTTTTTACTTTGTAAGACCCCTAGCTTTAAATCAGCAGCTGCAGAGCTAAGGGGCATAGAAGATTTTAAGATGAAATTGTTAAAAGAAAAGAAAAAGACCCGATTGAAAATTGATATCTGAATAGACTAAATTTGAAAAATAAACATTGAGACTTGGTTCAAAATTGAACAACTTTAAATTTGAATTAGACTCTTAAAGAAAAGAAGGTAAAGAAGAATTACTACTTTTTAAACATAGAAGAAGGAGAGAATTGGGCTGGAATGTTATATAATTGAAACAAAATGGCAATTTGCATGATTAAAGGAAATTGTGGGTTTTAAAGGGACACCTTCTGGTCTAAAAAGAAACATTGTAACTGACTTCTTGTTTGGGAACATTGTGAATACTTCAGATAACAACTGTGGGATTTTGGAGATGGAGCTGTTCTTTTTTTGTCTGCAGACGATTTGACTTTGTTGAAAAAAAGGGAAAGTATGATGGAACTCTTATAATTGGACTAATTGGCGCCGGAACAAAAGAAATTAATGGCGCAGGAACAAAAAAAGAAAATTGATGTAATTTGTTTGAAATAGAAGTAAGAAAAAGAACTAAATTGATATATGGAGAATTAAATTGTGAACTTTGAAACTGAAATGGAATATATGTTACAGACAAGGAAAGGAGGAATGATATACACATGGCTGGAAAAAAGAAGATAGAAACAGTGTGATTAAAAATAAAGCAAGGTATAGATGGTCAGTAATAATAAAAGGGAGGTTTTCATAGATTAATAAAAATGAATATGAATATGAGTAGAATTTGATATAATATGTAAAAAGCTGAAATAAAGAAAAAAGTAAGAGTATGAGAGGAATAGAATATATTAACAGAAATTTACTAATTTATAGAAGGAAGTGTTTGGAGTAAGAACTAAGCCTCAATGTTAAATTGTTATAAAGGTGATAATGATAATGTGATTGAATATTAACAAGTAATGTATTGATGGATGGTAAAATTTTAAAAAAAGGTGATTATGCTGGGATAAGCAGCAAACCAAGGTGATTATGCTGGGACAGACAACAAAACATAGAGAATTATACTGGGTATAACAGTAAAATATTAAGAAAATTATGCTGGGTTTGACAGCAGAAACGATGATTATACTGGGAATAACAGTAAAACCTAAGGAGACTATGCTGTGATTAACAGCCAAAAGAGGATGATTAAGAGGAAGATTATATACTGGGATAAACTTTTAGAAATAAAGATGACCATGGTGGAATTGATACTAATAATGAAATGATTATGTTGTGATTAAAAGGGTTAAGCTGAGATAAATAGTAAAATGAAGATGATAAATACTAACAGTTAAAATACTGTGTAAATATTTTGTTGATTTATGTCTTTAAGATATATTCATCCATATTAAAAGGAAAAGAAATTGAAATGATATTGAATTAAGGATTTTAAGATTAGTGTAATGGGTTTTAAGAATTTTTTCTTTTTTCAGATAGAATTTAGGGCAATAATGTTAGAGAAAATTAAGTTGTGTTATTTGAAAACTAAGATTTGTGATGAAATAATAGAAGGTAATTGATTTGTGTAAAATGATATGTTAGGATTTTTTTTCTTTTTTTCTTTTTTTTTATGGTAATTAGCGAGGATTTGGGGAAAGCTTTTGTTAAAGAGGAATTAGTAATTGTACCTACTTATGACCGGATCAGTGGCTCGTTCTGAAAAGATTTTTGTATGTTTATGTGTTTTAAAAAAAATAAAAAAAAATTGTTTAAAAAAAAAAGTGGGACAGATGGATTTGCAACTGGCTGACAAACAGTACTCAACAAGTATTCCTTAATTGGTTTAAGTCTACAAGGAGAGAAGTAAGCAGTGGGGTGCCACAAGGTTCCGTCTTAGGCCCAGTACTCTTCAATATCTTCATAAATGACTTAGATGAGGGAATAAAAGGGGAACTTACCAAATTTGCAGGTGATACTAAACTGGCAGGATTAGCCAATCCCCTAGAAGATAGGCTCAAGATCCAAATGGATCTTGACAGATTTGAACACTGGGCCCTATATAACAAAATGAAATTCAATGTAGAGAAAAGTAAAGTCCTACACTTAGGTAAGAAAAACTAAAACTGGGTGAAACCAGTCTTAATAACAGTGACTGTGAGAGGGATCTTGGAGTCTTAGTGGACAACCAGCTAAATATGAGCCAGCAATGTGCAGCGGCAGCCAAAAAAGCCAATTTAGGATTGCATTAACGGAGGGATACAATCAAGATCAAGTGAGGTACTAATACCACTCTATAAACCCCTAGTAAGACCCCACCTAGAGTACTGCATCCAGTTTTGGTCACCACACTATAAAAAAAGATGTTGAAACTCTAGAAAATGTGCAGAGGAGAGCAACCGGGATGATTAGGGGACTGGAGAGTAAAACATATGAAAAATGGTTACAGGAACTGGCATATAGCTGGCATATTACTGGCAAATATATCCTTGCGGATCTGGATGGGGAGAAACAAGCTCAGACTCAACCCCTCCAAGACCGAGTGGCTGTGGCTTCCGGCGTCCCGGTATAGTCAGCTGGTACCATCACTGACAATAGGGGATGAGATCTTGCTCCCCACAGAGAGGCCCCACAACTTGGGTGTCCTCCTGGATTCACGGTTATCTTTGGAAGATCATTTGACGGCCGTGGCCAGGGGTGCCTTTTATCAGGTTCGCCTGATCCACCAGTTGCGTCCCTTTCTGGATGAAGCCTTGCGCACAGTCACTCATGCCCTAGTTACCTCCCGTATGGACTACTGTAATGCTCTCTACATGGGGCTCCCCTTGAAAAGCACCCAGAGGCTCCAACTGGTCCAGAACGTAGCCGTGCGGGTGATTATGGGCGCAGCTCGTTACGCCCATGTAACACCTCTCCTACGCGAGCTGCACTGGCTCCCGGTGGTCTTCCGGGTGCGATTCAAGGTGTTAGTTATCACCTTTAAAGCGCTCCATGGCTTAGGACCTGGGTACCTATGAGACCGTCTTTTAGTTTAGTTAGTTTATTTGATTTGTATACCGCCCTACTCCCGAAGGACTCAGGGCGGTGAACAGCCAACAATAAAATACATAAATACACAAAATTTAAAAACCCGATAAAATCAAATTAAATTATTTGGCCCAGACAAATTAAAATACCCCAATAATTTAAAAACAGATTAAAATTTACGTATTTAAAAAGGGAAGAGATCAGGCCAAGCCCGCTTGATGGAATAAAAAGGTCTTCACAGCACGGCGGAAGGAGCGCAGATCCGGGATCCTCCGTATCTCCGGGGGGAGCTCATTCCAGATGGTAGGTGCCCCCACAGAGAAGGCTCTCCCCCTAGGGGCCGCCAGTCGACACTGTTTGGCTGACGGCACCCGGAGGAGTCCCTCTCTATGAGAGCGTACTGGCCGGTGGGAGGCTATTGGTGGTAGTAGGCGGTCCCGTAAATAACCAGGCCCTAAGCCATGGAGCGCTTTAAAGGTGGTAACCAAAACCTTGAAGCGCACCCGGAAGACCACTGGGAGCCAGTGCAGCTCGCGCAGGAGAGGTGTTACATGGGAGCGCCATGTCGCTCCCATTACCACCCGCGCGGCCGCACTCTGCGCCAGTTGGAGCCTCCGGGTGCTCCTCAAGGGGAGCCCCATGTAGAGAGCATTACAATAGTCCAGGCGGGAGGTGACGAGGGCATGAGTGACCGTGCGTAACGACTCCCGATCCAGAAAGGGACGCAACTGGCGAATCAGGCGGACCTGATAAAAAATCCTCCCGGTCACGGCTGTCAAGTGCTCTTCTAAAGACAGCCGTGAATCCAGGAGGACGCCCAAGTTGCGAGCCCTCTCCGTGGGGGCCAATGATTCGCCCCCAATAGTCAGTGATGGCGTCAACTGGCTATATCGGGACGTCGGAAACCACAGCCACTCAGTCTTGGATGGGTTGAGCCTGAGCCTGTTCCTCCCCATCCAGATCCGTACGGCCTCCAGGCACCGGGACATCACTTCAAGGGCATCGTTGGGGTGATCTGGGGTGGAGATGTACAGCTGGGTGTCATCAGCGTACTGATGGTACTCCACCCCGAAACCACGGATGATCTCGCCCAGCAGCTTCACATAAATGTTGAACAGGAGAGGTGAGAGGACCGACCCTTGCAGCACCCCACATATGAGGGGCCTTGGGGTCGACCTCTGTCCCCGTCAACACAGACTGCGACCGGTCAGAGAGAAAGGAGGAGAACCACCGCAACACAGTGCCTCCCACCCCTAACTCTTCCAACCGGTGCAGCATGATACCATGGTCGATGGTATCAAAAGCCGCTGAGAGATCTAACAGGACCAGGACAGAGGAGCAGCCCCTGTCCCGAGCCCTCCAGAGATCATCAACCAACGCGACCAATGCCGTTTCCATGCTGTACCCGGGCCTGAAGCCCCACTGGAACGGATCCAGATACGTCGTTTCATCCAGGTGCTGGGGGAGCTGTTGCGCAACCACACTCTCAACAACCTTCGCCACAAAACGAAGGTTGGAGACTAGACGATAATTTACCAACATTGCCGGGTCCAGGGAAGGCTTCTTGAGGAGAGGCCTCACCACCGCCTCTTTCAAGGCGGCAGGAAAGACCCCCTCACCCAGCGAAGCATTTATAATCCCCTGGAACCAGCCTCGTGTCACCTCCCGAGAAGCCAGCACTAACCAGGAGGGACACGGGTCCAATAAACAAGTGGTCGCGTTCAGTCTACCCAGAATCCTGTCCACGTCCTCAGGGGTCACAGGATCAAACTCATCCCAGATAACATTCTCAAGACCTGCCCCAGTCCCTCCCCCTGAGACTATCCAGTCGGAGTCCAGATCTTCCCGAATCTGAGCGATTTTGTCATACAGATATTGAACAAAATCCTCGGCTCTACCCTCCAAGGGATCCTCCCGCGCTTCCTGGTGGAGCAGGGAGCGGGTCACCCTAAACAGGGCGGCCGGGCGATTATCTGATGATGCAATAAGAGCAGCAAAATAGCTACATTTCGCTGCTTTTATCGCCACTAGGTAATTCCTAATATGAGCTCTTACCAGTGTCCAGTCAGATTCAGATTTTGCCACCAATAGCCTCCCACCGACCAGTTCGTTCTCACAGGGAGGGACTACTCAGGGTACCGTCAGTCAAATTATGTCGACTGGCGACTCACAGGGGGAGGGCCTTCTCTGTGGGGGCTCCAACCCTTTGGAATGAACTGCCCCCGGAGATACGGAATATCCCTGATCTCCGTGCTTTCCGCCGTGCCCTCAAGACCCTGATGTTCCAACAGGCGGGGCTAAACATACGAACATGTGAATGATTTTTTAAATGTTATCTAATTCTGGGTTTTATTTAATTGACCAAACTAAGTAATAATTTTAATTAACAATTTTATGATGTTTGTGTGTCTATATTTTTCTTGACTGTACACCGTCTTGAGTCCTACGGGAGAAAGGCAGTATAGAAATATAATAAATATAATAAATAAATAAATAAATATAGCTGAGCAGAGAAGAGAAGGATCAGGGCAGTCATGATAGCAGTGTTTCAATATTTGAGGGGCTGCCACACAGAGGAGGGGATCAAGTTATTTTCCAAAGCACTTGAAGGCCAGGCAAAGAATAATGGATGGAAACTGATCAAGGAGAGATTCAACCTAGAAATGAGGAAGAACTTTCTGACAGTGAGAACAATCAACCTATGGAACAGCTTACCTTCGGAAGTTGTGGGAGCTTCATCACTTGAGACTTTCAAGAAAAGATTGGACTGCCATTTGTCAGAAATGGTGTAGGGTCTCCTGCTTGAGCGGGGGGTTGGACTAGATGACCCATAAGGTCCCTTCCAACTTTGTTAATCTGTTAATCTGATAACAGTGAAGCAGATGAGGGTTTGGGTGGAGAGATTACAAGATTGCTTTGAGTGCATGGATTGGGGCATGTTTAAAGAAGTGGCAACAGATAACCAATGTATAAATGTGGAGGAGTATGCCATCACTGTGTCTACATATATTCAAAAGTGCATTGAGGATATCTGTGTTCTTAAAAACATTGTTGTGAGGGAGAATGAAAATCCATGGATGACATATGAGGTTTGCAAGATGATGAAACCACAGAACGTGGCTTTTAAATCCAGCAATATGCTGTGACTTAGAACTGCTAGAGCCAATTTGAAAAGTGCCATAAAAAGAGCAAAGCAAGCCCATAGTTAGAAAATTCAGAACTTTTTTCAGGACCCGACGAACACCAGGCGTATGTGGCAAGGCATCCAGGCCATTACAGACTATAAGGCAGCGCCATCATATGGCAAGGGCAACACAGACTTTCTAAATGAGCTGAATACATTGTTTGGAAGATTCAAGGCATCAAATAGCACTCCTGCGAGGAAAGCTGTGCCCCATCCTGATGAGAAAGTGCTTAGCTTTGATACTACCTCTGTCCGAGAACATTGCAGAAAGTTAACATTTGGAAAGGAACAGGCACAGAGACTTCCAGCTGTGCTTTTGGTGGTGTCGGAGACAAGGTCCATGAGCTCTGTGGCCCCACTCCGAGCTCTCCCCATCGGAGGGCTCTGAAAGGAGCCATAGCCACCCTGTAGGGTGATGAAGTAAAGCGGGGCACCTTGCAGGTCAAGGAGAGCCGCATCTCTCCTCCCTGACTTGGAAAATCCCCCTCATCCGAAGATGAGGAGCAGCAGCAGTCAACATGGCTGACATGAAGCTGGGGACAGCCAGAACACCTAAGAAAATGTAGGAGCAAAGAGAACAGTGAACATAGATTGTTTCTGGATGAGATGATTTTTCATTTCTTTAAAAATTACCCCAAGGAAAACAAAAAAATCCTAGAGAAGAGGTTCTCAAAAATATTACTGTTTAAGCAGTGAAAGAAAATATTTTTGATAGAGAGATCTATGCTGAAAAGTAAGTTGAGAGTGCCATCTACTGACAAAGGGAAAAGTGACTCCTAGACTTCTGGAAAATTACAAAAAGAGAACTCTGGGAAGCTAGAATAAAAGACTAAAAACACAGAGCAGACTTAAACAACTTGGAAAATACTTTGAACTATCAGAGTATTGAGTAAATGCTGGAACTGGCTCATTTAAATAATTGACTTTGTTTTGAAAGAAATAGATTTTGAGTGAAATAAATATCTGCTGGAAAAAAGGCAGCATGGAAATTTGAGAGGAGAACCACATTTACTAATGATTGGAAATTTGGAGTCTTTCTGAACTAGATTGTGGCTTTATTGTTTATTTCACTTTTATTGCTACTATAACTGGAGTTTAAACAGCTGGGGAAATGAGAGGACTTTTTAATGGGATGACTTCATTGTTCCAAAATATTATGGATTTTATTGATGGTATGGATGAGAAAATGGAAAACATTTTGCAAAGAACAATGAACAAAGATCAAACTGCCCATGAACTGGTGGAAGCAACAGAAAGTCTAGATGAAATGGATTACTTAAACCAGCAAACTGAATATGAACAGGGAAAAAATATGGATTAGAAAAACCAGCAAATGAAGCAACAGCTCGACAAAGAGGAAGACCAGATAAATGGCAAGCAAAAGGAGTGGAGAGAACAGATGGATTGGCCATATCAACAAATAAATCAAGGACTGGAGCAAAAAATAGGACTGACATATCAGCTGATAAAGGGAGAAAGACCGAAGAAAATAAAACAGACAAATCAACAACTGGAGAGATAGGAAGATACTTTTGATAAGGAGATTGGGACATGGGCAGATATCTGGAAGAATTGTCAGTATAAGATTGTACTGGGAGAAACGTTTAGATTGAACAAGAAAGATATAGATGAAGATAGAGACAAACATGAGGAGTGTGGGAGGCGAATTAAAAAATGGATAAGAATTGAAGCACTAAAGAGGAGAAGAGATGATGGATAGAAATAATTGCCCTTTAAATATTAAAGTAACCTGATTGTAAGATGAAAGAGGCAGAACTAAAATTAGATAAGGGAAATATTACAATATAAATTGTTATAGAATGAATAAAAATAATAGATAGAAAGATTAGAAGATTACAGATGTTAGGCTTTTTTTTCATGTATGTTTAAATAATATAATGAGGATTACTTAAATTTGATAAATGTGATAGAGATTACTAAAGTTAGCGTGAATTGGATTAATATGAATGATACCCAGAACTAACTTTGCCTATACATAATCGAGAAATGTTTAGATTGAACAAGAAACATATAGATGAAGATAGAAATGAGGAGTTAGGCATTTTATGTTTTATGTATGTTTAAATAATATAATGAGGATTACTTAAATTTGATAAATGTGATAGAGATTACTAATATTGTTACTGCGAATTAGATTAATATAAATGATACCCAGAACCAACTCTGTCCACACACAATATGGATGTATATTTAAAAAATAATAATAAAAAAATATAATAATTGTTTTTAAAAAAGGAAAGAAACAGGCCCAGATAATATCCATGGGCGTGTTCTTAGGGAATGTGCAGACAAGTTAGCTTGTGTTATCACAGATATTTTCAATCTTTCACTGCAGCAAGCAGTGGTCCCATTATGTTTTAAGACGGCAATTATTTAGCCAGTGCCAAAAAGTCTACAATTACAGGTCTCAATGATTACCATCCAGTTGCACTTGCATCCATCATAATGAAATGTTTTAAGAAGCTGATAAAGGACATTATTGTATCCTGCCTCCCTCTAGCATTTGACTCGCTTCAGTTTGCTTACCGTCCAAATTGCTCTACAGAGGATGCTATTTCTTCTGTTGTCCATCTGAGCTTGGCACACTTAGAGGAAAGAAGAAACACTCATGTGCGAATGCTGTTTGTCAACTTCAGTTCGGCATTTAATACAATCATCCCTCAGCATCTAGTAAATAAACTAGGCCTTTTAGGCTTTAATACTCCTTTGTGCAACTGGATTCTTGATTTTCATATTGATAGGACCCAATATACAGTATGTGAGTTGGGACTAATATTTTTCACACCATTTTCTTGAGCATAGGCTCTCCTCAGGGCTGTGTCCTAAGTCCGCTGTTGTTCACCCTGTTGACCCATGATTGTTGTGCTAGGTTTGCCACCAATCATATTGTGAAGTATGTGGATGATACAACAGTAGTGGGCCTTATTCAAGATGACGAGGGTGCTTACTGCAAGGAAGTAGAAGGTTTAGTGAACTGGTGTAACAAAAACAGCTTCATTTTAAATGTAGGAAAAATTAAAGAGATCATTGTCAATTTCAAAAAAAGCAGGCACAGCAACACACCTCTATGTATTAATGATTCACCTGTGTGGGTGATTAGCAGCATCTAGTTTCTGGATGTGCAGCTATCAGGGTAGGCCTGCATTTTCTGTGTCACATAAGAAAAGTTCATCTTCCTTCCCCTATCCTTACCATTTTCTATAGAGAGACAATCAAGAGCATCCTGTCATATTGCATTACTGTCTAGTTTGGAAGCATTATTGCTTCAGACAGGAAGGCAGTGCAGAAAGTGGTAAGGATGACAGAAAAGTTTATTGGTAGTTCACTTCTTTCTATCCAGGACATAGCATACAAGCAATAGCATCAACCTTGTGAACTCTCAAGTTTCCTCTTTCCACTACGTATTCAAAATGGACAGTATTATATACATATATATACATATACATATACGTATACGTATACGTATACGTATACATATACATATACGCAAAAAATTATATATATACGTATACGTATACATATACATATACGCAAAAAATTAAAATCTCGGATGTTTTCCTGCATCATTAAAAATAAGTTGGTTAAAATATTTAAAATCCTGGTTAAAATCCCAGCTTAAAATCTTCTAAAAATCCTTACAGAGCACTCTGCAAGGTCCTTTAAAACCTCAGCTAAAATCCTACCAGTGACTTTAAAAGTTTTTCTTAAAGCAACGTTTCGACAGGCTCACAACCCTGTCATCTTCAGACTCTGTTTCATGTAGAAGCTATGGGTTCTCTGTTGCGGGGCTGGAGCTGTCGCTTATCTATATTTGCTGCTGCTGACGTATGCTGGCTAGCCTGCAACTCTGTGTTCCGATTGGAGGACAACAGTTTTTCTTCCTGCTTCCTCCTCCTAGCTGTTAGAGCTCCTAGCTCTGATTTTAAGCTGGGATTTTAACCAGGATTTTAAATATTTTAACCAACTTATTTATAATGACGTGGGAAAACACCCGAGATTTTAATTTTTTGCATATGCACACCTGCGAAAACTTAAGAAGACAAATATACATATCTATTATTATTATTATTATTATTATTATTATTATTATTATTATTATTATTATTATTATTATTATTATTATTATTATTATTATTATTATTTATTAAATTTATATCCCGCTCTTCTCCCCGAAGGGACTCAGGGCGGTGAACAGCCGAGAATTAAAATAACATACAATATAAAAGTTGAAATAATTAAAAATAAATTAAATTAAATGGCTGCCCCAATTTTAAACCCCTAGCAATACAATTAAAAAACTAACCCATAAAACCTATTCAGGCCAGGCCAGCTTGCTGAAATAAAAACGTCTTCAGGGCCTTACGGAAAGTGCGGAGATCCGGAATCAGCCGTATTCCGGGAGGTAGCTCGTTCCAGAGGGCAGGTGCTCCCAGAGAGAAGGCTCTCCCCCTGGGGGCCGCCAGCCGACATTGCTTGACTGATGGCACCCTGAGGAGGCCCTCTCTGTGAGAGCGTATTGGCCGGTGGGAGGTTATCGTAGCAGAAGGTGGTCTCATAAATACCCTGGCCCTAAGCCATGGAGCGCTTTAAAGGTGAGAACCAACACCTTGAAGCGCACCCGGAAGACCACTGGGAGCCAGCGCAGCCATGTCGCTCCCATGATCATCTGCGCAGCCGCATTCTGGACCAGCTGGAGCCTCCAGGTGCTCCTCAAGGGGAGCCCCATGTAGAGAGTGTTAGCGTAGTCCAGGCGAGAAGTGACGAGAGCATGAGTGACTGTGCATAAGGAATCCCAACTCAGAAAGGGGCGCAACTGGCGTATCAAGCGAACCTGATAAAAAGCCCCCCTGGCCACGGCCGTCATATGCTCTTCCAAAGACAGCCGTGTGTTCAGGAGGACACCCAAGTTGCGAGCCCCCTCTGTGGGGGTCAATGACTCGCCCCCAATAGCCAGCGATGGCGCCAGTTGGCTATATCGGTCTTGGAAGGGTTGAGTCGAAGCCTTTTCCTCCCCATCCAGACCCACACGGCCTCCGGACACTGGGACATCACTTCAAGGGCATTGTTGGGGTGGTTTGGGGTGGAGATGTACAGCTGAGTGTCATCAGCGTACGGATGACATTGCACCCCAAATCCACGGATGATCTCACCCAGCGGCTTCACATAAATGTTGAACAGGAGTGGCGAGAGGACCGACCCCTGTGGCACCCCACAAACAAGGTGCCTCGAGGATGACCTCTGCCCCCCTGCCAACACAGACTGCGACCGGTTGGAGAGATAGGAGGAGAACCACCGCAACACGGTGCCTCCCACCCCCAATCCCTCCAGACGGTGCAGCATGATACCATGGTTGATGGTATCAAAAGCCGCTGAGAGATCTAATAGGACCAGAACAGAGGAGCAACCCCTGTCCCGAACCCTCTAGAGATCATCAACCAACGTGACCAATGCCGTTTCTGTGCTGTACCCAGGCCTGAAGCTGGACTGGCATGGGTCTAGATAGACGGTTTCATCCAGGTACTGCGGGAGCTGTTGCGCAACCACACTCTCAACAACTTTCGCAATAAAGCAAAGGTTGGAGACAGGACGGTAGTTAGCCATAACAGCCGGATCCAGAGAAGGCTTCTTAAGGAGGGGCCTCACCACCGCCTCTTTCAAAGCAGGCGGCAGAAAACCATCCCCCAAAGAAGCATTTATAATCCTCTGGAGCCAGCCTCGCATAATCTCCAGTACCAGCCAGGAGGGACACGGGTCCAATAAACATGTGGTTGCGTTTAACCTCCCCAGAATCCTGTCCATGTCCTCAGGTGTCACAGATTCGAACTCATCCCAGATAACATTCTCGAGACCCGCCTCAGCTACCCCGCCGGAATCTACCCAGTCAGAGTCCAAGCCTTCCCGAATCTGAGTGATTTTATCGTGCAGATACTGTGCAAAATCCTCAGCCTGCCCTTGCAAGGGGTCCTCCCGCGCTCCCTGATGTAGGAGGGAGCGGGTCACTCTAAACAAGGCGACTGGGCGATTATCTGCCGATGCAATAAGAGCGGAAAAGTAATCACACTTTGCTGCTTTTATCGCCACTAAATAGGTCTTAATATGAGTATGACTTAATATAATATATATATTGCTCAAAAAAATAAAATAATATAAAAGCAGAAGAAAAAATAATAAAATAAAGCAGAAGACATTCGAGATCTGAATGAATGAAATAGCCTTATTAAATACTTTGTTCGTTACATAAGTAGTTTTGTGTTCCCTTTAGTTGTTTGAGCAATGCATAAACTACTGTATGTAAAGAACAAAGTATTTAATAAGGCTATTTCATTCATTCAGATCTCGGATGTCTTCTGCTTGTGTTCCCTTTATTTTTTTGAGCTATGTATGTATTTATGTATTTATGTATGTATGTATATATGTATGTATAAAGTGTTTACCGAGACACCTGGTCTATCCCAACATGTGGGAGGGGGCATTCTGCTCCCTTTTGCCTTTCAGCTCCAACCCAGGAGCCCTCAAACAGTCACATTCACGACAAACCATTTTATACCAAATTTATATTTTGCTGATAAAGAAATAAAGGGAGACTTGGGCTTACAGAATGCCCCCTCCCACATGTTGGGGTAGACCAGGTGTCTCAGTAAACACACCATCTACCAGAAAAAAAAACACACAAACTGCTACTTAAACACTCAATCATATCACCACCCTGCACAGATCAACTCCATAGCCAAGACTCTCATTTGACAAAGACCACCTGAAAATTGAATTACACACTCTCACAAACATATTAATCTCCAAAGGATTCCAAAGAAACACAATCAACAACCTAATCCAAAGGGAGACAACCCCCCCCAAGAACCGAGACACAGAACAGGACAACGGCATCACCTTCCTCCCTTACATCAAAGGCACCATAGATAAAATCAGCAAAATTCTCCACAAACGCAACATCAAGACAACCTTCTGCCCTGACCAAAAAATAGCCAACATCTTAAGAAACCCCAAAGACAAGATCCAGCTAGAAAACCAAGGAGTCTATGAAATACCATGCAAAATCTGTCCAGCCACATACATTGAACAAACCAATAGGAGAATAAATGCACGCATTGCAGAACACAAGAATGCAGTCAGAAAAGAAGAAAAAACTTCCTCCCTTTTCCAGCACCTTATAACAACAGGACATGAAATTGATTTTGAAGGAACCAAATTAATCTCCTAAACTGAACACTTCAACAAAAGAATAATTATGGAAGCCATCGAAATAGAGAAATACCCCCATAACATGAATAAACGTGACGATACCTCCCGCCTACCAGACATCTGGAAACTAGCCCTAGTCAACAAACGAGCCCCAGCCACAAACATTGACACCAGACCCAGGATATGTTGTGGCCCCGCCCTCCGAGCCTATCTCATCGGAGGAAGAAGGCTCCGAACATGAAGAAGAGGAGTCGGCCAGGCCTCTCTCTCCAGGCCCCTCCCCTCTGGCACTGCCTCAAGTGCCGGCCGAGGAAGAGGAGATTAGTCAGGAGCCAGGTGCCTCCGATGAGAGCGAGGGAGGTGATCTGTCGTTCCTGGATCCACGTCAACGAAGGCGTGATAAACGGTTGCAGCAGTTAAGGAGGCGTGCCAGGGATTATAACTGAGTCACTGGACCACACCCCAGAGACTGTATAAGAGAGTGTGGTGGCCATTTAAGACTCTGTGACGGACAAAAACTAACTCTGGCTAGTCACTTGAACAATGCTTAAAGCTGCCGAAAGTTTTCTTGTTTGGAACTGGACTATTTGCAATTTGTATGTATTTTCTGTTTATCTGATGAAGTAAAGCCCTTGGCAGTCGATGCTCGTATAGCTGCCAAGTTTTAGATAACAACCTGTGTGCGTGCCAAGTGCTTTCTTAACCCTCGGCTGACTGTGTTTATGTGTGTGTGGAGACGGGGACAGAACAGGATAACACATGATGCCACCACCAATCATCCTCACCAGATTCAAACCCAATCCCATCCTATAGATGAAATGCAGCCACCATCCAGGAGCCGGACCGCGGCGGCATCGCCAGCTGCTGCGCCCCCCTCCGATCCCCACACAAAGCAAACTAACACACGCCATGAGCACATGACAAGACCTCAGACTCGGAGCCAAACCAAAGCCCAGGATGTTGCATCACAGCCATCTGCTCAAGACAATACATCACAGAACTCGGGATATTACAATACTAAAACTCAGGATACTACAACACCCAGCCAATTACCCAGGATGTTGCAGCTCAGGACTCAGGATGTCACAACACTGGAGCTCAGGATGCTGCTCAGTTTTGTGTTCCCTTTAGTTGTTTGAACAGTGCATAAACTACTGTATGTAAAGAACAAAGTATTTAATAAGGCTATTTCATTCATTCAGATCTCGGATGTCTTCTGCTTGTGTTCCTGTCAGCCTCAGCTTGCCTGCTTCAGCTGCCATAAGAAACGGGGAGGGATTAGTTATGGAGCAAAGGGGGGGGGAAGGGAGCAGGAGGTGTTTTTTTCCTTGTAGGATGGGACTTCGTGAGAAACGAAACTGAATCTTCAAAAGGGGACGGCTGACCAACTGCCCTACATTCCTGATGAATGACGCTGCCAGACGTATTGCCACCTGACCTTTGGAAGACCTTTGGATTGGCTAATGATTTATGAACACGGGGGGGTGGGGGGAGAAGCTTAGTAGATGCATTTCGCGCGTTTTGCTCACTTCCAGCTTTAACTGGGTTGCTATTCATTTCATATTCAGTAAAAGTACTAAATTCTTCAAAATGCTTGAGTTTGGGTTTTTCTTTCCTGGATACTGAAGGAAGCATACCTGACATTAAGCTGGAAGTCACAACCAGTCATCCCGGACAAAAACCGAGGGGACTGAAAATCCAAAGTACGTCAGATCGAGGGAGTGATGAAGAAGGGAAGATGGGGCAGCGAGTTCAACCGCCCTCCAGTCGGAAAGAGAAACTGCAGAATGGTTGGAAAAACTCCGTTTGGAGCCGGAGGAAGCTAGATGGTCCAAAGGAGTGGGGAGACTGCCGGACTGGGGGGAGAACCCCCGGGGAGTGATGACTTCCAGACCCCGTAAAAAGGAGGCAGTGTGGATGCAACAGCAGAAGGAACGTCTCATGATAGACCAAGCCTTGCAGCTTATCCGTGATGTGGAAGAAAGCAGGAAAAACTGTGAGTCTTTTGAAATTCCTGTGGAGAAGGGGGAAGCAGACCCCAGGGGGGAGCCAGAAAAGGCAGCCTGCAGGGGAGAGGAAGAGTTTGAGGAGGGAACATCCCAGGCTTTGGCCGCTCGAGGGAGAGATGCAGCCGGCCAGAGAACCCCACCCTTGCAGGCCCCCCCCCACAGACGTAAAAAGCCAAAAATCCCCCCCCCTTCCTGGGAAGTTTGATGGGAATCCTAAAGCCTTGGGATTTTTCCTGACCCAAGTGTGGAACCACATGCAGGATTGGGGGGAGGACTACGAAACAGAGGCGGCTAAAGTCAGAAGCGTTGCGAATGCCCTAGAGGGAGTAGCGGCTGAGTGGATGGTGGTTCTCCACAATAACAACTCCCTCTTGCTGAGAAATTACAACCAGTTCATGAGGGCCCTTAGAAGGCATTTTGAAGACCATTTAGCTGAACGAAAGGCGAGACTCAGAATGAAGAGCATTCAGCAGGGCCGGAGGCCGGTGGCAGAGTATATCCAAGTGTTTCGTGAACTGGCACCCTATATGACAGGCTGGTCAGAAATGGCTCTTTTGGAGAGTTTCAAGGATGGGCTGAATGAAGAGATATATCGAGACTGCAGAAGCATGGGGGTCCCCGATGATTTGGATAGATGGTACATAGTAGCTGAGGACGTAGAGATCGAGCTGAGACGGAGCGAACTCCGAGGCAGGCGGATGGGGGACCAGTCATCCTCTTTCCACCATAAGGGGGCACCCAAGATGATTGGCAGGAAGACCGAATTCAAACCCAAGTCAAAGCCCTTCACCTGTTTCAAATGTGGGAAAGAGGGTCACCGGGCTGCCGAATGTTTCTCCAAGCCACCGGCAAAAGTTTCTGGGGCCGGCCAAAAGAAAGGCGACAAAATACCCACCAAAACCCGCGGCACCACTCTGAAAGGAGAAGTCGTTGAGTTCACTCCCCGAAACCAGAGTGAGTTGGGAACTCCGACCAACGATGACGACAGCGAGACGGACTCCGACTCTGACACCGACGATCGGGTGAGTCACACGGAAGAACCCTTACTCATTCCCGTAGAAATAAGAGTGCCCTCCACAGGGGCTCATGCGCAATTGTTAGCCCTGTTGGACTCGGGGTGCACTAGGTGCATAATTAGCCCCAAAGTAGTGGAGGAAATGGAACTGAGACTAAAAACTTTAAAAAGACCCATTGCATTTTGTCAATTAGACGGGTCGATTGCAGGAGGGGGCCCAGCTAGCTTTATGACTGAACCCCTTGAATTGCAGTTGGGGAACCATGTATAGAATCTCAGATTTATTGTAGCCCCTGGTATGGAAAGACCCCTCATTCTAGGACTGCCCTGGCTTCGCAAATGGAACCCACGAGTAAATTGGAAAACGGGGGTCCTACGCATCCTCACAGCAGAACCAACTCCGGGAAAGGAAGACCCCCCCTGAGGGATGACATAAGACCAGAAAGGGCGGCAGTAGCCATTAACTATATTGAGGGAGAAGAGAAAATTCCAAAGGAATATTGGGACCTCAAGGAAGTGTTTAGCGAAAAAGCATCGGATGCTCTGCCTCCCCACAGGGCCACTGACTGCACCATTGAAATACTCCCAGAGGTGAAGCTTCCCAAACCAAAAATTTACCCCATGACACCTCGAGAATTGGGGGAATTGCGAAATTTTATTGACAAAAACTTAGAACGGGGATTCATCGAACGAGCCAAACCCAAGGTGGCAGCACAGTAATGTTCCGCGAAAAGAAAGATGGATCCTTCAGATTAGTAGTTGATTATAGAAACATGAACGCCATTTGCGTAGAAAATGTCTATCCCCTCCCACTCATGAAGGACATGTTAGCCCATTTAGGGAAGGGAATTTTTTTTACCAAACTTGATTTAAGAGAGGCATACTACCGAGTGAGAATAAAAGAGGGAGATGAATGGAAGACAGCATTTAATTGCCCACTGGGATGTTTCCAGTTTAGAGTACTCCCTTTTGGACTACAGGGGGCCCTGGCTGTATTCATGCAGTTGATCAACGAAGTGTTGCATGAGCACCTATATAAGGGGGTGTTGGTCTATTTGGATGATATTCTAATTTATTCTGACAACATGGCCGACCATGTAAGATTGGTTCGAGCGGTCTTGAATAAACTCAGAGCAGCTGAACTCTATGCCAAACTTTCTAAATGTGAATTCCACCAAGACAAAATCGACTATCTTGGATATCGTATATCGCATGAGGGAATAGAGATGGACCCGGAAAAGGTCCGGGCAGTGATGGAATGGGCCGCACCACGCACCCGTAAACAATTACAGAATTTATTAGGATTTGCTAATTTTTATAGACAATTTATCCCCTCTTTTGCGGAAATCGCACTGCCAATTACAAACTTGTTAAAAACCAAAGGGGAAGTAAAACCCAAACCCTCGAAACCACTAGAATGGACTATGGACTGTCAAGCTGCTTTCGAAAAACTGAAACGACTGTTTGCAGCTGAACCTGTGCTCAAACACCCCGACATGGAACAACCTTTTGTAGTACAAGCTGATGCTAGCGACGTCGCCGTAGGAGCAATACTCTTGCAAAAGAATGAGAATGGAATATTACAACCCTGTGCTTACACATCCCGTAAACTATCAGAGACGGAAAGGAGATGGGCCATATGGGAGAAAGAGGCGTTTGCAGTCAGATGGGCGCTGTTAACATGGAGACAATTTTTAGAAGGGGCGAAACACCCTTTCAAGGTGTGGACTGATCATAAGAATCTAGAAGCATTAAAAACACCACGCAAACTATCACCCAAACAGGCGCGCTGGGCCCAACATTTCAAGCGTTTCAATTTCACTCTACGTTACCTTCCTGGGGGGAAAAATTTCATGGTGGACGCACTTTCCAGATTGCCGCAGTACAACAGCATAAAGAAGGAAGTGGTTCAACCAATGATCCCCTTAACGCAATTGGCAACACCTGTCACTACCAGAACGCAGAGTAAAACCGAACCAGAACTCTCGGGGGATTTACTCGAAAAATTACGAGAAGCGCTAAAAACTGACGAGTGGTTTAAGACCCACTCGAATGAATGCACACTTCGTGACGGACTAGCTTGGGTTGGATCGAAATTGTATGTTCCAACCACATTAAGAACAACCATATTGAAATATGCTCATGATACCAAGGCCGCAGGACACTTTGCGTTTGTCAAGACTTTACATCTTGTTAAGAGACAATTTTGGTGGCCTGCACTTAAAAAGGACATAGAGGCATATGTGGCTAGCTGTCCAGTATGTGCCTCGGCAAAGAGACCGCCAGGAAAATCCCCTGGATTACTGCAAAGTGTGGCTAGACCGAACGCCCCATGGAAGGAAATATCTATGGATTTTATTGTGGACTTACCAGACAGTGAGGGCTGCACTGTCATTTGGGTAGTAACTGATTTGTTTTCCAAACAAGTACATTTCATCCCTTGCTCAAAGATCCCTTCAGCAAAAACCCTCACAAAACTGTTTATTCGGCAGATTTACCGACTACATGGATCTCCGAAAAGAATAATTTCTGACAGGGGTGTGCAATTTACTTCCAGTTTCTGGAGGGAGTTTTTGAAATTGATAGGCTCTGCACAGGGGTTGAATTCCAGTCATCACCCTCAGACAAATGGGGCTTGTGAAAGAACCAATGGGGTGCTCGAACAATACCTTAGGTGTTACGTAAATTACCAGCAAGACAATTGGGTAGACTTGTTGCCATTTGCAGAAGTGGCATATAACAATTCTGTACACAGTAGCACCGGATTCACCCCTTTTAAGGTCGCATCGGGCCAGGATTTTGTACCCATTTTGTACCCATCATCATTTGGATGATCCCCAAAATCCCTCCTTGATGAATTGGATTGAACAATTAAAGAGCACCTGGGCAGTGACTCGGAAGGCATTAGATGAGGCACACCAGGCTCATAAGGCGCAAGCCGATAAGAAAAGGTCCCCAGCTCACATTTATAAAGTGGGGGACAAAGTCTATTTGTCTACCAAATACTTACAAACCACCCAGAAGTCCAAAAAGCTGGGGCCTAAGTATGTAGGACCATTCCGTGTGATTAAACTGATTAATCCAGTAACAGTTGAATTGGAATTGCCAAAAACCTTGAGACGAATACATCCTGTATTTCATGTTAGTTTATTGAAACCTGAACACTCATCTCCCCTAAGGGCTGATCAAAGCACCCCTCCAATTCCCATTCTCATAGAGGGGGAGCAACATTTTGAGGTTAAGGAAATCTTGGACTCTAGAAAACACCATGGTAAAGTCCAATATCTGATTGCCTGGAAACATTTTCCTTTATCTCAGGCTGAATGGGTGTATAAACGGGATGTCCGAGCTCCCAAGAAAGTACAACAATTCTATACCAAATACCCAGATAAACCATAATTATTGTATATATTCTGTTTCTCTCTCTTTTCTTTCCTTTTATTTAGGACTAATGTCTCTTCTGCAAGGGGGCCCGAATGTCAGCCTCAGCTTGCCTGCTTCAGCTGCCATAAGAAACGGGGAGGGATTAGTTATGGAGCAAAGGGGGGGGGAAGGGAGCAGGAGGTGTTTTTTTCCTTGTAGGATGGGACTTCGTGAGAAACGAAACTGAATCTTCAAAAGGGGACGGCTGACTAACTGCCCTACATTCCTGATGAATGACGCTGCCAGACGTTTTGCCACCTGACCTTTGGAAGACCTTTGGATTGGCTGATGATTTATGAACACGGGGGGGTGGGGGGAGAAGCTTAGTAGATGCATTTCGCGCGTTTTGCTCACTTCCAGCTTTAACTGGGTTGCTATTCATTTCATATTCAGTAAAAGTACTAAATTCTTCAAAATGCTTGAGTTTGGGTTTTCCTTTCCTGGATACTGAAGGAAGCATACCTGACAGTTCCCTTTATTTTTTTGAGCAGTATATTTAGTTAAATTGCCCTTGGGTACCATCATGTTCTTGTATTATTTTGTTATATTTTATTACTTTATTCCATTTTTAATCTTTCCAACTAGTGAGATGAGTGGCCATATATATTGGTATAATGAATAAGTAAATATTTACACATTTCAAATTGGCAGACAGAATCTCTTGATCTTTGTTAAACACTTTCTGAAAGAAATCCCACATAGATGATCTGCTGACTAAGACAACACCTTAGGTGATACTTGATGAAAAATAGTATTTTTGCTCCATCAAGGATAGAGATATTTTTAAAGACTGCATTAGAATGCAAGCTATTTCTGCTGCAGAGGAAAAATGGGAAAAGGTTCTTTCACAGAGTTAATTCAAGCAAGAGATGATGTATGATTTCAAATTGCTTACAGTTTCTTGTAACTCTAGTATAAGTTTGACAGTTGCCAAAAAGTCAATCACACAAATCTTGAGGGTAAGTATGGGCTAAGTAAAGATGCCAGGATATTTCTGTTGTTTAATTTTTCAAGTCCTCAAGGAACTGTTGCCTGACCCTATCTAACAATTGAACCAATATTGAATGCATTTAATTTTGAGAAACTAGTTTCACACCTTTCTCTATAATCAAGAAACACAACATCCTATTGGATAAATTCCAGATTTCATAACTCTGTTCTGTGTTCTTAATTAACTGACAACAATGTGAAGAATGAAAATCAGATACCTTAAAAACCCAAAACTGTTTATTCTTACTGTATTTAATGGATATTTATTTCTTGCAAGTGCTATTATCTTATTCTCCAGGTGTAAACATTATGTAAGTTCAATCATGCATGACTTTCTCTAGTGATCAAAACAATATAAGAGATTTGTTCTTCTGCTTCTAAACCTTATGCAAACCTACATCCAGTACTTAAACAGAGTCAGCCCAATATATATCATGACAAGTGCAAGCAAACTTTTTTCTCACCAAAACCACAGGCTAAGGTTCCAATGAAAAATAAAATACAACAAAGCCTGACAATTGACTGCTGATAGCTGATATAACCTAAGGCATCAAATCATAGGGGAAAAGAGAATAATTAAGATAAGTGACCTAAGGATCTAAAAGAAAGATGCACATTTGAGAAAGCCATTGTAAACATTTATTATGGTTATGAGGACAAAAGATGTTTGTTTTTGCAATCCAGGTACAGAGGTAGCATAAGAGTCTTCACCTAAACAAAGATTAAAGGTAAGGTAGGAGTCGAAAGAAAACCAGAACAAATATCCTGGGAAAGCTTTGATTGCAGTAGGCTTCATTTCCAATCAGTTTGCTAGATTCTTTTCAGAGTAGATACAAGGAAGGATCAGAAGATGTGAAGCTTATCCCTCATGCAACACTCTATTCACTTAACTAAGATAATTAGAAGACCAAGTAATAAGATTACTAAAAAAAATAAAAATAAACCACCAGATCAGGCACTACACACTAGAAGAAAAAAAATCCACTGGCTTTTTCTATTCTCCCAGTTTTTTTTTCTTCCTAGTGTTTTCTCATAGTGCAGGATCTGATTTAAAAAAAAAACCAATTAACTGTTGCTCCATTGGTTGCAACAGCAGCTTACTAACTGGCTTGTTGTCTGCGTCTAACATCATGGGCTGAAAGAGAGTGACTAGCCCAAAGTCTCCCAGCCAAGTTTCATGCCTAAAATGGGACTAGAACTCACAGTCTTCTAGCCTGATGCTTTAAGCACTAGAAGAAACTGGATCTCATTAGATATTAGTGCTTCTAGATTCTTTCATGTATTATTTGGGAGCAACAATGAGGGTGAGATTGGTCCCATCTTTCCATGATTGCAATCTTTTGCAAAACTAGTGTGGTTCTTCCAGTAAAAGCACTGAAAGTCCTGTTTGTTCAGCAGACTAGCAGTACAGTGCAATGCTAATTGCCTCCTGGCCCAGAAATGCTATGATCAACATTTTAGGACACAAGCAGAATGGCAGCAGAAGAGGTTGATCCAGGGCTGAGAGACAGAGGCTACAGCAGTATCAGCCTGAAATGGCCAATGAGAAGCACTCTGTCCCCATCTGATTTTACCACTTGTGATAAATGGCAAAACACATATTTTAGTCACCTTAACACTGAATGTTAGCTTAATTAATGTGAAATATTATATTACCGTATTTTTCAGTCTATAAGATGCCCTTCCCCCCCAAAAAGTGGTTGGAAATGTCTGTGTGTCTTATGGAGCGAATATTGTGGCAGGGAGGAGAACGGCTGGTGCAGCAGCAGCGGCAGGGAACGCTGGAGCCTTTGCTGCCGAGCAGCTGATTGGCGGTTGGATCAGCCTCCAGGAATACCACTGATCAGCTATTCTAGGTGGCGGGAATTGCTGCCGCCTGTCACCACTGCTTATTGCCACTGCTGCCTATTGCTGCTGCTCGCTGCTGCTGCCTATTGCTGCCGCTTATCACCACCACTGGTGATGGCGAACGGCAGTGGCAAACGGTGGTGGCAATCCCCTCCGCCTAGATCAGCTGATCAGCGGTATTCCTGGAGGCCAATCCAACCGCCAATCAGCTGCTCAGCTGCGAAGGCTCCAATGTTCCCAGCGGAGGCAGCAGACATGGAGGAGGCAGTAATGGCAGTGTTTCTGGTCAGCCAGCCTACTGATCAGCAGACATTTACTTTCCATTTGAGGACATAAGCTTATTTACAAACTGTCCCAAACAATGAGGTGTAATGGAATAAAAACAACAGCTAAATTTCAATGACCAAATCTTTAATATAACAGTAGTATGTAAAATAATGGTTGCTCACACCAAAGACATACTGAAATAGAAGCATGTTCATAGTATTAGAGAAAGCAAATGGGAGCTACTTGTATTTCTGGAGGGGGGTGGGCAATTTCCATATCATGGGGAAATCACTTTAGCCAGCCCTTAACCATGTAGCTGAGGAGGGGGAGGCTCAGCAGACCCTCTCTAGATATTTGGACTGGATGGACAGATTTAATTTGGCAAGGAGGCTCCTGTTGTAACCATGTACCATACTTTAAATAATAAACAGCACACTGAACTGCGTATAGAAGAATTATCTGAAACTGAATCAAAGTTATTTAGTAGAAATACATACTGTTAAGTACCGTGAACAGCAGCAGACAGACTGAGGCAAGACTTAATTCAAAGGCTAACAGGTTTATTTAAAGCTAACAGAGATAGCTAACCCGTGGCTGCTCAGCTAACAACAACAGCTGAGGTGCTCCCGTGTGACAGCTCTTTTATGCTGAGCTGTCAGATGGTCAGCCAATCAGAACGCGTCTCTGCTTCTTCGACGTCTAATAGGGGAGCGGACCAGAGAGGAGACTGGAACACAGCACATACTATTTCTATAGCAAGGAAGATAAAGCAGGAATGGTTAAATTTATTATTTTATCCAAAGAGGAGAATATGTGAAAAAGTACATTTTTCACTTGGGTATCACTTCTGGATTTTGTGCTTGTGATAAAAAAATGAAACTTTGACTTTGGTTTTATTGATTAGATAGATTTGTCATTATAGAAATGGCTAGTTATATATTAATGTGTATAAGCAAAAAGTTGAGGCTGGAGTGTTTTTATCTTGTACTGTACTAAAAAATGGGGCCCGCAGAGGGTTTGAGAGGCCTGCAGAGTGCTCCTAGGGGCTGGGGGGAGGGCAAAAATGCACCTGTTTTTGCAAAAAGAAATTTTGCCCATTTTTCACAAAAACGGGGGTGTTTTTGCCCTCCCCCAGACCCCAGGAGCACTCTGCAGGCCTCCCAAACCCTCTGCGCACTCTGTTTTTTTTGCAAAAAATGGATTCAGCATCAGGCAGAAGTGGCTTAAAAAGTCTATGTTATTATCCACCAATTTATCACAGTTCCATAGCCTAACCACAATGATTTGTAAACACTAAAATATGTCCTGTGATGTCCCTATGGAACACTGCACTTTTGTACTTGACAGTGTACAAGTATCTAAGAGGTGAAGTGTGCACTATGTACAAGTACCTTGACACACACAAGTACCTAAGAGGTGAAGTGTGCACTATGACACAAGTTTTAATACCAACTCCCCCGTGGATACTGACACTGTATTAATTCATCTGAAGGAGGAGTTGGAGCCATCTCCATATGACTACAATAGCCATTTTGTATTCAATATCTAAGAGTCAGCTTTCCTTCTTTTTTCTTTTTTTTCTTCTAATAAATTATGACTTTATATATTACAATAGACTACAATGGACTACAATTTACAGTGCTCCCAGATTTAATGATTAAATTTCATGCTGCTAATTCCTGCATAACAATAGAAGTGAAATGAAAGACCTAATTTGTTTTCACAGAAGTTTTCACCACAGATATACAGAAATGTGGAAAATCATAAAAGTGTTTGGTGAAAATTTCCCCCTTTTTATGTTGGAAAAGTGCTTTCAAATGTTGCAGAATATAAAACATCTTCAGGGATTTGGGCCAGTGATGCATTCTGGGATTCTGCAAAACATATCCCTCCTGCAAAATGGTGGCAATGTCTCTGCACCAGACAACCTCTGACACCTCTTGCATTTTGCTTACTGCATATTCCTGCATCTTCTGCTGCATGTGAAAGAATCTGGTCTATGTTTGGTAATATGACCAAACATAGACCAGATTCTTTCACCAAATGAAGAAACAAACAATGGTTGTTTTTTAAACAAGTCCACTGCAAGAAGCAGGAAAGACAAAGACAATATTTGAGAGGCTAGGGAGAGAAATGTATTTCTATTCAGAATGTTAAAAGAGGCCATTATAATCCAAAAAGAAATCTATAAAACACCATGTAATTCAAACAATATAAATATTACTCAATCTTAAATCTAATTTTATAAATTAAATTAACAATAAATATTCTAAATATATCTGTTACATATTAAATAGGAGTGAGCGTAGGCTTCACTCAGGTCTGCCAATCCAGCGGCAAAATACTCAAACCCCATTGGCCGACCTATCTGACAGCTCCCTATAAAAGGGCAAGCAGTCAGATGAGCCAGCTGCTTGGTTGCACTGATCTACTAATAAAGAGCTGTTGTTACTGTTAGCACTGAGTCCTGTCTCTTCCATCACCCAATCTAACACTGGCGACAAAGGTGGGATTGGAAGAGCAGTACACAAAAGAGTTGAATTAGATCATAGTCCCAACGGAAGGGGGAAGCACCAGCAAGCATCAACCAGCTAAAACTGCCATGATTGAACTGCATCAGCCGTCACAATGACTGCTCACGCCCCACCAACTCCGTTCAACCCAGCCATGGACAATTGGGACTCATACATGACCAGGTTCAAGTGTTTTATGGAAGCAAATGACCTCTTGGGACTATCGGACAACTGGAAAAGAGCATTGTTTCTCAGCTATTGCGGAAATGAGGTGTTTGACTCAGCTAAGGCACTCGTCGAACCAGCCGTTGTGCAGACGGTGCCCTGGGCCAATCTCCAGAATGCACTACAAGCACACTACACTCCAGTACAATCAAAGTTCGTTTGTCGGTGCGAATTCCATAGCAGACTGCAGGAGGAAGCCGAATCCATCAACCATTATGTGGCAGCACTGAGGAAGGCCGCAGCCTACTGTGAGTTTAGATAGCTGGAGCATGTGTTGCTAGAGCAGCTCACCAGTGGAGTGAGGGACATTAGCTTGCAAAGGCAGCTGTTAGCAAAGCCTAACCTCACTCTACACATAGCGCTCGATGAGGCCAGAGCAATAGAATCCTCACACAAATCTGCGGCAGCACTACAAAAGGCGGGAAGCACCACGACTTTGCGCCACAGTCCACCAGGAGAGCGATGAGTTAATTGAATCATCGGAAGAGGAAAATGACATTTGCCGGCTACAATCAGAGAGAGAAAAAGAAGTGATATCCAAACACAGAAGAAAAACAGCCACTGTGTGCAGGATGTGGGGGCAAGCATGCCAGGGCAGCATGCAGATATAAAGAGACCATGTGCCAAAGATGCGATTGCAAGGGGCATCTCGCTAGGGTCTGCCATGCTAGCCAGCCCACCATATTCCGCACATGACAGCAGCCCAACATCACCACACCAGCGGACTGATGGAAGCCAGCATCCTGGAAGTTCAGGCACAGAGAGGAACAGCTAACAGAGAAAAAGGCCCCGTATTAAATATCAATATCAGACAAACAAGTGCCTCTAAGGCAAAGAAAATACATGTTGTCATGCAGATAGAGGACTCGCAATGCGACATGGAAATTGATACAGGCTCATCTTTGACAATTGTGTCCTGGGGGACAATCCGGAAGGCAGTGCCTGGCCTTAAAAAGAGAGACCTAAATCCCCAGAGAATACAACTAAAAGATTATCAGGGAAACTGCATCCCTGACATGGGGAGCGGAATCTCCCGGGTCAGATTTAGGGAGTTCTCCAGACCCGTAAAATTAACTGTCATTGGCGGAGCACTACCAAGCCTCCTCAGCTCAGACTTGTTCAAGACCCTGGGACTGGGGGTGTCCAGAATCAATGCCATCCACCACCATGACACAGATGACCTCATCCAAGAATTTGAAGATATGTTCAGCAATGGCCTGGGCAAGTATAAAGGAACGCCTATTTCTTTCAGCCTAGACCCCAAAATTGCCCCAATTAGGCTTAAATCGCAAAGGATCCCCCTTGCTCTCAAACCTAAAATCAACAAAGAATTGGATAAACTAATTGGCCAGGGAACCCTCAAACATGTCAATCATGCCCGGTGGGAAACCCCTACAGTCACGCCTATCAAGGCTGACAGCTCAGTCTGTGTCTGCATGGACTACAAATGTACCATCAACAAGGCCTTACAACAGAGCACCTATCTGGTTCCCATCATTCAACACTTGCTTCATTCATTGGGGAGAGGAAAAACATTCACTAAGCTCGACCTGGCACAGGCTTACCAACAGTTGCCAGTCAACGACAGCACAACTGAAGCTCAAACAATTGTCACGCACAGGGGTGTGTTCAAATGTCACAAGATACAATTCAGTGTGAGCGTGGCACCAGGACTGTTCCAGAGTATCATGGAACGTCTGTTACAGGGTATTCCTGGGGTAGTACCCTATTTTGACAACATCCTGGTGTCCACTGCCAACAAAACAATTCTTTTCGACTGTTTGAGAACCGTTCCACCAAATTCAGGGAAGCCGGACTTAAAATCAAGCACGAAAAATGTCAGATTGTTGTGCCTAGGGTAGAATTCCTGGGATACATGATCTATGGGTCCGGGATATTCCCAACTAAAAGCAAAGTAACAGCAATCAAAGAGGCACCCACCCCCAAGAATAAGAAAGGATTGCAAGCCTTCCTGGGGTTGCTTAATTTTTATAGCATGTTCCTGGCTCAAAAGGCAACTGTGGCGGAACTTCTACATAGGTTGTTAGGAAAAAAGGCTTCCTGGATCAGGGATTGTGCTGAAGCCACTGCTTTTGAAGCAGTAAAAAATCTTTTGTCTTCAGACAAAAGTGGACTAGTGTTAGTCCACTATAGTGAGACTCTGCCATTGGTGCTAATCTGTGATACCTCCCCTTTTGGGGTTGGTGCCATCCTTAGCCACCAACTGCCCAATGGCCATGAGGAGCCTATTGCCTATTACTCCAGGACCCTGTCCTCCGCCGAGCGTAACTACAGCCAGCTGGACAGAGAAGCGCTGGGTGCAGTCACCAGAGTCTGGAGGTTCCACGACTAACTGGATGGCAGAGACTTTGTGCTTGTCACCAATCATAAACCTCTCCTGGGTTTATTGGCCGGAGACCGCCCCACTCCTACAATTTTGTCCCCCAAAATGACCGGATGGACTATTTTTTTGGCTGCTTACAGCTACCGGCTGATACACTGGCCCGGAAAGTCCCTGGGACATGTGGACGCTCTCAGCTGCTGCCCACTGCCTTCCCTGATCAAAGACCCTGCCCCCATTTGCCTGGTTCTCCTCATCAAGGACATTGCCACTGGGGCGATTACCACAGCCGAAATTGCAAGATACTCGGCTAAGGATATAGACTTAATGCAAATAATGAATTATGTCTGGCAGGGGTGGCCGGGTGGTCCACTTATAGGTAATGTACAACCATATTATGTGCGTCGTAATGAACTGTCTGTGTTAAAGGGATGTCTGTTGTGGGGGGAGAGGGTTGTCATACCCCCCCAGATTAAGATGTGCTGTGCTAGAAGTCTTACATGTGGGACATCCTGGGATAGTCAGGATGAAAGCCCTGGCCCGGAGCTGCGTCTGATGGCCCAATATGGTCCGTGAAATAGCAGATTGGGTCACCACCTGCTCACCGTGTCAGGAATCCAGACTGGCACTCCCCTCTGCCCTGGCTAAGGAATGGGAGACCCCTAATGCGCCGTGGTCCTGGGTGCATATTGACTTTGCGGGACCAGTAAAAGGCCAAATGTTCCTAATTGCGGTTGATGCATTTTCAAAGTGGCTGGAGATATTCTTAATGTCTACCACCATGGCTGATGCAGTCATCCATGTGCACCGGAGACTGTTTGCCATGCACAGCTTTCCCGATGTATTGGTCTCGGACAACAGGCCTCAATTTATGGCCGACCAATTTGAACTATTCCTGGCAGAGCACGGCATCAGGCATGCCCTTGTGGCCCCCTTTCATCTGGCCAGTAATGGGCAGGCTGAATGGATGGTAAGATCCGCTAAAGAGGGTCTGTCCAGAATGGGCCCTTTGGACTCCTCATGGGAAGGAGAATCCATTAACAATTAGACCATTTGCACCCAAATTATATTGCAGAAATGCCTCCCGACTCAACAGGAAAAATCTGGTCATTTAATATGGGGGCCCGAGTATACGCCCAGAACTATGCCGGAGGGGCCCTCTGGATTCCAGCCACTGTGGTAGCAATATCTGGCCTTCACTTGTACAAAGTTGAGCTGGAGGACAGTAGATTATGGCGACGGCACTTAGAGGCTGTCTTGAGAACTCACCGCTACAACCACCAGAGACAGTTCAACCTGACTAGAGGCCGCTCCCTACAGACACAAAATAACAATTGTCTAACAATAACTCAAACCCGATTGTACAATGGGAATACCCACCTGAGGAACCAAGACTCCAGCGCAGACTCCCGGATAGGCTGAGCCTAGAGATTCCGACCACACCTCATGACGAAATCCCAAAGCTTCCATTGGTGAGTACTAAACCAACCATAGATCCAACCACTCAGACCGACGCCCAAGAAACAACTGTGCTGCGCAGGTCATTTAGGGCTCATCAAAGCCCCACCTACCTACGTGACTACGTTTGTAAATAATGTTTTGATTGGACTATGTTTTGTTCAGGAGGGGAGGGATGTTACATATTTTTTTTTATTAAAAAGGTTTTCAAATACAAATTTTTCCCCCTTTTTCCCCCCCTCCCCCCCCTCCCTAACCCCCCTCCCCACCCTTCCCCCCCTGTGACTTCTTCGTAACAAAAAAAAACCCTAATTCATAACAGATTACTTACTCCCTCCTCAAAATACTGACCTTTACTTACTAAAAGTATTATAAATCCCCCTTTATCCATACATTTCAGAAAAGAAGAAGAGAAAAAAAAACAAAAAAAAACAAACACATTATACTATAACTATTATAAAATAACTTCTAATTTAGCATAATAGTGTTTTATATCTATACATTATTGCAACAATTCAAAACCACCTTCCACTTTAAAACTATACGATAAGTCCTACTTTAATAACATTTCAAAGCGGGCTCCCCATAAAATCTAATTTAACATTTATTCCACTCTATCCATTTCCTCCACTCCCCTAAATGTATCACTTAAAAATCCCTTTTCTTAAACTAATCAGTCTGTAGCTAGCTTATTCACCCACTGTCTTACAAATTTACCATACACAACAATTCTTGATATCTTTAATTCACTGCCCACACTACTTAAAAATATATATATATATATATTCCATTATATCTAAATAAAAAAAGAAAAGACAATAACTTTAAATTTATAGTCCATATAATATCTTCTTGAAGTCTTTCCACTGGATTGTTAAAACCAACATCCATAATAGGGTAACATAGCTTGCTGATGCAACAGTTTATTCAAGATCTCCAATCATATCTGCCCCCATCAGTAGTAAACATCTTCTTATATATATAAAAGTAAAAACAACCACCCGAGTGACATTATAATTATATTCCATATAATAATAATTGTGGGTTTCATCAGGATTATTAATTTCCATCATCGTATTGGGTAACAACCCGATCTTCTGCATGTCCCAATGTGATTCTCTTGCCTTATAATTCAAGATAATTATAATATATTTATCAACACAAAAAGAAGTTTCAAAGTAGATAATTCAAAACCATCAATTTGAGGCTCTTTCCATGTCCCAAAATTACGGCAATGCAGAGATCGGCCACTATCCTCAGGATGATATTGACCAATATGTCGCCTCCTCTATGTTTTCACATAATCATTCATATTTTAAAATCACTGGCTTCACTGTTGCTTGGGTTAGAAATTTCTATTTTTGTACAACCTATTTCTTTTTTTGTTTTCTTTTTGTGGGTTTGACTTCCATCCTAATTTTTTGTGTCTCGCATTTCTTTTTTATCCCTTGTATATCCTCTAATTGGTTTCCATGCTTGTCCTTGCCTTGATAAGTCATCACATTAAAATCAGATGGCACTTCTCTCAAATTTGTAGATAATCCAGCTGGGGTATCCGATAAATCCAAAGGCAATTTATCTGGTACAGTCTCTGTCTTTAGTTCCAGCTCCTTCTGCTTATCCTGTATTATATCTGAAGACGTTAAATTCATTTTCAACCTATTTTGATAAAATTCTTCCGCTCTTTCAACAGTATTTAACTGGTATCTTTCTCCTTGATATCTCAATATAATACCAACTGGGACGTCCCACCGGAATTGAATATTTCTCCTTTTTAACTCAGACACCAGAAAGCCAAATTTCTTCCTTTCCATTAATATCTTAGGTGGGAGTTCCTTGTAAATCCAAATCTTTCTTCCATACAATTGCAAATTAGAATTGAAGGAATTTTGCACAATTTTATTCCTAATTTCTTTATCTGAAAAATAGATTACCACATCTCTAGGCAATTGCCTTTGCTTGGCAGTCCAGGAGTTTATTCGATAAGCTCTGTCAATCCTACAAAACACTTCCTCAGGTTGAATCTTTAAAATCCCAGCTAGAAATTCAGAAGATATTTTCCTTAAGTCATCTCTGTTATTTTCCTGCAAACCTCTAAGTCTTATTGCATATTCTGTGAAATTATATTGTATCTTTAGAACCTCTTTTTCAATCCTCTGTTGCAGATTTTCTACATTACCAGACTTTTGGTCAGCATCCATTTTAAATTTTTCTTCTGAACTATAATCCTGAATATTTAACAAATCATTTTCAATTTTTTGAATTCTATTGTCCAATTTATCTTGAATTTCATCCATTTTTGACTCTAGTAAATTAGTATTTGTATCCAACCGAATCATGAATTCTGACACTTTTAAAATTTTTTGCTGCAAAAAGTCAAACTTGGATTTCACCAATTCCTTAGTTTCCTGCTTAAATTTTTCAAGTTGCTGATTCACAATCTCATCCCTTCTTTCAATCTCCTCTAAGAGAAATTCTATTATATTAAAATCAGGTTTCTGGGACTGAAGAGTTAAAACTTGTTCCTTTAAATTCTTAGTGGGGGAATCCCCCCCACCTATTTGCTTGTCTGACTTCACAAGCCTCAGTGCCATGTTTCCGCCTAAGCAGGCTTTGTTAGAAGAAAAAAAAAAAAAAAAACAAGACAAAAGACTTCCAGCCAGCAACAATCCTCCAGGGGAAAAAGAGAAAAACAAAAACAGGAGCGGAGTTTTGTCTACAAATGTAGCCAGTGGTATTTATTCCGCTACATTGTGATAATAAAAAACGGAAGAACTTTCCCTCTCAAACTCTTCTCCAGCCGCGGCAGACGCCATTTTAAAAAGAAACTTTTTTCCTCTTTCTCTTCCTCTATTCTCCTAAGTAATTTTTAAAAGATAAGTAAAATACTTGCGCTTCAGTATTACAGGTCCAGCTCACATTTTCTTTGAGTAATCTGTCAAATTCGCAGGCTTGCTTTTGACGCCTGGCTCTGCATTAGCAGAGGTCTCCCAAAGCCCGGAGCAGCGGCTGGGGATATGGGGCATCTCATCCGCTCCATCCCAAAAGTAAAAGAAAAACTTTTGGGACTCTGCAGAGAGTTCTACCCACCCCTGCCGGCTCTATCTCCGTTTCCTCATGGGAACGGAGTTTTTTCGAGCCGCCGTTCCGTTGTGAAGGCGGCTCTGACAGGCAGTGGAAGCTGACGATCCCAAAGGAACGTCTGGCGGCGGCCAGCAGCAAACAGGAAGTCTCGGATGTTACATATTAAATAGGAGTGAGCATAGGCTTCACTCAGATCTGCCAATCTGGCGGGAAAATACTCAAACCCCATTGGCCGACCTGTCTGACAGCTCCCTATAAAAAGGGCAAGCTGTCAGACGAGCCGACTGCTGGGTTGCACCGATCTATGAATAAAGAGCTGTTGTTACTGTTAGCACTGGGTTCTGTCTCTTCCATCGCCCGATCTAACAATATCAACAAAATGGAAACTTAGTAACAGGTAAGAAAACTACAGGCAAACCTGTAGGATTTTTAAAAACATCTTGTAAATCTAGGATGATGAGAACAAGATGAAGAACTTCACATTGAAGTCTGAAAGTGCAGGAGTATAGAGATTGTATTATACTACACTTGATCTAAAAGAATGTTGCTATAATTTGTAATTTAGACAACAATGTTCTTTCTGATATTTGATTCTGTAGAAAGTTAGCACCCACCCCTCTCCTGGAAGACTGAAATATTTTGAGGAATATTAAAAAAGACATACTATATTTCCCTAGAGGAGGAATGGAAAAACATACTCTTGGAGACAGAAAGCAGCCCCCACCTTCCTTAATAGCCCCCAGCAGATGTCAGCACTTAAGAGATAAAGAGCTTATTGAAAACTAGATAGCTCTATTCAGAAGCAAATACCCTCACCCAAGAGCCAAACCAGGACAAAGCCATTAAGCCACAATAAGAATTACCCAACATCCTTTCAGACATTGCATCACCCTCAGAAACCTAACCAAACTTAGCTCAAACAAACACCTAGGATTTGCCAATAATAACAACAACAACAACAATAACAATAATAACAACAACTTTATTGTCATTGTACGTGTATATACAGTATACCCATACAACGAAATTCACTTAACACCCAAAGACCAGGTCCAACACACATAACAATCCCCAAACACACCCCCACCCACCACAAATTTCCCACCCCTAAACCACCCAAACATCCACACAACAGACCAAGTAATGCTGTCCAACAGCTCACTGATGGTGGCCCTTTAGTTCATTGTTGAGTGTAATTATAGCTCTGGGATAAAAGCTATTCAGATAACATGTGATCCAAGTTTTAATTGTTCTGTATCTTTTGCCAGAAGGCAACAGTCCAAAAAGATTGATAGAGCCAGCTATGACCCCTACATAACCCCTACATGGCTGCATGTAGTCTGACAACAGCCAATAGAATACATGTTCTTGCACAGGAACAGGAAGCTTAAGTGCAAAGCCCAAGAGAAGGTATAAAAAAACCCCACACTCTCAACTCCATGTGGTCAGCTGCCCAGAACCCATGTGGTTTTGCTTCATCATTAAACCATGTTTCCAATCAGCTTCCATGTTTCCAGTGTCCTTCTCATGGCTTGGAACTGAACCAGAAGGATATTTCTTCCCACAATTTGTAAGAGTATCATTCCTATTCATTGTCAGCTTTCACTCTCTAAATACGTTTATAGACTTGTAAGCCCTTCATAGAGGATTATTCACTAATAGCCAGGGGTGAAATCCAGCAGGTTCTGACAGGTTCTAGAGAACCGGTAGCGGAAATTTTGAGTAGTTCGGAGAACCTATGCCTGGCTAAGACGCTGAGCTTGTCGATCAGAAAGGTCGGCAGTTCGGCGGTTCGAATCCCTAGTACAGGTCTCCTGCGCGACCAGGGGGTTGGACTAGATGACCTCCAAGGTACCTTCCAACTCGGTTACTGTTAACCAGCAAATACCACCTCTGGCTGGCCCCAGAGTGGGGTTGGGAATGGAGATTTTGCAATATTCTTCCCCCAGGAGTGGGGTAGGAATGGAGATTTTGCAGTATCCTTCCGCTGCCACACCCACCAAGCCACGCCCACAGAACCAGTAGAGAAAAATTTAGATTTCACCCTTGCTAGTAGCTCTCTTTCTTTGCAGTGGTTGTTAAAGCACAGAGGCCCCCAAAGTTATGAGGGACTAAATCTGAATTCTGCTCTTGCCAACAGAGGCCTGTCAGAAAAGCAAAGACCCAATCAGCCTCTTACTTAAAATGTTATCTATTACTAACATCCGTGACAAAAGTCAACCACATGCCAGATGGCAGAGGTTGCTGGGATCTTCCCTGTTAAACCAACATAATTGCTTGGGGTAGAAATAGCAAACAGAAAGGAGAGAGGGGGAGAGGGAGAGGGAGAGATTCAACTTAAAAGGGTATGCTAAAAGCACGAAAGCAAATTCTACTCACTCTATCTGTTGTAGCGCGGGAATAACGAGAGGCAAAAGCAGGCTAGTAACAACAGCTCTTTAATTCAGGGTGAGACTTCAGCAAAGGAACACAGGCAACAGCCCTCTTTATATACTTTTCAGGGGCGACCAAGAACCAATCAGAATTCACTGTACATTTGAATTTCCCGCACAAAATAGATACATACATAACACCCCTCCACTCCCAGAAGGCACTTATTCCATCTATTTATGTATTTACATACAAAATCACGCAGGTGACCAGGGCGTTTCTTAATCCTGGTTGACCTGCACAGTTCAGTTGTTGGTGAGATGTCGAGCCGGTCGGAAGGACCTCCCATCTCTCCCGGCTCCACCAATGGAACCTCCTGGATTTCTCCAGAGGTGTGGTTATCTCCGGCTGGGAGTGTCGGCTCGCTGGGGCGGCGCTGGAACTCAGGGTTGCCAGATAAGTATTCTGGCTTACTTGGGCTTGAGGTAGCTGTGTCAGGAAGACCTTGAAAGTTAGGACATGAGTTTTCGTTTTGTAAACGTTTACGCAATTGATCTATATGCCTCCTCCAGATTTTACCATGCCCTATATCGACTGTATATGACTTTGGGCCGGTCATTCCTACGATGGTTCCCTCTACCCATAAGGGCCCATTGTTGTAACTTCTAGCAAAAACTGGTGTTCCTACTTGGAATTGTCTTAGTCCTCCCCCTTCCCCCTTGAAGCTATCGGGGGAGTAATTGGGATGCAGTCGGTCAAGAACGCATCTTAGCTTTCGGCCCATTAAGAGCTCGGCTGGGCTGCGGCCCGAAGTGGGGCATGGGGTGGCGTGCTGTACCGCTAAGAACTCATCTATTCTAGCCTGCCAGTCCCCTACATCAAGCCGGGAAAGAGCTTCTTTGGCCGTTCTTACAAATCTCTCTGCAAGGCCATTAGAAGCCGGATGAAAAGGAGCAGATAATGCATGTCTTATGCCTAATTCGGCTAGGTAGCCTTCAAATTGAGTTGCTGTGAATTGGGACCCATTGTTGGATACCAGGGTGTCCGGCAACCCGTGTGTTGCGAATAGTTTTCTGAGTACTTTGATTACGGCCTCAGAAGTGGTAGATGGCATTAGGGCAATTTCGAGCCACTTAGAATATGCATCCACAATAATAAGAAAGTTCTGGCCGTGGAACGGACCAGCGAAATCAATGTGAATCCTCCCCCATGGCCCTTTTGGTTTTTCCCATTCATGAACGGGAGCTATGGGCGGATCTGGGCGGGACTCCTGGCAGGGCCTGCATTTCCCCACCCACTCAGTGACATCTTGGTCGAGATGTGGCCACCAAACATAACTACGAGCAAGGCCTTTCATGCGAACAATACCAGGGTGTCCCTCATGCAACATTTCCAGAACTCTGTGTCTTAACTGCGAAGGAATGACCACCCTGTCTCCCCACAACAAGCAACCCCCCAACATTGACAGTTCATTTTTTTTGTTAAAGTACAATTGCAAGTCACCACCGCCCACCTTGGTAGGCTAACCCCTCGTTACCCAGCCCATTACAGTGCGCAAAACAGAGACTCTGGCAGAAACCCTCACCACCTCGTTTGAAGAAATGGGGCCCAGGGAAACAATGTCAAGCAGTAAAACTGGGGCTTCCGGGATCGGGCTGTCCAACAATTCGGGCAAGGGGCATCGGCTGAGGGTGTCAGCATGTCCTAAAGTTTTGCCCGGCCAGTGGAGCAGTCTGTACGAGTACGTGGCTAAGAAAATAGGACCCGGGTACCTCCGAGACCGTCTTCTGCCACCAATAGCCTCCCACCGACCAGTTCGTTCCCACAGAGAGGGCCTCCTCAGGGTGCCATCAGCCAAGTTATGTCGGCTGGCGACGCCCAGGGGGAGGGCCTTCTCTGTGGGAGCCCCAGCCCTGTGGAATGAACTGCCCCCGGAAATTCGTAAGATCTCCGACCTCCGGGTGTTTCGCTGCGCATTGAAGACCCTGTTGTTCCGCCAGGCCGGACTATCAACACAATAGTTTTAAATTGGGGTATTTAAATTTATTGGGGTTTTAAATTTGAGCCGCTTATTTAATTATTTTAAATTTTATATCATTGTTTTGTCTGTGTTTTTAAATAGGCTGTACACCGCCCTGAGTCCTTCGGGAGAAGGGCGGTATAGAAATAAAATTATTATTATTATTATTATTATTATTATTAAAATGGACCATCTGGTCATCCGGGGGGAAAGGGCAGCCGGGGTTGGTTTATCACCAGCCAAAAGTCCCAAAAGAGGCTGGTGGTCCGTAATAAGTTCAAAAGTGCGGCCAAACAAATACTCGTGAAACTTTTTGACCCCAGCTACAGCCGCTAGTGCCTCCCTATCTAGCTGGCTATAGTTTCTTTCAGCACTAGACAAAGTGCGAGAGTAATAGGTGATGGGCGCCTCTAACCCATTCGGCAGTCTATGGCTTAAAACCGCGCCTACACCAAAGGGGGAAGCGTCACAGACCAATACTAGAGGTAGTTCGGCATTGTATTGGATGAGGAAACTGTCCTCAGACAAAAGTCTCTTTACTGCGTTGAATGCGGCCGCTTCTCGCTTGCCCCAAACCCACGGAACGTTTTTTCCAAGGAGCCTGTGCAGAGGCTCCGCAACGGTGGCTTTGTGTTTCAGAAACATCGTATAGAAATTGAGAAGGCCCAGGAAAGCCTGCAGTTTGGATTTTGATTTGGGGATGGGAGCGCTTTGGATGGCCCTAACTTTGCTTTCAGTGGGGTGAATGCCCATGCCGTCGATTCTGTAGCCTAAGAATTCCACTGATGGAACCGCTATCTTGCATTTTGTTCGCTTGAGTTTAAGTCCCGCTTCTCTGAACCTCGTTAGGACTTGTCTAACCCTCTGCCCTAACTGAGTCTCGTCTTGGCCACTAATCAAAATGTCGTCGAAATACGGGACGACACCTGGGAAGCCTTGTAGAAGGCGCTCCATTGTGCTTTGAAAGAGTCCTGGGGCGATGCTGACCCCAAACTGAAGCCTGGTACATTTAAAGGCACCTCTGTGAGTTACTATTGTCTGTGATTCTGCCGTAGCGTCATCCAGTGGCAGTTGCTGGTACGCCTGCGCAAGGTCTAGTTTTGCGAATAGCTTGCCAGGCCCCAGGGAATGTAGTAGATGGTGGACTATCGGCACCGGATAGGCGCTCTGCTGCAATGCCTTGTTAATCGAACATTTGTAGTCGGCGCAAATTCTAATTGAGCCATCCGATTTGACTGGCGTGACTATTGGGGTTTCCCATTTAGCCTGATCTACGGGAACCAGCACTCCTTGCTTAATGAGCTTGTCGAGCTCCGCATCAATTTTGGGCTTTAAAGCAAATGGAACCCATCTTGCTTTCAGTCTGATTGGTGCTACGTTGGGGTCTAAATTAAAGGATATAGGAGTCCCCATGTACTTGCCTAGAGTCTCTTCAAAAACGTCCCGAAACTCGTGGAGCAGGGTTTCTTTAAGTGATGATCCGCTGATGCTGTGAACGCCCGTGAAGCCCATGCCGAGGGCCCGGAACCATTTCATGCCCAGTAGACTTGGTAGGGGCTTGCTAACGACGGTCAGGGGCAGCTCTTTCTGGAACTCACCGTAGGTGACCCGGAACGTGCCCACGCCTTCAACGGGAACTCGGTTTCCCTGGTAGTCGAGTAGGCGGATTTTCTGACGGGACAGCTGGTTCTTCTGAAGCTTGGGCAGGAGTGCCTTGAGTGTTGACCAGGACATGATCGATAACATAGACCCGGTGTCGATTTCCATTTCGCACGATTTGCCATCGATTTCTACTTTCGTGTAGACTTTTTCCTCGTCGGTTGTGCTGGCTTGGCCGATTCTCGTGCTGTAGGTCTCCCGCTTTTGAGGTTCACACCGTTTTCTCGCGCCGTCATCTTTGATTAGCTGTTTTGAACGAGCCGGTTCTGGTTGGTCGCAGTAGTCACGTGGCTTTCGACTACGTGGAAATTGAGCTCTGCAAACTCATGCTAGGTGGCCTTTTCTATCGCAACACCTGCAAATGGCTTCTCTGTATTTACACGAATGTCTCTCATGATCCCCGCCACAGCTAGGGCAGTTCTCGTGTCGGCGGGTTTGTTCGCTTGATTTCTTTTCTGTATGGAAGACGTCCTCGTCCGACTCTTCCTCTGTGCTGGTTCGCACCTCTTCTCTGTGGACGGGGGCTGTTTTCGGCCCATCTTTGCTTGAACTGGGTTGCTGCAGCGCTTCTGAAGCTTTCGTTGATGCCTCGTGTGCTCGGGCTTCGTCTAGCGCGCTGGCTAGCGTTAGGTCTGGCTTGGCTAGAAGACGCCTTTGTAACCGGGTATCTCAAACCCCGCAAATCAGTTGTTCAAGCAATGCGTCGTCTAAGTCTCTGTAGTCACAATGTGTTGCGGCTTTTCGAAGCGCGGCCACATAAGCACTGACCGGTTCTCCTTCTTTTTGAACTCGTTGCCGGAGTTTGTAGCACTGAACGAATTTAGACGGAACTGGAGCGTAGTGGGCTCTCAGGTTGGCCTGAAGGACGTCCCAGGGAACCGTCTGGACTGGGGTTGGCTCGCAGAGGGATTCGGCCATCTCGAATACGTCTGGCCCGCAGTGGCTTAAGAACAGAGCCCTTTTTCTGTTCACAGAGAGCCCTTGCATTTCGCTCGCTTCCAGGGAACACTCGAACCTGGTCAGATACGATCCCCACTTCTCTCGGGTCGGGTCGAAGGGTTTTGGCGGAACGTAGGCAGACATGCCATGTCTCCATGTTCGCTAATCACCCTGGCTGAAACTCCAAGCTCTTTTTGATTTGCCTCTTGTGGCCTTTATCCATCCTCGTCGCCAATGTTGTAGCGCGGGAATAACGAGAGGCACAAGCAGGCTAGTAACAACAGCTCTTTAATTCAGGGTGAGACTTCAGCAAAGGAACACAGGCAACAGCCCTCTTTATATACTTTTCAGGGGCGACCAAGAACCAATCAGAATTCACTGTACATTTGAATTTCCCGCACAAAATAGATACATACATAACACTATCATCTCTAGTTAGATAAAACAAGAGTTGATATTAGATATATTGATATCCATCCAACCATCATTGTGTCAAAGTAACAGTAATAAGTGCAGCCTCTGTATTATTTGCTGCAAAGTAATATGGTTAATTTGTTGTATTAATTTGCTTCTCAATTGCAGAGCTGAGAAAATACAATTAACAGAATCTGCCTTTTTGTTATTTTTCACATTTAGAAAAAAGGAGTATGCCTTAGAACACTGCAAAAGAGAGAGAGAGAGAGAGAGAATAAAAGTGGAATATACAGTATTTATTGTTATAAAAAAGGAACAAATTGTGAAACAGCAATGCTATAAATCAAAAAGAGGACTTGGTCACAGGCAGGAAGCAAATAATAAGGTCACCTTTAAAAATGTTTAAAAATGTGTACAGTGTGCATTTAAGAAAGCTGTATTATAATAGGCTGTGCGTGTTTCTTCAAGTGAACTGGTATAGGCTCTTCTGCTAAATTATTCTCTAGAGAGCCTCTGTAAACCAGGAGAGCCCATAGAGTCTGGGCACAGAAAGAATTACACAGGCCAAGGCAGGTATTGACCTCTTATTCCAAGTGGTGCCTAAGGCCTCAATAAAACCATGATCTGAGTCTCAAGGACAATCACAAGTTCTCTCTGAAACCCAATCAGATCCATTAGCTGATTTGCATAACCTGAATAGATTCAGCATCCCTGAGGCAGGGAGGAGCTATGATAAACTCTGCAGGGAATGACCCATTCATGAGAAATGACTGCTAGTACTAGTTATCAATTCCAGATCTTATTTCCACTGCCCTGAATAAAAATCCAAATCTAACCTGAGATCTGTCCGCCTTCTGAGTCAGGTTCTCAATAAGATGGGTAAAGTTCTATCTTCAAGTCCCTAGACTGGAATCAGATGCAAAAAAATGATTAAGGAAAACAGGCAAAGAATTGCAAAGAAAGGAATTTTCAATCCAGAAATGTGTTTCAAAATTAGAAATTGTGCCACTATAAAAGTCAGCTCACATGTAAATATAATTCTCTTTTTCTGCACAAAGCCGTTGTAGTTTCACAACTTAATTAAGAAAGAAATCACATACTTTTGTCGTTGCTGTTCTTAAAACATTAAAAAAAAACCATATGCATCCATTGCTAATTTTCTTGATCTATCTCGTTTTTATCAGCTTCATTAATGGATTCATTAATGGATTCATCCCAGATGATAGCCAGCCTGCTGACACCATCCATATTTTGTGTCATCGTGAGTCCTTAAGTTAATTTGGTGTCAGCTAAGCTACTACGAAGGTGAATACAAAGAAAATCCTCTGTACAAATTTATCTATTGTACCCAACATCAAATTTTATATAGCAAAGAAAAAAACATTGCAGGTATCTTGCAGAATCTGGCTATAGACTGTACTTTATTTTTTGTTTATATAATTCTGTTTTCTGTATTCTGTATTCTGTTTTTTGTTTATATAATCTGCATGGAGATCAGAATAGCACAATTATCATTAATTTCAGAAAGATGGTTAAAGAACCATTTAAAGAACTCTATCACAGAAGCAAGGCTGTTTTGGGGTTATATTGCTTGTGAGGTGTTCCATTATTCTCAGTTGCTATTTTATGCTGTAAGAAGAAATATCCTTCTGGGTTCAGCTCCAAGTGGGGAAAAAGAGCCTGGAAACATGGAAACTGCTTGGAAAGATGGTTTAATGGTGGACAGGATCACATGGTTTGAGTTCCTGAACAGAAAAGGGGCTGCGAGTCCCCGGGTTTTATGCCCTCTCTGGCCTTTGAACTTCCTGGGGCCCAGGAAGAGTATCCTGATTGGTTGTCAGACTCCCAGGGGATGGGGGTTTTAGCTAGCCTTGCTGGCTGATGTAATCTTCCCAGGTGCCATGTGGTGAGTTTCTGTTGCTAGATGGGTCTTATTGTGTTAGTTTCTGATGCTAGATGGGTCCTATTGTGTTGCAGATTATGTCCATTGACAAAGAGTGGGGGGGCAGGAAGGTGGGAGCTGCTTTGTCTTTAAAACATGCTTCTCCATTTCTCATCCAGGGAAACATAATATTCTGCCTTTTTAATATTTCCTAAAATATTTCATTCTTCTAGGAAAGGGGTGGGTGCTAACTTTCTACAATGCTATATTGTGTTGTTTGTTTTTAATTATTGGTTATTTTGTTTTTATTTTTGTCATGTATATGACGTGGGTGGCCATATAAATGTATTAGATAAACAAATCAGTAAAGTTGGCTTTACCATTAACTACCTTATTTATAATGATGTTACATACTTCTGAGTAGCAAGATTTTTGTGTGAGTTAGGTTGGCTACACTTATTCTGTCCATGAAGCAACTTTGCTTGAATTCTGGCCAACCTGGAAAAATTATAGGTCTGTTGACCAGTAAAATTTCATGAAGGCTGTTTTGAATTGTGAGCTGCCCAGAGTCATTTGTTGAGATTGCTCGCTACAGAAATAAAATAAATAAAATAAAATAAAATAAAATAAAATAAAATAAAATAAAATAAAATAAAATAAAATAAAATAAAATAAAATAAAATAATAAAATAAAATAATAAAATAAAATAAAATAATAAAATCAATAAAATAAAATAAAATAATAAAATCAATAAAATAAAATAATAAAATAAAATAATAAAATAAAATAATAAAATCAATAAAATAAAATAAAATAATAAATAAAATAAATAAAATGAAATAATAATAAAATAATAAAATAATAAATAAAATAAAATAAAATAAAATAAAATAAAATAAAATAAAATAATTCAAAGCTAATCAGGCTGCTTTGCCACACTGTAAATATTTTAAATGAGAATCTTAGGGAAACCCAGCTATATTCATGAGTAGACAAATCATTGGGATAGCCTATGCAGATTGCAAATAAGGTTTAAATGATTGTGTCGCCAATCAAAAATATTCTCTAAATATTGAAAACTCAGTGTCAGTAACAATGTGATCTAGACAAATAGTATCTGCAATCTCGGGGGCAGGCGTGGTGTGTGGTATGCAGGGTTCTCTCTTCTCCCTCATTCCAACCCCCTTGGGTCCTGAAAATCCCTTATTTTCTGAAATGGTATTGTCTGGATACAAGTTTACCAGCTCAGCCAGAAGAAGTAGGCCAAAGATGCTTGAGAGCATGGTTGATCTTATCCCTGAAAGTTGACATTTGTTAAATTACATGAAATTGCTTAGAGATGGAAGGACACAGGAAGGAACCAACTAGCAATCAGGGAATCTCATTAAGGGCTGAGTCAGTTTATAGAACAGTGAAACAACAGTTTTCTTTTATAGTATAATGAAAGAAGGGAGAGGCATGCACAGTTAATTCAGCATACCATCTGGTGCAATTCTGTTCCAAAGCAACAGAACTAGACTACCCATTAATCAGTCAGACCAAGCACCAACCAAGAACAATACTTTCAATAGTTGTTTTAGTGACCTAAATAAGGCAGTCCAAATTATTCTTAAAAGTGTAACTTAAACACACTATGCCAAAGAGATCTGAGAGAAACCTGCTCCCTTTCTTTCTTTTTCTATATACTTTTGAGCCTCCAGCCAAGTTATTGAATTGAGGCTTCAGCATTCATATAAAGCAGACAATTATTACCATCATCCTCAAATATTAAGGGAAATCAGGAAGGTTAAGTAAAAGAGGCTTATCTACAAGCAAATGGGGAAAATCTTAGATTATGCTCCTGGTCTTTGTAGAAAACCCATTCTCAGAATCAGACTCATGTGGGAACAGCTGGTCCAGCAAATCTTTATTTTTAATCATAGCATGTACAAATGTAGAGATCCCATGACAATGGAGAGAGAGAGAGAGCTTATTTTAGGAATTGAAAGAAGAGTTTACATTTAAAATACTCAGCATCCCAAAGCTTAATCAAGTTGCCTTGCTTCTGGAAGTCATAGATTAATGGTGCTATGCATACAGCAATGAAGGATGTGTATCTGTGTTCATATGCAAACATGTGCAAGCATGTGATAAAGACATACCTGCTTTACCAAGACATACAGGCTTCCACATGTTGCATTGGGATTCACTGTTTTTTTCTCTATGGATGCTAGTTTGGTTTGATTTTTATTTTCTAGCTGATATAAGGTATTTTTTATCTTTTTTCAGGCTAATCACGCAATTGATAGTGGCCATCCAATGGAGTTATAGTATAAGTCTTATTTTTTCACCTGCTTGGCATAACTGGTTCATGGGAAAAAAATCAGACTTCCTTGATTTGGTCTTCTCATTTTCAAACATTTGGAAAACCGAGGACAAAAGAAAACACTATTCTGTTTTGTACCTTACAAACCTCATGTCAGAAAGATTCGGCTTTAAAAGAAAAATAAGTCACCAGGGAAAAAGAGAGGATGGCATTTCCCTTCCACACTAAAAATAGGACTTGGCTGCATTTCTATTTATGTCTTCAAAGGAAGAATATTAACTGGTCAGACGAGTTCTATTTTTTTAAAAAAAGAAAACAAAGAAAAAGCCATCAACAATGTAGCAAAGCATTAGTTTTACTAGAAAAAGAAACAAGCAGCTATCAAAGACAGTCTGCTTAGAGCTGCTGGCCAAATGTATTCTCTGTCGGTGACACATATGTTTTGCCCTAAATAGGCAACAGCCCTTCTTCGCAAGTGGGTAGAGCTGCTTTGCTGCTCTAAGGAAGGGCAAAATTTTCAGTGGTGAGGCATTTTAAAAAGTCAAGATGACAGCCATGACTGTGAGATCAAAGGCCTTTCCTTTTCATGGGTTATAACTTATGAAAAAAGGGGTGGGGCTTTGATCACACAATCACAACCACCATAATCTCACTAAAGGACACAACCCATTTCTCATGCATAAATAAAAGGGCAAATTTTAATCTTCCAAAATTTATACTGTATTCCTTCTGGAATTATTTGTCACTGGGCTTCAATGCCACTCTATATAACCATCATAAAATGAATGCCTAAATGTAAGCCAAATTGGGAAGGTTGCTGTTTCCATATATTATACCTAGGAACTCACTTTGCTCTTAAGATTATCCCTCCCATGGCCATTCCTTTTATTAGGTAAAGTAAAACAGTTGCTGTAGGCTGCACATTTAGGAATTACAAAATTATTTAATATTTATTTCCTATTTTAGCTGTCACTTGCATTGTGGTTGAATTTTTCCTGCAAGGTTTCAAAAAAGACACTTATGAATTCTTCTGCTTTGTGTAACAAAACAGTTTGCCTAGTTAGGCTACCATGTATATTTACATAGGTGAATGGTTTGAAGTATATCATTATTATACTACCTAAAGTAGCAAAATGTCTGAACTATCCTCATCCTTACTTCACTTAAACTGGAGTAAACTTGCCTTTAAATCTGCATTTCCATTTTGATGTGTACTCTGGCTCCCCAAATGCTAAGTCTGCAGAATAGTTATGTTATAGTCCCAAGAGATCTAGACTGAACCAATTTATTGAAGGATACCCTAGACCACTGGTCCCCAACCTTTCTGGCACCAGGAAACGGTTTCATGGAAGATAATTTTTCCAGACCTGGGGAGGGAATTTTGTGTGCAATCTAGATCCCAGGCACGCTTAGATGAAACTTCACTTGCTTGCCTGCTGCTTTTGTGGCTTGGTCCTAACAGGCCATGGACTGGTACCAGTTCATAACCAGGGGGTTGGGAACCTCTGCCCTAGACTTCAGGACAATTTACCTCAGTCCTAGCCAATGGAATCACTAGCAAAGGATTATGGAGGTTACAGTCCATTCTGTCTTGCACATAGTCAAATTAATAATATGAGGTTTGTATTGCATACACTGTTATTTTAATATGAAAGTTTCTCACACTTTAAAAAAAATGAATGTATTTTCTACAAGCATTCAGTGCTGCTTTCCAGAAATTTTGAAGATGAGACTCTATAAATATATTTATGATATACCTTACTTAGTGCTTCATGTTTATATTCATCACCATTGTCTTTGCTGCATTTGAGTCTGACCAACAATGTCTCCCAGAGGTCTAAACTATATTAACATTGGACCCACTCTGATCCAACTGGCAGACTGGCCAGAGCCTGCTCCCTAGGAAAGAATGACCCTTGACTCCATAGTGTTAGATTTAGAGAAAAGGTACTTTTACTAGAGGTGCTGAGTGCAATGCAAGCGAGGCAAGCTCTGAGGAAAAATCGTGTGAAAATCATATATTGAAAGCAATCCCCAATGTCCAAAACCCTCCCCCCTGTGAAAGTAATTCAATTAGGTTTTGTTCTGATGTTTTGGGAACCTGGTGCCTCAGGTGCTGCTATAAATTCCTTTCCCAGGGCCAGGCGTCCTTGAAGGCAGGAAGATGGCTTGATTTGGCACCTCTGGTTCCTGTTAGTGTCCATACTCCCCAATTTCCAACAACATTCTTTCACATCCCCAGCACTCTTCCTCTCTCAAATGCCTCTTCCCCTCTGGTTATGGCAGTTGCTAGTGAGCTTCAAAGAACGCAAAGATAGGCAGCTGACACCAACTCAAAGTCCTAGCTATTAAGGGCAAAGGAATGTCTACTTCTTACAAATGCACAGGAAACTTCAAACTCACGCTAGGCTCTAATTTTATGATCTTACACATACAATTTACCAATTTCAGTTAATAGCAAAAGTTCTGAATTAACAAAAAGATGTTTGCATTAAGAAAACATGTACATACACAATAAAAAAAAAGTAAGTTATTTTGGCACAGAAATACTGATAATAGAGTAGGAGATACCTATTCTGCTAGTGGGAATAAAATTGGTATACAGAAACAATGAAATGATTAGTGCTTCCATGAAGCATAATTATACCAATAGGTTGGATATTTCACTTTCATAGGCATACACTGTTAACTTCTTATTCTGAATATGCTTAAATTGTAGTAGTAAAACAAAGGAATATCTTCTTTTTAAAGCTAACTTTCACAACAGTTAGTCTCTTAAGGAGCTACAAATATTCCCTTTTCCTTGTTGCATGTTTTCAATGTCTTTTTAAAAATGTGATTCATTCAAAAATATGTTCATATTTTAGAGGTATTTTTCTTATAAATATAATCTACGATATTAGTTTGCTTGAATGATAGAACAGAGATTTCTTGTTAATTTTTCTTGATAAATAAACTTTTTAGGACAAAACTAATTGCATATTTCATATCTATGACTAGTTAACCACTTCCCATTAATTTTTTTTGACTATGCTTATTATTATGTTATTTACTACTAAAAATTAGGGGACATTATTTAGTCTCATTAAAGCAGTGAAGATGAGAGGAAGTCCAGTGGACCCATAGCTAAAACTGATAATGAGTGATCTTAGGATATTCATACACATTCTGGCTTAGTTCTTTGCTAGCACCAATTTTAACAGCCTAGAAATAAATTTAAATAGTGGAATTATAAGTGTTCATTTATACTAATTTTACAGTACTTTTATGAGAAAGCTGGGTAAAATGGAAATAAATTAAAGGTGAAACAAACCATAAAGTAGATTTTACAGAATTGGCTTCGTGTCAGTTAGAAATTCAGTGTTAAGATTTTCCAAAAGTAGAGAAGACACCAGTGAAAATTAATTGTCAAAGAAGAGGAGAAGAAATGGTAAAAAGAGCTAGCAGATCAGATTCTCATAACAACCTGAGTATAAACTGCTTTTGTCTTCATGAGCAATCCATCCATGTGTATAGTATGAAAAGATAGTCCTATGAAATTCAACATGATGTTTGAATGAACATATACAAGATCTGATAAGGCTTGTCCTAGATCAGGCCAAAGCAGCAGTGAAATCTGGCTGGATCTATTTGGCTCGCGCAAACCGGTAGCGCTGGTGGCAGGAGGCTCCGCCCACCCGCCAGGATGTTATTACGTCCTGTTTTTGACCATCTGCACATGCGCAGAAGAGGCACACGCGCTCACACTCCCAAACCAGTAGTGACAGTAAGTGGATTTCACCGCTGGGCCAAAGGAACATCTAATTCAGTTTTTTGTTCACACATTACTCAGTATCCTGCATGATATGAGGGCAGGACCACTTTTCCATTTAGGGTTATGAACAGAGAGATGAAAAGTCTATGTGCCTGCAATTAAAAGAAGTAAAATATTTTTGCTTAATGTCAAAGCAAACACCTTCACTTCCATAGTTATTTATACAATCAATCCAATTAGATAACCTTATTTCAAACTAATGTGAAAGTACATCTGTTGCTACTTTTGTGAATTACTATATTTTTCGGAATATAAGACGCACCTTAATTTTGGGGGAGGAAAACAAGAAAAAAAAGAATTCTGCCTCTGCCTACCAGGAGGCAGGATCAGGATCAGCTGCATCCTCACTTCTACTCGATTTTGATAACAAGCAGCACAGATCTTTTTATCCGTATAAAACAAACCCTATCACTCTAAGCGCATTTAACTGGAGTGAATGGGGTTGGGGATGATTTTCATGGGGGCAGAAGAGGGACTTGACACCCAAGGCTCCGCTCCTGAGATGCCCCCATCTTCCTATAGCCGTAGGCGTTGAAAGCCTGGTTTTCTTCCTTCTTTGGCCTGGATTATGGTACCTTTCTATTTTGTAGGAAGTGCGGCTTTCTTTCCCAGTTACTCAGAGGCTTTGGTTTAAGGTGGCGCTGCTTTACGCTGCCCTCCTCCTCCTCCTGCAAGCAAGAGGTGCCTCAGAGACTCAGCTGGGAAAGAGGCATCGATTACTGAGAAGTTCTTTCCGGAAAACATATCGGAGTGCTCCTGCGATCTGCAGGGACTACTCACTTTCCCCAAAGAGACCCTTCACATGCTCTGGGGGGAGGGTCAGGGCACTGCCTGAGGAACGAACCTCTTCGAGATGGTCTGGGGGGAAATCTGCCCGGCGGCTTCGGCGAACAAGGCAGGCCCCACAGTTCACGGCTGGTCACCCCTCTGGCCGCCCAGTGGGCAGCTCAGGGCAGACAATGGTTGCAATGACTTTACTCCCCAGCAATGCGAGGAGTTGCCGCCACTGCCACCACCTAAACCCTCTCCTCACCCAGGAGCCGAGCCGAGTGGGAGCCCCGAAAGCGAAACATCCCTCCTTTCCAGCCACCGCTGCCCATTGGCCCAATTTCCCAATGCAATTTGAAGAGCTGCGTTTCAGGTGGCGGCCGGTTGCCCTGCAATGTGCATCGGGGAACTGGGAACCATTTTTGGATTCAGGGAGGGGATTGCAGGGCTGCCACCTGAAAATGCTTTCCTCCCCGTTGCGCGCCCTCCTCCTCCTTCTCAGCAGATTCGCCTTCTCTTTCCTCCTGGCCAGATCCTCCGCCTGAAACACAATGCACTTTTTTGGCCTCCACATACCCTGTTTTCGGGAAGGAAAGCATTTTTGGGTGGCAGACCCATGATCCCCTTCCCGATTCCAAAAGTGGGGTGTGTGGAGGTCAAAAAAGTGCTTTCAGGCAGCAGATCTTGCCAGGAGGAAAGAGAAGGTGAGTCTGCTGAGAAGGAGGAGGAGGGCGAGCAGCTCTGTGATGTGCAATGGGGAGAAAAGCACTTTCAGGCGGCACCACTGTGATCCCCTCCCCAAATCCAAAAATGGGGCATGCAGCCAGTGCTGCCACCTGAAAATGCTTTTCTCCCCATTGCAAATTGCAGAGCCGCATGCCCTTCTCCTCCTTCTCAGCAGACTCACCTTCTCTTTCCTCCTGGCCTTCGTGGCTCTGTGAATTGCATCGGGGAATTGGGCCAACAGGCAGCGGTGGTTGGAAAGGAGGGACGTTTCGCTTTAGGGGCTCCCGCTCAACTCGGCTTGGCTCCCAGACACAGGGAGGGCTTAGGTAGTGGTGGTAGCGGCTCCTCACATTGCTAGGGAGTGAAGTCATTGTGGCCATTGTACTGTATGCTTTTAAAATAAATTGAGACTTCTGAAGATATATATTAACACCAATATCTGAGAACCTTTCAGAGGCTGTAGCATTGATATCCATGAATTAATTTCTCTTCACTGCATACCGAACAGCCAGTGGCACAAGAGCAGATTCCAAGTTTTACCTTAGCACTGTCCAATGAAGCAGCTGCATTGCAGAAAGAGACTCACATGCATGTCCCTATGCTGTCAGTTTGCAGCATGTCATTTCAACCATTTGAGAGAAGTCCAGCCATGCAAAGCAAGCTCACTACAAAGAAACCAACACCCAGGATGCTGACTGGAAATATCCATTTCCAGGCAATTCAGTACCATCATAATTGGGTTTTTTTTTAAAAAAAATCAGCAAGCAACAGACAATATTTCAAAGTTCATTTAACTACTCCAATCTAGTTCAGTTTGTCATATATATGAAATGAAGTGGGGTTTGCAACTCTGCCTGATTCAAATTTACTCTGTTAAGATCCACATAAGATCTGTTGATAAAAGGTAGGAGCGTGGGTAGAGAAAGAAAAATTCTGGGAATAGCAACTAAATGTAGTTGCTATGTAGTGAGTTATGTATTCATTTACCGTATTTCTTGAATAAGATAGTAGAATTGTCTACTCTGACTGATTTTGGCACCAAACAGAACAACAAACCAAAGAGCAATCAGTCAATTAACTATTGATTATTTGCCATCAAGTTGTTTTTGATTCCAAGTGACTATATAGATCTCCAAATGACAAAAATTCTCTCTAATTTAACATCTGTGATTTAAAAACAATGCATTCATAGTAAATAATAATAGATGGTTATCCTCATTCATCTTACGGTCCAACAGTCAACTGAAATAAAATATGCTTTAATAAGCCTATCACACCATTGTGACAAGGTGTTCCTTCATGTGGACCTACCTTTGAGACAGTCTGTCTCTAGGTACAAGCTAGGGACAAGCTCTTTCTGTTGTGACCAGACAAGTAAGCAGTGTTAGATCAGGCGCAGGAAAAGAAGACGCGACCAGCTCGGGTCCATTCAGTACCTTTATTTCAGTAAGAACAGACTGGTGCTGCGCTGCCGGAGCTCTCCCTATATTTGCTCCAGCAGTCGCACCGCCCCCTGACAGCTATTTGAATTTCCTGCCGGTGGATCTGGCCAATCCCCGGCGGATGTCCTTAAAAGGACATAACAAGCAGTATCTCATTTAGATCCCAAAACAACCAAAGCTGCTAGAATGAATGTTGTTAAAACTAGAAATTCAATTTCCCATTTCCCATTGTGCTTGAGTTTTGAAATAGATGTTCTAAGCCAGTAGTGTCAAATTCAAGGCTCGCAGGCTGGATCTGGCCTGCAGAGTGCTTAAATCTGGCCCATGGGGCTGCCCTGGAAATATCAAAGGACTGGTCCTTTAGCCTGGCTAAAACAGGCCATGTGAGCACCCCCCCTCCCCACAACCCATTTTCAGGCTCCATGGCCTCCTGCAGCACTCTGCCCCTGCATGGCCTGTATTTGGCCTCTCCTGCCTCCAGCAGCACTCTGCTGGCTGAAAATGGGCCGCATGGGGGTCTTGGGAGGCCTCTGCGCGGCCCATTTTTGGCCCATTTTCGGCTGGCAGAGTGCTGCAAGAGGCCATGGAGAGTGAAAATGAGGTGTGGGGGGGCCATGTGTGGCCCCCTGCACCTTGTTTTGCTCAGTATAGTGCTGCAGGAGTCTGTTCAGGCCAAAAATGGGGCAGAGGGGACTCCACGCAGGCCCCACCCAACCCATTTTGGACAGCAGGGTGCTGCAGGAAGCATCCGTCCCATCTCCTCTCCCCACTCCCTGCCATCCCCATGCCAGCCCATGCAGAACTACAATGCTGATCCGACCCTTGAAGAAATCCAGTTTGACACCCCTGTTCTAAGCCAAGATATAGGGGTAGCATATTGCCTGAACCTAGCCATTATGACTTATCAAATCATGTCTTAATATGACATCTAAATCCATCTTGTATAATCCTGATGAGCATTCTAAAAGTTAATGTAATATGCAAAAAAAGAAAAAGAAAAAGATGAAACAGAATATTATTTAGTCTGGGAGAAATGGTATAAATGGTTGGAGGAAAAGGGAAAAAAAGGGGGGGGGACAAAGGAAGACTAAATAATGGTTAAATTAGGTGGAGGAATATAGAAATAAATGGGAAAAAATAAAAATTGTAGAAAGGAAATTAGGTACATGTTCATGTCAAATGTAAATAAAATAATTAGAATAATAGAATATATTATAATGGTATATATATGATATATTAGAAATATATGTATAAAAGAAATATTAAGATAAGAAAGAGAAAATGTATAAATATGGATTACTGATGTGAAGATGTTGAAAAGAAGATGTAAATATCTGTTTTTGTTTGTTTTTTTAAAAAAACTATTAAAATATTTTTTTTAAAAAAAGTTAATGTAATATGCAGAGAAAAAGAAAAAGATTGTGCTAGCTGCCCCTTCATGAATCACATTTTCAACACTTCTCTCATGTGCAAGATGAACTTTTGAAACAAAGAACCTCTTTTATCCATGGAATCCCTCTACATGGTTTTTAATCTTTATTCTTCCATTATCTTCACTCCATCGATAAAGCAGACTAACTGTTTCAGAACTTCATCTTGCACATAAAGCAGGTGAAGAAACCCAGGATGGAGGGAGGGAGTTAGCATCTTTATCCATTTCATTGTCTGGTAAATAGCTTGTATAATATCTGAAGTAGATTTATATGACATTGTCTCTTCAAGTATTTCCTGTTTCAATTCTGTGATGTTTGTGGCTAAATTAGAAGGACAGATCACATCACACATTCATAAATGTTAAGAAATGTGAACTGGGAGCAGAAGTAGCATACATGTAGCTGTGCATACTGAAACTTATCAAGCACTGTTCGTCCTACTAATCTTATCCTAATTCACTCAGAAGATAAGTGAATTTCAGTTTCTCTGAAAACGGAATTGAATAGAACCAAATGTGGTATGGGAAACTGGCCAAAGAAAGAACAAGTCAGGATCCACGAGGAAATTTATGGTTACTGCTTTTAAAGCAGTTGAAAAGAATTCTTCTCAAAATTCATGCTCTGCAGGCTTATTCTATATTGTTACTCTCCAAAACATTTTATGTTATTTAAGAAGCAAAAAATTAGGTGTAGCAGCTGACCTAGAAAGTATCCTATAGTGGCCTAAATCTCAATAAAAATTGCTACCTGTCAATTTCCAAAAGGCTTGGAAAATTAATTACAAAGAGAATTACTATTTATGCCACTATGCAGTTTATTTTCTCAAGCGTACAATCCCAAGATTATAGTATGTATTAGCATGCCTTTCTGACAAAACAGCTTAGTCAAGATACAAAACACACTGCCCCTCTGCTCTGGTATAATATTCCTCTGGTACAACTATGTCTCTTCCAAATTCTTTTTACAGAGATCAACATGGACAGAAACTGGGCATGCTGACATACAAAAAAATGTTCCCATAAGAAAAATATATGGAGAATTAAGTTACCTACCTATATACCTCACCTACCTATACACCTCACATTCAGAAACAGGGACATGATTTGTCTACTGTACCACACAAATATCTATTGGTTTCTTTAAATCAAAATAATTTAAATAAATCTTTTTATCATTCTTCTCTTGAACCTGAATAAAGAAATAACTTTAAATAAAGAGCTAAGTAGAACTGACATATGGTTTGCCACTATAACAGCAATCTTCCCCTTTGCACAGGCAGAGCAAACCTTGTCAAAACTGCCATCTTTACTCCATGTATGTTTTAAATCAGCAAAGCTTAGTGATAATTGATTTTAGATGACATGTAATTGTCTCTTTTCCAATGCAATGGATAAAGTAACTGCCTTTTGTGTGACTTCTGCATATCTCCTAGCTATTTCACTCTCTGAAAATATTCTGCCTCCAGTTTACCAAAGCTATCATTCATAGCAAAGGGCAAATTAAACAGTAAAACAAAAACAGAGAAACTGGGAAAGTAATTCCACACGCATTACTATATCTATTATTGTTGTGCAGATTGCTTATCAGTCCTCAGGAACATTTTCAACTATTTTGATCCTACATAGCTGACCTATGCTTGACACCAGTGGTGGTTTCCTCCCAGTTCCACCCAGTTCCGCCGAGCCGGTAGTGGTGACGATATGACATCACCGAACCGGTTCTGCCCCCACACTCCGCGTTATTCTTACCTTTTATTTGGCCCCACCCCCAATCTATTGCTGCCTCCTGAGTCCCAGCTGATCGGCTGGAAGGAAAAAAACTGTTTGAACTCTTGCTGCGGGGCTTCAAAGGGCCGCCCTACAGCTGATCAGTGGTAAAAGGCAGTGTGGTAGTAGACCGGTGCCTCCAAAAACAAACGAGTAGACCGGTGCCTCCAAAAATAAATAAGTAGACCGGTGCCTCCAAAAATAAATGGGTAGACCAGTGCCTCCAAAAACAAATGAGTAGACTGGTACAGCTCTGCAAGCAGTTAAAAGCCTGGTAGACCAGTACCTCTGCTAAATCCTAAAGAATTGTCACATGACCATCAAGCCACGCCCACAAAATAAGCCACAGAACTGATAGTAAAAATTTTTAGAACTCACCCCTGCTTGACACTACCTACAGGTCTCTTTGAAAGTGGATCACACCATGGGATATTGAAAACTCATAAGCTTGTTTCATTAAAGGTATATATTTGTTTTTCCTGGATGGCTTCATAAATCCTGTGCTCTCTGCAGAGTATCAGTAATGAAATGTATTTTCATGTTGTTGTTGCTTACATTTCTATTTGAATATATTGAAACAATAAATTGTTGGAAATAGAATACTGTTTTGGATAAGCAAAACTCCTAACTGGAAGTTGTTCTTGGAGACTGAATGAAGAACTCTAATTCCAAAGTTAGCCTTAGAATAATATACAATTTGGACAAGAAGATCTTTGCTTGGATACTTACAGAGTTCTTGAAAATAAAACATTGTTTTGATAATAAAGATATTAATATATGTGCTCTGTCATGATGTGTGTGTGTGTACACACACACACACACACACACACACACACACACACACACACACTCCTTTGCCATAAACATAGTCTTAAAACTCTGCATTCAAAATAAAGATTTTCTAAGCAGATATTCACCAATCATCATTCTCACTTATTATTAGATTTCCAAAGGGCCCAATCACATTTTGTTGTTGCCTTATCTCATTCTTATCCATCCAAGTAGCAGATTTCCCCCCAGACCACATTCAGAAAGTTGCATATTTTTTTCTCCAAACTCCTCTCTGAATCTTCCATTAGTACAATTAATTAGAAAATAACATGCAGCTATCATCAATATATGGATTTGTACTTTTAAATATAACCGTAACAAGATTATACTAATTCATACTTTGTGACATTTTAGTCTTTTCATTTATTATTAAATTGATACTTCTTAATTTCTTGCATATATTCCTCAACTCTATTCCACAGGAGTAGATCAACTTTGTTCAGATCTATTACATTCTTCCCTCTTCTCTCAGTTTCACAGATATATAACATTTTGTAGATTGGATTTATAATAAAATATAAGATTTTCAAATGACATTTTAAATCAGCTTTTTCTGCCACTACTACAAAAACCTGGAATTGTCAAACATCTGTCCTGCTCTGTCTTGGAACTTGGTGAAAATATTTTTAATTAATTAATTAACCATCCATCTTACCACAAGGTTGGTTTCATAGTTTGAACTTCCCATAATTAATTCCGATAATTAAAGATTTTGAGAAGCTTTAAGTTGACAGTAGTATATCTTCTGTCCTAATCAACAGGACAGAAGATACACTATATCATGCTAGATTAAAATAATCAAAAAAATAAGCAATGAATGCCCATAGACTTTGTTTATTCCAATGGCTGTACTCTCCACATATAGAAATGCATCTTGGATCTGAATGTAATTTATTTACACAGACAAAAAATAATAATAAAGAAAATGTAGTCCACAGATTTCATATTCCTAGTATAGCTGGAATTATGTTATTTCAAATGTTATCTTGCAGGAACATAGTTATCTTCGAGACCGCCTGCTGCTACCGATGACCTCCCACCGACCTGTGCGCTCCCACAGAGAGGGCCTCCTCAGGGTGCCATCAGCCAAACAATGTAGGCTGCTGACCCCCAGGGGGAGGGCCTTCTCTGTGGGGGCACCTACCCTCTGGAATCAGCTGCCCCCTGAGAAAAGGAGAATCCAAGACCTTGGTGCCTTCCGCCGTGCCCTTAAAACTTTCTTTTTTCAGCAAGCTGGGCTGGCTTAATATATTTTTTAAATATTTTTAATTGGTTTGTTATTTTAAATTGGGGCCAAATTAATATAGATCTTTTTAATTGTTTTTAATGTTTGTATTATATGTTTTTTATCTGGCTGTACACCGCCCTGAGTCTCTCGGGAGAAGGTGCGGTATATAAATTTGAAATAACATAAAAAATAAACAAATAAACATTATTCTTTCAGATTTTGAATAACACTGCACATACATGCAGTCCACGTTGTTGATCAATTCCATCAGTAAATATGATGGACTTCAAACTTCAAAAGTCAAGCTTTCAGTGGCCGGGTCTTATCCCTAATCCTCACAGTTTTCTGAACTTCCACCAGTTCACTAATCTCTCTCTAAATTTTCTTGATCTTAGTCTCTAACCTCATTTTCCAGGGGGGATATGTACTGCTGTTCTTCTTGATTGTGCAGTCAAGCATATCGAGGATTACAGAGGCTGTAGCATGTCAGTTCATTGGTTTGAGTTATCTTGGTAGAAGGGATTGTTGTGTGGGTTCTATTGGCATCTTCTAGAGCAGTGGTTCTCAACCTTCCTAATGCTGCGACCCTTTAATACAGTCCCTCATGTTTGGTGACCCCCAACCAGGGGTGGGTTCTAAAATTTTTTACTATCGGTTCTGTGGGCGTGGCTTATTTTGCAGGCGTGGCTTGGAGGTCATGTCACTGGGTGGGCATGCCTAGCTGGTCATGTGACTGGGTGGCCATGGCTATGTGTATAGGGACTACTCAGAGGGCTGAAAAAAGTCATTTCTGACAGATCCTCACACTTTTGACTGGTCCTCACACTTATGACGATCCTCACATTTATGCCCGTGCAGCATTCTTAACAACCATGTCACTCATTTCACAACTGCTTCTCTTCACCATGGTGATAAGATAGGGCAAAAAACGTAAAATGTGAGGACAGTCGTAAATTCAAGGACTGGTCAAAAGTGCGAGGACCAGTCAAAAATAACTTTTTCAGCCCTCTGAGTAGTCCATGTGCACAAAAGGACTACCCAGAGGGCTGAAAAAAGTGATTTCTGACAGGTCCTCGCACTTTTGACCGGTCTTCGCACTTATGACTGGTCATCATGCCCATTGTAGCATTCTTAACAACCGTGTCATTCATTTCACAACTGCTTCTCTTCACCATGGTGACAAGATAGGGCAAAAACGTAAAATGTGAGGACAGTCGTAAGTTCGAGGACTGGTCAAAAGTGCGAGGACCAGTCAGAAATAACTTTTTCAGCCCTCTGAGTAATCCATATGCATAAAAGGATACAGCAATAGAGAGGGATGAAGGAAGGGAAGGGAAATTAGAGTAGGAGTGAGGGTAAGAGAGGGAGGAAGAGAGGAGGAGAAGGAGAAAGGAAGAGGAAGTAGGAAGGAGAAGAAGGGGGGAAGAGAAAGTAAGAAGGAAAGAAAAGAGAGAGGTGGTAGGTGTGAGGAGAAAGATTGCTGTACAATAAAAAAGATGAAAGGGAAGAAAACCAACCCCAAACAAATATAAAGATATTAAGATAAAGAATGAATTGTTAAACTGTAAAGAATAAAGGAGAACAAATAGCAATAATTAGCAATAATTAGAAACACACATACAAACATACAATGTATTTTCTTTGAACAGAGTATTTGGCCGGTTCACAAATTTAACCAGTGTTTAGTCATTTCAATTAAATTTACAATTTCTATATTTTCTTTTTGCCATATTTATTCCTCATCTATTTTTTTAAAAAACCAATATTACCCTTCATCCTCATCTCTAATCTTAATCAAATTCAATTTTTCCCTTCTATTCTATATTATACCCCTTCCCATTGTCATCTATTTTAATATCCATCCTCACATTGGTTAATTATGTAATTATGTAATACAGTTGTTTAATACAAATTCAACATTTTAATATAAATCAATTAGTTATATAACTATCTTTTTTGTATATCAATCAATATGAACATGAATATTCCAATTATTTCCATGCAATCCAATTTCTTACAAATCAATTAATTATATTTACCAATAATAATAAACCAAATAATTTCCCCCATACATTCCCCCAAACCACAACTTAACCATTTCTGCTTTCAACACAATATACAAGTAATAGTATCTCAATTATTACAATTCCCTAGTTAAATAGAGCTTTTTTTCTTTTGTGTTTTAAAATCTTGAACCTCCTCTTTTGCCCTAAATTTCCCATTGTTTGCAGTTTTGCACCTACCTTTTTTGGTGAGGAAAAAGAAAACGAAAAAGAAATCTCTCTCTGCCTCATTTTGTCACGTTGCAACAAAGACCCTGCTTTACTTTCAGTTTCGTTTTTCAGCATAGCTAGGGGGAAAAAAAACTGCTCCTCTCTTTGCAGGCTAGCAACAGAGCCCTCCGCAAAATAGCTGAGAGCAAATCAGCTGAGAGTTCAAGGCTGATCAAATCTACTTATGGTAATTAACCTATGCTGAAGCTGAAAGGGGCTGTTTTTTTCTATTTTTGCAGGCACTTCTCATTTGTTTTCTTTTAACACTGATCAGATGTAGGGCGGCCCTTTGAAGCCCCGCGGCAAGAATTTAAACATTTTTTTCCCTCTAGCCATCAGCTGGGACTCAGGAGGCAGCAATAGATTGGGAGTGGGTGGGGTAAGCGAACGGCCGGCGATCCAACAGAGAGTGAGGGTGAGTGAAGGCGTGGGGGGGCGAGAGAGGGCTTTGGCGACCCATGTGAAATGGCCGTTCAATCCCCAAACGGGTCGCGACCCCCAGGTTGAGAACCACTGTTCTAGAGCCACAGTGGCACAGTGGTTAGAATGTATGTACTGCAGGCTACTTCTGCTGTCTGCCAGCTGCCTGCAATTTGGCAGTTCAAATCTCACCAGGCCCAAGGTTGACTCAGCCTTCCATCCTTCCGAGGTCAGTAAAATGACGACCCAAATTGTTGGGGGCAATATGCTGACTCTGTAAACCACTTAGGGAGGGCTGTAAAGCACTGTGAAGTGGTATATAAATCTAAGCTATTGTTATACTTCTGATGGTACATCTCCACTGAGCTTGGTAACTCACCCCAAGTGTTGATTGTACCTAGTTTATCCATGATCTTATGCCTCATATCAGCTGTTGTACTCTGTAATGGAAAAGGTGAAACTGACATTCCATTTTCAGGGATTGGCTGCACACCCAGTTTTTCTTCCAGGTCTTCTTGAATATGGGATATAATATACAGTTGGACTATCTCAAGTTGTGAGAACAGCTTCCTCTTCACTATATTGAAGCACTGGGTAACTAGCTGTTTTTGTGGCTGCAGGTCTTCTGTCCAACCATAGCTTTCTCAAACCTTTCATATATCCTCTCTCATTAGGTATACTGCTGTTTGATTTCCAGGTTCTATTGTCTTGTCCATGAATGGTTTGTTCCAGTAGCCTACTTATTATCTGATTGTCCTGATTCCTGAACATCTGATGCAGATCTTCTTAATCCTGGTGATGTCCAAGACAGCTTTATTCTCCTAATTTATGTCACTCTCATATTTTTGAAGTAGGCAGGAGAAGTGTTAGCATTTTTTTGCTCAAAGTTGTTATCACTCAGGATTTGAACCCTGGTCTCCTGCATCAAAGTCGGAATTCTAACCGTTACACTATCCAGTATACATATACACACTATCCAGTATGTATGTATGTATATAAAAAATATAAGGCTTTCCTGGCAAGACTTGTTTAGGTAAACTGATTTCGAAAAGCTTTCATACTTAATGAGTCCTAAAACTTTCAAAACTTTGTCTAAATCCACTTTTCTTCTCCAAGGATGAAACATTTGCCATTTAGGCTTCATAGATTTTGCCTGTCCTCCAAGAATCTTCAGAACTTAATAAGTAGACTTTGGGAATGGACTTTCAAATCCTTTTTATTACCATGAGATGAATTTTTGAATATATGAATTATTTGAATACATGCCCTTATATTAACTTTCTATCTTGGCCGAATCCTTATTTCCTATAAAGCCTGACAAACCTGCATTTATTAATTTACTGAAATTGTTTTCCAGATGGAGGAAATTAATCATCCTAATCTATGCTAATAAATATTCATGATCTCACCATATAACTTTGTATGCAAAACCCATAAATGTTTGCCAAAGAGAAAATGCACACATTTGAAAGAATCGGATATCAAGTATCTACAGGTAATCAATCCTTGAGTTACGAACACAATTGAGCCCAAATATTCTGTTGTTAAGTGAGACATTTTGCCCCATTTTATGACCTTTATTCCCATAGTTGTTAAGTGAATCACTGCAGTTGATAAGTTGGTAATATGGTTGTTAAATGAATCTAGCTTCCCCATTGATTTTGCTTGTCAAAAGATGATCACATGATCTTGGGAAACAGCAATGGTCATAAGTATGAACCAGTTGCCAAGCATCTGAATTTTGATCACATGATCATGGGAATGCTACAAAGGCTGTAAGTGTGAAAAAGAGTCATAAGTCACTTTTTTTAGTGTCGTTGTAACTTTGAACTGTCATTAAATGAACTGTTGTAAATTGAGGACTACCTGTATTTGGCATTTCATGGTCCTGATCTTTGTTTCAGAAAATATCTCAACACCAGGGCCAGCGTTTCCCTTAGACAGAACAAACCATCTACCTTAGGCAGTAGAAAAGAGAGAGGCAAGAAGTGAATCATTCATTTATCATTTATTCTATATTAGAGTGTGTATATGTAATTAGATTAACCATATCAATTAAAGCTTTTATTAAAACTGGTCTTACTAATTAAACAAGTACTTTTTAAAGATATGTAAGAATTTCTATTAGCAGGGCATATTCATTTTACAACAAGCTTTCTCTTACATGGTAAGCAAAAAAGGGGGATTCAAAATGATTTTCCTGAAGAAGGGCATTTTATATAAAGGCTTTTGCTGTGCAGAATCTTTTATTCTTATACAGTTTTGCAAATCCAGTTTAATAAGGAATTTCAGATCCAAGGATTGAGGATTTCACCTATAGTGTGAGTTTGTGAAAAGCTGACTCTGTGAGAACTGACTATTGAATTCAGAGTCAGTTATCCCCAACAAGAGTGAGTTGCACTGCAGCCTCAAATTTCTCAGTGAATAATAATTTACCATGCCCAATATTCCATGGTCAAAAGATTTTTGTGAACTTTAGCTGAAATGTTAAAACAACACCACATTGATAAATGTGCTTCTCTTCAGTATCAGCAAATGTGTGATTCTGATCTAATTTATATTATAGAGCCGTAATGGCGAAACTACGCATGCCGGAAATGGCACATAGAGCCATTTCACCTGGCACACGACGCGTCGCCCATTCCTCTTCCAGGTTTCTGGCACACGCATGCGCATCAGCCAGCTAGTCTTCTGGTTACTGGTGCGCATGCACGCGCAACAATCAGCTGACCTTCACGTGTATGGCAGTGCCAGAAACCGGAAGATCAGCTGGCCAGTTGATTGTCGCGCATACATGCAAGCCAGTAAACAGAAGACTAGCTGGCCAGTGCGCATGCGTGCCCCAGGGCATCCACCCCCTTGCCAGCCAGGAGCGCTCCCCCAGTCGCTCCCCTGCATCCGCCTGCCTGCCTGCCTACCTTGTCATCGACACCATGAGGAAAGGCCCCAAAGCTGCAGTGCCTGGGATCCACATGGGCTGCCGCAGGGGGAGGCCAGGCATGGCTGGCTGGATGCTGCCTGGAGCATGAAGCTGGCAGGAGGATGAGGAGCCACCGCTGCCTCTTACCTGGCCCAAACGATCTGCTGCCACAGCCTGCTGCTGCCCTCTCTGATCTGGTGGCTTCTCTTGCCACTGGAGCTGAGAGCTTCCCTGTCTCCCCACCCGAATGGGCTTCTGGCATGGCCCCAAGCCTCTGTCAGGGAGGAAGGGAAGCCCCGGCCTGCCTGTCCTTGCTGCCGCCACCCCCTTGCCTCTGGCAATGGGGGTTCCCGTTTCCCTGGTGGCGGCAGGAATAGTGGCATGGGGCTTCCCTCCTTTCCTGCTGGAAGCTGGGGCCGCTCAGGCGGGGAGAGAGGAAAGTGCCAGCCTAGCCAGCAGCTCTGCTCCTTTTCTTCTTCTGGCCCCCTCACCCCTCGCAGCCAGGAGAAGGAGAAGTGAGCTGCCCCCAGGAGGACTGGAGGAAAGTGTGGTAAGCGGTAAGAAGTGTGCTGGCTGGGAAGCAGTCATGCTTCCTTGGAAGAAGTGGCTGGAGAGGGTTGCACCAATCTTTGCTGGCGTGAATGGCCATGCTGGATGCTGCCCAGAGCTCGAGGCTGGCAGGAGGAGTAGGAGCAGTGGTGGCAGACTGTTTGTGCTGGCAAAGTTGGTGCAGGAGCCTTTCCAGGCGCAAAATGGGTCACCGGGGGGGGGGAGGCGTATGTGTGGGTGGTGGCAGCAGAGTCTTGACAGAGACCTCCGAATGTGCGGTCTCTGTTGCCCTGCCTGGGCTCCTCCTGCTGGGAGCCACTGGACGAGCAGGTGCAGCTGGTGGGGCTTTGGCGGACCAGCAGCCGGTGAGGGTGGGGGGGATGGGCCACCATCAAAGCAGGGCTGAGAAACCCTCTTGGCTCACTCCACCAGTCTCACGAGTCCCCTGGACTTTAGGCATCGCCACCTCCCCCTGTGGTGGCCGGAGAGCCTGGCTCGGTGGCGGGGGTCAGGTGGGGGTGCCATGCCGCCTGCGGTTCAGCCCGTCAATCTTAAATCTCTCATGAGAGATCGGGACTGGGGTGATTATTTGCCGAATCAATTTTTCAGAAGGAAAAGAGAGGGGGAGTGGGGGTAGGGGAGAGAGAGAGAGAGAGAGATTCAGATTCTTCAGGTATCAGTTTTAGTTTAGTCTCAAAAGATTTCAGGACATGGAAAAGGAGAAACTCCGGCCGCCCTTCTGCTTCTTCCCCGGCATTGGCTCAGCTATGAAACCCATCCAGAATGGAGAGGGGACTTCGAGACAGGGACATGATTGTCGCCCCACATCCTCCTCGGCTTGCAACAGATGGCTCAGGTGGGGCACAAGAAGGCGAAGCCGGTAGAAGTGGCTGCTGAGCGCAGGGTGTGTATGTGTGTCCTCGGGACGCGGATAAGCCAGTTGGGTTTGGATCGCGGGATGGGGGGGCTGAAAAGTTAACCCTCAACTCTCTGCAGATCCCCCCTACCCACCCACCAGTGCCTGGATAGGGTTGCTCAAAGTAGAGGTGCCTGTAAATTAATGTGTGTTCAAGTCTGAAGGCTACTCAGGAGAGATCAGGACCGGGGTGCTTATTTGCTGAATCAATTTTTCAGAAGGAAAAGAGAGAGGTGGGGGGAGGGAGGGAGAGAGAGTAGGACTGGAGCTGTTCATTCCAGCAAAGGTTGGTGCAACCCTCTCTTCCTGAGGCAGCTCTTCTCCCCGCCAGCGGCTTCTCCTTCTCCTGGCTGTTCCAGGAGCAGCCTCTGTCTCTTAGCAGGGGACCGGAGGAGAGCGCAGCTCCTCACTCATGGAGATCCCTGAGTGGGGAAGCGGTCGCAGTAAGCGGTAAGAGGTGCACCGGCCAGGAAGCAGTCATGCTCCCTGGCGGGAGAGGGTTGCACCAACCTTTGCTGGCATGAACGGCCTGCCCACCTCGCACTCTGGGCAGCATCCAGCCATGCCAGCCTCCGGTCCTACTGGGGCAGCTCGCCTCCCCACCAGCGGTTTCTCCTCCTGGATGTTTCAGGAGCAGCCTCTGCCTCTTAGCCAGTGCGAACAGCCTGCCGCCGCTGTCTTTCACTGCCCTCTCTGCCCTGCCAGCTGGTCCTGATGCTGCTGGGGAAATGGCAGCATGAGAACCGCTATTGCTGGGGGCGAGGCAGTGGCAGTGGCAGAAGCAGCAGGCTGGGACTTCCCTCCCTCCCTCCCCAGAGGCCTGGGACTATGCCAGAAGCCCACTTAAGTGGGGAGACAGGGAAGCCCCAGACCGCCTATCCTTGCTGCCGCTGCCCCGTCGCACCCGATCAATCTGCTGCTTTCAGAAATTCGCTTTTCTTTCAACGCCAAGACTTGGATCCAGAGGACTGTAGACTGCCTCTGAGCATATGCAGAGTGGAAGAGTCTGCTACCCTTCAGGGCTGAATGTGGAAAAAGTCAGCCCAAGGCAAGGGCTGAGTGATAGGAAGAAGGTACTTCCGGCTCCGGACCTGGTGGCCCACAGGCTGAGTCCCAGCTTTACAAACCGCTGTGGTAACCGCGCAGCCTCGTCAGCTCACCAGAAAGCCCACTGCGTACAGACACAGCAAGAATTGGTTGGGCCAAACAGCCCTGCCTCGCAATAATGACATTCCAGGCCCAAAACGGGGCATGGGGGGGGGTGAAGCACATGTGCTGGGGTGCCCATGCGCAATGTGGGGCACATGCATGGGGAGGAGCATGGGGGGATCATGTGCGCATGCGCATGGTGGGGTTTCCGGTTGCATTATGGGTGCTGGCACGCACATGCGCTATTGTGCGCGCACACACACACTTCCGGCACACAATGAGAAAAAGGTTTGCCGTCACTGTTATAGAGTATTTGCATGTTATTTTACTAACCCATAATGCTACCGCCACTTAATAAGAAGTAACCCTTATGAACTGGATGTACAGTATAGAATGTTAATGAATGTCTATTCAAAATTGCCTGTAACCCAGCTGTCATCTCCAGTATATTCTCTGAATGAAATATTGAGCAAGACATGCTGCTTTAATATTGGACAGAGAGCAATCCAAGCAAAACCTTCAGAAGCAATCACCATCAGTGCCCTCTGCTCCAGACATCTTGGACAACAGTCACCTTGATTCTTGAAATGGTAGCATTGTCTAATACAGTGGGTCTCAACCTTCCTAATGCTGTGACCCTTTAATACAGTTCCTCATGTTGTGGTGACCCCCAACCATAAAATTATTCCTAAAACCATTGAAAATATGTGTTTTCCGATGGTCTTAGGCGACCCCTGTGAAAGGGTTGTTTGACCCCCAAAGGGGTCCCGACCCACAGGTTGAGAACCACTGGTCTAATAGATCAAGCCGTTGGCTTCCATGTGCTAGGTCTCTGTAGCATTCCTAGCAATTGTGAAATAGTGGGATTTTTCCAGGCAGATCAATCTGTTTTTTTTAAATAGGTTGTTTTCCTTTCTTTTTCCCTGCCAGTCAGTTCATTCAAGTAGACAATGGTTTGATTTGTTTCTTAGTGTGGCCTAATTCCAGGCCAAGCCTGGCAGGAGGCTACCCCATTCAGCTATACTCAACTCTACTTGTTATCCTTTTGGGAGTTAATGACTTGGATGTAACTTCATTTCAGGCTAGCAGCTGGCAGGACTGGCTAGGCAAAGCGCATACAACAGTGTATCCCAGACACAGGCCAAAAACAAGAAACTCTTGATCAAGCCTCTTCAATAATTAACTTAATGCTTCCAGTTAAGGATGACCGAGTTGGCTTCTTGTTCTACATTGGCATAGTTGCTGTAACCCTTTGCCAGTTAAGAATGTCAGAACAGACCAAGCTGCAAATATATTCAAAATTCTTTATCCAAAATACCATCTGAAGAGATATGTAGTATGTTCTTCTTTCTCATGAGTAGTACTCAATATAAATATTCCATTTGTTTCTGTTAAAATGTGCTCAGAAACTATTTACCCTCTGAAGTAATTAATTGGTTCTAATGAGAGTTCTAACAAATCATCTACTGCAACATTGTCCGACTGAATAAATGAGTTCAATTAACTACAATGCCTATCACTCCTATGCAAAGATAAAGAACTCTGTAGCTCAGGCATCTGAAGTTTTTGGGGTGTCTATCTTGCAGTTTTCCCTTGTTTAGGTGTAATTAATAGCTACCCCAAAGGTTCTGCTTAATAATTTTTAAAGTTAGGCAAGGGTGAAATATGTGGGTAGCAGCTTCAGTAACAAACTGATGATGTCAAAATGATTTCATAATACAACTCTTTCTGATGTAAAAACATGGTGGCATTTGGAATAATGATTAATTGTATTATTTTTGGGGGGAATGGAGTGCCCACTATACCAATCATCCAGTCCAGGGGTGGGTTCTAAATTTTTTTACTACCAGTTCTGTAGGTGTAGCTTATTTTGTGGGCGTGGCTTGGCAGTGGGGGGGGTTAAGCTGACTGGGTGGGCGTGGCCAACTTTTTTTTTTACTTTTAAAAGCATTTTTTCTACAACCTTAAGAGGTTGCAGAAAAAAATGCTTTTAGAAGCCTCTGACGATCAGGCAACTCAGCTGGGATCGCCAGAGACTTTTAAAGGCATTTTTTTTCCCTACAACCTCTTCAGCCAAAGAGGTTGCAGAAAAAAATGCTTTTAAAAGATTCGGCTTCCGGTTTGGCTTCCGTCACCCCCACCGCTCGTAAAGAGCCACCCTTACAGCTGGGAGGCGGCTCGAAAAACTCTGTTTCCTTAAGGAAATGTGAGGTGAGCCAGCGAGAGCAGGTAGAGCCTTCTGCGAAGTCCCCAGAGTTTTTTTTTTTACTCTTGGGGAGGAAGCAGGATGAGGCTCCCTATCCAGCTCGCCGCTGCTCCAGGCTTCGGGAGAACTCTGCGCTTTGCAGAGCTAGACGATGTGACCAACCTAATTAGCGAAAACCAACAGATTGCTTGAATAAGCAGGATGAAATCTGGATTTGGGACTCTAAATCGCAAGTATTTGTAACAACCCTATGATTGATTTTAAGAATGAGGAAAGAGTGAAAAGGGAAAAAAAGTTTAAAATGGCGGCTGGCTGAGGCTTGAGAAGAAAGCTGAAAGCGAAAGTCTTTCCGTTTGAATGGTTTAATATGTTACAAAGTATCTGAAGCAATAGTGCTGGCTACAAGAGAAGAGAAAAATTTCTGTTTCATGCTTCTTCCTTTCTTAGAGACTTGATATTGATATTGTGTGGAGAGAAGACTTTTTCTTTAAAAAGAGTCTGTTTGTGTGGCAGGATGGCGTTAAAACTGACAAAGCCAGACAACCAAGCTGTGGGGGGGGGCTCCCCCATTTATAAATCACAAGAGCAATTTTTGAGCTCGCAGATGCAGAAGAATGGTTTTGATTTAAAGGAATTTGTTGTGGAGGAGTTGGCAAGACATGATGAGATTATGAACCAGAATCTTGAAAAATTTAGACAGGAAATTAAAGAGTTGGTTCAACAAAAGTATGATAACCTGAAGCGATATATTGTAACATCTTTGAAAAGCTTCTCAGAAGTAATTCTAAAGATGGATAAAGATATTAATTTAGAAATAGAGTCTAAAATGAAGGAAGCTGATTATAAGATTCATAATCTGGATAATAAAATACAAAGAATTGAAAATGATTTGACAATGATTCAAGAAAATAGCTCAGAAGTAGAGTCTAAAATGAAGGAAACTGATCACAAGACTTACAATGCAGATAATATAAAGCAAAGGATTGAAAATGAAGTTACAATGATGCAATTTAGATCCATGGAATTTGCGATCAGAATGAGAGGAATACAGAAAAACAACAGTGAGGACTTGAGAAAGATGTCTGCTGAAGTTCTGGCTGTGATTTTAAAGGTCAGCTCTGAAGAAGTATTCTGTAAGATTGATAAGGCCTACAGAGTAAATTCTTGGGTGGCAAAGCAAAGACAATTGCCTAGAGATGTGGTGATTTATTTTACTGATAAAGGAATAAGAAATGATATTGTGCAAAAGTCTTTTAACTCCACTCTAGAAATAAATGGAATGAAGATCTGGATATATAAAGAGCTGCCGCCCAAGATGTTAAAAGATAGAAAGGACTTTGGATTTTTGGTGACTGAGCTAAAGAAACAAAACATCCCATTTAGGTGGGATGCTCCAGTTGGTATAATATTGAGATATCAAGGAGAAAGATATCAATTAAACACTGTTGAAAAAGCGGAAGAATTTTACTACAAGGTTTTTAAAATGGGTCCAACATCTCCACGTATGTCATCAGTGTCAGGAATACAGGAGGGGGATAAAGAAAAGCAAAATGAACAAGAGATTGAAACTCAGGCTAAGCAGATGGAGATGGAGGTAATGGAAAAACGACAAGTTATAGAGGGCTTTTTGGATGAGCCGTTTTTGGATTCTCCTTCAGAGGCTATAGCTGGATCACCTATAAATATAAGAGAGGTGGCTTTGGATCTTGATTTGATGTCTTATCAAGTTAAAGACCAGCATGTAACTCAATCAGCTGATATACAAGTCCTAGAAAGGCAATCAGGGTGGAGATCTAAACCACAACAAGTTAAGAAAAGAAGAAGCAGGTTCTACAAAACTAAAAAATTTTAAACTACAATTCTTTTTTAGCCAACAGATTAATGCCAGTTATTTAAGAAATGATTAAATATAATAAGCGGGATTTATAGAAGGCTGATACATGAAAATATAGCTGAGGCAAATTACAGACTTATACTATTTTGAGAAAAATAACAGATCTCTGCAGTGCTGGTGTTTCTGGGATGTGGAAGATGGCCTGTAATTGAGCGGATTGGAACTTTCTATTTTGGACTCTCTGAAAAATGGATTATGTATATGTGGAGCTATAAGGCAAGAGAACTATGGAATTGGGGCATGCAGATGATCTGGTTGTTACCCTAACGTGATTGTCGGAATTAATAATCTAGATAAAAGGCATTACAGAAGATACCATATGGAATATAAATATAAAGTCACTCGGGTTTTTTTTTTCATATACAGAAATACTTATTAATGATGGGGGCAGATGGTAATTGAAGATACTGAATATACTGTTGGAGCAGGACTTGATGTTACCCTAACATGGTCGATGGAATTAACAATCTAGTTGAAAGACATTACAGAAGATACTACATGGAATACAAATTTAAAGTCATTTGAGGGTTTTATTTATATATGGAAATATCTTTTAGTGATATGGGCAGAAGAATAAAGATATTAAATATATTATGTATGGTAGACCTGTAGGAAAGTGGGTGAAATAAAATTGATATGGTACAGGGTGATAGGTAACGTTACTGATTGCTTAGTTTAGCAAAAGGGATGTTATGTCTAGATATTAATATACTTAAAAGATTTGAATTAAGAGATATACGTATGGGGGTGGAGGAAATGGGTAGATTATGAGTAGAATAAATGCCAAATTAGGATTTATTATATAGTTTCATAGCCGAATGTTGTTTTGAAACGTATAGTATATGGGGGACATAATAATAATGTTAGAAAGAAATGTTTAGCACATAGGGGGTGGTGTAAAAGGGTGGTAACGTATTATATAATGTGATATTAATTTGGATTTCATCTTGTAGAAGCCATGGGGGGAGGGGGAGGGGGGGTTAGGGAGCGGGGGGAAAGGGGGAAAATTTGTATTTGAAAAACTTTTTCAATTAAAAAAAGTTTTTTTTAAAAAAAAAGCCTCTGATGAGGTGGGCGGGGTAAGCGACCGGCGACCGGGCCAGGACCGGTTCGGGGGCGTGGCCAGCTAATGTTATTACCGTTTCTCTGAACTACTACAAATTTTTACTCCCAGTTCCTGTGAACCAGTGCGAACCAGGAGCAACCCACCACTGATTTAGTCATCTGATGCTATAATATCCCTGAACCTTTTTCACATCCTTCTACAGAGGTGTTTTTTTTTTTAACCCTGATAGCTAAGCATCTGTCTTCTCTCTCCATCTATTGTAGGAGAAACCAGGAGCTGAGTCAAGGGCAGTTTCCAAGTCTCTACACCAGAATCTAGCCCTGTGAATGGTGCTAATTTTTACCACTTTAAAGTGGGGCCAGTTAAGGAAAGTGACTGGGGATTTCCCTGGCTGTGTTTCTTCTAAGAGTCAACCACCATCAGGTTAGAGTATTCGCCTTAACCTGTGGTGGAGCTGCTCACAAACACAATAAAGCAATAAAAACATTTAAAAAAATCTCTTTGCATCCCCAAACACAACACATCTCCACATATCTCAAGTGAGGGTGGGGGACAACTTCAGTGCTTCACTAAGCTCCACCCTCATACTTCCTCAAGGCTTGTGGGAAAAGCCAGGTTAAACAGAGCTTTTTGGAAGTCCAGGAGAGAAAGGAACTGCTAGATCTCAAGAGGAAGAAGGTTGCAAAGGGCAAAACCTACCTTCAAGAAGCACCATCAAAGCTGATTTCTGCCAGAACAAAGAACAACTCAAGTACTAGTGAAAGACGAGAAGACATGGAGAGACCTGGCTCACAGAATTGCCAAGAGTCGGACATGGCAATGGATAACATCATCACCTCCAAGAAGGCATGCTGCTTATATCCTGCTAGGTAGTTAACATTTAAAGGAAAGATCTTCCATGTAGCACTGATCTTGAAAGCACTAGTCCTATTTCTTTCTTTCTTTCTTTCTTTTTTCTTTTTTATTTATTTTTTTAGACATAAAACATAAAATACATCTTTTTAGAGCAAGGATTTGATCTGGTATAAAATAGGTACAATTACTCACATTCCCTCAACCAATTTTGTTCCAAATTTTATCCATTTACATCTTTAAAAAAAAGAAAGAAAAAAGAAAAAAAAGTCTTATTCTAAACATTTATCATTCTACTATATCACCCAAAATTCTAAATAATTATTTCCAAATAGACACCATTCCAAATCTTTGTCATTTTAACAATCAATATTTCATATATATTCCTCATTCCTAAGACCCATTACATCAAATCTATATTCTACTTCTCTTAAATGGCAGCTAGTATCCATGATCTTGACAAAGAATATTTTCCTCCTCTCTTAAAGTCAAAATCAATCAACATTTCCATCTATAATTTGTTACTCCCAAAATACTTTATTTTATTTACTTCAGGCTTCTTCTCAAATACTATTAAGTCTGATATTTAGTTGGTTCATAATTTAAATAGCTATTTCCTGGCAGTATTTTCTACCACTTCTATCTCTATTTGTTTAACTGGTTCATAGTTTGGCTTAACTATTCTCCAGTATTATCTCCTCCACTTCCTCCTAGGTTTATTTTTTGGCTGGTTCACATCTTAATCAGCTGCTTTCCAGCGATGCTTTTCTCCACTTCTAACCTTACTTATTTAGGCTGGTTCACAATATAGTTTTAACTGCACACCAACGTTATCTCCTTCACTCCTCCTAGATCTATTATGAAACTGATTCGCAACTCAAATAGTTGCTTTCCAGCAATGCTTTCCTCCGCTCCAACCTCTATTTTTAACTGGTTCACCACTTTATTTCAATTGATCTCCAGATATATTTTCCTCTACTCCTAACTTTTTATTTTTTGGCTAGTTCACAGTTTTGCTTTAACTGTTACCCAGCGTATGCTTTCCTCCACTCCTAACTCTATTTATTGGCTGGTTCACAGCTTTACTTTAACTGTTTTCCAGCATGTGTTTTCCTTCACTCCTAACTCTTATTTTTATTTTTAACTGGTTCCCAGCTTTGCTTTAACTGTTCTCCAGTATGATGCTTTCCTCCACTCCTACCTTATTTGTAAGACTGGATCACAGCTTTGCTTTCACTGTTCTCCAGAATCATGCTTCCCTCCACACCTAACTTCATTTGTTTAGCTGGTTCATAGCATTTTATTTTAGTTATTGTCCAGCTTTATGTTTTCCTCCATTCCTACATCTCTTATTCAGTTATTTAACTTCAAATTAATTCACAATGTATTACCCATATTTATTTTTCGATCCATTCTCCTCCATATCTTTTACTAATTTAAAATAAGAATGCATATCAATAAATATCTTAACTCCTATTCTCTCCTAGGCTTTCTCTCATTCCATGCTTATTTCTTATTTTCTATAAGTAACAACATTTTAAGTCACTTTAAAATCAATTTTCTATAATTGTTAAGTCTGTAAATAGTTCTTTTTAATATCCAGCACCTTGAAAAACATTTTCTTCAAAATTATTAGGTCTGTAAATAGAGCTTATTAAAGATTCAAAATTTAAAAAAGCATTAGAACATCCAGAAATCATGTTTTTCAATCATTTGTACTCTTATTTTCTAGTCAAATTATTTGTATATTTATAAAGTCAATTTCAATAAAAATAATAATAAAGAGAGAGAATAGTAACAATATTAATAATAGTTAGAATAAAAAAAGAAAAAAGCAAAAAGAAAGAAAAGAAAGAGAATAGAAATATAACAAAAGAGATAAAAAAAAGAATTAGAAAAAGTAGAGGGGGAAAAAAAGACAAAGGAGAAAATAAGAAAAAAAAAAGAAATAGAGAAAGAACAAAGAGAAGAAGGAATATCTCCTAACGTTATTCAGACATCAAACACCCAGACACCATTACATCCATTTAAATCAAACTATAGTATTTTGTTATCTTGTTACATAATATATTCCTTTTTTTTCTTTCTCCAATCTGTCTAAGTATGTTTCTTTTCCATTTCAATGTCATTAAAGTTATAAATTCTATAAAATTAGTTCTGAATTAGCTATTCCATATATAGTATCATCATGTCCTTCTTTTATTGCTGCGCCCTTTTTCTCTTGTTACCATGCTTATTAGTTCAGTTTTCATTATTCCATTTAGTTTCTTCTTTCTGATCTTCAATAAATCCTCCAATAAACAGATTATATATCCAAAGTCAAGCCTCCTGAATTTTTTCTCAAAATAATCCACTTTAAGTAACAAGCAACAAAGTTTCTCTTTCAAGTAACAAGCAGTCTGGAATTTACACTTTCACTTCTCAGCTGGCAACCATTTTGTCCATCTCTGTTTGTCTTTTGTCTTTGCTTTTAAAAGCGTATTTATTTCCTCTTCTCTTTCCTCTCTCAAACATAATCCATTCTCATTTAGCCACAAAAAAAGAAAAACCAGATCTGTAGTGAGATCGTTTCCAAGAAGTCGGTAATTGACACTATCCATCAACAGGTCTTTTCCTTCCACCATTCATTTGAGTCTTTTTGCCCCAATAGTTCTCAGCCGCTGTTAAGGCTGGAGCACACTTATTATAATCCAGCATTTATGGGCAGTTCCCGCTTGGGCAGAAGTCCACTCACCCAGCTTTCAAACTCTGTGCTCTGCTCTCCACTTCTCCTCCTGCGCATCCTTTCGTTCCGGTTGCCACGGTCTCAGGGCAGCCGCCATGGCTGCCACATCCACCGGCAGCGGCGCAGAGGGCAATCCTCCGGCCCCGAGGAACCTGCCCTATCCTCTTGGCCATCCGAGGGGGTCCCTCTCTTAACCCCCTGTCCCTACAGGACAGGGTAGGTCCACAGACCTGCCGGTGGTGGCTTAACAGACGGGGTTTTCACGGGGCTCTGAGGAGCCCCGCTAATTCCCTGTCTGAATCGCCGCAGCACCAACCAGAAGTCTAGTCCTATTTCTTAAAACCCTGGTCTAGCATTCTTTCAAAAGAGTGCTAAATAAGTGTATGTAACAGTCAGCAAGGCCTTGGATAGCACCGGTCAGGTGTAATGAAAGTCAACATCTCCGCAACAGCCAGGTCTCCCATTTTTTATGCAGCTCTACCAAAATGGCAATGAAGTGGAGAACCTAGGGGGTAGATGAGAAAAAAATGCCTCCAGCAGTCTAAGATAGGAGCCACACAAGGAATTTATCTTTGGTGCATAAGCTCTCAGTGTACATACAAACCAGAGGTGGTATTCAGTCGGTTTGCACCAGTTCGTGCGAACCATGGCGGAAATTTGGCCAAGGTCGCCAAACCAGTAGTGATGGCTGGCTGTCCATGCCCCCGAACCGGTCCCCCAGTCGCCGCTCGCTCACCCCGCCCGCCATGTTCGTCACTGCCATGTTCTTCACGCACGTGCATCCCATTGCCTTGCAAGTCCAATGGGATGCGCATGCGTGAAAAACATGGCGGTGATGGCAGCAGCTTTTTCCATGACCTCTGGTACTTTTTGGTGGCCTGCAGCTAGCTGCTGCAGCCACAAAGAGGCTCTCAAAGAGGTTTCTTTGCCAACTGCTTTCCAGCAGTGGTGACCGGCTGGGGGCCACCGAAAATGCCAGTCAGCTTGCCTTCTGGACTCTGGACCGGCCACCGTGAAAGGTAAGCAGCCTGAACAAAGAGGCGGTGGGGGGGGAGGAAGTGGCACTAGGGCCAGGGCTGCTAAAGAAGGGGAAACGGGGGCCACTGGCAAAGGGAGGGAGGGCGGGGGTAGATAGGTGGAAATTCCAAAAATTTTCCTACCTTTTTCTGTAGGCATGGCTAGGTGGGGGGGTCATGTGACTGAGTGGGCGTGGGCGTGAGTGACATCAAGTTGGCCACACCTACTCAGTCACATGCCCCACCCACCTAGCCACGCCCACCAAACTGGTGGCAAAAAATTTTGAAACCTACCACTGATACAAACAACAAAGTGATAAGTCATAGATCATAAATCATAAGATACAATCATAAATCATAAGATACAATCATAAATCACAAAATACAAACAATTGATATATCATAATATACCAACAGGAGAAGATACTGGGGAAGATAGAGGTGAGAAAGATGAAAAAAGAAGATGACAAGGATAATAGCTGATAAAGCATACTAGACTTTGTACATGACAAAAATTGTGTCTCCCTGTACTATCTCCTCAGGAAGAAGAAAAGCACCAGTGCCCCCTCCTCCTTTTTCTGCTGCTCTCCCAAGCAACAATGCCTTTAAAATGACCTGATTTCTGCCAGTTTCACTACAGATTAGAGGGCTCTGAGTAGCACCAGCAACAACATGCAATGTACATAGAAATCAGTTTTCACTCAGTCAACCACAGCAAAGGGGGAAAAAAGGCTTCTCTTAAAGGAGTCAAGTTAAAATAAAGTTAATCTCCACTCTTGAAAACCATTTCAGAAAGAACTGCATGGGAATCTACAGATTATTTCCTGCCTTCCCCTTGACAACCATTGCAAACATAGTAGTTACTGATATGCAGTTGAATTTGAACCTTCCCACATCATTTATTTCCTCCCACCCTGGCTCTATGTACTCCACTATAAAGCCTCAGTTGAACTTTGGACAGAATCTAAAACAAATTGTACTTCATGATGAGAGCAAAATTATATTTGAATGAAGAGAGAACTTTGCATTTGCCATCTATAGGATTTGTGCCAAACTAAAAGAGGGTGAAAGACAGATTCCACCAAATAGATAATGGGTTTAAAACTTCAACAAATACAATGGATAAAGAAAGATAATCAATTATCAAATCTTAGACACTGGTTAAAGTAGAATCTGATAGATGATCATCACAAACAAGAATCTGTTTGCACAAGGCATATATAGCAAATTAATTGGCAAAAAGCATAGATCCTTTGAGTAATTATTCTTTGGACCAAAGGACATTTGCTTTCTTTTGGGCTTTTGTCTTGATATAAATAAGGGTTCCAGATGACATCAATGAGCAAGGAGAAAGACATAGGAAATTTTAGAGAAAGAAATACTTCTCTTGAGTAACCTGCACCCAAGCTAATAGGGATTTAAGGCAATAACTAGTATTTTGTCTCTCCGAAACAAATTGGCAATGCTTTTTGCATTGTTGTGCTTTTTCTGAGTTCTTGCAAGACCAACCGAGTTGCTGGATTCTTTACAAAGTAAAATTTGTTTACTTGGACTTCCGGTTGGTGATTTGCAGTGACAGGGTGTTGAGTGAGAGCTCGCTGCTCCTCAACACCTTTTAGCACCGCGTTTTGGGGATCCCCTCGGGGGACGCGGGACCCGGAGAGCCCTGCGGGCAAAAGAGGAAGCCAGGCAAGCGGGAAGTGGGTGCGATCACCTCTCGCTGGACCAGGCGGCTCTGTCTAGCCAATGCGGTGAGCCGGCCATTGATGGCGGGTGCGAAGCAGCAATAGCCAACAAAGACGGGAAGCTAAGAAGAAGATCGGAGGTGCGGTGACAGATTTAAGCCTATTTCCCTATACCTATGATCGTGCGGCAGAGAGGGGATCGGTGGAGTCGGGAGAGGAGTGCTCGGAGCGGCGAGAGGCAGCGACAGAGAGGGTAGAGCAGCTTGCACTCCTGGCGATCCGACAAGCCGAAGAGCAGATGAGAAAGCGGGGGGAGTGGATTGCATCTGTAAGGAGCTCTGGAGGGAGCGGTGTGGCGAGAGAGTAAAGGAAAAAGGAAAGACCATTGGTGTGGCTGGCTTTTTGTATTGTGATTGAGTGGAAGAAAGCAGGAGAAATACAGTGACTAGCTGTTTGAGGCTTCCAGCAAACAGGAAGTGTGCCCATTGATCCGGAAGAGTGGAATAGCAGTGGTTGAACAAGAAGACACTCTGGCAGAGACTATTACCATTGAGTTTCGTTGGAGCCCAGCAAAGTGGGAAACTGAAGATCTCCTATTTATACTCTATAACCCCGTAAATACTATAAATACTATAAAACAACATACTTATACCCACATATTTATATGTTTATATTTCCCTTATCCTTCTCTTGAGTATCTGTGATATTAATAAGTGAACTCTGTTTCTCCCTCTAATTTTATCATTAATATTAATTAGACCTGTTAAGTCATCTTATAGATATATACCAAAAAAAAAAAAAAAGGGTCGATTATATATGAGAACTTAGATTTCTATAATTATCACTAGTTAAGAAAAAAAATAGGGTTTGATCATATACAAGAACTCGGATTTGTATCCTACTAATTAAATTATTATATAGGATTTTATATTTATTTATTGTAATCTATTTATACCTATTTATATCTATTATATTTATTTATATTCAACTTTTATTAAGATCTGAACTTAGAATTTATTAACTCATTAACTCATTGTGGTCAACTTATATAATTTAGAATATCTATTTGTATTTATCTATATCAATACTCTCTATTAGGATTTGAAATTAGAATTTATTAACTTAAAATAATTACGTGTACTGCTAGCCTTTAACAATTTACTTATATTACTTACTCTTTACTAAGATTGAATTTAGATTTTATTAAGTGATTAATTGACTAGTATTGATATTCTGTTTATCTATTTAGAGGAGAATTATATAATTATATAATTAGTGATTGTTAATTGCTGGAAACTTTATAGCAGCCTACTATAGTAACTTAGAAATTTAGAACTTAGTATTAATTGGAATTTATTGAGTGTGTAGAGAGGACCAATAAAGGAGCGAAATAAAGGTCTAAGAAAGCTCTTCAGAGAAAACGTGGCAAGTGCCACTGGATGAGAATTTGGAGAAAGATAGAGGAGATAATAAGAGACCAAAAATCGGTTCTGAAAGAAATGGCAAGTTTGACCTCCACAATTGCAAAAACCGGTAAAAAAGCGACATCTATACCTACCTTAGCGATGTCTTCCCCAGCCACCCAGAAATCAGCGGAAGGTCTCCAGAAACTAGACAAACCCCCTGTAACTCCTACATTGCAAACGGTACAAACATCTCTTCAGTCAATCCAAGAAACAATGCTTGCGATGCAAGAAAAACTTTTGAATAGTCACTCCGAATTAAAATCAGACATCCATGCTCTTGATTTTAAAATGAATGAGATCCAAACTGCTATAGCTAGTAACAAAAATAGAATTCTAAAAGCAGAACAAAGAATTGAAAAAAATGAGAAAAAACTGGACACAGTGGACCAAACTTTGTCGGCACAAAACAAAGAAACAGAAGACGCGCTGATCCAACTTGAGATGGACAAGGCCTCATTTTACTTGCGTTTCCAGAACATCCTGGAAGATAAAGATGAGGACTTAGGTGATAAGATGGCGGAGTTGATTGCAGAAACTCTGCAGCAAGACAAGCAGGAAATAATCCGTGAGATTGACGAGGTGTACAGAGTTCAGACAAGTTACGTAAGAAGAAATAGACTCCCCAGAGAGGTCCATGTGCATTTTGCTAGAAAAAAAGTTAGGGACATTCTGTACAATATAGCCCGGGAGGAAAAAATTACCTATGGGGGAAAAGAAATTAATATTTTGAAACAAATTCCGAGAAGAGTGAGGGAAAGGAGGAGAAATTATAGGTTCTTGACAAATCACCTAAACAGGAGAAATATAATTTTTAGGTGGCTTCTGCCAGAAGGATTGCAAATTTCCTGGTAAGGGAGGAAAATAAGAATTGACTGTCTAAGTGATGCTCAAGACTTTCTAGAACAACTAAGGGGAGGAGAGAAGGAACAAACCAGTAAGGAGGATAACGAGATAGTAAATACGGAAGAAGAGATCTCCCAAGAGCAAATTACTAGGGAAGATATAGAAGAGGAGAAGAAAAAGGAGGATACTGAGGAAAGAGGAAAAAAATCAAGACCAGTGAGAGCAGTAACTTTAAAAGGTAAATAAGAACAAGAGACTAGAAACCAATTTTAGGAATGAACGATACCAAGATCTTATCGGTAAATGCGAACGGTTTAAATGATTACAAAAAAAGGATAATATTGTCGAAATTGGTGAAACAAAATCCCGATATTATCTGCATCCAAGAGGTGCATATAAAAAAAGATGAAGCTGACTATTTAAATTACTGTAAATTTGGTAAAGTATTTTCCTCACTAGCTGAGAAAAGAAAAAGGGGGGTCGCTATCTATGTTAAGAAAGGAATAATGGCAGAATGTAAATATAAAGATGGAAAAGGGAGAATACTTATAGTTGAAATAATGAGAGGTAACTCTAGGCTGCTATTAGTAGGGGTTTATGCACCGAATAAAAAACAAGGGAAATTCTACAGGAAACTGCAGGAACAGTTGGCAAACTGGGCACATCTTGAAATATGTATGCTAGGGGATTTTAATGGAATTGTAGATCCAAAGCTTGATTATAAGTGTGATATAACCAAAAAGAATAAAAGATCTCCCTTACCAAAGACTTTCTTTGATTTGGTGGATGAGATAAATCTAATTGACATGTGGCGTACCTTACACCCCCAGGACAGACAATTTACATTTTATTCCATCCCACAGAACTCCTGGTCCAGAATCGATATGGTTTGGGTTACTAGAAAATTGGCATTAGAAATTAAGAAAGTTAACATGGGCACCAATACTTGGGCAGATCATAAGCTCCTTGAAATCAGTTGGTCCCATGATGCGAAGAAAATACAACAGAGATGGAGCTTAAGGACCAATCTCCTAAATGAAAAAGAGTTCACACTCAAATTGAATGAAGAAATCAAACGCTTCTTCTTAGAAAATGGGAATCGAGAGACAGCCAAAGAAATTGTGTGGGACACCATGAAGGCTTATGTCAGAGGAGTAGCCATTTCATATACTGCCTTTAAAAATAAGGAAAAAAGAAAGAGTAGAGAAGAACTTACTCAAAAATTATTACAAACTGAGGTTGAACTACAGCAACGACCGGGAGATGAGGCGACAAAACAACAGTGGTTGTTGATGAGACATAGATTGAATCTATTGGGCCAGGAGGAGATGGCTCAAAAAATAAGAAGATCTAAGCATTATTGTTTCGAGAATGCTAACAAGTTGGGGAGATGGTTGGCGTATAAACTAAAAAAAGAGAAGGAAAAAAACCAAATACTAGCTTTAGAAGACCCACAGGGCATCCTGTTGACGAAGGAAGAAGACAAATTAGAAAGCATAAGAAAATTTTATGAATGTCTTTACAAAAATGAAGGAATTGAGTTAAACAAGGTAGAACAGTATTTGTTGGAAGCCAACCTTCCTCAAATTTCGGAAGAAGAAAAGGAAATGTTAAATGAAAAGATCACCATAGGGGAGTTAAGAACCGCCTTATCCAAAATAAAGAAGAATAAAACTCCAGGCCCTGATGGTCTCCCGGGGAACTATATCAAAAATTTGATGATGCCCTGAAACTGGAACTGTTAGAAATTCTAAATGATGTTATTGCTGGCATAACAATCCCAGACTCCTGGAGGGAAGCGTATTTGACTATCATCCTGAAAGAAGGTGCCGACCCGAAGCAGATCTCCAACTATAGACCTATCTCACTGCTTAACGCAGATTACAAATTATTTATGACTATAATAGCGGAGAGATTCAAGAAAATTCTAAACCGATGGATACATAAGGATCAAAATGGTTTTCTCCCAGGGAGACAGATTAGAAACAATTTGAGAACAGTCCTAAATACCATTGAATATTATGAACAACACCCTGAAAAACAGATGGCTTTAATGTTTGTCGATGCCCAAAAGGCATTCGACAATTTGAATTGGACTTTCATGATAAATCAAATAGATTTAATGGGATTTGGGACTAACTTTAGGAGGATGATAGAGAATATCTACCAAAATCAGAGGGCAAATATATTAGTGAACGGAGACAGAACTCAGACATTTCAGATCCAAAGAGGAGTCAGGCAGGGATGTCCCCTATCCCCTTTACTTTACATTCTAGCACTAGAGGTCTTACTTAGAAAGATTAGAGCGAATGAAGATATCAAAGGCTTGAAGATCAGGAAGGAAACATTTAAAACCCAGGCTTTTGCGGACGACGTTGCCTTCATAATAGAAGACCCATTAGACACCGGCTCAAAATTAATGCAGGAAGTACAGAATTATGGAGAAGTCGCGGGCCTTAAACTTAATAAGAACAAAACTAAAATAATTGTGAAAAATATGACAAACCTACAAATGAAAGAATTAGAAGATTTATTAGGCCTCCAGGCAGTTAAGAAAATAAAATATTTGGGAATATGGATTACTGCGAGACTCTCTTCATTAAAAGATGATAATTATATTCCCTTATTGCAGAAAATTAATCAAGACCTCGATAGGTGGAGGAGGCTTAAATTGTCCCTGACTGGTAAAATTGCGGCGATCAAAATGAATATCTTACCTAATTTTTTATTTCTATTTCAAAATATACCGATATCACTAGATAAAAAAAAAATTTTGGATTTGAATAAACATATCAGGAATTTTTTGTGGGAGGGCAAGAAATCGAGGATCTCTCTTAAGACACTTCAAGGGAAAAGGAATTTGGGAGGGTTTGGGCTCCCTGACTGGGAATTATATCAAAAGGCGGCAAAAATAATTTGGATAAAGGAGTGGATCAAATTACAAGAAGGGAGAATTTTGACACTAGAAGGACACGATCTCCTTGAAGGATGGCACGCTTACCTCTGGGATACAAAGGATAGGAGGAAAACTTATTTTCATAAACATAAAATTAGAGAGACACTGATTCGTACGTGGCTGGAAATTAGACAGAAGATATATACCAAGGTTCCTAGCTGGTTGTCGATTATGGAAGCTCTAGTGGCCCCAAATAGGAGAGGGAATTATAAATTGGGCACATATAAGGATATCTTGGATGAAGAAGGGAAGCTCAAACCTTTGGAAGTATTGAGGGACCAGGGGTTTAACCTGGATTGGTGGAACTATCTCCAGATTAAGTCTAGATTTCAAGAAGATAGAGATAAATGCGGTATTGAAATGAAATATGGATATTTTGATAAAATTATTTGGGGACCAGATAAGAAAATGTTATCGAAAATCTATAACTTTATATTAGATGAGGATAGAGCAGAGACGATAGCTAAAAATCAGCTAAGCATTTGGGAGAAAAACTTAGGATATGGCCTTAATTTCAATGACTGGGAGATAGCTTGGAACAGGAATTTCAAAATAACGAAATCGGCAACATTCAGGGAAAATCACTACAAAATGTTGCATAGGTGGTATCTAGCCCCGGACAGGCTGGCCAAAATATTCCCAAATTCCTCTGCTTTATGTTGGAAATGTGGAAAGACGGTCGGCACCTTTTATCATCTTTGGTGGACTTGCCCTGAGACCAAAAAGTTTTGGTTAAAGATTCAACTCTGGCTCTCTGAAATAACGGGACAGGAGATAGCCCTGGCCCCGGAATCCTTTCTCTTAGGTATGATTGAAGATGGTCTCGACAATAATAAAACCCAACTGGCAATTCAAATTATTACTGCGGCTAGATTAGCCTTTGCGAAACTCTGGAAATCTAACTCTACCCCCTCTGAGGAAACATTAATAAATAAAATTCTAGAGTGCGCAGAGATGGCTAAATTGATGAGCGAGCTAAAAAATGAAGAGAATTCTAAGTACTACGAAGTATGGGGAATTTGGTATAACTGGTTAAAGAATAGGATAAAAATATGATAATAGGCTATGATTTGTTAGACACCTGAAATGGACTTAATTGTATAGAAATGTAGAGAATTGTATAGAATTGTATGGTATATCGTATAGTTATGGATGGAATCCATCCAATGTTTGATTCATGAAATGTGTAAACACTGTACCTCGGATCAAGATTGAGATTGTACATTGTCTTTTTAAAAAATTGGAAAATTCAATAAAGTATTTAAAAAAAAAATTGTTTACTTGATATTAAGGAACATCCATGTACTTCATGTCTAGATTGTCATGCATGGAGAGTGCCCATATTTACATGACAGCTTTAAGGTCCCTTTCTTCCAGAAAATTATGCTAGCGTGTCAACCAAAATATATTCCTGGTCATAGTCTTTGAAATCAGAGTAAGATATGGATCTAGAAAAATCCTCAGGTGTGTAATTCTTTACTTTGAGAAAGTGTGACACCATTGAGAACATGGAGATTAGTTATCCCTCCAGAACTATGACCCTCCAACTTCTCTGGATTCGATTTTGATTTATTATCCTCATTTTCTCCATTAATTTAATCATTATTCAAAGATGGTATAGAGAAATGGATTAGGGCCATGATGGCAAATGTATGACACACGTGCCACAGGTGGCACGCGGAACCATATTGATGGGCACGCGAGCATTTTTTTTTTTTTAACTGGGCCCATCATGTCATTGCATGCCAAAAGCGGGGGGAGCACGGGGGGGGTGTTGCGCGCACATGCGTGGGGGGGGCGCATTTATGGGTATGGGCATGTATGTGTATGACCCCACCCGTGCTTCCCTGCTTTTGGCAGGCGATGGCAAAAAGGTTAGCCATCACTGGATTAGGGTATCATCAGCATAGCACTTGGCCCAATTTGTTTGAGGATTTCTCCTAACAGTACCCTTTCCAAGGGTACCAATAAAGATTTCTTTGTAGGTGGGTTAAATTAAAACATGTCACATTATCATAAACCAGAATTATTTCTGAAAATCTATTCAAATTAGAGAAACATAAAATTATTTTATACAAAATATTATACATATGATAATATATATTATTATATTATTATATTTCCTATTACAGTAAATGTGAAATTCAGTGATTTCCACACAGGGATTTGGATTCGATTCTTAGTTCAAATTGTGGGCCTTGCAGTCAGTCTGAAGCAACACAGGTTGGACTCAGATTCATATCAAATCTTGTGTATCTTAAATCTCTCTTTCATTATCTTATGTATGACTTACATTTAAAAAATGCCTAACCAATGCTGCTGGGTGCTTTACACTATAAAAAACCAGAACAATAAAAGAACAAGAGATCTGTATCCAGAGACAATGCCAAAATAAAACCAAATCTTATACTGTTGGGGCTTGTTATTATCCATTCCAAGGCTTGGGAGACTGTATTTAATTTGTCTTTCTAAAATAATTCATTTCTGTAAATTCTATCCTATGTATATTTTATACATGCTGTCATGTAATGTGATAGATCACATTTATTTTCTGCCACCACTCCTTCCAGTTAGTAAATCTCACTACAGGTAATCCTCAATATGGCCTCAGCATAAATTATCATGGTTTAGCAATAGTTCAAACTTACAACAATCTTGAAAAAGTGACTTACAACTTATCCTCAAAATTACAACTGTCACATCGACCTTGCAGTCACATGATCACAATTCAGGTGGTTGGTAATCTGCTTGAATTTATAACAGTTGCAGCATCCTGTGATCACATGATTGTGATTTGCAAGCTTCCCAGCTGGCCTCCAACAAGCAAAGTCAATTTGGAGAAAATGGATTTGCTTAATAACTGCTTGATTCACTTAATGACAATGGTAATTTGTTTAACGACTGTGTTAAATGGTCATAAAATCAGGTCTAATCATGTGATGACTAACTTTACATTGCACTAATTTATGACAGATAGTCTGGTCCCAATTTGGATTTGTAAATTGAAGACCATCTATATTTAATCAATCTATCCAACATGCTATTGAATGTTTAGCATTTAGTAAACATTAGTGTTATTCATGTTATCTGTTATTCAGTCATAATGTTCACGAAGGCAAAGGTGAGACTTCCAACTAGTTTCCCACTCAGGCTGCAATCAGACCAATCCTGAATTATTCTGTCTAGTTATTGGTACAGTAAATATTCTAAGGCTATAACAGAGTTACATAAATTCATACAACCACTAGGTGGCATTAAAGAAACACATAAATCTCTAACTTTTTGTTACCACCTAGTGGTTATTTGTATTTTTTCACCTTGTATCAGACAGCTGTATTCCTACTCTATCCACTTTTTTTTTTATTTTGCAAGGCTGCTACAGGTAGCAACAGGTGCTGATGCCGTACCCTTCTATCTCAGTTGGGCAATGGTGCAGACTTATTACAGCTATCTTTGCAAGTGTTGAGAGGCACAGAGCAAATACATATATAGCACAGGTATTTGTCCAGTATAAGGCTCCCAAGCCAGTAACTATAGTATACCAGGGATATGGTTAGCTGAAAAATGTTTAATCTGTGGGTAATTCTTCTATGTAAGCACAATTCTTTATTATATAACTGCAGTGGCAATAAAAGGGATAAGATGTGACTTCAGAACACAGTAATACACTGAACTGTTTACAACCATATCAGATTTCTTTTGTAAATCATTTCCTCTATTGCACTTCAAAAAGTTTCATAGTTTTCAGTGCCACGAAGTCCAAACTAAATAAGTAATGTATTACTAATTGTTAGAGCTCGGCAGTGTTGGGGAAATAGATTGCATGTTTTTAGCCAAAGTAGCCTGCCAAGTTTATGCAGTGTTACCCTGAACTTTGACTCTTAACTGTAGCCAAGATACATTCCTAGTTCCAATAAACCTTCAACAGTCTATAATCAACAGTGAATCCAAGAAGATTCTCCAATTAAGGAAAGGGTTCCCTTTCATAAAATCATCGTTAGACAAACAATTCTTGCAAATCAGTCTTTATCTCAGGGATTTTCCTGTAATCCAGTGATTAACTCATGGTGGAACAGAAAGAACAAGGCCTGCAAGATTCTGGCGATCTTTTCAAAACCACAGTTATTTTCCACTGAAAGCTTAATGCTTGTAAGAGAGGAAATTTATCCTTCTATTAGGACACGCCTCCAAGGATCTCTCTTTATTGACCAGCTTTGGGCATCAAGCTCATTATCCTTGCAAAGATGTTCCAAATATCAGGATTTTTTTATCATTAGAAATAAAAAAAATGACCAAGTGGTCTAATGAAAGGAGGGGACATATGGTAGTTATTCTCTTAAACTAATAGAGAACTGAAAACTAGAAGACCAATCATTTTGGAGAAGGGCAAATTTCTAGCACTACTCATTCAGGAAGCAAAGTGCTCCATAGACCTATCAAAAACATTCATTACTTATCTGAAAGATACATGGGTAGCAAATGGTTCTGGGTTACCCTAATCAGATATAAAAATATGAATTACAAATACCACATAGATTTATCCAACTTACTAAATTATGTGATTTGATTTAACATGTTTTAGGAACCCAGCCATTGTGGTTAACATATGATTTATGACAACTTGGGTTAACCTAGCTAAAGCATAGTTAAGCAAACCACATTTCAAATATGCTTGAACTGGGTACCGTACTTTTTGGAGTATAAGATGTACTTGCCCTCCCTAAAAGTGGATGAACATTGTGGTGCGTCTTATACACCGAATGTTGCCGAAGCCCCGCCCATCCACCAGCTCCTACCCTTCAGCCATTTTCAGCCTCCGCACATTGCATTTTCAGCCTCCACCTGCCCCATTTTAGACTTGTTCCAAGCTGCAGGGATCGCCACAGCACATCACCGCCTCTGTGTGTCATGTTTTTGGCCTCTGCGTGTCATGTTTTCGGCCTCCGCACACCCCGTTTTTGGCCTCTGCGTGTCGCATTTTTGGCTGGTTCCAGGTGGCGGGGATCAGCGGTGACAGCAGCAATCCCCACTGCCTGGAACTGGCCAAAAATGTGACGCATGGAGGCCAAAAATGGGGCATGCAGTGGCCGAAAACACAAGGATGGAAGCCAAAAATGTGACACATAGAGGCGGCGATTGGCGGTGATGTGCTGTGGCAATCCCCGCAGCCTTTATGATTTATATTGTTTTATTTTGTTTCCTAGTATAATTTTGATTGCTTATTTAGTATCCTATGTCTATCACTAAGTGTTGTACCTTATGATTCTTGATGAATGTATTTTTATGTACACTGAGAGCTTATGCACCGAAGACAAATTCCTTGTGTGTCCAATCACACTTGGCCAATAAAGAATTCTGTTCTGTTCTGTTCTATTCTAATTCATCTTCAAACCCTGCTCTCTGCTTCACTAACACACACACACCCCTAAATCCCACCCATCCTGTAAGTTTGCATCCATAAAAGAGTCATTTTCTCACCCATAGCCTAGCACAGTGTCCAACTTCTATGTCTCTTTTTCCATTAGCAAGATAGTGTCTCTCACTGTACATCTTACCCATATCAAGCTCTGTCTCTCTTTGTCAGAGAGACAAAGTGTGAGAGAATGAGAATTGTCCATAGCAAAAGTCTTACCCTTTCGCACAATGCAAACTACATTCTATTGAACTTGGAGTTTATTTGTAAGTAAACATTTGGATTGTCCTTCATATCACAGCAAAACAGAGTATTTAAGAGGTCGTTAAATCCATGGCAACCTTATTTTCACACAGGCCATGCAACAAAGGGATGCATGCTTTTGGCACAGAAGACATAGTTCATGGATATAAACATTTTATAATATAAGTCAATATGTATAAAACATGATCTGTCTAGAAAGAGGCTCTGGAACAACAATTCCAGATGGCTAGAAACACTGTGGGCAAGGGACAAAGGGAGAGTAATTATTGTTATCATCTCCTTATGGCAACTCTGCTCTTTCCCTGAAGTTTCCCTCAAGAATCATTTTGTTAGGATTCTGTAATAATTAAAAGGTTTTGACTGGGCTTGTGAAGACCTAGTTTCAAGATTACACTCAGCTCCAAATGGTCACTAGGTGACATTATACCAGTCATACTATAAAGCTGCTGTAGTGACAAAACTGGAAGAAGCATTGCTATGTAGGCCAACTACAGGCACAATATAAATTTTACAAACAAACAACAACCTCCCCTGCCATCTCTACATTCCTTATAAATCCACTGCTACTTAGTCCTCCTCTATTCCATTCTTATAATCTATTTCACAATCCGTGATATCCGATACCTAGCACATTTCTACTTTTCCTAATACATAAGCAGGACAATCCTACACAGATTGATTTTCAAGGGAAACTTTCAAGATAATGGAAATAGTGGGTCTCAGTCTAAGTGCTTTGGGGAGTACCCTATTTTTATGATGTACAGAGTTGACTAGAAGTAGCTGAAGGATACAGTGTGTGTATATATTCATATATACAAGTGATTGTCAATATACAATGTAGATGAATGTACTTATATAATGTATTCCAATAGCTAACCAAATGAATCAAAGGAAAACCATAAAGCAGCATAAAACCTAAGATGAAAGAACATATGCACAGGCTATTGAAACCTTTCTTAAATTAAAATCCAAAAAGAAAGAATCTATTCCAGATGAAAAAAGAGGATGTTACACTTTCTAGGCAAATAAAGTTCTCAATAGAATAAGAATGCTGATTCTTTTCATCTAAAATTAACTACCATATTTTCTACAGGTGCACTATAGTTTCAAACATTTCTTCTTATATGTCTTATTCAATTCCAATTAAAAATATGGATAATTTTACACAATACTTTAAAAACAATCAGTTGTAAAATTAAAGCAGTTCAAATCTAAATATGGCAGTAATCCCCAGAATTCCTTAATGAACACTTAACAAAAAAAGCCCTTCTCATTAATAATATATCTGACGTTTAAAGTCACATCTAAATGTTAACCTGTTTGACAAGATATTTCTCAAAAGTCATGCAAGTGTGCAAATAAGACCCATATGTAACTATTTGTGTTTGTTTGTTTGTTTGTTTGTTTGTTTGTTTGTTTGTTTATTTATTTATTTATTTATTTATTTATTTATTTATTTATTTATTTATTTATTTATTTATTTATTTATTTATTATTTATTTATTTATTTATTTATTTATTTATCGGACTTATATGCCGCCCTTTCTCCACAAGGACTCAGGGCTGCTCACAGCAATAAACAACAAGAAGTCCAAATTAAAATTCAAACAATAAAAGAATCTAAAATTCCCATTAATCATAAATACACTCATAATCCCATATAACTAAAAGCTGTAACAAAGGAATTAGCTGATGACAACCACTTAGGAAATAGGATCCAATCTATATTATGACTTCTTCTAACTTGTGAACTAATTTTGACACAAATAAAAATGTGGTTTTAATCACAGAAGAAAGGACAGGAGGGAGAGAAAAATAAGCAGAGTTTTACATAAGGAACTTGACATCTGGGGGATCAAGCAATGTTCTTTATCTTTAAAATAATTATATGGATAGCTATTGATAGAAGCTTGTTTGTTTTGATAGAATTAATTTAGAATCTTTATAATTGCCAGAGATCATTTGATTTAATTGTGGATCATGTCAGTTTCCCTTAATTTTGTTAGGTTGCAAAACGAGTCATTTCATAAACATCAACTAAACCAGCACCATAATTTATACTGGCATCAGGTATTGCAATCAATAATAGTATTTGTAGTTTCATAAAGCTCCAGGAAAAAAAAATATTTTAACAGCCTTATTCCATCACTGGTGCTCATATTCCAAACATTTCAAGAGGTAATTGATTCCAAAGTCAAGAAGCAAAATGCAGTGATGCAGCCATTCTGACAAGTAAGGAAACTAACCAATCAATTGTGCAATTGAAACACTTACACAGGACCATGATTGGCATTCCAATAGTTCTCTTTGTGTATCCAGGAAATAAAAACATCTCAGTCCGAACTCCAGTTTATACCAATAAATGCAATCCAGCAAAGCATCTAAAGGCTAAGGTTACAATCCTAAAAATCAGAGAAGTCTCATTGAACTCCCTGTGGTCCCAATTTCAAATCAGAAGAATGCATTCAACACTGGAAATTTTTAAGATGTTGGATAACTATTTGTCTGAAGTGGTGTAATGTTCCTGCCTAAGCAGGGGGTTGGATTAGAAGACCTCCAAGGTCCCTTCCAACTCTGTTTTCCATTCCATTCCATTCTATTTTTATTCTGGTGCCTCCAGATGTGGGTACAACATTTACCATACTCCTTAGCCCAGACTATACTGGATATTGAACTTTCTGGAGGGTATTTCAAAAATAGATATGTATAAAATAGCTTTAGAATAAATTACACAGACCAGGCAACATTCAATATTTTTAAAGATGTTTTAAGATTTTGAGCCATTTTGAGATTTTTTTAAAAAAATCTCTTGTCTTTATTATTTTTATAAATAATAAAAGCAAGGTTTTTTTTAAAAAAAATATTAGCTCAAAATTGAAGGCAATAAACATTCCTAATGCTCCTTCTTCCTCCTCTTTTCCCCACAACAACAATCCTGTAAAGTGAGTTTTGCTGAGAGAGAGGTTTACAGATTACAGATTATCAAAGTTGGAAGGGACCTTGTAGGTCATTTAGTCCAACCCCCAACCCCCCCCCCCCAAGCAGGAGACCCTACATCATTTCTGACAAATGACAGTCCAATCTCTTCTTGAAAACCTCCAGTGATGAAGCTCAAACAACTTCCGAAGACAAGTTGTTTCATTGGTTGATTGTTCTCTCTGTCAGAAAATTTCTCCTTATTTCTAGGTCAAATCTCTCCTTGATCACTTTCCATCCATTATTCCTTGTCTGGCCTTCAGGTGCCTTGGAAAATAGCTTGACCCCTTCCTCTCTGTGGCAATCCCTCAAATATTGGAACACTGCTATCATATCTCCCCTGGTTCTTCTCTTCACTAGACTAGCCATGCCCAGTTCCTGTAACCATTCTTCATATGATTTAGTCTCCAGTCCCCTAATCATACTGGCCCAAAGTCACACATCTGGTTTCCATGCCTAAGGCAGGATTTGAATTCATGGTCTTTTGCTTTCTGTCTGGTGCCTTAACACCCACCCCCAACCGGATTGGCTCTCATTTTGAATGCATGCTTAATTCCATGAATTTCACACTAAACTTTATTGTTTGTTATATATTTGAACAAAATGTGTATGCTATTCAATTTCCAAATGGGTCTAAGTGGCTCATTTAAAAAGCATAATATTAAAACCATGTAGTCAGCACATGGATGGTTTACATAAAACTACAGAAAGCATAAGTAAAAAGTCACTAGCTCAAATGCAACAGGGAGGAGGTCAGCTTTATATCCAACCACATCTTAGGCGTAGCCATCACAAAGAGTTACTTAATCAAATAAACTTACCCAAGGACAGTAGTAAATCTCCCATTAGCAACTAAGAGCACTTAAGGAAAAGTTGTAAACTAGAAAGCAATGATTAACCATATATGGGAAAACGGATGGTAAAGTATAATGTAATTAACAAATTAATGTAACTGTATATGGAGAGGATATGAGATCATTGAATCCTTTGTCTTAGAAATGTATAAAAACCATGGAATCAGAACATCCTTTGTTCAGTTTTGCGAGAATCAAAAATGCACTGAACCTTTGCAAATAAAATTCTGTCTCTGTCTGACAAGGAATGTTGTTTCGTCCCTTCATTCCATAACAATCTACTTTGCTTACCACTTACTGTAAATTCTTTGTTGGCTCACATAACATGATTTAGTGCTTGGATGACAGACTTTACACTATATAATTTGCTCTGTTGATCCAAGATGAAGATGGCAAAATCACGATTGTCTCACAAGTTGCTTTCCTTCAGGGAAATGCAGTCTTAAACCTTGCACACACACCCTATACAAGTAAGGGAGAGTCTCTAAGTGAGCAGAACGTAATGTGCAATATTTGGCCCTTTGACATTCAGAATGAAAAAAGACAGGCACTGGTTTCTGTAGAGAAGAATAATATTTAAAATGGAAAAACAGATCACTTGCCAGAGAAGAAAACGTGCTGCAGGATTTTATAGTTTAACATACCAAAATATTTGCACACCACCAACTTGAGTTGTACTATAGGCAGATATTAGCAGCAGCAGCAGCAGCAGCAGCAACACTTTGTTTCTTCAACACGCTCAGACATGTTTAAACATTTTGCAATAATATGAGCCATGACACAAGAAAAAAATGAGAGACCTAGATGAATATGGCCAACATCATAAGCTTTTATCTTTTTTATCCAAAAGAACTGACTAGACCTAGAACAAAAATGAAACAATAAAAAAATCATTGGATAAGGAGCAAGAGAAGGAGAATAAGCAATAACAACAGTTGCCTCAAATTACTTCTGTAAAAGCAGGATTGTGTGTTCTTATTTACATTCATTCAATCAGGGAGGAAGGAGGCATGATTCCTTGGAAGAGATTTCTGTAGTCCATGCAGCACAGGTAGGATAGTTCTTTTTTTCCCCATTATCCAGATGAATATCTTCAGATGGGTAGGAAATAGAATGGAAAGTTATCAAAGTAATCATTGAAGAAAAGGGAAAAAAATAAAAGGAAGAACCTAATTTTAATACAAATTGTATATATTAATATATATCTTCAAATTTCAAAGCAACCATTCTTATTTACTTACAAAAAATGAAATGCACCAGATGATGGTGAGAAAGACTCTGATCAAGGTACATCTTCTATTGAGGAATAATAGTACTTTCTTCTAAAGGTTGTCAGAGTTTATTGCAGAAATTAAATCTAGAAAGCATACACAGGCAGACTGATGCAGGAGGAGTCATTAATTTCTTTATATACATAATAATACATGAAGTGAATTTATAATACCAATATTGATTCTTCTTATCTGATAGCAGTTACAAGCAAGACACAAGCAGAATACAGCAAAGAGAGAAGTTTGCAGCTTCAGCGTTCAGAGCTTAATACAAAGAGAGCCTCCTCTATACAGGGCAATTAAGCTTCATTTCAGCAGAGCAGACTAGTTTCAGTTTCTCTGCACAGACTCAGAAGCTGCAGACTAAGACATGCCCTGGCTCAGAGATGGGTTGTTCTTGGTTTGCACCGGTTCGCAAGAACCGGTGGTAAAAAATTTTAGTAGTTCGGAGAACCGGTAATAAGATTGGCTGGCCATGCCCTCGAACCGGTTCCCGGCCCGGTCGCTGCTTGCTTACCCCACCCACCGTCATTGCATGCATGCAGCCCCGGGACTCCTCCCTTTGCCAGCCAGGAGCGCTGCCATCAGTCGCTCCCATGCACCCTTCTGCCTGCCTACCTGCCTGCCTCATCACTGCCACCATGAGGAAAGGCCCCGAAGTTGTGCTGCCTGGGATCCACGCCGCAGGGAGAAGCCAGGTATGGCTGGGGGGACACTGCCCGGAGCTGAGCTCAAGGCTGGCAGGAGGAGGAACGTTGCCTCTTAGCCGTCTCAAACTGTCTGCTGCCGAAGCCTGCCGCCATCCCCTCTCCCCTGCCAGCTGCTCCTGTGAGAGAACCATTGCAACCAAGGGCGAGGGGGCGGTGGTGGCAAGGATGGGCCGCCGGGGCTTTCTTGTCTCCCTGCCCGAGCAGACTTCTGGCATAGCCCCAGGCCTCTGGAGGGAGGGCGGGAGGGGGAAAGGAAAGCCCTGGCCTGCTGCTCCTGCCACCGCCACCCCCTTGCCCCCAGCAAGAGCGGTTCTCATGCTGCCGCTTCTCCGGCAGCACCAGGAGCAACTGCCGGGGCAGAGAGGGCGGGGCAGGCTGTGGTGGCAGGCCGTTCTTGCCAGGTAACAGGCAGGCTGCTCCTGGAACAGCCAGGAGAAGGAGAAGCTGCCAGCGGAGAGGTGAGCTGCCCCAGGAGGACCGGAGGAGAGCGCAGCTTCTCACTCATGGAGATCTATTGGTGGGGAAGTAGGCGCGGTAAGAAATGCATGAGCCAGGAAGCGGTTATGTTCCCTGGCCGGAGAGAGTTGCTGAAACCTTTGCTGGAATGAACGTGCAACCCTCTCCGGCCGGGAGTCGGGACCCAGAGGCGGTGGCTGTAATAGGGCGCTGGGTATGCAGAGGGGGGAGAAAGAAGGGGGGTGATTAAATGTCTTCTGAGTGTATCTATGGATGTTTTTTTGCATTTTTTTCTGCAACCTCTTAAGGTTGTAGAAAAAAATGCTTTTAAAAGTAAAAAAAAAAGTTGGCCACACCCACCTAGTCATATTACCCCCACAAGCCATGCCCACAAAATAAGCCATGCCTACAGAACCGGTAGTAAAAAATTTTAGAACCCACCCCTGCCCTGGCTCCAGTTTGTCTCAGCTCCCAAACATCCCTCATTGGCTAGTCAGCTATGTTGTACAGCTATAGTTGCTATGCCTATTTATTGGCTGATCTATTCCAGTTTATGAATAGTCATACTCTGACAAAAGTAAAGAGAAGCTTGCTTTAATGCAATTTTCACCACCATAGATAAGTAGTATCCCACTAAATTCTGTCTAGCTTCCTCCCACAAAATCAATTTTTTCCTGCACCAGAGGGGCAAATCTCTTCAATGTCATGGAAGATGCACCAGGTTAGGTTGATAATTCTTACCTCAATATAGCAATCATATTCTATGCTAATTTCCAAGGCCAAGCCATGAGTTATAAGCAGCTTTGTCCACCAAAGGCAAAAAATTATTACACAAAAGCAACTGAGACCCAGTGTGATATAGGGGTAGCATAGTTGTCATATCTGAATTGCAAAGCTCCAGGTGGCCTCTAGAGGGCAGCATTGCAATATGAAAAGCTGAGACTCTTTCTGTCAGTCCTACATAGACTAAGACCTTTGAAAATCAGTTTGGTCTAGTCCAGATATGTCAAACTCAAGGCCAGTGGGCCAGATCCAGCCTGTGAGGTACTTAGATCTGGCCCATAGGGCCACCCTGGAGATAATAGCAAGGAACTGGCTCCTGCTGCCTCAACCCACCCCAGCCGACAACCAAAGGAAAACCCCAAATGCAGTGGGCCAGAAGGCAGCACCATACCCCTACCATTCCTTCTCCTCTGCTCCAGCAGCTGCAGCTGGTGCTACAAACACAGCGCTTTCTCCCCCTTCTCCAACAGAGCTGCAGTCATGGTCAGGAAAGCTCCAAAGGAGGTAGCTGGGGGGGGGGGGAGCAGAAGGCTTTCCAGCAGGCGCAGCTGGTGTTACAAACGCAACTCTGCCCCTCTGCTTTCCAACCTTGAAATTCCATAATAAAGTTGGGGTGGCCTTTGAGCATCCTGACAAAATCTTAAACAAGAGGCAAGTAACCCAGGCTTGGGGAGGGGGTCACCCAATGAACCTCAGCCGAAGAGACATGGTGTAGCCTCAGCTGCCACCCCCTTCCTTGGCAGGACCAGACTGGAGCACTCAGCCTCTAGTTGGGGCTCTCAGCATGGTGGCGGGTAAGGGCACTGGGTAAGCCCTTCTTTGCAGGATGAAGCAGGAGGACGTAATTGCAAGTCCAGCCCTGGCTATGGTGAAGAGCAGCAGGGGCCAAGAAGAAGCAATGGGAGGGGCATGGTGGCTGGGCTACCTTCTGGTCCACTGCATTCGGGTTTTTGCTTTAGTTGCAGGTGTGTGACCTGACTGTTGCCAAAATGCAAGAAGGTTTCTCTATCAGCAGGGATCGGGAGGCTGAAGGCTGGTCTTTGTGACCATGCAGTTCTAAAATCGATGGGCTGCTACTGGAGAGGAGAATCAACATAGGGCAAAACAAGTGTAGTCCACCACTTTGGTGGGTTTTCCTATCCCTTCCTGAGTTATTAAAATCACCTTGGCAAGGTCTGTACCAAACACCTGGCTGCAAACTAGTCAGTTCTGTTAAGAGTTCCTTAATAAGGTTTGCTATTCCTTCCAACATCAATAAAGGTGTTTTTTCCAGAAAATATTTGAAGAGCTGTAATTAGTGGTTTAACTATGTTTTCTTTTTGGTATGTTTAATGGGGGGGGGGGGCTTGGAGAGGTAGAAGTGGCCAATATTAAGGCTGCACCTTGCCCTCCAAATGTGTCTCCCCTGCAGATCTCTGGAGAGGAGGAGGGAGTGGCAGGGAGCTGCGTGAGGGAAGGCTGCTCCAACAAGCCAACTTCCTTACTACGCACAATTGGAAATGTGAATTCCCTTTCGAGAAGGGCCAGGCTCCCTTGTGCAGGACCAGGGAACACTGCTCCCTGGCCTCCTCCTCTTGCTCTCCAGAGATCTGTCAAGGCAGAATTTGGATCCAGAGGAAAATGCTTCCTGCAAACTTTCTCCTCCGCATTTCCACATGCAGCAGCAGCAGCAGCATCCTCCGCCTCTTGCTTTGCTGGGAGGGGGCACCAGACAGGGAAATGCCAATGATGTCTGGGCTTGGGAAAAGAATGTCTCCTATGGCGTGCTGTGCACATGCACAAACACACACACACACACACACACACACACACACAGACACAGACACACTCCAAGCTTGGAGACTTTTATCCACATCTGAGCTTACAAATTGCCAATCATGCCTGTGCTTGGGGGGAAGGCCCTCTCCTTCCTCTGTGGATAAAATCCCCAAACTTGGAATGCGGTGTGTGTGTATGTGTGTGTGTGCACGTGCGCATGTGTGCACATGCATGGGCATGTGCTTGCCTGCAAGCAGTTTGGGGAGGCGAGGAGCTTATGGGGCACCAAATTGTCCCCATGTTGAATTAGCCAGTGTGACTTGTTCCATCCTGACCCAGCTGGCCCAAATCAGTCACGCCCAATGAGCAGTGTCAAGCTGGCCATGCCCACCCAGCCACAGTGACCCCACTACTGGCCCTTTGAGGGCAACCATAATGCTGATGCGACCCTCAGGGAAATTGAGTTTGATATCCCTGGTTTAGGCATCAGGTTAGAAAGGGAGACAAATTAGTTCAAGTCCTACCTTAACTATGGAAGTCATTTGAGTGACTTTGGACCAGTCACCCTCTTTCAGCCCATCCCACCACACAGGGTTGTTGTTGTGGAGAAAATAGGAAGAGGAAGGTATGCTGGATATGTTTGCTGCCTTGACGTATTTGTAAAACTAACAAAGACAGGAATCAAACAAACAAATAATGGAAACTCATTGTGTGAGTTTGGGCCACAAAGCTTCTGAGTTCCACCAACTTCACAGAGGCAAAACTTGGAGCGAGTACTATGTTGTCATGCCATGCCATGGAAGAAAGATAATAAGTATATCAATCAAAAAAACACACCAAAAGCTATCAGTGTCTTCCCATGGAGTGATTGTTTCACTCTGCTTCAGTCACCCCTGCCTATTGATTGATGACTTAAAGCCTAGATATACTAGATACACTTTCGACAATAGATACTTCTGCTAGAACTTGCTGGGGGGGTTTTCACATTTACAGCTAAACAAACTGCACTTTGTTTCTTTTTCCTTTATACATAAAATGTACTGTTACATCATATATACATGTGACGAGGTTACTCTTTGGTCAAAACAGTGCAAGCAATAAATACCACCACTATATATTCTCGCACTTTCTGACTCCAAAACTTTGCAGAAGTTACCATACAGAGATCTTACAAAGAGATCCTATCCTGCAATGTGAGTGGCTTTCAAGACCACAAAGGACTATAATACAAAAAATAATGTTTTCAGGGAAGGCAGCAAATTGAAGAAAAGGTGGGAGATCATATAATGCTTTGTACAAATATGAAAAACAAGCAAATTTATTATTGTGTAGTGGGCTTCAGTAGGCAAGAACCAGACCAGCAAATCTGCAACAGTATTTATTGACTCAAAAAGGGAACTGAGGAACTGCAGGCAAATGCCTGTTATTTATACTCTAGGCCCACAGGGCCTTAACCAATCATAGAACTAGAAAAAGCCCACTCAAATATTAATGTTTTAAATTTCCCTCCAGAACAGTTGGGTAATATAAAGCAGGGGTCTCCAAGCTTGGCAACTTTAAATCTGGCGGACTTCAACTCCCAGAAGCTTTGCTGGCTGGGGAATTCTGGGAGTTGAACTCCTCCAGGATTAAAGTTGCCAAGGTTGGAGATCCCTGATCTAAAGGTTAGTTTCACTTTAATACAATTATATACATTCAATACATAACACCCTTCCCCCTAGGGTAGTTCTTATCCTCAGTCTGTTCAAGATTCATAGTCTTTGAGATAGGCTGAGGGCCCACGGATCCTGGTGGACCGCCGCAATGTTACTGGAGAGTCCCGTAGAATTGGAGTATTGTCCATCTCCAATTGGACAGAGTCTTGATGGCCATTTTGGTCACCCATGAGTGGCAGCGGCTCTATAGCCCTGGGTACCTCCATTTCTCCGGAGGTGGCCATGGGTGGTGTAAGCAGACTCAGAGGAAAAGCGTTTTCTCTTGGGTCTGATAAAATCTTGGGATCCTCATCCAGGACTGGCTGGGCCTGCCGATGCCGTAACTGTTCAATGTGGTGTCTGATTGTACGATCATCCCCCAGAGTAACCTCGTATGACAAAGTACCTTAGTTACTTTTGCTGCCACCCAAGGTGCCCCACTCCCATAGTTCCTGGCCCAGACCAAGTCACCCAGCTGTAAGTACCTGGGAGGGGGGGTTAGCTGACCCGTCTCTGCCGCTATTCTGTCTGGGTGAAATTGGTCGAGCTTTGTGGTGAGCTGGCAGCCCCACCTCAGCTCCGCTGGGCTGCGACCTGTTGTTGTACAGGGAGTCGTGTATTGACACAGGAGAAAGTTCGCCAGGCAGTGATTCCAGGTCATCATTCATTTGAGTGCCTCCTTTGTGGTCCTGACCATTCGTTTAGCCTGACCGTTGGTCACAGAGTGAAATGGAGCTGATGTTAGATGCCAAATCATGTTGGCATTGAGGAATGACTGAAACTCTTCTGCTGTGAATTGTGCCCCATTTTGGGACATGATCACATCTGGCAGACCATGTGTGGCAAACAGCTGGCGCAACTCTCAGATGACTCTGGTTGATGAGACTAGTGCCACTTCCAACCACTTGGAATAATTGTCCACTACTATCAGGAACACCTGCCCCTAGAAAGGACCTGTAAAGTCAATGTACATGCAAGACCATGGGGTGTTCATGGTCTCCCAGCGGTGCACAGGTACTTGTGGCATCTCTGGTTGGGTTTCTTGGCAGGCCTGGCAACTCCTTACTTGAATCTCAATGTCTTTATCCAGGCCTGGCCACCACAAATAGCTCCTGGCTAGAGCCTTCATCTGAACAATTCCTGGGTGCCCTTCATGTAGGGAATCCAGCACCTTGAAGTAAAGACTGGGTGGAATGATGATCCTGCTGCCGCACAGTTCATTTGTGGGCTGACAGTTCATTTTTCCATGAAGCGTAGTGCTGGAACTCAGGGCCTGACCAGGCCATCCCCTTAACACCCAGTTGAGAATGCTGCAACATCCCCTGCATGTAGGGCTGTTTCAGGCAGGTCCTGGATCACCAGAATACGACAAGCTGGGGCCGGATCCAGCTCAGTCTGCGGTAGAGGCAATCGGCTAAGAGCATTGGCATGGGCCATTTCCTTGCCCAGCTTGTGGACTAGCCGGTATGAGTATGCAGCCATGAAAATGGACCATCATAGCATTCACTGTGACAGGACCTGTGCAGAAGTTTGTGGTCCATAAAGATGGTGAAGGTTCTTCCATATAAGAAATCGTGGAACTTCTTAATGTCAGCCACTATGGTGAAGGCTTCCTTGTCTATCTGGGCATAGTTCCTTTCAGCTGATGATAACATTCTGGAATAGTATATGATGGGAGCCTCTCTACCATCTGGCATGCTGTGGGTTAGTACTGCCCCAATGCCGTATGGTGAAGCATCACCGGCTAGTGTTACTGGTAGGGTTTCGTTGAAATAAGCTAGTACAGAGTCCGAGGATAGCAATGATTTTACCAGCTTGAACGCTTTGTCTTGAGTGCTTGACCAGACCTAGGGTGCTTTTTTGTCCAGTAGGCGATGTAGCGGTTCTGCCAGGGCAGCCTTATGTGGTAAGAAAGAGTGGTAAAAATTGAGCAAGCCCAGGAATGCTTGAAGCTCCCCCTTGGATTTTGACTTGGGGGTTTGCTGAATTGCCTTTAGCTTTGCTTCAGATGGCTGGATTCTGGCAGCATCGATGGGAAATCCAGGAATTCTGTGGCTTCTATGTCTATCTGCCACTTTTCCTTCTTGAGTTTTAGGCCTGCCTCATGGAAACGTTGGAGTACTGCGCAGAGACGTTCCACCAGGACTGCCGTTGATTCCCCTGTGATCAGGATGTCATCAAAGTACGGGCAGATGCCAGGAATGTTCTTCAGTGTTTATTCCATAATACTTTGGAACAACCCTGGTGTTACGCTTATCCCAAACTGCAAGCAGAATTGTTCTGTCCCCGTCCCACACGCACACACACCAACAGACATTCAAGAGTTAAAGACTAAACCAGCCGGCAAAATCCTTTTCCTTATGATAACGGAACTTGGCAACAACCTAGTGGCTGCCTGCCAAGAGTTTATTACTTATGAAGAGGAGAGATAACTTCTCTCCGCTTCTGGTATATCAAAAGAAACAGCTCAATAATTACAGAGTCAATCAAGTCCAGAGATAATCCAGCAAAGTCTATAGCAAAAGTCCGGCAATGCAGAATGGCGGGGAAGCTTTCAGCTTTGTTCGTCACAAGGTTTGACTGGCCACCACGCTTCCTTTTATACCTTGTGGGGTGTGGTCCAGTGACTCAGCCTAATCTCGGGCACGCCTTTTCTTCTGTTGCGCGCGCTTATCTCTGCGACGCTGGCGTGGATCCAGCCAAGACTCATTACTCTCATCACTGTCCACCTGTGGCTGCATGGACATGCTTGGCCCCGGCCCTATCTCTTGCCCTTCGGCAGACACCAAAGGCATTGCCAAAGAGGAGGGTCCTGGAGAGGGAGGCCTTGCCAACTCCTCTCCTTCTCTCTCGGAGTCCTCTCCTGCCGATGACACAGGCTCAGGTAACGGAGCCACAACAAGAATGCCCATTACCCTGATGCCCAGGGCCTTGAACCAGTCCAGTCCTATGAGGCTAGTGCATGGCCTCTCTATGACCACTACACTCAGGAGATCCTCAAACTCTTTAAATTGTACCCTAATGGTAGCTTAGCCCCTTAACAGGAACACGGTGAGTCTGGAAGTCCGTTAGCACTAAATTTGATTATTTGAGCGAGACTCGCCATCGGCTACATTTGCAAATGTGGTTAAAATCATGGACGATATAATGGACAGAGCCGATCCAGTATCAAGCTCCATGGAGCACAGGACCTCTTGAAGTTTTAGTTGGAGTTTTATCTTTTCTTTGATGGAGCATTGAGCCCCTTTGCATTGGATGCTATGCCTTCCCGAGCAGTATTCAACTTGGTTCTGTCCTGGGGGCCTTTTCCACTTGTGCTGCTGAGTCACAGGTTTCATTTCCCCCTGACGACCTCTGCAAACTCTGGCAATGTGCACTTGCTTCCCTTGCATATAGCTTTGCGGAATCTGCACTCTGTTCTTTCATGTTGTCCCCTGCAGCTTGCGCAGTTCTGTGGGGAAGTTACTTGCTCTGTAGAGTGTGGCCATCTGGGTGTCTCTCTCTGCAAGCAGTTGATTTTGTCACTCTCACTGACCTCCTCCAAGCCTTCTGTGGTCTCTTGATGGATCGCTGTGGGACTGGTATGTGTTTTTGGTGGCCGGAGTGTCTTCATGGCCCCTCCAGCAGCCTCATCTGTCATGACTTCCTTCAACGTATCATGGAAAGTCAGTTTCTCCATGGAATAAGCACTGCTGTTACTCACTATTACGCAGGCCGCAAATGAGCCTATCTCTGAGACAGTCTTCCAGATCAGGGAACTCACATTAGCACAAAGCTTTGCAAAGAGCTGCCACAAACTCTGCTGCAGATTCCCCAGATCTCTGTTCTTGTTGCTTGAATGCATGGTGCCGGATGATGACCAAGAGTCTAGGCTCAAAATGTTCCTTTAATTTTTTCTTGAGATCTGCATAGGCCACTGTCTCTATGCTTGCCGGTGCTACCAAGTTTTCAGCGATATAAAACATGGTTTGTCCATAGACACATAACAGGATTGCTGCCTTCAGACCATCGTCCATGATCTGGTTAGCCCAGAGATAGTTGTTTACTCGGGAGACATATGAGCTCCACTGTTCCAGATGAATAATGTCGAACTCATTGAGTCTTCCCAGTTTAGCCATTTTGAGAAGGCCCTTGTGGTGCTGGTTAATGCCTGTCTTACTGCGGGTGGAGCTAGGCTGCACTTAGGAGTCCTGGGGACGGATCCCTCAGATGCATCTGTGCCTCCAGTGTCTCGTACTGGCAGGCAGGGCAAGGAGCATCGTCCCACCAGGGCTTTTTACCTGGTTTGACACCCAGTGATTTCAGCATCCCTCCAGTGTGGCTTACTGGCAGATGGAGGTGAGAACTAGTCCTGCTGTGGCTTCGTTACCCAGCCTATCACCCAGTGACTTCAGTCTCTTGGTTAGCAGCAGCCCTCTCCCCTGAAAAATCCCACCTTCATCACCACTATTGTGTAGTGGGCTTCAGTAGGCAAGAACCATACCAGCATAGCTGAAACAGTATTTATTGACTCAAAAAGGGAACTGAAGAACTGCAGGCAAATGCCTGTTATTTATACTCTAGGCCAGTGATAGCTAACCTGTTTTCCTTTGGGTGCCAAAAGCGTGCGTGTGCATGCTATTGTGCGCATGCACGTGCCCACACCCATAATGCAATGCCCCTCCCACATGCCCCACCCCTCTGCACATGCGTGTGACTCCCCCGCATGTGCATGCGACCCCTACATGTGCACACAACCCCCACTTTTGGCCTCACATCCCAAAACAGCACTATGGGGGAAAGACTTTACCTCCCAAAATGGCTGGGGTGGGAGGGAAAGCTTCCAAAATGACTGGGAAGGGGGAAAAAACCTTTGTCTCCCAAAACGGCTGGGAGGAAGAAAAAAAGCCTTTGCCTTCCAAAACGGCTAGGAGGGGGGGAAAAAGCCTTTGCCTCCCAAAAATGCAGGGGGGGGGAATCTTCCCAAACAGCTGGGAGTGGGGGGGGGGAAAGCTTCCAAAACGGCTGGGGGGAAGAGAAAAAAAACCTTTGCCTCCCAAAACAGCTGGGAGTGGGGGGGGAAGCTTCCAAAACGACTTGGAAGGGGGGGAAAAAGCTTTTGCCTCCCAAAATAGCAGGGGGGGAAGCTTCCAAAACAGCTGGGAGTGGGGGGAAAGCTTCTAAAACAGCTAGGAGGAGGGAAAAAAGCCTTTGACTCCCAAAACAGCGGGAGGGTTTATTGGACCCGTGTCCATCCTGGTTGGTACTGGCCTCCCGGGAGGTGACGCGAGGCTGGCTCCAGGAGATTATAAATGCTTCTTTGAGTGAGGGTGTCTTTCCCACCGTTTTGAAAGAGGCGGTGGTGAGGCCCCTCCTCAAGAAGCCCTCCCTGGATCCAGCTGTATTAGCAAATTATCGTCCTGTCTCCAACCTTCGCTTTGTTGCAAAGGTTGATGAGAGTGTGGTTGCACGACAACTGCCTCAGTACCTGGATGAATCGAATTATCTAGATCCGTTCCAGTTGGGATTCAGGCCCGGGTACAGCACAGAGACAGCATTGGTCGCATTGGTTGATGATCTCTGGAGGGCTCGGGACAGGGGTTGCTCCTCTGTCCTGGTCCTACTAGACCTCTCAGCGGCTTTTGATACCATCGATCATGATATCATGCTGCACTGGTTGGAAGGGTTGGGGGTGGGGGGCACTGTTCTACAGTGGTTCTCCTCCTTTTTCTCTGACCGGTCGCAGTCTGTGTTGACAGGGGGGCAGAGGTCGACCCCGAGGCCCCTTATATGTGGGGTGCCACAAGGATCGGTCCTCTCGCCCCTTCTATTCAACATTTATGTGAAGCCGCTGGGTGATATCATCCGTGGTTTTGGGGTGAAGTACCATCAGTACGCTGATGACACCCAGCTGTACATCTCCACCCCAGACCATCCCAATGATGCCCTCGAGGTGATGTCCCGGTGCCTGGAGGCCGTACGGATCTGGATGGGGAGGAACAAACTCAGACTCAACCTATCCAAGACCGAGTGGCTGTGGTTTCCGTCATCCCGATATAGTCAGTTGGCGCCATCTCTGACTATTGGGGGCGAGTCGTTGGCCCCCACAGATGGGGTTCGCAACTTAGGCATCCTCCTGGACTCACGGCTGTCTTTTGAAGAGCATATGACGGCCGTAGCCAGGAGGACTTTTTATCAGGTTCGCCTGATTCGCCAGTTGCATCCCTTTCTGGATCGGGACTCGTTACGCACGGTCACTCACGCCCTTGTCACTTCACACCTGGATTATTGTAATGCTCTCTACATGGGGCTCCCCTTGAGAAGCACCCGAAGGCTCCAACTGGTCCAGAATGCGGCCGCGCGGGTGGTAATGGGAGCAATGTGGTGCTCTCATGTAACCCCCCTCCTGCGCGAGCTGCACTGGCTCCCAGTGGTCTTCCGGGTGCGCTTCAAGGTTTTGGTTACTATCTTTAGAGCGCTCCATGGCTCAGGACCAGGGTACTTATGAGACCGCCTCCTGCCACCAATAGCCTCTCACCGACCAGTTCGCTCCCATAGAGAGAGACTCCTCAGGGTGCCGTCAGCCAAACAATGTCGACTGACGACCCCCAGGGGGAGAGCCTTTTCTGTGGGGGCACCTACCATCTGGAACGGGCTTCCCCCGGAGTTACGAAACATCCAAGACTTACGCATATTCCGCCGTGCCCTGAAAACATTTCTATTCCAACAAGCTGGTCTGGCCTAACTCTCCCTTTTTAATTGGCTTTTAAACTGGCTTTTAAATTGGGTTTTAAACCTCTTTAGATAAATTTGGATGTTTTTAATCTTTGAGCCTAAATTACTTAATCTGTTTCTTAATAGTTTTTAACTTCTATATGTATTTGTATTTATTATGGCTGTTCACCGCCCTGAGTCCTTCGGGAGTAGGGCGGTATACAAATATGAAAAATAAATAAATAAATAAACAAATAAATAAATAAATAAATAAATAAATAAATAAAAAAGCCTCACCTCCAAAACATCGCTGGGAGGGGAATCTCCGGAGATCTGGGAAGGCACAGGCAGCAGGAAGTGAGGAGAAAGGTAGGTCTCCCCATGCATGCCACTTGCAGGGCAGGCCCGAAAATCAGCTGGCTGGTGGGAAGTGATTGCGTATGCGCAGTGGAGCTGAGCTAGGCAATGGCTCGTGTGCCCGCAGAGAGGGCTCCACGTGCCACCTGTGGCATGCTTGCCATAGGTTTGCCATCATGGCTCTAGGCTCACAGGGCCTTAACCAATCATAGAACTAGAAAAAGCCCACCCAGAATGAACTTTGGAATGAACTGCCCCCAGAAATTCGTAAAATCTCTGATCTCTGTGTATTTCGCTGTGCCCTCAAAACCTTGTTGTTCCGCCAGGCTGGGCTATCAATGTAAAGATTTTAATTGGTTTTTAAATATGGTATTTTAAATTTGGGGTTTTATAATTGAGCCTATCATTTAATATTTTTAATTATTTTTAAATTTTGTCTGTCTTTGTGCTTTTAATCAGGCTGTACACCGCCCTGAGTTCTTCGGGAGAAGGGCGGTATAGAAATAAAATAAATAGAAATAAATAGAAATAGATATAAATGTTTTAAATTTCCCTCCAGAACAGTTAGGGTCATCTAAAGGTTAGTTTCATTTTAACACAACTATATACATTCAATACATAACATTTATATCCCATTAAATGATTTTTAAATGTTAGTTCCACTTTAGAACTTGCCGAATAAGTCCTTTTATCCTCACTTATCTTATTTTATCCTCACTTTTTCATGTATATTATGAAAGAGTAGTAGCTTGTTAGTAGCTCGTTGCTCCATATGTTAAAGACACTATATCCATGATGGCGAACCTATGGTATGTGTGCCCAAAGTGGCACGCGAAGCCATGTTGCCCAGCACGCCGAGCCTTGCCTGTTTGACTTCCAGGTTTCTGGCACACATGCATGTGTGACAATCAGCTGCCCTTCGCACATGTGGCAGTGCCGAAAACCAGTCTGCGCATATGTGCCAGCCGATTGTTGGGTGCGTATGCACGCCTGGAAGTTCAGCTTTTCCAGAGCGTGATCCCTTCATGCGTGCAGCAGTGCGAAAAACTGGCCTGTGGATGTGCACCGGCCAGCTGATCATCAGGCACGCATGTGCTCTAGAACCCGGAAGTTCAGCTTTTTCGGAGTGTTTTGCCCTATGGTGATTCTGTTGTTTGAACATCAAAGCATTTTAAAGAGAACATTCCAATCCTTAAAAGAATTAATCATACAACTATTTTTTAAAAGATACACTAAAAGGATATGGCTGTGATTTTAATTTTTTTTTTTTTTTTTTTCAAAATTCATAATAGAGTACCAAGAATCACAGGCATCATGTTCAGGTTGCAATGGCATAAAAATGACAAAATAGATTTCAGAGTATTGCAGTGCAAATCCTGACTTTTTGTACTTGTGTCCTGATGTTGAACACGTTTCATTCTTTGCTCCTCACCCTAGGGGTATTTCTCCCAAGAACTAAAATTCTTGGGATATAAGCAAACCATAAGACATGAATCTGATTGAATACAAGTATTTCAGATTAGAATTTTTGTTGCAACATATAAAAAAGCAAGTGTAGATGTGAATTGCCTGCAAATTCCCCCCACCCACCCCACACACAAACACTTTCTATAATATAGGGGGAAACATACAGGTAGTCCTTGACTTAAAACAGTTCATTTAGTGACCGTTCTAGGAGCTGAGATGGTGCAGTGGTTAGGGTGCAATACTGCAGCTACTTCAGCTGACTGCTAGTTCAGCAGATCAGCGGATCAAATCTCACCGGCTCACAATTGACTCAGCCTTCCATCCTTCCGAGGTGGGTAAAATGAGGACCCAGATTGTTGGGGGCAATGTGCTATTTAGTATACTGTCTTTGGTGTAAGCCGCCCAGAGTCCTCGGAGAGTGGGCGGCATAGAAATAATAATAAGGTTAAGGTTAAGGTTTATTAAATTTGTATACCACCCTTCTCCCAAAGGACTCGGGGCGGTAAACAGCCAAAATTAAAATACATACAGTATAAAAATTAAAATAAATTAAAACAGAATTAGATCAGTTTTAAAACCCTTTACACATAAAATAGCCCATTAAAATTTTAAGCCAGCCCGGCTTGCTGAAATAAGAAGGTCTTCAACACTCAGCGGAAAGTATGGAGGTCCGGGATCAGTTGTATTTCTGGGGGTAGCTCATTCTAGAGGGCGGGTGCCCCCACAGAGAAGGCTCTCCCCCTGGGGATCATCAGTCGACATTGCTTGACCGACGGCACCCTGAGGAGACCCTCTCTGTGGGAGCGGATTGGCCGGTGGGAGGTTATCGGTGGCAGAAGGTGGTCTCGTAAATACCTGGGCTCTAAGCCATGGAGCACTTTAAAGATGAGAACCAATACCTTGAAGTGCACCCGGAAGACCACCGGGAGCCAGTGCAGCTCGCACAGGAGAGGTGTTACATGGGAGTGCCACGTCGCCCCCATAATTACCTGCGCAGCCGCATTCTGGACCAGCTGGAGCCTCCGGGTGCTCCTCAAGGGGAGCCCCCGGATAATAATAATAATAATAATAATAATAATAACAACAACAACAACAACAACAACAACAACAACAATAATAATAATAATAATAATAATAACAACAACAACAACAACAACGACGATGACGATGATGATGACTTGTGACCATTTTTCACACAACCGTTGCAGCATCCCCATGGCCATATGATCAAAATTTGGATGCTTGGCAACTGACTTATATTTATCTTCAAAGGTTGCAGTGTCCTGGGGTCATGTGATCACCTTTTGCAAACTTCTGACAAGCAAAGTCAGTGGGGAAGCCAGATTCACTTAACAATCATGTTACTAATTTAACATGTTACTAATAAAGCCTCAGTGTACACATGTGTCATTTCTCCTGCAAGAGCTGCATTGGTTGCAGATTTCCTTCTGGGTGCAATTCAAGATGCTGGTTGTCATCTTTAAAGCCCTTCATGGTTTGTAACCAGATTATCTGAGGGAGCGTTTCTTGCCGGTCAAATCCGCCCAACCCACTAGAGCAGGGAGGCAAGGAATGTTGTGAGTACCGTCCCCCAAGGAGGCACATCTTGCAGAACCCAGAAGAAGGGCCTTCTCCATGGTGTCTCCCTCCCTCTGGAACATCTTCCCTCCAGAAATTAGACAGGACCCCTCACTTTGACACTCTTTCGGAACACCCAGAAGATGAAATTTTGCCAGTAGGTCTGGGGAACTCAGAGCGGGATAGAGTCCATTAAATGGCTGATTTGAGTGTTTGTTGTCACCTAGGGGGGTGGGGGTGGGAGGCTAATCCCAGTGATGATTCGGGTAACTGGGTAAAAATGGAATTCATGGGAGTACAACAAGTTAAAAAGATTGATTCCTGAGAACATTTATTCTTCTATCAATCAAGTTTATCAGTGGATAATGAATCATAAGTGGACCTCTGGTGGTTAGGTGGATGTTATTATGTCTGGCAAAAACCAAGTGCTGCATTCCATAACCACCTCATACTGCTGTCAAGCATGGAGGTGATAAGATTTGGCACTGTATTAGCATCTGGACCAATTGTTATCATTGATGGAAGAGTTCATACCAATAGAAAAAACTATCTGTAGCTCAGGGTTGAACTATAGAGTCCTTGATACTTTCTGAACTCCGTTGCAGATGGTTGAACTGATGGTGGTGTTACCTAGTCAAGTAATGAAACATCTGCAAGCAAACAGACAAGCTCAGAAAGCACCAAGGACTCCAAGGAAGAATTCATGCTTGCAAGGAAAATACTGAACTTCAGTCTATGTACTGAAACTGAAATAATGCAGGAAGTCAGGAATAATGCAGGAATAATCCCAAACATACAGGCAGGCCCATGAGAATGGACAAAGAACCAATGAAATGTTATAGAATGACCAAGTGAAAATCCACACATAAATTCTACACAAATGTTGTAACAGGATATGAAACAATTATTTTTTATTCTGGGATAGGCATTATTTTTCTGGTCTTCCTATCCATTGCTTTTAGTTCTGCTTAAATCCAATTCACTATTCCAGCTGTGTATCTAATAACTGGAATTGCCCAGGAGTTCATTGCCTTGATGGTATTTCCTCCATTGAGTTTGGACTGTTTAGTTTTTGTTTCTTTTCTATTGATTTTGCAATCCAGGTATTCAGTTATAACTTCATCTGTGCTGTACATTAGTTGGTTTGTTTCATGCAGAGTTGGTGCTTATACTTGATATTGCAATATTTGCATCTTTTAACGCTTGTGCTAGCTGTTTCTTTGGAACAAGCTTCAATGCAGGCAGCTTTATTCTGATGTTTTTGTGCTGTTCTAGATGCTCAGTTATTCTTTGTTTCAGTTCTTTTACTTCTTTCGTTACAGAGTTTTGTTCTTCCTGTAACAAAGGAGTGGATGCCTGGTTTCTAAATGAAAACAATTGTATATCTCTGTTGGATTCTTCTACTACCAACTTTCCCTGGTTTGCCTCTACATTCTGAATTATTTCTGGCAAGGCTTTGATTTCTTTGCCCTGATGAACCTTTGCAGTTCTTCCAATTCTGCATCTGTGAATTTCGTATTATACATTGACGTTAGTTTGCGTTGATTTTTGTTATTTCTGATTCTGGATGTTGCTCTTTCCAGAACTAGTGCATTCTTTTCAAATATCCTCTTTTTCTTGGGCTTGCTCTGTAATAACAGATCATTATTTGTTTTCAATCACTGTATATTTGCGATGGGTAAACACTTTTTCTTCCAGTAGTTCTGCAGCTGCTGGCCCTGGTTGCTCAGCCAACAGTCCTGAGTCCTGTAGCCCATTTTTCACCAGATATCCAGGAACTCCAATATCTAGCACGGACCTTGTTAACTCGGGTGACATCCAAGCCGGTATGGCTTTCTGAAATTTACATCTCACCATATTTTTTATGGGAGAGACACTCTTTATCTGATTCCTCTGATGAGACCTGTCCAGTATGGTTGAACCTCTGACATAGCTCTCATCTTCCTCAGAGCACACAAGCCCCACAACCACATCAAGGTAGTGACTCACTGGGGATGATGATGATGATGATGATGATGATGATGATGATGATGATTATCATCATCATTATCTTTTATTCATTAAACATGAAACTCAGTCAACTCAACATTTAAAGATGTATCACAAATAACATTGATTGGCGCTGATGGTTGATACGGGTTGCTGCCAGCATCCTAGGTATCAACCAAGTATCTTCTTAAAATGTACGATGTTCCAAGTAGCACAGTTTTTTGCAGTTCCGCTGGTGTTATTGCAGGAAGCTGCAATTTCTTGATGTATTTTGTAAAATTCTTGGACATGGTACCGATGACAATGAGTGTCACTGTTACATGTTTCATCCATAGCCGTGTAGTTTTTATAGCCAGGTCACGATATTTCGTGATTTTTTTCCAGTTCTTTTTCTTCGACTCTGGCATCTCCTGGTACCGCGATATCAATAAATTGTACGTTTCAGTTTTCGACAACTGTGATATCTGGCATGTTGTGTTCCAAATGACGATCTGTCTGTATTCGAAAGTCCCACAAGATCTTCACCTTCTCATTTTCAATAACTTTTTCCACTTTACGTTCCCATGACTTTTTGGATACAGGTAAGTCGTATTTTTTACATAATGACCAGTGAATTAATTTAGCAACTCAGTCGTGTCTAGCTTTGTAATCAGTTTGTGCAATTTTGCTGCATTCACATATTAAATGTGAAACCATTTTGACTTTGTCATTGTAAAGTCAGCAGTTTGGATTGTCAGTGGAATTTTGTATCTTCGCTTTCATGGCATTAGTTTGTAATGCTTCTTCTTGAGCAGCCAGTATTAAACCTTCAGTTTCTTTCTTGATAGTTCCCATCTTAAGCCATGCCCATATAAGGTTGTCATCACATTTTCCTTCAATGTTTTTCAAGTGCTGTCCATGCAAACTTTGGTTTTCCATCAATTTAATCTGTCATCCAGTTGTTTTTCCTTATATTCTGCCTTTGTTTCTGTTGTTTTTATAATATTCTCTGTTTTCACAGCCTGCAGCAATTTTTCTGTACTTTGGTTCACATAATCATTCAAATTTTGTTTTTCTTCTTCTACAGTTTGATGAATTTGCAATAGCCCTCTGACCCCTATTTTTCTTGGCAGGTACAACTTGTTGATGTCACTTTGTGGATGTAAAGCTTGGCACATATTCAAAAGTTTGCACGTTTTCCAGTTCAGCCAAAGTCCAGTTGATGATTCTAGCTGAGTAGCATATCACTGGAACTGCCCATATTGTTGTTGTTGTTATTGTTATTGTTGTTGTTGTTGTTGTTGTTTTTGTTATTATTATTATTATTATCATCATCTGGGGAAAATTAATACATGAAATCAATGTGTTAAGCCTTACAAAATATTCCTAAAAATCAGATCCTTTATCTCTATTCAGGAAAATAAAAGGCAAATGAAAAGACATTATTTTCATGCTTTAAAGCAGTGTTTCTCAACCTTGGCAAGATGGACTTCATCTCCCAGAACTCCAGAATTCCCCAACCAGCCATGCCATTCATCTCCAAGCATGAGATGAAGTCTCCTAAACCAATTCAGTGCGATGAAGTCCATTTTAAAATTGCTAAGGCTTAACAGTGCTTTAAAGTATTTCTCATTACACAAACAAAAAAATGTTGGTCTCAGAATGTCACCAGCCAATTCCCCATGGTTTCAACAAAATAAAAGTATAGCCTAGTCTACAGCCCCCTCCCCCAAAGCTTTCCAAAGCCCTAAAAGCTAATGATAGTTTGTAAATACCACTATTTAATATTTCACTTATTGTAATTTAATATAATACAGCTTCATATGTTTACATCCAATACTGACTTGGAAGGCTGGAATACAGCACAAGAGAGATTACAGGAGGAAAAAAAAATCTCTTTTGTAAAAATTTACCAGCTTATTTATTAAAAGGCAATGTTTATTCACCATAGTCAGCCCATAGTCATGCAGCCACTGAATTTTTACATGCATTTTGAAATGCAACGACAGCCTATGAAGCAATTGAACCTTACAATTTTAGATGCATAGATTAATAACATTAGTTTTATACTTTCTTATTATCCATCAGACTCCCTCTTTTCTGCTATTTATGGTCCTAGCATGCTAGAATCAGGCTGATTTCAAGATTACATTTTGTTCACCAGTTTTCATCTACATTAGTCTAATAGCTCACTTCTCAGCATAACTGTTCTGCCTTTTGAAAATTGAAAGTTTTCTTTGTGTATGATGAAATCAGTGGATCTGAAATGATTCCCCTATTTCACATATATAAGGAACCAGTCAGTTTAGAAGAATATATCTTATTGGGGGTTGTAAACTTCCATGATTGTACATTTATCCCTATTTGTTCAGTGCCCGTTTGTCCCTTTCAAACTAAATTCCAAATTTCTTGCCAGCATGGTTGCTATATTGTAATTCTACTGTAATTCAGAGGAATTTCTAGACAAAGAGACATACTGCAGAATCATATGTAATTTCAATCTGTTGCTTTTTCATGTTGTAATCCAGAGGAATTGAAAGAATTTACTGTACTCTGATTGGAAGGTTTTCTACATTTTGTGTCCTGTCCTGGATATCCCCTTATTAAATTATACCAATATTCCTCAACCTCAGGAATTTAAAAGATGTGTGGGCTTCCAGAATTCTTTAGCTAACCATCCAGTATCCCACATTCATAATGCAAAACACACCTACAAAATACCTGACACAATTTGCTTATTGATTTCAAGTTCTTTTCTTTCCCAATATTGACTATGTGACAGGCTGTAAAATAAGAGCACAATTAATTAAAGAAGTAATAGAACCCTACATTATGAACAACCAGGTGTTTAGAGACAGAAACCAAAGCTATTTATTTAAGAACAGATAGCCGCTAATTGCAGCTTGCAGCTGGGTTGTGTTCCACAGAGATAGAGTGTTGACAGACCACCATTACCATCGGAGAATCAAATTTCAATACACCAGCTAAAAGAAAATCAGTCAAAGCAACACTCCATTCATCAAAGTGCTGAAAACCACCCTAACAGAATGCAGGGATGTTACGAAAGAATGTTCCTTTGGCAGAAACTAATTATTGTGAATCAAAATTATAATATTTAAAACAGTTAGTCCCCTTTAATAATTTAAACAATACAGTTAAAAAATGAACAGTGGTAAATGCAAGCATTTTGTATTGACTCATCAATACCAAACTTTCAATAACACAGTTAAAAGTGACATAGAACATAAGATCTAGTGAGAGCATTAGTAAAACATGTGACATATGCAGAAACCAGCCCATGACAAACCTTACGCTCACGGAAGGTGTAGATTGACATACAGTTGTTTCTGCACAGACAAAGTTGACTTCAATTGATTGATGGCAACTGCTTCGGCGAAACTGTTACATATGGGGTTTTAATGAAGAGGCAGGACATTCAGTGAGTGGAACAGCGCTTTATTTCAGCTCCGGTAAAACAAGTGTAAAACGTGTGCCATGGCAGCTCCCTTTAACAGGGAGTTGCCCGGCAATTCAGCCACTGACACTCGTTCATTTTCCCACCTGGAAAATGAACCAATGAGGAAAGTCTTGCGTCAGACTTCACTCCTCATTGAATATTCAACACCCCTCCCCTCCTGGAAAGATGTTACTCAATCATTGGGGTTCATTGGATGTAGTCACGTAAGTAGGCGGGGCTTTGGTGGGTGCGACCAGACCTGCACAGCTCATTTGGTCCCACGGCTGTGGTCTGAGCAGGCAGGTTTTTTACTGCTCCCGAGTCTGCCTGTGAAAGTGCCCCAAAGTCATCTTACGACCTGGCTGGCTCCATCAGCCCAACTTCCTCAGAGACACTTCACTGGACTCCTGGTTTTTCAGATAAGTGATTGCATGTACTCTCCAGGCTTGAGTATGCGGTTGGAGTGTGGTTATATTGGTTTCCAGTGTCTCTAGTTGTTAGGGCCGGTTCTGTTTGTATTTGTTTTTGGTAGTTTTGTGTTAATCATCCCCAGAATTGGTCAATTTGTCTTCTCCAGATTTTACTGTCCTCTAACTCTACTCAGTAAGACCGGGGACCTGTAATTTGGACTATTTTGGCCGATACTCATGTCACGCCACCCATATAATTATGGGCATAAACTAGCTGGCCCACTCCAAATGACCAGCATTTGTTGGTCGAATCCACTGGTGTTTCTGCATTGTAGTGTGGGTATAGCCTGTCCAGTTGTGATCTTATTTTCCAGCCCATTAAAAGTTTTGCTGGACTTCTATGTGTGGTGGCACTTGGGGTGATGTGTTGTACTAATAGTAGTTTATTGATTTTTGCTTGCCAATCCCCGGGGCCCATTCATGCTAGTGTTTCCATGGTGGATCGCACCATCCTTTCCACTTGACCATTAGTGGCCAGATGTCCTGGTGCAGACAAGGCTTGGCGGATTCCCTGTCCTGCTACGAAAATCTCAAATTGATTTGCCGTGAACTGGGGCCCATTATCTGACACCACAATGTCTGGCTGGCCATGTGTGGAAAAGAGTTTCCTTAATGGTTTTGTCCAGCCGATGGACAAGGAGATATTTATAAGCAGCTAAAAAGACAGTCCATCTCATCATTCTGGATGACAATATGTTTGGGGTTGGTCGGTCTCCTGCGATAATGCCGAGTAGTAGTTTGTGATCTGTTATTAATTCGAAATCCCTTCTGTAAAGGTACTCGTGGAACTGCTTGACCCCTGCTACTGCAGCTAGTGCTTCTTTATCCAGCTGGCTGTAGTTCCGTTCGTCTTTTGTTAATGTTTTTGAGTAAAACACAATTGGTGCCTCATTTCCGTTTAGAATCCAGTGGCTGAGGACAGCTCTGATGTCAAAAGGGGAGGTGTCGCAGGTTAAAATGAGGGGCAAAATCTCATTGTATTGTACAAGGATGTGATTTGAAGTTAAAAGTTCTTTAATAGCTATGAAGGCAGATGCTTCTTTATGTCCCCAGGTCCACTCCACCTTTTTGTCCAGCAATTGGTGGAGCGGGTCAGCAACTGTTGCCTTCTGTGTCAGAAAAATACTATAAAAGTTTAACAGGCCTAGGAATGCCTGAAGTTCTGTCTTGTTGGTTGGAGTGGGGCTTCCTTAATTGCTTTTAGTTTTCTGTTGGTTGGGTGAATGCCCGAAAGTGCATTCAACTCATTCTGAAAGTACTCCTTCATTCTGAAAGCCAGGCACCTATCAGTTCTGCCAATGTAATTGTCTCTGCAATGACAAACAAATTAGTAAATACAATGGGCTTTGGCGCTGATAGGTTGTGCTTCCTTGATTGATGGTAGCTGTAGCCTTTGGGCTTGATGAAGTACATAAAGCTCAGCCATACTGAATGTTTCAATTAAGGTGTTTAAATGTTGGGTCGTCAGGCATGCTATTTGATCCCCCTTAAACAGCAACTCAATATTTTCTTTTTACTGGCAGTTGAAACTGTCAGCTTTGTGTCTCTTGTTTTGCTGTGTCTGTCAATGAAGCAGCTTGGGTAACCATTTGAACAAAGAGTTTGAGTTAAAAAATTCCAGTTCTTCTTTTAAGTAGTCCGCAGTGCATATTCAATGTGCTCCAGTGGTGGGTTGCCCCCGGTTTGGACCGGTTCGCAAGAACTGGTAGTAAAAATGGTGGGAGGCCCCACCCACCCCCTCAGGATCACACGAGCGATTCCATTGTGAACCGGTAGTAAAGGTAAGTAGAACCCACTCCTGATGTGCTTGTGTGAACAGTGTCTGTACCAGTACACATTTATGCTTGATTGGTGTGAAGTTTGAAAAGTTCAAATACTGGCCAGACCATGTCGGCTTCCTGTACACCATTCTTTTGATAGAACCATCACTCCTTCAGATGATCAGTATATCCAGGAAGGGCAACTGTTCATCAACTTCATACTCAATGGTAACTTTTAGGTTGGAATGACAGCTATTTAAGTGATACACAAAGTCTTCAATAGTCTGTCTTGATGGACAAAAGATCAACATATCATTCACATAGCATCTATAATACGACAACCGAGATATATGATTGACAGTGAATCAATCATATGCATGAAAAAGTCCCTAGGATTGGGCTCAGAGGGCTTTCCATGGAAACCCCATCAATCTGCTGGTAGGACTGACCAAAACAATGGAAATGAACATTTTCTGTGCAGAGTAGCACTGTCTGTTTTAAGATGTCTATCGGTATAGAAATTGGTGTCCGGTTAGATTCCACTAAGCTGCATATATAATCAACCATTTCATGAACTGGTACGTTCGTAAAAAGGGACTGAATGTCCACCAAACACATGATATCATTTTGTACATTAAGGACATTCAACTTGGTAGCAAGCTCAAACAAACCCTTCACTGTTGTTTTGATTAGCTTCTCTCTTACAGGCACCAGGATGTCATGGACCCATGGTGCAACTTGATGGTAATCAGAGCTTGACATAGCTAAAATGGGTCTGACGGGCATTCTAGGCTTATGTGTTTTTGATAGTCCATACAGTTGTGGCATCATGAATCCATTAGGTTTTAACTTATTGTAGGTCTTTTCATCAATAATTTTCGACAGGAGTATCATCTCTAAATGTCAACATATTCTTCCTTCTGTCATGCTGATACTTTTGGGTTTATCAACTTTTCAGAACTTTTCAGAACTTTTCAGATCATTCAAGATTGAGGAAACTTTCTGTTTGTATGTTTCTTTGTCTTATAGAATTACTAGCTGAATACCCGTACTCCGCTACAAAACTATGTGATCGGACTTGATAAATCAACACTTACAGCTTGAAAATTAATGAGTATTATGATCGGCCTCTCCTCTCCCCTTCTCTCCCTCAGCCTTTCTGCACAGAAGCCTATCCTATCCCCCTTCTGTCCCTCAGCCTTGCCCCACAGAAACGTCTCCTATCCTATCCCCTTCTCTCCCTCAGCCTTGCCCCACAGAAGCCTCCCCTATCCTATCCCCTTCTCTCCCTCAGCCTTGCACCACAGAAGCCTCCCCTATCCTATCCCGTTTGCTGCTGTGAAAGTAAAATGGAAACTCCTCTCCTCTGCTTGTGTTTTGCATTTGGAACAGATTTCTTTTTTAAAAAAATACATTTTATTAATTTTTTCAAATTATAATCAACACAAATCAGAAACATTATTTATACATACAAACAAAAACCATACATTCCCCTCCCTCCCTCCCTCCCCCATTCATAACACTAAACATAAAAAAAACACCTCTATTCCGGCAGATATTGTTCCTGCCCTCATTAATAAATAGTTATGCCCACAACACAGAATAAGGTAAGTAATCCCCAAATGTGATTTTCATACAATTATCTTTCAATCTACATAAGTATATCTCTCTTCATATTAACATAGACCCTCACTTCATCTCAATTCTTTTATTCAACCACCGATACCAACTCTCCCAACTTTGAAAAAATTCAGAATCCTCTTTTTCTTTCAACATATACATCATTCTATCCGCATCAGCGCACTCTAATACTTTGTTTATAATTTGGGCACTAGTTGGTATCTCTTTTCCTTTCCACTGTTGGGCAAACACTATTCTAGTTGCGACTAAAATATGTAGAATGAGATATCATTTTTTCTTGCTCAGCCCCTCTGGGCAAATACCTAGTAAATATATCTCAGGTTTCCATTGGAGGTCCACATTAGTAATTTCCTTAATCCAATTCTTAATCCTTCTCCAATACTTCTTTGCCATTATACAAGTCCACCATTAGTGGAAATATGTACCTCTGGTTTTCCCACATTTCCAACATAACTCTAATGCACCCGGAAACATTTTAGCAATTCTTGCTGGTGGGAGGTGCCACCTATACAACATTTTATATGCATTTTCCTTGAAAGACGTTGCCACAGTCATTTTAATATTTTCCCCCCACATTTGTTGCCATTTTTCTAGGGGGATCGAGTACCCAAAATTCCTCCCCCAGGCAATCATAGTGTCTTTTACAACCTCCTCTCCTATCATTCGCTCAAGCAATTGTACATACATTTTGGTTATGTATTTATGGTCCTCTCCCAATAATATTTTATCAAAGCTCTGTTCCATCACATATATCCCATAATTATCTCTATCTCTCCTGTAACGAGATTGAACTGTAGCATAGGTCCACCAATCTAGCTTAATTCCTTTATCAACCAAATCTCCCCTAGACCTTAATATCCCTTGGGCATCCACAAGATCTTTATATCTAAGAATATTATCCTGTTTAAGAGTTGTTGGGTATGTCATCGCTTCTATTGCTGAGAACCAGGTTGGGATCTTGGTATAAAATTTCCCTCTAAATATGTCCCACGTTTCCAGCAATATTCAAAACATGTGTCTTGATTGCTGCTATCCGTCCCATCAAAGACAACTGTAAATTTTTCCACTTCTCCAGGTCTTTTACAGTCTGATCATATAGTTTAACAAAATTGTCTTCCTTAATTGTAGAGCATCAGGCTGTTAGCCAAATTCCTAGATATTTGATTTTATTTACAATTTGAACATCCAATCTAGGTTCTAGTATATCCTTCTGCATCTTTGGAATATTTTGGACCAATATCTTGGTTTTAATCATTATTCATTTTTAACCCAGCCTCTCTACCATATTCTTCTATCATCTCTATCATCTCTGGGCCCGACTCCAAAGGGTCTTCTAAAATGAAGACGAGATCATTCGCGAATGCCTGTATTTTAAATTCCTGCCTTTGAACTTTAAGTCCTTTAATTGCCAGGTTATTCCTAATTTCCCTGAGGAGGGGCTCCAGTGTCAGAATAAATAAAAGTGGGGAGGAACAGATTTCTTTTCAGGTGGGGAGGGGGAGTAGAACTCTTTAGCATCTGAGCATGTTAATAATAATATAGGAAATACTAATGCTCTGATGGTCATTTCGAAAAATCCTTTCTCAGTGAGCACTGAGAAGCCAAGAGGAACATACGTGGCAAATTTCAAGTTTGTAGGCTTTACGGTTCTGGAGATTTTGTGATGATGCGTGAGTCGTATTTTGCTTTTATATATATACCATGTTTCCCCGAAAATAAGACCCTGTCTTATTTATTTGAAACCCGAAATAAGGGGTTGGCTTTATTATCAGGGGGGTCTTATTATTTGGGGGTGCAGGAGACAGCGAGCATGGCCACCTCATGGCTTCTGCTGTGTGGCAGTGCAACACAGCCGCTCATCAGCTGTTCGCTGGGCACTTGCCCGCTTCCCATCCATCCATCCATCCCTCTCTCCTGCAAACTCCTGCCCCACTCCCAACTCTCTGCCAGGCAACCCAGATGCCCAAAGCCTGCGCCCGCCCTGCTCCCTTTTCCACAGCACTCGGCTCTTTATTGAGGAGTGGCATGTGGGACGGGGGAGAAGCAAGATGCATCTTGCCGCCTCTTCTTCCCCCCGCTTGCCAGGGGCCGGGGAGACACGAGACACACATCTTACTTGCCTTATAGCTCTGTCGCATGTCTCGCCATTGTCTGCAGGCAAACATGTTGTAGGGTAAAACCAAACTTCTCGCGAATTCGAGAAGTTTGATTGAACTCGCAAGGTTTCTTTTACCCTACAATGTGTTTGCCTGCAGACAACGGCAAGACATGCACGGAGCTACAAGGCAGGTAAGACACATTTCACGTCTCCCCAGTCTCACCCCTCCCCACTTGCCATCCCCAAATTGCATCCAATTGGGGCAGGGACAGGAAACCCTGCCATGCCTGGCAAGAGGCGGAAAAGAGACAGCAAGAAGAGGGAGCCCTGTCTCGCTCCATGCCTCTCGCTTCTCCCCCACCCTCCTCAATAAAGAGCCGTGGAAAAGGGAGCCAGGCGGGCACGGGCTTTGGGCATCTGGGGCTGCTGGGAGTCACCCGGCGGAGAGGCAGGAGCAGGGCGGGAGTTTGCAAGGGATCACTTCCCCTTTGCCTTCTCTCCCAAAAGTGCTCCTCGGGCGCATCCACTTCTGCAGCAGGAGACTCGCACCGGCCTTCCTAAGGTACCATAGCAGCAGCTATCCACAATTTTTTAATCCTTATTTCATCCTGACCCACATGGCCCAGTACAGTCGAGACGAAATAAGGGTAAAAAAATTGTGGATAGCTGCTGCTACAGTAACCTTCGGAAGGCCGCTGCGAGGCACATGGGGTGCATCGCTTGGCCTCCTGTTGCAAAAGTGGCCACAATCCATGGCAAAAACGGCCATGCTTGCTGGAGGGCTTATTTTGGGGGGACGACATATATTTATGCCCACCCCAAAAATCAGGGTTGGCCTTATTTTTGGGACATGTCCTATTTTCGGGGAAACACGGTAGATAATATATGAAACTTTTTTTCCTTCAAAAGGACATATGAGGTTAAGTCACCCTCCCATAAATTCCTGAGTTTTCTCAGCCTGCATAGGATATATATACCCAAGGCCATTTGTAGGGTGTAAGGCTGAGATATGATAAGATTAAAGATATGGATTTTTTAAATTATTTACTCACAAATCATGATAGTTTTGATACTTAGTGGCTTATTAATTATGGTTTACAGTTTATTGTGTATACTCAGCTAATTGTGGTTTATTCAATAAACCACAGTTAAGCACCCAATTGCTTAGCACCCAGCTGATAATAGATCCACAGCTACATCTACTAACTGGTAATTCCTTTTCTGAATTACAGGCTGTAGTATTTCCAGGAGTTACTAAGACCCATTTACTGGAAATGCTGCAATTTGAGGTGTAAAACATGATCTGCTATAAAGGTTCATCCCCTTTCTAATTTGTTTTATTCAAGCTTTCTCTTAAAAAAAAAAAAAAATTTAGGTACCTGCAAATATTGTGATTGCACACTGAAACTTGTTAACTGCAGCTGGAATTTACCATACTTCCTATTTGCACATGCAATTATTCAATTGCATGAATAATCATACCAACTCTGCAGACAGTTTGTTGGGGGGAAAATCAAACTGATAAGAAATAATACAATTACTGTAATTCATTATCATGTAAATTCCATCTAAAACTGTATAATTTCCAGAGATGAGGAAACAGGAAGTTAAAACAGGGAGACTTTACAAAGTTCAAACTCAAAGGTAGGAGATGCTGGGAAGATGTTACCTTTCATAGGTTTTCTGTAATTTATTTATCAGGCAATAGTTTGGTGGATCTGATTCTAAACATTCATTCAAGTTTGCATGTTCCCCACAATTTTAGTATTAGTAGAATGCAAATGTGATGACTTCACTACCCCATAGCTACAGTGACTCCCTTTTAAATAGAAGAAGCAAGGGAAGGGATTAGGATTAGAGCTGAAATTAAATCAAGACCTAGGCACTCATGGCAGAGATAAATACTGTATATTCTAATAGTAAGAGATGAAATTAATTCTTGATTGGCATATGTGGCCAATAATTATGTCTCATCCTGATTTACCACTGCGAAATATTGGAAAAAATAAATTTAAGTGCAAGGTTGGGAAATGTAAATTTCTTATTGAGAAAGCAAGGCATTTTTAAAGAAAACAAGAGAAGAAAAAAAATGTACAGGACACGATGATATTGCCTGACACTTTTCGGAGGCCACCTTGCTATCAAAATAACTTTCAGAGTAAATGTTGATGGTCCCCAGGCTCATAATATTCACCCACTATGATATGATGTATTTCATAAGAAAAGAAGGGTTATCAAATTCTTTGATGAAAAACAGAATGTTATAGTTGGATTCACATAAACAAATGAAGTTGCACACAGCATCTAGTCCTTTGTTCTCATACCTTTCTTTCAAGATAGTTTTGGTAGCTCTTTCTTGAGAATGTTCCAGTTTCACATTAGGCTTTTGCCATCAAGACAAGACTACAAGTCAGTTAAATGGATCATAAAGGAATGAAAGACCTGAAGGACCAGGTTAGAGACAGGAGAACTAGGAGAAAATCTACTTAGGTGGTTCCTAAGGGTCAATACCAACTTGATGGCACATAATCAATCAATCAATAAGTCAGTCAATCAATCATAAAGTAATCACTGGGATTCATTCTAGAATAGCCCACTAAACACCAGTGGAGATGAACTAAGAGAGCAGCCCAATGTTGGGGGGAAATGAGGTTGTAGTGTATTAACAGATAACATGTTTTACAGTTGTATACTTTGTACAGCTTGATTTGCTTATGAAAATATGTTGGGAATGTACTTTTGAAAAATATATTCAGAAAACAATAAGAAATATAATTGGATTTAAAGGTGTTTAATTTTGTACAAATGACGATACTCACCGCTAAATTCTATAAAGAATATAGCTACTGTTCATGTTTGCTATTTGGGGAAAAACAGGCAGATCAAAAGTTAACATAAACCAGTTATTGAGTGAAAAGGCACTTTCAACAGATCAGTATACATTACAACCAAAACCCCATATTAAAATAGATGGAATGTTACTCTAATTCCATAGGCATCCATGGAGTTGGGATAGTGAAAGGGAAGTTATGAAACACGGAGTTGGGAAAGGGAAGTTATGAAACATAACACAAAACCCACAATTTACATTTTTGTGTCAGACACTAGGGTACAGGTACATAAGGGCAGACTTTACATATGTCATGATTTTGATATAATTTGTTTTGTCAAGAATTTCTATAACTGATTCTAAGAATTTCTTCAAGAAATGTCTATCTAGATACGGATGAAAATATGTTGTCAAATTTAGATTCATATACACTATAAAATATACAATTCATGTATTAAATGTTAATGAAAATACAGAATAGTATTAAAATAGATAATGTTAATGTTCCTTTTCTCTCTCTCTTTTTAATGTAACAAACATCTAATCACATTCATTTACCAAATTTAAGCTCCTCATTCTATCAACAGTTTCTATTCCTGATTTTTTATTTTTGCAATTTCATCATTGCACCTGGAAGATAATGCTTATAAAAGGAAAGCCTCTGGATTCCACTGTTCTGCTATGCTCCAAACTTTTGATTTTTGGGGATTATTCATTTTGTGCAACGAATTGCATTGGTCGATTCATCACTAATAATCAAGGTTGAGCTAATACAGAATGTCAAAGAAACAAAATATCTCAAGAAGAAAATAGGTTTCTTTATTTTCTTAATTCATCTGTTTCTAGCAATGCACATTTGTATGAACTAAATAAATGACTAGTTTGTTACTTATGGACTGACTGAGAAGAATCAAAATCCTTGAAATGAGTGAGGTCCCTGAACTTTAGTGGGTTTTATTTGGACAAATGGATATTGTTGTCATACAATGTACAGCACCAGCCTGAGAGTCAATAGTCTTACACAGAAATAACAGGGCTGCCTATAATTGATTATATCACCACGGAAAAGGCATTTATGCTGCTTACTCATCTGCAAAATACATGCAAAAATAATTGCATCTCCTGTTGGCATACTGTGAAACTTTATTTCAGAGGAATTAACACATTCTTGATGTTCCATAGATAAAACTGGTTTTTGGTGAGTTTTAATAAAAGACATGGTAGTAATTTTAAAGCCTTGGTCTGGATAATAAAGCACTTGTATGCTAACCCTCTCCTAGCTAATGTGTTCAATAATTTTACATTATAAATCAATGAATTGTCTGTCAGTGTTGCTAAGCTGTAACTTTTCTTTCCCATCTATGATAATGAAATACCTCTAGTTAGCAGTGAAGCCTGGCAACAGTTGTCCTCCCACAAGAACAGAATTTCAACACTAAACTCTTAGCAAATACATGGTAGTCCACCCAGTTCTTCAGAAAAGGAAGTTATAGGCAAGAAGCACCAATTAGGATGGTCTTTCCAAAACTACTATATTTAAAAATATGTTGGAAACTGACACTTTCAAATAACCCATACTTCCCAAAAACCAAAGCCAGACAAAAAAATCCCAATCCCAAACTCTAATGTAGAAAAAAACAGAACTTTCATGAGAGAAACTTATTTGTGTGTGTGTGTGTGTATTCTTTTACATCCATAAGTACTTAGTGAACAGTGTGTTGTCTAGGTTGATATACGTTATACACAATACTAATAATAATATTATTATTTAGATATACATAATCATAATCTTTCTATTTCTAACATTTGTGTATAGATGGTAATTATAATGTATTCTATTATATATCAGTATACATAATACTATTTTCCCAATTTCTACTTTCTACCTGTTTTTGTAACTCTTAATAAAATAGCCATCATATTAAGAAGTATTCTATATCTATCCATCATCTCTTGCCCTTTTTAGAATTTCAATTGTTATTGACTTTTTGGTAAATCTTTCATGCTTCTCCCTTGGGATCTTGTAACTTCTTACATCACACTTATTTAATCTAAGTATTTCATCAGCCTTTTTGGGAGATCTTTCTCTTTATTCTCTTCTATATTTTGAACTCTTAAAGTGTAAACTATCTGTTCCATATTTTGCTAACAGAGGTCAAACCGGAATTTTTCTTATCAGGAATTATAGAAAGAAAATATAAGAAAAATACAAATTATTTATTATTGCATATACTCGCAGCGGCATGAATAGCTTTCACTCAAAAATGGAAAGAGAAAGATATTCCAACTGAAGAGGAAATATTACTGAAAATCTTTAACTGCACAGAAATGGACAGACTCACTTTGGAACTCAAGGATAAAAGTGAAATTAAGTACTATAAAATCTGGGAACAATTTTACGATTGGATAGATAACAAGAGGGTAGCCAAGACAAATGTATAGTGTTAGAACAAAAATATAGACGTTATTATAGATAAATGTATGTTTAAGAGATAAATAAATATACAGAAATAAGGGAAAAAGTATTAATACCATATCATATTATGCTTAAATAGTGAACAAAGCTTAAGAACTATATGTTTATATGAGTACTAATATTATTGTAAAGTGACAGAAGATGTTTGGAACCAGTGATGTCATATCTATGTCCAATGTTTTTTTTTATTTTGTATTATTAATAAAAAGCTTTTTTTTAAAAAGGATGTTTCTTGTTAATTATAGTCCACCTTGCCTTAAAAATCTTCAAAAGGCTCACTAAATCACTAAATACTTCCAAGCAGCCAAACATCAGTAGATATGGAACCAGAATAAAAGGCCTTCCAGGTGTTGTTTGCATTTCACTATTTCCTTTCTTCTCTTTGTTTTTCTTGTATTATCAATTAATCCTCACTTGCCAAGGTCTTTTCCCACCGTGTACTAGTATAATACCTTCTTTCACCAGTAGGTGGTACCCCCACTCTAAGTTCCAGCATTAAACAAAGCAAAGATAGAACAGCTGACTGTCAAAAAGATTGAGGGGAAAAAAATTCCCTTTTCTTTATACTTCCAGTAATCAATGTGTTATTTGCAAATTAAGTCACTTTTCACACTACTACAAGTTTCAGTCTGGGGTTTCTATATTTTAAAGCTTCATAGTCTTCCATTAAAAGTTGGGTTCACTTTTGCGTCTCTAATCTTTCCTCGTGTGTTAAATCACCGCTTTGTTAGTGTTTTGGAGAGTCTTTTTTAAAGAGTTTTTTTATTTGGGTTTAAATCTGTACTATCGAAACTGAATGTCATCTCACCCAGTTCCAATCTGTCCACAAACCACTCCAGCTCATAATCTTCTTGTCCCGGTTGTCACAGCTTTGGTGTTGCCAAAATGGCTGTCGTCTCTGCTGCCAATCAGGAGGGTTTCTTCGGATCAAGCTAGGAAATTGCTGTTTCCTTGCAATCTACAAAGCGTACCTCCTTTCTTCACCACCCCTCCAGGGTGGCTTTGACCCCATAGGGCAGTGGTTGTCAACCTTCATAATGCCGCAACCCTTTAATACAGTTCCTCATGTTGTGGTGACCCCCAACCAGGGGTGGGCTCTAAAATTTTTTACTACTGGTTCTGTGGGTGTGGCTTATTTTGTGGGCATGGCTTGGAGGTCATGTGACTGGGTGGCCATGGCTATGTGTATAGGGACTACTCAGAGGGCTGAAAAACGTCATTTCTGACAGGTCCTCGCACTTTGGACTGGTCCTCACACTTATGACCATCCTCACATTTATGCCCTTGCAGCATTCTTAACAACTGTGTCACTCATTTCACAACTGCTTCTCTTCACCACGGTGATAAGATAGAGCAAAAAACGTAAAATGTGAGGACAGTCGTAAATTCAAGGACTGGTCAAAAGTGCGAGGACCAGTCAAAAATAACTTTTTCAGCTCTCTGAGTAGTCCATGTGCACAAAAGGACTACCCAGAGGGCTGAAAAAAGTGATTTCTGACAGGTCCTCGCACTTTTGACCGGTCTTCGCACTTATGACTGGTCATCATATATGCCCATTGTAGCATTCTCAACAACCGTGTCACTCATTTCACAACTGCTTTTCTTCACCATGGTGACAAGATAGGGAAAAAACATAAAATGTGAGGACAGTCGTAAGTTCAAGGACTGGTCAAAAGTGCGAGGACCAGTTAAAAATAACTTTTTCAGCCCTCTGAGTAGTCCATATGCATAAAAGGATACAGCAATAGAGAGGGATGAAGGAAGGGAAGGGAAATTAGAGTAAGAGTGAGGGTAAGAGAGGGAGGAAGAGAGGAGGAGAAGGAGAAAGGAAGAGGAAGTAGGGAGGAGAAGAAGAGGGGGGGAAGAAAGTAAGAAGGAAAGAAAAGAGAGGTGGTAGGTTTGAGGAGAAAGATTGCTTTACAATAAAAAAGATGAAAGGGAAGAAAACCAACCCCAAACAAATATAAAGATATTAAGATAAAGAATGAATTGTTAAACTTTAAAGAATAAAAGAGAACAAATAGCAATAAATAGCAATAATTAGAAACACACACACAAACATACAATGTATTTTCTTTAAACAGAGTACTTGTCCGGTTCACAAATTTAAACAGTGTTTAGTCATTTCAATTAAATTTACAATTTCTATATTTCCTTTTTGCCATATTTATTCGTTATCTATTTTTTTAAAAAACCAATATTATCCTTCATCCTCATCTCTAATCTTAATCAAATTCAATTTTCCCCTTCTATTCTATATTATACCTCTTCGCATTGTCATCTATTTTTATATCCATCCTCACATTGGTTAATTATATAATACAGTTGTTTAATACAAATTCAACATTTTAATATAAATCAATTAGTTATATAACTATCTTTTTTGTATATTAATCAATATGAACATGAATATTCCAATTATTTCCATGCAATCCAATTTCTTACAAATCAATTAATTATATTTACCAATAATAATAAACCAAATAATTTCCCCCATATATTCCTCCAAAGCACAACTTAACCATTTTTGCTTTCAACACAATATACAATTAATAGTATCTCAATTATTACAATTCCCTAGTAATTGAAAAAAAATGTAATTTTTTTCTTTTGTGTTTTAAAATCTTGAACCTCCTCTTTTGCCCTAAATTTCCCATTGTTTGCAGTTTTGCACCTACCTTTTTTGGTGAGGAAAAAGAAATCTCTCTCTGCCTCATTTTGTCACGTTGCAGCAAAGAACCTGCTTTACTTTCAGTTTCGCTTTTTCAGCATAGCTAGGGGGAAAAAAATCTGCTCCAGCAATTTACCTCTTTGAACAGAGCCCTCCAAACAGCTGAGAGCAAATCAGCTGAGAGTCGGGAGGCTGATCAAATCAATTTATGGTAATTAACCTATGCTGACGCTGAAAGGGGCTGTTTTTTCTATTTTTGCAGGCACCGGTCTACTCACTTGTTTTCTTTTAACACTGATCAGCTGTAGGGCGGCCCTTTGAAGCCCCGCAGCAAGAATTTAAACAGTTTTTTTCCCTCTAGCCATCAGCTGGGACTCAGGAGGCAGCAATAGATTGGGAGTGGGCGGGGTAAGCGAACAACCGGCGATCCACCAGAGGCAGAGAGTGAAGTGAGTGAAGGCGTGGGGGGGGCGAGAGAGGGCTTTGGCGACCCCCTGTGAAATGGCCGTTCGACCCCCAAAGGGGTCGCGACCCCCAAGTTGAGAACCGCTGCCATAGGGTCTCCTGGCAAGCAGGTATTGGTTGGGTTTCATAGTGCTCCGTGGAGCTCCACTATCCCATATCCGTCCTGCAATGCCAACTGGTGAATCCCGAGAGAAACTTATTTTCATCATAAAGAATATTTACACTATAGAAGATTCATATAGCTGAACCTTTAGATTTTAACAACTTCTAGCTGAACTTCAGCAAAATAGCACAGACACCATAATCTCTAATTTTTTGTCCCAGCACCTGAAATCCATGGTATGATGTTATCCCTTTTAGCACTAGCCAAGTTAGTGGCTTTGTAGGTATCATAGAGATATGAGTGTTTGATACAGGTAATTTGACTAAGTTATGACAGCATTATAAATCATGAATCAAAACTATGAGAGAAAGGTCTTTGTTTTCATGACATCTTCCATAATTTTATGACTCCTCTTTAATCTTGTTAAGTTTTTTTCAGAGGGAAGATTCTTGGGATGACCCAGAACCATACATAGTATTGTACGAATAGCCCTATCAACAATATACATTGTGGTCATTGCTATGTCATTTTATTAATCTATTAGAAATTGCTTTTCTAATGGATTAATAATTAGGAACATTATTCATTCCAATTGTGTCACTAAAAAGCTCTAGGACACATCTAACAGCAATATAAAGCTTTTTTTAGGCAAAAGGAGCCTTAGGAGTTTAGAAGAATTACACATTTCATGATACAGAAGTTAAGTTTTATTGATACATTTGTGTGATTCTAGGAAAATACATGCAGGTTCTCTATTTCACCCATACTTTTAAAAGTTGGTACAAGTCAATTTATTTGTGTATTCTCATTGGTAAGCCCCACTGACTTGATTGCAGCAAGGCTCTATGCCTAGAAGTGTGTTGGTGGCTGTAGCCTTGATCAGACTTATTTTTGCATTATGTTCATTAAAATCTGTTTTTAGAACAGTCATTTCAGTACCTGTTTCTCTTGCCTTTAATTGATTTCTTACATTTATCTTCTAAACATATCACTAATTTTTCTAAGACTTGTAGAGCAATGAAGGCATTCATATTGAATGAAATGCTCCAGGAATAAATCATATTTTTTGATTGAAATAAAAATCAGTGACATTCCCGAGTATTTTATCTGTAGGTGTTTTTGGAGTAATGTTTTCAGCAGGACTTCTCAAATGCCTTAGATTTGCCTGCAGAAACACCAAATACTTTTATGGGCCAAATCAAAGTGCATTTAACATTAGAGGTTGTGCCATTAACCTTAACTTGATATTATGTCTGAGCAAACAAGAATAAATTACAATTATAACCATGTAGCAACTATGTGAAGCAGCGGTGGGTTGCCCCCGGTTCGCACTGGTTCTATAGAACCGGTAATAAAACTGGTGGGAGGCTCCGCCCACCAACCCCGACATCATCATAATGCTTCTGCGCATGCGCAGAAGAGCACACGCGCAGCCCCATTGCAAACCGGTAGTAAAGGTAAGTAGAACCCACCCCTGATGTGGAGATATAAAGCTATCCTATTGTTATTCATAAATACATACCCAATTCAATGGACTTTACTCTCTGATATGTTTCTTTAAAGCTGCAGCAAAACTATATAATATATAGTTATATATTAACAATAATTGAACACTTTACAAGGAACTTCCTGATAGAGCTATATTTTTATTTTCACTACACTTCTACTTATTGCTCAACTTCAAATGGTATCTGTCTAAAGCTATATCTATTTACCAACAGAATGTTTCTAGAGATCAGTCTATTCTTTGGAAAAACTGTTCATGTGTAAAAGAAGAGCAGGAACTCATACAGTGAATTCTATCACTATTCTTTTTTTTTTTTTTGTAGGCTTTTTTAAAAAGCCTCCATGTTCTCTCTTCTGTGTGGATAGGATTGTAGAGGAGAGCACACAGGTTCAATTTTTTAAAAATCTTACTTCCAGGATCCAGCATTAATAGCAAAAACTGACAGATGAACCCTAAGATTTTTCCTCTCTGCACTGCCTCAGCTTTTTCTTCTTTCTTTTGTTTGTGCACACATCTGGCCACTTATTTTTCCTTCCTTTCAGCCAGATTTGGGTGATTATCAAGTAAAGCAAAGTCAAGTATGGTTCAGCAGACAGTAGTTTCACCTGTTAAACAGAAGGGGAAAGTTGACTTTGAAAGGAGATGAGGATCCCCAAGTCCCAACTCTGGACTATGGAAGGAAGGCAGTTCAAAGACAGGAGAAAAAATATTCAAGAGCTAGCAAAGAGAAACCAATTTAGATATGCAAAAGGGCAAGCTTACAAACATTTCTGCTTTGCAATAAGGTTGATTTATTTTAATAAAATCTGCTAGTCAAAAGAAGGGTTACCAGACTCCTGATTTTTGGCTACTAACAGAGCTCTCCTTTTATAAGGTATCAAGTAATTGGAACCCTCTCTTTAAATTTTATCTTCAGATATTTAAATTACCTAAAAGAGAAGCACTGGAACATTTTTAAATAGGGATGAGGATCAGATTCCATGGGAAAACAATTGGCCTGCTAGCATTAAGGAAGCAAGATGCCCTCTAGGGCAGACCTATAGTGATAATGCCTCTCCTCCAGCTGCTCAAATCTGTTTGTTTGTTTGTTTGTTTCTTCTATTCAGAAAAAGAATAAAAAGGTACATTTCATTTCCTTCCTCACTTGCTTTTTCTATATGGGAATTGAGAGAGTTTCCATTTAGTCTTCAAACAGAAGTTTCTGGAAAAATTGATTTACAAAAAAATTGAATGTTAAACAGAAGAAAGTTGGAGTTTTATGTGTAACAACATTGTTGAACAGAGCTTGTGGTCAGTTTGTTTTCACTGATTCAGAGAATAGGGTGCTGAATCCATGACATTCTTTTCTGGGAGGAGTACCTCATCATGAGTTTCCATTGTCACTGCTCTATAGAGTGAAGGAATGAAGACAAATAGTGGGGAAGACAGGAAGTATAAACCGTGCCATGCGGAAATGATCCTACTTTCAGCAGAAAAGTTAGAACGAAAAGCTTTAAACTATTGTACTGTAAGCTTCCAGCTTTTTCAAACAATCCTTGTTTCCTAATATCAAAACATTTTAAAATAATTGAACCAAGGTTAGATCAAGACATTCCCCTAAGAGTCAAATGGACAAAATATAGCATTTCAGCTACCAGACTGGATATAATAACAGAGGAAAAGTGGGGAGGGGATTCAAGCTTTGCTGAATATACTCCATAAAAGGAAAATGCTACAGACTTCTTGGATCACTGGTAATTATCAAAAACATCAAGTCTTCTCAGACAGCAAAAGTAGAATAAATACTACCATATGCAAGTTAAGGGAATAGTAACACAATCTAAGAGGAACACCAGGCCATATTTTCTCAGGTAGTAAAGTAATACAAGTCAATACATGCTGAATTTTTCTCATCCTGGCATTCTCAAGATGTTTGGGAATTTAAGGAGCAGCTGCACCATCACCATTTCAAGTCTTAATTGCTCAAAAGCAGGTTGAAGATGACAATCATCTTCATTTTTGCCAAAGTCAAAATGTTGAAAATAAAGAGCAAAGGACCCCATTCTAAGCACATCATGGAGTAAGAAAACTCCCCTCATACCTGAACAAAATAAACATATCCCATGAATATGTGTTCCCACAAGAGAGATCTGAAAAGCTATTTCCTCCTTGAAAGACCAGTTGGGACAACTGAAGTTTGGGAGATAAGGCAAGGCAGGAGTTCCTAAGAACAGGGAAATGCACTGCCCACCAGCAGAATCTCAGCATGTCAGATAAATTGTACGTACTGTGGTTTTCCAATCATACCATAACTAAGCTAACCTTACAAAAGGAATTGGTTCTGGAACTATGGAAATCTGAGGAAAGAAGTCAAATACCTCTGGATAGTACCTTCTTGAGAAAGGCTTGTTGAACATTTCATACAATACTTTGTGAATGTATATTACTGTATAAATCAGGTATAGAGACCTGGTGTTGCTTTGAATTACCAACTCCCAGAAATCCATGTAGTATGCCCACAGGTAAGAATGTTTGGAGATGAAATTCAGCAGTATCTACAAGGCCACAGATTCCCCATTAAAGGTATAGACAAACAGAATTCTGAATATCTATAAGAGCAAATTTAGCAAATGGTGAACTGTGACAGAATTATAATCAAAGACCCACAAAGAAGAAGACAATATTCTCTACGGTTGAAGAGTCATTCAGAAATTTGCTTTGTAGGGCTCTGCATGCCCATAAAACACGTTGGAATGCAAATGTAATCTCTCTTAAAATAGAAATTTTTTCCCTTAAGAGTTCTATATGAATTTGAAGAGTCATGGCTATTTTAAAGGCTTGCTTTTTAAATAGCTATGTCAGTTTTAAGGCCCAAGAGGAAGCCTGAAAAAAAAAGAAGTCTGACAGCTTTAAAGAAATCATATGCTCATTCTCCCTGTGCATTTTGGAGTAGGCCTTCCAAATCCGTTTTAAAGTATGAGTAGGCCTAGTCCTTAATTCACAACACCAGGGGGTTGCATCTTCCAAAAGGATGTGTATGTGCACTTTTCACACATCTCTTAATGAACTGAATAATTGATGCTGTTTACACTTCTCTCAACATGAGTAGAGTGGTGGGATGCAAGTAATATATCCAGGAATGCAGTTCCATTTCATTATCACCGAACTATAACCGAATAAGGTAAATGCAAAGTAGGACTCTGAGTTTAAGCTCTCAATAGTTATACAGAAAATGAAGAATAAATCCAAAGTTTATATCTAGCACTGAATGTCAGTCTCAGATGTATTCTGCAATGCAGGGATGAACTCTCTGACCTATATTAATGTATTATATAGTGTAATTATTGCAAAACAAATATAGATTTTAGTTAGAATCATTATTTAAGCACATTGTGTATTGTATGTGCTTGCTCAAACACAGCATTTTCATTTAGTCAGACTGCAGTTCTAAGTTTGTCACTAGATATATTTCCTGATAAACACTGTTAAAATAGCATAATCTTCAACAGTTACTTGAAATATATTGATAACTAAATAAATAGAGTATAATTTTAAATCAAATTTTAACTTTTCTATTAAAAAGGCTTATCAAGGATTTTTTATTTCAAATTAACACAGTCTCTTCTTTAAATGATACCATTTAAACATTATTCAGTTTTTAAAAATGCAGTTCTTGGTAGATTCTACACATAACATTATACAAATTATATTTAATAGAAAATATATTGATAATAGATAGGGGTTTCAGGCAGAGAAATATTAATTTAAAATGAAATCAAGGTTCATTTGGTTTCATTTTATGCTATTCTTTAAAGAAATAAACATTTTTTTTAAAGGAAACCCATTTAAATCAAAAATAGAAATTATGCCTTTGGAATTTAGTCATTTGAATGAGAATGTTGTGTTCCATACTTTGAAATAAAAATTTCTGGTTAGTATATCCAAATACTTCCAGTTATTTAGATAATTGTTTTCTAATATTTCAGGAAAATATTACAATTTATTATATAATGCACCTTCTATTCCTTTAGGTCAGCAGCCCCCAACCTTTTGGGCACCAGGGACCAGTTCTGTGGAGAGAGGTTTTTCCATGAACTGGAGGGGATGTGGTTTCATGTGCTGCCTGCACCCCACAGAAGGGACTTTGCTTTTTTTTGCAGACCAGTTTCTGGCAACCCCCCAACAGGGTTTGGGACCCCTGCTTTAGGTTATCATAGGAAAGTTCTAACTTCAATCTTATTTATATTTGATTGCTTCCACTTCTGTAAATTGGGTCTGAGAAGGAAATCCACTGGCTATTCATTTTAAATTCAGGAGTACTCAGATTGTCAAAATCATTGTAGAAATTAGGTTCTTGTCCAAGTTCTAAACAAAAATTCCTTAAATGCAAAAGTAGAGATGATTAACAGAATAACAGCAATCTATATAATGAGACAAGATCTCTGGCCAAAGTCCTGGAGAAAAAACCCAGCTTAAAAAAGCTCTTTTAAACTGAGAGTGTGGAGCACATAAATCTCTAGATGGAGGTTGCTCTAAAGGGCAGATGTTTTTACAGAAAAGGCACACTTCCTGAACTCCATCACATGACAGTCTTTAATGGAAGAGACCTGGGGCATATAACTCTGCCTGATAGTTTCAGATAGGCAGGACCATGGAAGACAGATGAATCCTCAGATAAGCAACTCCCTGCCATGAAGGACTTTATAGGAATAACCAGCACCTTGAATTGCATATGGAAATTTACTGGTAACCAAGGCAGTTCACAAGCAAAGCATGTTGTAGCATAACTGCCCACGCCTCTGCATTTTGGATCCACAACTTCCAAATTCAAAAGATGAATATTTTTTAACCAGTGTTGCAATAACTAAAACTCCCTCTTCTACATAATTGTAAAAGGAGTAGAGTAGAGCCTTACATACTATTCCTGATTAGAAATGCTAAATTAACTTTAGTTCTGCTTGGGATGGTGTAAAGATCAGATTATTGTTCCAATCAACATATTCTGGGTACTGTTATAACAAAATTAAGATATTACATTTCTTTAATTTTTTAACATACTATTCTGATACAAGAATTAGAAAATCCCTAAAGAGAGATATGTTTAAGTCATTTACATCCAATAGATTACCCACATCAAATCAAAAAATGATAACAGAGTGGGTTATATACACAGAACATTAGATCTACAAACTTGAATTTGTTTCCTCTAGAGCAAGGGTCTGCAACCTTAAATACTCAAAGAGTCATTTGGACCCATTTCCCACAGAAAAGAAAACACAAAACCTTGGGTGGGCGGGGCCAACTCGACATAACTCACTCCCACCCAGCCACATGACCTCCCAGCCATGCCTACCCAGCCAGTTATTAGGGCAGAGAACTGGTTGTTAAAAACACCAGGAACCACAAAACCCATTTGAAATCTCTCTCTCTCTCTCTCTCTCTCCCTCCCTCTGTATGTCTCCTTCTCTCTCCCTATCTGTATCTCTCTGTCTCTCTCCCCCTCTCTCTGTATCTCTCTCTCTGTATCTTTCTCTCCCCCTCTCCCTATCTTCTCCTCTCTCTGTATCTCTGTATCTCTCTTCCCTAAGGTGACCAGATTTTAACATTGGTAAAGAGGGACATTGTGGGCGTGGCTTATTTTGTGGGCGTGGCTAGCTGGTCATGTGACTGGGTGGGCGTGGCTAGCTGGTCATGTGACCGGGTGGCCATGGCTATGTGTATAGGGTAAGGTGAACAGATTTTAACATTGGTAAGAAGGACACCATTGTCGGCGTGACTTATTGTGTGGGCGTGGCTTGGAGGCCATGTGACTGGGTGGGCGTGGCTAGTTGGTCATGTGACCGGGTGGCCATGGCTATGTGTATAGGGACTACTCAGAGGGCTGAAAAGTCATTTCTGACAGGTCCTCACACTTTTGACTGGTCCTCACACTTATGACCATCCTCACATTTATGCCCGTGCAGTATTCTTAACAACCATGTCACTCATTTCACAACTGCTTCTCTTCACCATGGTGACAAGATAGGGCAAAAACGTAAAATGTGAGGACAGTCGTAAGTTCGAGGACTGGACAAAAGTGCGAGGATCAATCAAAAATAACTTTTTCAGCCCTCTGAGTAGTCCATATGCACAAAAGGACTAACCAGAGGGCTGAAAAAAGTCATTTCTGACAGGTCCTCGCACTTTTGACTGGTCCTCACACTTATGACCATCCTCACATTTATGCCCGTGCAGTATTCTTAACAACCATGTCACTCATTTCACAACTGCTTCTCTTCACCATGGTGACAAGATAGGGCAAAAACGTAAAATGTGAGGACAGTCGTAAGTTCGAGGACTGGTCAAAAGTGTGAGGACCAGTCAAAAATAACTTTTTCAGCCCTCTGAGTAGTCCATATGCACAAAAGGACTACCCAGAGGGCTGAAAAAAGTGATTTCTGACAGGTCCTCGCACTTTTGACCGGTCTTCGCACTTATGACTGGTCATCATTTATGCCCATTGTAGCATTCTCAACAACCGTGTCACTCATTTCACAACTGCTTCTCTTCACCATGGTGACAAGATAGGGCAAAAACGTAAAATGTGAGGACAGTCGTAAGTTCAAGGACTGGTCAAAAGTGCGAGGACCAGTTAAAAATCACTTTTTCAGCCCTCTGAGTAGTCCATATGCATAAAAGGATACAGCAATAGAGAGGGATGAAGGAAGGGAAGGGAATTTAGAGTAGGAGTGAGGGTAAGAGGGGGTGGAAGAGAGGAGAAGGAGAAAGGAAGAGGAAGTAGGGAGGAGAAGAAGAGGGGGGGAAGAGAAAGTAAGAAGGAAAGAAAAGAGAGAGGTGGTAGGTTTGAGGAGAAAGATTGCTGTACAATAAAAAAGATGAAAGGGAAGAAAGCCAACCCCAAACAAATATAAAGATATTAAGATAAAGAATGAATTGTTAAACTTTAAAGAATAAAAGAGAACAAATAGAAATAAATAGCAGTAATTAGAAACACACATACAAACATACAATTTATTTTCTTTGAACAGAGTATTTGGCCGGTTCACAAATTTAAACAGTGTTTAGTCACTTCAATTAAATTTACAATTTCTATATTTCCTTTTTGCCATATTTATTCCTCATCTATTTTTTTTAAAAAACCAATATTACCCTTCATCCTCATCTCTAATCTTAATCAAATTCAATTTTTCCCTTCTATTCTATATTATACCCCTTTCCATTGTCATCTATTTTTATATCCATCCTCACATTGTTTAATTATGTAATTATGTAATACAGTTGTTTAATACAAATTCAACATTTTAATATAAATCAATTAGTTATAAAACTATCTTTTTGTATATTAATCAATATGAACATGAATATTCCAATTATTTCCATGCAATCCAATTTCTTACAAATCAATTAATTATATTTACCAATAATAATAAACCAAATAATTTCCCCCATATATTCCTCTGAACCACAACTTAAACATTTCTGCTTTCAACACAATATACAATTAATAGTATCTCAATTCAATTATTACAATTCCCTAGTTAAATACAGCTTTTTTTTCTTTTGTGTTTTAAAATCTTGAACTCTCCTCCTAAATTTCCCATTGTTTGCAGTTTTTCACCTACCTTTTTTGGTGAGGAAAAATAAAAATAAAAATAAATCTCTCTCTGCCTCATTTTGTCACGTTCCACCAAAGATCCTGGTTTCGGTTTCGTTTCTGCAGCTTAGCTAGGGGGAAAAAAAACTCTTTACACTGATTGCCTGTAGGGCGACCCTTTGAAGCCCCGGGCAAGAGTTTAAACAGTTTTTTTTTCTTCTAGCCATCAGCTGGGGCTCAAGAGGCAGCGGGACTGAGGAGGCAGAATGAAAAATCGGGACTTTTTTGAAACGCCGCAGGACACGGGACAAATTCCTCAAAAGCGGGACTGTCCCGCCAAAAGCGGGACGTCTGGTCACCTTACTCTTCCCATCTCTTCTCCTCTCTCCCTCTCTGTATTGCACTCTCTCTCTGTTTATGTCTCTCTCTCTCCCCCCCCTCTGTGTATCTATCTCTCTCCTTCTCTCCCCCCCTCTGTATCTCTCTGTGTCTGTATCTCTGTATGTCTGTCTCTCTCTCTGCCCCCTCTCTCCCGCTCTCTGTCTCTCTCTCTCTCCCTCTCTTCCCCCCCCCTCTCTCTGTGTGTGTGTGTGTATCTCTCTCTGTCTCTGTGTCTCTTCTCTCTCTCTCTCAGAAAGCCAAGGTTGGGCAAACCGGCGCGATCTCCTTGGGGCTCTTCGCTACTCCTTTTCTTTCTTCTTGGCAACTTTTTGGAAATCCGGGCTGGCCGAGGAATGAGCGCAAGCTGCGATGGAAGCTTCCCTTCGGGTGACCCTCCTCTTCTTCCCCCTCCTTCTCCTCTTGCGACCCCCTGGCTGGCTGTGGCGGGGCCAGGAGGGTGCGCACGAGCGGGGCACTCTCCTCAAGCAAGCCCCCGGGCTCAGCCAAAGCACAGCAAAGACGCACACGGGGCGGGCAGCCACTCACTTGAGGAGACAGATACAGAAAGAGCTAAATTAAGAACTCGTAATTCCAATGGGAACGTTGAGTGTTAAACTAGAAATCATCTCACTTATTAAAATATAAATTTCCTTTAAAATTTTAAGAAGACTTAAAGTCATAAAAATTGCAAAAGTTTCCTTCTGATTTCTGATCTGAATTTTAGCCATTGCCCAAAAAAATAAAATTTTGCAAGGTTTCATGCAAGAATGATAACATTAAATCTTAATTGAGAGAACATATTATTTCTTTTTTGTTTTGCTTCCCCATTAAAAAAAAATTAGTGGCAGATTTTTGAAACAGATGAATTATCTACAAATCAAAACAGTGGGCAGAAGTCTACAGTATTTTGCCTTAATTATAAAAAAGCACCTGTTAGTTGATTTCTACTTTTTAAAGACCCCACTTTGTCCACTTAAGGCAGTGGTTCTCAACCTTCCTAACACCGCAACCCTTTAATACAGTTCCTCATGTTGTGGTGACCCCCAACCAGGGGTGGGTTCTAACATTTTTTTACTACTGGTTCTGTGGGTGTGGCTTATTTTGTGGGCGTGGCTTGGAGGTCATGTGAGCGGGTGGCCATGGCTATGTGTATACTATAGGGACTAATCAGAGGGCTGAAAAAAGTCATTTCTGACAGGTCCTCGCACTTTTGACTGGTCCTCACACTTATGACCATCCTCACATTTATGCCCGTGCAGCGTTCTTAACAACCATGTCACTCATTTCACAACTGCTTCTCTTCACCATGGTGATAAGATAGGGCAAAAAACATAAAATGTGAGGACAGTCGTAAATTCGAGGACTGGTCAAAAGTGCGAGGACCAGTCAAAAATAACTTTTTCAGCCCTCTGAGTGGTCCATGTGCACAAAAGGACTACCCAGAGGGCTGAAAAAAGTGATTTCTGACAGGTCCTCGCACTTTTGACCGGTCTTCGCACTTATGACTGGTCATCATTTATGCCCATTGTAGCATTCTCAACAACCGTGTCACTCATTTCACAACTGCTTCTCTTCACCATGGTGACAAGATAGGGCAAAAACGTAAAATGTGAGGACAGTCGTAAGTTCAAGGACTGGTCAAAAGTGCGAGGACCAGTTAAAAATCACTTTTTCAGCCCTCTGAGTAGTCCATGTGCATAAAAGGATACAGCAATAGAGAGGGATGAAGGAAGGGAAGGGAAATTAGAGTAGGAGTGAGGGTAAGAGGGAAGAAGAGAGGAGGAGAAGGAGAAAGGAAGAGGAAGTAGGGAGGAGAAGAAGGGGGGGAAGAGAAAGTAAGAAAGAAAGAAAAGAGAGAGGTGGTAGGTTTGAGGAGAAAGGTTGCTGTACAATAAAAAAGATGAAAGGGAAGAAAATCAACCCCAAACAAATATAAAGATATTAAGATAAAGAATGAATTGTTAAACTTTAAAGAATAAAAGAGAACAAATATTAATAAATAGCAATAATTAGAAACACACATACAAATATACAATGTATTTTCTTTGAACAGAGTATTTGGTCGGTTCACAAATTTAAATAGTGTTTAGTCATTTCAATTAAGTTTACAATTTCTATATTTCGTTTTTGCCATATTTATTCCTCATCTATATTTTAAAAAAAACCAATATTACCCTTCATCCTCATCTCTAATCTTAATCAAATTCAATTTTTCCCTTCTATTCAATATTATACCCCTTCCCATTGTCATCTATTTTTATATCCATCCTCACATTGGCTAATTATGTAATTATGTAATACAGTTGTTTAATACAAATTCAACATTTTAATATAAATCAATTAGTTATATAACTATCTTTTTTATATATTAATCAATATGAACATGAATATTCCAATTATTTCCATGCAATCCAATTTCTTACAAATCAATTAATTATATTACCAATAATAATAAACTGAATGATTTCCCTCATATATTCCTCCAAACCACAACTTAACCATTTCTGCTTTCAACACAATATACTGTACAATTAATAGTATCTCAATTATTACAATTCCCTAGTTAAATAGAGCTTTTTTTATTTTGTGTTTTAAAATCTTGAACCTCCTCTTTTGCCCTAAATTTCCCATTGTTTGCAGTTTTGCACCTACCTTTTTTGTGAGGAAAAAGAAAAAGAAATCTCTCTCTGCCTCATTTTGTCACATTGCAGAAAAGACCCTGCTTTACTTTCAGTTTTGTTTTTTCAGCATAGCTAGGAGGAAAAAAACATCTGCTCCAGCAATTTACCTCTTTGCAGCTAGCTAGCAACACAGCCCTCCGCAAAACAGCTGACAGCAAATCAGCTGAGAGTTGGGAGGCTGATCAAATCAACTTATGGTAATTAACCTGAAATTTAATTGCCCTGAAAACTTATTTATTTCACCTAGCCGGGCTGGCTTGATCCCATAGCTTTGGTTAATTTTAATTGATTTTAATTGGGTGTTTTAAATTGCGGCCAAAAATATTTAATTATTTTAAAACTGTTTTTAAATTTTGTGTGTTCTGTTTTATTCTGGCTGTTCACTGCCCTGAGTCCTGCAGGAGAAGGGCAGTATACAAATTAAAACAAATAAATAAAATAAATAAAATAACCTATGCTGAAGCTGAAAGGGGCTGTTTTTTCTATTTTTGCAGGCACCGGTCTACTCATTTGACACAGATCAGCGGTAGGGCGGCCCTTTGAAGCCCCACGGTAAGAATTTAAACAGTTTTTTTTCCCTCTAGCCATCAGCTGGGACTCAGCAATAGATTGGGAGTGGGCGGGGTAAGCGAACGGCGACCAGCGATCCAACAGAGGCAGAGGGTGAGGGTGAGTGAAGGCGAGGGGGGGGAGAGAGGGCTTTGGCGACCCCTGTGAAATGGCCGTTCGACCTCCAAAGGGGTCGCGACCCCCAGGTTGAGAACCGCTGACTTAAGGGATCAGCCATTTTTTTTAAAGCTTAGGCATCTTAGTGCAATCATTAGACCATCACATTACTCTCATGGGATCTCATCTCAACATTTCATTCTAGAATATTAAAATTTTATATGTATATATTTATTATATTCTGCAATCATGCAAAATTTCAGCTATATACCAAAACATTTTATTACTTTATTTTACTATTGTGATGCTAATTTAACGTTGAGGAGTGAAAATACCATGGCTTCACCTCTTAGTTAACTGTGTGCTAATTGTTACATACAAACTAGGAACTCTGGCTTATTTATTTCATAATCTGCAGAAGAGTTAAAATTCTACCATAGCTTTTGACTATCTTTTAGGAGAAAGCAGCCAGTTTGCCTGTGAACAACAAACAAACTACAGAAGGATTATCCCTAGATTGCTTAGCCATTCTCATTGGCAAAGGAACAAGGCAGATCAACTGGAATTGACACTTGGCTTATTTACAAAGTGATATAATGTGACAATTGCTTGCTGATAGTTAAGCTTACTTAACTATCGCTATCTCCCTCTGAAATGAGAATGGTGACTCTTGGCTGCTCCCCACAAGTTGTCCATTCAAAAAGGCTTATTTGATGTTGTTCACAACCTCGCAAGATAACATATATAAAACTGTTCTGAATTTCTCCCCGAGAATGTCATTAGAGGGAATTCTAATAGCTTCTAATTTTCTTCCTACCCATTTACACATCAAATAGAGTAAAACTTCAAAAAAGTTAAATTTACATAACCCTGAAGATGATGGTGAAAATACAGACCAAAGGCTTTTTTAAAAAAAAAACCTTCACCGATATTGGAGTAGGTTAGAACTATGACTCCCGCTGTGATTAAAAATCTAGAATCCTGAGCTTAATGCCAAGTATAGTGTGCATTAATCAGTACTTTAAAAGTTGGCTTTATTTTGACAATCTTAACAAAGCTTAGGAAAGACATGGCTATGGGAAATTATTAGAATGCAAAAGCTGTGCTAATAGTAGTTTTTTAAAACCTTCCAATCTAATGTCAGAATAGATATCAGTTATTGTTCAGTCATGTGAAAGCTGCTTGGTTTGGGGATTTTAAGAACAAAGTATCAAGATTACTGAATGCTGACAGATCAAAAGAAAAGAAACAGGAGTCAGATAATATGAACAAAGAACAATGTGTATGTATGTGGGAGATGTATGTTAAAACCACATTTATTTGGCTTAGACCCATTTTTCAACCTTTTCAACTTTAAGATTTGTGGACTACAACTCCCAGAATTCCCCCATCAGCTTGATTGTTGGTTAAAGAAATTATAGCATGAATATGAATCCCATTGAGCATCATGACAGGCTACAGTCTTCAGTATCACTTTGTCTAATTGGTATGTCAGATGTATCAGGACTCCAGAATTCCCAGCCAGAAATGTTGTCTTAAAGTTCCAGTAAACAAATATTTAGACAGGCAGATGGACAAACTTACACATCACCAAATTACTACAGTGTACTTCCATATGGAATAACACAGCTCACAAACTACAAAAAAAAAACTGTTCCAAGCTTTCTATGTGGAAATACTGTATATGCCGCCTACCAGCAGTCCTCCACTTACAACCACAATTGGGCCTGGAATTTTGGTTATTGAGTACAGCAGTCTTTAAGCAAAATGTCACGTAATTACTTTGCTCAATGACTGCAATCCCAGTTCTCCTTGTTAGGGTCAATAAATGACCATGCAAGTGATTAAGCGGTGCACCAGGAGAGAGCCCAGGCATCCTACCACTCTTAGAATGCCTGGGCTCTTTTCCAGGCCTACCAATGAAAATGACTGAAAGAATGTTGGCATTTGCTAGCATTTTGGCCAGATTTGAGGTCTGTTCCTCTGACATGCAGGAGAATTTTTCCTCCCAGCATGGAGGGAAGGGGAAAATCCCTCATTGCACTGGAGGAACAGACCTCAATTCCAAAATTCCTTCCACTTGCAACCTTCTCTTTCAGCTTCTCTGACTTTCTAAATATGAACAGGTAAGCCCTCAAAAACAGAGACATTGCCTTCAATTCTTTGAGTCGGCTAAGTTGTAGATTACATATAAATTGCATGCAATCCTCTTACTATTTATAAGTAGTATTTTATTTAATGAAGAGTCCATATAGGAATCAGTTTGCAAACTTATATCTTCATGGGGCTGTTGACCATGTGAACATCAGTTAACATCATCTATAAACATTCTGTTGCATATGGAATTAGAGTGGTCATAGGCTTCACTCAGGTCCGCCAATCCGGAGGGAAAATACTCAAACCCCATTGGCCGACTGGTCTGACAGTTCCCTATAAAAGGGCAAGCAATCAGACGAGCCGGCTGCTGGGTTGCACCAATCTACTAAAGAGCTGTTGTTACTGTTAGCACTGAGTCCTGTCTCTTCCATCGCCCAATCTAACACATTCCAAAGTGCCCATCCAATGAATATAAGAGCTTGACTTGGCCTCTGGGCCCCCAATGCCATTCCATGTGATTCAGCAATGCACTATAGTAGATATTCTTGTGGCTGCATATTTAGAGAGGAAAATATGTAATGATGGATAAGCCCTTTTTATTACCAGCATGGATGAAGCCTTTGCCCATTTGTCTTTGTCTTTTTCCAAAGTCTCTGTACCATTCCCAGTAAAATTCCAGGCAGCCCCCAATTTTTTCTTAGAATTTATTTTTAAATGATCCTCTTGTAAAAATATAAACATTAATCAATCCTGGATTTAGCAGAAGAACGAAGAGTTTATACAGGAACCATGCAGATTTGCAGTCATTTGTCTCTTTATTCCCATCCAAGTTTTTGTCTGGCAGCTACTACATGAATTCCTGTTTTAAATAAAACTTTGGATATTTGAGCCGTAAACCTACATTAAGGAAGAATAGCAGTCCAGACTTTCTGGTAAATTGCAGCAGTATTGCCACCAGTCTGTGATTTTAAGTAGGGTAGCTAATATCTTGAAATGTTCTCCAAGAATATGGTTGGAGGAAAGCATACTGAATTAGTGTGGCTTTTTTAAAAAAAAGCACTACCATATATACAGGAAACCACCAACAAATCAGGATTGTTAACCACAGAAAGAAAATACTGTTCTTGGATTCTAGTAGCTTTGATTATTATTCCTATTCTGGAGGCTAGACATGTTCAGGGTCTATAATTAGTGCCCTCTATTGTATGTGCAAAATCAACTCTGGTTTCAGAATTCCTGACATAAATTTCTCAACAGGCATAGCTTTTCCTATGAAGGAAACGATTGTAAAACAGCCTCTTCTACTTGGAAAAGTTATGTTAGATGGTCATTTAAACCACAAAGAGAGTTCAAGGTTCATAACAGTTTTCTGCTGCTTATTATTCACTTACATAGGTCCCCTACTGTGCCATAGGGAGTTTTAGACTAGTCATCTTTTATTTTTTGGCCCATATTAAAATCAGGCCATGCAATTCAGAGAAGAAAGGTCATACAAATGACAGACAAATTCCCTTAACTGTGGGAATCTCTGGAAAACCAACACCTCATTTTTTATTCTTTTATTTTGCATACTCCACTGGTATTCAAATGCACATCAAGGAAAAAGTGAAAACATTCAATCAGGTTACAAAGAATTATCATAATAGCCAGATAGGCCATCTATAAGCACGTTTATATGTATAGTTAGTAATCGCTTGACCCGAACTGGAGACTCAAATCAGTCTCTCAATAAGAGTGTAGTAATTATCTAAGTCCTCACTTGCATCCTTAGGGCTGTTTTCTCACACTGATTTACTCCAATATATGAGACTTCAACTACGAACATTCTCACCTGCATTCTAAACTGGATCTAGCATAGAATATGGATAGTGGCAGTTTAAAACATAAAATACTCAGATAATGCAGAAATACGAAGAGGGGTCAGACTGTCTCCGCTGTTGTTTAATATCTACTCTGAGTCAATTTTCTTTCTTTCTTTCTTTTTTTTTTTTTTTGTAAACAAGTTTTATTAAAAATGTTCTTTCATCATTCATATTTTATGAAGAGTGTTGACCGGGTCACATCTTATAATCATTTTTCACCATATCTTGTTATTTCAACTTCTACCATATTATTCTTTTTTTTTTCCCAAGTCCATTTTACATATTTCCAATTTCAGCCATAATATTCTTTTTCCATGCTTCTTTAATTTCTCTTAATACATAATAAATAAACAGTATCACTATCCACCCTTAATTCCTAATCACTTACAATAACATCAATTAATTATCTTATTTCTCCATTACAGAATATATTTCTCAAAATCCCCATCCCACTTTTTAACTTTGTCTTAATTAAAATTGTCTTCAAAATTAAACCAAATTACCATTTCACATTTCATCTGCTGTCCTGTTTTACTATAAACAGTATACATCATCATATTCAAATCTTACATTAAAACCCTTTAATTTAATTAACTATCCACGATTAATAATATTAATACAATTCCCTTAAATTTACTAATATTTACTTGTTTCCCTTCCTCCTTTCCACTGATTTTCCCTTCTTTAACCATTTTCTCATTGTCTCTCCAAAATTCCACTTCTTGATAATTTTCTCCTTTTTTCCCATTCTCTTAACTTCTTCTTCTTCTTTTTTTCTTTTTATATTTATTATATCTTTTCTTCTGACTCCTTTTTCTCACTTTTAGATATATTATTCAAATAGTTCTCCCCATGTTTTCTCCTAATCTCTTTCCACTATTTCCCTCTTTGCCTTTTGATTGATTCTTTTTTGGGAGATGTTCCCCATCTACTCTTTTTTTGCCACTGTAAATCCCAGTGAAATCATCTAACTGCTTTTTGCATTCATTTCCTTTTCCTTCAATATTATTTTCTTGCTCCTCATTTATGCTATCTTCTGCCACCTTCTTCCCTATTTCTTGTTCTATGTGTTCCAGCAAAATTTCTGACTTTTTATTACTCTTTAATGATTCACACATATTTTTTAACATCTCAATTAATTCCTCACACATCCAAGACTCCATATTGCCAATTTAAGAAAGTGTTAAAAATTTTAAATTATGTCACATTAATTAAAATTTAAAATCCATATAGTCTCTTTTTGTTTTCAAATAATGTCCAATTTAAGTATTTATCCAGTCCACTCCAAGTTAAATATTTGTATCTTCCACAGCCATTGAGATTCGAGACCAAGCAATGTAGAAAGATAGATACTCCTTAAAGATTCTCACAGTTTCCAAATTATCTTTTAGTGGTCAAGGTCACAGCTGTACTTTCCAGTCAATATTGCAGTACTTTCTTTCAGCCAGCAGATGTCTCTCCCAAATCCACAACATTTTCAAACCAACTAAATGTCAAAGCTGTCAAAAATATTTAAATCCACATAAAAAAATACTTTTCCTCAGGTTCTTTTCTTTTATTATTTTTAGTTTCTCCAAATCCAATTATAGATACAAAAACTTTCTTGGGCTTTAGTATTTTAGCCTCCTCTTTGTTCTTCTCCCTCCATAGAATTTCCCAAGTGCCAATTAGCCACTCATTTCATCTCCGGGACACCTTTTAATCCAATTCGAAATTTTCTTTTACCTGTGAGTTGGCCAATCACTCACCTGGTACCAGCACTCTGTTCAAACACCACTCCTGCACAAAAACTTAGTCTGGTTGCCCCAGCTTCAGAGTGGTCATTTTACAACGGCCGCCACCCCCGCTGCTGATCCAAAGAGCTGCCTCCAATCTTCTGAGGAACTTGCCTGTTCCTCTTGGTTTTCCAAGATGCTTCTCCTTCTTCACCATTCCTACAGGACAGTTCCGGTCCGAAGACCCCCCAACAGTGGTTCGTCTGGCTGGATTTTCGCGGAGCTCATCGGAGCCCACTATTTTTCCAGTTAGTCTTGCTGCGGTGCTTCCGGTTCCCTTTCTACTCTGAGTCAATTTTCAACAAAGCACTGGAAAACATTGATGCTGGCCTCAAAGTAAATGGTGTTCAGATCAACAATTTAAGATATGCTGATGACACAATTCTGCTTGCCAGTAAGCATGAAGACCTTCAGGTCCTCTTCAACAGACTCTCAGAAATATCTGAAAAATATGGCTTGAAGCTTAACACCTTAAAAACCAAGATCATGGTCATCAGCAAACAACCCATTAATTTACCACTGATAAATTCGGAAGGAATACCACTAGAAAAGGTTGAAAGGATCACGTACAGTGGTGGGTTTCTACCGGTTCACCCTGGTTCAGGCGAACTGGTAGTGGCAGCAGTGGGAGACTCCGCCCACCCACCATCATCACAGACGCTCTGCTCACAGTTCCAAACTGGTAGCGAAGGTAAGTGAAACCCACTACTGATCACATACCTTGGTTTTAATTTACATGAAAGCTGGGACATGATCAGTGAAGTAACAAGGATAGAGAAAGCTTGAACAGCATTCTTCAAAATGAAAAAGGTCTTCTGCAGTCACGACATAAGCCTAAGACTGAAAATCAGGCTTGTCAGATGTTATATCTTTTCTATCCTGCTCTATGGAGTACAGAGTTGGTCTCTGACAGAAAACCACTTGAAGAAACTAGAAGCATTTGAAATGTGGATTTACAGATGGCTGTTACATATAAGATGGGTTAACAAAATCACTAATGAGGAGGTGATAAGCCATCTGGGAAAGCAAAGGGAAATCATCAAAGCCATTAAAAAGTGAAAGTTAGAATATTTTGGACATGTGATGCGACACCCAGAAAAATATGGCATCCTTCATTTAATCATCTAGGGAAAGATTGAAGGCAAATGAGGTCCTGGCAGAAGAAGAACATCACGGCTTCAAGACCTAAGGGACTGGTTTGGACAAAACACAGCAGCACTTTTTCATGCGGCTGTTGACAAAAATAGGATTGTCAACATGATCACCAACGTCCGATGATGGATATGGCAGAAGGAGAAGCAGAAGGAAAAGAAAAGGAGAAGGAAAAGGAGAAGGAGAAGGAGATTAAAACATCTGGAAGGCAACTAATTGAGATTGTCTGGGACCTTTGTTATCTTTTCAAAACTCTAAGAAGTCTTTTTTGATTACAGTCAACATTTTCAATTCAACCACAAAATAAACTGAAGTTGTCATGACATAGTTCAAACAAATTGTTACCTAGATATGCCTCACAGTGGCAAAAATCTTAAATAAAAGGTACAGCTATGTTAATTGGCAAACACATTCTGAGTGACTGCCAAAACTTAGGCTTTTAGGCTCCTAGTCAAAACCTGAGTTAAAAATTTGAATTTTGAAGGGCAGCATGATTCTTTCCACTATTAGCAGAAACGTCTCTTGTTTGATCTTCTATACCACTCATCAAAATATTTTCCTTTGCCTGGATTAAATTTCAAATCCCTCCTAGCTAATCCATTATTGACATCAGACATTGATTTAACATTTATTGTATTTTCCGGCATATAAGATGACTTTTTAACACATTAAAATCTTCTCCAAAGTCGGGGGTTGTCTTATACGCCGGGTGTCGTTCTCCTGTAACCAGGCAGACCAGCCCGAAAGGCTCTGACGAGCCTTAAATGGCTCTGGCGATCCAAGCGCTGACGATCCCAGCTGAGTTGCCTGCTAATCAGGCAACTCAGCTGGGATCGTCAGAGCCATGTAAAAGGAAAAGTTTTCCCCCTCCAGCTTGCTTACCTTAGCTGCTAGTCGCAACGCTTGCCTTGCTTCGCTTGCCTGAATCCATCCCATCAGCAAGCAACTCCCTGCCTGCAATCAAGCAGGCAAGGAGCTGTGGACTTCAACTCCCAGAATTCCTCAGCCATCAAAACAAAGCTGGCTGAGGAATTCTGGGAATTGAAGTCTACAAGTCTTAAAGTTGCCAAGGTTGGAAACCCCTGTTCTATTGGGTAAGATTTTTTCCCCTTTGGGAGCTTTAAAAAAAATAGTTAATTGGGGTTTCTTTTAGTTGTTCTTTTTTAGACCTAGCCATTTAAAGTTTAGGAAGTTTTAAATGTAGTTTTCATATAAAAATAAAATAAAATAATATTTGTGCAGCTTTCTGAGATTTAGTGTGTTTCTGTAGTGTTTCACTCTAACTACACAAACACACAAAATCTCATAAAGATGTATGTGGAATTTTGTGTGTGTAAAGTGTGAAAGTTGTTTTTTTGGGCTTTTTGTGCTGTGTGAGGTTCCTGCTTGTTGCAGGGGCCATTTTGGGTCTAGCACAGCTGCTTTTACATTGTGGGTGAGCCACAATGTTGTGTTGTGTTGTGTGTATGTAAAGTGTTTTTTTGGGCTTTTTATGGCTGTGTGAGGTTCCTGCTTGTTTCAGGGGCCATTTTGGGTCTAGCACAGCTGCTTTTACATTGTGGGTGAGCCAGTTGATGTTTTTAAATTTTTATTTGGTGTGCATTGGAAGATGGGTAGTCTTATACGGCGAGTATAGCCCAAACCCTATATTTTAACAGGAAAAGTCGGGGGTCGTCTTATACGCTCCGTCGTCTTATAAACCGGAAAATACGGTACCTATCTTTTCAATACAAAACCTATTACAAAAGCTAACCAATCTTAAATCTTGGCAAGACAGTTTTTGAACAGAAAATATTTTTTTCTCCACTACCAGAAATAGAGGATATTCATCATAGCTGCATTGAGTCCATTTTTTGTTCTCCCATCGATTTCTATTCCTTGCAGCTGTCCACATTGTCTCTCATTCTACTCCAAAAAGTCTGCAGGTTTTCCATGATGTGGAAGGGATTGTCATCAGGGAAATTAGTAAAAAAAAAAAAAAAAAAGGCCATCCTAAAAACAGTATTGCATCCTTAAAGGGCCTGGATATTGTTTAATATTGCACAAGCAATCTAACAAAGGAAATTCATTTTATGACTTGCTGTAAGAAAGCTTCTTTTTCCTTCCTGCATATTTTTCATCCCTTTTCTTTTTGCACAAACATCCAAGGTTCTTCTGATCACCAATAGCATTTTTAAATGAATCTTTCATGCTTCTCCCTGTAATGTCCATTTGTTTCCATTTAAAAAGCTATTTATCTTTATTTAAAAGGAAATTGAGTCAGACACCCAAACAAACATGCTTTCATCACAGCACTTCCACAAAGTATCAGGAATCCCAGGTGTCTGGCATTGTTATCAGCAGTAAAATAAAGGTTCCTCATTTGTATCCTAATAACACTGCAAAAAATGGAGCCTCTTCAGCTCCAGTTTGGAATTTTCCACAGCAGAGTAATACAGTAAATAAGCTCTCATGTGTATGCATTCGTATCAGTATAATATATGTAGTTTTAAAGTTAATCTGAAAATGCAGGGCTACTATAAACATAAAATTATGAGGCTGTATGAAAAATGTGGAGAATCTGATATTTTTTCAATTTTTTTTTTTTGCTTTCTAGGATGAGCTGCTTGCAAGTGTTTAAGATGGCAATGCTGGGCACACTAATTTGTGAAAACTATTATTGCCTTTAAGGGGATTTATTCCTGAGTAGACCTGACAGATCAGCTAATCAGGAAGTGTCCGACTTAGATCATTGTCATAAATTCATTAGCTATTCCAATGTAAGTTATTCACTTCTGTTCTGAAATCAGCTTTCCTACCAAATCACTAATCTGCCTATATTACCATGTTCAATTCAGAGTAAAATTCAGAATAAAATTCATCCAAATCAGAGTAAAATTCATCCATTCTCGTGGAACACTCTGATGCATTACTGAAATGCTAATTATTATAATCTGCAGTAGACAGCAATACGTACACCCTAGTTCACAACGATTATGAAATCGGAATAAATTAAAAGATTCTACTTTTCAACCATCATTACCCTGAATACATTCACAATCAGAGGTGGGTTGCAGCAGATTCTGAACAGTTCTGGAGAACCAGTAGCAGAAATTTTGAGTAGTTCGGAGAACCGGTAGTAAAAATTCTGAGTGGCCCCCGCCCCATCTATTCTCTGCCTCCTGAGTCCCAGCTGATCTGGAGGAAATGTGGATTTTGCAGTAACCTTCCCCTGGATTGGGGACGGAATTGAGATTTTACAGTATCCTTCCCATGCCACGCCCACCAAGCCACATCCACCAAGCAATGCCATGCCCACCAAGCCACACCCACATAACCGGTAGTAAAAAATTTTGAAATCTACCACTGATTCACATACAGTACATTATACATGAAATATTAAATTTGATTAACTAATTTGAGCTTGTCTTTTAAATTAAGGATATTGTGATAAGTAACATCGTATAATTATATTTTTGCTTTATTTTTTAATCAAAATATTATTTTACTAAGATTATTATTGTTATTTTGGGGGCTTGATTTTGGATTTAAGGAAGCAAGGGGGTGCCCATTTGGGGAATTCAAATGAATCATTTTATGATGGTATCTTCCTAATCCTGTCAATTATCCAGCTACAAAAAATGTGATGCTGCAAGAATTTATTATCAGATATCATGTTATCTTTTTGTTTAATTAAGCTTCAGTATTATATAAAAGTGGTGACTCATATGTTTCAGAAGCATTTTTTAGCCTTTTTGGGGGGGGGGGGTGAAATTTGTCTGTTGAATTTATATTGTTGCCTCTGAACAGCTAGTAAAAGTTGATAGTATCCCTGAGGAAAAACAGGTGAGTAGATAAAGGCAAAGAGAATTATGTCATCCCCATAAATCTTTCTAAAGCAAACAATATTTCCATTCTTATTAAATGCTTTTTTAAAGATTGGAGTTTGCTTTGGTTATATTAAATCTTCTTCCAGGTTTGATGATAATTTGACATTGGACATCCATACAGATATGCTTTGTTTCCTAGATAGGTTACATTCTTCATAAAAAAAACCAAAACACCCTCGTAACATACATTTGGGAAGGACCAATAAACTACCAGATTGCCTTCTGAGCTACTTACCTGTCTCCTTAGATCATACAGGGAGGTTTAGGAGAATCCAGAAAAAATAATTCATGATATTAAAGCTTAAATCTTACTTACACACACCTATAGTTCAAGTGAATAAATCCTCCAAAATTCAGTGGGAAATTACGTCTGAATAGATATGCATGAAATTGAACTGTAACTCAAGGCCACAACTATTTTTTTTTTATTGAAAAAGTTTTACAATTACATTTTCTCCCCAATTCCCCCCCCCAACCCTCCCTAACCTCCCTAACCCACCCTAACCCACCCCTCCCCCCCGGACTTCCACAGAATATAATCCAAATCAAAATCCCCTTTTTATAAAACTTGAAACCCTCCACCCCCTGTATATTTTTCACATCTTCACAAAATTCAAATATTTCTATCTTTATATAATACTTTCAGTTAAAAGCTATCTGATATTTCCTAGTTTGATATTTATTCTGCACATAATCTATCCACTTTTTCCACTCCCATTCATAAGTCTCTTGTGAGCGATCTTTTAGGTATGCTGAAATCTTCGCCATCTCTGCAAAGCTGGCCATCTTCAAAGTCCATTCCTCAATAGTAGGCATAGCTTCATTTTTCCAATATTGACTTATCAGTAATCTCGCTGCTGTTATCATATACAATATCAACTTTGTTTCACCCAATGTAAAACCCTTAACTATACCCAATAAAAACAATTGTGGAGAAAACTGAATTTTTTTCTTCAAAACATTCTGCATAACCCACCAAATTTTTATCCAAAAAGCCTTCACTTTCTTACAAATCCACCACACATGATAATATGTGGCATTTAGGCAATCACATCTCCAGCATTTTGGTTGAACATTAGGGTACATGCACGACAATTTCTTAGTATCTAAATGCCATCTATAAAACATTTTATAAAAATTTTCCCTCAAATTCTGCGACTGTAAATTTAACATTCTGAACCCATATTTTTTCCCATGTTTCCAACATCACTGGTTCTGCAAAATTTTGTGCCCACTTAATCATGCAATCTTTAACCAATTCAGTTTCTGAATCCCTTTCTAACAAAACATTATGAAGCCTTTTAATATGCATTGGACCTTTCTCTTTTATATTTCTAACCAATTCTTCCTCATGCATCATTATACCAATTTTTTGGTCCTCTTTCCATCTCAATTGAAGTTGATTATACTGTAACCAAGTTAAATTAATCCCTTCTTCCAACAGTGTTTCTAAAGTCTTCAGTTGCCATCTGCCCGCACCTGCAAAAAGAACTTCTTTATATAAAAACCCCCTGAGTGACATTATATTTGTATTCCACATAATATGACCAAGATCCAGCCATAGCGGTATTTTGTAATCCCATTTGAGTCGGTGCTTCTTCCAAACTCTCATCAAGGAGTCTCTAAGTATGTGGCTTTTAAATACTTTATCCACTTTGTTCTCATAAAATAAGTAAGCATGCCAACCAAATTCAAGATCAAAACTTTCTATATTCAATATTCCAGTCTTTTTCCTTCCAAACCAATCACTTGCTTGGGTCAAAGCTGCTGCTTCATAATATAATTGTAGGTTTGGAAGTTTAAGACCTCCCCTTTCTGGAACATCTTGCATAATTTTCAGTTTCACTCTCGGTTTTTTCTCGTTCCAGACAAACTTATTCAATCCACTTTGCCATTCTTTCAATTGTTTATCACTTTTAAGCACCGGAATCATTTGAAACAAAAAAAGAAATCTTGGCAAAATGTTCATCTTAACTGCTGCTATTCTTCCAAGTAAAGACAGCTGCAGTTTTTTCCAAGTCTCCATATCTTTCTGTACATCTCGCCACAACACCTCATAATTATTTTGAAACAATTTCATATTTGATTCTGCAACCTGAACTCCTAGATATTTAACCTTTGGTACTATCTCAAAACCTGCCTTGCTTTCAAGTTCGTGTTTTCGATCTTGTGTCATATTTTTAACTATCATCTTAGTTTTTTTCTGGTTCAATCTAAATCCTGATACTGTACCATAATCTTTTATAATGTCTTTCATCTGGATTATTGATTCCATCGGCTGTGTTAGGGTAACAACCAGATCATCTGCAAATGCCCTTATTCTGTAATCCTCTTGCCTTATCACTATTCCTTTCAAGGTACTCGAGTCCCGTATTATGTTCAACAAGACTTCTAGTGTTAAAATAAATAACAATGGGGATAACGGACAACCTTGTCTTGTTCCTTTTTCAATATTAAAATCTGTTGTCAAACTTCCATTAATAATAATCTGTGCCTTTTGTTCTTGATAAATTGCTGAAACCGCCTGTATAAATTGATCCCCAAAGTCCATCTTTTTTAAAGTCTTTAATAGAAAATTCCAATCCACTCTATCAAAGGCCTTCTCCGCATCCAAGAAGACCAGCACTGCAGGGATCTGTTTATTCTTCTCAAGATATTCCAGTAAATCTATAACTTGCCTTACATTGTCCTTCATGTATCTGCCTTCTATAAATCCTGCTTGGTCACAATGAATCACCTCTTGAATAACTGGCATCAACCTGTTGGCTAATACTTTTGCAAATATTTTATAGTCATTATTCAGAAGAGATATTGGTCTAAAATTCTCAGGTTTTTTAGGACCTATTTGCTCTTTCGGTATCAATGAAATATAAGCTGTTTTCCATGATGGGGGTATTTTACCCCCTTGTTGTATACTACAAAATAAATCTTTAAGGTGCTCAATCATTTCTGCTTTTAAAGTTTTATAGTACACTGCAGTTAAACCATCCGTCCCAGGAGCTTTAGCTGTTTTCAATTGTTTAATTGCGGCAATAATCGCCTCGGTTGTTATAGGATAATTCATTCTCTCCTTTTGTTGATTGGTAATTTTTGTAACTCTTTTATTTTCTAGATATTTTTCTATAAGTCCATTCTGTGTGTCATCTTTGGCATATAATTTACTGTAATAATCTACAAAAACTTCTTTAATTAATTTTTGTTGAGAAATTTCCTTCCCTCCAATATCAATACTATCAATAATCCGTGTACTCTGCTTCTTCCTTAGTGTATAAGCCAACCATCTGCCCGGTTTGTTAGCGTTACAAAATCTGTTGTGTTTCGCAAATTGTAAATTTGTTGCTGTTTGTTCCGCCATGAGCATTTGAAATTGATCTTTCAGAAGTTTTATAGCTCCACGTATTCTTTCATCTGTTGGGTTTTTATAAGTAACTGTTCTTTATTCTTTATTTCTGCTTCCATTTCAGATCTTTTCTTTTGTCGATTCAATTTGTGTTTAGAGTTCATATGAATGAGTACCCCTCTCATATACGCTTTACTCGCATCCCACACGATTTCAATAGGGGTACCCTTATTCAAATTCATTTCAAAAAATTCTTTCATCTGCTTTTTAAGTTCTGTTATATTTTTTTCATATCTAAACAAATTTTCATTTAATCTCCATGATCTTCTCTCAGTCTTTCCAATCTCAATTTCTATCTATACTGGGCTATGGTCGGTTAAAGTCCTTGGAAAAATCTTTGTTCTTTTTGTTTTTACAAGTAAATCAGCTGATAGTAAAATAAAATCAATCCTAGAAAAGGATCTGTCTATCTGAAAAAAAAGTAAAGTCCAATTCTTTTGGGTTATGTATTCTCCAGATATCTTTTAATTCCAAATCTTCTTTCATATCAAAAAAAGTCTGACTTCGCAGAACTCTTTTTATCTATTTTAGAGTCAATTACTCCATTCCAATCTCCCATGATTAAAATAGATCTATAGTCCCATTGCAGTATTTTAGAATACAAAGTTTTGTAAAAATTATCCTGTTGTTGATTAGGAGCATAAATTCCGATCACTAGAATTAAGCCACTTACTGTATGCAGTTCAATTGCTATAAACCTACCACCTTCATCTGCTTCTATAATTTTAGCTGACAGTCTTTTATTTATATAAATAACCACGCCATTCTTTTTTTCCAAATTTGAGGCTATAAAATGTGTTCCTAATTTTGAGTTTATCAAATATTTTTGATCTTGTGTTCTAACATGAGTTTCTTGTAAACAAATTATATCATTATTAAATTGTCTCAAGTATGTAAATAATTTCTTCCTTTTCTGTGGTGAATTTAGTCCGTTCACATTCCAAGATAAAAACTTAATCGTCATATAGACTTTTTTGAAGCGACGAGCAGAATTGCCGAATATCTTCCGAATTGGTAGTCTTCGGCTTTGCTTCACATTCTTGTATATTACTCTTGACTCCCTTCTTGTATTGTTGTGGCTTGGGCCTTTCCTGTTGTTGCTTTTCTTTAAGTTGCTTAGAAATTGCTCGAGTTACACGCTGATCTTTAGCTTCACACATCCGGGCTAGGTCCAAAGCCACTTCTCTTGTAGTCTTAGGTGGTTCAATCACAATTTTCAAAGGAAGGTCTAGCAGGGGCTCATCCAGAAAACCTCCTGTAGCTCCCTGCATTTCTGCTGCCTCTGGTTCCACCTGCTTAAGCTGCTCTTCCATCTCTTGCTGAAGTTGCTTCTCCTTATCACTCTCCTTTATCTCCAACACAGTAGGTGTACGTGGGGATGGTGAACTCTCTTTAAAAACATTAGAATAAAATTGTTCTGCCTTCTCAACAATGTTTAATCGATATCTTTCTCCATTATACCTCAGGATTATGCCAGTTGGAGCATCCCACCGAAATGGAATTTGTTGTTTTTTTAATTCATTCACTAAAAATCCAAAATCTTTTCTATCTTTTAACATCTTAGGTGGTAGCTCTTTATAAACTCCAATCTGAGTTCCCTCCACTTGCACAGCAGAGAGAAAAGACTTTTGCAAAATATCGTTTCTCATTCTTCTGTCTGTGAAATATATCACCACATCTCTAGGCAATTGTCTTTGTCTGGCCACCCACGAATTCACTCTGTAAATTTATTCATTTTGTAAAAAATCTCTTCAGGGCTAATCTTTAACAACACAGATAGAGCATCAGCACAAATCTGTCTCAGGTCTTGTCTATCATTCTCTTTTATGCCTCTCAGCCTTATAGCGAATTCCATGGACCTGAACTGCATCATTGTAATTTCATTTTCAAATCTCTGCATTTTATTATCAGCATCAAAAAATTTATAATCAGTTTCCTTCATTTTAACATTCATTTCTGATTTAAATTCTTCCACCTTAGCATCCGTTTTAATAATTGCTTCTGACAATCCAGACACCACTGTCATTAATTTTTTAGTCACCTTATCATATTTCTCTTGCACCACCTCTTTAATTTCTTTAATCTCCTGCTTAATTTCCTGTTGTGATTTTTCAAATTTCTCATCCAGAGCCTGAGTAATAAAATCCTTTAAACTTTCAAAGTCAAACTCTTTTTTCTGGCTCTGCTGGCTGGGAGGCTGCTGTTCAGGTTTACGTGTGGGGGATCCCCCCCCCTGCCGCCTTCCCTTCCTGTTTGGTCTGCTTAGAAGCCATTCTGCCACGTAGGCTAGCTTTTCCAAAAAAGGAGATCCTTTTTCCTTTTCCACCACCACAAAGTCCTCTAAAAAATTCCCCCAGGTTTAATCAGATTGGGGATGAGATTAAAATTGAAGCAAGATCAGGTTTGTTTTAAAAGAATTTTTCCTTTCTTTTCCTCCTTGTTACAGACAGTGCAACTTTATAGCTAGTTGAAATAACATTGCTAGTTCACTCTCACTTTCAGCTCGTTAACGCTGAAGCCGGGCACCATTTTCAAGCAACTTTCTCTCACTCACGCGTCTACTTTGAATCGTAGGGGTAGTAATACTTGCATTTTCGAGGTTTCGAGGTTCAAGTTGTTATCTCCCCCTGGTTATTTGAGTTTACTTTGTTTAAATAGAGAGGTTGCTCCTGCCGCCTTGCTCTGCGCTGGGCAGACTCGTCCCACGCTGTCCGGAGTCTCGGCGAGCTGAAAGGGAGCCGCGCCTGTTTCCTCCCCAGAAACAGCTGTCTGGGGGCTCACAGAGGCTCAACCTGCTTCTCGCCCACTCTCTTCCACAAATCCTTTGGATTTGGGAACTTCCGAGCCGCTTCTCTGGATCGAAGCGGCTCTAACAGGCAGCGGGGCTGGCGGTCCAAAAACGGGACCGTCTTTCGTCGGCAGGAAGCAAACCGGAAGTCAAGGCCACAACTATTAAAACCAAATGAAATGCATCATCTGAATCCCACATAATTCTTTGTGACTTCATCTTTCTTGCAATGACAAGGAAGGAGTAAATCATTCTCTTCAGAGAGAGAGAGAGAGAAGGGAGAGAGAGAGAGGTTTATTTTTCTAATCAGATTCAATCCTTCTTAGTTTAACAAAGCTGAATTAGTGTTAGAAACAAGGCAATTAATATAGGTGTGCTTCAGTGGTGGGATTCAAATTTTTCTAATGTGGGCGTGGCTTGGTGGGCATGGCTTGGTGAGGCGGCACCTTTCTGTGAGTGACATCGAGCTGGCCATGCCCACCAAGACATGCCCACAGAACTGGCAGAAAAGGCAGCTCCTGCAGCTTGTCCCTTTATGGTCCCTCCCCCCACACATTGAAGTACCTTAAAGGGACACCACAGTCCAGCTGCCTTCCAAGCAGCTCTGCTGCGATGCCATCCCTCTGGTGCAGCAGGCCATTCTCCTGGCCGTGTCTGGCAATGGGGTGCGGCCACACACACGTACCGGCAGGCAATGGGGTGCACATGCATGGCCAGCGAGAAGAACAGGGCAGTGATGGCAGCAATGGGACTTCAGGCCTCTTTTTCAGCCTGTAGTTTTTAGTAGTTTTTGGCACAAGAAGCCTGCAACCACCGCCTCTTTTTCGGCATGAGAAGCCTCTTTGCCAGCTGGAACCGAGCCAGCAAGAGGATTCTTGCACCAAAAAAGAGGTGGTGGCTGCAGGCTTCTTGTGCTGAAAACTACTGGCTGAAAAAGAGGCCTGAAGAAGTCCCATCACCGCCATTGCGGTTGCTGCCCTGTTCTTCGCACCGTCCGTGCACGTGCACCCCATTGCCTGCCATTCACGGCCAGACCCGGCCAGGAAAACGGCCTACTGCACCAGAGGGACAGTGTCACAGCAGAGCTGCTGGGAAGGCAGCCAAAAACTACCTGCAGCTGGAGGCTCGCCAGCCGAGCCAAGCTGGGGACCCCCACCAAGGCATTGACGAAGGTGAGAGAGGCAGAGGGTGAGCAGGTGGCATGCAGGTGGAGGCCCGGGGAAGGCCAGAGATGGGAAATGGCACATTCGTTCCCTTACCTGGCCAAGGCGAATGGCGAGTGGGTGGAGGCTCCGACCAGGGCCTCGGGGAATGGCACCTCCCTGGTCCCCGACCTGAGGTGAAGGGTGAGCAGGCAGCATGCTTACCTTTGGTGAGCAGAGCAGGAGAGGCATGGAGGTGAGCCAAGGCGAATAGCTGGGCTGCATGGCGAAGGCAGCATATATAGGATGGGGGTGGGCAGAGTGGGTGAGGCGAGCAGGCAGGTGGGGGTGACTGGCAACCAGGCGAGCGGGGGTGGGGCCAGCCAGAGGTGGTATTTGCCAGTTTGGCGAACCAGTTAGAATTTCCACTACTGGTTCTCCCAAACCAGTCTGAACCGGCTGAATACCACCTCTTGTGTGCTTACTGTAAGGAAGGAACCCCATGCAACCTATTATAGCCCCCGTGCCAATTTTATTCTTAGCAAGCCAAGGAGTCTGCTCTGTCCAGCTTCCTAAACTGTGTAAAGAACCAATATCTCACACAAACATCATATTAAAAACTGTTTCTCTTACTTGATTGCATTTCAAAGATATTTTGTCCTCCTATCTGCAGGAATGGGGGAGGGAAAAAACTGCAAAATATTTCATTGGATGCAATTTTTGGACTGTTGCTTTTCAGGGGGGAAGAGATCCTGCCTCAAATGACAATTTTGAGGGAACATAGTTGAGAATGCATGCCGGGGGGGAGACCTCTTGTGACAAATTAAAAGCTACTTGTAAAAACTAATTTATGCTTTAATCAAGTTAATAAACGGAAAAGGAAGCAAGTACTGTAGACATAGGAGGAGAACAAAATTTTGAATAGAAAGTTGAGTAAACGTAACTCTTCAGTGATTTTTTCTCATATTCTTCTATATTCAAGGTAAATCTAAACAATGTTTTAAATGTTGGCCAGAATTAATATTGCTTTTTCATCCTTTAATAATATTGAGACTACTAGCCAAATACTCAAAATGAGATTTTGTTCACTGTAAACAGTCCAATTGGCCAGCTTTCCCTGCCTGGTACTTTACTTTTTACTTTTTAGAATTGAAAGATTGAATAAATAAATTGAATGAATAAATTGATAAATTGAATAAATAAAATAGTAATACATTAGAACAGCAAATGGCTTCTTTTCCTCAGACAATTCTTTTTTCATGCCAAAAGCCTGACCTGTGTATTTGCACCTAGAAATGTTGTTCCACCTTAGGTATGGTTTCCTATATAGGTAGTCTTTGACTTACAGCAGTTCATTTAGTGTTCGAAGTTACAACTGCATTGAAAACAGTGATTTATGCCCATTTTTCACACTTACGATCATTGCAGATCATGTGATTAAACTTCAAACATTTGGAGGTCCCAGGGTGATGTCGTGGGGGTGCGGTGCGAATGAAACGGGGCTCCATTTCTTTTGCCCGATTTTTCACATTTGAAGGCACTTATGGGCGAAGCTGGATCCTGGAGGGACCAGCAATATAGAGGGGAAGCTCCAGGGGTAACGGGGAGAAGAGTGATCTCCCATTACAGGAACCCCTTGAATCCGGCGCGAAAGAGATCAGCCTTTATGGCGGATCCAGAGGTGTGACAGCCTGTCTGAATGGAGTAGGAAGAGAAGAGAGGGAAGCAGCGTGAAATATTGGTGGAGATTGATGAACTCAAATCGGATACCTGATTGATCCTGATTGACCCTCTGAGATCTTGAGACCTACAAACTACATTTGCTGATAAGTGAGTCTCCAAGGTGGAAAAAAAGTGGCGATTTAGTGGTGGGAATGGAGGCTTGAGAAGATGGATACTGATATTGACAGATCGAGAGGAAGGAGTGATTGAAGGTCTGAGCTGGTATTTCTTGGAAATCTTAAGGATAGACTAAGCATTTGGACTGGGATTGTGACGAATCTTTGCGGTTTGGAAAGAGAATTCCTATAAGAAGTTTTTGATAGAGATGGTGAAGTGGAGAAGTGATAGAGACTGTGCTAAATAGGAGGAGGGTGACATTTTAGAAAGAGACGAAGAGTAGCTGATACAATAGCAATAGAAATGGACAAAGAATTTGTCAGTTATCTCCAAATATTGGTGGACCTCATTGGTCCACCAGATATAAACCAGATATAACTTTATAGCTATTTTGTATATATGCTATCTACTCTTATCTCTATATATGTATAAGTGTTTATATAAAAGCTAGACTGAGAATCATATATATATGTATATATATATACATATATGTTTTCTCAGGTTTTCGCGGGTGTTTGTATGTAGGTCTTTGGTTATTCGGGTCTTCTCCCACGTAGAATTGGAAGTGTCTTGGCGACGTTTCGACGAAGTCTCATTCGTCATCTTCAGGCTGGTGTTCTCGGCTTCGTGCTTCCAGGAGCAATGTGAGATCGCAGCTGTCTCTTCCTTTTAACTGCTAGTGGGGGTGTGAGCTGATTGGGTGGGAACTTGGCTGTGTTGTGATTGGGTGGAGGTGTGTTCTGATTGGTTAGGGGCTTGGCTGTGCTCTGATTGGATGGGGGGTTGGTTGTGCTCTGATTGGCTGGGGGTGTGTTCTGTTTGGGTGGGGGCTTGGTTGTGCTCAGCTTAGTCTGAGTTGCAGGGGGATTTGAGCTGGTGAGCTGCGTTGTTGTTTGGCTTTGTGTTTGTGGCCGTGCGAGCTCTTCATGGTGGGTGTCAGTCTGCTTCATGTATGGATTGGAGGGGTTTAAAGTGGCTAATGATGCAGCTGCGGTCTGGCTTCTGGTCCTTGGTCGTGGCTCATTATTGACTGACATTACTGACTCATTATATACACTGATGTATATTATAAAGAATTAACTTAAAAGAGAATATTATATATTACTCTATAAATATCTACAAATACACTGTATAGCAGTGCATTGATTTATAAAATATTAAAAATTTACATTTAACTTTACAATTTTATATATATCTAAAGCATAACTCTTAAAACTTGTATAATATTTGTAACTTTATGGTTGTAAGGGAAAACTAGATTTAGATTGCTATCTATATCAATAGTCAGAATCTCTAGACTACATTATTAATCTTAGATTACAATATATTAGGGATTATATTATATTACGGATAACGTGGTCATTGTTGTAGGTATATCAATATAATATACTATATATTATCTAATTCCAAATAACAACTGATGTATGAAGAGTGTCTAGATTAGGGAAATTATATACCGTGTTTCCCTGAAAATAAGACCCTGTCTTATATTTTTTGAACCCTGAAATAAGCGCTTGGCCTATTGCCATGCGCTCAAAAGCCCAATTGAGCTTATTATCAGGGGATGTCTTATTTTGGGAGGAAACAGGGTATAAGAGAAGTAGAAACCTGATAGGTAAATAGTAGTTGATTCTTCTTTAGGATTCTGAAAACGACAAGTATGACGATGATTACGAAAACAGGAAAAAACAACAACAACAATGATAGCCTCCCCATCGGGACAATGCTCAATAGAAAATATGTTGGGTGGCAAGAAATCAGGCTCTTCATTGAGTCAGCAGAACATGCAGTTGACCCTTATTATGATCCAAGAAATAATAATGAAAACACAGGTGTCTATAATGAAAAATCATGAAGAAATGAAGAGCGAGATGGGGGAGGTGAAAGGAGACATCCGTAAACTGAATGATAGAATAGGAATGATACAGGAGGCAATTTCCAGAAATGAAAATAAAGACAGTGGAAGCAAGAACAGAACAAACAGAAAAGAAATTAGAAATAATGGACCAAAAATTGATGGTAGCGAATAGAGATCTGGAAGAGGCAATAGTCCACCTGGAAATGGAGAAATCAGCTTTTTTTCTGAGATTCCAAAATGTAATAGAAAACAAGGAAGAAGACCTACTAAATCTCATGGTAGAACTGCTAGCCGACATTCTGCAGAAAAGTAAACAAGAGACTTAAAATGACATATATGAGATCTATAGAATCCATATTAATTATGCACATCAACATAAATTGCCAAGAGAAGACCATGTGATATTTGCAAGGAAAACAACTAGTGATGAAGACTATAGGAGGACAAGAGATGAGCCACTGATTTACAAAGGAAAAGAAATCTTAACCCTGAAACAAGTCCCAAGAAGGGTCAGGGAACAAAGAAGAAACTACCATTCTCTATCCTCACAACTGGTTAAATATAAGGTAATGTTTAAATGGCTCATTCCTGAAGGTGTGCTGGTCTCATGGCAAGAAAAGAAATTTAGAATCGACACTTTGGACAAGGTGCAAGAATTCTATGAACACTACCTAACTGCAAATGAAGAACAAGATAGTAGAGAAGATATAGAAAGCAAAAGCCAAGAAGAACAGCAATTAGAAGAAAAAGAGTCAGACCAAGATGTAAGAGAATGGAAGGAAATGGAATGCCAGGAAAGAGAAGGTGCAAGGACAAGAGCGCAAAGAGAGATAAGAACAAAGAGAGAACTGAAACTTACACATAAACAATAAGATGGAAGAAGAAATTAAGCTGTTATCAATGAACATCAATGGAATGAACTCTCCGGCTAAAAGAAAACAAATGTTAACAAAACTTAAAAAATAAAATGTGGACATTATTTGCTTACAAGAGGTCCACATTAAGAAACAACATGGTAGTATTTTAGAATTTCCCATATTAGGAAAACTCCATCTGGCCCTGGCACAGAAAAAGAAGAGGGGTATAGCAGTATATACAAGAGTGGTTGAAATTGAAACAGATCTATGCTGATGAAGAGGGAAGAATTTTATTGATAGAAATAACAAGTCAAAAACAAATGTTGCTTGCAATAATTTACGCACCAAATACCAATCAGAAGGAATTTTACCACAAATTACACCAGAAAATAATAAAATCAGAACAGGAAAATGTATGCCTAATAGGAGATTTCAATGCAGTAGTAGATACCAAGAAAGATTACACAAGCAATAAACTATGAAGCCCATCCCGAGAAGCAAGTAGTGCTAATATTTATGGATGCGCAAAAATTTGATAACTTAAATTGGCAGTCCCTCATTAATCAATTAAATATTATGAACTTTGGAGAAAAAATTATAGGGATGATCAGGGCGTTATATTCCAGCCAAACAGCAAAAATAATATTAAACGGGGGAAATAACGGACAAATTTAACATAACCAAAGGGGTAAGACAGGGATGCCCACTATCTCCCCTTTTATTTATCCCATCATTAGAAGTTCTACTGACACATATTAGGCAAAAGCAAGAAATAAAAGGATTGAGAATAAAAAAGGAAGAGTATAAAATACAAGCCTTTGCTGTCGATTTGGTTTTTATTATAGAAGACCCACTAGAGACAGGAACAACATTAATACAAGAAATAGAAGAATTTGGCAAAGTAGCAGGGCTTAAAATAAATAAAGAGAAGACAAAGATAATAGTTAAGAACCTTACCCATAGTCAGAAAGAGGAATTGGAAGAGAAATTGGGAATTCAGACAGTTAAGAAAGTGAAATATCTTGGAATTTGGCTGACTGCAAAATGCTCATCTATCAAAGAGGACAACTATATTAAATTATTACAACAAATACAAAAAGATTTGGATAACTGGGTGAAATTACAACTATTACTAATTGGAAGAATTGCTACAGTCAAAATGAACATATTACCTAAAATCTTATTCCTCTTCCAAACTGTACCAACAAAATTAGGAAGGAAATTTTTTGAAGAATTAAACAAAGTAATACTAAAATTTATTTGGCTAGGGAAGAAATCCCGAATAAAATTAAAACTTCTACAGGATAGTAGAAATAAGGGAGGCTTTGGACTCCCAGATTGGGAACTCTATTATCATGCAGCAGCTGTGACATAGCTAAAAGACTGGATAAATCTAAAAAACAAAAGAATACTGACAATAGAGGGCCATGATCTGCAACTCGGCTGGCACGCATTTATCTGGGAAGGGAAAAACAAATCACACTCATATTTCCAGAGACACCAAGTGAGAGATGCCCTGCTATATATTTGGGAGAAAATCAAGAAAAAACATATTAAAATTCCAATCTGGTTGTCAACTATGGAGACAATGATTTATCCCAATGTATTAGATCTAAATAAGATAGTAAGGTATAAAGAGATATTGGATGAGCAGGAGGATTAAAGTCTAACCAAGAGTTAAAATGCCAAGGAATAGAGATAGATTGGTGGCCATATCTACAAATTCGGACGAGATACAAAGAAGACCTAGAATGAGCGTTGGTCTTACCTGATACACCACTTCTAGTCACTAGGAAACGCCGGTCACTAAAGGGTTACAACCAAGCCAGTAGCTCTAGGACCGAGTCCACCAACAAAAGAAGCCCCGCCTCTTCCTGTATCCAGTTTGAGACGAGGACGAAAGGTAGACTGTCGTGTCTGTAGAAAAATAAAGGAAAGGTAAAAAATCCCCAGGACCCACCCCCCTCTGTCAACAGCCAAAAGCCAGCACGAGAGGTGCCGGACCAATTGGGAGGGGGTGACCGGCGTTTCCTAGTGACTAGAAGTGGCGTATCAGGTAAGACCAACGCTCATTCTCAGTCACGGAGGAAACGCCGGTCACTAAAGGGATATACCAAAGCCCGTGTACCTATTGGGAGGGAGAAGGCCGGCGCCTCTCCTGGTCCTGGGAAGATACCCGCTGCAGCACACGTCTTCCAAAGGAGGCTTCCGCCGATGCATAAACATCCAACCGGTAATGCCGGATAAATGGAGATGGAGACGTCCAAGTAGCGGCTCGGCAGACCTCCTCGAGTGAAGCTTGGGTAGACCAGGCAGCCGAAGTAGCCGCGCTCCTGGTAGAGTGGGCTGTAACACCACGAGGCACTGGCAACGATTGAGCTTCGTAAGCTAAAGAAATGGAAGCCCTGAGCCATCGACCCAAGGTAGTAGAAGAAACCTTTGACCCCATGGACTGGGGTTGGAAAGACACAAAGAGAGCCTCGGAGCGACGAAAGGAAGAAGTCCTGGAGATATAAATCTTGAGAGCCCGACGAACATCAAGCTTGTGCCACACAGTCTCCAAGCGATGACGGGGGAAAGGACAGAAGTTGGGAAGAATGATCTCTTGAGAACGATGAAAAGTTGAATTGATCTTTGGAATAAAAGCTGGATCCAATCTCAAAATTACTCGATCAGGATGAATAATACAGAGATCCTGGCGAACTGAGAGGGCAGCCAACTCCGAGATCCTTCTAGCCGAGGTGATAGCCACTAGAAAGGCTGCCTTAAAAGACAAGAACTTCAGCGAGACTTCCCGGAGAGGTTCAAAAGGAGGACCAGTAAGAGCTAACAGAACCTTATTCAGGTCCCAGGTGGGAAACCGATGAACAGCCGGAGGACGTAGATTGGTTGCGCCTCTGAGGAATGAACGGATGAGAGGATGAGTGGACACCGACTCAGCGGTGCTGCAGGTGAGGATAGATGAGATGGCAGAGATTTGCCTCCGGAGGGTATTGGGAGAAAGCCCCGAAATGAATCCATCGTGAAGGAAGCCCAGGATGTCAAGAATGGAAGCAGCAGTAGGAAGGACCTTCTTACGGCGACACCAGGCAGAGAAGGCCATCCAAGTGGCATTGTAAATACGGTTCGTTGATCCTCGACGGGAGGCCTGGATCATAGAAATTATTTCCGAAGGCACCCTGGCTGAGGACAGGAGGAACCGCTCAACCTCCAGATGGTCAGCCGGAACCACTGAGAGTCTGGATGAGCTAGACGGCCCTGCCACAGAGATATTTTGTCGGCCGGGATCTGCCAATGGGGAGCAACAGAGAGAGCCATCAGATCCGCAAACCACGGTTGTCTGGGCCAGAAGGGAGCCAGAAGGATGAGCTCGGCTTGTTCCTGCAACAGCTTCCTGATGACCCTGGAGATGAGGGGAAGAGATGGGAAAGCATAGAGAAGAAGACCACAAGGCCACGGGCTGATCAAGGCATCCACAGCTTCGGCTCCCGGGACAGGAAATCTCGTGTAAAACCTCGGAAGCTGGTGGTTGGATTCGGACGCGAAGAGGTCCACTGCTGGAAGGCCGAAGTGATGCACGATGTCCTGGAACAGAAGTGGATCGAGGCTCCACTCCGTCTGGTCCACCACCGATCGACTGAGAGCGTCCGCCTGAACATTTGCTGACCCTGAGATGTGAGAGGCGTGGATGGATGCCAAGTGACTCTCCGCCCACCTGAAGAGACGAGATGCCTCCCTCATGAGAGCCTTGGAGCGGGTCCCTCCTTGCCGGTTGATGTGGGCCTTGGCAGCTACGTTGTCTGTTCTGATCAAGACATCCAGACCTCGAAGGAGAGGAGCGAACTTGCGAAGAGCTCGGAAGATGGCTCTGAGCTCCAAGATGTTGATGTGAAGTCCCCTCTCCTGGACCGACCACTGCCCTTGGGCCAGCTGAGACCCCAGGTGAGCCCCCCATCCGAAGAGGCTCGCGTCCGTGGTGATGCTCACGCGTTGAGGCACTCTGAACAGGCATCCCTGAGCAAGAGCCGGAGAGGTCCACCATGCCAAGGACCGGAGAACTTGAGGAGTCAAGGGGACTCTGGCCTCTGACGTGCTCCTGCGAGACCGTTGAAACGGAAGTAAAAACCACTGAAGTTCCCGGCTATGAAACCGAGACCAGGGAGTGATCCCGAAGGCAGAAACCATTTTCCCTAGCAAGCGGGAAAGCCCCAGGAGGGAAAAAGAGCGAGAGGCCTTAACCTGACCTACCAGCTCAACAACGCTGTCCTGACGATTCTGAGAAAGGGAAACCTGCAACCTGACAGAATCAATAACAGCCCCTAAATGCTGAATGCACGTGGAGGGAACTAGATTGCTTTTAGAACGATTAACCAAAAAACCATGGGAATGCAGGGTCTGAAGGGTGACCTGAATATCCTCATTACCCCTAACCTCAGAACTAGACAAAATAAGAATATCATCTAGATAAAACAAAACTCTAACAGGAAAAGATCTCATATGGCCCGATAAGGCAGCCATGATCTTTGTAAAGACCCTAGGAGCTGAGGAAAGGCCAAAGGGAAGGGCTCTATACTGATAATGCCTACCCCGATAACAAAAACGGAGGTATTTCCGATGGTCCGGAAAAATGGGCACATGGAGATAAGCCTCCGTCAAATCGATGGAAGACAAAAAATCACCTGGACGGATCGAAAGGAGAATGGTCTGGAGGGATTCCATCTTGAACCGACGATAGACTATATATCGGTTCAAGGATTTAAGATCCAATATGGCCCTCCAGCCTCCTGAAGCCTTGGGAACTAGAAACAAACGGGAATAGAATCCCTGGCCAACTTCCCCTAGGGGAACACATTGAACAGCCCTAATCTCCAAAAGGTGTTGAATAGCCTCATCTAGCAGAACCCTCTTGGACCTGACATGAGAGACAGGGCACCTGACAAACAAGTCAGGGGGAACAGAAGAGAACTCAAGGGTCAACCCAAACCTAATAGTACGTCTAATCCAGGGGTCTGAAACTGAACAATCCCATTGGTCAGCAAAAAATGCTAACCTACCTCCAATTAAGGAGTCAGAGATAGGAAAAGGAGAACTAACGGGACCTGCGAAAGGGACGCCCCCTACCCCCCCTGAAGGGTCTGCGGGGAGGGAAACGGGACCCCTGCCTGACCTGGAAATCCTGCTGTTGTCCGCCCCTGGGCTGAGGGTACCGCTGAGGCCTGGACTGGAAGGAAGAGAAGTCGGAGCGAAAGGAATGGCTTCGAAAGGAACCCTGCTGACGAGGATCAGATCTTCTCGATAAGGCGGGCAGAATCTTGCGATGATCCTTCGTCTCGATGAGGAGTGGGTCCAAGGCTGGGCCGAAGAGATAGTTCCCCGAGAAAGGAGCTGAAGCCAGTCTCCACTTGTTCCGAACATCTGCCTGCCACTGACGAAGCCACAGGAGCCTACGAGAAGTGACTGAAGCCCCGATAGCCTTAGCTGAAAACCTTGCCGCATTCAGAGTAGCATCAGCAGAGAACTCAACAGCAGCTAGGATCTTGTTGATGTCCTGGTGAGATCGCATATCAGAAGGAGGCAGCCTTTCCTGTAATTGGCGAAGCCAAAGGATGGAGGCCCTGTTAAAAAAGGAAGCTGCCGAGGAGGCCTGAATTGACCAAGCAGAGGCCTGGTGGTCCTTGACCAAGGAGCGTTCCAACTTCTTATCTTCAGGGCGCAGGAATTCCTCTGACGGACCAGTAAGAGGAGATGCAGAAGAGAGGGCGACGATGGGAGCATCTACAGAAGGAACTTGAAGAATATTAGCAAAATCAGATGCCATATTATAAAATCTTTTATCTAGACCATTGGGAACCGGGCCAGAACTAGGAGAAGACCACTGTCTTTGAACGACATCAGAAAACAGCTTGGGAGCTGGAACGACCTCTGCACGAATGGAAGGTTCCTGAAATAATAATGATGAAGAGGGATGCTGAGAAGATGGTGTAGAAGCCCCTTGAGAGGAAGGAGTAGAAGAAATTCCCAGGCCAGTAACATTTTGAGCTTTAAATAGAAGGGATCTGAATAATTGAGGCTTGAAGAGACCAATGAAGGAAGGCTGGTCTGGTTCAAGGCCTTCATCCTCCGAGAGATCTTGATCAGGGGCAATTTCCCCCTCAGACAGGGAACCTTGACTTGCATTTTCCGGGGAATCCGCCCTTTCTTCACATTGCACAGGATCAGCAACCATCTGGGCCCTCACAGAACGACTCTGCTGACTCACATAACTGGAGGCCTCAGAAGAGGCCCTTTGCTGAAGGCCTTCAGCAATACCCTGCCTAATTGAAACAGAAACAAGTTCAGCTAGGGCAGGAGTTAAATTTACAGGAGCCTCAGACCCCTGAATGCAGGTTTGGGCTTGAGCCTCAGGAAATTCTTGCCTTGGGGGGGCCTGAATAGAAACAATTGGAGATAGAGGCCTAGCAGCAGGAAAAACTGAAGAAGCATCAGCAGCTACATTCTCACCCAGAGTAGACTGATCAGGAGAAAAATCATGTTCAATTTGAATTTGGGAAGAAGGAACAGCCACATTGGAAGTAGGGAAGGCAGGAGATTTAGAAGGCCCCACAGAAGGAGATGAAACTCTAGAGGCCTCTGAAGCAGCTTTTTGAAAGGCCTTTTCCATGGCCTTATGCCTCCTGGTCTCTTCTCTTGATGATGTAGCAATATTAGCACTCTTGGAGTGAGTGGATCTAGTAGAAACTCTGGCTGCCTTGGGAGGAACAGAATCCCCTGAGGAACTTTCTTTAGGATCAGAAGAATGGCCCCTTTTTCCTTTGCTTTGGGATTTATTGCTCCTAGCATCAGCCATGATAAAGCAGAAATTTACTTTTGCAGCTCAGAATAAATGCAAAGGATAGAAATCACCCTTAAATGCACCCACAGGGAATAATTGGAGGTTCAGGTAACTCACTGCGCCAGGAGAGAAGCAGAGTAGAATCCAGGAGCCAGGAAGATTACTCAGGAGGCAGGAAATAGCCACTAGCCAAAGGGCTTAACAGCGTGGCAAAATTGGGCGTGGAAAAGCCTTCGCGCCAGAAGTTAGCAGCCAGAATCCTCCAACAGCAACAGGAGGCAGGGAAACCTCTCCAAAAGCCTCCAAAATCCTTTGAAAGTGCTGCAAAAGATAGGGCGATGCAAAACGCACGTGGGCGTTGCTGCAGGGCTGCTCAGGGCCACTGGAGCGTTTCTAGCACTCCCCAGCTGATTCCAATAAAGTTTAGCCACTTTTGAAGAAAACTCCAGCAATTTGAGCAGAAAGGAGCAAACTAAGTAGAAATAAGCCAGCAATGGCCAAATAACTCCCCCACAAAGAGTTAATGAGAGAGAGAACTAACAGACACGACTGTCCTCTACCGGACCGAGTCTAAAAACTGGATACAGGAAGAGGCGGGGCTTCTTTTGTTGGTGGACTCGGTCCTAGAGCTACTGGCTTGGTTGTAACCCTTTAGTGACCGGCGTTTCCTCCGTGACTGAGAACAATACGGCTTCTACAAAGAACAAGAATTGGATAAAATATTACAGGGGACATAGGAAAAAATGATATCTAAAATATATAATTATTTTTTAAGATTTAAAATGGAGGAGGAAAACAGTTATGAAAATACTTTGGGCTAAAAATTTTGGTTATAATATTGAACTAGAACACTGGGAAAAATTATGGGAAAATTAACAGTCAGCTTCCTACAAAGAAAACCTATACAAAATGTTCTATCGTTGGCATTTACCTCTGGCAAGATTGGCCAAAATGTTTCCAAATAGATCGGCGGAATGTTGGAGATATAACTGCAAACAAGGATCATTCTTCCATATGTGGTGGACTTGCCCAAAAGCTAGGAAGTACTGGGTCAAAATAAAGAATTGGCTAGAAGAAACTACGGAACAGAAAATTGGGTGTGGCCAACTTTTTTTTTCTTTTAAAGCCATTTTTTTCTACAACCTCTTCAGCCGAAGAGGTTGTAAAAAAAATGCTTTTAAAAGCCTCTGACGATCAGGCAACTCAACTGGGATCGTCAGAGGCTTTTAAAAGTATTTTTTCTACAATCTCTTCAGCCGAAGAGGTTGTAAAAAAATGCTTTTAAAAGCCTCTGACGATCCCAGCTGAGTTGCCTCATCATCAGAGGCTTTTTTTTCTTTTAAAAGCCTCTGACGATCCCAGCTGAGTTGCCTCATCATCAGAGGCTTTTTTTCTTTTTAAAACATTTTTTTAAATGCTTTTAAAAGCCTCTGATGATCAGGCAACTCAGCTGGGATCGTCAGAGGCTTTTAAAAGCATTTTTTCTATAGAAGAGGTTGTAGAAAAAAATGCTTTTAAAAGCCTCTGACGATCCCAGCTGAGCCACGCGATCATCAGAGGCTTTTTTTTTACTTTTAAAAGCATTTTTTCGGCCAAAAACGTTGTAGAAAAAATGCTTTTAAAAATAAAAAAAAACCTCTGATGATCGTGCGACTCAGCTGGGCATGGGGGGGCCAGGGATTTTTGCTACCGGTTCTCCAAACCGCCAGCCGCCCTCGCTATCGGATTGGCAATCCGGATGGAACCAGGAGCATTTCACCCCTGAAGTAAATTGATATAATTAAGTAAATATAGAATATATAGAATATCAATCTATGAAAATTGGAAAGTACGTAAATATGAGTAATACTGGTAGTGGAACGCTGTAAAGAATGGAAACATGGTGTAAAAGTTGAAATATATTTAATAAAAAATTATTTTTTAAAAAAAAAACTTCAAACATTTGGCAACTGACTTATATGTATTGACGGTTGCAGTGTCCTGAGGTCATGTGATCTCCTTCTGACAAACAAAGTGAATGGGGAAACCAGATTCACTTTACAACCGTGTAACTAAATTAACAACTGAACTGATTCACTTAACAACTAGGGCAAGAAAGGTCATAAAATGGGGCAAAATTCACTTAACAAATGTCTCACTTAGCAACAGAAATTTTGGGCTCAATTGTGGTCATACATCAAGGACTATCTGTACTTAGAATGCAAATGAATGGAATCTGTTTCTCAAACAATTCATTTATAATAAAAGCATTAATACAAATAGTTCTCTAACTTGCAAAATGAAGCTCAGCCCATCATCATCATCATCATCATCATCATCATCATCATCATCATCATCATCATTATTATTATTATTATTATTATTATTATTATTACTATTATTACAGGTAGTCCTTGACTTACAGCAGTTAATTTAGTGACCATTCAAAGTTACAACACTGAAAAAAGTAATTCATGACTGTTTTTCACATTTATGACTATTGCAGCATCTCAGTTGCAAGCATTGGATGCTTAGCTACTGATACTTGGATGCAAGCATTGGATGCTTGGCAACTGATTCATATTTATGACGGTATTATGACCTTTCATGACCTTCTGACAAGCAAACTCAATAGGGAAGCCAGATTCACTTAACAAACATATTACTAAGTTAACTACTGCAGTGATTCACTTAACAACTGGGGCAAGAAAAGACTTAAAATGGGGGAAACCACTTAACAATTCTCTCACTTAGCAACAAAAATGGGGGCTCAGTTGTGATCATAAGTCAAGGACTACCTATATTCCACAGAAATGCATTGTTCTTTTACATCTAATACTGTGCAAAGCATGGACTACTTATGCATGATGGAGTGTTCCCAGCCTGCAAATGAAGGGATGATTCTAACTTTCCATTTGAGCAAAAGGATGACAATGGAAGTGGTGAGGATGGTGCTTCACCATTCCAAAACTCCACCCCTGACATAGTTCTATTGCAATGTGCAGAAAATTCATCCCTTGGGCAGATTAAGTTCTCCAACTTGGTGTAAAGAAGAAAAAGTAGATGAATCAAATGAGAAAGTGACTTATTTCTGTACCCTTGCACCTAAACTTCACAACCTGAGAGTCTACTCCTGTTGCAGATTTCAGTTATTTTGGATAGTTATTGAAAATTATCATTATATTCTCTTTAAAAAAAGTTAGGCATGATGCTACAAAGATCTTTATACTATTTCAAACATTTATACACAATTGATTGAATGTTATTTGAAATGTGATGGACTGTGAGTTTCTCCGATAACTTGGTTTAAATTTATTTTGTAATGCTTTTCGGTAACACAGGGCAATGGCCCATAACAGCCAATGTGACTCATGATGGTACTTTCTATCTCACTAAGAAGACTGTCTTTAAGATATCAGATGAACAAACCTTAGGCAAATAGAAGAGCCTTTATCTGCCTGAAAAACAGAAAAGCAAGCACCAGAATTGCATGTGGTGCAGGAAATGTGACTCTGCTCTTATTAAAATGTTCTTAAATCCCACTAGGAGGAGATCACATCCATAGCTAGGCTCAAGAGCAGTGGTAGTCAACCTGGTCCCTACTGCCCACTAGTGAGGGTTCCAGCTTTCATGGTGGGCGGTAGGGGTTTTGTCCGATACTGAAGCACTTTCCTTTTTTTTAAATTTAATTGACTTTTTAAAAAATTTTCATAGAATTATTTAAAAACATTTTCATTAGGTTTTCATAAAATCCCCCGTGACAATTTAAATTTCTGAAAATATACTATTTGTATCACCCGGGCATAAGTTTAGTTCACGTTACGTAAGTGGAACTAAATGGCACTATAGTGCAACCAGAAACAAAAGAGCCTCGTCCCAGAATAGCTCATGCATCTCCCCCCCACACCACCCAGCTGTAACAGACAAGCAGAGCTGGTAGCCGGCACCACCCCCAAACCCAATCCACAATGCGCGAGAGGCATGCTCAGATGATACACGGCGCAGGCTCTTTTATTTGCAGTCGCACTGGTCAGTACGCAGTTAGATTTGTGAGAGTGAGCACGTACCTACAGCTTCAAACAAAATATTGTGAATATTGTGAGCCCATGTCTCAAAAAAAGAAATACGCTCGTGGCTATTTGCCAGAGTATCTGAAGATGGGTTTCATAGAATCTGTTGGAAATAAACAACATCCAATGTATTTATTGTGTGATAAAACATTATCCAATGAGGCAATGAAGCCAAGTCGATTGCAAGAACATCTTTCTACAAAGCATCCAAATGATAAGAACAAGCCCATTGAATATTTTCAGGAAATATATTAAAAATTTCAAAATCATTCAACAATCGTTGCATCATTTAAGAAACAACATGCTGCAAACGAAGATCGATTAATTGCCGCTTATCGCATTTCACGATTAATTGCAAAAAGTGGTAAAAGCTATAATATTGGAGAAACTGTAATAATACCCTCTATAAAAGAATTTATCTTAACAGTAATGCATCAGGATATACTTGAGATTTTAAAAACGTTGCCCCTAAGCGATAGCACAGTAAAGCAACGAATTGAAGAAATGGCAGTTAATGTTGAAAAAAAACTTATAAGTATTCTCCAAAACTCTTCATTTTCCATGCAATTGGACGAGTCTACCATTGCAGATAATAATGCTTAATTGATGGCATATGTACGTTATTTTGATGAAAACAATACATTATGAGAAGAAAGGCTATTCGCAATAAATCTCATTACAGATACAAGAGGATTATCTATATTTAATACTGTGAAATCATACTTTACAAAAAATATTACTTTGAATAATATTGTTGCATGCGCTACTGATGGAGCACCATCAATGGTAGGTCACTATCGTGGATTTGTTGCTTATTTGAAGGAAGAAGTGCCAAATCTTTTATGTATTCATTGTGTGGTGCACAGACAACTTCTTGTAGGAAAACATCTAAGTACAAGTCTCCATTCATCATTAATTATAATAATTCGAGCCATAAAAATATTACTTTGAATAATATTGTTGCATGCGCTACTGATGGAGCACCATCAATGGTAGATCACTATCGTGGATTTGTTGCTTATTTGAAGGAAGAAGTGCCAAATCTTTTATGTATTCATTGTGTGGTGCACAGACAACTTCTTGTAGGAAAACATCTAAGTACAAGTCTCCATTCATCATTAATTATAATAATTCGAGCCATAAACAAGATCAAATCCAATGCAAAAAATAATAGAATGTTTCAACAGCTTTGCCAGGACAATAATGAAGATTTTATTACGTTACTTTTGCACACAGAAGTTCGGTGGCTGTCAAAGGCTTGTTTTGTAGCATTATATGATAGTGTCATACAATTTTTTGAAAGTCATAATGAGACCAATCTGTGTCAACAGTTAAAAACAGTAAAGAATGATGCCTTTTATTTGGCAGATATTTTCATGAGATTTAATGATGTCAATTTGCAGCTTCAAGGAGTTAATAAAACTCTTATAGGTTGCTAAAGTATTGTGTCATTATTTATTGACAAACTTGAACTACTTCGTTATAATCTATTGAAGAGAGAATTTCATCAGTTTCCTGAATTATCATCTATAAAAGATGATGTAACTCCAGAAGATATTGACAGGTTCAGTAGCCACCTCAATGAACTTAAATTGGACATGGAAAAACGATTTGAATATATTTTGAAATTGAAGGTGTATGACTGGATGAAAAATCCTTTTACCGCAAATATTGAAGGGGCTGATACAACTTGCCAAGAACTGTTAGAAATTAGATATGATGAAGAAAGTAAACATAAATTCGATAGTGGTGGATATGAAAACCTATGGCAAAATAAAAAAATAAAAAAAATAAAAAAATGCCTGACTTATATCCAAATATGTGGAAAATGATATTCAGTTTATTGATACCTTTCCCTACCTCATATCTTGTGGAATCAGGCTTTAGTGCTGTTAATCATATTATGACCAAAGAAAGAAACCACCTGAATATTTCCGAAAGAGGAGACCTTCGTTTGTTCCTTACAAAAATTGAGCCAGATATCCAGTATTTAGTTTTGCAGCATCAGCCTCAGGGATCTCATTAATAATTTAATTAATTAAATGTAATTTCATCAGACTTCATGCTTCTATATATGCAAAGTATAAATAAAAAGATAGATTTAACTACAGTAAGTTGTTTTATAAAGATTTATTCTGCCAAATTTAGCGAAAGTCCGACATAAAGTATTTGGTAAGTAATTATTATTATATGCTTTAACTTGCTGTAACTCTGCTTTATAAATTTTATAAAGTAAAGTTACTTCCCTACTTTATAAATCATTATTACTGTGGAACCGGTGGGCAGTTAGAAAATTTTACTACTAACAGAGATACAAAAGTGGGTGGTAGGTATAAAAAGGTTGACTACCACTGCTCTAGAGATTTACCTTGCAAATGTATTTTTGTGTTTTTTATAATATCTTCCATTTTTCCCTAATAACAATGGAAAACCTAGACATGCTCTTACCTAGTTTCTTCTCTATCTGAGGAGTGCAACTTGTCAGGATCTTGTTACTAATTTAAATATTTGTTTTTATATATCAAAGAGTTTTAACAGATTAAGCAATAAATGATGGGAAAAGTTGTGGTATAAAAAGAAACTAGAAAAAGAGGCTGACACTATTATAGGGGAAGCAATGCAAATGCATTTAAATACAGGGAGGAAGGGAATTAAATACATTTCTAATACTGATTTTAGCCAGGTATTTATTAGACTATTTGTTGACTGTGCATTTTCTCTGTTGGCTTAAACTATACTGTACTTTTAATAGTTACTTCTTTTGTTTTATTATTATAAAATTCTTTTCACATATTTGTTAATTTTGTTGGCACAAGTACTTGTTGGTAAGAGAAAGAATTAATGGCATCATTGCTGGTCTGTGTATAAGTTTATTCATCCATATGGCAAATTATATTGCTTTGACTTTTTAATCACATATGATGAAAGTTACGATTTGGTATATGTATTCTACTTAATTTTAATAAAGAGGGGTACTCAGAAAGGTGGCTGTCCCTTTGCAGACATAATGCTGGTGACAGGGTTAAGTCACATTGTCCACATCACAACTGCACGATTTGTAGAAGGACCACACTGATAAATTAAAAATAATGGTGGGTTGCAAACAAAAGTGTATTTTCTAAAATGCAAGGAAAACTTTAAGCCTACTGTTCTCAGTTCTATTATTTGCACCTCTGAATCTCTGATTATAGACCTTGGTGGTTGCTTTGGACCGCATTGAGGTTTAAAAAGCAGCCCTAGCACCCAGCAGCTATCTAACATAGGAGATCTTTATTAAATTAGTGATTAAGCTTTTAATCACTATTTTTAAATTATATCAGCTCCCATGACATTATCTCATCTCAACATGACTGTAATTAATTCTGAACATGTGATCTGTAATATTTGCAGAGCATAGGCCATTTCAGCTTTTTTTCTAATGGGGAAACTGGAAGAGTTCTGTTCCATTGTTGGGAAAACTACTGCACTTGGTTCATCCTCAAGAGGTAGTTACTGTCATCAATCAAAAATTAACTTGCTTGTTGGGAGGGGGAATCTTCATTCTAATGTCCCATTTATATATACAAAGCTGTTAGGACATGTAATCATGGATATTTAAAAACTAAACCTTTATTATTGCCACTTGAAAGACAAAACATTTTTACCTCTACACCAAGAAAATTGTATGAAGTTATCTAAGGCCAACTCTCAGATATCTATATATACTCTTATTGATGCTTGCGGGTTTTCTCATTTCCTCTATTAAAGTTCATTTACATGAGATATAATTTTCAATTCAGAACCAGATGTACAGACTGAATTTCAGTAAACATAGGAACATGTTGTGTCTGGTTCCACTGCTTCTCGGTTTGTTCACTCCATCATTTCAGACTCAGTCTTCCCATTGATAACCAAAGGCCACTATTTGCTTGAATACAGATGCTTTCGGCAACCAGGATCTTGCTTTAGCAGTTCTTTGGCAGAATGAAGAATTATAAAAACCTACATTCCAGTGACTAATTTATATATTGTATAAGGTACAACTTTCAACTTGGTCTAAAGTGATGAGACAGGTACAATTAAAAAGCATTAAGACAGAAGTCTCCAAGTGTGTTTGGGACAGAGTATGTTGTGTGATAAGCATGGTTAATAGAGGAGTGCAGTGGCTCCCATATGGTTAGGACGTTGGGCTGACAATCAGCAGGCTCACATTCGAAACCCAGTTGCTGCTATTTGACTGGATGAGCTCTCATCACTTGCTCCAGCAGTTTGAAATCAAGTGACCATGAGTAAGTAGATGGGTACCACTTCAGTGGGCAACTTTATGAGACATGAAAGGAGCCCCCAACTTGGCATCACCTGGGCAATTGTGATTTCACCAGCTGATCCTTTCACTACAGAAGCACCTCATGCTTCCAACACAGAAAAAAAGCATGGTCAATCACAAAATACCCATTCACCAGAAGGCAAACTACTATAGGTATTTCTGATCTCCACCCCTTTCTAGCTGTGCAAAATACTCCTCTATCTAACCAATACATTGAACTATTTTGTTTCGTTAGAATGCTTCTTGGAGACATGGGTGGTTAGAAACAGAGCTTTACTGGAAAGAGACCATAGTTGAAACTGTCATTTTGCTTGCTAGCTTTTCATTAACATAATATTTTATAAATTCAGTGGCTCAGAGAACAAAATCACTAGAAGAAACACTGGCTAAACAGGGTCCCTCAGATGGCATATCTGAGATCAGTTCACCTCACAATTTCACTCTCAGGAATTGTCCACAACAAAAGGGGAGGACTACAATTAGATCAGAATCTTACCTCTCATCCATTTTTCATAAACCATTCTACAAATACAATAGTAGAGAATAAAAACATCTATTAAAATGCCAGTTATCTCTTCTCCTGCTTTAAAACAATGCAACATATTTTGCTGATTTTGATGCAATATTTAAGCCTTAAAAATATTTCAAATACAAAATTAATATACCTTCAGGGATGTAATTCTGTTTTCTAACTTCATACCAAAAACATCCAGAGGTTTTAGTTTGGATTCCTTATCTTGTAACACAACATATAGTTGAAAAATGTTCTGCCTCCAGGTACTTTCAGCACATATGTGGAACAATGGAGAAATCACTATGCATTTTATCATATAGAAGTTGTGTAGGCTGATTTGTTGCTCTCAACCCCTCCCCATTCCAGAAATTTATTTATTTATTTATTTTATGTGATTTGTATGCCGCCCTATCTCCATAGACTCAGGGTGGCTCAAAACAATAAAAACAAACCCAATGAAACATAAAATACATACAAAACACATAAATGTATAAATATAAATTTAAAACATATATTAAAACCCATTAAAATAATCAAACCCCCTCAGTCCAAGTTGGGCGATGTAAACAATCATGTTTTTAATTCGCGGCGGAAGGTGCAAAGGTCAGGAGACAACCGAAGCCCCAGGGGGAGTTGATTCCAAAGAGTGGGTGCACCCACAGAGAAAGCTCTGCCCCTGGGGGTCGCCAGCCGGCATTGTCTAGTCGACGGCACCTGGAGAAGGCCCTCCATGTGAGAACATACCGGGCGATGGGAAGCTGTTGCTGGCTGCAGATGGTCTGACAGATATCCTGGGCCTAAGCCATATAGGGCTTTATAGGTCATCACCAGCACCTTGAATCTCACCCGGAGGGCAACCAGTAACCAATGCAAGTCGCGCAGGAGGGATGTAACATGGGAGTATCAGGACCTTCCCATCACAACCCGTGCGGCCGCATTCTGCACCAACTGAAGCCTCCGAGTGGTCCTCAAGGGCAGCCCCAGGTAGAGAGCATTACAGTAGTCAAGATGGGAGGTGATTAGTGCATGAGTAACTGTGCGTAGAGCATCTCGGTCGAAATAGGGACGCAACTGACGCACCAGACGAATCTGGGCATATGCCCCCCTCTAATACTCAGAGACTATTAAACAACTACACCCACTCTATTCTCAACATTATTCAAGGCCGAGGGGGAAATATTTCCACTAACTAAATGGCACCAAAAAAAAAAGAGTCTGTATTTCATAGTTACTTTGGTTTACTGAAATTAGTCAGTTCTCTCAAGGCAATGGAGATGTAAATATTGCAGAGACTTTTTTCAATCCCAGAAACTGAAACAAATATGGAAAAAAGGTAACGTAAGCCATATCAGAAAAGGGGACTACATTTGTAATGGAAAAGTGATAGTCAAATATTTTCTCAAAATAGAACTTAATCGTTTAATTACAGATAGTCTTCGAGTTATGACCACAATTGAGCCCAAAATTTATGTTGCTAAGTGAAACATTCATTAAGTGAGTTTGACCCACTTTATGACTTTTCTTGCCCTAGTTGTTAAATGAATCATCGCACTTGTTAGGCTTTTCACCCTCCCCAGACTCTGGAAGGTTTCCTTGAGCCTTCAGGAGGGCGAAAACAGCCTCCCCCGGGCTCCAGAGGCCCTCCGGAGGCCGGAAATGGGCTCATTTTTGAACTTCCAGTACTTCCAGTAGGCTCGTTTTTTGCCCTCCCCAGGCTCCGGAGGCTTTCCTCGAGCTTTCGGGAGGGCGAAAACAGCCTCCCCCGGGCTCCAGAGGCCCTCCGGAGGCTGGAAATGGGCTCATTTTTGAACTTTCAGTACTTCCAGTAGGCTCATTTTTTGCCCTCCCCGGGCTCCGGAGGCTTTCCTCGAGCCTCTGGGAGGATGAAAATGGCCTTCTCCGGGCTCCAGAGGCCTTACTGAGGCCAGAAACGGGCCCATTTCCAGACTTCTGGAACTTCTGGTAAGCCCATTTTTTGCCCTCCCAGAGCCTAAGTGCGGCCCCTGCACTTACCTGGCATCCAAAACAGGCTGCGTGGAGACTCTTAGGAGAGGAGGGGTGGGGTGGGCAGGGTCAGCCAGTACTTGAAACAACCGGTTCGGCGAACCAAATTAAAATTAACTTCCGGTTCGCCTGAACTGGTCTGAACAGGCTGAATCCCACCCCAACTTGCATCACATTGCATAAACCATTTAAATGACAGGTATTCTGCATGCCTGAAGACAGATATTTCACAAAATCACCTAATTCTAAAGACCAATTATTTTTTGAACAAATAATTACTTCCCAGATTATTTGATCAAGTGCTTTATTTTTAATCATTCATTTCCTGAGACATTTGGAGTATTCATACTGAACAGTGTGTAATGCACATGGATTCTCTAATTTAGTGCATCCCAATACAATCCAGAGTTATAAAACATCAAGGGTAGAGTACATTTCCTCAGATCACTTTTCATTGTATGGGGGGGAAATGCTAAATGTTGCTTTTGATTTTGTCTTGATTACACACTCTCATACACAGATTACATCAGACTTTAAGGAAGAAAGGGACTACTACTTTAAACTATTTGCCCCCAAAATTAAGCATTTAAATCTTCATCTTTTATACATGATTTATCTCTAAAGTATTCATGCCAATGAGTTATATGAAGGAGAGGAGGGGAGGGGAGAGATTATAAGAAACACAAAGAGACACAGATAAAGAGCTTCTAGATTAAAACAATAAATGTGATGTTATTTAAAATCACAATGTCATAATAACTAAATAAATTATATTTGTTTGGAATAAGCACTTTAAAGGAGAAAATGATATGTTTGAATGTAAGTACTTAAGAAAATGAGGCTGTGTAACTACATACAGGCCTGTCTAGAAAAATGCAATAACAAAATCTAATCCAGGGTGGTCTGGCAGGCTCAAACTGGCCCAAATATTGCTTCCACTCTTTGGGTGGTCATCTGAAGCTGGGTGAATTGCAGAGCCTGGCTTCCCAATGCATCACAAGATCAGCTCCTCTACCTCTAGTCAAAAGCTGAGTCAGGGATTGGCAGAGACTGTTAAAAAGTGAAGGAATCTGCACTGATTTGTCCAAACATGGAGTTGTAGCTGGCACAGATGGAGCAAAGATGAAGATTGGTGGGTGGGGGAGGGATCCAGGGGATTGATTAGTGATAGAAAGAGTGATCATCACCAAAGAACAATAAGCCATAAATTGTGAGCTGTGTGTCTGATTTTCTTTCTTTTCCAGAATACAATGCAAAGGATTTCCAATTAGTCATACTAAAACTAAAACAAATCAGCAAAATTATATAGTGCAAACTTGCGCTTTTCAGATTGCACTGTGATGAGTGGTATACGTGTACTTGCCAAAGCTTCTAACATTCATTTTATGGCTTTTGCACTGCAGACAGCTTTGTTGACTTATTTACATATCTACTTGTAAAAAGCAAAACAGAAAATAGAAATTCATGGCCATTATACTTAATCTCTCCATAGCAGAAGGGAACACCATGTAGTCCCAGGACTACACATGGACTCAACTCTCCTTTTTGTAGTCCTTGGAGCCCCACCTAAACAAGACTGCTAAAAATAGTTATCCATGTTTCCCCCAAAATAAGAAAGAGTCTTATATGTATTTTTGCTCTAAAAGATCCATTAGGTCTTATTTTCAGGTGATGTCTTCTTTTTTTCATGTACAGGAAGCGGCGAGTGTGCGAGGGCCAATGGTGTCCATCAGTAGCTGGAGTGGGGAAACTGCTACCCCCAGGCCAGCCCTCTCCATCCCACTGTCTGCTTGCCTGCGGCTGCAACAGGACAAGTAGCTGCACAGTGCGTCCAGTGGGCCGGTGCTGCCACCACGAGGTGAGTCAAGGCAGGTGACAGGGGGTGGAGCTGCCTCTTTCTGCCTGCCAAACACCCACCGAAGCTGCGCAGAGCAGGGGAGGCATGCGCCTCCCAGCCTGCAGGGCGCGTGGGGCAGCTCCAGCAGGAGGTAGTTGGACTGGCTGTGGATCACCGGGTTGCACACAGCCAGCTTCTTATGCTGGGACAGTGCCTAGTGGAGGCTGCTGGACAGCAGCTGGAACTTGGTGGCATGCCAGGCAGAAGGTGAGATGGTGGCAGCAGCCAGTGCCAGAGAAGCCACAGGTGAGGTATAAGCTAAAGGCAGCCAGGGGCAGCCCCATGCCTGCCTCACACAGCTGGCATGAGAGCTGCAGCGCCCACCAGGGCCAGGGCCTGAAGAGCACTGGGCTCAGCCCATAGCCCTGCACCTGCAGCATCGAGTAGGCATAAAAGCTGGCACTCAGCAGCCTGAAGGCACAAAATAATACATCTTCCCACAGCCCCCACCATCTCCTTCCCCTTTCTGGGTCATGAGAGCTCATGCCCACCAGGTCCGTTGGGATTGGAAGTTTGATCGCATCCCATGAGAAACCCTCCATCCCTGGGGGACAGTTGTCTGTGAAAGCCCAGGGGGCTTGAAATAAAGCAGCCAGAAGAGCGGGGGAGGAAGAAGGGAAGGAGAAAGTACACAAAGCAGCCGGGCCTTGGGGCTGGCCAGGCGGTGACAGTGGCGGCCTCTGGAATCAATCCAGGGAAAAATGGATGGCTGAGGAGGCACTTTCTTTCCTTTCTGCAATCACTGAAAGAGCCAAGCGGCAATTGCTCAGGTAAAATGAAGGTAAGGGTGTGTGTGTGAAGAAATCTTATTCCCCCCGACATGAGTGACGTGGAGCTGACCAAACCCCCTCGGCAACCACAATACGTACTAATGTAAATGCATCCATTGGGCTGACAATCATAACTGGGGCTTAATTGAGGGTAGGGCTTATATTATGAGCAGCCTGAAAAATCATGCTAGGGCTTATTTTATGTTTGGGTCTTATTTTCGGGGAAACACAGTATTTTATGACGGGAAACAAATGAAAACTGAAGTTTGTGTTCCAAAATAAGCATGTCTTTGATTTTTTAAAAAAACAGTGAAAATATTCAGTTCCCTCCAAATCTGTCTCCTACTGGTGTGTTGTGGCCCCATCCTTTAAGCAACCAAAAGTACCTCAAAAAAATTGTTCACCCCTATTCTACTGTATAGCTTTTCATATATAACTCCAATGCACAATTTTCATAAACAATTTCAATGCACAATTAGAAGCAAGTCAATATGAAATGAGCACCAAATGAAATGAGCTCCAAATGGATCATGCCAGTTCTAAGAAAGAATCTAAGATATCAGAGTCACTGTCTGTCTGTGCATGCAAAACTTTAAAAAAAGTCTGATTATACCTATTAATATTTTGTTCTTTTATCCTATCAGCCAATATACAGTATATAGAATCAATACCCAAAGAACTTACAATTAAAATAAAATAAAAAATAAGCTAAGCTTATCTATCAGATAGCATAAATACATAGGACCCATAAATGTTTATATTTGTCTTAAAATGTCTCTGCATGATTTTCAATCTAATTTTTGTGCAGCAATTCATTTTTATTGCTGACTGCCACATTTTATAACTGGCAAGCTTCAGCTTTTTAAAGTTGCATGCTGTTCCTACAAACAAATGAAGTACAGCACTGTTAGAAAATAGGAAATAAACTGGTTTTAAAAAGATTTATTATGCAAGTTTAAAACCCAGTTTGGAATTAATCTGAGGTTTTTTGCTATACATGGAGTTCAGCAGCCTATTTTACCTTCATCTTAGTTCCTTGAACCTGCATTCAGGCCTTTAACTCTTGATTTATTGTACAGGTAGTTCTTGGCTTACAATCATTTGTTTAGTGACTGCTTAAAGTTACAATGGCACTGAAAAAAGTGACATAACTGGTACTCACAATTACAACCACCACAGCATCCATATGGCCATTTGATCAAAATTCAGATTCTTGGCAACTGACATGTATTTACAATGGTTGCAGCATCTTGGAGTCACGTGATCACCATTAGCAACCTTTCCAGCCAGCTTCCAACAAGCAAATTCAATATGGGAAGCCGGATTTGTTTAACAACTACGTTAACAACACTTAACTTCAGTGATTCACTTAACTTCAGTGATTCACTTAGCAGCCATGGAAAAAAAGGTTATAAAATTGGGTAAGACTCTCTTAACTGTCTTGCTTAACAATGGAAATTTTGGTCCCAGTTGTGGTCATACGTCAAGGACTACCTGTAGGATAGTAGCACAAAGAGTCTAGAAACACTGGTGTTCAGATCAGCTTTACAGCATTAACATTTGTGGAAAAATGAGTGAATAGGAAGCAAAGCTGGGGAGAAAGACTTGTCACCCAGGTGTAATGGGAAGTAATGCAAGATAAAGGGAAAGATGGAATATTCCAATAATTAGAAGCAGAAGCACTACATAATTACATGCTGGTTGTTGATACATGCAAGTGGTAGGATCTTAGTGGTATGAATTTTCTGAGAACTTATCTAAAGTCTACAAGCATGTATTGTTTATAATGTTCTTTGTATTTGTATAACACCAGAGTGCTTTGGGACTAGAGCAGGATAGAAATACTGTAAATAGATGTGTACGGGAGCCAATTACTGGTTTAGATAAGCCTCCAGCCTGATTCAACAGATTTTTTACATTCAGTTGAACATTGGGCTAACAGTTCCAAAAACAAAAACTAGTTGCAGAATAATAACCTCTCTAGAGATGTCTACTTGGCATCTATTCTTTTCATTTGATGTGCCAAGTAAAACCTCTTTTTAAACTTCTCAAACACTTTAATTTACTATACTATACGATTTTCTGCCAGTTGACTCAGTATTGTTCTTTCTCACAATTATATACTTCTAGCAGTTGTTGATTTTTATATTTCTCTCTATAAACAATATTTTAGCATTGTTTTTAATTTTACTTAATTATCACCTATTAGGATTCTAGTGATTTAATTTTTTTAATTACTGGTTTAATGTTTGCGATAAACCTCACCCTGAGATTCTGTTTTTAAATATTTTTTTAATCCCACATTTATTATTTTTACAAATAACTCAAGGTGGCGAACATACTTACTACTCCTTCTTCCTCTATTTTTCCCATAACAACAACTCTGTGAGATGAATTGGGCTAAAAGAGAGTGACTGGCCCAAAGTCACCCAGTCAGTTTTCATGTCTAAATTAGAATTAGAACTCAAAGTTTCTTGATTTCTAGTCTGGTGCCTTAACCACTAGACCAGGGGTCTGCAACCTTAAACACTCAAAGAGCCATTTGGACCCATTTCCCGCAGAAAAGAAAATACAAGGAGCCACAACACCTGGATGGGTGTGGCCAACTCAACGTCACTCACTCCCACCCAGTCACAAGACACACACACACCCGCCACACCTATGCAGCCAGTCATTAGGGCAGAGAACCGGTTGTTAAATTATTTGCAATGCCTAAACCCTCCCCTCCCAGCCACCTCTTGTCACACCCGGCCTCGCCTGCTGGCCACTCGCCTCAAAAGCCTCAATGTATTTTTAGTTCTGTAAAAATGTTGTTCACCTTCCCCCCTCTCTCTCCCTCCTCCTCCCTCACTCCCTCTTTCTCTCTTTTCCTCCCCACTCTCTATCTCTCTGTCTCTGTTTTTCTCTCTCTTTCCCTTCTTCCCTATCTTTCTCCTTCTCTCTTTCTCTGTCTCTCTCTGTCTCTCTCTCTGTCTCTCTTTGTTTCTGTGCCTCTTGTCTCTCTCTTCTTTCCCTCCCTCTCTCTCTTTTCCTCCCTCCCCCTCTCTCTCTGGGGGGGGAAGGAACCCCTGAACGGGTGCTGAGTGGTGGGAATCTGACATCTGGAGGCTGACGAGCCCAGGAGCAGCTGGTGGGGAGGCGAGGCATCACAACACCGGCAGCTCTGCAGGAAAAGCAACTGACATCCGGGAGGGGAGAGCAAGCCGATGACAACGCAGGGTCGCATTGTGGCTGCAGGAGGAGGAGACCCCATCTCCCCCATTGTGAAGCATGTTAAATTTCACTGTGCTGCGGAAAGGTCAGGCAGGCCATGGAGGCAGCAACAGCAAATGTACCAAAGGCAGAATGCTGTTTCGCGCAAAGGCAAGTGCAGGGACGCTTCGCTCCCACACTAAGACTCCAGCCATTGACATCACCGTGATAGGGCGACAGCTCTTTCATTCCTCTGCCACGACAGGGAGCCGTGGGTTGCTGACACCTGCACTAGACCATACTGGCTCTTTGGCTATAGGTGAACTGTAAATTGACTGAATTATTATTAAAATTATAAATAAAATAATTTTGAGCACAACTTCAGGAAGAGACAACTACACTAAGAGAACCAATACCATTTTACTATATAACCCATCATTGACCAGGGAACACAATATGTTAAACAATAAAGCACTTTTGACAAATCACAGTAGGATGTTCATTCAATATAATAATAAAAAAAACTAAATAAAACAGACTACGTTTTAGATCATGCATGTACTATATTATAGTCTCTATCAACCTAATCTAACTCAGGAGATTGTTATTTTGGGGTAGAAGGAGATCCATAGTAGCATTCAGGAGGCAAAGTAAATAATTCATATATGACTTCAAGTATTCTTCAAACCAGGCCAATTATAAAATTATCATTTCCCTACTGTATAATTTACTGATGGTCATTGAGAACTCTGTATACAAGCAAAACAATATATCCAGAGTGAAGTACAGATTTTATCTTATTTAAGTTATATTGTTTGATCCGAACTGATTTGATCAGAATTATTTTATTTGCATTAACATGCTCCCCTCCTGATAACATCCTGCTAGATTAGTCAGAAAACATCAATAGATAGAAGTACTGAACAGGTGTTTCTTCCATTTGGTGAAAAATAATTTAGACTAGATGGAGCTATATTATCTATTCACACAAACAAATCATGAACCACATGAACTATGCAGGCTTAAAACCTAAACTACAACACCATCAGAATATACCAATCCTGCTCTACCTAGTATCCTGCAAATATATTGTGAGTTGTAAACTTAATCCATTTTGGAATGACAGTCAGAGAAAGGCTTAGCTAGATCCTGAGGGCAATTAGTGCCTTTGCTTCCATTTATGGGATTGTATTCTTCAACTTTTCACTAAGTGAAGGCCACAAAGGTCTTTTATCTTATCCAAATTACTGTTATGTCAAGCCAATTTGAATATACTTCTGTAAACCATGGAGAAAATGAAAAAGTAAATGCTGATCTATTGAGACAAACATAAAGCAGATTCAATGTAACATCAACTTTTCTAGCAGATTTGAAAGTAAACATTTTAGAAGAAACGATCTTTACATTGATCCCATAAATAAACACATAAGCAATTCCTGCTTGCATCAGAAATGAAATATAGTGTGTCATAGAGAAGAAGGGGTTGACCTACTCTCCAAAGCATCTGAGGGCAGGACAAGAAGTAACAGATGTAAGAACATTAAAGATCCAACCTAGAATTAAGGAGAAATTTCCTGATAGCGAGAAAATTCATCACTATCTTGCTTCAAGAAGTTGTGGATGCTCCATCACTAGAGATTTTCAGGAAGAGATTGGACAACCATTTGTCTGGAATAGTATAAGGTCTTCTGCTCAAGCATGGTTTGGACTAAAAGACCTCCAACGTCCCTTCCAACCTTGTTATTCTATATACTGTGTAAAATACTTGAGTGTTAATTTGACATATTTGAATCAACAAATGGAAGAAACAGCTGTTGAGTATGTTGTTTCAAAATAACTATGATAGAATACAGAATGAAGATTTAAAAGATATGTCAAGATAGGTAAATCTACAATTGTTATTGCTGGGGGAGAATTTCTATGATTAAGGTGAATGTTTTCCCTAGAATGTTATTTTTGCTTTGACAACAGATGTACCATTTAAACAATGGCAAAAAGACATATCTAAATTTGTGTGGCAAGGTGAGTTAAGAACAGGGTGTCACAAGACATTCAAGATAGAGAAGGCTTAGGTCTATCTGATTTGATATTGTATTCTGCAGCTTGTTTAGTTTGGGATGAAGGAGTGGCTGGCACTGAAAAATAAAAGATTGCAACTAGAAGTGCATGACTGAAGGTTTGGGTGGCATGGTTATTTATGGTATGACAAAGTTAAGGTTAATGTAGATTTCAAAAATCATTTTTTGCCAAAAAATGCCAAAAATGCCAACACAGTTCTGGGTTGCATAAACAGAGGGATAGAATCAAGATCACATGAAGTGTTAATACCACTTTATAATGCCTTGGTAAAGCCACACTTGGAACACTGCATTAAGTTTTGGTTGCCAGAATGTATAAAAAATGTTGAGACTTAGAAAGAGTGCAGAGAAGAGCAACAAAGATGATTAGGGGACTGGAGGCTAAAGCATATAAGTTTAAAGCATATCTAGTTTAATGAAAAGAAGGACTAGGGGAGACATGATAGCAGTGTTCCAATATCTCAGGGGTTGCCAAAAAGAAGAGGAAGTCAAACTATTCTCCAAAGCACCTGAGGGTAGAACAAGAAGCAATGGGTGGAAACTAATCAAGGAGAGAAGCAACTTAGAACTAAGGAGAAATTTCCTGACAGTGAGAACAATTAATCAGTGGAACAACTTGCCTCCAGAAGCTGTGAATGCTCCAACACTGGAAATTTTTAAGAAGTAGTTGGATAACCATTTGCCTGAAGTAGTGCAGGGTTTCCTGCCTGGGCAGGGGGTTGGACTAGAAGACCTCCAAGGTCCCTTCCAACTCTGTTATTCTATTCTATTCTATTCTATTCTATTCTATTCTATTCTATTCTATTCTATTCTATTCTATTCTATTCTATTCTACTCTACTCTACTCTACTCTACTCTACTCTACTCTACATGCCATATTGAGAGTATGAAATAAATATAAACTTAGGTTGTGTCTGAAAATGCCTTTATGATGTCATGACATAAAATATATTAAAAAGATTCAAAGTAGATAAAAGGGCTTTTGGTTTTGAACAAGGTACGATGGAAATTGAAATAGAATTACATGAATATGCTATTGCTAAAATGTACAAACTATTATTGAAATTTGAAATAAAAGATGAACAAGTGAAATAATGTGTTAGATATTGGCAACAATAGTCTTCCCTCTGGTCCATTTTTCAAGCGGCAAAATAACTTGAATGTGATTGGCTAGGACTCTTGACAGCTCCCTATAAAAGGGCTGGCTGTCAGAGAGGCTAGCTGCTGGATTGTAAATAGTTGTTAAATAAAGAGCTGTTGTTGAAGCCTGCCTCCTGTCTCTCTATTCACGAGTCTAACACTGGCAATGAAGGTGGGATTCTGAGAGACACGGAGAATCCAAAAAGAGCTGACAACGTGACAATCTAGCCCAGTGGCAAATAGTGAACGGTAGCTATTTTGCGTGCCAAATTCAAGCAGAATGAAGTGCGGCAAGAATTATGGCATTTCACCCACCAATGCCATTCGACCCGGCAAAGGAGAAGTGGGGCACTTATATGACCAGATTTGAGTGCTTCATGGAAGTGAATGATCTCCTTGGGTTGCCGGATAACCGAAAGCGAGAGTTATTCCTGAGCCACTGTGGGCACGATGTCTTCGACAACACCGAAGCCCTATCTGAGCCAACACCGGTACAGTTGGTACTGTGGCAAGTGCTACAAAATGCACTCAAGATGCACTATGCCCCAGCACTATCAAAAACAGTGCGGCGTTATGAATTCCAGCATAGAATACAGCAGGATGGCAAATCCATTAATCAATACATCGCAGCGCTCCGGAAGGCCGCTGCTCATTGCGAATTCAGAGACTTGGACGATATTTTAATTGATCAGATCATTTGTGGCGTAAAAGATCTCCAACTCCAACGGAGACTCTTGGCCAAAACGAATCTGACATTGGAGGCTGTGCTTGACGACGCTCGGGCAACTGAGTCGTCGAACAGAGCGGCCAAGTCACTCCAGAAGCTGGCCACCGTCCCAGCAGCCGCAAAGCCAATGGCCATGGTACATGAAAACCTCTACAACGAAGAGGAAGACGACGGAAGCGGAGACGAAATATACTGCACTGACCGAAAAAGACCCACAGAACAAGAAAATTAAAGGCAACCATGTGCCAGCTACAGGGGTCAGCACCCGAGAGCGTCCTTTCGCTATAGAGATGCCATTTGCCTCCGTTGCGAGCACAAGGGGCATTTGGCAAAGGTCTGTTGAGCAAGCCTGCCCGCTTACCCGTGAACTGGTCCCGACGCACCAAAAACAGAAGGTCCGAGACCTACAAGGCGGGAAGCCTGGAAGCCCAGGCGCGAATCTACCAGTGCAAAGACCCTTGAAACTAACTATCAAACCAGAATAGGGCAAACAAGCGCACCCTGCACGAAGAAGCTTCATGTCACTATCCAACTCGAGGGCTCATCCTGTGACATGGAGATCGATACGGGCTTGTCGGTCACCATAATTTCATGGCAAGCGCTGAAATCTGCAGTTCCCGGCATCCAGAGAACACAGCTAGATTGCTAAGCATTGAAAATCAGCAACTATCAGGGGAACCAAATCCCCGTCATTGGTTGCGGTTCTTTCAAGATGCAGTTCAACAAGTTCCAGGGGAACCTGTCCCTGACCGTCATCGGAGGCAACCTTCTGAACCTCCTTGGGCTTGATTGGTTTGAAGCCCTGGGTCTCGGCATAACTGGCATCAACGCCATCGCCTGTTCCTGGACCAATGATCTCATTCGGGAATTCCAGGATGAATTCAGAGATATTCATTTAATCCAGAGCTAGGCAAGTATATGAGCACCCCCATTTCATTCAGTCTAGACCCCAAGATTGCCCCCATCCAATTAAAGTCCCGAGTCCCCCTTGCCCTTAAACCAAGGATAGACGAGGAATTGGAAAAACTGATAAAGTAGGAAATCCTGGAACTGGTAGACCACGCAAAGTGGGAGACCCCAATAGTGACCCGGTCAAGAGTGATGGGTCAATGCACATCTGTGCAGACTACAAGTGCACAATAAATAAGGCACTCCAGCAGAGCGCGTATCCGGTGCCCATAGTTCAACAACTTTTGCATTCCTTAGGCCCTGGATGCCTCTTCGCAAAATTAGATCTTGTGCAGGCGTACCAGCAGTTGCCGGTAGATGGTGCTACTGCAGAGGCACAGACCATAGTTATGCACAGGGGTGCATTTAAATATCATTGCCTGTAGTTTGGTGTTAACATTGCCCCGGGCCTCTTCCAGAGTCTCATGGAAAGGCTATTGCAAAAAATCCCCGGGGTGGTGCCCTATTTTGACGATGTATTAATCACCGTCAATGAACTGAACTGAAATCCCGTTTACGGGAAATTTTGGAAAAATTCAAATCTGTGGGGCTCTGAGTCAAGGACAACAAATGCCAGATCAGAGTCCCAGAAGTTGAATTCTTGGGCTACCAGATAAACAGGGAGGGAATACACCTGACCCACAGTAAGGTCAGGGCAATTCGGGAAGTCCCCACTCCACGGAACCAGATGGAGTTGCAAGCCTTCCTAGGCTTGCTCAACTTCTACAGTGTCTTCCTAAAGAATAAGGCTGCTGAGCTGCTCCATAAGCTCATGGCCAAAAAGAGTGTGTGGACCTGGGGACCTAGAGAATCTGCCGCTTTTTCGGTGTTAAAAGGCCTCTTGTCCACGGACAGTTTTCTAATCCAGTACAACAACACCCTGCCGTTGGTACCAGTGTGTGACACTTCCCCGTTCGGCGTGGGGGCTGTGTTGAGCCACCACCTCTCAAATGGAACCGAGGCCCCAATCGCGTATTTCTCCAGAACACTGTTTAGTGCGGAGAGGAACTATAGCCAGCTGGACAGGGAAGCGCTGGCTGCAATGGCCGGGGTGAAACAGTTCCACAAGTACTTATTTGGGAGGGATTCTGATTTGGTTACGGATCACAAGTCACTTTTGGGACTCTTGGCTGGGGATCGACTGACTGCTGTGGCCTTGTCACCCCGATTTACGCAGTGGGCCATATTCTTATCCGCCTACAGTTATAAACTGCTGCATCAGCCTGGACGAACATTGGGGCATGTTGATGCCCTCAGCTGTTGCCCGCTGCTGGACTTGTTGGACGACCCAACCCCAGGACTCCCCGTCCTCTTGATAGACTGCCTGGACTCTAGCCTTGTAACCTCCACTAATGTGGCCAAGCACTCGGCTAAGGACACAACATTCAAAACTATATTGAACTGGGTGTGGAAGGGGTGGCCAGAGGGTCCATTCGGGGCAGAATTCAAGCTGTTTGCCAATCGGCAGCATGAAATATCCTCACAAGGGGAGTGTTTGCTATGGGGTAATTGTTCCACAGAGTTTAAGATATTCTGTGTTAAAATCATTACATGAGGGCCATCCGGGGATTGTTCGGATGAAAGCCCTAGCTCGAAGCTTTGTGTGGTGGCCGAATATGGATTGGGAGATCCAAGAGTGGGTAGCCAGGTGCCCGCCCTGTCAGGAGTCACAGCCAGTTCCCCCCGTAGTACCAGCCCAAGAGTGGGAATGTCCCCGGGTCCCCTGGTCGAGGATCCATATTGATTTTGCCAGCCCCTTTCATGGCCAAACCTTCCTCGTAGTTGTGGACACCTATTCCAAATGGATGGCAATCATTTTAATGAGCACCACTATGGCCGAAGCCATAATCAAGGTCCTCCGAAAATTGTTCGCCATTCATGGGTTACCCAATGTCTTGGTGTCAGATAATGGGCCACAACTAACCGCTACACAATTCGAGGGGTTCTTAACAGAACTAGGGATACACCATGCCCTCATAGCACCTTTTCATCTGGCCAGTAATGGCCTGGCTGAAAGATCCATTAGATCAGCCAAAGAGGCATTAGACAGACTGGCACCCGAGGACTGGCAGGAAAGAGTAGATAAATTTCTCCTGTATCAACACATAATACCCAGTGTGGTAGCAGGAAGGAGCCTGGCAGAACTATTAATGGGCCACCGGCTCAGGTCTCTACTTGACCACGTACACCCCAACTATTGCCCAGAAACAACAACAAAAACACAAAACTCCACCAGAACCTTCAACATAGGGGACCTGGTTCACACCCAGAACTTTGCCGAAGGACCATTGTGGTTACCGGGTAAAATCGAAAAAAATCACAGGCTCTAAATCTTACATAGTAAGATTACATGATGGGCACCTATGGAGACGACAAATCAATCAGATTTGAAGCTGTATCAGCCCAGAGATCTCCAAAGACACAATAGAGCAGGAATCTAACTCTAATCCATTCCTAGCAGACTCAAGCCCGATGGAACTGGAGGATGTACCAGATGAGCCAGGAATCCAGCGACGCTCCTCCCACGAACCGGTTCTCGTAGACATCCAGGCCCCACCCGAAAAGTTCCAGGACTTTCCAGGGGCGGAGCAAGAGGCAGCAACAGGAACTCCCTTTCAGCCCACTGCCGCCACGATAACTGAGCTGCGCAGGTCAGGTAGAGCCAGCAAACGCCCCACCTATCTGCGTGATTACGTATGTAAATAGTTGGTTCAAATCAAGAGGGGAGGTGTGTTAGATATTGGTAACAATAGTCTTCCCTCTGGTCCATTTTTCAAGCAGGAAAATTACTTGAATGTGATTGGCTAGACTCCTGACAGCTCCCTATAAAAGGGCTGGCTGTCAGAGAGGCTAGCTGCTGGATTGTAGATAGTTGTTATATAAAGAGCTGTTGTTGAAGCTTGCCTCCTGTCTCTCTATCCACAAATCTAACATAATGTATGATCAAATGGGCTAAAAACTTTGGTTACAATACATAAATAGAATAATGGGAGAATACATGGATGAAAGGATTGAAACTGATTTTGTGTTAAAATCGTAGATAAAACATACGTAGATTTATCGTACATAGATAAAATGATGCACCATTGATATTTACCACCAGAAAAATTGTCTAAAATGTATTAATGTATCTCAAATATATGCTGGAAATTAAAACACGAGGGACTTTTTATCTTGCTTGGTGGGCATGTAAAAAAGGTAAATAACTTGGGATTCAAATACATACATTAATTCAGAAGATTTAAAAAACTAATATACAATTAAAATCAGAAATATTCCTTTTGGGATTGATGGATACAGTTCAAAAAAACTATGGAACTTCGTTTTTATGTATGACAATAGGGCATCACTAGCGCAACAATGGAAAGAATTTATAATATCTACTGTGAAAGAATGGATGGTGAAATTGAGAGTGGCTGGCTTGGCAAAAGTGACAACCTTGATCAGAGAAAAGCCATTGGTTGGTTTTAATCTTGATTGGAAATCTTTTTGAAGTTTTTGCATGAAACAGAAAAAAAATGAAGTTATGACATATGGATCTGATGATTAGAAAAAATGGCAGATAATAGAAAAATGAAAAATAAACCTAGAGTAAGAGTTTAATGTATATTTATACTTATGTATGTTGTAAAAGAAAATCAGAAATAATGTATTTGTATTTCCTTACCTTCTTCCTTCTGCACTTTTGATTTTGATTCTTCTTTCATTCTTCTCTCTTGTATTTCAATTATCAGTTTCTGTTATTTTTTATTTGTTTAATTGAAAATTTTTAATAAAGTTGTCCTTATTTTTTTTAAAGAACAAGAGAACTAGTTCACAGAACAGAGAACTAGAAAGTAAATTTTATGAGCAGAGATGGAAGAAATTGGAAATGTTAAACTTTGGAGAGAGAAATCAGCCTCTACCTTACCACCTACTTTTAATTTGATGGACAAATCTACCAACAAATCAGAGGAACACTTATAGGCTCATCATTCTAAGTATTCATAGCAGAGACTGTAATGCAGCATCTAGAAAATAGAAGACTCCCAAACAAAAGTATGGATCCAGTTTGTAGGTAACATCTTTGTCATAATAAAAAAGGAACAATTAGAGAACATACAGGAAACAACCATCATCTTCAAAGGAAGAAAATTCAAAAGAAGAAAACAACAACATACTACTCTTCCTGGATCTCTTCATCAATAGAGGAAAAGCATACTAACCAAATGCTCCACTACAAAAATAACAATCCAACCTACTAAACAAATGCTCCACTACAAAAATAACAATCCAACCTAAGACAAGAGGACCTATGTATGAATGTTATTCAAATGAGAACAAGTGCACTGCAGCAACCCAAACATTAGAAAAAAGAAACAGACCACCTATATAATACCTTTCAACTAAATAGATACTCATGCAACTTTACCAAAAAGTATCTGACCACCCAATCCACTATAACACAACCAATACAAGCTATGAAAAAAATAATACTGCCATACGTGGAAAAAAAGACCCAGTGTCCCAAGTAGAAAAAACAGGAGTCATCTACAACGTACAGTATAAGGACTACAACAGCCACTATTTAGAACATAAAGACAGAAGACTAGCAAAGAGCATCCATGAGATAGCAATCCAAGGACATGATGAAAATTCATGAATTTCACAATATATTGAAGACCTTGCCATAGTTTCTGTTATGTCCTTATAAGGACATCCGCCCGGATTGGCTGCCAGCCATCGGGCGGGAAAGTTTGAGTCACTGTCAGGGGCGGTGCGACTGCCGGAGCGAATATAAGGAGAGCTCCGGCAGCGCGCAGCCAGTCTTGCTACTGTTTCTAAATAAAGTTATTAATGTAACGAGCTGGTCGCGTCTTCCATTCCTGCGCCGATCTAACACTGGCGACGAAGGACTAGAGCAAGAGACGAACCTCGTGGCGCCAAGCCAACAAGACCAAGACACCGGCACCTGAAACCACCAGTAGGCATTTCCGAAAGCATGGCATCCGCTGAAGTCACTTTGCCAGCCCTTGCTCCTTTCCGCCCAGGGAAGGACAAGTGGAAATCCTACATGGTCAAATTTCGGCAATACCTGAGAGGCAACAACATCAGGGATGCCGACGATGACCGGAAAAAGGGCATCTTCCTGGCCAACTGCGGCTCCGAAGTTCTCGATATGGCCATCGATTTCGTAGCACCACGAGACATCGAAGAAGTACCATGGACGGACCTGCTGCAGATCCTGGAGGACCATTATGCCCCAACAGGAACACCAGTGGCGAACCGTTTCACCTTCCATCAGAGGGATCAGAAGGAAGGTGAGACCATCAAAGAATTCGTGGCCGCCCTGCGCCAAATCGCAGCCAGCTGCGAATTTGACCATGTGGACAACGCCATTGCTGACCGCGTGGTTTTCGGCATGAGGGACAGAGGCCTGCAAAAGAAATTCCTGAGCAGGAAGAAACTCGTGCTCAAGGATGTGGTGGAGGAAGCCACCGCATCCGAAATCTCAGAGAAAGCGGCAGCCGCGGTAAGCAGAGCAAAGGGAATCCACAAGATTCGCACCACAAAGCAATCATCAACTGAGGAGTCCACAGCTGGATCGGAGGAGGAGGAGGAGTCCACCGTCCACAAAGTATGCAGACCCCCAAGGCGGGAAACCGCTCAAAGAAGTTACAAGGGGGAGCGCTGTGCCAGCTGCAGAGGGGACCATGCCAGGGCAACCTGCAAGTGGAGAGATGCGACCTGCAGACGCTGCAACAGAAGGGGTCACATCGCCGAAGCTTGCAGAGCCAAGGAACCAGCCCCAGAACCCTCCAGCCACCGTCCCCGCGAAAATTGAAAGAATACCAGAGATCATCCAAACGGTCCTCTGGCCCATCTAGACGCAGAGACGACAAATTTCCCCGGAGCGGAGCAGTCCACCAGACGACCATCGCCCACACAAACTCGGACAATGCCACCAAGTTCCATGTGACCATCCACGTGGAGGGATCACCCTGCTCAATGGAGGTAGACTCGGGCTCGGTCTACTCCATTATGGATTGGCACCAGCTGAAGCGCCTGCAACCCAGCATCAGCAAACGAGACCTGAAGCCACTACACTCAAAGCTCATCGATTTTGGGGGAAACCCCATCGGAGTCTTAGGAAGAGCAAACATCCGAGTCTCCTACAACGAGTTCCAAGGCAAGCTTCCCATCACAGTCGTGGAGAACAGCCGACTGAACCTGCTAGGAGTGGAGTGGTTTAAGCCGCTGGGCTATCCATCGGAGGCATCCATCAAATTCGCAGGGATGAACTCGACAACCTCATCGAAGAGTTCAAAGAAGTCTTCGATGGTAAACTGGGGAAATTTGTGGGGAGGCCAATCTCCTTTAATCTGGACAAGGGAATCACCCCAATTAGGCTGAAGCCCCGCCGGGTTCCATTTGCCCTGCGGCCAAAAGTAGACGAGCAGCTGGACAAGCTGATCACCCAGGGCGTCCTGGAACCGATCGATCATGCCTCATCGGAGACCCCCATTGTGACCCCACTGAAGCATGATCGGTCTGTGTGCATCTGCGCCGACTATCGTTGTACCATCAACTAGGTGTTGGCACAGAGCGCATACCCAGTCCCAGTGGTGCAATATCTGCTGCATTCCCTGGGAACTGGCTCAATTTTCGCAAAACTGGACCTGGCCCAGGCTTACCAGCAACTGCCAGTGGATGAAAAAACGGCGGAGGCACAAACAATAGTCACACACAGGGGGCATTTAAATGCAACCGTCTCCAGTTTGGAGTCAGCGCTGCCCCCGGCATATTCCAATCAATGATGGAACGCCTTCTCCAAGGCGTTCCAGGGGTGGTGCCATACTTTGACGATGTACTAATCTCCGGAGATTCACAGGCACAACTCCTTGAAAGGCTCAGGCTTGTCCTGCAGCGCTTCAAGGCCAAGGGCTTGAGAGTCAGGAGAGATAAATGCATCCTAGGAGTACAGGAAGTCGAGTTCCTGGGCTATCTCATAGATAGCACTGGCATCCACCCCACCAAATCAAAAGTGAAAGCAATCCATGAAGCTCCGAGCTCCAAAAACAAAACGGAACTTCAGGCATTCCTTGGATTGCTTAACTTCTATGCAATGTTTCTCAAACAGAAAGCCATAGTTGCTGAGCCACTCCACCGCCTGCTGGGGAAAGCGGCTTCCTGGAAGTGGGGCCAAGAAGATGAAGCAGCATTCCGGGCCGTGAAAGGACTTTTAACTTCCAAAAGCGTCCTCATCCAGTACAATGAGACACTCCCCATTAAGCTAACCTGCGATGCGTCCCCTTACGGGGTGGGGGCAGTCCTCAGCCACGAACTGCCCAACGGCTCCGAAGCCCCAATAGCCTACTTCTCAAAGACCATGTCCGGCGCGGAACGCAACTACAGCCAGCTGGACAAAGAAGCCCTGGCCATCGTTGCAGGAGTGAAACGCTTCCATGAATACCTCTACGGGAGGAGTTTCACCATAGTAACCGACCACAAGCCACTCCTGGGGCTCCTCGCAGGCGACCAACCCACCCCGACCTTCATGTCCCCGCGGATGACAAGATGGGCCATCTTCCTAGCCGGCTACTCCTACAGGCTCGTGCACCAGCCAGGCACAGCCATAGGAAACGCCGACGCGCTGAGTAGATGCCCATTGAAGGATCCAGTAGAAGACCCAGCCCCCACGCTCCACCTCTTCCACATAGACGACGACGCCAGCTGTCCAGTCTCATCCGCAGATGTGGCCGTCCACACCCAAAAGGACCCCACACTCCGCCAAGTGAAGTCCTGGGTCCTCAGGGGGTGGCCATCTGAGAAGACGGAGGAAAAGTTCAGCCCATTCGTCAGAAAGCAGAAGGAGCTGTCCACAATGAAGGGCTGTTTGCTATGGGGAGACAGGGTGCTGATTCCAAGCACTCTGCAACGGCGGGCGCTAGAGACATTACATAAAGGGCACCCCGGCATCGTCCGCATGAAGGCCCTGGCACGGAGTTACGTCTGGTAGCCCTCACTGGACAGAGACATCGAAGAATGGGTCTCCAGATGTGACCCGTGCCAAGAAGTACGCCCAGCACCACCACAAGCCGAAACAGCGAAGTGGGAGACCCCCAGCAACCCCTGGTCGAGGATCCATATCGACTTCGCGGGTCCGATGCAAGGGCGCCACCTACTCATTGTCGTCGATGCCTTCTCCAAGTGGCTCGAGGTGGTACCCATGGCATCGACCACAACGGAAGCGATGATCCGGGCCCTGCGCCGCCTTTTCGCCACCCATTGACTGCCGGATGTGCTGGTCTCCGACAACGGTCCCCAACTCACATCCCTGGCCATGGAGGCATTCCTGGCAGGACTGGGCATCCACCATGCCCTGTCCGCCCCGTACAGGCCGGCTGGGAACGGACAAGCGGAACGAATGGTGAGACTCACCAAGGAGGCACTCACCAAGATGGGCACGGGCGACTGGCAGGAAAGAATAGACAAATTCCTCCTCACCCAGCACATCACGCCGCATGCCACCACCCACAAGAGCCCGGCCGAATTGTTGATGGGCAGAAGGTTGAGGTCACCATTGGACCGGCTGCACCCCCAATACAGCTCAGAAGTGACCGCAACGGCCAGCCGCCCGCTGCGCGCCTTCAGCAAGGGAGATTCGGTTTTCGTGTTAAACTTCCACGGCTCTCCTAAGTGGCTGAAGGGGAAGATAGACAGCACAACCGGCCCAAAGTCCTACACCGTGGAGCTGGAAGATGGACAGGTCTGTAGACGTCACATTGACCAGCTCCGGAAAAGGTGGGGGGAGCGCAAGAAAACCAGCCTGACGAGGGAGGCCTGCAACACCCCGACGAGGTAAGCCTGCAACACCCCGACGAGGTAGGCCTGCAACACCCCGACAGGGTAGGCCTACAACACCCTGGTGAGGTAGGCCTATGACACCCCGGCGAGGTAGGCCTACCACACCCCCCGGCGAGGCAGACCACCGCCACCCTGACGAGGCCGGCCAAGCACACTACCAGGTGCTAACACACCGACAGTCCAGAGCAGTAGACTGGGGCCAGCCACATGGGGGATGGCAACACCAACCCAGCGAGGTGGGCACCCGGCCCGACAGGGCGAGGGACCACCAAAACAGCCCACGAGTAGACCGGGACATACCCCGAAAGGGAGCATCGCACCCATCCGGCAAAGGCAATCAGTGACAGCCCTGCCAGGGAGACCTCCACTACAGGCAAGTAGACCGGGGACCATCTGAGGTGGGCACACCACAGCCTATGGGTGAGGGTGGCACACAACTCCCCGGCGAGAGGGACCCCCGCCCAGCACAGAAGACAACCCGGCAACAACAACCCAGCCCAGATGACCCCAGCCACCAACCTGCGGTAGACCAGGGACTAGGGCGAAGGGAAAGCCGACAACAACCTGGCCAGGGAGGCCTGCGCCACCCCGGCAGGGGAGACCTCCACCGACCCGGGGAGGTAGCCCCACAACGACATCCCAACCAGGTTGACCACCGCCGACCCGACGGGGTAGGCCAACGCCAGCCCGACCAAGGGGACCTGCGCCACCCCTGCGAGGTCGGACAGCACGACCCGAGCCAACACCATCCACCGCTGGCAGACCAGACCCGAGGGCACCGATCCGAACCACCCCCCAGACGACAACGAGCCGAACCGCAGCCGAACCGCAGTGCCCGGGAGACCGGGGAGGAGCAAGTGACAGCCTGGGACCTACCGAGACTCAGACGCTCTTCCCGGGTCGGAACCGAGCAGCCTCAACGAGACGATAGATCCACAGGCCAGGAGGAAGACCACCAGAACCAGCCATCCAAGGTCTGCGGTCCGGCCGGAGGCGCTGAGGGTGACCCCGCACACTCGCCAGCCGAACCGAGCCCAGTTCCGGGGAGGGAACCAGGAGACACAGGTGCCCCGTCCGTCCGGGTTGGGGACGAGGAAGAAGTGAGACTGCGCAGGTCAACTAGGGTGCCAAGGCGTCCTACGTATCTGCGTGATTACGTGACTTTGATTGATGAACATTGACTGTTTTCGGACTAAGAGGGGAGGAGTGTTATGTCCTTATAAGGACATCCGCCCGGATTGGCTGCCAGCCATCGGGCGGGAAAGTTTGAATCACTGTCAGGGGAGGTGCGACTGCTGGAGCGAATATAAGGAGAGCTCCAGCAGCGCGCAGCCAGTCTTGCTACTGTTTCTAAATAAAGTTATTAATGTAACGAGCTGGTCGCATCTTCCATTCCTGCGCCGATCTAACAGTTTCAACTGGGAAACTGAGCATTTTAGGCCAAATTAAATAAAAAAATGCTAGCGAATTCCTGGAAGGTTTGTACTCAGACAAATCAGCCATCAATAGGTACATAGAGATAAACAATATTTACATTCAAAAGAAACAATGAAAAAGCTAAAAAGGAAACAAAAGATCAGAAAATTTCCTATCAGCAATCAATACTCAGATAACAAAACAATCAAGTACTATTAGCAAATCAGTAGTATAAAACAGCCTAATCAAAGAACTACCAAGGAGAAAACCACACACCCCAGTAATATTGACAGAGCAAGTCACCAAATATAAACAAAGAGCAAACCCTGCTCCCTTCCAGCCCTGAAGATGTTACCTAGTCAGATAATGAAATGTCTGCAAGCAAACAATCAAGCTCAGACTCCAAAGGTTTAATTTGGATTCTAGCATTAAGCAGTAGGTTGAATTCAATGGCCCTTTCCAACTCTTGATTCTGTGCTGTGTAAATTCTTTGTCATGTTGTTTCTCTTGTGCCGGGATGGAGTTAATTATTTCCAATTGAATCTAAGTATATTTTCAGAATGAGGGGGAAGCCCAGATATAGCACTTCTTAGCTTTACAAGCATCCTTGCTGTGCTGCAATTAGGAATGTCACAGCACCAATTGTCTTCACAACTGCAAGGCAATCTAATGGCTTAATAAACAACACTTTTCCCCCCTACAAAATGAGTGTCTACACATGCTAAATTTGCAGCATTAATTAAAAACATTATTTCTCAGTGGCTTTTGGGAATATAAGAGCACATTATGCTGCAGCAAGTTCAGCAGAAAATGTGTGTTTATGGAGGTTTGAAGCAGCACATGGTCTAGGTAGAGGTGGTTTTTTTTTTAATTTTGTGCTCACCAGATATTTTAGATTATAACTAGTACTTAGAACTATGCAAGTTGAAACCAGTGGCCTCAAGGGCTCAAGTCTGAAGGACAATTAGTTGGCTTCCAGACAGTGATCCTAGTACTTATTAGATCAAAAAGCATCTTGGTTCTATAATCATGGGATCTCTTTCTCCCTAGCAGATTTTTTTCTCATAAAAAAACACTGAAAATATTGTCACATATTGACGCTAACTTGTTGACACTACACGATGAAGAAGTGTCAGTATGTTAGAAAAACAGCATCTGAAATTATCACAGTCTTGGAAGGGTTAGGATATGGAACATAAACATAAACATAAATAGTTGAACATATTCAGGTATCTTGGCATCACATCCTGACTTCCACTTTCTTCATTGGCTTCTGTGGAGAATTCTTATTAGAAACTTAAAAAGTTAATAAATCCATGGTGAGAAATTATGAATTTATTTATTTATGTGCTTAATAATTTGCCTTCCATTTCCTTTTTCAGTGAATAGACTGATAACTATTTATTGTTCTTGTTCTTTTAACCTGGGAAGTAAATCTCCTCTTATTAAGAGCCCTGGTGGCGCAGTGGTTAGAATGCATGTACTGACTGCTGGCTGACTGCAGTTTGGCAGTTCAAATCTCACCAGGCTCAAGGCTGACTCAGCCTTCCATACTTCCGAGGCTGGTAAAATGAGGACCCTGATTGTTGGGGGCAATATGTTGACTGTAAACCACTTAGAGAGAGCTGTAAAACACTGTGAAGCAGTATATAAGTCTAAATGCTATTGCTATATGTTGGTATATTGAACACTCAAAGCTGCTGACAATGACCCTAACTTCTAACCCCCAAACATTAAGGAGTTTAAAACATAGGCTAACATTGACATTAAAGTAAGTACTAAAATCAAAACCTTGCAAAGGAGATACAGATAGTCCTCGACGTACAACATTCGAAGTTACAATAGCACTGAAAAATGTGACTAATAATCGGTTTTCACACTTACAACTGTTGCAACATGCCCCTGGTCACGTGATCAAAATTCAGGCACTTACCAACTGGCATGTATTTATGACAGTTGCATGTCCTGGGGTCATGTAATTACCATTTGTACCCTTCCAACAAGCAAAGTCAATGGGGGAAGCCAGATTCACTTAACGACTTTATGATTCACTTAATGACTTGATTATTCACTTAACAACTGCAATGATTCACTTAATAACTAAAATGGGGCACAATTTACTTAACAGCTGTCTTGCTTAGCAACAGAAATTTTGGGCTGATAAATCAAGGATTACCTGTATCTCCTTGCATTATCTAAGCATTCAGAGCTTGGGACCCAAATTTATCACTCAAAAAAATAGGTCTCATAACCTAAGAGTAATGAGAAGATCCTTCTACACATCCAAGAAAAACAGGATCTGAGATCAAGAGATCTTCAAAGTGGGCATTTCCTGCAGATCTTAACTTTCAGGCCATTGTTAGATTTGTATTCCACCTTTCCTTCAGGAATTCAAGATAGCATGCATAGCACTTTCTCTTCCAATCCTTTAATACTGTGCTAATCTTTTGAACTGAGAATAAGAGAGATGCAAAATTGCATAGAGAAATGTTGTATTTGAAGTTGGCCTTCCTGATATAGGCCTTCACCACAACATCACATTCACCACACATCATTCCATCTTTAAATATAAACTTTCCTTAAACTGTTGTCAAATTCTTCCTGATATTGGGTTTAATGTGTCTATTTCCCACATTTTCTCCGTGGTGGACCTCAACAGCTGACATACTACTTATATTGCTGTTGTAAGCAATTGCTGTTATTTTATTATTTTATAATAAAATAAAGAAATAAGAGAAAACACATGTGGGATTTCCAACCCACCACTCATCCAGATGCTAAGTAGCCTAAAACCATTTACCAAATTCACTGCATCTCATCTTCAGAATATGCCTTTTGAACTGCATAAAGTCAAATCACCAAAAAGATAACTTTAGTATCTAAATCTAGATATTTGCATAAACAGCCACATGCCAGATAAGACAAAGTCACCTTTTATAAGATAGGCAGCTATAGGTAAATGTGAGGAATAAATAAAATTCACCTTTTCCAGGACAGAGGCAGTATCCCTAGAAACTGTAGAAATGAATCAAACCTGCTTCTCAGAAATGACAAGAACTAACTATCCTGATAAGCAAATCTTCTATTATTGAAACACAGCTCCTTCCATAACAAACAGGTATAGTAATAATTCCCTTTATGGTCTTGCAGATACTGTAGATACTTTCAGCAGAGAATATTCAATATCTGTACTGTGTATTTACTGAACTCAAAGCACCAAGTTCTTTGAAAGCAGACAAGGAAATTAAATAGGTAGAGAATCATAATGGCTTGTTATACATAAGTACTGTCAAAGACTAAGATGGGGAATACCATAAAGTTCATAGATCCAACATTGTTGTTTGTAATGCTTCTTTAACCTTGAATTCAACCAAAGTTCTAATCTGGGGTTCTAATCTAGTTTTCCCCATTTTTCAAATATGCTAGACTGTAAATCCAGTTGCCTAAAAGTACTGAAAGATGCTGTTTGAAGAACACTAGCTTCATAAAAACTATTCCAATCTCAGTGTTTACTCTTTTAAGTAGTAGCCAGTCACCCCAAATCAGTGAATGATCCATTCTAGATGACTATTAACCATAAATTAGTTGAGAATTTCAAAGGATAAATTGGGAGGGTGAAGATCTGATGGATAAAAATCCTTTCTTGAGGGACTGTAGAGAGCGAGAGAATTACATGCAAGACAGGACACATCCATAACCCCCCTAATATTACTCCCCCAATCTAGTGCTTCTAAATGACCTGCCCAACAACTTTCGTACTCTCCAACTAATAGAATCATGTTTCTTTCTTTTACATCCAGAAACATTATGTCAGGGAAGGCTGATATTGTTGAAGAGAAAAACCTCTCCAGCTTTCCTCAAAACTGATGCCTCCTCTTGTTGGAGTATAATTTTTAGAATTCTCGCCAATAGAAAAGCAGACTTCAGAATGCTGAGCTAAGACTTAACCTAGATATTTTTACATCATATCCCTGAGTGTGTGATCCATAGATTCTAGCCATCAAGTCCTGCCCATCCATCTGTCATTTTTCAACCAAAGCTAAAATTTGTTTGCTTATTTATAGGTTGTTTTTTAATACTGTGTATTCCTTCAGATTATATCCATTTAAAGCAGTGCAGTTGGACTAGATGAGTGGCGGATGACCGCTTGCAAAGCCGACAAGGATGGGGAAACTCAGTGTCCTCCAGAGACTGGGCGTGCTGGTTTGGGTTTAGGAAACCCAGTCATTTGCAGGCATAGGCTAGGAAAATCTGCGCTAAAACGTTTTCCTTCTTTCCCCGCGCCCTCCGTTAGATCTTCACTATCACCAGCTAGCAACACCACCCCTTTCTCCGAGAAGTGGCAGACACGGAGGCTCGTCTGTTATCACTGCAGAATGGTCACCTTGTCGGTTCAGGGGAGGGAGAGGGAGCGGACCCCCATTTTGCGCCGCACGCCTCTCTCACGCATGCACCATGTGGGCCTCCCCCTGCTCATTCCCCAGTTTCAGCCGCGGAAAAGTGGGTCACGCAGATCGCTGCAAAATCTAGGGTGGCGGAATGCAGGTTGCCCCATATGCCCCCCCCCCGTTCCTTTCCCTGCAGCTATAGCCAGGGACTCCTCTGTCTCTCCTCTCCCCGCCCCCCGCGCTTCACCTTCTTCCGCATGAGATCAGCGACTGATCCCCTCCCAGCACGTTAGGCGTCTCCCGCGCATCGCCGCGCCGTTTTCCACAGGGGGGCCGGGGGGAGGGAGATCACTCGTTCTCCTTCTAATCCAGCCCATGGAACGGCTCTTCTTCAAGGCTGGAACCGAGAACTCGAGGATGCGGACTCGAGGCAGGTGGGAGGACGAGCTGGGGGATGCCTGAAAGGCGAACCACGACTCATCTCCATGCCACCCACCGAGTTTTCTCCGGCAATCGCTTGAGAAACCAAAACAGCCCTAAAGCCCTTTTTGACAGAAATGGCTCGTTAAAATCAAAGGCGCGCACACACCCCAATCAACTTTCCGCACAGTTCATCTCGGCCCAGGAACCTTCCCCTTCCTTTACCCCCCGTGTCGGCGAATCTGTCCCATCTGCACTTCCCGCAGAGGGGAAAACTTTCGTCTGCCGAAGCTGCATCTTTTTCCAGCAGAAAGAAAGGCGGCGTGGGGGTGGGGGGGGGAGAGATCGGGAATAGCCGCGTTCAGAGATTCAGGGCCACACCTCCCCGAGATGCCCAAACAGCACCATTTTATCTTCCGCGCCTACTCCACCACCACCACCCGCTTGGTACCAGCATTTCACCCATCAGAGCAAATCTCGCTTCTACTCCCCATTCTGAAAAAGCGAAGGAAAAAGACAGCCAACAGCCATCCACAGATTGCCTCCCAGGCGATTCCCCTTAAGAGCCATACGAAAAAGAGCGGAGGTTAAGGTGAACCAGCGCCGAGGTCGCCTCAAGGAGAAGGAAGGGAGAAGAAGGTGTCTTCCACTTACGCACTGCCTCCTGCTTGGGATCCAAACTGTGTAAAATGGTTTGGACGCCGCCAATCCGGCTGTGGAGCGCCTGGACCCTGCGGTGAGTGAGCTGGATCTCGCTCTCGATTTCTTGGAAAAGGGTGCAGGCGTGCTTGGCCACATCGGAGAGTTGCCGGAGGATCCGCGAGAGAGCCACATTGCTGACCGAGCATAGATCCAAAAGCATCAACGCCGCTGCCTCCTGGTTCTCCTTTCCTTCGGCGGGCAACGCTGCAGCCAGCCCAGCCGGAACCTCTTCCTCCGGCTCGTCCATCGCCTCCCCGGGCTCTCCTCGGAAGCTCACTGGCTGAGGAAGCTCAACTCCGGAGTTCTCGTCTAGCACCGAGGCGATGTGCTGCCGCCGGCACAGCCTCTGGGGCTTCACGATCCTCTTGGCGAAGGGCATGACCAAAGCCTGCGGCGTCACACTCTGTGTGGATGTCGCCGCTTCCCCGCCCGCTTCTTCCTTCCCAGCCCAAAAGCCAGCAGTCCGAGCCGCCAGCCTCCACTGTCCGGACTCTTTGCAACCAGACTGCGGGATCGGCGGCTGCTTCCACCGCCTCTTCCAAACCCTTCACTTGCTTACAGCCGGCATCGGCAGGCGCGTTATTCCCCCATGGCGATCTTCTTCGCCGCCTGGATCCTTTCGCTTTTGGAAAGCGACCGCTGCGCCGCGTCCCCAGCCACCTTCGCCGCCGGTTTATCGGTTGCTTCCCTAATCGCTCCCTCCTTCCCTCTTTTCCCTGCTCTCTGCAAGCTTCCTCCTTCTGTCTCTCGCCTCTTGCTTCCCGACACAGCTCCAGCTTTCAACGCGAGAGAACGGGATGGATTTTTAAAAGATGGCTTGAAAACCCGGAGAAAGGAATTCGCCCAAAGCTTTTGTGAGGAGGAGCAGGCAGGCAGGGAGAGACACCCGCGATCTCATAAAAGAGAAAGCGAGAGGTATTCCCCCTCATGACCGCATGGAGTCACTGCAGATTCCGAGCAGCCGCTGTGTGCCAATGCACCATCAATGGGCAATAGGAAGAAAACGGAAGGAAGGTAGAGGAGGGAAGCCTTTAAAAGTTTGACAGCTAAAGCAAAACACCTCTTGCAAGATGGGGTTCATAAAGACAGCAAGAGGTGCGCGCGCATTTAAAATAGCATGCATAAAAGACTGATGATGGAGGATTTTCCCCCTAGGAATATCTTTGTGGTTTAGGCTGCAATCCAATCAGAGTTAAAACTAAATACCTAGGAGAGGAATTAACAATCACCTGATTTGTGCTCTTGTATGCATAAACCTCAGTTATCATGCCCAAGAACATTAGAGTTGGATCCAAAACCATCAGAAGAACATGAGACTGCAACTTCTTACTGCTGAAGGGTATGGCTTGAATAATGGTCAGATATAAGTGAAGGAAAATTAACTCCTCTTCTTCAATGGAATTAAAAAGAATTTAAAATGCCCTCCACTTGAATTGGATTTCCATAGTTTCCATGGCCTTTAATTTAGTAGTCTATCTTAGAACTCTACAATTTCTTGGATATCTAACATCCAAAACCTGATTGACCCCACTTACCGATAGTATCCAGGTCCCCAGGTACCCCCACTAGTAATGGGGTAAATGTTTAGCTGACTACCAGTTTCAGCCCAAGGAGAGTGAACTCAGTGATATCTTCTTCCTGAAATCAGAGTTCCAGAATCACAATCTCTAATTCCCACCTAGCTAGTTGAGAGTTCTGATACTTGTAGTCCCAACTTCTTTCTACCACACCAGGTCATCAGCCAAATAATAAGACTGCAACAAACATCCATGCCTCCTGAGTTTTGAAATTATTTGAATGTGATTTGTTCATGACTCAGGTCATAAATCCCTTCTTTTGAGAGGTTCATCTTTTGACAGGAAGTTTAAATTACTTTTGCTACTAGTGATGTTCTGTTTGTTTTCAAAATACTAAAAGGTATATAGAAGATAAGGCTGAGGACATTCAACTTCAAGCCCATCCTCAGCCTAGAAAATCACTGGCTGGCAGTTAACCCAAGCAACCTTTTTGAACTGTTTTGCAGGGATGAAAAGTAAAAGGATTTCCACATAAACCACCCTGAGCTCTTAGAAAAAAAGGAGAATATAAATCTAAGCAATAGATAATTAAATCTCACTAAATAAGTATAATAAATCAAGGAAGGAAATCAACAACTGGCAGTTAACCTGAACATGTTTTACTGCAGGTTTGAAAGGAAACTACAGCCACCTATCTCCACAACCCCCATCTCAGACACACTAACAACAGCCAAGCCTCCTACAACTGACCCCATCCCATTGGGTTCACAACCCCTAGTGATCACAGAAAAGGAAATGCAAGACCTATTTCACAGACAAAAGCCAGGAAAAGCTCCAGGCCCAGACAAGGTAACTCCTTCTTGCTTAAAAGTCTGTGCTGACCAATTGGTCCCCAACTTCACCCGAATCTTCAACAAATCGCTAGTGATGTGCTATGTTCCTTATTGCTTCAAACACTCTACTATCATCCCAGTGCCGAAGAAGCCCACCATCAAGGAACTGAACGACTACAGACCAGTTGCTCTAACATCTGTAGTTATGAAAACCTTTGAAAGGCTAGTGCTGTCTCACTTGAAAACCATCACGGATCTGCTGTTAGACCCCCTGCAATTTGCATACCGAGCAAATAGATCAACAGATGATGCTGTTAATATGGCTCTGCACTACATCCTACAATATCTTGAATCTCCAAAGGGTCCTCTTTGTAGACTTTAGTTCAGCATTCAACACCATCATTCCAGACATTCTTCTAACTAAGCTAAAACAGCTAATGGTACCTGAAGACACCTGTAAATGGATCATAAGCTTCCTAACAGACAGGAAGCAGCAGGTGAAACTAAGCAGAATCACATCAGATACCTGTACAATTAGCACAGGGGGCCCACAAGGCTGTGTGCCCTCTCCACTTCTCTCTATATACCAATGACTGCATCTCAAATGATCCATCTGTTAAACTACTGACATTTGCAGATGACACAACAGTGATTGGTCTCATTCGAGACAGTGATGAATCCTTGTACAGATAGGAGGTTGAACAACTAGCCTCGTGGTGCGACCAGAACAATTGAACACACTCAAAACCGTAGAAATGGTGGTGAACTTTAGGAGAAACCCTCCCATATTACCACCTCTTACAATACTAGACAACACAGTATCAACAGTAGAGACCTTCAAATTTCTAGGTTCTACCATATCTCAAGACCTAAAATGGACACCTTACATCAAAAACGTCATCAAAAAAGCACAACAAAGAATGTTCCTTCTGCACCAACTCAGAAAGCTCAAACTGCCCAAGGAGCTGCTGATACACTTCTACAGAGGAATTATTGAATCTCTCATCTGCACCTCTATAACTGTCTGGTTTGGTTCTGCAACCCAACAAGACAGACACAGACTTCAGAGGATAATTAGAACTGCAGAAAAAACAGTTGCTGCCAATCTGCCTTTCATTGAGGACCTGTATACTGCACGAGTCAAAAAGAGCGCTGTGAAAATATTTACAGACCCCTCACATCCTGGAGATAAACTGTTTCAACTCCTACCCTCAAAACGATGCTATAGAGCACTGCACACCAGAACAACTAGACACAAGAACAGTTTTTTCCCCGAATGCTATCACTCTGCTAAACAAATAATTCCCTCAACACTGTCAAACTAGTTACTAAGTCTGCATTACTATTAATCTTCTCATTGTTCCTATCACCCATCTCCTCCCACTTATGACTGTAACCTTGTTGCTGGTATCCTTACAATATATATTGACTGTTTCCTAATATGATTTGATTGCTTATTTGTTCCCTATGACTATCATTAAGTGTTGTACCTTATGATTCTTGATGAATGTATCTTTTCTTTTATGTACATCGAGAGCGTATGCACCAAGACAAATTCCTTGTGTGTCCAATCACCCTTGGCCAATAAAGAATTCTATTCTTTTCTATTCTATAATGTGGATATACTTTTGATACACTAAGTTGTTCTAGGAATTTTGGAACACAGAACAATAGGTCCTAATAAGTACAATAAAACTGTTTCCAGAGAGATAACACTGTTAGATTTTAGCAGCAAGAAAAACAACAAAGAGTTTTCTGGCACAAAAACACAAGTGATAATAAATTGCTTTAAGGGGCCACAAAAATCTTTTTAAAGTATATATATAATAAAAGATTATAAAGCCTTTTGTACATTAATCAATTTGCAGGATCAATTGCCAACAGGAAATGGATGTCTGGAATTGCCCAGGAAATGTCCCCAGAAAGATATAGTATTTGAAAGCCGTAATTCCTAATTAATCATTGACATTTTATGCAGTTAGGAATTTATCATAGATATGCCTCCCACAAGAGTTTGCTTATCACAGTAACTTGCAGATTGTATTGCTTCCATCAGTAGATGCTGGGACCACATCCACAGCCTTGTGCTCCAGTCCCTTTTGGCAGCCATCCAGCCTCCTCTAATTTGATGGCAAATGGCTCTCCTTTTTCAAAAAAGTAAAAAAGCTGAGCTGAGACTTTAACAGTATGTTTACATAATTCCCACAGAAAAGACAACCCTTCCTTTGTAATGACTATATTTGCTTAGTGCCATGGCCCAAGTAGCTCTTCATTGCCACACCTCAGCAGCCCCTAGCCATAAAATCATTATTTACCTTTAAGTTACACATGTTTGTGCAAACATATGTCAGATGGCACATTAGGCACAACCTTGCTGAAGCAACACAGATCTGGGTCTACTCAGTACCATAGATGAAAAATCCATTTGAATTCTATGGGTCCATCTTAGGGTTTCCCAGTTGCAGAAAGGTATCACTGTACTACACAAATGGCTAGGTTCACACAATAAGGTAAGTCAAAGCCAAAAATATATTATTATTTTTCACTGTATTAAAAACAACAAATGTATGTACAAATTAAGTATATATGAATGTATGTACTTTAGAACTGGGCAATCCATGATTCTATGAATTTTCACATGTCTCCATGTCTCATGCTTCCAGATGTTTTGTACAAATGATGCAATTTGTGCCATTTGCACAATGGTGTCATGAAGTGTATGACACCCCCCCTCCCTTTGTGCCTAATAATGGATGCTGGTCAGGTGTGAAATGCTCCCGGTTCGGACCAGATCGCCCAATCCGGTAGCGATGGCGGCGGGTGGTTCAGAGAACCAGTAGCAAAAATCCCTGCCCCCCCGCAATACCCAGCTGAGCTGTGCGATCATCAGAGGCTTTTTTTTTCTTTTAAAAGCATTTTTTCTACAACCTCTTCAACCGAAAAAAATGCTTTTAAAAGTTAAAAAAAAGCCTCTGATGATCACGTGGCTCAGCTGGGATCATCAGAGGCTTTTAAAAGCATTTTTTCTACAACCTCTTCGGCCGAAGAGGTTGTAGAAAAAAAAAAGCCTTTAAAAGCCTCTGGCGATCCCAACTGAATTGCCTGATCGTCAGAGGCTTCTAAAAGCCTTGTAGAGGTTTTTCTACAACCTCTTAAGGTTGTAGAAAAAATGCTTTTAAAAGTAAAAAAAAAAAGTTGGCCATGCCCACCCAGTCACATTACCATCATGCCCACCAAGCCACGCCCACAGAACTGATAGTAACAAATTTTAGATTTCACCCCTGATGCTGGTGGATTAAAGTAAATTCCACTATGTGTTTTGGATTAGACGCCTCCCCCCCAATTTCTAATAGCTGAATCAACTTCAATTATGGCTTAACTTAAACTCTCAATGTTCCCTAATAGTTTTTATCATAAACATAAGTAAAACATTGTTTTAAGATGCCGTCTGGATGACAGTGCTCAATATGCAATGTTACTTAGCTACAATCATTCATGCCCTTATTATCACCCAATTGGACTACTGTGATGCCATTTATATGGGGCTGCCCTTGCATCAGTGAGATGTGTGGCAAAACAATTCAATACATTTAATAAATAAATACTGTTGGATTGTTTCTTTCATTCTGCAAAACAGAGGCAGGACGCTGGTGTCCTATTTTTTCTATTCTGATATTGTTATAACTGGAAAATTGTTTTCAATTAAAAATAGAAAAACAAAATGGCATTCACTCTGGGTCTGTCCATGATAATTACCCACAGTATTGTTTCTAGTTGTTCTGGAAAGTTCTGTGCTTTTTGATTGATAAATAGATATAATGTAAATAATTACCTCTGTTACTCTCTTTTTCTTGCCATCATTTCATTTTGCCAATTGTACATGTTTGTTGATGAAGTTATATATATTTTTGCTAGCTGAGTTGAATGGTGTATGTGTATTTGCTTTGATTTGATTTGGACATACTGGATGCAGATTAAACTGGAAATTACTCACAGTAATTTTCTAACAAAGACTACTTGGAAATTACAAACTGGTCCAAAATGCAATAACCCATCTACTCATAGGCTTCCACCACTGGGAACATCAATTCTGCAGGCCTTGCACTGGTTATGAATTACTTTTTGGGTCCAATTTAAGGTGCTCATTATGGCTTGGCCTCTGGGTATCTTAAAGAGCAAGTGACTGCCAGCTCCCACTAGAATCAGCCCAACTCACTAGTTCTCGTATGGTAAAATTATTTTTAGCCCCACTTTTCCAAACTGATAAAGACCAAAGCTACAAGCTTTTCTGTGTTGGCACCAATGGAATAATTGGATTTATTTCCTGAGGGAATTCAGGTTAGTGCCCTCATTATTGATTCCTTAGGAAAATATTAAAAATGAAGCTATTTCTCTTAATTTAAGCATTGTGTCATCTATCACTTTTCTGTTTTTTACCCATTTATATTATTCTTTTAGCTGGGGAGTTATTTGTTGTCGTTTCAATCATACTGTGGATGTTTTAATTTTTGTTATATACTGTGTAAGTCACTGGAAGTTGTTTGAATGTGGTGGTCTGTAAGTTAAATATAAATCTTCATATTTTCATATTTATATAATATGAAATTTAAATAATGTACTGTGTTCCTAGAAACTGATTTAATAATTGCTCTGTTTTCATCATGGAAATGGTTGTCTAACCCTATCCCTGCTGAGGGAAGTCACCCTTCCTAGAAGAATGAAATATTTTGAGAAATATTTAAAAAGGCAGAATATTATATTTCCCCTAAAAGAGAAATGGAAATCTTAAGGGAATCAGAAACTCAGCCCCAGCTTCCTGCCACCAGCAGATATTTGGTGCCCATTAAGAAGGATTGGGCCAGCCTATCTGCAAGAGACAAAAGACCTTCAGCTGCAGGGTGATGGGGTTAAGACATGACCATCCAGGACATAATAGGATTATCTATCAGCAGAGCTCACCGCATGACACAATCACCTGGGGACATTGCATCACCCTCCAGGCTTCAACCAAACTTGATTCAGACAAACATAACCCCACATGGCCCCATGGGAATCTGACTACAGCCAATAGAATACATTTCTTGCACAGGAACAGGAAGCTCAAGGGCAAGGTCCAAGAGAAGGTATAAATAACTCTCATTCTCAACTCCATATGGCCAACTGCATCAGGACCCCAAACCCATGAGGTCCTGTCCATCAATAAACCACCTTTCCAATCAGCCTCCATGTTTCCAGTGTCTTTTTCCCTGCTTGGAACTGAACCAGATGGATATTTCTTCCAACACTGCCTTCAAATATTCTGCCCTTTCTTAAAATGAGGCCTGCAGTTAAGTTGGTGAGATTTGAACTAGCTGAGCCTATGAGAGCAATAGATTATTTATTTATTTATTTATTTATTAGTTCGATTTATATGCCGCCCTTCTCTGGAGACTCAGGGCGGCTTACAATGCGTTAAGCAATAGCCTTCATACTTTTGTATATACCTGCTTAGTAGGGCTTTCGCCCCCCCCCCAAGCGGTGTTCTTTTTTTATACAAAGTCAGCTTATTGCCCCCACAATCCGGGTCCTCATTTTACCTACCTCGAAAGGATGGAAGGCTGAGTCAACCTTGAACCTGGTGAGATTTGAACTTGCAGTAATTGCAGGCAGCTGGTGCTACTTAACAGCACTTTAGTCTTCTGCACCACCAAGGCTTCTATAATGATAGAAGTTCTTTTCCAGCTCAAAAAAGTGGGACTGTTTATGTGTCAAGATTTTGATTTAATAGATGATGACTTCCATCAGCTGTGACTGTTAAACATACTGTCTAAGGAAACTAAACTGTTGTGGAAAAATTGAGACTGAACAACATTCCTGGGTCAGCCAGATGCAGTTTATTTGCGCAAGGTTCAGAGGCAGTTTGGTTCTTGCAAGTCTGAACAAAGAAGAGCCCTGATCCCACTGTTTTTATACATTTCTAAGGCAAAGGATTCGGTGAGCTCATACAGTTTTCCATATATGGTTAACATATATTTGTTAAGATTTGGTGAGCTCATACAGTTTTCCATATATGGTTAACATACATTTGATAATTTGTACATCCTAATTACTAAACCATTACTTGCTAGTTTATAAGATTATCTTAGCTACACAACTTTTCCTTAAATGCTGTGGTTGCTAATGGGAGATTTACTGCTGTCCTTGGGTAATAAGTGGTAATAAGTGACTCTTTGTTTCCTGTGCCTGTCTTTGTGTATTTGACAGTGAGGCCCCTCAGATGTTTTCCATATGGCTGTCCTTCCATGACAGCTAGGTCTCATCAGAAGATATATTACCACTAATGCGGTTTAGTTGATTTTAATATAATATCCAACAAGCACGTTTCTCCCTTATAATAATGTGACTAGAGAGGGTCCTTTAGAGTTCATGTAGCTGACTCTGTATGATTCCTACTTTATTCACATTAAAACAGTCAAATCTTGTGTGTTATTATATGTATTTTTTTTATTATTCTTTTTTCTATTTGTTTTTTATTTATAATTTAAATTTAAACAGTAAAACAAAGAAACAAAATGAAGCAAAAATATACATTCAACCTTAACAAGAACAGCAACAAAAAATATACAAAAAAAGAGGAAAAAGTAGTCAATTAAATTTAATGTTTAACATGTAGGATCAACCCTGGCTGAGTGCTGAAAGAAAAGAAAAAGCAATAAATTCTCCTCCCCTTTTACATACATACATACAAAGATACACACACACACACACACACACACACACACAAAACATACTAATCTTCAAATCTCTGTTAACCATCTGTTATTATATTTAGCACATAGAAAGTCCACAAATGGTTTTCAATCTCTCTAAAGCTGTCTAGCCCATTATCTCTAATCAAAGTAGTTAATTTCACCATCTCTGCCAATTCAGTCAATTTCAAAATCCATTCTTCAATAGTCAGCATCTGTTTTTCTTTCCAGTGTTTGGCAAGTACAATCCTTGCAGCCATCACCATGCAAAGGAATAGCACCCAAATTGTTTTTCAATTGACTTATTCATCATACCTAAAATAAAAGCTTCAGGTTTCATTAATGAAACCTGGAGTTATTATGTACTTTTATACTATCATGCTAATTCTTCTAGAGTCATGCTAATTTTGGAGGTCCTTTGTTCTACCACTTGAGGCCATTTATGGTTGAGCTTTTAATAATAAATAATTATATAACTTCGGTGTATGCTTTGCCAAATAGTTCATTTCCCAGCAGAATTATTCTTGGCCAGTAACATAAAATAAAGCCAGAAATTTTATCAATTTGTTTAATTATTTCTTTTTTACACAGTCATTTTTAACAATTAAGCAATTTCAAGACCTCCACATACCATAGGAGGTATGGAGTATTAGATATGATTTACCACCTTCATTTGAGTGGGTATAAGAGAAAATACTAATAATAATAATACCATGAGATTGAACCAGTTCAATTGTAAATTACAGGGAACTATTTACTGACACACTTTGGTTTGGCTTTCTTTCAGAAGGATATATGAATGGATTATATTTTCTCCTACACCATCACATCAATTGTTTTTTCCAATTTGACATTCATTCTTTTTTTGGAGGCAATTATTTATTACTTAATTCCCATTTGTTTTGCATATTGTTTCAATTGTAATCTGGAAAAGAAGAGAAAGCTACTGAGAAAGTATCTGACCATTCGCAAACACATTAAATAAAATGAGCAACAGAAAAGGACAGGGAAAATGCTTTATCTCTCCTTTCTCTGCTTTCACAATAGTAAGTGTTCTATTCTTAGAACAGGGCAGGTAAGGATGGAGGCAAGACAGGGTTAACAGATTAACAACCATTTATTGCTAACAGTAACAGTCTAATGGTGGACCTGCTCTGAGCTAACAACATGCAAGCAAGCCGGCTTTTCACCTTCTGACAGCTCTTTTATATTCGAGCTGTCAAACAGCGAGCCAATCAGTGAACAGTTATTTCCTGCCAGGTGGTTGCTGGCAGGACAGCCAATCAGGAGCATCAGTATTGCCATGGGTTGCCAGGCAGAACGTAACCCTCCTCCCCTCCTGGATGGCGCAGGTGTAATTGGCTAGGTATGCCAGACATCTCCGGCTCCTCCCTCATCTGCGGAGTTCTGTAAAAGTTGCTGGATTGGGCAGATCTTTTGTTGGGACCTCCAGAACTCCTGGAGACTGTGCCATGAGCTCCAATGGATGATAATTCGGTGAAGACGATGGTGAGACCTGCAGTAGGTCCTCTACTGGGTTGGCTTCGGCCTGGAGCCCCCAGTCTTTGGTCTCATCTTGCATCTGGGCTTTAATTGTCAGTGGAACCTCGGAGCAAGCCATGCCTAATGTTGATTCCAATGTAGGGAAACGGCGATGTCTCAGCTGGTCTATATGCTGCCTCCATATGCAACTGTCACTCAGCTCCACCCTGTATGAGCAGGGGATGGTTACCTCTATTACTTGGCTAGGCACCCACCTTGGGTCTCCCCACAAGTTCTTTGTGTACAGTCCCCTATCTGGAATGCACAGGTCTGGCTAGAGGAATCCAAGGGCCTTTCCTCAGAATAAGTAGGATGCAATTGGTCCGAGTCTACATGAAGCCGGTGGCCCATTAGGAGCTCTACTGGGCTACGGAGAGTTGCAGGACAAGGCGTCGTGTGTTGGGCGAGGAGATAGGTGAAAATTTTACTTTGCCAGTCTCCTGAGCCCAATTTACTCAGGGCATCTTTCGTTGAGTGTACCGCTCGTTCCGCTAGGCCATTGCTAGCAGGGTGACATGGAGCCACCAACACATGCCTGATCACATGTCTGGCCAAAAAGTTTTGGAAAAGTCCAGCGGTCAGCTGGGGGCTGTTATCCAAGACAATTGCATCCGGTAAGCCATGGGTCATGAATAATCTTTGCAAGGTTTTGACAACAGCCTCAGACGTGGTGGAGGACATTAGCACTGCCTCGACCCATTTAGAGTACACGTCCACCACGACTAAGAAGGTATGTCCCTGAAATGGGCTGGCAAAGTCGATGTGCAGCCTAGACCATGGGGCCTTGGGGTTCTCCCATTCCCTAATGGGGGAACGAGGTGTACCCGCCTGTGCCTGTTGGCACCCAGGCACCTGGCTACCCACTCAGTAATGGCCTGGTCTAGCTTTGGCCACCAAACATAGCTCTGGGCCAATTCCTTCATCCTAACTACACCTGGGTGCCCCTCATGCAATGCTTTTAAAATAGGCTCCCGTAATTTTGAAGAAACCACTACTCTCAAACCCCAAAGCAGACAGCCCCTTTGCATCGAAAGTTCATGCTGTCTCATCTGGTATGGCTGGAATTTGGCTCCAATCTGCTCTAGCAGCCAATCCCTTCTCATCCAGTCTAGCACTTGGGTCAAAATACAGTCCTTAGAGGTGTACCTCACGATATCAGCGGAGGTCACTGGCAACTGCTGGTTATCTATCAGGAAAGTCATAGAGAAGGATCCTGCACAGCAGTAGGGAGGGGGCACTGGCTGAGGGCATCAGCATGGCCTAAATCCTTGCCCGGATGATAGATTAATTTATAATTATAAGCCGTCAGGAAGACAGTCCAGCGGGTCATCCTGGAGGATAATATCTAGGGAGTTTGATGGTTGCTGGCCAGGTACTTTCTTGACTACCTGAAGATCTATCTTCTTTATCAATTCTTTTTTTTTTTGTTTATCTGTGAAGTTTTTAACTAATATTTTATTTTTCTTTATTTTCAATTCTGCAAGTTCTCCATATTCTTCAATTTTTCCTATTAACCTGGGGCCAGTTTCTAGTGGTTCTTCTAAAATAACTACCAGGTGATCAGCAAATGCTTGTAATTTGTATTTTTCTTTTTTTTTATTTCCATACATTTATATCTAAATCTTGTCTAATACTTCTGCTTAACACTTCCAATGTTAATATGAATAGTAATAGGGATAATGGACATCCTTGTTTTGTACCCTTTCTTATATTGAAGTTCTCTGTCAAGTCCCCATTCACAATCACTTTTGCCATTTGTTTGGAATATATTGTCTTAATCATATTTATAAACCTTTTGCCAAAGTCCATGCACTTTAATTGTTGTAACATAAATTGCCAATTTACATTATCAAATGCCATTTGTTTTTCTGAGTACACTTCATAGTACTCTAATGTATCTAAAATAATTCTCACATTATTTTTTTACTTGTCTTTTAGGTAAGAATCCATTTTGGTCTGAATGTATAAATTCATTCAAAAATCTTTTCAGTCTTTCTGCTATTATTGAAGCAAATATTTTATAGTCTAAATTTAGTAGTGATATTGGCCTATAATTCTTTATCTGTGTTAAATCCGAATCTTCTTTCGGGATTAGAGTAATGTTTGCTTTCGTCCAAATGTTTGGTATTTTGGCTTCTAACAAAACTTCATTGTAGACCTCTAACATTAACGGGCTTAATGCATCTTGTAAATATTTATAAACTTCTGCTGGTAGACCCTCTGGTCCTGGTGATATGTTATTCTTTTGTCTTTTAATTGCCTCTATTAATTCCATCATCATTATTCTTTCATTTAACATAGTTTACACCGTTTCAGGCATGTTTGGTAGCTCAGCTTTTTCCAGGTATTGCATTATTTTTTCCTCTGACACTTTTTCTTGGTTGTATAGTTTTCTATAGAACTCCTGGATTATTCTGGATTATTTACTCTCATTTTGATACTGTAGAGTTCCTTTCTCATTGTGCAGTTTACTTATCAGTTTCTTCTCTTTTCTCCTTTTTCAACTTATATGCTAACCATCTTCCTGGTTTATTAGCATTTTCAAAAAAAGTTTTGTTTTACTCTTTTAATTTGTTGTGCCGGTTCTTCTTTTTCCATTAAGTTAAATTTGTGTTTTATTATTTCCATTTGGTTTTTTAGATTTCCCTTTTGTGATTCTTTTTGTAGTTCTGGTTCAAATCTTTTGTATTCTTCTTCTAATGTCTTTTGATATTGTTTCTTTTTCTTATTTTGTCTCACTATATAAGTTATAGCTAATTCCCTGATGTATGCTTTAGCTGTATCCCATACATTTTATAGTGAAGTCTCTTCTTTTCTGTTCTCTTTGAAAAAAAATCCATTTCTTTTTCTATTGTTTGTATAAATTCTTTATCTTTTAGCATAGATTGATTCAACGTCCATCTCAAATTTTTCTTTTGTCCCTTCCAAATAACTTTTATTGGGTTGTGATCAGCCCATATGTTTGTTTCTATCCCTATCTCTTGCACATATGCTCTTAATTCCGGTGACATCCATATCATATTGATTCTAGACCATGATTGGTGTCTATTTGAATAAAATGTATACTGATTCTTCCCTGGATTTGTTTCTCTCCATATATCCTGTATGCATAATTCTTCTGCCATTTTGAAAAAAGTCCTAGGAAGGGTCTTCCTTACTTTTTTGCCTATTTTGCTACTTCTGTAGTCAAGTTTTATATCTATAATTGCATTAAAGTCTCCTACCGTGCAAATATTCTCATAATACATTTCAATTATTTTCTTATGTAATTTTTTGTAAAGTTCTTCTTGTTGTTTGGTGCATACATTGTTATCAGGAATATCTGTTTTTGGTTTATTACTACCTCCACCATCAAAATTCTCCCTTCTTCATCTATGTAAATTTGTTTAGCATTTATTGTTTCCTTAATATATAAAACCACCCCTATTTTCTTTTGTTGCACTAATGAAGAATATAATTTCCCAATTTTGGGATACTCCAATAGTTTACTGTGTTATTTTTTAATATGAACTTCTTGGAGACAAATTATATCTAGTTTTAATTTTTGTAATTGTGTGAGAATTTTCTTCTTTTGTTGGTTCCTCTTGCCTCTTGTATTCTATTTCTCCTCTCCTGTCCCTCATTTGTATTGAATTCCAGTTGGCGTTGCAGTGAGATGGATATAGGTTAGCGGGGCTCCATGAAACCCAGTTGATTTCTATCTGCCAGGAGGTCCTATGGGCCAAAGTCACCCTGGAGGGGAGTCGAAGAGAGGGAGGACCCTTTGTTTTTGTTTGTTTTTGGTTTTTTTTATTGAAAAAGTTTTTCAAATACAAATTTCCCCCCTTTCCCCCCCCGCTCCCTAACCCCCCCTCCCCCTCTCCCCCCCATGGCTTCTACAAGATGAAATCCAAATTAATATCACATTATATAATACTTTACCACCCTTTTACACCACCCCCTATGTGCTAAACATTTCTTTCTAACATTATTATTATGTCCCCCATATACTATACATTTCAAAACAACATTCGGCTATGAAACTATATAATAAATCCTAATTTGGCATTTATTCTACTCATAATCTACCCATTTCCTCCACCCCCATACGTATATCTCTTAATTCAAATCTTTTAAGTATATTAATATCTAGACATAACATCCCTTTTGCTAAACTAAGCAATCAGTAACGTTACCTATCACCTTGTACCATATCAATTTTATTTCACCCACTTTCCTACAGGTCTACCATACATAATATATTTAATATCTTTATTCTTCTGCCCATATCACTAAAAGATATTTCCATATATAAATAAAACCCTCAAATGACTTTAAATTTGTATTCCATGTAGTATCTTCTGTAATGTCTTTCAACTAGATTGTTAATTCCATCGACCATGTTAGGGTAACATCAAGTCCTGCTCCAACAGTATATTCAGTATCTTCAATTACCATCTGCCCCCATCATTAATAAGTATTTCTGTATATGAAAAGAAAAACCCTGAGTGACTTTATATTTATATTCCATATGGTATCTTCTGTAATGCCTTTTATCTAGATTATTAATTCCGACAACCACGTTAGGGTAACAACCAGATCATCTGCATGCCCCAATTCCATAGTTCTCTTGCCTTATAGCTCCACATATACATAATCCATTTTTCAGAGAGTCCAAAATAGAAAGTTCCAATCCGCTCAATTACAGGCCATCTTCCACATCCCAAAAACACCAGCACTGCAGAGATCTGTTATTCTTCTCAAAATAGTATAAGTCTGTAATTTGCCTCAGCTATATTTTCATGTAACAGCCTTCTATAAATTCCGCTTATTATATTTAATCGTCTCTTAAATAACTGGCATTAATCTGTTGGCTAAAAAAGAATTGTAGTTTAAAATTTTTTAGTTTTGTAGAAACTGCTTCTTCTTTTCTTAACTTGTTGTGGTTTAGATCTCCACCCTGATTGCCTTTCTAGGACTTGTATATCAGCTGATTGAGTTACATGCTGGTCTTTAACTTGATAAGACATCAAATCAAAATCCAAAGCCGCCTCTCTTATATTTATAGGTGATCCAGCTATAGCCTCTGAAGGAGAATCCAAAAGCGGCTCATCCAAAAAGCCCTCTATAACTTGTCGTTTTTCCATTACCTCCATCTCCATCTGCTTAGCCTGAGTTTCAATCTCTTGTTCATTTTGCTTTTCTTTATCCCCCTCCTGTATTCCTGACACTGATGACATACGTGGAGATGTTGGACCCATTTTAAAAACCTTGTAGTAAAATTCTTCCGCTTTTTCAACAGTGTTTAATTGATATCTTTCTCCTTGATATCTCAATATTATACCAACTGGAGCATCTCACCTAAATGGGATGTTTTGTTTCTTTAGCTCAGTCACCAAAAATCCAAAGTCCTTTCTATCTTTTAACATCTTGGACGGCAGCTCTTTATATATCCAGATCTTCATTCCATTCATGGAATGGAGTGGAGTTAAAAGACTTTTGCACAATATCATTTCTTATTCCTTTATCAGTAAAATAAATCACCACATCTCTAGGCAATTGTCTTTGCTTTGCCACCCAAGAATTTACTCTGTAGGCCTTATCAATCTTACAGAATACTTCTTCAGAGCTGACCTTTAAAATCACAGCCAGAACTTCAGCAGACATCTTTCTCAAGTCCTCACTGTTGTTTTCCTGTATTCCTCTCATTCTGATCGCAAATTCCATGGATCTAAATTGCATCATTGTAACTTCATTTTCAATCCTTTGCTTTATATTATCTGCATTGTAAGTCTTGTGATCAGCTTCCTTCATTTTAGACTCTACTTCTGAGCTATTTTCTTGAATCATTGTCAAATCATTTTCAATTCTTTGTATTTTATTATCCAGATTATGAATCTTATAATCAGCTTCCTTCATTTTAGACTCTATTTCTAAATTAATATCTTTATCCATCTTTAGAATTACTTCTGAGAAGCTTTTCAAAGCTGTTACAATATATCGCTTCAGGTTATCATACTTTTGTTGAACCAACTCTTTAATTTCCTGTCTAAATTTTTCAAGATTCTGGTTCATAATCTCATCATGTCTTGCCAACTCCTCCACAACAAATTCCTTTAAATCAAAACCATTCTTCTGCATCTGCGAGCTCAAAAATTGCTCTTGTGATTTATAAATGGAGGAGCCCCCCCCCCACAGCTTGGTTGTCTGGCTTTGTCAGTTTTAACGCCATCCTGTCACACAAACAGACTCTTTTTAAAGAAAAAGTCTTCTCTCCACACAATATCAATATCAAGTCTCTAAGAAAGGAAGAAGCATGAAACAGAAATTTTTCTCTTCTCTTGTAGCCAGCACTATTGCTTCAGATACTTTGTAACATATTAAACCATTCAAACGGAAAGACTTTCGCTTTCAGCTTTCTTCTCAAGCCTCAGCCAGCCGCCATTTTAAACTTTTTTTCCCCTTTTCACTCTTTCTTCATTCTTAAAATCAATCATAGGGTTGTTACAAATACTTGCGATTTAGAGTCCCAAATCCAGATTTCATCCTGCTTATTCAAGCAATCTGTTAGTTTTCACTAATTAGGTTGGTCACATCGTCTAGCTCTGCAAAGCGCAGAGTTCTCCCGAAGCCCGGAGCAGTGGCGAGCTGGATAGGGAGCCTCATCCTGCTTCCTCCCCAAGAGTAAAAAAAAAACTCTGGGGACTTCGCAGAGAGCCCTGCTCTCGCCGGCTCACCTCACATTTCCTTAAGGAAATGGAGTTTTTCGAGCCACCTCCCAGCTGTAAGGGCGGCTCTTTACGGGCGGCAGGGGTGGCGGTCCCAAAAGACTGTCTAGTGATGACGGAAGCCAAACCGGAAGCCACGGAGGACCCTTTGTTGATCGCAAGGGGATGGCAGTCTCCTCGCTTGAACCAAAGGAACCTTTCTGACTGGGAGAAGAGAGAATGGCCATTACGTCCAGACCAAGGAGGGATGAAGGAAACACGAAAAGATGATTTTGCAGCAGTGGATTTGATCTGGGTGAGAGCTTTCTAATTTCTACCGTGAAACTAATTTCCCCAAAAAGCAGTTTTTGAAAAGTGGGACCCTATGGAGAAGGAGGAAGGGACTGTTTTTTCTGCCTCCAAAAGAACAGTGGCAAGTGAGATTTGGAGCCAATGACAGATCTAAAACAAAAGAGACAGAATGTTAATGGGAAGTAAAAATTTAAAGTAAAGGGAAAGACTGGACTGGTCATTTTAACAACATAAAAAATCATTTAGGACATGGATAATGTTTTCTTTTTTCTTGCTACTCTGAGCAGATGAACTCTTGAGAAATAAACTTTGGGATTTTTAAAGTTTGCTGTAAAAGTGGAGAGAAAGGGCCAGATTGATACCTACTGGCCAGAAAATACATAAGTGGGAAGAAGGCATAACATCCTGACTGTTTTAGATAATAATAAGACAAATGGAACAACAGCTGCAAAGTTGTTTTGCCTGGTGTCTGGAGACAGTGAACATATTGAAACTCTGAACTTTTGTGGATTATAAATACTCTTGATAGACTGAAACAGTGGAATAGCTTGAATTTGTTTTGAAACTAAGTGAAATGGCTTTTTGATCTGCTACACATTTTGGATTACTGGATTATTGAACATTGGGGAATTTGGTGGGCCTTTTGGATTATAAATATTACTTGACAGAAGACAAAGAAATAGTTGTTGTCTCCAAAGAAGTCTTTTTCTCTCTCTCTCTTCTTTTTTCTCTTCTTTTTGTACATTCCTGCTGGACTGATTTTGTGGACTGACCCTGTGGATTACAAATATAACTGACATTGAGGAATGATTGGTGATTGAAAGAATTGGATTTTTGGTTGGTTTCTTAGTCTATTGGATATGTGAGGCATTGTGGAGTTTGTGGGCTGTTTTGGATTATTGTTTTTTTTCTCCCTTTAACAAATTAAATAGATTGCCTCTCTTTTTAAAATATTAATTAATAGTAGATGCTGAAATGACAAGTGTTCCAAACTTAACTAGAATAGGAAAGAAAGCATCATCCATAGCAGGGCCCCCCAACCTTTTGGATCTCAGGGACCACCAAGTTCATAATTTTAAATCCCACAGACCACTAATACGAATCCAGCGCGCTGCTTGCTGAAGCACCTGGACTCCCAGTAACAGGATGGTGTCCTTCAGCACTCTCCCTCCTCTCTCTCTCTCTCTCTCCCCCTCTCTCTTTCTTTTCTCTCTCTCTCCCCTCTCTCATTCTCTCTCTCCCCCCTCTCTTTCTCTCTCTCTCTTCCTCTCTCTTCCTCTCTCTCTTTCCCACTCTTTCTCTCTCATTCTCTCTCTCCCCCTCTCTTTCTCTCTCTCTCCCTCTCTCTCTCTCCCACTCTCTCTTCTCATTCTGATTCTCTCTCTGATTCTCTCTTTCATTCTGTCTCTCTCTCTCTCATTCTCTCTGATTCGCTCTCTCTCTGATTCTCTCTCTTTCATTCTCTGTCTCTGTCTCTCTCATTCTCTCTCATTCTAATTCTCTCTGATTCTCTCTGATTCTCTGTCTCTGTCTCTCTCTCTTTCTTTCTCTCACTCTCTCTTTCTCATCCCTCTCCCATTTTCGCTCATTCACTCACTCTTTCACTCTCTCTTTCATTCTCTCTCTCTTTCTCTCTCCCCCCTCTTTCTCTCTCTCTCACCTCTCTTCCCCTCTTTCTTTCTCTATCCCCCTCCCAATCTTTTTCATTCTCTCTTTCTCTTTCATTCTCTCTCTCATTCTCTCTGTCTCTTTCTTTCTCTCTCTCTCTCTCATTCTCTGTCTTTCATTCTCTCTCTGATTCTCTCTCTCTCCCATTCTCTTTCTCATCTCATGGGCCAGCCAGTGTCTTGGGGCTGAGAGGAAGTCAAGTATCTCTCCGAGAGACCAAGGTACACGGAGCACCAACAAGGGCCAGAAGAAATAGCAATGAGATCTAGCAAGAGATGAAGCTTCACTCCTGCTCTGGAATATGGAGCAAAACTCCATCCCCCGCCCTTCCCTTCTCAGGCCAGGCGAGGAGTGACTGGGAAGGGAGGGCGTGTCACTGCGTTCTTTTATTTACCAGCTGAGCTAATTATTTCTGGACTGTCAGACTCTCCGTACCTTGCCAAGAACTGTTATCAAAAGCTACTACGCATGTCCATCCACCCACATTCCTTCACACTCTTTCCTTTGTTCTCATGCCAGGAGTGCCGGTTGCTGTGAAAAGCAGCTGGCCCGAATTACTTTCAAAATGTAGCAATTATCTTTCTTAGTTAGTGAGGTATTTTATTTTCTTTATGACAAATAAATGAGTTTTATTAGAGAACTTTTCTTCGGGTTTTCTTTTCAGAATATTGCAACTTGGAGGAAGCCACGATCCATCCTCTAATTAATCAGGGTGATTTGTCCCAGAGCCAAACATGGGATTAATCAGTGCCCTGACAGGGCGAATGGTGGGGACAGCCACTGGTGGGTTCAGCTGACAGGAAGCTACAGCAAGGGGAAGAAACAGCCCAGAGTTGCCACCACCCATTGCTTCAGCCCGCCTGCACTGCCACCCCCTTGCACTATTACCTCATTCCAGCTGTTTGTGTTGGCAGGGGGGCAGAGGTCGACCTTGAGGCACCTTATTTGTGGGGTGCCACAAGGGTCAGTCCTCTCACCCCTTTTGTTCAACATTTATGTAAAACCGCTAGGCGAGATCATCTGTGGTTTTGGGGTGAGTGTTCATCAGTATGCTGATGACACACAACTATACATCTCCACCCCAGACCACCCCATTGATGCCCTTGCTGTGATGTTCCGTTGCCTGGAGGCCGTGCGGATCTGGATGGGGAGAAACAAGCTCAGACTCAACCCCTCCAAGACCGAGTGGCTGTGGCTTCCGGCGTCCCGGTATAGTCAGCTGGTACCATCACTGACAATAGGGGATGAGATCTTGCTCCCCACAGAGAGGGCCCGCAACTTGGGTGTCCTCCTGGATTCACGGTTATCTTTAGAAGATCATTTGACGGCCGTGGCCAGGGGTGCCTTTTATCAGGTTCGCCTGATCCTCCAATTGCATCCCTTTCTGGATCGGGACGCCTTGCGCACGGTCACTCATGCCCTAGCCCGTATGGACTACTGTAATGCTCTCTACATGGGGCTCCCCTTGAAAAGCACCCAGAGGCTCCAACTGGTCCAGAATGTAGCCGCGCAGATGATTATGGGCGCAGCTCGTTACGCCCATGTAACACCTCTCCTACGCGAGCTGCACTGGCTCCCGGTGGTCTTCCGGGTGCGATTCAAGGTGTTAGTTATCACCTTTAAAGCGCTCCATGGCTTAGGACCTGGGTACCTATGAGACCGTCTTTTGCCACCAATAGCCTCCCACCGACCAGTTCGTTCTCACAGGGAGGGACTACTCAGGGTACCGTCAGTCAAATTATGTCAACTGGCGACTCCCAGGGGGAGGGCCTTCTCTGTGGGGGCTCCAACCCTTTGGAATGAATTACCCCCGGAGATACGGAATATCCCTGATCTCCGTGCTTTCCGCCGTGCCCTCAAGACCCTGATGTTCCAACAGGTGGGGCTAAACATACGAACATGTGAATGATTTTTTAAATGTTATCTAATTCTGGGTTTTATTTAATTGACCAAACTAAGTAATAATTTTAATTAGCAATTTTATGATGTTTGTGTGTCTATATTTTTCTTGACTGTACACCGCCTTGAGTCCTACGGGAGAAAGGCAGTATAGAAATATAATAAACAAACAAATAAATAAATAAATAAATAAATAAATAAATAAATAAATATTTCTGGACTGTCAGACTTTCTGTACCTTGCCAAGAATTGTTATCAAAAGCTACTACGCATGTCCATCCACCCACATTTCTTCACACTCTTTCCTTTGTTTTCATGCCAGGAGTGCCGGTTGCTGTGAAAAGCAGCCGGCCCGAATTACTTTCAAAATGTAGCAATTATCTTTCTTAGTTAGTGAGGTATTTTATTTTCTTTATGACAAATAAATGAGTTTTATTAGAGAACTTTTCTTCGGGTTTTCTTTTCAGAATATTGCAACTTGGAGGAAGCCACGATCCATCCTCTAATTAATCAGGGTGATTTGTCCCAGAGCCAAACATGGGATTAATCAGTGCCCTGACAGGGCGAATGGTGGGGACAGCCACTGGTGGGTTCAGCTGACAGGAAGCTACAGCAAGGGGAAGAAACAGCCCAGAGTTGCCACCACCCATTGCTTCAGCCCGCCTGCACTGCCACCCCCTTGCACTATTACCTCATTCCAGCCAGCGAGGGCTGCGCTGCAAAGTTGCAAGTTGCACGAACCTCCCTCTATGGTGGAGATTTACAGCCCCACCATGAGCTGCCTGGCCAGTCCCATTTTCCAGAGCTCTAGTCACAGGACTGGCCATTGCTCATCCCGGAGCACCTCCTATACCCGGGTGTACCACGGACCACCAAAAATTTCTCGTGGACCACTGGTGGTTGGTGACCACTGGTCCACACCATCAGCAGCTGCCTCTAGTCCATCAAATCAAAGATCAATAGATACCATGTTACAACAAGAGAAAATGAATACATTCCAAAAAGAGATACAAATGATGTTTCAATCCATACAGGAGGCCATGACGATAAATCACAACGAGATGAAAAATGATATGGGAGAGATGAAGGAAAAGATAAATAACATGAATGTAAGAATAGGGAAATAATAAAAAATGAACAAAAGATTCAGAAAATCAGGAGAAAGCAGAACAAGCAGAGGAAAAAAGTTGATGAAATTAACCAAAGATTAATGCAAACAAATAAGGAGCTAGAAGACACGGTAATAATGTTGGAAATGGAAAAGTTGGCCTACTTTTTAAGATTTCAGAATATCGAAGAGGAAAAAGAAGATCTTCCAGATATGATGACAGAGTTGTTGGCAGATGCTTTAAAGATAGGTAAGCAAGAGATGGATGCAGAGTTAGATTAAATATTTAGAATACATACGAGATATGTGAGAAGACACAAACTTCCAAGATAGGTACATGTGAGATTTGTCAAAAAAATCAACAAGAGATGAAATACTTAAAAAGGCAAGAGATGAACCATTGCAATATAGAGGGAAAGAAATTGTGGTCCTGAAACAGATTCCCAGAAGAGTAAGAGACCTATGGAAACAATATCAATTTTTGATTGTGAAGCTGATCAAATATAATGTAAACTTTAGATGGTTGATACATGAGGGAATATTAGTAAACTGGAATGAAAAAAGATACAGACTGGATTCATTAGACAAAGTGTTAGAATTTTATGATGTCTACTCATTCTAACAGTGGGTAGTTTATAGCTATAGTTTATTGAATAAATACAAAGTACCCAAAGTCAAATTTGATAAAATTACTTTAAGGGTAGAAAGAATTAAGGATTTTCTGTAACTCTTCTGCCATCTAATGATTGTATGGATTCTTTTAGTACAGATATAGTAATTCTAAAATTAAAAAATGTATACAGAATGGTCAATCCAAGCAGTAACTCAAAATAAATTGAAGATGATGACTAGTAGATCTAGTTACATTGGCCCATTCTAAAGTATAGGATAAGATATACCTTCTATTTTAAAGTGAAGAGAAGAGAAGATATACCTTCTTCTTCACATAAGAAGAGAAGATATACCTTCTCTTTTAAAGTGCTCTGAACATGGCAAAAGTAACTTTGGAAATATATTAAGCAATGCTTTTGAAAGCACATCCCCTCCTTTTGGTCTTCAGCCTGTATATGTGACAACACTGTACTGAAAGTGCTAGTTCACAGGTGATCACTGTTTAAGAATCTGAATTACACATACATGCAGATTTCCTACATTTTAGAATCTGTTAGCTTTCCTATAAAGCATGGATGTGAATTTCTATACAATTTAAAAATGCAAGTTTTCATTTTCCAGAGCATTGTTGTATAGTTCTAGCATTATTTCTCCCAATATTTCCTGTGAGTTTTTATATATTTCCACCGGTAGCCCATCTGGATCAGGTGTTTTATTGTTGTTGGGTTTGTTTGTTTTTCAGTGCCAATTTAAATTCAAGTTTAGTTATTGGTCTATTTAATATTTCTTTTTGTTCTTCTGTAATTTTATTCATTTCTAATCCTTCTATATATTGTTTAACTTTTTCTTCCTCTATTTCTTTCTGATTATATAAATTTGAAAAATTTGATAATTATATAAATTTGATAAATTTGAATAATTTTCTTTTTAGCTTCTCTTCTATACTGCATTACCATTCTCATCTTTGAGTTGGTATATCATTCTTTTCATTCTTTTATCTTTTTCTTTTTTCAGTTTGTATGCCAGCCATCTACCAGTTTTGTTCGCAAATTCAAAATAATTTAGTTTTGCCATTTTTATTTTCTGGGCTACTTCCTTTTGAGTTATCAGATTTATTTTATGTTTGGATATGTTCCATTCCTCTCTTACTTTTTTATTTTGGGGATTTTCCTGTAATTTGATTTCTGCTTTTTTTAGTTCTTCATATAATTTTTCTTGCTGTTGTCTCCTTTCCTTGTTTTTCCTCCCTATATACGCAATTGTCAATCTGTGTATATATGCTTTTGTCGTGTCCCAGATGTTTTGTAAAGAGGTATCTTATTTTTTGTTTATTGTGAAAAATAATTCCAATTCCTTTTCTAGCATTTGTTTGTCTCTTTATCTCTACATATGTTCATTGTTCATCTCCTGAATCTTTTTTGTCCCTTCCATTTTATGGTTATTGGATTGTGGTCCGCCCATTCATTTACCCCTATCTCTATTGTTTCTAAACCTGTCTGAATATCTGCAGTCATCCAGGCCATGTCGATTCTGGACCAAGATTGGTCTGGGTAGAAGTAGAATGTATATTGGTTCTCGTCTTCATGTATTTCCCTCCATACATCTCTCAATTTTAATTCCGATGCCATATTAAAGAATTCTTTTGGTAATATTTCTTTCTTTTTTAAAATTTTTCTTGTTGCTCTTATGATCTTCTTTAACATCTACTATAGCGTTATAATCTCCAATTAGACAAATATTTTCATAGTCTGAATCTATTACTTTACTGGGTATTTTTTTAAAGAATTTGTGTTGGTTTTTGTTGGGGGCATATATTACTATTAATAATGATTTTTTCCCCTCCATTTCTAATTCTACCATTACGATTCTACCCTCCTCGTCTGCATAGATTAGCTTTGATTTTATCCTTTCTTTTACATAGACCATTACTCCACTTTTCTTTTTTTGTATCAATGATGTGTATAGTTTTCCTAATTTTGGATTCTCTAATAATTTTTGATATCCTTTTTAAATATGTACTTCTTGAAGACATATCACGCCTGCTTCCAATTTTTGTAATTTTGTGAATGTTTGTGTTCTCTTCTTTAGTGCATTTAGTCCATTTATATTTACTGAGAAAAGTTTGATTATCTCTTCCATTGCCTACTGTTGTTGGTTTTTTATAATCCTTGTCTCCATCCATATTCTTACTTTCATCCCTTCTCTTTCCCCTCGTTCTTTTTCCTGACTCTTTCTTATTTCTCTTTCTCACTCCATTTCTTCTATTTGCTCTTCTTCCTGGCTTTTGCTCTCTGTTTCTTCTTTACTTTCCTGTTCATCTTCCTGTGTAAAGTGCAGATTGTAAAATTCTCTTGCTTTCTCTAGTGTAGCTACTTTATATATATATTTTGAATTTTTTTTTATTTTTAAACAAAACGTAAAACATAATCCATCATCCATTACAATTTCAAACAGTGTGTTGGTCGGTTACAAATCTTTTGGGCTTCATCTCCATATTCAAAATTTACTAATTATTTAATTTCTCATGTTGTCAAACAAATAAGCATCTTCATTTATCATTTATTTAACTATGGCTTTACCGCTTCATAAAAATTATTTTCAAATATTATATTTATAACATTCATTTCGTGTTTCATAGTTCATTTCCATGCTTTCTTATCTAGCCATTGATAAAATAAATCCCATATCTTGTAATATTGTTTATTTCTTGTTCTCTAATTTCAAATGTCAATTTACTCATTTCGGCGCATTCCATAATTTTCTTAATAACTTCATCTTGCATTGGTATTTTCTCATTTTTTCAGTTTTTCACAAATACAATTCTGCCTGCTGTTAAAACACTCACAAATATCTCAATTCTCTATTGTATATTTCTGGCACAATCCCTAATTTAAAAAAACTCTGGTTTAAAGTCTATGTGTTTTTTTTATCATTTTTTACAACCATGTGTGGATTATAGTCCAGTATCTTTTAGCTTCTGCACATGTCCACCACATATGGTAATATGAGCCCGGTGTCTGATGATATTTCCAGCACTTTTCTGATTTGTTCTTGAACATTCTGGCTATTTTTGTTGGGGGTAAATGCCACCTGTAAAACATCTTATACAAATTTTCCTTACATGTTGTTGACATTGTCATTTTGTAATTTTGCAACCACAGTTTTTGCCATTTCTCTAAATCAATTCCGTAACCAAAATTTTTCCCCCATGCAATCATTGTTTCTTTAACTTGTTCTTCTTCCAACTTTACCTCTAATAAATAACCATACAATTATTTAATTACATAGTCATCAGACCCTATTAAAATTTTATCTAAGTTAGTCAACTCTTTATTCAGGAATAAAGAGAAGAAAGAGATTATACAAGATTACTATAGAAAACTGTATGAACAAGAAAATATACAGGAGGAAAATGTTAAACAATACTTGCAAAAGGCGAATTTACCCCAGGGTCCTAAGGACGTGGAAATGATGTTAGAAGGAAATATAACAACGATGGAATTAACTGAAGCACTCAAAAAACAAAAGGTTGGGAAGGCATCAGGCCCGGATGGACTGCCAGCAGAATATTGTAAGACATTACAGGAATCGTTGAGTCTCCCATTGCTAGAAGTTATGAATGAAGTTATGTTAAAGAGGAAAATACCCAAGTCATGGTCAGAAGCCTATATTACACTTGTTCCAAAAGAGGACACAGACCCACAATAAATCAAAAATTATAGGCCTACTTCCCTGCTAAATTCTTATTATAAAATTTTTGCTTCAATATTGGCAGAAAGACTTAAAAGATATTTAAATAATTTTATGCATTCTGATCAAAATGGGTTTCTGCCAAAAAGACAGATTAGAGACAATATGAGGATAATTCTGGACATATAATTTGGATAATTTGGAATATTATGAGGCACATCCTGAAAAGCAAATGGCTTTGATATTTCTAGATGCTCAGAAAGCCTTTGATAACGTCAATTGGTGATTTATGTTACTTCAATTGGAGCAGATGGGCTTTGGTAGAAAATTTATTCAAGCAATAGAAGCCATATACTATAAACAAACAGCAAAAGTAATGATAAATGGAGAATTGACAGAGTTTATCGAGATAAAAAAAGGAACAAGACAAGGTTGCCCACTGTCTCCTCTGTTATTTGTATTAACATTAGAAGTGCTAAATAGAAAGATTAGAGAAGAAAAAGAGATAAAAGGAACGAAATTCAAAGGGAAGACTATAAATTGCAAGTGTTTACAGATGACTTGGTTTTTATTCTTGAAGATCCTTTAGTTTCAATAATTGTATTTAAAGATAAAATAGGAGAATTCGGGAAAGTAGCAGGTTTGAAAATTAATAAAGACAAAATGAAGATCTTGACAAAAAGTATTTTAATAGAACAAAAAGAAAAATTGGTGGAAATATCAAAGATTCAGGTCGCAAATAAGGTTAAATACTTGGGGATATATTTGACAGCAAAATGTAGCACACTTAAAGACAACAATTATAATAAACTCAAACAACAGATTGGGACAGATTTGGCAAAATGGGAAAATTTACAATTATCATTGATTGGGAGAATATCGGCAATTAAAATGAATATACTACCTAGAATTCTATATTTGTTCCAGACAATTCCAATTAGATTGGGAAAAGATTATTTTGAAGATTTGAATAAAATAATGTTAAAATATATTTGGCAGGGTAAAAAGGCGAGGGTAAAATTGAAATTGTTGCAAGATGCTAGAACAAGAGGAGGTTTTGGTTTGCCTAATTGGGAACTTTATTATCACGCGACAAGTTTGATGTGGATTAAAGAATGGATAACGTTACGAAATATTAGATTATTGACTTTAGAAGGACATGACTTGTTTTTGGGATGGCATGCTTTTCTATGGTACAAGGGAACAAAAACACAGGGGTACTTCAGAAGACATTATATATGTGAAGCTTTGTTATTAAACTGGGAGAAGATTAAAAAACAACACTATTTAAAAATTCCAGTCTGGTTATCAATGATTGAAGCATTTTCATAATAATATTTAGAAGGGAACAAATTGTTAGATATAGTGAAATATTGAATGAAAAGGGTAACCTCAAATCAAAGCAAGAATTGGAGGAACAAGGTTTAAAGATGAATTGGTTTTCTTATACACAAATACATTCTAGATATGATAAAGATTGTAAGGCAGAGGGTATTTATAATAATTTGACTAACTTACTTTATATTTTTTGTCTTGCCATGTTATTAAAATCCCGTCTGGTGTCAGCCATCTAAACATCACTTTGTACCTAATTAGTTGAATTGTTAGAAATTGATATTGTTGGTGTTGGTTCCTAATCCTTTGTGCTATTTGTTTTAAATTTATAATTTCTTTGCCCTTGTAAGTCAGTGATTTCTTCTCGTGATTTCTTATATATTTCATCTCTAGTTGTTCGTTTTGTAAATCTAATATGTACTTCCCTCACCAATCAGTGTCTTCTTATATAATTAGTATGTACACGGTAAATTTCGTCTATTTGTCCTCTTATTTCTGTCTTATCTCTTTGTATTATTTCTGACACTATTTCCGCCATCTTTTCTCCCAGGTCTTCATCTTTCTCTTCTGCTATGTTTTGGAAGCACAGGAAATACGAGGCTTTCTCCATTTACAACATTGCTATCAAGTCTGATAATTTTTTATTTAATTGGAGAGATTTCTGCTCCATTGTCTCCATTTTTGTCTCTACTTGATCTATTTTTGTTTCCATTTTTTTAATTCTTTGTTTATTTTCTGTTATTGCTTGTTGAATGTCCCCAATTTTATCATTCATATTTTTAATATCCTCTTTTACTTCTCCAATTTCATTTTTAATTTCTGTATGGAATATTTTCATTTCTTCACGATTATCCACAATTTTCTCTTGTGTTTTTAATAGGGTTTCTTGAATCATCTGGAACATGTTTTGCATACTATTTACTGTCATTTTTGTTTTTTGTTTTTCTTTTCCTATCATATTGTCTATTGTTCTCTGATTTAGTGGTGATGCCATTATAGGTATACGGTTTGTAGTTGGCTTTTTCCCTGTTTTAGATATAGTTGTTGTGGTTGACATTTTTAAAGCTTGTGTAAAGTTTTTCCACACTATCATATAATTATTAATCCTTGATTCTTTTTTTAAAAGATACACATATTTCTATAATTTTTACTTATTCAAAAACAATTTTTCTTTGTTTCTTTTTTTTAGCTCACACACCATTAATTTATATTCTCTATATATGTCAACTTAATCTGAGTTCATCTATTATACAGTATAGTTAAGTATTAATTTACAGTATATTTAATCAATACAATTTATTTAATTACTTTTCTTCTAATTCTATTTATTCTTTATATACTACTATGATTCACTTAATGTCTTATTCATTCATTCAATAATTATTTATACTCTATGCCATTCCACTCTTTCAATCTCAGTAAAATAACAATACAATAATTAAATATAAAATTAATACATTACTTTCTTACTTACTATACTTATGTATAGATAGATAGATAGATAGAAAGAAAGATATGTGTTTATTCTTATTTTATACTTCTTTGTTGATCTTTTCCCTTCTCACATTTAGCTTTCCGACAACCTGGACAGAGGCAATTACCACTATTCCCAAAGAAGATATGGATCACTATCTAATACAAAATTACAGACCAATTTCCTTACTAAACACCGATTATAAGATATTCGCAGCAACTATAGAGGAAAGAATCAAAAAAATTCTGAATAATTATATACACCCAGATCAAAATGGATTCCTGCCAGGCCGACAAATTAAAAATAACATGAGAATAATAATAAACACATTAGAATTCTATGAATCACACCCAGAAAAACAAGCTTCACTGGTTTTCCTTGATGCCTAAAAGGCATTTGACAATTTGAATTGGAAATTTTTAATGGGGCAACTAAAATTTATGCAATTTGGAACAAAATTTGAAAAAATGATAGGGAAAATCTATACAAAACAAATGGCAAGAGTAATTGTGAACGACCATACCACAGAACAATTTGGCATAACAAAGGAGGTAAGACAGGGATGCCCACTCTCTCCACTTCTGTATATATTAATGTTGGTGATGCTCTTGAAGAATGTCAGAAAAGATAAAGAAATAAAGGGTTTAAGAATAAAGAAAGAAGAATATAAGGTTCAGGCCTTTGCCGACCATTTGGTGTTTATAGTAGAAGAACCGCTAGAATCAGGACCAAAATTAATTAAGAAATTAGAAGAATTTGGAGAAGTAGCGGGACATAAGATCAGTAAAAATAAATCAAAATTAATAACTAAAAATTTTACAAAGAAACAGGAAAAAGATTTGAAAAACAATACACAAATTCAAGTAACCAAGAAAATAAAGTACCTAGGGATCTGGCTAACGGCAAGAAGTTCCTCAATCAAAGAAGATAATTATGATAAAATAGTAATACAGATTAAGAAAGATTTGGACAATTGGAGAAATTTACAGATAGCATTATTGGGAAGGATTGCCACCATTAAAATGAATATTTTGCCAAAACTGTTATTCCTATTTCAGGTCATATCAATAAAATTGGGAAAAAAAGTTATTTGAAACACTAAATAAAATAACAGCCAAATTTATATGGCAGTGAAAGCGACCAAGAATTAAACTCAAACTCTTACAGGATACAAAGGACAGAGGGGGAGTAGCACTCCCAGAATGGGAACTATATTATCAAGCTGCTGGCATAACTTGGCTAAAAGAATGGATAGAACTAAGGGATAAAAAAATATTAGCAATAGAAGGGCACGATTTACAAGTGGGTTGGCACACATTCCTTTGGGATGGAAAATACAAAATACATAGTTATTTCAAAAGACATATATTAAGAAATGCATTACTACAAATTTGGTTGAAAATTAAAAAACAGCACTATACAAAAATACCAATTTGGCTTTCACCAATAGAAGCATTAAAACACCCAAATTTAACAGAATTAAATAAAATAATAAGATACAGAGATGTAATAAAACAACAAGAAAAACTGAAATCAAAACAAGAATTTGAACTGGATCTAAACAGAGATATTGACTGGTGGACATACAAATTCCATCTAAATATAAAGAAGGTACAAAAACATATGAAATACAAAGAGAACAACATGAATTAGACAAAATTGTACTAGGGACAGATGAGAAGCTAATTAGTAAGATATATAAATTTTTATTGCCATACAAAATGGAAGAGGAGATAGTGAAAGACACAATGATTAAATGGGCACAGAACTTTGATTATACAATAAATTTGGAGAGATGGGAAACAATGTGGCAAGTAAATTCAAAACTAACATTATCCGCGATGTACAAGGAAAATCAGCTGAAGATGTTTTATAGATGGCATCTTCCACTGACAAGACTTGCAAAGATGTTCCCAAATAATACCTCAACGTATTGGAAGTGTAAGAAAACTCATGGAACATATTACCATCTATGGTGGACTGCTCGGCAACAAAAAAATTTTGGACAAATATAAAGAAATGGCTAGAAAAAATAATAGACCAACCAATTGAAAGAAAGCTGGAAACATTCTTATTAGGAATATTCATGAGAACATACACCAAAGAAATAAAATATCTGATTCTACACATCATAGCAGCCACACAAATAACATATGCACAAAATTGGAAACAGGAAAAGACACCAACAGATGAAGACGTGATAGAAAAAGTTTTAGAATGTGCCGAGATGGACAAATTAACAAAAGAAATTAAAGAAAAAGAAGAGACAGATTATTACATAATTTGGAACAAATGGTATGAATGGCTTGAGACTAGAAATAAAGAATAATATATACAGGGAGAATCTAAAAATGTAAAATATGTATATAACAAATATATAGAAATTAAGGCTATTAGTGTTAGAAAATACAATGTAACCAAAGAAAAAGGGACAATGAAGAAAATGAAATAGTAAGAGAAATATGGGGGGGGGAAGGTACAAAACGGAAAGAAGACCACTAAGAAACATTGGTTAAAAAGAGGATATATTTATATGTTGTATGTTATGTGTTTGTCATATTGTGTTATAATAAAATATTAAAAATTTAATAAATAAATAAATAAATAAATAAAAATGCAAGTTTTCAGGAAGTAGTAGATGATTCTCAACTTCTTTCTTTCTTTCTTTCTTTCTTTCTTTCTTTCTTTCTTTCTTTCTTTCTTTCTTTCTTTCTTTCTTTCTTTCTCCCTCTCTCTCCCTCTCTCCCCTCCTCTCTTTTTATGTTATTGTATAACTCAAAATGTAATAGGTTTTTGAGGAAAAAATGACAAATACCATGTATTCTTATAAAATCAGAGCAGCTCTTTTGTATCAAACTCTCCTCTAGCTGAATGGCTAGTTCACAGAATTTGTTAAAAATTGTGGCCACTGCTGAGAATTTTGGAAGTTGAAGTAAGGTTTATAGTCTAAGAAAACAAGGTCATAAAAGACTTGGCAATTAAAGTGGCATGTAGATTTGAATATTAAATAAGTAACAAAAAGAAAGAGACCCAGTTTGGTGTAGTGGTTAAGGAATCAGGCTAGAAACCAGGAGATCATGAATTCTAGTCCCACCTTGGGCGCACAAAATCACTTTGGGCTAGTCTCTCTCTCTCTCTCTCTCTCTCTCTCTCTCTCTCTCTCACACACACACACACACACACACACACACACACACACTGCCCTAGGAAGCAGGCAATGGCAAACCACTTGCAAAGAAAGTTGCAGGGATTTGTTTAGGTAGTTGCCAAGAGTAAAAAAAAAAAAAAAGTTAAAGGTACTAAAATAAAAGGAAAGAAAAGGAAAGAAAAAAACAGGGCAGAACAATCATGTAACAATTGCAAATCACCCAAGTACAGATTTGCAGTTATTTTTTTAAAAAAAATAAAATATATTTCAAAATTAAAAATAAATACCCCATTTCTAAAGTGAGAAGAAATATTCCAAACATTTAAACCAGGGGTCTCCAACCTCTGGGACACAGCCCACTAGTGGGCCATGAGCTGTTTGCAACCGGATTGTGGAAATGGTGGGCGAGTGCATGGGTGCACATTCACATCCTCACGTGTGAGTACTGGACAAATGCATACTCTATTTGTATGAGCAGCTGATGTACATGCACGCCACTTATGCAAATGCAATTGCAAGCATGTGTACGCTTGCTGACTGCTAGCACGGAACCATCCCCTCCCCCCTAGTCTGCAAAACTGGAAAGGTTGGAGAATTCTGATTTAAACAGTAACATCTGGTGTTCATGCCACAACAGTGTTTTATAGAACAAAATGTGGATCATGAATAATTTACTTCAGTAGAAAGGTTAGCAAAATGATGAGCCAAAGTCTTTCATGTCATCTTTGCACATATATTAATTGGGTTCACAAAGTCAAAACCAAACAACCTAATGATTGCTTAAAGCAGCGGTTCTCAACCTGGAGGTCGCGACCCCTTTGGGGGTCGAACGGCCATTTCACAGGGGTCGCCAAAGCCCTCTCTCGCCCCCCCCACGCCTTCACTCACCCTCACCCTCTGCCTCTGTTGGATCGCCCGGTCGCCGTTCGCTTACCCCGCCCACTCCCAATCTATTGCTGCCTCCAGAGTCCCAGCTGATGGCTAGAGGGAAAAAAAACTTTAAATTCTTGCCATGGGGCTTCAAAGAGCTAGCTGCAAAGAGGTAAATTCCTGGAGCAAGTTTTTTTCCCCCTAAATATGCTGAAAAGAGAAAGCGAAAGCAGGGTCTTAGCTGCAACTTGACAAAATGAGGCAGAGAGATTTCTTTTTCTTTTTCCTCACCAAAAAAGGTAGGTACAAAACTGCAAACAATGGGAAATTTAGGGCAAGAGGAGGTTCAAGATTTTAAAACACAAAAGAAAAAAAGCTCTATTTAACTAGGGAATTGTAATAATTGAGATACTATTAATTGTATATTGTGTTGAAAGCAGAAACGGTTAAGTTGTGGTTTGGAGGAATATATGGGGGAAATTATTTGGTTTATTATTATTGGTAAATATAATTAATTGATTTGTAAGAAATTGGATTGCATGGAAATAATTGGAATATTCATGTTCATATTGATTAATATACAAAAAAAGATAGTTATATAACTAATTGATTTATATTAAAATGTTGAATTTGTATTAAGCAACTGTATTACATAATTAACCAATGTGAGGATGGATATGAAAATAGATGACAATGCGAAGGGGTATAATATAGAATAGAAGGGAAAAATTGAATTTGATTAAGATTAGAGATGAGGATGAAGGGTAATATTGGTTTTTTTTAAAAATAGATGAGGAATAAATATGGTAAAAAGGAAATATAGAAATTGTAAATTTAATTGAAATGACTAAATACTGTGTTGGAAGAAATATCCTTCTGGGTTCTGCTCCAAGTGGGGAAAAAGACACTGGAAACATGGAGACTGTTTGGAAAGATGTTTTAATGGTGGACAGGATCACATGGCTTGATGGGGCCCATTGTGTTAGTTTCTGTTGCTATTGTGTTGCAAATGTCCTTTGACAAAGGATTGACTTTCTGCCTCTGGCCCATTAACAAAGGGTGGGGGGCAGGAAGGTGGGAGCTGCTTTGTCTATAAAATATGCTTCTCCATTTCTCATCCAGGGAAATATAATATTCTGCCTTTTTAATATTTCCCAAAATATTTCATTCTTCTAGGAAAGGGGTGGGTGCTAACCTCCTACAACTGTTTAAATTTGTGGACCAGCCAAATACTCTGTTCAAAGAAAATACGTTGTAAGTTTGTATGTATGTTTCTAATTATTGCTATTTATTCCTATTTGTTCTCTTTTATTCTTTAAAGTTTAACAATTCATTCTTTATCTTAATATCTTTATATTTGTTTGGGGTTGGCTTTCTTCCCTTTCATCTTTTTTATTGTACAGCAATCTTTCTCCTCAAACCTACCACCTCTGTCTTTTCTTTCCTTCTTCCTTTCTCCTTGCCCTCCTCTCTTCCTCCCTCTCTTACCCTCACTCCTACTCTAATTTCCCTTCCCTTCCTTCATCTCTCTCTATTGCTGTATCCTTTTATGCATATGGACTACTCAGAGGGCTGAAAAAGTTATTTTTGACTGGTCCTCACACTTTTGACCAGTCCTCGAACTTACGACTGTCCTCACAATTTATGTTTTTGCCCTATCTTGTCACCATGGTGAAGAGAAGCAGTTGTGAAATGAGTGACACGGTTGTTAAGAATGCTGCACAGGCATAAATGTGAGAATGGTCATAAGTGTGAGGACCAGTCAAAAGTGTGAGGACCTGTCAGAAATGACTTTTTTCAGCCCTCTGAGTAGTCCCTATACACATAGCCATGGCCACCTGGTCACATGACCAGCTAGCCACGCCCACCCAGTCACATGACCTCCAAGCCACGCCCACAAAATAAGCCACGCCCACAGAACCGGTAGTAAAAAAAAATTAGAACCCACCCCTGGTTGGGGGTCACCACAACATGAGGAACTGTATTAAAGGGTCGCGGCATTAGGAAGGTTGAGAACCACTGGCTTAAAGTATTGTCTGAATCAGCCATCACTGTGTATTGATGGTTGATTCCGACAATACTTTAAGCAATCATTTGCTTAAAAGCAGGTATGTACCTATATTGACAATCTCTGGAGGAATGCTAGAGTCCACTGTCCAAAGAAATGAGTAGAGCCAGCATAAAAATATAATTTAAATTTAGTTGGGTATAAAAAATATGATTAACTTCACTTAACATATGTAACCATTACAAAAATTAGAATATGGTGAACATTTTTGAACACTATCTGAGGGTCACACTGAATATTTCAGAATTCCTCTATAACTAGTTGTGATTAATCAAACAATCCTTGAGCCTGATGCATGGATCTGGGCATTGTTTTTAACTAAATGACACCTGGTGACCAGCCAGTTTGATTCTTTTTTGATAAATGAAAGTATTTTCATCATTCTCCACATGCTTTATATAACTGATAAGGTAAGCATGCTGTTATCTTCTCATCTTTCTCACCTCTTTCCTACTATCTTCTCCTATTGGTATATTATGATTTATCAATTGTTGTTGTATCTTCTGATTTATGATCTATGACTTATCACTTTGTTGTTTGTATGTATATTGAGAGCTTATGCATTGGAGACAAATTCCTTGTGTGTCCAACCACACTTGACCAATAAAGAAATCCAATCCTATCCTATCCAGTGGTGGTATTCAGCCGGTTTGGACTGGTTTGAGCGAACCAGTAGCAGTGATTGCGGGTGGGCCTGCCCACCCGCCCTGGCGCTATGCCGTCCTTTTTAGCCACATTTTTGAGGCCGGGCACATGCGCAGAAGGCATATGCACATGAGCAAAGCGCATGTGCGGAAGGCTGGATGCATGCGTGGAAGGTGCGTGCGTGCATGAAGCAAGCACGCGTGGGGCGAACTGGTGGTAAAAATATGTGAAATCCACCTCTGATCCTATCCTATCCCTGATAGGGCTTAATTAGCCACTGGTTTATAAAGAAAGAAGATAAGCATGTAGATTTGAACTATAGTTTGAGGTTTCTGTATGATCAATATAGCAATGTTAAAGCCAAGTTAAATGTTAGACTCATTTTCTTTTCCTTATGGTTATGTTTGCACTAATGTTGTTTACATTAAAATCAGACATATGAACTTTATTTTGTTAACAGTTGAGGCAACGTTATGTTTAGGGACTTCAGATCTTGTTCTGTAATTCTGTCTGCTAGCAAGGGAAGATCCCGCTTGTGTTATGGTAATTGCGTCTTAAGCCTGCAATAAAGAAGAATCTGAGCAGGCCAGAGCATGTTTTCTATTGTCTGGAGGCGGCATTGACAAGTCTTTGGTCATGACATATGGAGTTTGAAAGATTTAGCTCACAAGCAAAAGTGCAGGAAGTATACTATCTGCTGTTATAAAAATAGATAAGGCAACATTATTAGGCAAATATTCAGACAGGTGATTGTAGGGATAATTTAGAGATTTACCATATGATCAGTAAAAACTTTCCTTCCATCATAATCCTCTCAGTGTATTTTGAAGAACTTTAAACTATTACCATAGTTTTCAGGAAGTATCTGTTCTATTTTCTATTAACACATCCCCTTGTATTAGGTTTTGTAGGATATCATAATTATGGAACACAGGAATTTCTTCTGACTTGATGGATCACCATCGCTTAACATTTATCCATCTCTCTGTCTCATTACAGATAGCCTCATTTAATGACTGCCTCATTTAGTGACAGTTTGCATTTATGATGGTGATGAAAGTAACTTTGCAATTAATCCTTGCATTTGTGACCTCTACAGGTCTGTAAAGGAAAGAAAGGCTAGAGTTGAATAATAAACACAGGGATCACTTAGAGACCGCTTTGCTGAATGGTCATGTTGACAGAATTGACAGAATAATTATGGTCACTGTTTAAGGAGAAATGGATTGTTTATATATGTTTTTAATGGAAAATAAATAAAAAACTTATTTAAAAAAAGAATAATTATGGTCACTAAATGAGAACTATCTGTCCAGGAAAAAAACTCTTCTGGTTGAAATGCAAATGTAAGTTTCCTGATAAATGCATGAACTGGTGTTGCACATCAGTGCCTGCTATCTGATCTGCTCTCACTGGATTCGTAGATTGTGGATCCACAATATAGTTGATTTGTTTACTGTGATGTGTGAATCCTGCAGTGTGAATCTTATGTTCTGCCTATACTCTTTTATTGAGAATCTAGTGTAGTACTTGGGATGTCGTAGTAGGCAGACTCAGGTTCTAGTCTATTTTGACCACTGAAGCTGATTGTGTGAAAGCTCATTTCTCTCTTAATCCAAGAATTTTACAGAATTGTTGTAGAAAAAAGGGGAGGAGGGAGTATTGTACTATGTACATCACTTTGGGTACCTGAATGAAAGGCATGACATACAGCAAACAAACCAATAAATACTTTGTGCAAAAAAACAAAACTAGAGCTACATTCCTATTACCTTAGATTTTCTCTAGCTTTTTTTCAGACACCCTCTGAGAATAAGGTGGTTAGCAAAACCAGACCAACCTATGACTTTTGTTTGGATGAAAATAGTTTTTAAAAATTACAAAAAATATCAATAATGGCTGGAGGTGGGGGCAAGCTTAATCCCAATGTTCTAATGGCTGGCTTTGCTAAGGAATTTGCTCACTGCTTTATCAATTCCATTCAGGTATTTGGGGCCTCTGATCTATCTCTAACAAACACATCCACATCAAAGAGGATCAAAATTAGGATCAAAACATGAGAAACTTGCTTTGTTTCAAGTCATGTTCATTTAGTGCAATATTATTATTATGGTTCGTTGCATAGTTAGCCAGTGATTAGATTGGATTTGACATGTTTGTCCACCTCGGATAGGCAGATGCAATTTTGCAATTGTGTGATGGTGATTTTATTATTACTATTATGAACTCAATTTGAATGGTTGCCCATTTCATCTAAGAAAGTCTACACAACATATAACAGGTAAACAAAAATACAACTAAAACATGATAAAATATAGAAATCTATAAAAAACATATTGCACTCACCTCTTGTCATCCAAAATGTGGAGGAGGGAACTAGAGGAAAAATTATACTGGACCTAATTCTTACTAATAGAGAGGAAGTGAAAGAGGGAATTGAAGTTGCCAGAACCATGGGCAAGAGTGACCATGTCATACTGGAATTCAATATAATGCAAACACAAGCAATAGACTATAATCCAACCAATATCTTAAAATTTGAAAGAGAGACAAAGTAAACCACAACCTACTTCTTGGTAAACTAGAAAATGTGGGATAGACAGCATCACCACCAGATGAATTTGTAACTGGCTGACAACCATACTCAACAAGTAGTCCTTAATGGTACTACATCTACATGGAGGAAAGGAAGCAGTGGGGTACTTCAAAGTCTTAGGCCCAGTACTCTTCAATATCTTCATAACTGACTTAGATGAGGGAATAGAAGGGGAACTCATCAAATTTGCAGATGACATTAAGCTGGCAGGAATAGCTAACATCCCAGAAGACAAGCTCAGGATCTTGAACAATGGGCCCTGTCCAACAACATGAAATTTAATGCAGAGAAAAACAAGGTTTTATACCTAGGCAGATACAACTACAGATTACACAAAGCCTGGCTCAAAAACAGCAAGTGTGAGAGGAACCTTGGAGTCCTAGTGGACGATCCCTTAAACAGGAGCCAGCAGTGTGCAGTAAAATGACCAAGAGTAAACAACATGTATCATTAGCAAATGGATGGAAAATGAAAGTATTTGGAGAAGGTACTGCATATTGTTCATGTATAAATGAGCATTTATCTATGTTGTATGTACTTAAACTAAAATTTAATCTGCTATCTGTTAAAGCATTGTTAAAAGCTGGGTTTATAGTAACATTTAGGGGAGATAAATGTTTGATAGAAAAAGATAGTACAAGTGTTACTGCAAAGTTAGAGAATGACTTGTTTGTTCTTTTCATTTACATATGTGTGTGTGTGGGGGGGTGCTTTTCAAGGAGCCACAAAAGGGTCTGAGAGCAGAGTCATTCTGACAGTATCTTTTAAAATTGCTTGGAAGACCCATTTTTTCCCTAACAATAATGGTTTGTATACTTTGGAATAAAACATATACCTGGAAAAAGTATTTGCAAAACTTGGACAGAAGGAAAAGAAAGGCAGGACTGGACTCATTATCAGTAGCTAGTTAGTTCATTGTTATCAGTGACTCCCACTGATTCTAAACTCATTTTACGATTGGAATTGGTGACTACTGAAATTTAAGTATTCGACATTGGTCTCAGAAATCTTTGATTTGAACTATCAAATCTCTGATTTGAACTATCAAATCTTTGATTTGAACTTTGATTTGAACTATGGCAAGAAAAATCATAAAATGGGGCAAAACTCACTTAACCATAATAATTTCTAGATATTTTAAGTGTAGAGAATTCAAGTGTTGAGAATGACCCATTATTTCGTCTCTTTTTCCACACTAGGTACCACTATTTGATTTCTTTTCATTTTATTCAAATAACAACAGAAAACCCAATACGGTTTAGTATGAATTGGCTTTCTAGTCCTTCCTTGATGCATTTTTTTCACATTGGTTATCTAGTTTAAATGCCAAAGAAAAATCAATGATATATTTTTCAGACCTTTGGAGGATCACACTGTCAATTGTTCACACTCTCAAGCAAAACTAACAGGTGTGAATTAAGTTTTAGCTAAAAAATGGAGCTTTAATTCCAGAAGTCCATTCTTTAAACTTGGACTTCTGGAATTAAAAGGCTCTGGATTAAATGGTACTCCAGACAAAAGATGGAGAAGAGTATCTTGCCTTTAGACATGATAATAGCTGTCTAGAAGAGGTGAGTTATGAGCTATTTTGACATCATCAGAAATTTAATTTATTACCTGTTAAAAATGCAAAGACAAGGAGTTCAAGGAGCAAATAAAAGACCTTCATGTTGGGGTTGGTTCTGGACCAAATCTTACTTGTGGGACAGAAACCAGCTCTCAGCCCTCTTTGTGACTTCTTGAGAAGCATCCCCCACCCCCTCCAGCTCCACTGCCTGAGGAGGCAGGGGAGGACTGCAGGCTGATCGCAAGGGGGTCTGGGAATGGGTGTGAATTCATCCCACAGCCCTCTCCATCCCCTCCTCTGTGAAATTGCTTTCTCCCACTCGCTGGTGGTCAGCAAATTCAAAAGGAACCCCCAGCTGAGAATCACTGCTCTAGATTGGTTGATTCAGGAGATTTCTTTAGTGTTAACTAATAGTGTTAGCTATTTTTGTTACAGGGATAGATTTGTATTGGAGCAGCCTACAGGCCTCCCAAAGGCTCTGTGCACCCTGTTTTTGTGACAAATGGGCCCATTTTTCACAAAAACAGGACATGCGGGGCAAGGCTTCAGGAGGCCAAAAAATGGCTGTATTCTGTGTATTTTACTGTTACTATCTTCCTTAGTGGGTCGTGCAAACTGCTATTCCAAACAATGCTATTTATAGGGGGTGGGGGTGGGGGCAGTGGTGGGTTGCCCCGGTTCTCACCAGTTCTATAGAACTGGTAGTAAAACTGGCAGGAGGGCCCGCCCACCGACCCCAACATCACCAAAACGCTTCTGTGCATGTGCAGAAGACCGTGTGCATGCGCAAGTGAAGTGAGAGCGTGTGTGTGGTCCTGCTGCAAACCGGTAGTAAAGGTAAGTAGAACCCACCCCTGGGTGGGGGGCACTGAGGATGAGTACCAAGGGGGCAGTGAACTGAAAAAGTTTGGGAACCACTGCATTAGACAGTGTGTAAAAAGTAACTTGATTCAATTAGAGTACTGCATGACTGAACACAATATTGCAGATCATTTCACCAAGGCTCAGGGTGCAATTAAGCACAAAGTGTGTTGTGATAACTATGGGTTAAGAATGTAAGGTAAGGTATCCTACCCAAAGGGGAGAATGTTAGGAAACAATTTTACCTAACTTGTTGGGTTGGCAATATATAAACCATGAATAATAGCTTTAAGACTGCTGTATTGCTGTATTGCATCATACTGTGTCCTGGTTGGTTAGCTCTGTAGGCAATGTCCTTAAGAGGGAGCTAGAAACCTGGTTTGTTTTTCTTTACTTCTCTTTGCTGATATTTTTGCTGTGTTTTGCTACTGTTTGCAAATACAGAAGAACTGTTAATATATATGACTACAATGACTGGTAAGAAGATTTTGTTATTATCCCTGGACTATTGTTTGATATCTACTGCTTTATACGTGTATGATCTGGACTGTTTATTGGACTGTACCTTATTACTATTTCCTGAAAGTAAACACAACTCAATGTATCTCTGTGTTGGCTGTGTTATTTAGTAACTACTCTCAATCGCTTTCATATGCACACCCTTGCTATTCAAGGGTTGCTCTGCGAATTCCTCAACAACATCCTCCTTTCATTTCCTATACGTTTCTTTAAAATCATTGATAATCAAAAGTTACTTATGTGCCCACAACTGGTTCATAAAAGATGCCTCTTATATGACAAGCATTTCCTATACTCTACTCTACTCTAATCACTTTTTGGTGAAGGCAGCTCTTGTAATATGAATTTTAGATTCCCTGCCCACCATTTTAAACATTAAGTTCTCAGAATAAAATTAAAACTCTTGCCCTTGTTCTTCCTTTTGTTGTTGCTTCCATAAGCAACACAAAAGGCTTTGATAAGAAAATTGGCAGAATAGTGACCACACATTGTGCCTCCTATTGCCACCCACCAGGAAAACTGGAATAGAAGCCTTAGAAGTTTTAGGAATAGCACAGAGATCTCCAGCAGTTGTTAACAATTTGTAGTTTTTAAAATGGCTAAAAGGGAAATTTGTTAAATGCATGACTGGATAATCATGTAATATAAACTAAATTTATTTTTGACTGAATGTAAATTAAATTAAACATACTTTTTGTCATGATGTCTACCAATTCCAGATATATTTTTTGGTCTGTGATTCTTGGCATGGTTTTCAAAGACTAAGAGCAGCTTTCAGCAAGAAAAAAAGTGGGTACTTTGGGGCTAGAGACCAACTTTTTAAGTGAGAACTGGGGATCTGCCAGTGGTTCACTGGGGGGCAGGGATCTGCTTCTCCCTGAAGACCCCATATCCACCATACAATCTCCTTCAGCCAGCCAAAATACAGATTAGGAGTTTCTCTGAACCAAGTAGGGCAGAGGCCATGCTGAAAAGCTCCCATTTTCATTTTCATTTCATTTTTCATTTTATTAAATTTGTATACCGCCCTACTCCCGAAGGACTCAGGGCGGTGAACAGCCATAAATAAAACATATAGATACAAAATTTAAAATAGAAATAAAACTAATTAAATAAATTTGGCTGAGACATTTTAAAACCCCAATAAATTAAAACCAAATTTAAAATTCCATTTAAAAGAGGAAAAGTTTAGGTCAGGCCAGCTTGATGGAATAAAAATGTCTTAAGCGCGCGACGGAAAGTACGCAGATCCGGAATCCTCCGTATCTCCGGGGGGAGCTCGTTCCAGATCGTAGGTGCCCCCACAGAGAAGGCTCTCCCCCTGGGGGCCGCCAGTCGACATTGTTTGGCCGACGGCACCCGGAGGAGCCCCTCTCTATGGGAGCGTACTGGTCGGTGGGAGGCTATTGGTGGCAGCAGGCGGTCCCGTAAATAGCCAGGTCCTAAGCCATGATCAGATAAATGTGTTGGATGAGTTAATCTAACTCTGTCCTAACAAATATTTTTCTACTTAGGAGAAATGCCAGAAATATAATGCTGTAGTTGTTTAGCAATAAAAAGGCCAGGAAATTTATTTGTATTGGTACAATCATTTTCAGATGCTATTGAAACAATGACACTTTCATCCTAGGTACACTGTCAGCTAGTTTTTAAGTCATCACGAAGTAAAATAAGCTATTCTGAACCTACTGACTTTGTCACTGCGTTATTTTATTTACCAGCTGAGCTCATTATTTCTGGACTGTCAGACTCTCCGTAGCTTTGCCAACTTCTTATCAGTAAGCTACGTGTTTCCGTATCCACCCACATTCCATTCCTTCACACTTTTTTCCTTTGTTCTCCTGCCAGCAAGGTCCGGCTTTGGACCGGCAAGAGACCTCGCTTGCCAAAATGTAACAATTAACTTTTCTTAGTTAGTGAGGTGTTTTTATTTTCTTTATAACAAATAAATGAGTTTTATTAGAAACCTTCCTCGCGTTTCTTTTCGGAATATTGCAACAAGGAATAAGCCTCGATTCATCTCCTCCTCTAAACCAGGGTAATTAGTCCCAGAGCCAAACATAGGATTAATAAATGCCCTGACAGACTTATCCATGCTTAAGTATGTAAGATAAATTACGATAAATTAAATTAAATTAAGATAAATTTTAATTTTCTGTCTCATTTTACTCTTTTTAATTTTAAGGCCTTGGGTCTTAACAGGTCAAACCGGCTTTATCTATAAAGCCACGGTGTTTGATCTGTGACGTGAAACTGTCTTCCACAACTTCACCTTAGTAGCAGAGTTTGGCTGTTCCTCTCCCAATTTTAAGCCACTTACACAACTGTTGCTGTTTCAGTAAATGACTGTTTCAATCTACATATGAATTTGATTATCATTAGCACCTGCTTGGTATAATGGTTAATCATACACCTAACTCTAATCCTACAAAATCCCTGACTTTGTGCAAGTGTAAGAATTGATGCTGTTTTGAAGACAAAGGGTAATCACATAAAATATTGATTTGATTTGGATTTCTCTTCTGCTAAATTGATAAAGATAAAGTATTAATACTTATTTCTAAAACCATTCTTAATTTACAGCATTTTTGCACAACTGCCTAACACTTTTGAACAATACTGTACCCACACACACACACATTTTATATATATTTGAAATCCTGTAATTTTTAGCACGATTTTGAGAATCAACATCCTTCTAGCATCTTTGCTCAAAAAGTTAGTTTCTCAGTGCCATTAACGGTGGAAAAACCAAGATCTGGTCTTTCTAGCCAAAGTGGTGGAAAAAAACAGAAATATGATTTTCAACAGGTGAAATAGTGGAAGCAGACTGAAAGTTCCCCTCTGCTACTGGCACACTTTTGTCGACAAGTCTGTGTTCATTCTATAGATCATAGGTTGCAAAACATATTATAAAGTGTTATTTGGTCTATTTACTAATCGAGTTGCTATTATTCCTATAATTGCAATGGACACAAACAATAATATAAACCATTACATCAAATAATATCAATTTATCCATGGATGGTGTTTTTTCTGAGTTGGTTATCTATATCAGTATTTCTCAACTTCATCAATTTTAAAATATGTGGACTTCAGCTCCTAGAATTTCATAGACGGCATGATGGAACCCATCTTAAAGTTGTTAAGACTGAGAAACACTGATCTATATGAATACATTTAGGATTTAACTAATTGTGTGAATCATTCTAAAATATTATAAGCTACATTCAAATAATAAAATATATTAAAATGGTTTCTTGAACACATGTTTGGAACTTCTTGTCTGAGCAAGTAGCAGAGTGTGAAAGCAACTTAATCAAGTTCTGCTTCTATTACATACATATAGCATGTAAATACAGCATAATTGACAAAACCAAGATGTTATGTGTGTTGTTAATAAATATTTCAATAGGGCTTCATATTAGCATAGTGATTTACAATCAGGAGCATTTACCTTTATTTCCAAAATCCCTCTTTCCCCATGTGTTTCTTGAATTTCAGCTAATTGTTTTAGGTTTATACAATGTAGCAATGTTTGAGTTATTCTTAGAATAATACCACCAGCAGCATAAAACTGAAAATAAATTTCATTTTGGGTGGGAAAGATACTAGCAACCACTAACTTAGTAGGGAATATATTAGAAGGCTAAGTAAAGCCAGAAGAGAACTTCACATACTGTAATGCATATAAGTCATCTGCATATAATTAGAGCTATCTAGTTAGTATCTGGCTATATCTGCAGTAACAGTAGTGAAATGCTCAACCATAAAGAGTTACTTAGGAGTTTATCTCTTTTTCTCCCAAACAGGAAAAAAACCACACCAGGGGTAGAAATCAGTGATGAAATCCGAACCGGTTTGCTACTGGTTCGCTGGCTGCGCATGTGCACTGTGTGCCAAATGTGTGCTGAGTGCACATGCACAGTGTGCACCAAATGCGTGCTCTGCACACACACACACATGTGCAGTACACACCAAAAGGAGGCTTGGGAAGGTAAGTGGAAGTGAGGGTGGGATCAGCTGTGGCGCACAATTTAGCTTCGCTAGAAAGCAGGATTTCCAGCTGATCTCTCCACTGTTCTACTTACCTTCCCAAGCCTCCTTTTGGCGCATGCTGTATGCGCGCACATGCACAATACACTCCAAAAGGAGGAGATAAAAACTAACATGGCATGTTATTTTCTAGGGCTCTGCTTTAATTCTACATTGAAAGAGCCATTTAGATGTCCTGGTTTAAGGCATCATGCTAGAAACAGGAATTCTAGTCTTGCTTTTGGCAGGTGGCCTGCTGGATGACCTTGGACCAGTCACTCTTAGAATAGGGCTTTTTAATTATAATATACTTTATAAAGCTTTACCCATTAAATCATACTGATTCTAATTCAATAGAATAGAATAGAACAGAACAGAACAGAACAGAACAGGAAGGAATCTTGGAGATTGTCTAGCCCAACCCTATACCATTTCAGACAAGTGGTGTCCAGTCTCTTCTTAAACACCTCCAATGATGAAGCACCCACAACTTCCATTTCTCTGCTTAATTATTTTCACTATTAGGAAGTTTCTTCTTAATTCCAGGTTGCTTCTCTCCTTGGTTAGTAGGGATTACTGATAGGGATAATAGGGAATGCTATGATTTATTATTGATGTTCTAGTGACATGTTTATTATATATTAATGTAATGAATATAAAAACCATCAAACTATCAAATTAAAAAATGATTAGAATTTTAAGTAAAACACAAAATAATTGTATATGAAATTAAGGATCAAGTCCATCCAAGACCTACATTATTTCATGAACGTTTTTTCAGTTAGAAAAAAATATCTTGCATAAAGCAATCACTATTGAAACCCTTCTATCTTTAAAATCTTAAACTGCACAATTACAGGAAATCTCTAATTTATGACCAATATTGAGCCAAAATTTCTGTTGCTAAGTGAGACAGTTATTAAGTGAGTTTTGTCCCATTTTACAATCTTCCTTGCTACAATTGTTAAGTGAATCACTGCAGTTATTAAGTTAGTAATTGTTAAGTGAATGTGGCTTCTTCATTGACTTTGCTTGTAAAATCACAAAAGGTGATCACATAGCCCCGGGATATGTCAACCGTCATAACTATGAGCCAGTTGCCTACAGTCTGAATTTTGATCACATGACCTTGGGGATGCTGCAATAGTCATACCTATGAAAAAATGGTCATAAGTCACTTTTTCCAGTACTGTTGTAATTCTGACACTAGATGACCGTTGTAAATCAAGGTCTACCATTGTGAGGGTGGTGATGCCTAAGATTAACTCTACACTGAGAGGACCATTATTATATAACAGTGTTTACTGTTCATTTTACAAAAGGTTCCATTTTACCTTGTAAGAGAATATAAATCCCTAAGATTTATTTATGTGTAATGGGGTCTAACATTTTGAAGCAAGTAAGTTTGAAGATGTAGTGTATCAAGCCATTATTGATTAATTGCTTTCAATACAAAGAAGGAGAGAAAAAAAGTCAGAAATAAAATTAAAGGAAGTCTAGAAACACTGATACATATGAGACTATCCAGGTGATTGCAGTGACAGTAATATCAATTTTCTTTATCATCATCAACAACTTTGAGATACCAAAAAACCTGTTGCTGTGGTAGTGCAGTGGCTAGAATGCAATACTGCAGGCTACTTCTGCTGACAGCCGGCAGTTCAATTTTCACCGACTGAAGGTTGACTCAACCTTCCATCCTCCTGAGGTGGGTAAAATGAGGATCTAGATTGTTGGGGGCAATATGCTGACTCTGTAAACTGCTTAGAGAGGGCTGTAAAGCACTGTGAAGCAGTATATAAGTCTAAGTGCTATTGCTATTGCTTTTTTTGTAGCACCCTAAAATATTTGTTTGCAATATATATTTATTTGTATTACAAATAAATGTAATTTTTCCTATTCATTCTTTACAAACAGATCAAAATTGGATTTGCTTCTGGAAGAGTAAAACCACAAATTAAGGCACAAAAGATTGATTTCATGCTGGAAAATGCTACATGGAGCTGGAGAGTCACCCATCAACCACCTTTCTCAATATTTCCAACCTGCTTCTGCCTTGCTCTCTAGATGTTTCATCTCATTTTGTGTTGTTCACAAGATTTGTAGGGACTGACGCAAAATAATCTCCACAAACTCTTCTCACAATTGTCAGTTGCAAGGCTATATTTTATTCTATATGATTTTAGGCTAATGGCCCACAGAAATGTTTTCTTACTTTTTTACTATCAGTTCCCATTTGTTGACAGGGTTTGCTGTTAAAATTTATTTTAAAAATCAGGAGAATTTCAGAGAAGGTGTGATGAGTAGCATGTGGTCTCTGTGCATATTTGTATCATGATATCCATGGTGTAAGTGAAATAAAAAACAGAGCAATCTGTAGCTTCCAATAATCTGTAGCTTCCAAGACTTCTTACATTTTAATTAACTCCTAAGGGATGATCTGTTAAGAAAACTCCACCCATTGTGCTCTTCCAGATGTGTTAGCCAGAAGAACTCTGAGAGATGGAATAACATGAAATAGAGCACAACACCACAATATCTTGTTCCATCATTAAAGCTCAAAAGTGCCACTAATAAAAATGTGAAACAATTTTAATGTCCTCTGTTAATATTCATTAACTTAGGCATTTAAGATCCCAGAGAGAGGGCCTTCCTTTTCTCTGACCACATTGATCAGAGTTATATTTGCAGAAAAAGACTTTTCTCACTGTTTGATACGGATAAGTTTTAATCAAATTTTTCTTTTCACATTTTCCAAAATGCAGTTAAGGACTCTCCAATGCGTTACATCAGAGTTTTTCAAATTGTGTCTCATGAAACCCTAGGGTTCCATGAGAATTTGATGCAATTCTGTAAAAGGCTAAGGGCAAAAAAAAAGAAGAAATCCATTCAAGGAATGCAGATAATTTTCTATCATTAGAGCTTTGCCTCTTGGCTAGGTATTCCATGATATCTATATCTATATCTATATCTATATCTATATCTATATCTATATCTATATCTATATCTATATCTATATCTATATCTATATCTATATCTATCTATCTATCTATCTATCTATCTATCTATCTATCTATCTATCTATCTATCTATCTATCTATCTATCTATCTATCTATATAAAACAAAACAAATTCCGTCATCTAAAATCTTTGAAAACCTCTGCATTAAATTGTATCACTAAAATGAAGAAATTTGAATTTTGTATAAACTCTATTCAGTTTTTTAAATTACATACTCATGCCTTTTGCAATATGCTGTAACTGTTGAATCTTGTGGTCTTAGCTGAAAAAGAAATAATCCAACCCACAAATTGCATATGCTTGCCTAACATGGATAGTTTTTCCCTATGACTAATCTCCATTCTTCCCTAAATTGGTTTAAAATTAAACTAGTATGAAATATGCCATTCCAATTGCTATTCTGCTTTTACTGGCACCTTCAATAAAATCATCCTTCTATTACTTCTGATGTAATAATTGACAAAGCCTAAAAGATTTTATACACCTCGAAACTGCTTTTTCTTTTTCTTTTTCTTTTTTGTATTAGAATAAAAGGAAACTCTTCTTGGACCTCAGAAGAGCTAAGGACACATCAAGACGATCTAATTTATGGCCTGAAGAGACCACACACCATATGAACATGGCAGAAAAAAGATGTTACCATGTCTATGACATGCTAGGTAACAGTGGAGACAAGATCTTAGTTTAGAGAATTGAAGTAGCTAATCAGCTGCCTCTTTTCCTTTCAGGAAAAAAAGTAGGGTAACTATTTGGTACTGTATATTTGCAGCATCCCATTAATTAGCCTGATTTTTTTTTAATTTACTCCATTCAATTTATTAAAATAAATTTGAGTTTTTGACAACCAATTGTCACTTTCATAGCCAAAGTTAATCCACTTAAATAGCTAATAATATTATACTTAGTATTTTGACATTACAGGATGCCCTTTGGCTACTTTGTCCTTATAATATTAACAGATATTTGTGTTCATTGTATCCCAGAACACTTGAGATCTGTCCATGCCTACTAACCTACACAGGAATATGAAAAAGTACATCAATATTTTGATAGGAAAACTTTCAGTAGTTTATTGAGATGAAAAATATTATTTTTATTTGAAATGACCAAGAAGAAGAAGAAAACCAATAAAACCAGAAAAGGTTTTACGTTCACTTAGTTCAATTTCTTGCCAATCCTGAAATTCACCACTAAGCATGCCTAAAATAGGAAATAGAGAATTCTTAGACTATTTTAGGAATCAGATAGGGAGTTCGGATTAGTTTGTTCTCATATACCTCGGTGAGGTTCCCCTGCACTGCACAGAGGTATTGCTAATGATGCACACAGATTGTCATGAGACAGAAAATCACTAACAACCCCTTTTTATAAAATGGCAATTTCATAAAAACCCTGATATCATCTTGATATATGAAAATCTTCTACCAGCACTTTAAGATATTCCCTAAATCCACATGCATACTACACAGCTTGTTTAATACACATACATTTTAAATCAAAGATTAATCAGAATCACAAGTAGGTTTTATATCACAATCACAGGTTTATAAAATCATAATAACTGAGTTCATATTAGGAAAAAGCTAACATATTGCATTGTTATTAAGTGTAGGTTTTTAAAAAAGAAAACATAAGAAATTTATACCTTATTTTTCTACCAAGCTATCCAAGGCAGCTAACAATATTGAATACAAAAATAATATTTGTGAATGAAAGGAATAATAATCACCAATTAAAAAATATCCACCATACTGAGAATAATAAAACTCGTGTTCATTTTATTAGGTCACATGAAGGATACTTTGGATCTGCAAACTTTGTTATTTCCAAAATGAAATTTAAACTAAAAGCAAATAGTTTGCCCTAAAGGATGTTCTTGTTAAAATCCACCAAATCTTAAAATGTTGTTTGCTGAATATCACACATAGGCTTAAAACATGGCCACAAAAAAAAAAAAGGAGCATAGTTCATGTTCATCTTACAGGCATAGTACTTTTTTCTTATTACCTGTTCATTCCTACAGGAAACTATAAATATAGAAATAAAAATGTTTCCTTTCCTTGTCAGTCTAGGTCTGCCAACTCCTGTTAAAATATATTGGAGATTGCCACATTAAGTGTGAATGGGTTACACATGTGTATACTACTGCTGCTTCTGCTGCCGCTGCCGCTGCTGCTGCTACTACTACTACTACTACTACTACTACTACTACTACTACTACTACTCTTTCTCTCTCCCACACACACACACACACAGATATCTTGGGGTTGGTTGTCAAAAAAGCCAAGAAGACAGACATGATCCTTTCCTGAGAAAAATTAATCAAAATTTAATGATTCTGTACTGTATATATCAGTGATGGCTAACCTTTTTCTCTTTGTGTGCCAAAAACATGCACCCCATAATGCAATGCACACCCCATGCATGTGCACACCCACACCCACACATGTGCACACGACCCTCCCATGACCCACCGCCCACCCACTCATGCGCATGAGGGGTGTGATTCAAAAATTTTAGCAACCTGCACCATGGTGGGGGGCATTTTTGCCCTCCCCTAGCTCTGGAGGCTTTTCTTGAGTCTCTGGGAGGGCAAAAACGGCTGCCCTCAGGCTCCGGAGGCCTTCGGAGGCCAGAAACGGGCCCATTTCCAGACTTCTTGTACTTCTGGTAGGCCCGTTTTTCACCCTCCCCATGCTCTGGAGGCTTTCCTTGAGCCTCTGGGAGGGCAAAAACCGGCTTCATCTCAGTTTTGGAAGTCCTCTTAAGGCCAGAAATGGGCCCATTTCCGGACTTCCGGAACTTCAGGGGGGGGCATTTTTCACCTTCCCCAGGCAACGGGAACATTAGTTTTTATGTGAGGTTCAAGAGACTGCTGTTGGAGATGCAAAAGACCTTTTTAAGGAAGATCATTATAAAGGGGCACTAAAAGAAAGATTGAACAGGCATCCATCCAGATGAAGTTTACTCAAAATAAATTTGGTGAGTGTTGATTTGTTTACTTTTCTTTCAGTTTCTAATGATTGAGGGAAAGTGCACTAGTTGACTATGAAGAGAGGTAAGTCGTAAAACTAATTGAGATTCTAATGAGCAGAATAAAGTTCATTAGTTGATCCTGGAAAGACTGAAATCTCCTGGATCATAAAACAATTTTGGCCCACTTGTCATGGAAAGTCATGAAGAAAGAAAAGTTTTGTTGTTCTTCCCACCCACGGTTTAGCAGATAAGTTTATCCTGTCTGAATGGGAAATTTGGTATATTGAATACTCAGGTAAATTGGATGTGACTTCTGTTCTGTTCATCTGTCTCTATAATAATTTTCTTGAAGCTAGCAGGATTGGAATTGAATTAAATTAAATTGAATAGAAAAAGAGACAGGGCTTGTTAAAAATTGTGTGCACATGTATGATCATTTGAAGGTACCTTTAAATAATAAACTATGCTCACCTTATGACTGTTTTATGGGATTCTGGAAATTAAAAAAAAACATTGGCATGTTCAGCTATTTTTAATTGTTAGTAGCAATCCAGAATCATTGCAAAATTGCCCTTAAATTGTGTATAGTGGCAACAAAAGAAAAAAAAATTGTTGACATGTTTGGCCAGCCAACAAATTAAATTGGGCTTCTCAGGTGTGCTTCCTTCAAAGTCCAGGAAAGAATGACCCAAACTTCATGTTTTATAGAGAAAGGTACTTTTACTAGAAATGAAGTGAACGCAACCACGGCTAAGCTGAAATTAAAAGCAATAGGCATGAAAAGTGCATATAGAAAACATCCCCTCCCACTGTCCATCATAAATCATCCAATCCAAAGGTCTCCCAGAGTCAGGTGGAAGCACGTCTGGCAGTGTCATCAATCAGGAATGCCACGACGGTTGACCCGATAGCAACTTCAAGGATTCAGTTTTGTTTCCTCCAAGGTTTCGTTCTTCCTCCAGCACGCTTCCCACCTCCCAAGCTCCCTAGCTCTTCCCCCTCCCAGTTCCTATGGCAGCCAAAGCAGTAAAAGCGGAGGCTGACGTTCGGCCCCTCTGCAGAAGAGATGTTAGTCCTAAACAGGGAAGAGAAAAAAATGCAACACAGAAATTATGGTTTATCAGGGTATTTGGTATGAAACAATTGTACTTTCCTGGGTGCCTGGACATCATGTTTATTCACCCATTCAGCTTGAGATAAAGGAAAATGTTTCCAGGCCACCAGATATTGCACTTTACCATGGTGTTTCCTAGAGTCTAGAATTTCCTTAACTTCAAAATGTTGTTCCCCTTCTATCAGTATGGGGACTGGGGAAGAACCTTGGTCCGGACGCAAAAGGGACAAGTGTTCTGGTTTCAACAAGGTGACATGAAATACAGGGTGGATTCGTCTCAGAATTTTTGGCAATTTCAATTCAACTGTTACTGGGTTTATGAGTCTAGTCATTCGGAAAGGACCCACATACTTGGGTCCAAGCTTTTTTGATTTCTGGGAAGTCTGTAAATATTTGGTGGAAAGATAAACCCTGTCACCCACTTGGTACACTTGTGCCGGGGACCTTTTTTTGTCAGCCTGGGTTTTATGTGCTCGGTGTGCGTCATCTAAAGCTTTTCGAGTTACTGCCCAAGTACCCCGTAGCTGTTCGATTCACTCAATCAAAGAGGGGTTCTGTGGGTTATCCTGTGGTAGCTCGGGGATCAGCACAAACTCCTGACCAGATGCTACCTTAAACGGAGTGAATCCGGTGCTGCTATGTATGGAGTTATTGTACGCCACCTCTGCAAATGGCAATAGGTCCACCCAATTATCTTGCTGGTAATTTACGTAACATCTCAAGTACTGTTCTAACACGGCATTGGTTCTCTCACAAGCCCCATTAGTCTGGGGGTGGTGGGTGGAGCTTAACCCCTGGGCAGAGCCTATCAACTTTAAAAACTCCTTCCAAAAGTTGGAAGTAAATTGTACACCCCTGTCAGAAATTATACGTTTTGGAGCCCCATGTAATCGGTAAACATGATGAATAAACAATTTTGCAAGGGTTTTAGCTGAAGGGATTTTAGAACAGGGGATGAAATGCACTTGTTTGGAAAACAAATCCATTACTGCCCAAATGATGGTGCAGCCTTCACTTTCTGGTAGGTCCACAATAAAATCCATGGATATTTCTTTCCAAGGGGCATTCGGCTTTGCCACACTCTGAAGTAAACCGGGCGGTTTCCCCGGAGGTCTCTTAGCCGAGGCACACACCGGACAACTAGCTACATATGCCTCTATGTCCTTTTTGAGTGCAGGCCACCAAAATTGTCTTTTAACGAGATGTAGAGTTTTAACAAATCCAAAGTGCCCTGCCACTTTGGCGTCATGAGCGTACTGTAACACTGTTACTCTTAAACTGGCAGGAACATACAATTTTGCCCCAATCCAAGCTAGACCATCACGGAGTGTACATTCATTTGAGTGGGTTTTAAACCATTCGTCAGTTCTCAAGGCTTCTTGCAGTTTCTGAAGTAACTTGCCTGAGAGGGTTGGATCGGCCTTTGCCTGTGCTCTGGTAGTCATTGGCGCTGCTAGTTGTGTCGAAGGGATGATAGGACAAACCACTTTCTCCTTGGTGTTGTTGTATTGAGGCAATCTGGAAAGTGCATCCGCCATGAAGTTCTTTCCACCAGGAAGGTATCGTAGAGTGAAATTAAAACAGTTGAAGTGCTGGGCCCAACGAGCTTGCTTTGGCGACAGCTTACGCAGTGTTTTCAACGCCTCCAGGTTTTTATGGTCAGTCCAAACTTTAAAAGGGTGCTTTGCTCCTTCTAGAAATTTTCTCCATGTTAACAATGCCCATCTCACTGCAAAAGCTTCCTTTTCCCATATGGCCCATCTTCTCTTGGTTTCTGATAATTTACAGGATGTGTAAGCACAGGGTTGTAATTCCCCTTTTTCGTTCTTCTGCAGAAGTACTGCTCCCAAGGCCACGTCACTCGCGTCAGCCTGTACTACAAAAGGTTCTTCTATGTCCGGATGTTTGAGGACTGGTTCAGCAGCAAACAATCGTTTCAACTTTTCGAATGCCGCTTGACAGTCCATAGTCCATTCAAGAGGTCGTGAGGGCCTTGGTTTTGCCTCACTTTTAGTTTTCAGAAGATTTGTTATTGGCAGCTCAATTTTTGCAAACAAGGGGATAAACTGTCTATAGAAGTTCGCAAATCCCAGGAAACTCTGTAGTTGTTTGCGGGTGCGTGGGGCGGCCCATTCCAATATGGCCTGAACCTTTCCAGGGTCCATCTCTATCCCCTCATGTGATATGCAATACCCAAGATAGTTAATTTTGCTTTGGTGGAACTCACACTTAGAAAGTTTGGCATATAGTTCAGCAGCCCTGAGTTTTTTCAGGACCGTTTGCACCAACTTCACATGGTCGTCCATGTTCTCTGAGTAGATAAGAATGTTGTCCAAGTAGATCAGGTCCCCCTTGTACAGGTGCTCATGCAGTACTTCGTTAATCAATTGCATGAACACAGCAGGGGCTCCCTGTAGTCCAAATGGGAGCACTCTAAACTGGAAACATCCAAGTGGGCAACTAAATGCTGTCTTCCATTCATCCCCCTCTTTAATTCTCACTCAGTAGTATGCCTCCCATAAGTCAAGTTTAGTGAAGATTTTCTCCTTTCCTAAGTGAGATAGCATGTCCTTCATGAGTGGTAGGGGGTCACCGCCCTGAGTCCGAAAGGAGAAGGGCGGTATAGAAATTTGAATAAAGTAAAGTAAAGTAAACGTTTTCTATGCAAATAGCATTAAGATTTCTATAATCAACTACCAAGCGAAAGGAGCCATCCTTCTTTTCTCGGAACAATACCAGTGCCACCACCTTTGGTCTGGCTGGTTGGATAAAACCCCGTTCTAGGTTTTCATCAATGAAGTTTTGCAATTCCCCTAGTTCACGAGGGGTCATAGGGTAGATTTTTGGCTTACGGAGCTTCACCCCAGGGAGTATTTCAATGGTACAATCCATAGCTCTGTGGGGAGGCAGCACATCCGAGGCCCTTTCACTAAAAACTTCACGGAGATCCCAATACTCTTTTGGAATCTTCTCCTCTCTTTCAATGTGGCCTACTGCCACTTCCGCTCTTTCAGGTTCTATACCTTCCTCAAGGGGGGTTTCTTCCCTTTCTAGTCTCGGTTTTCCGGTACGAATACGCAGGATCCCCATTCTCCAGTTAACTCGTGGGTTCCATCTACGGAGCCAGGGCAGTCCAAGTATTAGGGGTCGTTCCATGGCAGGGGCCACAATAAATCTGAGGCTCTCTACATGATCTCCCAATTGCATTTCAATAGGTTCGGTCACAAAGCTGGCCGGGCCCCCTCCTACAATCGATCCGTCCAACTGACAGAACGCAATGGGCCTTTTTAACATTTTTAGCCTCAGGCCCAGTTTCTCCACCACTTTCGGGCTGACTATGCACCTGGTGCACCCAGAGTCTAATAGGGCTAATATCTGCCATGTTTCCCTGTGGACGGCACCCTTATTTCTATGGGGACAAGCATGGGGTCCTCTGTTTGACTCACCAGATCATCGGAGTCAGAGTCAGAGTCCGTCCTGCTGTTGTCTGCGGTGGTCGGAGTTCCCAACTCACCCTTGTTTCGGAGAGCGAACTCAACAACTTCTCCTTTCAGGGCGGTGTTGCGGCCTTTTGCGAGCGCTTTGTCGGCCTTCTTGGGGCCCGAGCCGGTAGATTTTGGCACTGGCTTGGAGAAACATTCTGCAGCCCGATGGCCTTCCCTTCCACATTTGTAGCAGGTGAAAGGCTTCAATTTGGGTTTGAATTCCGCTCTCCCCGCGGCCGCCCTTGGCGCTCCTTTGCACTAGAAGGAGGATGACGGGTCTCCTGCACAGCCTGCTTGGAGTCGGCTTCGGGCCAGCTCGATCTCCACATCCTCAGCTATTACGTACCAACTCTGCAAGTCTTCGGGGACCCCCCGCCCTCTACAGTCCTTGTATATTTCTTCATTCAGCCCATCTTTGAAACTCTCCAGTAGAGCCGCTTCTGACCACCCTGTCATGTAGGGTGCCAGCTCGCAAAATTCTTGTGTGTATTCTGCCACTGATCTCCAGCCCTGCTGGATGCCCTTCATTCTGAGTCTCGCCTTCTGTTCAGCTAGGTGGTCTTCAAACCGCCTCCTAAGAGCCCCCATGAACTGGTGGTAGTTCCTCAGCAAGGGGGAGTTATTATTGTGGAGGACCACCATCCATTCAGTGGCTACTCCCTCTAGGACGTTCATCACGTATCTCACTCGAGCTGCATCTGATATGTAGTCCTCCCCCCAGTCCTGCATGTGGTTCCACACTTGGGTCAAGTAAAGCCCCAATGTCTTTGGATTCCCATCATATTTTCCGGTTAGGGGGGGGAATTTTTGGTTATTTACGCCTGCGGGGTGGGGCCTGCAAGGCTGGAGGTCCCTGGGCTGCTGAATCCCCCACTTGAACTCCCGAAGCCTGAGATGTTCCTTCCCCAGCTTCCTCTTCTTCTCCCCCACAGGCTGTCTCTTCTGGATCCCCCCTGGGACAGTCTCCTCCCTTCTCCACAGGGAACCCATAAGTCTCACGGCTTTTTTGGCTTTCTTCAACATCACAGAGGAGTTGTAACGCTTGCGCCATCATGAGGCTTTCCTTTTGCTCTTGCAGCCACACTGTCTCTCTCTTGCGGGGTCTGGAGCTGGTTACTCCCTGGGGGGTCCTCCCCAGGTCCGGCAATCTTCCTACTCCTCTCGACCATCTAGCTTCCTCAGGCTCCTCTCTCAGCCGGAGTTTTTCCAACCATTCTGCAGCCTCTTTCTCTGCTTGAAGTGTAGTTATCATAGAACCAGATGCTCCCATCTGGTCTTCTTCACTCTCTTGGTCCGACATAATTTGTTGTCAGCCCCCTCGGTGGTTATCTGGGATGGCTGGAGATGAATTTCAGCTTAATGTCAGGTGTGCTTCCTTCAAAGTCCAGGAAAGAATGACCCAAACTCCATGTTTTATAGAGAAAGGTACTTTTACTAGAAATGAAGTGAATGCAACCACGGCTAAGCTGAAATTAAAAGCAATAGGCATGAAAAGTGCATATAGAAAGCATCCCCTCCCACTGTCCATCATAAATCATCCAATCCAAAGGTCTCCCAGGGTCAGGTGGAAGCACGTCTGGCAGCGTCATCAATCAGGAATGCCACGACGGTTGACCCGATAGCAACTTCAAGGATTCAGTTTTGTTTCCTCCAAGGTTTTGTTCTTCCTCCAGCATGCTTCCCACCCACCCCCCAAGCTCCCTAGCTCTCCCCCCTCCTGGTTCCTATGGCAGCCAAAGCAGTAAAAGCAGAGGCTGACAGCTTGGTTTAAAGCAGTGGGGAACAGGTAAGCAGTGGTTAGGGGCCCCAGTCACATTTCTGTCACTCCATCCATTTTCCCCACTGCCTGGAGAACAAGCCACAAGTTGCCCCAGGAAAGAAAAAGTGGAAATTTAAAGGGACAAAACCTCCACAGGTCTGGAAAAGTTGTTAAATTGTGTGTGTATGTGTGTTTGTGTGGATTCATTTTTAAAACCTGGGGGGACAGGCCCTCTAATAATAAAACAAAAAGCCTTTATTTTTTTAAAAAAAGGAAAATGAAGCCCATTGGCTTGTGAAAAAGTTCTCTGAAAATAATAATGATTGCTTTGCCTGGAGAAAATCTTGGGTGAAGTATTTGGAAATTGTTTATGTCTGGTGTGAATGAAAGTGCTGACAAACCCCAATCCCTCAGTGAATGAAGAGTTAGCCTTTTCTTAGTAATTAGAAGGACAATAGAATGTGTTAAAAAGAATGGGAATAATCCAATGGAATGGAGAGATGAAAGTATATGTAAGTGCAACACAAGAGAGAAATAGATTGAGAGACACTGTGGAGTTTTATGCCTGGCCAGGATGAAAGGTGAGAACTCTAATAGAATAGAATAACAAAGTTGGAAGGGACCTTGGAAGTCTTCTAGTCCAACCCCCTGCCCAGGCAGGAAACCCTACACCACTTCAGACAAATGGTTATCCAACATCTTCTTAAAAACTTCCAGTGTTGGGGCATCCACTTATTAATTGTTCTGTCAGGAAATTTCTCCTTAGTTCTAAATTGCTTCTCTCCTTGATTAGTTTCCACCCATTGCTTCTTGTTCTACCCTCAGGTGCTTTGAAGAATAGTTTGACTCCCTCTTCTTTGTGGCAACCCCTGAGATATTGGAACACTGCTATCGTGTCTCCCCTACTCCTTCTCTTCATCAAACTAGACATACCCAGTTCCTGCAACCGTTCTTCATATGTTTTAGCCTCCAGTCCCCCAATCATCTTTGTTGCTCTTCTCTGCACTCTTTCCAGAGTCTCAACATCTTTTTTACATCGTGGCGACCAAAACTGAATGCAATATTCCAAGTTTGGCCTTACCAAGGCATTATAAAGTGGTATTAACACTTCACGTGATCTTGATTCTATCCCTCTGTTTATGCAGCCCAGAACTGTGTTGGCTTTTTTTGGCAGCTGCTGCACACTGCTGGCTCATATCTAAATGGTTTTCCGCTAGGATTCCAAGATTCCTCTCACAGTTACTCCTATTGAGCATGGCACCACATATACGGTACCTGTGCATTTTGTTTTTCTTCCCTAAATGTAGAACCTTGCTTTTTTCACTGTTGAATTTCATTTTGTTAGATAGCGCCCAATGTTCAAGTCTGTCAAGATCCTTCTGTTTCTTGAGCCTATTTTCTGGAGTGTTGGCTATTCCTGCCAGCTTGGTGTCATCTGCAAATTTGATGAGTTCCCCATCTATCCCCTCGTCCAAATCTTTGATGAAGATGTTGAAGAGCACTGGGCCTAAAACAGAGCCCTGGGATACTCCACTGCATACTTCCCTCCATGTAGATGCAGTTGCATTGAGGACTACACATTGAGTACGATTGGTCAGCCAGTTACAAATCCATCTGGTGGTGATGCTGTCTAACCCACATTTTTCTACTTTATCTAGTAGTAGGTTATGGTCTATTTTATCAAATGCTTTACTAAAGTCCAAGTAAATTATATCAACAGCATTCCTCTGGTCCACTAATTTTATCACTTTGTCAAAGAATGCAATAAGATTATCTGATTGCAAAACTCTGATCTTTTATTTTGTGTGAGGGACTTAATGAGTTAGGTTGATAGTTGATCTATAGAAAATTCATAGAAAGTTATTCATTTCTTTAGGTTCCTATTGAAGGAAGCTAGCACCCTTCTCCTAGAAGAATGAAATATTTTAGGAAATATTAAAAAGGCAGAATGTTTCCCTGGATGAGAAAAGGAGAAACATGTTTTAAAGACAAAGCAGCTCCCTGTGTCAGGGTTCCGACCGATGCCCTAATTAAACCATGAGTCTCGAGCCAAGCTTCAAAAGAAATCCAGTTATTTATCAGGAACTTCATGTTGGCATGTTCCCAAGTGACCCTATGTAATTTACTGTACGGTCCAATTATGACCCTGTTTCCCCCCTCCCCCCCAGGGTATGTCATCAATCACATTTGCCAACAGAGCAATTTCGTGGATTATAGAGGTCACTCCCCTTCGGCTGCTGTAGGTAACCCTGGGATACAGCCTTGAGAGATAAGCGTGGAATATGCATCTGTCTTTGACTGCTTTGGCAATCCGCTGGTTTCCCATTCCCCCTGGCCTATGGCAACTTGAGAGCAGGCCAGGGATGCTTTGCAAGTTAACATTCAGCTCCCCTGAAGGCAACCTGTGCAAAGCAAAAAAACAATTTGAATACAGGTATAGATTTCAGGGTTGCAACCCCCCCCCCCGGCTTGTTTGGGTTGTCTGTGTAGAGTTTCACTATGAGGCGGTCAGCCTGGATGTTCTTACTCTTTACCCAGGATGCCTCTGATAAGGGGTAGCCCTTCTACTTGATTAAGTATTGGAGTTGTCTCTTGTGCCACCTCAAGTCAAGGATTCGCCATATCTCGTAATGGGTTTGGCCCCCTATGACCATGGGGTCCAGGGGTTCACGGAGTAATGGCCTCAGGGTTGATCCAACCACGGGTTTTAAGAGGGTACTATGGCATATTGGGTTATCTTCCCTAGCAGTCGGGGCAATTTTAATTGCACTGTGACTGGGTTGATGATCTTTACTATGGGGAATGGTCCCATAAACTTTGGCCCCAGTTTCTTGCTGGGGAGTTTTAATCTCAGGTATTTTGTGGAGAGGTAGACCTTCTCCCCCACCTGGAATGGCCATTGCAGGGCTTGGTGTTTGTCCGCCTGATTTTATAGGTTTGCGCCACTTTATATAGGTCACTCTCCTTCAGCTGCTGTAGGTAACCCTGGGATACAGCCTTGAGAGAGATAAGCGTGGAATGTGCATCCGTCTTTGGCTGCTGTGCCATTTCGCTGGTTTCCCATCCCCCCTGGCCTATGGCAACTCAAGTTGATACCCTGCAGCTCCCTGCCCCCCCCTTCAACTCCAGGGTGATGGAATTAAGACACGCCCTCAGCACATGATAGGATTAGCCCTCTACCCATCTCACCACATGGCACATGGCACCTGGGAAGATTACATAACCCAGCAAGGCTCAACAAGCCTGGGACACAGACAGCCTACAAAGTTAGCTAAGACCCCCACCCCATGGGAGTCTGGCAACCAATCAGAATACAAGCTCAAACTCAAAGCCCAACGGAGGGTATAAATCTCTCTCTCTCTCTCTCTCTCTCATGTGCTTTTTTGCCCAGGACCTCAAACCATGTGGTCTTGTCCACCATTAAACCATCTTTCCAAACAGCCACCATGTTTCCACTGTCTCTCTCTCATGTGCTTTTTTGCCCAGGACCTCAAACCATGTGGTCTTGTCCACCTTTAAACCATCTTTCCAAACAGCCACAATGTTTCCACTGTCTTTCTCCCCACTTGGAACCCAGATGGACATTTCTTCCAACAATTTAATTTGGAAGAGGGTGACAATAGAGGGAAAATCTCTTTTAATCATTACCCCTCTCCATGAAGAAAAATGCATTCAGTGCCCCCAAGCTTTTCTAACCAGAATGTGTGAGACAGAGAAGGAAGAATGAAAGTGAATGTAAGAAACCTGTTATATTGCAATATTTTGCAATGTTTTGTTTTGAAATTTTTCTGTGTGTCTGTGATTTTATTATTTTCAGGCTAACTCACTGGTTACATAATATTTGAGATCTTTTCTGAAGGAATTATTTTCTATTCTCTCTTTGTTACATTAAGAAGAATCTGCGTTGTGTTTGTGGGTGATTGTTTTGGAGATTTTTTTCTATACCTTGGTAATATTTGAGTGTCATTTCTTTCTGCAAAAGACTGAAGGGGTGTAGTTAAGATTAACTGCTGGACTGAATATTTAAGGTAATATAACTCTCATTCTGCTTTGAAATTGTATCTGACTAGGAAAGCAGGGTGCATTCTTTTCTGTTCTGTTCCTTTTAACCTTTTATTTATTTATTTATTTGCTCACATTTGCCTGAGAAGGGAGGGGAACTGTGGCATCTGACATCTGCTTTCCCTCACAATACCAAAAAAAAAAAAAAAAAAGAGGCAGTTTCTCTTTGCCTGTTCTGGTCTGCAGGAATTAGGTATGTTTAGTTTAATAAATGTAGTAGCCTTTGTCCAATATCTAACAGGCTACCATAAAAGAAATAATCAACTTGTTCTTAAAAGTAGTAAAAGACAGAAAAATAAGCAATAGCTGGAAATTAATCAAGGAGAGAACCAATCTAGAACTAAAGAAAAGTTCCTGCCTGTGAGAATAAGTAATCAATGGGATGATTGTCTCCAGAAGCTGTGGGTGCTTCATTACTTGAGATTTTAAAGAGGAAATTGGATAAACATTTGTCTGAAATGGATACAGTTTCCTGCTTCAGTAGGGGGTTGGACCAGAAGATCTCTAAGGTCCCATCCAACTCTGATTCATTCTCTCTCTCTCCCTCCCCCTCTCTCTTTCTGTGTGTGTGTGTGTGTGTGTGTGTGTGTGTGTGTGTGTGTGTGTGTGTGTGTGTGTCAAGCTTCAGTGAGTTTCCTTTGCATTTTACTCTGGATTTATCCTTAATAATGCATTTGAGGGCATTCTTGCCAAAGGAACAATCCTATGAAATTTTATTTAACATCTGATTCAGCATGTGTTTTAGGAACTCCTTGCTACTGCAACAGAGGTGATTAGTTGCTGCTTAATGCATGTGCTCATCTTGTTTTCTATTTCCTTGGAGCCAAGGAGGGGAAGGGAAACCTTTATAAAGACCCAATTTGTTTCATGGTTATTGCCACAGGCTATAAACTAGAGAACTGTGAGTTCAAATCCTGCTTTGGCCATGAGGGCTGGTTGGGTGATTTGGAGCTGATTATTCCATCCCCCACATCCCTAGGAGGAAGACATTGATAAGCCACTTCTGTATCTGTTCCCAAAGAAAAACTGCTAGCAACATCTAGGCAATGGCATAGGACTTGTTACTATTTTCCTGCTGATGACTATAGATTGATCATCATTTCAGCTACAACAAGATTGCCATTGCTGCACTGCCATATATTTAATTTCATTAAATTAAATTAAATTAGACAAACTCCATCAAGTGAACCTCCAGGGAATACTTGCAGAACCCTGTGGGTCACAGATTGTGAGGTTATGTTGTGGTCTGCCAGCAGTCTGCGGACCTGGCAGCAGAGTCAGACAGTGAGGAGGCTGGGGAGGACAATGGGCCAGTCCTGGAGTCAGGGGAAGGTCCGGACGAGGGCTCTGCATCGGAGGCAGAGATGGGGCCAGGGCCATATGGGAGCGATGCGCAGACTCCGGAGCCTCCAGAGGTGGACAGCAGAGAGGCAGAGGAACAGGAGGAGCCTGTTCCTAGTGCATGCATGCGAAGAGCTGCCAGAAGATAAGAGCAGCTAAAACAAAAAGGATGACTCGGGAGCAAGGCCAGAAGATGATTGGCCATTCCCATAAGACTTAAAAGAGCAGCAACGAGCCGTTGGGTTCTTTGTAGGAAAGCAACGTTGATTTCAGTGCTTCTTTTTATTATTATTATTAATTTTTTATTATAGTTCAAAAAAAAAAACCAAATGAAAAAACAAAGACAAATATATAATAGTTTTTCTATCACGGTGTAACATCACCAAAATGTCCATGTATATATACACCAATAATCAGAAAGTAAAAATCGAAAATATTTACAGATTCTTATATACAAATTTACATTTCCAATACTTATTGATTACCATAATTATACCATCATCTATAATTATACTCCAGCATTATCCTTTGTCACTCTCCCATCGTTTCTGGATCCAATCATACCACATGTTCCAACTACTATAAAAATCTAAGTCTCTTTTACCCTTGATCAGTTTTGTAAATCTATTGGACTCCGCACATTCCATTATTTTATAGATTATTTTTGAGTCCGTTGGTAGATCCTCATCCATTCTTGTGCAAATGCCAGTCTCCCTGCAGTGATTATGTGCAGCATCAGATACCATTTAGTCGATCCAATATTTACGTGTCTAACCCCCAACAAAAAGGTTTCCGGTTTCAGTTCCACTCTACAGTGTGTAATTTCAAGCAACCATCGTCTTATTTTCATCCAATATTTAGCTGCCAGCAGACATGTCCACCATTGGTGGAAATAAGTTCCATTGCTATGCCCACATTTCCAGCACTGTGAAGATGTCCCGGGGAACATTTTAGCTAATCTTGCTGGAGGTAGGTGCCATCTATAAACCATCTTACAAATATTCTCTTTATAAGAGGATGTCATAGTTAATTTTAAATTTTTAAGCCAAATCTCCTCCCATTTTTGAAAATCCAATGAATAACCTATATTTCGCCCCCAGGCAATCATGGAGTCTCCCCCACTTTCAATGATAATAGGTAAGAATAACATCTCGATAAAACTTTCCTGTCATTAGCTAATAATATTTTATCCAATTCTTGTTTCCCATGATATATCCCTTCAGGAGAAAGATCTCCTGATCTTTCTTCCATCTTGAGTGTATTTGAGTGTAGGCCCACCAGTCTATATTATACCCCTCCGACCTCAGTTGTTCCCGTGTCTTCAGTCTGCCCTGAGTATCCAAAATGTCTTCATAGGTGAAGACCTTCTCTCCTTTGTATAACGTCGGGTATACCAGGGCTTCCTGAGTCAAAATCCAACATAGTGTGTTCAGGTACAACTTTCTCCTAAGTCTTTCCCAGGTATCCCCTAGGGTCTTACATAAATAATGATTGCCAAAATACCTCGGTCAGGTTGACTTTCCTGGCCATAAAAAGTGGTGCCAAACATGTTGAAGACCGTGGCCTTCTGCCGCCAATAGCCGCCTCCTTTTCAAGGCAATCCAGTCCTTCATCCATATCAGAATGGCTGCCTGATGGTAAAGCTCCCAATTTGGGAGCCCAAACCCCCCTCTATGTCTAGGTTCCTGCATCATCCTAAACTTAATCCTTGACTTCTTACTTTGCCAAATAGTTTAGAAATAACTCTGTTCAAGGTGTTGAAGAATTCCCTATCCAGACTTACCGGGACAGTTTGGAACAAAAACAACCATTTGGGGAGGATGTACATTTTGACGGCAGCTATCCTTCCCATAAGAGATAGTTGTAAATTTTTCCACCTCTCCAAATCTCTGACTGTCTGATTATAAAGGGGAACATAATTATCTTTGTTTACCGAAGAGCACCTTGGTGTCAACCAAATTCCCAAGTATTTTATTTTATTAGTTGTCTGCATCCCCAGGAGTCCCTCCAACTGACATCTCTGCCGCTGCATCATATTCTTAACTAATATTTTCATTTTTTCCTTGTTAATTAATAATCCTGCTACTCTCCCAAAATCCCTAAGTACCTGTAATAGCTTTGGTCCTGATTCTGATGGATCTTCCAGTATGAAAACTAGATCATCCACATATGCCTGCATTTTCCTGTGGTTTTGGGCTTGGCTTGGCTCCGGACACACGACCTGCAGATCTATTGGTCCCAGAACTTCATCTCTTTTCTGAGCCTGCAATGTGTGCACCACATCCACCAAGTCTGTGCAGGCCAGCTGCTGGGTCCAAACAGGATGTCCTTGCCTTCCAACCTCGAGGACTTTGTGGATGTTTTCAGCGAGCAGGAGGAGGACAAATTGCCCCTGCACTGGCCATATAACAGCCCCATTGATTTGATTCCAGACGCACCACTCCCAGTGGGGCATTTGTATTCGATGTCAGACCCTGAGTTGGCCACATTATGGGACTTTGTGGACAAAAACCTGGCTCAGGGTTTTATCCAGCCCTCATCCTCGCCATTGTCCACCCCGGTCCTGTTCATGAAAAAGAAGACCAGAGACTTGCATCTTTGTTGTGACTACCACAAGTTAAACGCCATCACAGTGCACAACTGGTATCCTCTGCCCCTTATTCCTGAACTCTTGGAACTGTTTCAGGAGGCTACCGTGTTCACTAAATTGGACTTACGAGAGGTTTATAATCTTGTTCGGATCTGTCCTGGGGATGAATGGAAGTTTGGCACATTTTGAGTACATGGTCATGCTGTTTGGGCTGACCAATGCTCCTGTCATCTTCCAACATTTCATGAATTACATTTTTAGGGACCTCTTGGACAAGTTTGTCATAATTTATTTAGACGACAATCTGATCTACTCTCCTTCCCTGGAGAGCCACCAACAGCACCTCTGCCTGATCCTGAAACATTTTTGGGAGCATCATCTGTATGCTAAACTGGAGAAATGCCAGTTTTTCCAGTCCACCATCAAGTTCCTGGGGCATCACATCTCTCCCGAGGGCATTGCCATGGAACCGAACAAAGTGGAGTCTTTGCGTAGTTGACAACCTCATTGGCGAGTGAAGGATGTACAGCACCTCCTCGGGTTTGCCAACTATTATCGGACCTTTATCCCTGGCTTTGCTGCCTTGACCGTGCCCCTCACTCGGGTTCTGCAAAAAAAGGTCCCGTTCCAGTGGGGTACCTCCGAGCAGCAGGCATTCCAGGCCTTGAAACAGGCCTTCATGAAGGAGCCTATCTTGAAGCATCCTGACCCCCACCATCTGTTTGTGGTGGAAGCAGATGCATCAAATGTTGCTATTGGTGTGGTGTTGCTCCAGGTTCACACGTCTGGCAGTACTCTCTTCCCTTGCGCATATTATTCGCGGAAGCTCATCCCTTCCAAGCACAATTACAGCATCTGGGAGAAGGAGTTACTGGCCATTAAGACGGTGTTTGAGGCTTGGAGACATCTTCTGGAGGGGGCCCAGCATCAAATTGAAATCCAGATGGACCATAAAAACTTGGAGTTTCTACAGACCGCTCAGAAACTGAACTAACGGCAGATTCAGTGGTCCCTCTTCTTTGCCCGGTTCAATTTCTGTGTTATGTACATCTCCAGTGGTCGCAACCAAAGGGCGGATGCGCTCTCACGGAGTATTCCCACATTGAAGACCCGCTTCCACTCCGGACAGTGTTGCCTGTAGAGTCTTTCTCCGTGGTTCAGGAACCAGTGGACTTACGGGCTCAGATACGGGAAATGCAGCAGCACAATGCTTATGTGGAGCAATGGAAGAAAGAGGTAAGGCCTGCCTCTCCATGGACGTTTCACAAGGAATTTTGTGGTACCGAGACAGGCTCTACATGCTAGTGGGGCTGTTCCGGGGATTTATCTTGTCACAGTCCCATGATAATCCTTCGGCTCTTTAAGACACTGAATCTAGTTTCTTACACTTTTTGGTGGCCCTGATTGCAACACGATGTCCAGGCTTATGTCATGTCCTGTGTTCGCTGCTGACAGGCCAAGTCAGCAATGGGAGCCCCTCCAGGGCTGCTCCAGCCATTGCCAACACCAGAGAGACCCTGGGGTGCCATTTCCATGGACTTCTTGATGGATTTGCCTCCATCTTCTGGATTCACGACCATGTTCATGGTGGTGGACATGCTGACGAAGGTGGTGCATTTCATTCCATGTCATGGGTTACCGATGGCTCACGCCACCACCCGCATGTTTATCCAACACATTGTCTGGCTGCATGGTCTACCTAATAGGGTCATATCGAACTGAGGGGCTCAATTTACAGCCCAGTATTGGAAAGGGCAGATGATGTAAAAATGTAAAAATCTTGGATGTAAAAATTTGCTTGTCATTGGCACATCATCCAGAAACTGACAGCGGGACTGAGAAAGTTATCGGCATTCTGGAGCAATACCTGCACTGCTTCATGAACCAGCAACAAGACAATTGATTGGATTATTTGGCAGGAGCAGAGTTCGCATTCAACAACTTGCAACACACCTCCACGCAAACAATCCCTTTCCTGGCTAATGTGGGATATCATCCTTGGTTCTTTCCCCTCACACAATTCGATCCCCCTGTGCCAGTGGCTAATGACCATCTGTCCGAGTTGCAGGCCATCCATCAATTGGTGCAATGGTATCTAGAGAAATCCAAGGAGGACTATAAAAAAGTCGCGGACCAATCTCGATGGGTGACACTGCCATTGGCTGTGGGGGATTGGGTCTGGTTGTCAACCAGGTATCTTCTGTCAGACTGGCCAGTCAGGAAGCTAGACCACTGGTACCTTGGTCTGTTCCCTGTTGAGATGGTTATTAACCCGGTTGCCTACCGCCTGACATTGCCACACTCAATGCATGTTCACCCAGTCTTCCATAGATCCCTCCTTGTCCTAGAATGGCCAGGCTGTCCGTTCCACCAATCTGACTGTACCCAGCCAGCACCACGTGACGGAGATGAACCACCTGAGTATGAGGTCGCCAGCATTCGGGACTCCTGGTGGCTAAAAGGAGGATGCAACCTCCATGGATGCACCTATATTGGTGAAAGTATTCCATGATCAATTCCCATCACGGCCGCATCTGCATCGTCAGACCTGGGGGAAGGGCCCTGCAGTGAGGGATAGTGTTGTGGTCTGCCAGCAGCCTGCGGACCTGGCAGTGGAGTCAGACAGTGAGGAGGCTGGGGAGGACAATGGGCCAGTCCTGGAGTCAGGGGAAGGCCCAGACAAGGACTCTGCATCGGAGGTGTTAGGATATGGTGTAAGCCTAACAAGTTGTCCAGGCAATATATGTGTTCTATCACTTTAAATGTATTCTGTAACTTTAAGATGTAATGCTGAGTAATTGTACTGATGAGTCATTGTAGCTGACTGCTGACTAACTGCTGACTGCAATTATCCTAATTGTACTGTTGAGTCATTGCACTGCTGACTTCATGTATCTTAAGTGGATAATTACTAGTGTAAACTGTATATAAGAAGGAAGCTGAGCTATAGTCATTGTTGGACCTGCTTTGGATGGAACAAACTATGTATCCTGGTCTACAAAATGCAATCTACTTCTGCATAGAGAAGGACTTTGGGACGTAGTAATTAATCCACCGGATGTAACAACATGGAATCCTGATGACGATGAAGATGCGAAGAAATTAGCCAAATTTGCCAGAGACAACGAACGAGCTCTTTGCATAATTGGACTGACACTGAGTGACCAGCAACTTGTTCATATTTGTGGCAAAGAGTCTGCTGCTAGGTGTTGGACCAAGTTGAAGAGACTATATGTTCGTGACACTGTGGGTGCTCATATAAATCTCACATGGAAATTGTTTAAGCAACATCTTCTTAAAGGAGGAGATATGATGGCTCATTTGGAATCCATGACCAGAATTTTCCAGGAGCTGCATGAAAAGGAACTTGTTTTCTTGGAACTACAGCAATTTTATATAATTCTTTCTTCTTTGGATGATAGTTATGATGATTATGTTTCTTCACTGGAGGTTTTGACAAGAGATGATTTCACATTGGCTGGCGTAACCGGTAGGTTATTAAAAGAATCCAGAAGAAGACAAGAAAGGGATCAGTTGAGAGTAAACCAACCAAAAGAAGACAAAATGTATTCAACTGTCTATGTTGTAAAACGATGTTTGCTTGTGGGGCTAAAGGGCATATAGCTAAGTATTGTAAGAATAAGAAAATGTCTGTTAGGGATAATAATAGACCCAAGAAGGGTTGTAATTTAGCTATATCCAGTTCAACAACTAATGTTAACCAGGATTGGTGGGTTGTTGATAGTGGTGCTTCTCAATCCATTACTAAGAATAGAAACAACTTTGTAAAAATGAATAAGAGTAACCAACAAGTTAGATTAGCAAATGGTTGGAAGGTTAAGGTAGCTGGTGAGGGTGTTGCACGTTGGTCATTTAGTAATGAACCATTGCCTATGTTATATATTCCTGGGTTAAAGTATAATTTGCTATCTGTTAAATCATTATTGCAAGTTGGGTTTACAGTAACGTTTAGAAATGATAAATGTATAATCAAAAAAGATGGAAAGGTTCTTACTGCAATATTAGAAAATGATTTATTTATTCTAAAAGAAAACCCAGCATTAGTGGCAAATTCTAAATCGGTGTACAGGAATGATAAACCACATGATGAATGTATTCATCTGTTACATCGAAGACTAGGGCATATAAATTTCAGGTTGTTAAAGAAAACAGTTCAGCTATCTGAAGGTATAAAACTACAATCATGTAGTAAGTATTTAAATTGCAATGCCTGTAATCAGCAAAAGAGTAAGGTAACACCAGCAAATCGTTTTAATGGTTTTAAAACCAAAAAGCCATTAGAAGTCATGTTTGTAGATTTGATTGGACCCAAGAAACCCAGTATTGGAGGTGCCTGCTATATTCTGAGCATAGTAGACCATTACTCTAGGTACGGATTCTGTTATCTTATGAAAATGAAATGTGAAACATTCCAGCATATTAATAACTGGCTGAGATTTGTTGAAAGGAAACAGAAGTATAAAGTAATGTGCTTAGTAACAGATAATGGTACAGAATTCACTAACCAAAGGTTAGAGTAGTGTTTGCAAGAGGCAGGAATACAGCATAAATGGTCTGCACCGTATAGACCACAACGCAACACTTATGTTGAGAGAAGGGGTCAAACATTACAAGCTATGACTAGAACAATGTTGGCAGATTCTGGTTTGCCTGAAACATTATGGGGTGAGGCTGTTATATGTGCTAACCATGTATTAAACAACGTGGTACATTCATCTACTGGTGAAATACCATTTACATTATGGCATGGGAGGAAACCAAATCTTAGTTACTTACACACATTTGGAGCCCCAGCTTGGGTTCATATTCCATCTACTGTGAGAAGGAAGGAACAACAAAGAGCCAGAAAAATGTTTTTCGTAGGCTATGATTCAAACCATAGGTCTTTTAGATTTTGGGCACAGGGAACTACTAGCGTATACTGTAGTGCAAATGCAAAATTTCTAGAGCACGAAGGATGGGAGAAACTTGAGCATGCAGATTATAGACAGGATGACAATAATGTTAGCATTGAGCATCAAATGAGTAACTATACTCCTGATGAGGCTATAGATGATGTAGAATCATCTATTAAGGTTGAAGAAGAGGAGGTAGTTTTAGGGGAGGATGAAACTGAATCATCTGCAATGAGTCCTGTATTACCTAGGAAATCCAGTAGGGAAAGACATCCACCTGATAGGTATAAAGCAATCGTAGTTTGTCAGGTTAACATAGAACCTTCAAGTTATGAGGATATCAGGATGTATCCTGAAAAAGAGCAAAATGCTTGGAAGGATGCAATGAGTAGAGAAATAAACTCATTCACTAAATTAGGTGTTTATGAGGATGTTAAATTACCACCTGGAGAGAAATTGATTGGTTGTTGATGGGTGTATAAAGTAAAGAAAGGAATAGATGGGACAGTAACCCATAAAGCTCGCCTTGTAGCTCAAGGTTTTGCTCAAATGGAGAAAGATTTTGATGAGGTATTTGCTCCGAGTTTAAGAGCTAGCACATTAAGAACTATGCTAGTGTGGGCAGCAAAGAATAAGTATATTATTAATCATATAGATGTGGAGACGGCATACTTGCATGCTCCATTAAGACATACCATTTATATGAGGAAGCCGTTAGGAGTGAAAACAAACGATCGTACTGATTGTAGGAAATTAAATAAAAGCCTTTACGGTTTAAAACAATCAGGGTTTGAATGGAACCAGTGTATAATATTGGTTTTCAGGAAGGTGTAGCAGACAAATGTCTCTTTAAAAGAGAGAATAATGGTGTATCATTTTTGCTATTGTTCACGGATGATATAGCAGTTGTAACTAAAACTGACAAGGAAGTAATGGATATTGTTAGACAGTTACAAGAGAAATTCAAAATTAGAAATTTGGGACATATTAGACACTATTTAGGTCTTGATATTGTTCAAACAGCTAGAGGGTATAAACTGCTAGCAAGATTAGTCAGATGTTGAAACGCTATAGCATGGAGCTATGTAAGCCAGCTAAAACGCCTATGGCACAGGATTTTCAACATGAAGAAATCCAAAGTCCTGGATTTAGTAATGAGATCTATCAATCGCTGATAGGGAGTCTATCGTATCTTAGCAATTGGTCGAGACCTGATATTTCATAAACCATAAACCAATTAGAAAGGTATAATGCAGAGCCAACAGATAGGCATTGGCAAGCCACAAAGTGGATATTGAGATATTTAAAGATGACAATGCATTATGCATTATATTTAGAACCTAACCGTGATCTTACACTGAATGCATATGCTGATGCTAGTTTCGCTACTGATTTGACCACCAGAAAGTCTACATCAGGTATTGCGATAATGTTAGGTAATTGTTTAATAGGATGGAAGTCAATAAGGCAGAAACATATTAGTTTATCCACTATGGAAGCAGAATTTTCATGCTTGTCACTAGTATGTACTGATTTAATTTATTATAAACAATTAATGATTGATGTAGGATTAAAGGTAGATTATCCTATCGTAATTTATGAGGATAACCAAGCTGCTATAAAAATGGCAACAAATTTAGCAGTTAAGACAAGATCGAAATATACTGATATTCGTTATTTGAACTTTCATCAGAGTATTCAAAGTAATATGGTTCAGTTAGAATATTGTATGTCTGAAAACAATATTGCTGATAATTTCACCAAAGCGCAGGGTGCAATTAAACATAGAATGTGTTGCGAAAGCTATGGCTTGAGAATTTGAACAGGTATATATTAGTCTGTCTAAAGGGAAGAATGTTAGGATATGGTGCAAGCCTAACAAGTTGTCCAGGCAATATATGTGTTCTATCACTTTAAATGTATTCTGTAACTTTAAGATGTAATACTGGGGCGTGGTTATGGCCATGGTGGTGTGAGGACGTTTTCTCCACTTCGCAGGGCATTTTACAGAAGACAAATGTGGATTAAAGTGTTTGAAATGCACCGATAAGAGCCAAAATTTTATAAATTGTATCGGAAGAGCTACTGGCCCAGCAGACTGACTTTGGAATCGGTAGGTCACCCTGAACCACTCGAATTTTGAAGCCTTTCATAGTGTGGGAAAGTGGAAGGAGTGAGGGGTGACCAGATAGGCAGTCGCGATTGTGTATTTGGAGCAAATAGCTGCCTTGTGTTCTCATTATTATCGTGATCTGTGTTTGTTTTTGCTGTGGGGTAAAGGCATGGAACATCAAAAGACAGGTGGAAAGGGGTTTTTTTTTGGAAGAATATGTGAATTTTAAGTTGATCTTTTGTTTGTGAAAGTGCCTGAGTCGAAGCGGCAAAACGTTTCTGGGCAGTGCCTTCCAACGGATGTTAGGTTTTGTTTTTTTTTAAAGGAAATTACGCAAGCTGAATTGAGAACTATAAACTTTTATTGTTGGCCCTTTTGAGTGCAATAATAAGCTGTCTCAGCTTCAATTGGGAATTGCTGTCCCTTAATCTTCATTAAAGACCCTCTTGGCAAAAGTGGACAATTAAAAACTTATTAAAAAATGGCGACCCAACAATCTTTAGAAATGCAACAAGTTGCTGTGGCCTTAACTAAAATTAGTGAAAAGATATCAGGACTGTCAGATAGTATGGATAATATGACATTGGAAATTAAAAGAATGAAGCAAGAAATGAATGAAAATTTTGCAAAGCAAACAGTAGAAATGACAACAATTAAAGATGAAATTGAGCAGATTCATGCACATGATGTAAAGATAGATCGGGGCTTCCGATCTGGCTTCCGCTGCCGCCAGACGGTCCTCTGAGACCGCCAGCCCCAATGCCTGTAAAGAGCCGCCTTTACACCTGAAAGGCGGCTTGAAAAACTCCATTTCCTGATGGAAATGTGAGTCAGAGCAGGCGAGGGCAGGTAGAGCCCTCTGCGAAGTCCTCAGAGTTTTTTTTTACTCTTGGGGACGAGCAGGTTGTGGCTCCCTATTCCCGCTCGCCGCTGCTCCGGGCTTCGGGAGAACTCTGCCTTTTTGCAGAGCTAGGCGCTGGAACCAGATCAATCAATGAAACTAACAGATGGATTAATTTAAAAAGATGAGATTTGAACTTGGGACCCTAAATCGCAAGTATTCTTAATGATTTTACAGGCATTTTAGAGTGAAGAAGAAAAAAACTTTAAAATGGCGACTGCTGAGGCTTGGGAAGTAGAAGAAAGCCGAAAGTGAGAGTCCTTCGGTAACAAGCTACAAAGTAGCGGAGTAAATAGTGCTGGTTAGAATCTGGAAGAAAAATATCTATTTTAAGTTTCCTTTTTTCTTGGAGATTTGTACTTGATCTTGTTTGGGGAAAAGTTTTCTTTTTTTAAAAAGAGTTTGTGTGGCAGGATGGCGTTAAAACTATTAAAGCCTGACAAACAAGCAGTGGGGGGGGGTGTTCCCCCATTTGCAATTATGTGAACAAGCTCTGAGCTTACAGACTCAGCAGAATGGCTTTAATTTAAAAGAATTTCTCCAGGAGGAAATGGCAAGATATCACAAGATTGTGAACCAGAAACTTGAAAAATTTAGGCAAGAAATTAAAGAAATGATACAACTAAAGTATGATAATTTGCAACAAAAGATTGTAACAGTGACTAATGCTTTTTCAGAAATTGTTATAAAGATGGATACAAATATCAAGTTATTAGAGTCTAAAATGGAGGAAGTTGATAACAAGATTTATACTTTGGACAATAAAATACAAATAATTGAAAATGATTTGATAAATATTCAAGACAAAAGTTTAGAAGTAAAGTTTAAAAAGGAAGCTGGTCATGAGACTTACAATGCAGAAGATATAAAGCAAGGAATTGAAAAAGAAATTACAATGATGCAATACAGGCTCACGGAATTTGCGGTCAGAATGAGAGGGTTACAGGAAAATAATAGAGATGATTTAAGAAAAATATCTGCTCAAGTTCTGGCCGGGATTTTAAAGGTTCATCCTGAGGAGGTATCTCGCAAGATTGACAAGGTTTATAGAGTAAATTCTTGGATTGCAAAGCAAAGGCAATTGCCCCGAGATGTGGTGATTTATTTCACAGATAAAGAAATAAGAAATGATATTGTGCAAAAATCTTTCAATTCTACTCTACAACTGTATGGAAGAAAGATCTGGATATATAAAGAGTTGCCGCCTAAGATTCTAAAAGATAGAAAGAAATTTGGATTTTTGGTGACTGAGCTAAAGAAACAAAATATTTCATTCAGGTGAGATGTTCCAGTTGGTATAATATTGAGATATCAAGGAGAAAGATATCAGCTAAATACTGTTGAAAAAGCGGAAGAATTTTACTACAAGGTTCTCCAAAAGCAAAACCAACAAGAGATAGAAATTCAAGATAAGCAAAAGGAGGTGGAGGTAATGGAAAAACAACAAGTTACAGAGGTTCTTGTAGATGAGCCGCTTCCAGATTCTTCTTTAGAGGTCTCAGCTGGATCATTTATAAATACAAAAGAGGCGGCTCTGGATTCTAAAGTGATGACTTACCAAGTTACAGACCAGCACGGAAATCAATCAGTTGATATAAAACTCACAGAACCAGAATGGAGATTTAAACCACAAAAGCAAAACCAACAAGATCAAGTTATAGATCAGCATGAAAATCAAACAGTTGATATACAATTTATAGAAAGGAAATCAGGACAGAGATCTAACCCACAAAAAGTCAAGAAAAGAAGAAGCAGGTCACACAAAAAACAAAAAATTTTAAACTAAACAACAGTGTAATGCCAGTTATTTAAGAGATGATTGAATACATGAAAAGATAGCTGAGGCAAAGTATTGGTTTATATTATCCTGAGGAGAGCGATAGACTTCTGCAGTGCTGTACTTTGGGATGTGAAAAGGGCCTTAAACTGAATGGATTGGAACTATCTTTCTTTTTTTTTCTTTTTGGATAAATATACTACGTTTATGCTGAGCTACAAGGCGAGAGAACTATGAATTTGGGGCACGCAGATGATCTGGTTGTTACCCTATTACGGTGGTTGGAATTAATTATTTGGATAAAAGACACCTCTATAGACACTATATGGAATACAAATATAAAGTCACTCGGGTGGTTGTTGGTTTTTTTTTTTTTTTTTTTTGAAGATATTCGTTATTGATGGGGGCAGATGGTAATTGAAGATACCGAACATACTGTTGGAATTAGGATGTGATGTTACCCAAACATGGGTGATGGAGTTAACAATCCAGCTGAAAGACATTACAGAAGATATTATATGGACTACAAGTTTAAAGTCTTTTCTAAGAGGATTTTATTTACATAAGGGAATATTTTTTAGTGGTGTGGGCAGAAGAATAAAGATATTATGAATTATTAAGTATGGTTGTCTTGTAGGAAAGTGGGTGGAGACAGGTTAGTTTATTGATTGTTTAGTTTAAGAAAAGGGATATCACGTTTAGATACGAATATATGTAAAAGATTTGAGTTAAGAGATATATCGATGGGGGTGAAGGAAATGGGTAGACGAATAAATGTTAAATTAGGATTTATTATATAGTTTTATAGCGGAAGGCTGTTTTGAAATGTTATATTAATATACATAAAAGATTTGATTTAAGAGATATATGTATGGGGGGGTAGAAAAAGGGTAGATTATGAGTAGAAATTGCTAAACTGGGAGATATAATAATATTATTATGTTAAATTAGGAGTTATTATATAATGTTATAGTAGAATGTCATTTTGAAATGTATAATATAAGGGGGATATAATAATATTATTAGAAAGAAAGGGTCAGTATATAGGGATGGAGTAAGGGGATGGTAAAGTATTATATAATCTGTTATGAATTTGGGTTTTACTATGAAGAAGCCACAGGGGGGAGGGGATGGTGGGGGGGGGGTTAGGGAGGAGGGGGGAAAAAGGGGGGGAAAATTTGTATTTGAAAAACTTTTTCAATAAAAAAAAAAGATAGATTGGCAAATTGGAGAAATCTTTTTTAAAAATGAACAACAAGATAAAAAAAATTGTCTTTTGGAAGAAGAAGCGAGGAAATATAATTTGATTATTCGAGGAATTCAAGAAGAAAAAGTGGACAATTTGAAACAACGAGTTTTAAAATGGCTCAATGACCTGGATACACAAATCACATTTACAGCAACAAATCTGGCAAGTGTTTTTAGAATTGGGTATAAAAGACAAAACGGCTTAAATAGAAATGTACTTGTCAGATTTGCAAATCTTAGTGACAAACTGGAAGTGATGATGAAAGTGAGAGAGATGGGTGAAGCTTTGAAATTTGAGGAGAAAATTATTCAAGTCTTTCTGGATATATCAAGAGAAGAAAGAGCGTGGAGATTTTTTTTGAAGCCAATTACAAAGGTTCTGAGAGACAACGGAATTAAATATAACTGGAGGCCACCACAGCAACTAAAATTTTTTTATAAAGGAAGAATGCAAATAATTACTTTGGAAACAGATGCAGTGTCATACTTACATGAACTTGGATTGATTGTAAAGTATGAGGACATAACAGAGATAAAAAATCAAATGCTTAAGATGGGTGGAACATATGCAAAAACATCAACACCAGAAGAAAAAGGGGCTGCTGGAGGACAAGATGAAAATATACAAATTATAATAGATTGGTTAAAAACTTCAGAAAATGAAATGAGGAAAAAAGAAATCATTGAAAAATTGGGTTTAGGCTGGTTTGAAAAAATACAGATAGAAAAATGGACTAAGAAAGTAAGGGACAATTGTTCGATAAGTAGAAGTAAAACTGAATTTGAACATTTAGTATTCCAAATTATGAAAGATGAAATTAGGCTAAAGGGACTCGTTAGTAAGATATATAAGATTATAAATTTTGATGGAAAACCACAAAGAGTGATGAAGTTGAATTGGGAAAAAGAACTTAATATTAAAATATCAGATTTAGATTGGAATGTGAATTGGAAGAGTAGAATTATGAAGACTTTATCTGTAAGGATTAAAGAGCATAATTATAAGGTTGTTTGGAAATGGTATTTGACTCCATTAAGATTGTCATTGATGGATAATAAAATTAGTAAACAATGTTGGAGATGTGATATGGAATTAGGGACTTATTTATTTATTTATTTATTTATTTATTTATTTATTTATTTATTTATTTATTATATTTCTATACCGCCTTTCTCCCGTAGGACTCAAGGCGGTGTACAGTCAAGAAAAATATAGACACACAAACATCATAAAATTGCTAATTAAAATTATTACTTAGTTTGGTCAATTAAGTAAAACCCAGAATTAGATCACATTTAAAAAATCATTCACATGTTCATATGTTTAGCCTCGCCAGTTGGAACATCAGGGTCTTGAGGGCACGGCGGAAAGCACGGAGATCAGGGATATTCCGTATCTCCAGGGGCAGTTCATTCCAAAGGGTTGGAGCCCTCACAGAGAAGGCCCTCCCCCTGGGAGTCGCCAGTCGACATAATTTGACTGACGGTATCCTGAGTAGTCCCTCCCTGTGAGAACGAACTGGTCGGTGGGAGGCTATTGGTGGCAAAAGACGGTCTCATAGGTACCCAGGTCCTAAGCCATGGAGCGCTTTAAAGGTGATAAATAACACCTTGAATCGCACCCGGAAGACCACCGGGAGCCAGTGCAGCTCGCGTAGGAGAGGTGTTACATGGGCGTAACGAGCTGGGCCTATAATCACCCGCGTGGCTACGTTCTGGACCAGTTGGAGCCTCCGGGTGCTTTTCAAGGGGAGCCCCATGTAGAGAGCATTACAGTAGTCCATACGGGAGGTAACTAGGGCATGAGTGACCGTGCGCAAGGCGTCCCGATCCAGAAAGGGACGCAACTGGCGGATCAGGCGAACCTGATAAAAGGCACCCCTGGCCACGGCCGTCAAATGATCTTCTAAAGATAGCCGTGAATCCAGGAGGACACCCAAGTTGCGGGCCCTCTCTGTGGGGAGCAAGATCTCATCCCCTATTGTCAGTGATGGTACCAGCTGACTATACCGGGACGCCGGAAGCCACAGCCACTCGGTCTTGGAGGGGTTGAGTCTGAGCTTGTTTCTCCCCATCCAGATCCGCACGGCCTCCAGGCAACGGGACATCACAGCAAGGGCATCATTGGGGTGGTCTGGGGTGGAGATGTATAGCTGTGTGTCATCAGCATACTGATGAACACTCATCCCGAAACCACGGATGATCTCGCCTAGCGGTTTTACATAAATGTTGAACAGAAGGGGTGAGAGGACTGACCCTTGCGGCACTCCACAAATAAGGTGCCTCGAGGTCGACCTCTGCCCCCCTGCCAACACAAACTGCGAACGGTCAGAGAGGAAGGAGGAGAACCACCAAAGCATGGTGCCCCCTATTCCTAACCCCTCCAGCCGGTGCAGTAAGATACCATGGTCGATGGTATCAAAAGCCACTGAGAGATCTAATAGGACCAGGATAGAGGAGCAACCTCTGTCCCGAGCCCTCCAGAGATCATCCACCAACGCGACCAATGCCGTTTCCGTGCTGTATCGTGACCTGAAGCCCGACTGGAATGGATCCAGATAGACAACTTCATCCAGGTATCGGGGTAGTTGTCACGCCACCACACTCTCAACAACCTTCGCAACAAAGCGAAGATTGGAGACTGGACGATAATTTGATAATATAGCCGGGTCCAGGGAAGGCTTCTTGAGGAGGGGCTTCACAACCGCCTCTTTCAAGGCAGCGGGAAAGACACCCTCACTCAGAGAAGCATTTATAATCCCCTGGAGCCTGCCTCGTATAACCTCCCGGGAGGCCAGTACCAACCAGGAGGGACACGGGTCCAATAAACATGTGGCAGCGTTAAGCTTGCCCAGAATCCTGTCCACGTCCTCAGGAGTCACAGAGTCAAACTCTTCCCAGATAACGCTCTCAAGACCTGCCCCTGTCTCCTCCCCTGGATCTACCCAATCGGAGTCCAGGCCTTCCCGAATCTGAGCGACTTTATCATGCAGGAATTGTACAAAATCCTCAGTTCGACCCTTTAAGGGATCTTCCCATACCCCCACCTGAAGTAGGGAGCGGGTCACCCTAAACAGCGCGGCTGGGCGGTTCTCTGCAGATGCAATAAGAGTGGAGAAGTAGCTAGACTTCGCCGCTCTTATCGCCATTAGGTAGGTCTTAATATAAGATCTCACCTGTGTTCGGTCAGATTCTGATCGGCTTGTCCTCCAATCGCTCTCCAGGCATCTTTTCCGACGCTTCATCTCTCTCAGCTCCTCGGAAAACCAAGGAGCTAGATGAGATCGGCATCGGGTCAGAGGCCGTAAAGGCACGACGTGATCCAAGGCCGCAGTAGCCGCCCTGTCCCAGGCGACCACCAGGTCCTCAGTCGAGTCGTGAGCCAGAGTCTCAGGAAATGGCCCAAGCTCCATCAGGAACCTTTCAGGGTCCATCAGGCGCCTGGGATGGAACCATTTGGTTGGTTCCATCTCCCTGCGGTGGGTAGAAGTGACTTGAAAGTCCATGTGAAGGAGAGAATGATCAGACCATGACAAGGGCTTGATGTCTATATTCCCTATTCTTAGATCATTCAGCCACTGATTAGAGACAAAAATCAAGTCCAGAGTGTGATGGTGGGGCCTTGAACTACCTGGGTCAGGTCCATGGCCATCATGGAAGCCATGAACTCCCGAGCCGTCTCCGACATCTCACAAGCGGATGGCAGGTTAAAATCCCCCATAACAATAAGTCTGGGGGTTTCCACCGCCACCCCGGCTATAATGTCGAGCAGCTCAGGCAGGACCGCTGTTACGTGGCAGGGAGCCAGGTACACAATCAGTAGGCCCATCTGAATCCCCTGACCCCACTTCACAAGGAGGGACTCACATCCGGCTATCTGAGGAACAGTGGCCTCCCTCGGGCAAAGACTTACTCTAATGATTGCTGCCACTCCCCCACCCCTTCCCTGAGTCCTTGGCTGATGGAATGCATGGAAACCTGGCGGGCACATTTCCACAAGGGGAACTCCTCCCTCCTAGCCTAACCAGGTCTCCGTAATTCCTGCCAGGTCAGCACCCCCCTCTGAAATAAGATCATGAATGAGGGGGGCTTTATTTACCACTGACCTGGCATTACATAACATCAGCCGTAGACCCAGGGTCTGAGACTCTGAACAACCCAGGAAACGAGCAGTGCTTTGGGGGTCGGAGTGGGCAATCGCTCGTAAACAACGAGTGCGGACTCCCGAAACATAATATGGCCCCCTGCAGCCGTCATATCTGCCCCTCCCACTTACTATACTAATGCCCATCGCTTCATCCCCCTGCATCCTTGTCAGATTTCTGTCCCCATCATCCCCACCATGATCATCAGACCCATTACCCCTTTCAGTGGATTTATGGATCCCTCCAGATCCATTCCCACAATCCCTCCCAGAACCCCTTAAAATAGAACTTAAAGATTTATCTAAAAAACCCCAAAGCCGTCGGTTTTTTGCAAACCACTTCTCGGGGTTCCAAAACCCGTCCTAAAGGGCGACCCTTGATAACTGAGAGGGCCAGACATGCGAGAGGAGGGAATCTCGCAGTGCAAGGAGCTCCGCAGTTGAATACATCAAAGATAGGAGCGAGTTGAAGGAGATGAAGGATCATTTTTTTCTAAGAGTGTTAGAGATGGTTAAGACAGGTAATTTAAAATAAGGGAGGAAATAGATGTTAAAGGAAGACCAGTATGTTACAAATGTCAATACATCGGAACATCATCGCCCTCTCACGACAATGGGAAGTCTTGTGGTTGTAGTAAGTCCATCCAAAGGAGGTGGGGGTAGAGGTCTCAAAGGGTCGTCCTCTCACAGCGACCAAACCATTTGAAACAAACAAAGAGAAGGTGGTCTATCTCCCCATAATCCAAGACTCTCGATGTCTGTATCTCCTCCAGTCCTGATATCAGCGATGGCCGAGGATTAGATCAAAAAAGTAAGGCAGAGCCACTGGACAAAGTATTTAGGGTTAAATAATCAGGGTAATCTTGGGGAATAGGTGGTAAATAAAGCTGCAGATCGATCTAAGATTGCAAGTTAATGCTGAGTGGTCGTAATAGACCTAGATCTGATAAAGGGACAGAGAGGGACAGTTCAGGGGGAGAGTAAGTCATCATCTCCAGTTCGTAATCCTCAGTCCCTATCCATCACCTTGCTCAGGTTACTTAGTTCAATTAGTTTAATAAGTCCTCAGAGTTTCAAGAAAGAGGAGTGCAACAGATCCCTAGAGGTTGAAGGGATCCAAGCATTTATAGCCTTTGCAGCATTGCCCTCTCCTCTATTAACGAGGGCTTCCTTGCAGCCTCCTGGTGTTGCCGTCACTGCCATTAGCGCCATTCCCCTCACCATTGTGGTAACCCCCCTTGCCATAGACATCATCGCCGCCGTGTTGCTACATGCAGCGCCTATTAGCCCAGGCAACATTATCAACACCCTATCCTGAGTTGATGTTGCCACCGTCTCGCCAACCATTTCATCAGCTGTATTAGACTCAGTGGTTGACCCGGTCATGACAGCCAGGCTTTGATGTTGACATCCTCCGCACCGCCCTCAGTCTTTTTATCAACAAACAGCTGATCTTCGGGCTTGGCTTGGGTTTTATCCTTGGGCTCCATCCACAGCTCTATTGACCCGAAAATACCTCAGCTTGCTGGGAGGGGGGTCTGTGGATGGTTAATTGACCCCCACACTCTTGAAAATGTTGAAAACATCTCCCTCCTAGCCTCGGAGTTTCAGCTCTGAGTTGCCATTTTGTTTTGCAACTGTCAACGGAATATATGTGGTACAAATGTGATAAAGTTAAAAAGTTTTGGCAACAATTGGAGAAAATGATATTTGAAATGATGGGGAAAGCAATAATATTGAGACCAGAAACTATATTACTGTTGATAATTAAGGAAATAGAACCAACAAAATATGAGAAAGAATTGATTAGAATTATGATTATAATGGGTAGAATTATAATAGCCAGATATTGGAAATTAGATGTGAATTTTAGAATAGAAGAATGGTATTGTGAAATGTGGAAATTAGCTTTAAACAATAAAATGACATGCGATATTAAAATTAGAAATGGTGACTATAAAGAAGATATTTTCTGGAAAATTTGGAAACCATTTGTGGACTATGCGCTGGGAAAATTGGATGCTTCGGTACCTGTACCCCGAGAACGTGGATTTTGGCGATCATGAGGATATATCCGAAGAACCAAATCTTCCTTTCTTATGTATAGCACAGGGTGAAGTATTGTATATGTTGTTTGTAATGTTATTTTAAAAAATTTAATAAAAAATTTAAAACAAAAAAAAAAATAAGATGTAATGCTGAGTAATTGTACTGATGGGTCATTGTAACTGACTGCTGACTAACGGCTGACTGCAATTATCCTAATTGTACTGTTGAGTCATTGCACTGCTGACTTCACTTATCTTAAGTGTATAATTACTAGTGTAAATTGTATATAAGAAGGAAGCCGAACTATAGTCATTGTTGGACCTGCTCTCATCATTGCTTGACTTATTGCTTGACTTGTTGGTTGGAACTGTTACTGTCGTGTGTGAAGAAGTGGATGGATCTGCTACCATCGTGATTTGTTACCAGCGTTGAATTGCTGTTTATTACCTACTGCTGTTTGTATGGTAAGAAGATATCTGTAACTTCGGACTGATTTGAATGGCTAAAGACTTGGATTGATTAAAAGACTATGCAATTGTTTTTCACTACAAAGTAAAAGCTTTGTTAAACCAGTTTGTATGTATTGTATTCATTGCTCTCAGTACCGTTTCTCTGTGCACTTACTCTGCTGGTTGGTAACACAACAATATCCTTAACAGGAGGCAGAGATGGGGCCAGGGCCATCTGGGAGCGATGCGCAGATTCCAGAGCCTCCAGAGGCAGACAGCAGAAAGGCAGAGGAACAGGGGGAGCCTGTTCCTAGTGCACGCATGCAAAGAGCTGCCAGAAGGCAAGAGCAGCTGAAACAAAAAGGACGACTCGGGAATAAGGCCAGAAGATGATTGGCCGCTCCCATAAGGCTTAAAAGAGCAACAACAAGCCATTGGGTTCTTTGTAGAAAAGCAACGTTGATTCCAGTGCTTCTTATTAGCGTCTCTTGAACTTTGTGGGGGTTTTGCCAAGAAAAGCCTTTGGCAGGTTGCCAAAGACATCAAAGGTTGGTTATAAGGCTGAATAATTTGTTTTGGATTAAATCTGAGAATGAATTAATTCTCAGTTGTTTTAATAAAATAAGTTTGTTCAGGACTGAATTGTGTTTGGTAATCAGTACTTGGGCCTCGGTCACAACAGGTTATTTACTTGTGGGGAAAACTAACCTTATATTTATATTTTCTTTTACAAAAGGATTTCTTGCTCCATAGCACAGAGAGATTGCATAACATGGAACATGATAAACAAGATTGGCAATATTACATCAAGGTCACCTATTGACTTTGAAGGCAATTTTTTATTAAAATACCCTCTCACCTAGCCCAGTCCAACACAATACCACTGAACAAGAAACACAAGAAATCCAAGAAGAAACCATAAAGGCTGCACAAAGATCTCTCTGATAAACTAAAAGACAAAAAGGGCAAGTAGAAAAAATGGAAAGAGGGACCCATAACTAAGGCAGAATATCAGCAGATAGCTAGATTCTGCAAAGATGAAGTCAGGAAAGCAAAGGCTCACAATGAACAAAGACTTGCAACAAAAGTAAAAGATAATTTTTAAAAAAGTTTCTTTCAACATATAAATAACAAGAAAAAAGTCAAGGAAAAGTAGGTCCACTAAAGAGAGAAGATGGCAAGGAAGTAACAGGCAGCAAAGAGAAAGCAGAACTGCTTAACTCATTCTTTGCATCACTCTTCACACAAAAAGAAACTACAGCCCAACCTACCAAAAACATAACTGTAAAAGACAGACTAGAAACAAAAGTTAAAATAAGCAAAAAAATGGTAAGAGAACATCTGTTTGATCTTGATGAATATAAATCACGGGGACCTGACAGATTACACCCCAGAGTTCTGAAGGAGCTGGCAGATGTTATCCCAGAACCATTGCACCATATCTTTAAGAAATCCTGGAGCACCAGGGAACTACCAGAGGATTGGAAAAGAGCTGATGTGGTTCCCATCTTCAAAAAAGGAAAAACCAAACCAAACCACGAAACTACAGACCAAACTTCCTAACATCAATACCTGGGAAGATACTGGAAAAAATAATCAAAAAACATATCTGTGAACATCTAGAAACAAAAAAAGTTATAACTAATAGCCAGCATGGGTTTGTTAAAAACAGATCATGCCAAACCAATCTTATTTCATTTTTTGACAAAATGATTAAATTAAGTGAAATGCTGTGAAATGCTGTGGACACAGTATACTTAGACTTCAGGAAGGAATTCAACGAAGTACTTCTTGGTAAACTAGAAAAATGTGGGATGGACAGCATCGCCACAGATGGATTTGTAACTGGCTGACAAACTACTCAACGAGTAGTTCTTAATGGAGGGAAGTAAGCAGTGGGGTACTATAAGGTTCCATCTTAGGGCCAGTACTTTTCATAAATGACTTAGATGAGGGAATAGAAGGGGAACTCATCAAATTTGCAAATGACACTAAGCTAGCAGGAATAGCCAACACCGCAGAAGACAAGCTCAGGATCCAAAAAGATCTTGACAGACGTGAACAATGGGCCCTATCCAACAACATTAAATTTAATGTGGAGAAAAGCAAGGTTTTATACTTAGGCAGAAAAAACCAAAGGTACAACTACAGATTGCGCAAAACCTGGCTCAAAAACAGTAAGTGTGAGAGGGACCTTGGAGTCCTAGTAAACGATCCTTTAAACAGGAGCCAGCAGTGTGCAGCAGCAGCCAAAAAGGTTAATACAATCCTTGGTTGTATAAACAGAGGCATAGAATCAAAATCACATGAAGTATTAGTACTACTTTATAAAACCTTACACACACACTTGACCCTCATAGAAATCCAGTTTGACACCCACCCACCCACCCCCCAGTATAGGGTCTCCTGCTTGAGCAGGGGGTTGACTAGAAGACCTCTGTCCCTTTCAGCTCTATTCTGATTGATTTCAAATGTGTATACCACTTATGGAGGGCAATCCTTTTTGTCAGAAGTTTCTTAACTCTTCATGGCCCCATTTTTTTCTTAATGCATCTTATTTCTTAGTCACTAGGATGACTCAGGAAGATCTATTCTTCTTGTGTATATTGCACATCTCTCCAATAATGGTCATTTTTGTTGTGAATATGACATATTGAAATTGGATTTTTAATGTCTCTGCCGCATTGAAAAATCAAAACAGCTCCAAAGGAGGGTTAAATTTGGATAACCCTGCTGTTTATACAGTGTTATTTTATACATATTATTCTTAATGTTATTAGGATACTACCAATTGGAATCTCCTCTGTGTCTCTAATTGATATTTGGAACCACACAGCCCTAGATTTTTTTATTGGCACATATAGGAAGTGTTTCTGCACTGAATACTTCTAGTTGTTCTGCCTATTACAAGAGTAAGGGGATTTGTTTTTGTTTTTGTTTTTTGTCATTTTAACTTAGGCCATGTGTTATATTGTTGTATGTGTTGACACCTCTTTTTCCTTCATTTTTTAAAATGAATTTTATTTGTTCCTAGTTATCTGCCTTGACATAGTTGGCACCATTTTGGTGTTTGTTATTTTGATTGATATATTAGGGATTTTTTTTTTTTTTGTTTCTTCTTACTCAGGGTTCCTGCCCTGTATTATGCCATTTTTGTGAGCAGGTTTCCACAAGGCTTCTATTCCTTCTTTTCCAAATTGACACTTCTGCACATTTGGTTCCTGATATTTTTGGTCCAAATTCCTTAATCCAGGGGTATCAAACTCAAGGCCTGGGGGCCGGATCCAGCCCACGGGGTACTTAGATCTGGCCCATGGGGCCACTCTGGAAAAAGTGAAGGACTGGTCTGTAGTGCCTCTGCCAGCAAAAATGAAGCATGGGAGGGCTGCACATGGCCCTCCTGAGCTTCATTTTCACTGGCAGAGGGTTGCAGGAGGCTGTTGCAGCTGAAAATGGAGCCCGCAAGGGCTGCATGCAGCCTTCCCGAGCTCGTTTTCACTGGCAGAGGGCTATAGGAAACCATCGCAGCCAAAAACGGAGCTTGGGAGTCAGTTTTCTCTGGCAGAGCCCTTGGGCCGCCACAGGTGCCCTTGACATCAGTGACGTTGACCTGGCCATGCCCACCCTGGCCACATACCCCATGGCCACACACTTGACCCCCCCAAAGTCAAACATAACCTTGATGTGGCCCTCAATGATATAGAGTTTGACACCCCTGCCTTAGGCTTTTGTTTTGCGTTATTTTCTTTTGGGTGATTCTGAAAGGGCATCTTTTTTAAAAATAATAATATTTTTTTTGTTATTTTTAAAGCAAAAATATAAAACACATCTTTTCAAAACAAAGCTCTTGCTCCGGTCACATATTAAAGCAAATCATTAACAAATCTTATTTTTCAATTAACACAACTAAATATTTTAAACAGGTATTTCCTGAAAGGGCATCTTTTATTTGCCCTTTAGCATCAAAGGGGGATTATGGGGGCACATGATAGGGACTTTGTAATTTGTTGGCTAACATAGTTATATTATATTTTTCTTTGTGTTTTTAACATAATTATTTTGTATTTTAATTTGACTCATTTTCTTTCTTTTAAAATGATGTTCAGGCTCATTACAGACTAGAATGTAGGAATAGCTTTTAACATTCCTAAACTGAAAAGATAAACAGACTGGAGACTATCTCCAGATAAGAAAAAGTTTGTTAGTACAAATTGGGGTCTGATTTATCTCTTTTATGAACTCTAAACAACCTTTTTCCTTACAATTTACACCCCTTCTGATATCAGACATCATTTTAATGAACATATGTGATATTATGAAATGCAAATATGTAAAATGTTTGATTACATATAACTGATTTCATATGCAAAGGGGAGGTTACTTTTATCCTATCCAATCAACTTTCCTCTTGCATTTTCTTTGTTGTGTTAACTATAAAAAGGAATGTAAGATGGGTCTTGAGGTTCTCCTTTTTCACAGGAAGGTCCCACTTTATCAGAATACCCTAATTGTTATGTCCTGGTAGGGACGAACAGACTGAGGCAAGACAGGTTCTTTGAAAGCTAACAGGATTTATTGGTTAACAAGTGTGGTTAACACTTTCGCTAGCTATGGCGGCTAGTGAGGCTGCTCGGCTAACAGGAGCAGCGTTTGTCAGCATTTTGACAGCTACTTATATACTCACGCCAGAAACGAAATAACCAATCAGCATGCAGCAGCTTCTGCAGACCGACATGAAGCCTGGGACGCAGCATTCCTCCATCAATAGAGGGCACATACATAGTCCTCGAGGTAGGCAGGCCGCCTCCTGACTCGTCTGGACCTCTGCAGGACTCCTGGTTCACTGGATGTAGGTGAGAGCAGAGGAAGCAGACAAAGAGGGTCCTGAAGAAGTGGAAGTAGGTTCTTCATCAGCTAGTGGAGGTTTTATCACTGGAACAAAGACTCGAAGACCCGGTAAGTTGCCCTCGCATCGAGCTGCATCCCAGTCCTCGACTTCCGACCTCAGCTCAGTTGCTTGATCTGCAAGAAACCCTTTATCTGGCTGGTTTGATGGGTTAATAGGGATAGCTAAGTTGGTTTGTTCATTATGTCTACCCCTAAGTTGATCTATATGCCTTCTCCAAATTCTTCCATCCCCCAGGGTAATTATGTATGACCTGGGGCCTAAGACTTGGGTAACTATGCCAGGAAGCCATAGGGAACTTCCTGAGTAATTCCTTGCATATATGTGGTCCCCTGTTTTAAAAGTTCTGAGTCCAGAAGTGTTAATCTTGGCAGTGTCTGGGGAATATGTTGGATGTAGTTTGTCCAATTTAGTTTTTATTCACCTTCCCATCAGAAGCTTGGCTGGGCTTTGATTTGTCTGGGAAAAGGGATAGCGTGTTGCATCAAGAGGTATATTGAAATCTTAGAGTTCCAGTTTCCTAGCCCCATTCTTGCCAGAGCTTCTTTTACAGAGCAGACAGCTCTCTCAGCTTGGCCATTGGTAGCTGGAAAAAAAGAGGCTGTGAGTGAGTGTTTGATGCCCAGTCCTGCAAGGAATAGCTCAAAGGGCCCAGACACCAGTTGGGGGCCATTATCTGATACCAGGACATCTGGTATACCATGGGTAGCAAAGAGGGTTTGCATCGCTGTGGTCAAGGCCTCAGAAGTAGTAGATGACATACGTTTGACCTCCACCCACTTGGAATATGCATTTACCACAATTAAGAACATGTGTCCTTGGAAAGGGCCGGCAAAATCTACGTGAATTCGAGACCAAGGAGCCTTTGGTTTGTCCCATTCAGTTGGGGGTGCTCTTGGGGGATTTGGTCATGATTCTTGGCAGTCTGCACACCCTGACATCCAGTCACTGATGTTTTGATCCAATTTTGGCCACCACAGGTAACTTCTGGCCAAGGGCTTCATTCTGACTATCCCAGGATAGCTTTCATGTAGTGATGTTAGAATTTGCTATTGCAGTGAGGCAGGAATGACAACCCTATGTCTCCATAACAAACATCCCTTCATTGCAGACAGTTCAAGTTGCCTTTCCTTGTATGTTTTGAATTCAGGCCACACTGGTTCAGAAGGCCACCCTCTCTTAATACAATCCAATACCCTTGAGATGACTTTATCTTTGGCTGAATGTAGTGCCACGTCTCTAGCATTGAGAGGAATTGGCATCTCCTCAATTAGTAAAACAGTGCAAGCAGGAGCAAGGTCTTCAGCCGCAATGGGAAGAGGGCATCTACTCAGGGCATTGGCATGAGCCAGGTGTTTGCCTGGGCAATGTTCTAATGTGTAATTGTAAGCAGCTAAGAATACTGTCCACCTTGTCATTTGAGAAGAAAGGATAGGAAGTGTTGGCTTGGTCCCTGAAAGTATTCCTAGTAATGGCTTGGTGAAGTGGCGCCCATACAGGTAGGCATAAAATCGTTTGACACCTGTAACTAATGCCAACACCTCCTTGTCAATTTGCCCATAATTTTGTTCAGTTGGAGACAGAGTTCTTGAAAAGTATGCAATGGGCACTTCTAAATCGTTAGTGTCAGACTTCGATGCTATCTCAAAATAAATGAATTTCCAAACTGCCAATCTTTAAGGAAATCTTTTCTTTATTCAAGCACAGCAACCAGATCATGACTCGATGCGGACAAGTCTGACCTTTTGCCCCCCCAATCCCTCCCTTCTGATCCCAAATTCTCTGCTTCTCATTGGCTATCTTCCAAGTCACTCCCCAGACTTCTTGTCTCGTCATATCACAGGAATGTCTCCCCCCTCCTCATTTCCATGACAACCGGGCTTCAAAGGGATTTAGCAGGCAAAAGTTCAGAGCTTATCTCTCCTCTCTATGCCAGCGCTGAAGCACTGACAGTTAGGTAGTTTATGACTTAAAACAGCTCCAATGCTGTAAGGAGAGGCATCACAAGTCAAAACTAGAGGAAGCTGTTCGTCATATTGAAGCAGAAGGCTGTCTGAGGTGAGAAGATTTTTTACGGCCTTAAAAGTGGCTTCTTCTCGAGAACCCCACAACCAAGGTCTTTTGGAATCTAGGAGACTGTGTAAAGGCTCAGCTAACAAAGCCTTGTGTGGTAAAAACAAACTATAAAAATTCAGAAGGCCCAGAAAAGCTTGTAACTCTATTCTATTTTGTGGAGTAGGGGCATTTTGAATGGCTCCGACCTTAGCCTTGGTTGGATGTAGACCGGAGGCATCAATCCTGTACCCCAGGAATTCTACTTCAGTGACTGCTAATTTGCGCTTCTCTTGTTTTAGTGTGAGTCCTGTTCTTTTAAACTGCGTTAATACAGTTCTGAGGCGATCCCTTAACTGGGCGATGTCCTTAGCTGTTATGAGGATATCATCGAAATAAGGGACAACCCCTGAGATTCCCTGGAGGATCCTTTCCATTAAGGATTGGAAGATCTCAGGGACTCCCGAGGCTCTAAACTGGAGCCTATTGCATCTGAAAGCTCCCCTATGAGTCACTATGGTCTGTGCTTCTGAGGTTGCTTTATCTACTGGAATTTGCTGGTAGGCCTGGGTTAGGTCCAATTTAGCAAAAATTTTATCTTGGCCTAATGAGTGAAGCAAGTGTTGCACGACTAACACCGGATAGGCTGAATTTTGAAGAGCCTTGTTTAATGTGCACTTATAGTCAGCACAAATTCTAACTGAACCATCTGGCTTAACTGGTGTGACAATGGGAGTCTCCCATTTGGAATGGTCTACAGGCTCTAGTACCCCTTGGGCTATTAATTTGTCTAGAGCAGTATCTACTCTCTGTCTTAATGCAAAGGGGACCCGTCTAGATTTAAATCGTATATGGGCTACCTGCAGGTCTAAATTAAAGGAAAGGGGTTTCCCCCTGTACTTACCCAGGCTACTGGTGAATACATCACTGAATTCCTGAATGAGGTCAGTAAGAAGGGGCTCATGTACGTGATGTATACCAGAAATTGAAAGGCCCAGGGAATGAAACCACTCCAACCCTAAGAGGCTGGATCGCTGTTCTTCCACAATAATGGTAGGAAGAAGGCCTGAAAAGTGCCATATTGAACATTGAAAGGGGAGGTGCCCAGAATGGGGATAAGTTTGCCCTGATAGTCCCTTAATTCAGTGGAGATTGGCCTGATACTTGTTTTGGAAAAGTTAGGGACTAGTTTTTTTATAGTATGCTGGGACATCAGGGACGTAGAAGACCCTGTGTCTACCTCCATCTTACATGGAGAGCCTTCAAATTGGATTGTGACAAAAATCTTACCTTTTTTGTTTCCAATTGCATTTCCAATTATATTTTCAGGGAGGTAGCTATCGTAGTTTACAGTGTAGCAGTCCTCGTCCCTGTTGTAACTTTTGAATTGATTTTTCTTAAATTTAGTTTGTCTCTCTATGAGTTTTGAGATTGGTTGTGTGGCTCTGCACACTCTGGCTAAATGGCCCTTTCTACCACATCTCAGACAGTCTGCATTCCGGAATTTGCAGATCTCATGTACTGTCCTCCACAGCTTAGGCAGGACATATGGCTTGTTATTTTGTCTTTGTTTTCTTTTCTGTCTCTGGGATGGCTGAGGCAATTTACGTCTTCCTCCTCTTCTTCCACTGGATTCCCCTCTGTGTCAGTTGCCTCAGAATGCACAGCCTCCATTTTGGCAGGAACTTGGGTAATAGTCTTTTGCATTTCTGAGGCAGACTTATTAGAGAGCTCAGCAGCTCTAGCCTCGTCCAAAGCTAATTGGAGAGGGAGAACTGTTTTTGTTAGCAGGTGGTGTTGCAGATTTAAGTCTCTGATGCCACAGACTAATCTGTCTCATAATGTGTTCTCTAGATGTTCAAAATCACAGTATAGGGCAGGAGCTCTGAGGGCAGCAATATACTGATTTATCGTTTCCCCCTCTTTTTGTTTCCTATGATGGAGAGCATGCCTCCTTGCTATAGAGGAGGGTGCTAGGGCATAATGGTGTCTCAAATTTTCTAGGAGAATATCCCAAGGCACTGTGTGCAATTTCTGAGGTGCCAGGAGATTTTTAGCAGTTTCAAACACCTCATCCCCACAGAAAGATAGAAAGTATGCTTTCTTTCTATCATTTGAGATGCCTCCCTGGTCATCTGAAAGTAAGAAACACTCGAATTTCTCCAAATAGATATCCCAGAATTGTTTTTCTGGGTTGAAAGCGGCAAAAACAGGCAAGGCTTGTTAGGGCTGAAATTTTTTTTGAAAAATCTACATTCAGAGTATAAGACGCACCCAAATTTTCAGCCTCTTTTATGGGGGGGAGTGTGTCTTATACTCTGAAAAATATGGTAAGTGACTGTGGCTTCTGACCTTCTTGTTTGATTGTTTCCTAGGCAGCATCTCTTCCCCTTTTCCCTCAAAGTCATTCACACATCCCATTACAACCATGTTATAGTTTTTTACCTTGTTACTATATTGCAATTCTCTTATCAGGGTTGTCTTTGGGGTCAGCAAGCCCTCTATTCTTTGATTTAGGTGGGATTGGGGAGGTGTGACCCTGGAAGCATGGAAGGTGAATTAGGTTCTAATAGGATTAGGCAAAGAAATGAACAGGGTTTGACCCTAGTCAGGCAAAAGGGAGTGCAGCCATGTTACATTTATGTTCTAAACCACATAAAGTGCCACAATTCCCTACTTCTTCTATATGGGAATCACTTCATCTCATACAGAGAGCAGAAGATGTTGTAGTTCATCAACATACACAGGGCCATAGATTCCTGACATTTCCCATACCCCTGAAAAGAAACACTGAGTGGATTGATGCATTATGCTAAACCTGACTGTCTTAATCTTGGTTTGCTAAATATGCCACACATGGCTGTGTTCGTACATTGCATTAAGCCAAGTCAAAAGAAAAATAGTTTGACCCAGTGCACTCTGTAATTACAGCTTGTGAATTCTTTGGAAAGGAAAAGACCACCTTGGATTTATTTGTAGAAGAGATGGCTATGCCTATGAGTGAGACACTCTCGGCAGCAAGATAGATGCCTTTTGTATAAGAGCATAAAGAGTTTCACTTCTGTGGGTTAGGAAGGAAGTTTTTAGACCTGAACATGAGAGGACTGATATCCCTCATTTAGCACTGTAAGGATACTATTATCCCCAAATAAAAACTAAGCAATTCTGAAAAGTTTGGGAAGCAGTAAAATGCACTGTACTTTGTGATTTTCCTATTGCTGAAGAGGCCCAGTTGGGAAGTGATACATCTGCTTTAAAAGAAATCCACAAAACCCATTCCTTTTGGAAGAGTCAGGAAATAGGCCAATGACCTTAAAGAAATTTTCATCATGCTACCACCACTAATTTTTCATCAATAAATTCTTCACAGATTACAGACTGTTTACATCAGGGGTCCTCAACCCCCAGTCTGTGGACCGGCCCCAGTCTGTGGCATGCCAGAAACTGGGGCAGGTAAACAAGAAACCATGCCTCCTTCAGTCCGTGGATAAACCTCTCTCCACGGAACTGGTCCCTGGTGCTCAAACTTTTGGGGGCTACTGGCCTACATTCACAAATTTTTTACCAGAAAGCTCTTCATAGATTATAGACTGTCTACATTTGGGTTTGAAACAATTCTCATGACTGCTTCTCCATGCTGGGATATGAGTTAATTATCAACCAATTAAAATGCCGACAATGAAATTGGAGAGACAAATTCAGTTTTCATCCATTGGGTTATTATTTGTATTTATAAATTATGTAGTTGTTTTAAAATATAAATGCAATCTAATGCAAATACCTAAAAAAGAACAATGCCAGACATGATTAGAAAACATAAATGCATATAAGAAAGCCAAGGTTTTTTTTTAAAAAAATAAACTCTCAGCATTACAACATACAATTAACTTTTTAAAGGTTAAGAACAAAACCCAGCCAAGAAATAAAACATACTGTAATAGGGTCTAACACAGTACAGATTTCAAACACCTAGAAAAACAAAAAGTCAAAATCCGATGAGGGAAAGAAATCATGACAAGTTTTCTGTATAATTTTTTTTTAACTGTTATCAGTGGAGTCACTTGCCAAATTTCAGCATGAGATGACCCCAAGGAATATCTCCATAGAGGTTTTTGGGATGCAGGATGGTACATCTAGGAGGAGGCATCAAGTCCACAAATTGTGTAACTGAGTTCAATACTATACCAAGACATGGCTTATTTAATCACAGATTTCTGAAAAAGCTGCAGTTTATCTTCACTGTGCCATAAACCATGTTTTCAATCAACAATAACTAGGTTCACATACTGCACTCAGTTTTTCTATAATTATATATGCATGCAATATTGGAATTCAACATTATACAAGCACAAGCAATAGAATAAAGTCAAACTACAATCTTGGACTTTAAGAGAGATAATTTCAATAAATTTAGAGAGAGCTTGGGAAGGATTCCATGATGAGAATCCTCAAGGGGAAAACAACTCAAGAAGCTTGGGAAATTTTGAAAAATGAGATTATAAAAGTCCAGACTAGCACAATACCAATGAAGAAAAAAAATAACTCTCAAAAGAAACCAGCATGGCTGCATAAAGAACTCTCTGACAAATTGAAAGACAAAAAGGACAAGTATAAAAAGTGGAAAGAGGGACACATATCTAAAACAGAATATCAACAAATAGCCCGAGCCTACAAAGATGAAGTGAGGAAAGCTAAGGCTCACAATGAACAATGGCTTGCGACAAAAGTCAAAAATAACAAAAAAAAGCTTCTTCCAACATGTTAAAAACAAGAAAAACGTCAAGGAAACAATTGATGGGAGAAAGTGGAAGGTGACAAGCAAAAGGGAGAAAGCAGAACTACTTAACTTTTTTTTCCCATCTGCCTTTACACAAAGGGAAAAAAGAGTTCAACCTATCAAAAACAGCACCACAAAAAACAGATAAGGGACACAAGTTAAAATCGGGAAGAAAATGGTAAGTGAGCACCTGTCTACCCTAGATGAGTTCAAATCACCAGGATCAGATGGATTACACCCCAAGGTTCTGAAGGAACTGGGAGACGAGATCTCAAAACCACTGAATAATATCTTTCAAAGATCCTGGAGCACTGGGGAACTGCCAGAAGACTGGAAAAGAGCTGGCGTAGTTCCCATCTTCAAAAAAGGGAAAAAAAATACTCTTAAACATCTTCATCAATGATTTGGATGAGGGGATAGATGGGGAACTCATCAAATTTGCAGATGACACCAAGCTAGCAGGAATAGTCAACACTCCAGAAGATAGACTTAAGATATAGAAGGATCTTGACAGACTTGAACACTGGGCACTATTTAACACAATGAAATTCAATGGTGAAAAAAGTAAGGTTCTACATTTAGGCAAGAAAAACAAAATGCACAGGTACCTTGCTCAATAGTGGTAACTGTGAGAGGGATCTTGGAGTCCTAGTGGACAACCATTTAGATATGAGCCAGCAGTGTGTAGCAGCTGCCAAAAAAGCCAACACAGTTCTAGGCTGCATAAACAGAGGGATAGAATCAAGATCACATGAAGTGTTAATACCACTTTATAATGCCTTGGTAAAGCCACACTTGGAATACTGCATTTAGTTTTGGTCGCCATGATGTAAAAAAGATGTTGAGACTCTAGAAGAGACACAAAGATGATTGGGGGGCTGAAGGCCAAAACATATAAAGAATGGTTGCGGGAACTGGGTATGTCTAGTCTGATGAAAAGAAGGAATGGAGGTGACATGATAGCAGTGTTCCAATATCTCAGGGGCTGCCACAAAGAAGAGGGAGTCAAGCTATTTTCCAAAGTACCTGAGGGTAGGACACGAAGCAATGGGTGGAAACTAATCAAGGAGAGAAGCAACTTAGAACTAAGGAGAAATTTCCTGAGAGTTAGAACAATTAATCAGTGGAACAACTTGCCTCCAGAAGTTGTAAATGCTTCAACAGTGGATGTTTTTAAGAAGAGATTGGATAACCATTTGTCTGAAGTGGTATAGGATTTCCTGCCTGGGCAGGGGATTGGACTGGAAGACTTCCAAGGTCCCTTCCAACGCTATTATTCTATTCTATATGCTTGTGTGAAATTATTTATGCTGAGAATCCAAGCCAGAAAGTGGTTTTTTAGGGGGGGGGGACCCCACAGAAATGTAAATGATGAGAAGCTAGATGAGATGAAATAGCTAGTTGAGCTATTTCATGAATTTGTTTTATTGGTCTCCTAGTTGAAGCTGAGTGTGTGGTATACATCCCAACCAGAATACAATTATGTTAAAACATACAATGTACATTACAATAAGATGGTGGAGCCCAGGGGTGGGTTCTAAAATATTTTACTACTGGATCTGTGGGTGTGGCTTATTTTGTGGGCATGGCTTGATGGTCATGTGACAATTCTTTAGGATTTAGCAGAGGTACTGGTCTACCAGGCTTTTAACTGGTAGACCAGTAGCCCCAGACCCCCTTGGGATCAACCTGCAGCCCTCCCCTGCCTCCTAAGGTGGTGTAGCATGTGGGGGGGGATGCTTTTCAAGAAGTCACAAAGAGGGCTGAGAGCTGGTTTCTGTCCCACAAGTAAGATTTGGTCCAGAACCAACCCCAATATGAAGGTCTTTTATTTGTTCCTTGTACTCCTTGTCTTTGCATTTTTAACAGGTAATAAATTAAATTTCTGATGACGTAAAAATAGCTCATAACTCACCTTTCTAAACAGCTATTATCATGTCTAAAAGCAAGATACTCTCCTCCATCTTTTGTCTGGAGTACCATTTAATCCAGAGCCTTTTAATTCCAGAAGTCCAAGTTTAAAGAATTGACATCTGGAATTAAAGCTCCATTCTTTAGCTAAAACTTAATTCACACCTATTAGTTTTGCTTGAGCAGTATGAACAATTGACAGTGTAATCCTCCAAAGGTCTGAAAAATATATCATGGATTTTTCTTTGGCATTTAAACTAGATAACTAATGTGAAAAAGTGCATCAAGGAAGGACTGGAAAACCAATTCATACTGAACTGTATTGGATTTTCTGTTGTTATTTGAATAACATGAAAAGAAATCAAATAGTGGTACCTGGTGCGGAAAAAGAGACGAAATAATGGGTCATTCTCAACACTTGAATTCTCTACACTTAAAATATCTAGAAATTATTATGGTTAAGTGAGTTTTGCCCCATTTTATGATTTTTCTTGCCATAGTTCAAATCAAAGTTCAAATCAAAGATTTCTGAGACCAATGTTGAATACTTAAATTTCAGTAGTCACCAATCCCAGTCTTAAAATGAGTTTAGAATCAGTGGGAGTCACTGATAATTGTTGCCGTAATTTGAGGATCAGACTCAATAATAAATCCAGACTTCTTGTTATTCAAACAGAAGATAGTTTATTTACAGAAGGCATTCTTTATTTACAAAGTGATTGCAGAAAGAAAGCAAGGAGAATGAGAGTGCATCATCTTTTATACCAGGAAGGCGGGGTTAGGAGTGGGGAGTGGTTAGTGAGGAATACATTATGAAGGAGAGAAAGAATTAACTCTTGACATTCTGTGGATATGTGTTTCTTTCATTCAAGGATGAGGCATTTAAATATGACAAATCCCCCTCTAAATGCCGATTCGATACACAACAATAATTACACTCAGAATTAGGACAATATTGAATACACAATTTAGAAGTTAAATACTTATGTTGTTTGGATTGCAAAGGTTTAGTCAATATATCAGCTATTTGTTCTGTAGTGTCACAATGAATAGCTTTGATGAACCCATTTACAGATAATTGTCTTACATGTTTGTATTTGATATCTATATGCCTAGACCTTTGTCCAATAGCATCTGCTCTCAATATTTCTATTGCAGCTTTATTATCTTCATGTATAATGAAGGGTAGTAATGGGCTCTTCCAAACATTAGTCAATAAGTCATTGAACCATATGAGGTTGTTAAATGCTTTTGACAGGCAAATATATTCTGCTTCAGTTGTTGAAGTGGCTACCAAATTTTGTTTCCCGGTATACCAGTAGACTGGGCAGTTGTTTAGGAAGAATACATAACCAGAAGTGCTCTTCCTACTCTTAGTGTCACCAGCCCAGTCAGCGTAACAAGTGAGAATAGGCTCTTTAATGTTGTTTGGTTCTAATAGAAGACAGAAATCTAAACTGTGTTTCAAATATCTCAATACTCTTTTAACTGCTTCCCAATAATAGACTAAAGGTTTACTGACATATCTAGACAATAAATTAAGGGGTAAAGCAATATCAGGTCTGGTCCAATTAGCAATATATAAAAGAGAACCGATAACTGACCTGTAAAGTGTATTGTCATTAAATTCAGGAGATGATTCATTCATATTTCTTATGAAATCAGTTTGCATTGGAGTGTCACAAGTTTTTGCATTATTCATATTACATTTGTTTAAGAGCTCAATTATTTTATCCTTTTGTGATAAACTAAATCCTTTCTCAGTCTTGCTGATGTGTACTCCAAGATATTTGTTTACTTTCCCCAATGACTTTAGTGAGAAATGTTCCCCCAGTTTTGTTACAAAAATATCTTTCTTATCTTTATGTTTGCCAATGTACAAAATGTCATCCACATAAATTAATACAAATTCTAATGATTCACCTTCTCTTTTGACAAAAAAACAATTATCTGCCGTTGTAGCATTGAAATTCATAGTCTTGAGTACGTTAACCAAGCATTCATACCAAAACCATAACGACTGAAGTCGTCTACAATGGTGAGAAAGTATCGCTTTTTGTATGTAATTGATGGAGTTAATGGGCCAACTAGATCCATATGCACTAAATTAAAAATATGACTTGATGACCTTGTTGCCTTTTTGGGTCTGGGCATAGTTTTCAGCTTTGAAGATTTACATACTGAACATTCCAGATAATTGTTACAATCTTTTATTTTAACACCTTCTGCATGTTCATTCATTTTCTGTATCACAGGAAAACTGGCATGTCCTAATTTTCTATGTAATATATGTGCACATTCATCATGAATTGGTTTTCCAATTATGGGTTTTCTGTTTAAGTGTGTATTGTTGTCAGGTGTAGTTTCATCATCATGTTTTGGTTCATGTTCTTCATTGTCACTATCTATATCATTTTCTGTTTCTGTGTTAGTGTTAGTTTCTATGTTTGAATTAATGTTGTGTAAACATTTTTCTTCTGTGAATAAGTATGGTAGGTCCTCTTTGGTAATTATATTACCTATGTTCATTTTATTTCTTTCTAGAGTTACCTTTCCCTTTGAAAATATTATATTTACGTGTGAGTCCCTGCTTAGCTTTACTGCACTGAGAATGTTGTGAGGTATTTTGGGTATTAATAGTACCCCCTCTATTTTCCCTAGACCAGGTAATTCTACATTTCCTCTTCCAACAACTTGGACTTCCTCTTGGTTAGCTACCTTTATTAGAAATTTATCTTCGACGAAGGAAGACAATATTTTCTTATCATGTGTTGTATGATTTGTTGCCCCGGAATCAATGAGCCAAGCATTGTCTTTTGATTCTTGATTTTTGATTATTGTGTGTTTATCTATTCCGTATAAGGATCCTGACTTCCTGTCTCTTGAGTTATCTCTGCCCCCTCTATGTTCTCTAAAATTTGGTGAATTTCTGTGTCTATATCTATCAGTGGATGACTGTCTATCATGATATCTGTTTCTTGTGTCAAGTCTTTGTCTCTCTCTAGGAGGTCTTGGACAGTCTCTCCTATAATGTTCTTTAGACCCACAGTTATAACACTCTATTGTGTCTTGATGCCTGTCTTGGAATACTACCCTTTTTATCTGTCTATGTTCTTTATGTGCACTGTAGCGACTCCTTCTCAAATTATCTTCAGCAATTAATCTGTTTGACAAACTCTCTATAGATAGATAGCGCAAGTTAATTGTGTCTAGATGAGATATGAAGTTATCCCATGATGAATCTAATGAATTAATAATAACGCTTTTCATTGTCTGGTCAGATATTATTTCTCCCCTCAAATGAAGTTCTGCTCTGGTAGTGTTTAGTAACAATAAATGTTCACTTATAGTAGTGCCAGGTTTTATCCTGGCAGAGAAAAAGTTTTTAGACATTCTAGTTGTGGTTGCCACACTTTCACTATGAAATAGTTTAAACATACAATGAATTATTTCTGAGATAGTTAAGTTATGTTTAATACTATGATAAATAGCAGGTGAGATACTAGAGATTAGTAAATAAAAGGCTCTGTGGTGTAGGCAGTCCAATTTCAGTGTCCATGGTTTTTTAGGAGGGTTAGTTATGAAAAACAGTAAGTTTTCTTTTAAGAAAACAAGCTGGAGTTGTTGACTCCATTCCTGTAAGTTAACACCGTCTACTCTCAGTTTTGGGAAATCATTAGGCAAATTTCCAATGTTATTAGTTGCATTACTTACAGCTGGTGGCTGTCCATGGTCCTGTATATGCTGGTAATTGCAGAATGGTGTAGGAATACTCGCAATCAGTCTGAATGGTTCCCTCTGTTTCTTATTGTCTCTAAGTTCGTCTGGGTGTATTTGCGCATGCGTGTTGATCATTTCGTTCCTGAAGCTGTCGGGGAAGGGTCTCGTAGTGCTCCTCCTCCGATGATTCGCTCTCTGGCTCGACCTTGGGTGTCCAGGTGTGGATCGGATTCTGTTTCTTTTCATTGTAGTCGCCTCGGCTGAGGTTTCTGGCTCCCGGAAGCGTCTGCAGTGTGGGCGAGTACTTGCAAGGCTCTCTGGGTTCGGGCGTTAGCGCTCTTGTCGATCGGATCGGAGTAGGCTTTAATCGATGCTGGGACACTTGTGTGTTCGTTTCTGTGTCCTCGTCATTGGATCATGTAGTTTGCCTTTTCTTTATTATTTGATTGGTTGTTTTAGATACTTTTGTTGATTCTTTAGTGATTTTTAACTTTGGGCCGAAGGCTGTGAAGAGGGTTTTCATAGCTGCTTTGATTTGTAGTTCAGTTGATGTTTCTTCGGTGTCTGTATCGGATTCTTCTGATGAGTAGAATTTTTCTTCTTTATTTTTTAAGTTGTGTAGAGTTTTTTGCACCAGCCATTTCAAACTCTGCTTTCTGATTGGTTCTGGGTCAGTCATTTTGGCGGGCTGGCAAATCCAAGATGGCTGCCATTCAAAATTTTGCGCAGTATCGTTAGTCTTTTCCTTGGCCATATTTTCATCTATGGGTAATTTGCTCACCGTTTCGTGGTCTTTCAGTTCTGATGTGTTGATGTATTTTTCTCTCGCTGCTCCGCTGTCTTTTATGATGTCCTGGAGGTTCGCGATGAGATTTTTGTCGTCTTTTTGGCTTTTCACCAGTCTTAGTATTTCTAGTCTGAGTGAGTTGTTTTCTGTCTCGCTCGCTTCTTGGTCGCTGGATTCATCGATTACCTTTTCGTCGTCTGTGGTAAGGTTTTCAGATTCTTCTGTCATTTTAACTGTAGTTTCGTTGGTTATTTCTTGATCTGTTTCCATTTCTTTGGTGTGTGCCCTGGTGTTGGGTCTTTTTCTTTTGTTTCTGGAGTTTTCTTTCTTTGGCATCTTTTTGTTTATTTATTGAGTCAGTCCAACCATCCTCTGCTACCAGATTGTTGCCATAATTTGAGGATCAGACTCAATAATAAATCCAGACTTCTTGTTATTCAAACAGAAGATAGTTTATTTACAGAAGGCATTCTTTATTTACAAAGTGATTGCAGAAAGAAAGCAAGGAGAATGAGAGTGCATCATCTTTTATACCAGGAAGGCGGGGTTAGGAGTGGGGAGTGGTTAGTGAGGAATACATTATGAAGGAGAGAAAGAATTAACTCTTGACATTCTGTGGATATGTGTTTCTTTCATTCAAGGATGAGGCATTTATATATGACAATAACAATGAACTAACTAGCTACTGATAATGAGTCCAGTCCTGCCTTTCTTTTCCTTCTGTCCAAGTTTTGCAAATACTTTTTCCAGGTATATGTTTTATTCCAAAGTATACAAACCATTATTATTAGGGAAAAAATGGGTCTTCCAAGCAATTTTAAAAGATACTGTCAGAATGACTCTGCTCTCAGCCCCTTTTGTGGCTCCTTGAAAAGCACCCCCCCCACACACACATATGTAAATGAAAAGAATAAGCTTAAAAATCCTAGCCTTTTAAAATTGAAAATATGGAGAACTGGGAGGATGAATATGAGACACTAAGGGACATATTTCAAAAAGTAAGGGAGGCATTTAAGGGAAATAAAGAAGCAAAGAATTGGTTAGCTTGCAAAAAAAAAAAAGAAAGAGAAAAGATGAATGAGAAGCAAGAGAAACAAGGAAATAATATTGAGAAGGAAATAATTGAAAAAAAGATAAAGATGATTACACTGGGTTCAATAATAAAAATGGAATAAGATGAAATATACTGCTAATAATTAAAAAGATGAGGGGAAATTTTGAGAAATTTACTTGATAAATGAAAGAAAGAATGGGGACTCCATGGTGAAAAATATAAAATTGAAAATGAATACAGCAATAGAGTTTGAGGAGAAAGATTGCTGTACAATAAAAAAGATGAAATGGAAGAAAGGCAACCCCAAACAAATATAAAGATATTAAGATAAAGAATGAATTGTTAAACTTTAAAGAATAAAAGAGAACAAATATGAATAAATAACAATAATTAGAAACACACATACAAACATACAATGTATTTTCTTTGAACAGAGTATTTGGCCGGTTCACAAATTTAAACAGTGTTTTTAGTCATTTCAATTAAATTTACAATTTCTATATTTCCTTTTTGCCATATTTATTCCTCATCTATTTTTTTAAAAAACCCAATATTATCCTTCATCCTCATCTCTAAGCTTAATCAAATTCAATTTTTTCCTTCTATTCTATATTATACCCCTTCCCATTGTCATCTATTTTTATATCCATCCTCACATTGGTTAATTATGTAATATTACAGTTGTTTAATACAAATTCAACATTTTACTATAAATCAATTAGTTATATAACTATCTTTTTTGTATATTAATCAATATGAACATAAATATTCCAATTATTTCCATGCAATCCAATTTCTTACAAATCAGTTAATTATATTTACCAATAATAATAAACCAAATAATTTCCCCCATATATTCCTCCAAACCACAACTTAACCATTTCTGCTTTCAACACAATATACAATAGTATCTCAATTATTACAATTCCCTAGTTAAATAGAGCTTTTTTTTCTTTTGCGTTTTAAAATCTTGAACTCTCCTCTTTTGCCCTAAATTTCCCATTGTTTGCACCTACCTTTTTTGGTGAGGAAAAAGAAAAGAAATCTGCCTCTGCCTAATTTTCCAACGTTGCAGCAAACAGCAAAGCCAACAGCCTGCTTTACTTTTGGTTTCGTTTTCAGCTTGATTTGCACAAGGAGAAAAAAAAATCTGCTCCAGCAATTTAGCTCTTTGCAGCAAGCAGCAGAGCCCTGAGCAAATCAGTTGAAAGTCAGGAGGCCGATCTAATCAACGGGCTAATTAGCCTATGCTGAAGCTGAAAGGAGTTGTTTTTTCTTGCTCTTTGCTTGCAAGGAGGTAATTGCACAGGCCAAAGGGTGGGGGCCACGCTCCTTGCCACTTAGCACCCCCCTGCCGCCCCCTTTTGCCTCTAGTGCCCCCCTGCCGCCCCCTTGCCTCTTACCGCCCCCCTAAGGCATCCCACCGTTCCCCAGGGGGCGGTACTGCCCACTTTGGGAACCACTGGTCTACTCATTTGTTTTCTACTAACACTGATCAGCTGTAGAGTGGCCCTTTGAAGCCCCGCGGCAAGAGTTTAAACAGTTTTTTCCCCTCTAGCCGATCACCTGGGACTCAGGAGGCAGCAATAGATTGGGGGTGGGGCCAAATAAAAGGTAAGAATAATGCGGGGGCGGGCTGTGGGAGGCAGGGGCCAAAACCCAGTTTGGTGACATCATATCGTCACCACTACCGGCTTGGCGGAACCGGGCAGAACCGGGAGAAACCCACCACTGGTGGACCCACAATTTGCCATAATTTCAATATAGAGAAACAGATGGCAACATGTAGCACCAGGAATCAAGTCCACCAAATAAAACACAACTTATACTGCTAAATGGAATAGAATACATCATTTTAGCCTCCCAGGCCTGATATAAAAAAAAAACATGTTTTAATTGGCTTCTAAAAGCTAGAAGGGAGAGGGTCAGTCATGAGAATATCAGGGAATATTGTTCTTTTGAAGGAAGGAGGAAGCAATGGTTGGGAATACTCCCCATGGAACATAAAGACTGCAATCCCTGAGCAAAATGTTTAATCCTGGTTAAAATTCTTATTAACATTACCATGTGTTTCCTAGATGAGAACATTGCAACCAACTTACGTATCTTCAGACAGGGTTGGAATTGGGACAACAGCATCACTTGATAACAAGTTACCTGATTGTCTTAACACAAGGAATCTGCAAGGATCCTAAAGAAGAATCTTATCATTCTAGAGAACTATAGCTCACTTGAAAACACAGTGACCCTGACTGAACACACCCACAGCCTTCCCCCCCCCCTTAACACATTTTTAAATACTGTATAACTATGAGTAGTAGTACACCTATGATTTCCACAAGACTGGCAAGTTGGTGACCACATTGGCCCAAGTAAACACAGGGAGACTTGCTGCTTTAGCTATCTTGCTGATGGACTACTGCAGTGCTAAAAGAGGAAGTGAGGCATTTACCTCACTTGGATGTGGGTGAAATAAATAAATTGACAGGAATCAAGGAAAATAGACAATTTGGGCATAGTAGGACAGGTAGACCACCAGGGAGCAGCAAAGATCAACAAAAAACTCTTTGCTGCTATCTAGTAGTGTTCTGAGTTTTTGAAGTGTAGAACAGAAAGCCCTCATATTGATGCAATCTGCTGGCACTCCTTTGAGAAAGGGCCTATCAGCCAGATCTCTAGCATGGGTTTCTTCAGCATGCTCATTATCAGCTGCCATAGTAATGGGGACGGGGGCCTCATGCATTTGGGATGGGGAAGTGAGCTGGTGTGTAGTAGTCCCATGAGAACTGAAAGGGAGGTTTGCACTCATGAAGTATGCCGCTGCTGAGTGGAGTTGTTTACACTCTGTCAAGGCCAACCGTCCTGAGACTCCAGATGGGAGAAATATCTAAAGATGAGCTTTTTCACAACATCATACTGGATGTTGATTGGACTCTCAGTGCTGGACCCTGGGGGGAGGGATTTGGGGTGATCTGTAACTTTTGTGTGTTTTGAATCACATCTTGCCTTGCTTTCACTGCTATTATTTCAAACTTAGTAAAAGTACCTCTTCTCTAAATCAATGGAGTTGTGGGTTTTCTTTCTTGAGTTTTGAATGGTGGCAGGCCTGAAAGGGCCCTAAGGCTGCTCAGTTGTTCATCCCTCAGAACAGCTTATATGTATAAGCCCTGACTAAGGGGTGGGTTCTAAATTTTTTTACTACCGGTTCTGTGGGCATGGCTTATTTTGTGGGTGTGGCTTATTTTGTGGGCATGGCCTTGATGGTCATGTGACAATTATTTAGGATTTAGCAGAGGTACTGGTCTACCAGGCTGTACCGATCTACCCATTTATTTTTGCAGGCACTGATCTGCTGATGTATTTTTGCAGGCACCGGTCTACTCATTTGTTTTATTTTAACACTGATCAGCTTTAGGGTGGCCCTTTGAAGCCCTGCAGCAAGAGTTTAAACAGATTTTTTCCCTCTACCATCAGCTGGGACTCAGGAGGCAGTAATAGATTGGGGGTGGGGCCAAATAAAAGGTAAGAATAATGCGGGGGGTGGGTGGGGGGGGGTGGGGGGGCAGGGGGAGTGGGGACGGGGGGGCAGAACCGGTTTGATGACATCATACTGCTACCATCTCGGCAGAACCGGGCCGAACCGGGAGGAACCCACCACTGCCCTGAGTACCAGAAAAGGTCTGCCCTAGAGATCTATATTTACAGTGTGCTTTCTTTTGTTTTTAACATCAGCATTCCAAACAATATTCATGAATAAGTTATGTAGTGATGAATTATGCAATGTTTAGGACACTAGGAAGTATTTGGAGTGAAACACATAAGGCTACTCAGGTATTAGACTGGAAATTCCCAACTTTCTCAGTTCACAGCATACTTTGTGTCTCATTTTTTCATAGTGATTCCAGTCACAGAAAACTCACATTAGCAGGAAAACTAACATTAGCAGGATATTTTACTTCTTAATAAATGGAACTGTCCTAAGTGGGTGTTGTGGCCCGCCAGTGGCCAGCAGAGCTGGCAGCAGAGTCGGACAGTGAGGAGGTTAGGGAGGATCTTGGGCCAGTCCTGGGGGCTGGGGAAAGCTCGGATGAGGGTTCTGCAATGGAGGCAGAGAGGAGGCCAAGGCCATCTGATAGTTACGTGCTGCCTCCGGAGTCTCTGGAGCCTCCAGAGTCTGACATCAGTGATGCAGAAGAACAGGGGAAGCCTGTTCCTAGTGTGCACATGCGCAGAGCTGCCAGAAGACAAGAACAATTAAGAAAACAGGGTCGACTTGGGAGTAAGGCTTGGAGATGATTGGCCCCTCCCATAAGATATAAAAGAGGAGCGAATGGGATGTGAGCTTTTGCAGGAAACAATTAGTTCAGCTGGTCGGTTCAAACTTTGAAAAGTTCGGTTTGACTCTGTGCCAAGTTTGGCCTTGCCCTGCATTTGGCAATTAGTTCTCTGGCAGCATTCCAAGGGAAATAAGGTGGGTGTTTATAAACATTCCCCTGAAAGACTGTTTGTGAAGCCTTGTGGACCGTGAATGACAATAATTAACAGCTGTGTAAATAAAAGAGGTTTTGCCGGAATTAAGATTGTGCTTTATACTTTCTAAGGAAGCTTAGGTCAGAACAGTGGGGAAATATCCCATAGCATCCCTGTGAGTGTGCTGCAGCATACTGGGGTGTCCCAGCACACAGTTTGGGGACTTCAGATCTAGACAGAAAGAAGTCTGGAATGTATCATGTACAGAAAATTATCGGTGTATATATCTGGTTACCACTAGGTCAGAGTAATTATAATTGTGGCTCTCTTGTTCAATGCACAAAAATGTCCAATGCACATTAATACATCTTATCCATGTTGATTGTATATTTTTATGGAATGAGAGGACTTGATGCTACAAGCTTAACATAGCCAGCAGAGGGAGGCCTTCTTGCCACCACTGAATTCTTCCTGCCAACTCGCTGCCACTATTTCTTCGTGGGGCATCTCAACACCATAAATTCGCTGCAGGAATAACTCGCTGGGGGCACTGAATAGAGAGCCGGATGGGCAGGTGAGTGGGCTGTGAGAGGAGAGCAGTGATGGGCAGGGCTGCACCAGATGGGAAGCGAATGGGATGGGGTATCAAAATGGGAAGCCCCCACTTTATTTATTTTATTTTATTTTATTTTTGAATTTGTATACCGCCCTTCTCCCTGAGGACTCAGGGCGGTGAACAGCCAAATAAAAACATCAAATACAAATATTAAAATACAGTTAAAATATATATATAAATTTGGCCCCATTAGTTAAAACAATAAACCAAACAATTAAAAACACTTAAAAAGAATTAGGCCAGCCCGGCTTGTTGGAAAAGGAAGGTTTTAAGGGCACGGCGGAAGGCACTGAGGTCATGGATTCTCCTTATCTCAGGGGGCAACTGATTCCAGAGGGTGGGAGCCCCCACAGAGAAGGCCCTCCCCCTGGGGGTCACCAGCCTGCATTGTTTGGCTGATGGCACCCCGAGGAGGCCCTCTCTGTGGGAGCGCACGGGTCGATGGGAGGTCGTCGGTGGCAGCAGGCGGTCTCAGAGATAGCTAGGCCCTATGCCATGGAGCGCTTTAAAGGTGATAACCAACACCTTGAAGTGCACCTGGAAGACCACTGGGAGCCAGTGCAGCTCGCGCAGGAGCGGTGTTACATGGGAGCGCCATGCTGCTCCCGTCACTACCCGCGCTGCTGCGTTCTGGACCAGTTGGAGCCTCTGGGTGCTCTTCAAGGGGAGCCCCATGTAGAGAGCATTACAGTAATCAAGGCGAGAGGTCACGAGGGCATGAGTGACTGTGCACAGGGAATCCCGATCAAGAAAGGGCCGCAACTGGCGGATCAGGCGAACCTGATAAAAGGTCCCCCTGGTTACAGCCGTCAGATGTTCCTCCAAGGAAAGCTGTGTATCCAGGAGGACTCCCAGATTGCGAGCCCTCTCTGTGGGGGCCAAAGACTTGCCCCCAATAGTCAGTGATGGAGTCAACTGACTATATCGGGATGCCGGGAACCACAGCCACTCAGTCTTGGAAGGGTTGAGCTTGAGCCTGTTCCTCCCCATCCAGATCCGTACAGCCTCCAGGCACTGGGACATCACTTCAAGGGCATCATTGGGGTGGCCTGGGGTGGAGATGTACAGCTGAGTATCATCAGCGTACTGATGGTATCTCACCCCAAAGCCACGGATGATCTCGCCCAGCGGCTTCACATAAATGTTGAACAGGAGGGGCGAGAGGACCGACCCCTGAGGCACTCCACATATAAGAGGCCTCGAGGTCGACCTCTGCCCCCCTGTCAACACGAACTGCGACCGGTCGGAGAGAAAGGAGGAGAACCACCGTAACACGGTGCCCCCCATCCCCAACTCTTCCAACCGGTGCAGCATGATACCATGGTCGATGGTATCAAAAGCCGCTGAGAGGTCTAACAGGACCAGAACAGAGGAGCAACCCCTGTCCCGAGCCCTCCAGAGATCATCAACCAACGCGACCAATGCCGTTTCCGTGCTGTGCCCAGGCCTGAAACAAGACTGGAACGGATCCAGATAGGATGTTTCCTCCAGGAATTGCGGAAACTGTCGCGCGACCACACTCTCAACAACCTTCGCCAGAAAGCGAAGGTTGGAGACAGGACGATAGTTGGCCAATATTGCCGGATCCAGGGACGGCTTCTTGAGGAGAGGCCTCACCACCGCCTCTTTCAAGGCCGTGGGGAAGTAACCCTCACTCAATGAAGCGTTGATAACACCCTGGAGCCAGCCTCGTGTAACCTCCCGGGAGGCCAGTACCAACCAGGAGGGACACGGGTCCAGTAAACACGTGGCCGCACTAAGTCTCCCCAAAATCCTGTCCACATCATCGGGAGTGACAGCATCAAACTCCTCCCAGATAACATTCTCAAGACTATTCCTCGTCACCCTGCCCTGATCTACCCAGTCAGAGTCCAAGTCCCCCCGGATCTGAGCAATTTTGTCATACAGGTATTGTCCGAAATCTTCCGCCCTGCCTTCCAAGGGATCCTCCCGCGCTCCCAGATGGAGCAGGGAGCGGGTTACCCTGAACAGGGCTGCCGGACGATTCCCTGATGATGCAATAGAGGCGGAAAAGTAATTACACTTTGCCGTCTTTATCGCCACTAGGTAGGTCTTAATATGCGACCTTACCAGTGTTCGGTCAGATTCAGCGCGACTGGCCCTCCAACCGCTCTCTAGGCGTCTTTTCCGGCGTTTCATCTCCCTCAGCTCCTCGGTGAACCAAGGAGCCGCGAGGGATCGACAGCGGGTCAGAGGCCGCAAAGGCACGACTCGATCCAAGGCCCCACCAGCCGCCCGATCCCAGGCAGCTACCAGGTCCTCGGCCGAGTCGTGTGCCAGATCATCAGGAATTGGCCCAAGCTCCGTCTGGAACCTATCAGGATCCATCAGGCGCCTGGGGCGGACCCATCTAATTGGGACCGCCTCCCTGCGGCGGGGTGTAGCGGTACGAAAGTCCAGACGAAGGAGTGAGTGATCTGACCATGACAAGGGTTCCATGTCTATATCCCCTATAACAAGATCACTCAACCACTGGCCAGAGACAAAAATCAAGTCTAGAGTGTGTCCCCCCCCGTGAGTGGGGCCATGAACTAACTGGGTCAGGTCCATGGCCGTCATGGAAGCCATGAACTCCCGAGCCATCCCAGACGTTTCACCAACGGATGGCAAGTTGAAATCACTCATGACCATAAGCCTGGGTGTATCAACTGCCACCGTGGCTATCACGTCGAGTAGCTCAGGCAGGGCTGCTGCCACGCGGCAGGGAGCCAGGTACGCAAGCAGCAAGCCCCCACTGCCCTGCAAGTTTTTTTTTAAAGTTATACTTAATGTATAACTTGCTCTGAAAATAAGGGCAGCTTTGGAAACAATAGGGTGGGATGTCAGCTTTTTTAAAAAAAACTAAAAAGGCTTGTTTTGAGTTGCATTCAAATCCTTGCCAATCAAGGAGATTGCAAAGTTTGCAGCCACATTTAGTTGTGGGTCTGGTGCACTACAGAAATAGGGCTGCATGAACAGGAGAGTTTGGAGTCCAAACTGAAAAAAAAACCCTCATCTCAGCATTATTCTTTTCATAGCATCTGTGTCAGCTTTGAAGGGGAAGCACTCTGCACATGACCAGAAACACCATGAAATCACTCTGCACATGACCAGAAACACCATGAAATCACTCTCCATGTGACCAGAAATACCATGAAATCACCCACCTGGCATTGGGGAAAAGCACTCTGCACATGAGAGAAACACCATGAAAGCACTCTGCAGGATAGCCAGGAAATCATAGTGTTTCTGGTCATGTCCTGAGTGCTTTCTGTCCAAAGCCAGGTAGATGATTTCATGGTGTTTCTGATCACATGCGGAGTGTTTTCATGGTGCTTCTGGTCATGTGCAGAGTGTTCCCCCCCCAAAGCCAACAAAAGAGTAATGCTGAGATGAGGGTTTTTTTCAGGTTGGACTCCAAACTTTCCTGTCCATGCAGCCTCATTTCTATAGTGCATTAGACCCGCAGCTAAATGCAGCTGCAACCTTTGTAATCTGCTTGATGGGCAAAGATTTGAATGCAATTCAAATTTCGCTTCCCATCCGGTACAGTCCTGTTAGAATATTCATGACTGGGAAGACATGGTAACAAGGTCAGCCAATGAATAGGCATAGCAACTAAGTCAGCCAATTGGGAGCTAAGACAGACTGGAGCCAGGGCATGTCTTAGTCTGCAGCTTCTGATTCTGTAAAGAGAAACTGAAACCTGTGTGTATGTGTGCTCTGCTGAAATGAAGCTAACTGTTCTCTCCTGCCTTGTGTTGTAACTGCTACAACGTTGAAGAAAAACCTATATTGGTATTGTAAATACTTCATCTGTTATTATGTATATAAAGAAGTTAATGAATCCAGCTGAATCAGTTTATCTGTGTGTGCTTCTGGATTTGATTTTTGCAAGAAACTCTGACAAGTCCCGTTCATCGCTGCTCTCCTCTGACGGTCCACCCACTCGGCTCTCCATCCAGTGCCCTCAGTGAGTTGTCTTTGAAGCAAATTTATGGTGTTGAGATGTCCTGCAAAGAGATGGTGGTAGCAAGTTGGCAGCAAGGAGTCAGTAGTGGCAAGAAGGTCACCCCCTGCTGGCCGCATCAGCTAGTGGCGTCAAGTTGTCATAGACCAGGGGTCTGCAACCTTAAACACTCAAAGAGCCACTTGGACCCATTTCCCGCAGAAAACAAAACACAGGGAGCCACAAAACCTGGGTGGGCATGGCCAACTCGATGTCACTCACTCCCACCCAGTCACATTACCCCCCCAGCCATGCCTACCCAGATTTTGTTGCTCCCCGTGTTTTCTATGGGAAATAGGTATTTCTCTCTCTCTTTCCCTCCTCATCTCTTTCTCCCTCTATCTAATCTCCCTTTCTCTATGTCCCTCTCCCTCTCATCTTTCCTTTTCTCTCATGTCTTTCTTTTTCTTTCTCTCCCTCTCTATCACCCTCTCTCTCTATCTTCTCCTCCCTCTCTCATTTCCTTCTCTCTCTCTCTCTTTCACTCTCTCATCTTTCTTTTTTTGTCTCCCTCCCTCTCATCTCTCTCTTTTTCTCTCTATCTCCCTCATCCCCCTCTCCCTCATCTCTCTTTCTCATTCTTTCTTTCCCTCTCTTCCCTTTCTCCCCCCCCCCCCCGTGTCTCTCTAAGTTTGTTGCTGTGTATCTCTCGCTCTCTCTTGCTCCACATCTCTGTGTCCCTTCTGACTCTCTTGGAAAGCCTTGTGTGCTCTCCTTGGGGTTTTTTGTTACCCATTTTTCTTTCTTCCTTTTGAAAATCCAGGCTGGCTGAGGAACGAACGAACCCACGGTGGAGGCTTCCCTCCTCCTCCCCCTCCCCACTTCCTGTGCACCCTCTCAGCCCTGCCACAGCTGGCCAGGGAGTTGCAAGAGGAGGAGGAGCGGAGGAGGAGGAGGGAAGCCTCTGCTGTGGATTCACAGTATTCACAGTATTGTCTCTTCCTAAAGAATTTCCTAAACTTATATAAAATTTAGCATTTTCTTCTGGTCATTTAATTACTTTCAAAATTTCCTTCTTCAACACAATGTTTTCTTTTCAGTCCTATTCACAAATACTGAATATAACATAACTGATTTTTGAGACTTCCTGTTGGCACTGCAGGCTCCGTGGGATGGTCATTTATGACCGCCAGCCCTGTGTCTCCGTAAAAGCCGTCTTGACAGCGCAAATCAGCTGTCAAACAGCTGAAAAAACTCTCCTTCGGGAAAAGAAGGAGAGGAGAGCTGGTGGGCGAGAGTAGAGCCCCCCCCCAAAAGCTCTCTGGATCATTTCCAGAGGCTTGGAGGGTGAGAGTTCCTCAGTCAGCCTGCCAAGAAGCTCCGGAGCCAGGACAACCCTGCAAAAGCAGGGCGAGAAGCTGCGATCCGATCCTGCTTTTAAAACGGGAGTTTGACTGATCCCAAGCGCAGACAGAGCTGAAAACAAGAGAATAAGCCTTAAAAATACAGAGCTTAACTCCAAAGTTACTTTGTTTCGATCTGAATCCTGAGCTGAAGGAGGAAGATGGCGTCTTTGTTAGGGCTTTGAAAGTGAAAGCCTGAAACAAAAGTGTTTGAGAACTTTGCACTGGGAGAGTGGATTAGCTGCCTATTAACTGCTGGGAACGGAGATTGTGGAGGGAAGAGAACAAAGGGAAAAAACTACTTTGTCTGGCAACTCAGAGACTTTAAATTAACATCTTTAAAGACTTTGTCGCTTTCAAAGAAAAGAGGGGGGGGGGAAGGAAAAAAAGGAAGAAAATGGCTTCTAAGCAAGTGAAACCAGGAGTTTCTAAAGGAGGGGGAGGCTCCCCAGTTGTGTCAGTAGTGACACAGAAAGCGCAATTTCTGGCTGATTCACAGAGCCAGACCCAGAGTCAAGAAGCAGCACTTAATGATTTTAAGGAAGCTATGAAAGAAGCCATGAACAATCAAGCAATAGCAATGAGAGAAGCAATGAACAATTTAACTTTACTTGTTGAAGGGAAATTTAAGAAAATAGAGGAAGATATAGGTTCGATCAAGGGAGCAGTTGCAAAGGAGCATGATAAAATAAGAGATGACATTGTTTTTGCTGTATCAGGACTCTCAAATCTTGTTAACCAGCTTGATGGGAAAGTTGAGGAAATTAATGAAGCCAATTTAAATCTGGAAAGCAAAATGGGTGATGTTATGACTAGAACAGAAAAAGTAGATGATGAATTGGTAATGTTACAATACAGATCTATGGAGTTTGCTTTGAGACTGAGAGGCCTGAAGGAAAATAGCAAAGAAAATTTAAAAGACATTTGTGCTGATGCTATTGTAGAGATAATTAAAGAAAAACCAGAAGATGTGGCATTCCAAATTGACAAAATTTACAGGGTTAATTCCTGGTTGGCAAAACAAAGACAGCTGCCATGAGATGTGGTGATTTATTTCACAACTAGGAGGATCAGAAATGAAATTTTACAAGCTTCTTACAATAATAAAGTTCAGATGGCTGGGCAGGAGGTGGTGGTCTTGAAAGAGATTCCTCCAAAGATGCTGAGGAGCAGGAAAGACTTTGGCTTTTTGGTTAATGAGCTGAGAAATCAATAGGTGGCATATAGATGGGATGTTCCACCTGGTCTAATAGTGACTTATAAAGGAGAAAGATACCAATTAAACACAATTTGCAAGGCAAAAGATTTTTATGTAAACGTGTTACAGGCTGGATACCCACCCTCACCGGGGGGGGGGGGAGGAAGAAAATGGAGATGATACAACAAGGAAAAGATGGAAAACAGATACAAACTTATGCTGAAGCTGCAGCTGGAGGAATTATTATGGAAGAAGATTTGGATCTTGGGGGTTTACCCCCAACCTTGGAACCACCTAAGAATGGAGAGCCGAAAACACAACGATTGACCTGAGCAACTTATAAATTGCAACAACAACAACCAAAAGGGCAACAATCTCAAGATTCATCTCAAGTAGTACAAAAAACAGAAGCAGTGGGGGGAGCTAGGCCGAAGAGTAAAGTGGAGGAGAAGCTTCAGCTGGTGCTCGCAAGGCTTCGAAAGGCTAAAGATGGCAACTAAATTCCTATCTTGGAATGTTAATGGCCTAAACTCTCCACAAAAAAGAAAGAAAGTATTTCATTACCTGAAACAATTTAACAACGATGTTATTTGCTTACAAGAAACACATATTAGATTATCAGACCAAAAATATTTGATAAATTCAAGATTAGGTACAAACTTTGTGGCCTCAGCGCCAGAGAAGAAAAATGGACTAGTTATATATGTAAGGAAAGGACTATCAGCTAACTTAATTGAGGCAGACGATCAAGGAAGATATATTGCAATTGAGTTATTGACACAGTCTGGAAAAATGCTTCTTATCGGAATATATGCCCCTAACCAGCAACAAGACAAGTTTTATAAACTTTTACATACTAAAATAATACAGTGGGATTATAAATCTTTTATACTAATGGGCGACTGGAATGGAGTAATTGATACGCAGAAAGATGAAAAAAGCTTATCAAAGACTGCAGTATGTGCAAAATTACCTAAATCTTTTTTTGATATGATGGAAGATATAGAATTGAGAGATATCTGGAGAGAACTTAACCTGGAGGAAAAAGATTTTACCTTTTTTTCTGATAGACATCAATCCTTCTCCAGGATTGATTTTATACTAATCACAAATGATTTTATTTCCAGGGTGAAGAAGACGAAGATATTTCCAAGAACTTTAACTGATCATAGTCCAGTTTGGATTGAATTTGAACAGGAGAGGGGAGAAAGAAGGTCTTGGAGGTTGAATGAAAACTTATTTAGATATGAAGAAAATGTAAAGGAGCTTAAAAAACAGATGAGAGAATTTTTTGTTATTAACATGAATAAGGGTACTCCTATAGAAATGGTTTGGGATGCTAGTAAGGCTTACATGAGGGGTATCTTAATACATATGAATAATAAATATAGATCAAAACAACAGAAGAAGCGTAAAGAGATAGAGGAAGAAATAAAAAAGAAAGAACAAATACTTATATCTAATCCAGCAGATAAGAAAGTAAAAGAAACAATAAACATACTACGACAATTCAATATGTTAATGGCTGATCAAGTGGCAACTAGTTTACAATATGCTAAACATAATACATTTTGTAATTCCAATAAACCAGGTAGATGGTTGGCCTACATGTTGAGGAAAAAACAGAAAGCACGAGTCATTAGTAAGATAGAATATAGAGGTAAGGAAGTTTACCAACAGAATTTGATTAAAAAGGCTTTTTTGGAATTTTATACAAAGCTATATGCTAGTGACTCAATACAAGGTATAGATATAGATAGATATCTAAAGGAAGGGAATATCTTGGAACTAACGTCGGAATAGAGGGAAGGATTGAATCAACCAATAACTTCGGAGGAGATTGTTGCGGCAATTAAGCAGTTAAAAATAGGGAAAGCTCCAGGAACAGATGGACTAACAGCTGTTTATTATAAGAATTTACAGCTTGAAATGGTAGACCCGCTTAAAACTCTATTTTGTAAAATTCAATTAGGGGGAGGAGTCCCACCCTCTTGGAGAACAGCTTTTGTTTCATTGATTCCAAAGGAAGACCAAAACTGTACCAAACCTGAAAATTTTAGGCCAATCTCACTTCTGAACACGGATTACAAAATTTTTGCTAAGATATTATCGAATAGACTAATGCCAGTTATGCAACAAATTATTCACAATGACCAATCAGGTTTTATAAAAGGGAGACAGATGAAAAGTAATGTTAGGCAAATTATAAACTTATTGGAATATTTGGAGAAAAATAACCAGGTCCCTGCAGCCTTTATATTCGTGGATGCAGAGAAAGCATTTGATTGATTGAATTGGCAATTTTTGTTTAGAATAGTAGAAAAAATGCACTTTGGGGAGTATTTCATACACTCAATTAGAGCAATATATCAGGAACAAACAGCACAAATAATAATCAATAGAGGTTTAACAGATGTGTTTAAAATTGAGAAAGGTATGAGGCAGGGTTGTCCATTGTCGCCACTGTTGTTTATTTTAACTTTAGAAGTTTTGCTGAATAAGATACGTGAGTCTGACAAAATAAAAGGAATTGTAATTAGACAGCAGGATTATAGATTAAGAGCGTTTGCAGACGACCTGGTTCTTACTTTATCTCAACTTATAGAAGTGGCTGGATTTGGTAGCTGAATATGGTAAAGTATCTGGATTTAAAGTAAATCTACACAAGACAAAGATGATAATTAAGAATCTATATGTGACTCAAAGAGAAGAGTTAGGGAGGATAACGGGGTTTGAAGTAGTTAAAAAGGTTAAGTCTCTAGGAGTATATATTGCAGCCTCAAATATGAAATTGTATAAAAACAATTATGAAATTCTCTGGCAAAAAGTACAGAAAGAAATGGAAAAATGGAAAAAGTTACAACTATCACTATTGGGAAGGATAGCAGCAATAAAAATGAATGTACTACCTAGGTTTTTATTTCTGTTTCAAATGATACCAGTGCTTAAAAAAGATGGAAATTTGATGGAATGGCAGAAAGGGGTTAATACTTTTATTTGGGCTGGGAAGAAACCAAGAGTGAAACTGAAAATTATACAGGATACACGTGAGAGAGGAGGCCTTAAAATGCCTAATTTAAGATTGTATTATGAAGCTGCAGCTTTATCGCAAATTAGTGACTGGTTCAACTTAACTGAAGAAAGAATGTTAAATATAGAAGGTTATGATTTGTTATATGGATGGCATGCTTATTTGTTGTATGAAAAAAAAGTGGATAAAGTGTTTAAGGGTCATATACTTAGAAATGCATTGTTGAGGGTTTGGAAAAAGTACCAATATAAACTGAACTACAAGATACCTATATGGGCAAACCCCAGACATGTAATAGAAAATATAAGCACAGAGCAAAGAATAGAGGTGATTACTTATAAAGAGCTTCTTCTTTTGGAAAGGGGCAAGTTGCAATTGAAATCTCTAGATGAATTAAAAGAAGAAGGGATAATTTTTACTTGGTTTCAGTATGGTCAGCTCCAAGCTAGATGGAGGGAGGATCAAAAAATTGGAGTTATGCAAAATGAGGAAAATTTGATGAAACAGATTAGAGATCAAAGTCAGATGCATATTAAAAGGTTGTATAATGCATTACTGGAAATAGACTCAGAAACTGAATTGGTTAAAGATTGTATGATTAAATGGGCACAAAACTTTCAGGAACCAGTGATGATGGAAACGTGGGAAAAGATTTGGGTCAGAAATGTTAAATTTACGCAAGCACAAAATTTGAGAGAGAATTTTTATAAAATGTTTTATAGATGGCACTTAGATCCTAAGAAATTATCATATATGTACTCGAATTTGCAAGCTAAATGTTGGAGATGTGAATGTAATGATGCAACCTATTACCATATATGGTGGACTTGCAAGAAAATCAAGGCATTTTGGATAAAAATTTGGTGGGTGATGCAGAACATTTTGAAAAGAAGGTTAAAATTTACTCCTCAATTGTTTCTATTGAGTATAACTACAGTTTTAGAGACTAAATTGATTTTGAACTTAATATCAGCAGCTAGGCTGCTGGTAGCCCAATATTGTAAGAAAGACTCTTTGCCTATTATTGAAGAGTGGACATTGAAAGTAACAAACCTAGCAGAAATGGCGAAAATCTCGGCGTATTTGAAGGACCACATGCAAGAAAGATACGTATCGGAATGGAGAAGATGGATTGACTATTCAAAATAAGAACAAGACAAGAAAATATCAAATATAAAGCCTTGATAGTACAGTGGTTTAATGCACCCTGTTATTAACACAGCTGCCTGCAATTTCTGCTGGTTCGAATCTCTCCAAGACTCAAGGTTGACTCAGCCTTCCATCCTTTCTAAGGTAGGTGAAATGAGGACCCAGTTTGTGGGGGCAATAAGCTGTCTTTGTATAAAATATACAAAAGTATGAAGGCTATTGCTTAACGCATTGTAAGCCACCCTGAGTCTCCGGAGAAGGGCGGCATATAAATCAAATTTTTTTTAAAAAATAGCTTATGAATGACTGTTAGTATTAGAAGTATTTGGTTATCGATAGTGGAGTTAAGGTTTCAGTGGGGGAGGTAGTACTTTGAGAATAAGTAGATTAATCTAGTTTATGTTTGACTAAATGAAATACCTTGTATTTTGCTCTGGGAAGTCAGGGGGGGAGGGGGGGATGAAGGGGGGTAAAGGGTGGGGGGAACAGGGGGGGAATTTTCTCTTTTTTGTAAAACTTTTTAATAAAAAAAACATAACTGCTTTTTAATATATGAGATTGTTTCATCATTATATAAACTTTTAAATGTTAAGTTCATAGTATATTCTGATCAAGCAGGCTTTTGAAAAATGAGATGATGGAGGAGGAGGAGGAGGAGGAGGAGTGATAGGTGATGGATGGATGGATGGATGGAGAGAGAGAGAGAGAGAGACAGACAGACAGACAGACAGACAGACAGACAAGCTATGGACATACAGTAAATATACCAATTGGCTGATGGGGACTAGACAGACAAGACAGGCTTTTTCTGCAGTGGCCACTGCTCTATGGAACAACCTCCCTCACAGATTAGAATGCCCCACCCTGTTAGCCTTTCATAAGGCCCTAAAAACCTGACCATGTTCCTGAGCCTGGAGTGTTGAATGCATCAAGGGCACCCTTCCCTAGCTGTATTGCTAACTGGGAAAGTATCTCAACTGTTATATGCATTTATTTTGGATGTTTTCATTGTTTTAAAATGTTTTAGTGTTTTAATTGTAATATATTTTTTGAATTGTAAATCACCTAGTCATTTATTGAGATGGTTGACTATAGAAATTGAATAAATAAATAGGGCAATAAATTTATTAGAATGCACCTAAATGCTACAAGCTTTCAAACTATGATGCTTTTAATCTGAATCTTCTCTTTAGTGCTTTCATTTCTCTATCGCCTGACTGAAGCAATTTCTCAAGATCTGGTTGAGCTACAAAACTGGTTGGATCAAGGACTCAGTCAAACCTTCCCAGTCTGGTACTCCCCAGATATGTTGAACTGTAAATACTATAGCCATGCACATGTTTGTGCATGCATGCATTCACACATTTCCACATATGCATGCATTTCCACGCATGCGTGCATTTGCACATGTGCATGCACCTTTCAGTTTAGCCATGCACGTGTGCAGTTTGGGCACTAGGTGTCTAAAAGGTTCACCATCACTGTACTATAGGCTGCAAATACTTTATTTGCTACCCACTGTCCTAATAGCTCAGAGATGAGGCAATTGCATATAAAACTAAAAATAGCCATATGTCCCTACTGACCAACAGATATAAAACAAATACTTATATAGCATAACATCCTCTATATCCTATAATTATCCAGTCCAGATATACTTTTAATACCATCACATGGTTATCCAATATTACTTTTCCTTTCTGTGATTATTTCTGATGCCAAATGTACATGTTCTGCAAGCTTCAACTTGCCCATGAATTTACATTTAGAATGTGTGATGGTATAAATATGAAAATACAGTATTATAAGCAGAAGAGGGGACTTACTAAGTCTAAGAAATATCTCCAGGATAAAGGGAGAACATACAGCTCAAAAGAAAATAATTGCAGCTACATTGTGTTCTGTCCCTGTCAAAGCTGGTTACTGCTCAAGTTTAAATTAAGTATGAATGAGAAGAATTTTTTAAGAATGCTCAAAACCTCATAAGACTTTCCTTATTTTTGGGTTATGTCTGAACTACTTTAATTAAAAAAATGTGGCTAAAAATAAGAGTATCTGGGAATACATTATATCTTAAGTCAGCAGCATACATTGCAATAAAGCTCTCCAATGAAAGCCAGAATTGATTTAATGAAAACCAACTGTATAATCTAGTATCAATGTGCATGTCCCCAAAATTGGATGATTTGTTATTTATCTCAAGCCATTAAAGTAGGAACAGGGGTTCTCAAATAGTAGGTTTTGATACCATGGGGATCAGGTCAAGAGCAAATGGGGAAAATTGCATTTAAAAAAAACACTAATCAGGTACGTGCAGATAGCAATACCAAAACATTCTTTTTCTTCTCCATAGCAGCCTTTGGCAGACAAAGTCTAGAACACATTTTAAGAGACAGCTAAATCTCTGAGTCAAGCCATCTATGAAAACCATAGGCAATCATACCACCATTACAATTGTGGGGTGGTCCTTGGTGGCTAGTGATTTCCTGATTGGCACATAATAGTATAGCTTAATTTTTGTTTTGTCTGTGCAAATGATAGGGTTAATGTTTTCACTCACTATTTTAAGTGTCTAACCTATGAAATAAAGTTTTAAAAAACTTATTTGCTGATAAGAGCAAAAGCAAATGTGATCACCACTGGTGTTGCTGAAATGTAAAGCCTGACTCAAGAAAGCATGATGAAAGTTACATATCTTTTAATAAGTGGTATGATTATTTCTGTTACAAGGCTTCTTTCAATTAAATATTGGAGAGGTTTTTTTCATAATGGGCTGAAACTTGGTTCATGTATTACTTTAGGTTTTGCATTACCACAATGTTTGAGAAACTTCATATAAGCATAGTGCAGGCAATAATTCTGGCTGCAGTTCAGTTCTTATTGCAGAATTTTGCATTTCACATAATATTTACACTTAAAATGGATACATGGAAGAAATGGAGTAATTAGCTCAAGCCCTGGGGAAAGAGGAAACTCTTCCAAAAGTATAATTCAGTATTCAACATTATTAGATGCCTTCAACAGACAATGGATTCTTTGATCTGTAAATTGAGTTACCTGGGTTGACTGCAAGTGTGGCATATTTAATAATCATCTCATCTTCTATTAGATGCATCTTTACCTAATGGAGGCAAGCAAAGATGCATGTGTTTCACTGTACTGTCAACCCTTTCATAGCATTTGTCTTTAAGCAAAAAACTTTCACAAAGGGGCTTATATAAAAATAATAAATATTGTTTTTATGTATCTAATTTTGGAGGGAAAATTAGAGTGGGAAAAAGCTCGATGATCATTGGCTAACACACTTGGCAAGTAGCTATATAAAGAGAGCTGTTAGATTGTAAAGTTGCTAGATTCACACTGTACATTAAAGAGTTGTTGTTCACTTCGACCTGGCTCCTGTCACCTCATTCACCCTATCTAACACTGGCGACGAAGGTGGGATTGAGGTAGACAGGTTGAGCAAATAAAAGCTGACAACTGAATCCAGCCAGGTGGGAAAATCTGCATGAGCCGAACACAGCAGAGCAATGTCCACCTTCGCACCGCCAATGCCGTTCGATCCCGCGAAAGAAAAATGGGGATTGTACATGACGTGGTTTGAATGCTTCCTTGAAGCAAATGACCTCCAAGGGCTGTCCAACAATTGGAAGCGAGCCCTCTTCCTGAGCCACTGTGGCCATGAAATGTTTGACACAGCCGAATCACTGTCAGAGCCAACACCGGTGCAGTCTGTACCCTGGTAGGTCCTGCAGACCACATTGAGGACACACTATGCCCCTTTGCCATCCAAATTCGTTCAGTGCTACAAGTTCCGGCAAAGACTCCAGAGGGATGGCGAGTCGATAAATACATACGTGGCAGCGCTATGCAAGGCCACCAAGTATTGCGAGTACCATGATCTAGATGATATTCTCCTAGATCAACTAATCTGTGGGGTCAAGGACATTCGCCTCCAGAGGCAACTGCGGGCCAAGACAAACCTCACCCTTCACATTGCCCTAGATGAAGCCAGAGCACATGAATTGTCGAATAAGCAGAGTCTCTGCAGTGGCAACCGCCACCCCAGGTGACACAAAAATCCACCCCCATCCATACTGAATCATCTCAACCCGACAGCGCTGAAGAAAGTGAGAAAGAAGTAGTCAAAACAGAAAGCAAGAGGCAGAACAATAATGATGACCAGAAGCAGAGCTGTGCTAGCTGTGGGGGTTTTCACCAGAGACAGACATGCCGTTTCAAAGATGCCATTTACAGGCGCTGTAATAAGAAAGGGCATTTGGCGCGAGTCTGCAGGGCATCTCAACTGTCCAATCACAGGCAGCGAATGTCTACCAGCCAGGATGGCCAACCACGACCCCCCAAGAGGGACAGGGACAACCTTCAGAGGAGAAGCGCCTATTCTACCCCCCCCCCCCGAGGCATTCCAGACTCGCATCAGCCAGGCTACCACATCTCTGGAGCAGAAGCTGCATGTGACAGTCAAGATTGAGGGATCGTCATGCCAAATGGAGATAGACACTGGCTCATCTATCACAATCATGTCCTGGGTCAAACTAAAGGCAGCCATTCCAAAATTGCAGAAACACCAGCTGAAATGTCAGCGTCTAAGACTGAACGATTACCAGAGTAATCACATCCCTGTGGAAGGCTATGGGACATTCCAGGTGAAATTCGGCAAGTTCAATGAGTAGTTGCCAATCACCATGGTTAGCGAATATCTGCCAAGCCTTCTCGGACTTGATTGGTTCAAGACCCTGGGCATGGAAGTGACTGGTATCCATTCCATCACCAGCAGCCTGACGGACGACCTGCTCCGTGAAATCCAGGATGTTTTTGACAACCACCTTGGCAAGTATGTGGGGACTCCTATTTCTTTTAATCTGGACCCCCAGATAGCCCCCATTAGACTGAAAGCGAGGAGGGTGCCATTTGCGCTTAAACCTAAGATAGACCAGGAGCTGGACCGTGCAAAATGGGAGACCCCGATAGTCACCCCAATTAAATCTGATGGGTCTGTGAGCATATGCGTCGACTATAAGTGCACCCTCAATAAAGCCCTACAACAGAGCACCTATCCTGTCCCTATTGTGCAACACCTACTCTATTCCCTGGGTCCCGGCAAGGTTTTCGCTAAGTTATACCTTGCGCAGGTGTACCAGCAACTGTCGGTAGATGACGGCACCGTGGAAGCACAGACTATAGTAACACATAGAGGTGCCTTCAAGTGCACCAAGTTGCAATTCAGGGTTAGCGTTGCCCCCAGACTGCTTCAAAGTGTCATGGAACGCCTGTTGCAAGGACTGCCGAGAGTTGTACCCTATTTTGATGATGTTTTAGTTACCACAGCAGATGAGGAACAGCTGATTGAGGGGAGTGCTAATTATATTCAGGAATGCAGGGCTACAAGTTAAAAGGGACAAATGCCAGATTGCTGTTCCCACAGTTGAGTTTCTAGGGTACAAGATCAATGGGGCTGGTATCCACCCCACAGAGAGCAAAGTCCGGGCTACTTGCAACGCACCTACCCCAACGAACCAGGCGGAATTGCAGGTGTTCCTGGGACTTTTAAACTTTTATACTATTTTCTTGAAAGATAAAACCACAGTGGCCAAACCACTCCACAAACTATTGGCCAAAAAGTCTTTGTGGGTTTGGGGTAGGGCGGAAGCCGTGGCATTTGCAGCTGTCAAAAGACTTCTTTCAGCTGACAGCCTCCTGATCCAACACAATGAACTGCCTCCCCTTTTGGCATTGTGGCTGTTTTGAGTCACAGACTGCCGACTGGATTAGAAGCCCCCATCGCCTATTTCTCCCACACCCTGTCCAATGCTGAGAGAAATTACAGCCAGATGGACAGGGAGGCACTGGTGGCTGTCACCAGGGTTAAAAAATTTCATGAGTATCTGTTTGGAAGGACTTTTGAACTTGTTACTGATCACCAACCCCTGCTAGGACTTTTGGCTGGGGATCACCCCACCCTGGCGACCATGTCCCCCCGTCTTACTAGGTGGGCTATTTTTCTGGCTGCCTACTCATACTGACTTGTCCATCCATCTGGTTGGAGCCTTGGGCATGCCGATGCTCTCAGCAGGTGCCCGCTGCTGGAATTGCTGGAAGACCTGACTCCAAGCATCCCTGTTTTGCTTATTGACTATATGGACTCTGGCCGTATCACTTCTGCTGAAGTTGTGAGGACCTCTGCTAAAAACTCTGTGTTGAGAACTGTTATTAGCTGGGTGCATAGGGGATGGCCGAACGGCCCTGTTGGCAGGGAATTCAAACTGTTTGTCTGTAAACAACATGAACTGTCTACGCACGGGGGCTGTTTACTATGGGGGGACTGGGTCATAATTCTGCCTTGCCTAAGAGAAACAGTATTGGCTACATTACATATTGGCCATCTGGGTATTGTTAGAATGAAGGGATTGGCGAGAAGCTATGTATGGTGGCCTAATATGGACAATTGTATTGCTGAATGGGTGGCTAAGTGTACTCCCTGTCAAGAGTCTCACCCAGCTCCCCTGGTAGCCCAGACCAAAGAGTGGGAAAGGCCCTGAGCACCCTGGTCACGCATTCACATTGACTTTGCGGGACCATTCCATGGCCAAACATTTCTGATCGTAGTGGACACTTATTCTAAGTGGCTGGACGTTATCCTATTGCAGTCCACCACTGCGGAGGCTGTAGTTCAGGCACTCCAGAGGCTATTCACCACACATGGCCTACCAGACACCCTGGTCTCGGACAATGGGCCTCAACTTACGGTAACACAATTTGAGGGGTACTTGGCTGAAATAGGGGTCCGACACACCCTCACGGCACCTTTTCATCCAGCCAGTAATGATCAAACTGAAAGGATGGTCAGATTGGCCAAAGAGGCCTTGGCCAGATTTGGTCTGGGGGATTGGCAGGCCAGGATTGACACTTTTCTAGCGGCACAACATGTTACCCCATGCATGGCAACAGGAAGAAGCCCGGAGGAGCTCCTAATGAGTCAATGACTCTGCTGCACCCTAGATAGACTCCATCCCAATTACTCCCCTGAGGGGTATATGGAAGCCGAAAATAGACCAGGAGTTTTCCCATAGGGTCCGCTGTATTCGCAAGGAATTATGTGGAGGGTCCCTTGGGCATATTCGGGAAATCACTGGGTCCCAATCATGTATTGTGGAAGTTAGTAATGGGAAGGTATGGTGAAGGCATACTGATCAGCTAAGAAAGCATATTGCCCAGGCAAAGCTCGACAAACCAGAGTACAACAAATACAATCCAGTCCCTGACTCACCAATCATTAATCCAACAGCTAACTCAAACCCAAAAGGGCCGGAAGCCTTACCTGATGACTTCGGTGTCCACTGCCACCTCCACAAGAAGCCAGGGCCATCAAAAATGTGTGACACCCATAAGAAATTCCAGGAGGTTCCATTGGCTGGGCTGGGAGAGACAAAGGGTCCCTCCGACCAACCCAAATCTCCGCCTCAAACTGAATTGCGCAGGTCAACTAGAATCAGGGAACACCCTAGCCATTTGCATGATTACATATGTAAATAGTTGGTAAAATGCCTTCTGGGAGAGGAGAAGTGTTATGTATCTAATTTTGGAGGGAAAATTAGAGCGGGAAAAAGCTCAAAGATCATTGGCTAGAGCTGTTAGACTGTAAAGTTGCTGGATTCTCACTGTACATTAAAGAGTTGTTGTTCACTTCGACTTGGCTCCTGGCTCCTCATTCACCCTATCTAACATTGTTGTTGTTAGTTGTGAAATCGTGTACGACCCATCGCGACCCCATGGACAACATTCCTCCAGGCCTTCCTGTCCTCTACCATCCTCTGGAGTCCATTTAAGCTCATGCCTACCGCTTCAGTGACTCCATCCAGCCACCTCGTTCTCTGTCGTCCCCTTCTTCTTTTGCCCTCAATCTTTCCCCAGATTAGGCACTTCTCCAGTGAGTCCTTCCTTCTCTTTAGGTGGCCAAAGTATTTGAGTTATATCTTCAGGATCTGGCCTTCTAAAGAGCACTCAGGGTTGATCTCCTCTAAGACTGACCGGTTTGATCGCCTTGCAGTCCAAGGGACTCACAGGAGTCTTCTCCAGCACCATAGTTCAGAGACCTCAATTCTTTGGCACTCAGCCTTTCTTATGGTCCAACTTTCACAGCCATACATTGTAACTGGGAAAACCATAGCCTTGATTATATGCACTTTTGTTGGCAGGGTGATGTCTCTGCTTTTTAGTATGCTATCTAGATTTCCCATAGCTTTCCTCCCCCGGAGCAAGCCTCTTTTAATTTCTTGGCTGCAGTCCTCATCTGCAGTGATCTTGGAGCCCAGGAAAATAAAATCTGTCACTACCTCCATTTCTTCCCCATCTATTTGCCAGGAATTGAGAGGGCCGGATGCCATGATCTTAGTTTTCTTTTTGAGGTTTCAAGCCAACTTTTGCACTCTCCTTCTTCACCTGAATCAAGAGGCTCTTTAGTTCCTTTTCACTTTCTGCCATTAACATGGTATCATTTGCATATCTGAGGTTGTTGATATTTCTCCTGGCAATCTTAATTTCAACATTTATTTATTTATTTATTTATTTATTTATTTATTTATTTATTTATTTATTTATTTGTTCCTATTTCTATACCGCCCTTCTCCAAATAGGACTCAGGGCGGTGAACAGCCAAAGTAAAAAAAACAGAACACACAAAATTTAAAAGCAGTTTAAAATAATTAAATATTTTGGCCGTAAATTAAATCAACCCAATTTAAAATCAATTTAAAATTTAACTCAAGCCAGCCCAGCTAGTTGAAATAAATGGGTTTTCAGGACCCGACAAAAAATCCGGAGGTCTGTTATTGTACGTATCTCTGGGGGGAGGTTGTTCCAGAGGGTGGGTGCCACCACAGAGAAGGCTTTCCCCCTGGGAGTCGCCAGCCGACATTGTCTGGCGGACGGCACCCTGAGGAGGCCTACTCTGTGCGAGCGTACTGGCCGGTGGGAGGCTATTGGTGGCAGAAGGCGGTCTCGTAAGTACCCCGCCCCTAAGCCATGGAGCGCTTTAAAGGTGGTCACCAACACCTTTTGATTCATTTAGCCCTGCCTTTCTCATGATGTGCTCTGCATATAAGGTAAATAGGCAGGGTGACAACATACAGCCTGTATACTGTATACAATATACAATATTGAACCAATCAATGGTTCTGTGTCCAGTTCTCACTGTTGCTTCTTGACCCGCATATAGGTTTTTCAAGAGACAAATAAGATGGTCTGGTATTCCCATCTCTTTAAGAACTTGCAACAATTTGTTGTGATCCACACAATCAAAGGCTTTAGCATAGTCAATGAAGCAGAAGTAGATGTTTTTCTGGAACTCCCTCGCTTTCTTCATGATCCAGCGTATATTGGCAATTTGATCTCTAGTTCCTCTGCCTCTTTGAAATCCTGCCTGTACCTCTGGTAGTTCTTGATCCACATACTGCTGGAGCCTAGCTTATAGGATTTTAAGCATAACCTTACTAGCATGTGAAATGAGTGCAATGGTGCAATAGTTTGAACATTCTTTGGCATTGCCTTTCTTTGGAATTGGAATGTAAACTGACTTTTTCCAATCCTGTGGCCACTGTTGAGTTCTCCAAATTTGCTGGCAAATTGTAGCACTTTTACTGCATCGTCTTTTAAGATTTTGAATAGCTCAGCTGGAATACTGTCTTCTCTGCTAGATTTCCTAAGGCCCATTTGACTTCACATTCTAGGATGTCTGGCTCAAGGTCAGTGACCACCCCATCATGGTTATCAGGGATGTTAAGCTTGTTCTTGTATAGTTCTTATGTGTAATTTTGCCACCTCTTCTTAATCTCTTCTGCCTCTGTTAGCTCCCTGCCATTTTGGTCCTTTATCATGCCCATCTTTGTATGAAACATTCCCTTAACATCTCCAATTTTTTTGAAGAAATCTCTGGTCCTCCCTATTCTATTGTTTTCTTTTATTTCTTTGCACTGTTCATTTAAGAATGCATTCTTTTGGATGTCCGGTTTGATGTCACGGCGAGACAGTCGGGAAATAGCGGGCTGCCAAACCGCCGCCAATGGGTCTTCAGGCTGGAATCATCCTGCAGGGATGGGGATGAAAGAGAGGCACCTCGGACGACTAGAGGAATGGGCAAGTTCCTCAGAGGTTGGAGGGAGCTCTCTGTGAGTCGGCGGTGGGGGCGGCAGCCATAGTGGCTGCCACGAAGCTGGGACAAACCAAGTGATGTGCAGGAGGAAAGCGGAAAAGAGTGATACCTTTTGAAGCCGGGTGAGTGACAACCACCCCAGGCTTGAAACAACACTTGGAGTAATGGCTTTTTACTTTGTAAGACTTTGTAAGCTTTAAATCAGCAGCTGCAGAACTAAGGGGCATAGAAGATATTAAGATGAAATTGTTAAAAGAAAGGAAAAAGATCCAATTGAAAATTGATATCTGAATAGATTAAATTTGAAAAATAAACATTGAGATTTGGTTCAAAATTGAACAACTTTAAATTTGAATTAGACTTTTAAAGAAAAGAAGATAAAGAAGAATTACTACTTTTAAAACATAGAAGAAGGAGAGAATTGGGCTGGAATGTTATATAATTGAAACAAAATGGTGATTTGCATGACTAAAGGAAACTGTGGATTGTAGAGGGACACCTTCTGGACTAAAAAGAAACATTGTAACTGACTTCTTGTTTGGGAACATTGTGAATACTTCAGATAACAACCATGGGATTTTGGAGATGGAGCTGTTTTTTCTTTGTCTGCAGACAATTTGACTGTGTCGAAAAAAAGGGAAAGTATGATGGAACTCTTATAATTGGACTAATTGGCGCAGGAACAAAAGAAGTTAAATGGCGCAGGAACAAAAGAAAAAAATTGATGTGATTTGTTTGAAATAGAAGTAAGAAAAATAACTAAATTGATATATGGAGAATTAAATTGTGAACATTGACACTGAAATGGAATATATGTTATAGACAAGGAAAGGAGGAATGATATACACTCGGCTGGAAAAAAGAAGATAGAAACAATGTGATTAAAAATAAAGCAAGGTATAGATGGACAGTAATAATAAAAGGGAGGTTTTTATAGATTAATAAAAATGAATATGAATATGAGAAGAATTTGATATAATATGTAAAAAACTGAAATAAAGAAAAAAGTAAGAATATGAGAGGAATAGAATATATTAACAGAAATTTACTAATTTATATAAGAAAGTGTTTGGAGTAAGAACTAAGCCTCAATGTTAAATTGTTATAAAGATGATAATGATAATGTGATTGAATATTAACAAGTAATGTATTGATGGATGGTAAAATTAAAAAAAGGGGTGATTATGCTGGGACAGACAGCAAAATTTAGAGAATTATACTGGGTATAACAGTAAAATGTTAAGAAGATTATGCTGGGTTTGACAGCAAAACAAGATGATTATACTGGGAATAACAGTAATGATAAAAATAATTATGCTGGGATTGATAGCAAAAACTATTATTATACTGGAAATAACAGTAAAACCTAAGAAGACTATGCTGTGATTAACAGCCAAAAGAGGATGATTAAGAGGAAGATTATATACTGGGATAAACTTTTAGAAATAAAGATGACCATGGTAGAACTGATACTAATAATGAAAGATTATGTTGTGATTAAAAGGGTTAAGCGGAGATAAGTAGTAAAATGAAGATGATAAATACTAACAGTTAAAATACTGCATAAATATTTTGTTGATTTATGTCTTTAAAATATATCCATCCATGTTAAAAGGAAAAGAAATTGAAATGATATTGAATTAAGGATTTTAAGATTAGTGTAATGGGTTTTAAGAATTTTTTCTTTTTTCAGATAGAATTTAGGGCAATAATGTTAGAGAAAATTAAGTTGTGTTATTTGAAAATTAAGATTTGTGGTGAAATAATAGAAGGTAATTGATTTGTGTAAAAAAATATGTTAGAAAGAAAATGTTTTTTTTCTTTTTTTTCTTTTTTTATGGTAATTAGTGGGGATTTGGGAAAAGCTTTTGTTAAAGAGGAATTAGTAATTGTACCTACTTATGACTGGATCAATGGCTCTTTCTGAAAAGATTTTTGTATGTTTATGTGTTTTAAAAAAAAAAATTTGTTCAAAAAAAGAAAAGAATGCATTCTTATCTCTTCTAGCCATTCTCTGGAATTCTGCATTCAACTGGGTGTATCTTTCTCTTTCTCCCTTGCCTTTCGCTTCCCTTCTTTCCTCAGCTATTTGCAAAGCTTCCTCAGACAACCATTTTGCTTTCTTGCCTTTCTTTTTCTTTGGGATGGTTTTAGTTGCTACTTCTTGTACAATGTTGTGAACCTCCGTCCATAGTTCTTGAGGCACTCTGTCTATCAGATCTAATTCATTAAATCTATTTGTCACCTGTACTGTATATTCATCAGGGATATGATTTAGTTCATACCTGAGTGGCCTAGTGCTTTTCCCTACTTTCTTCAATTTAAGTCTAAATTTTGGGATGAGAAGCTCATGATCTGAGTCACAGTCAGCTCCTGGTCTTGTTTTTACTGTCTGTATAGAGCTTCTCCAGCTTTGGCTGCAGAGCACATAGTCAATCTGATTTCTGCATTGACCGTCTGGTGATGTCCATGTATAGAGTCGTCTCTTGGGTTGTTGGAAAAGACTGTTTGTTATGACCATTGTATTATCTTGACAAAATTCTATCAGCCTGTGCCCTACTTCATTTTGTACTCCAAGGCCAAACTTGCTGTTATTCTGGTTATCTTTTGGCTTCTTACTTTAACATTCCAATCCCCCATGATGATAAGGACATCATTTTTGTTGTTAATTCTATAAGGTGCTGTAGGGCTTCATAGAACTGGTCAGTTTCATCCTCTTCAGCACCAGTAGTTGGGGCATAGACTTGGATTGCTGTGATATTGAATGGTTTGCCTTGGATTCGAACTGAGATCATTCTGCCATTTTGGGGATTGTATCTCAGTATTGCTTTTCCTACTCTTTTATTGATTATGAAGGCTACTCCATTTCTTCTGAGGGATTCTTGCCCACAGTAGTATACCTGACAGTCATCTGAATTAAATTCACCCATTCCTGTCCATTTTAGTTCACTGATTCCTAAGATGTCGATGTTCAGTCTTTTCACCTCTTGTTTGACCACGTCCAGCTTGCCTTGATTCATGGATCTTACATTCCAGGTTCCTATGGAGAAAAAAAATCTTTATAGCATCGGACTTTCCTTTCAGCACTAGATGCATCCACAGCTGAGCGTCCTTTCGGCTTTGGCCCAGTTGCTTCACTCTTTCTGGTGCTACTAGTACTAGCCCTCTGCTCTTCCCCAGTAGCATATTGGACACCTTCTGACCTGAGGGGCTCATCTTCCAGCATCATATCTTTTTTCCTTTTGGAACTGTCCATGGGGTTTTCATGGCAAAGATACTGGAGTGGGTTGCCATTTCCTTCTCCAGTGGATAACGTTTTGTCAGAACTCTCTGCTATGACCTGTCCATCTTGGGTGGCCCTGAATGGCATAACTCATAGCTACGCAAGCCCCTTCACCGTGACAAGGCAGTAATCCATGAAAGGGATTTATTACTTTACTATACTACTTTATTTACTGTATTATTTATTTACTGTATAGTAAAGCAATTATTTTATTACAGCAATGTCAGGAATCACAGAGTACATCAACACAAGGAAATGGGTGGGTGGGGGAGAATTGTATCACTTAGGTGTTGCAATTCTTGACTGAACCATGCCTCTGCTGCATAACTTTTGAAAACTCCATTTCATCTTTCTTCTTATGTCAACCCAGATGGAAAATGGGTAAAGAAAGAAATAAGGAGCAGAAACTGGCTCAAGGCCAAATGCTGAATATGCAGTAAGCCCAGGTAAATACAACAACAACAACAACAATAATAATAGAGGTTCCACTTGCCACACTCTATGTTACACATCGACTGCTGAGTCAGAGACCATATATTCTAAGATGATTAATATGGTAATATCAGAAAAATGGGGAAGAGAGATAGAATACTGTAACATATCAAGAGAAAGCAGCACAAACCTTTATAGAAAATATGATATCCTTGCCAAAAACAGCACAGGGTAGTTTTATGTTCCACTAACCTTCCCAGACTCTCTGGGCTGAGGCTTAGGCTCCAGCTAAGAAGTATATGAAGAAGATTCATATTCATCACATTCATTCTTCAATGTTGAATTCCACAGGGCTTTGTGAAGGATTGTGGAGAAAGCAGGAAATGTGGTCCTGCCATAGGGACCACCCGCTTTAGTTACCATTGTGGGGGTGAGTCTTCTAACCTGCCCTTGCAATTTCCTTTACCTCTTACAATATGGCTTGGGCTATGGTTGCATTGCCAAAAGACAGAGCAGCTAAACTATAATCCCAAACCAGCTGCCCAGACTTGATTACATTCCTGATACACGACAGTTTATTTTATGAAATGTAAGTTTGGAAAGGGAATTAGAAATATGTTCAGAAGTGAAATAAAGTCTTGGGGTCTTTTGTTCTGTTGATTTACCCTCTAGCTAAACTGTTTTTACCATTTGTGCTCATTTAAAGCAGATTTGCTGACTCTCTCTTTGTATGTGTCTGGTTGCATGTAGGTACACGTACACACATGAAGATTGAATCATACAAAATTGCAAAGAAAAATGGCTAGCAAGTTTTATAATCCAGATTTATTTTGATTTTAAAAAAATAAGGACATAGTTAATTAACCTTTCAAAATAACACATTGACTCATTAACCATACCTACAATGTTACTATAGGCCAAAGATAGGGTTTTGTTAAATATTCACCATGCTTTTATCATTTCTTCCTAGTAAACTATATGAAGAGATGTAGCACCTGAGAATGTAGAAGTTCATTCACAGCTAAAAGAAACTTCCATAGAGAGTTTGAAAATGAAATTGGAAGAGGAGCATTGAGTTGGTTGAATCAAATATATAGACAAGGAACCATAGCCATTTGATAGGAGCTGAAGCAAGATGTTGCAGACACAGCAAAGGTTGAGAAAAAAACCTGAGCTTTTATATACACCATAGCAGGGGTAAATTCAGCCAGTTCTATCCGGCTCAGGCAAACCAGTAGCAGCGGCTGCGGGAGGCTCTGCCCACACACACAGATATCATGACGTTGCTTTTTTGCAACATTTTAAGCCTCTGCGCATGCACAGAAGGCTTTGCGCATGTGCAGACGTTGCATGCACACATTTACAAACTAGTAGGGAAGGTAAGTGAATTTCACCCCTGCACCATAGATGGCCACCAGTGAGAATGGCTATTTATCCCAATTTATTCTGTCTTTCATGTGTTCTCTCCATTCAGATTGGCTGCTAAATTCTTCTCAGTGCTACATGGGATGGCACTGTCCCCAATTATCTTCAAACATCTTTTAGCCCTGAGTCTCTGCTTCTTTTTCTCCTTTAGGATGTTTTTTCCCCTTCTTTGGGATGAAAAAAAATAATCCAGAAAAATATGCCTTTATGTGTATTTCTCTTTAGCCAGGTTCTTCCTACGTAAACCAAGATTAGTCTCCCAATGAGCAGCAGGGTGCTTGCTGGCTGCCTGAAAAAAGCCTAGAAACTAGTGGATTGTGATTTCACTGAACTAGGGCTGCATAAAAATCTTGGTTTACGTAGGAAGAACCTGGCTAAAGAGAAATACATACATACAGACTTCCAGTAGTGACGTAGGGTCATGGCGGCATGGGAAAAGAAGCGCTCTGTTCCCAGTGCCAAATTTCTAAGTTTTTGGAGCCCTTTTGGGTGAAGATTGGTCCTGGAGAGATCGGCAGTAAGGAGGGGAATCTTTGGAGGAGACGAGGAGAGGTGTGATCTCCTACCACACCAAGAAGGACCCTCATTCTGAACTTAGAAGAAGCTGGCCGGCGCGGCTGACTCAGAGGCCCAATGCCCCGAGAGAGACCAACGGGAAGCAGAATAGTGAGTACGATGCAAAGACCGGTGGTGTGAGCAGACTGAGAATAATTTGAATACTTTTATTCTGTGGGAGACCGAAGATGAGAAGGTGATTTTCGGAGGGGCAGTGGGCAAGAGAAAAACTCAGAATTTAAACGGGCAGCAAACGACAAGGAGAGTTAAAAGGAAGAGGGCGAACTTCAACCAGACGCAAAAATTAAAAGACTGAACGCTAATATACAAAAAAATAGAATGTGGAGAGAGGCTTGTTTGAATAGCTGGATTGAGAAAGGAATTGGACACTACATTCATCCGCTTTTTAGCTGCCCCAATGGAAAGAAAGAGGTTGTTTGGCAAAGTAAGAAACACTTACGTGTGACTGTGCAGATTGAAACATTCTAAGCCGGAAAGGAAATCAGAAATGGAAAAAAAGGTTACAGTGAAGAGATACCGGAAACTTTTCTAAAAATATACAACAATTGGGACTTTGTGCCGTATCTGTATGACAAGATCGCTCAGATTCGGGAAGGTCTGGCCTCTGACTGGGTAAGTCCGGATGGGATGACTGAGGCAGGTCTTGAGAGTGTTATCTGGGAGGAGTTTGATCCTGTGGCTCCCAAGGACATGGACAGGATCCTGGGACGGCTGAACGCGACCACATGTTTATTGGACCCGTGTCCCTCCTGGTTGGTACTGGCTTCCCGGGAGGTTACATGAGGCTGGCTCCAGGGGATTGTTAACGCTTCTCTGAGTGAGGGGGTCCTGCCGGCCGCTTTGAAAGAAGCGGTGGTGAGGCCCCTCCTCAAGAAGTCCTCCCTGGATCGAGCTATTTTGGCTAACTATCGTCCAGTCTCCAACCTTCGCATCGTTGCAAAGGTTGTTGAGAGTGTGGTAGCGCGGCAGCTTTCCCAGTACCTGGATGAAGCTGTCTATCTAGACCCGCTCCAGTCCAGTTTCCGGCCTGAGCACAGCATGGAAACGGCATTGGTCATGTTGGTGGATGATCTCTGGAGGGCTCGGGATAGGGGTTGTTCCTCTATCCTGGTCCTGTTAGATCTCTCAGCGGCTTTTGATACCATCGACCATGGTATCATGTTGCACCGGTTGAAGGGGCTGGGGGTGGAGGGCACCGTCCTGCGGTGGTTCTCCTCCTACCTCTCTGACCGGTCACAATCCATGTTGACAGGGGGGCAGCGGTCGACCCCGAGGCGCCTTGTTTGTGGGGTGCCACAAGGGTCGGTCCTCTCAGCCCTTCTGTTCAACATTTATGTAAAGCCGCTGGGCGAGATCATCCATGGCTTTGGGGACGCTGATGACACTCAGCTGTACATCTCCACCCCAGGCCACCCCAACGATGCCCTTGAAGTGATGTCCCAGTGCCTGGAGGCCGTGCAGGCCTGGATGGGGAGAAACAGACTCTGACTCAACCCTTCCAAGACCGAGTGGCTGTGGCTTCTGGTGTCCCGATATAGCCAGCTGGTGCCATCGCTGGCTATTGGGGGTGAATCACTAGCCCCCACAGAGAGGGCTCACAACTTAGGCATCCTCCTGGATGCACGGCTGACTTTAGAAGAGCATATGACGGCCGTGGCCAGAGGGGCTTTTTATCAGGTTCGCCTGATATGCCAGTTGCATCCCTTTCTGGATCGGGACTCCCTATGCACGGTCACTCAAGCACTCGTCACTTCCCGCCTGGACTATTGTAATGCTCTCTACATGGGGCTCCCCTTGGGGTGCACCCGGAGGCTGCAGTTGGTCTAGAACGCGGCCACATGGGGGATTATGGGAGCGATGGGGTGCTCACATATAACACTTCTCCTGCGTGAGCTGCACTGGCTTCCTGTGGTCTTCCGGGTGCACTTCAAGGTGTTGGTGACCACCTTTAAAGCGCTCCATGGCTTAGGGCCAGGGTATTTGCGAGACCGCCTTCTGCCGCCGATAGCCTTCCACTGACTGGTTCGCTCACACAGAGAGGGCCTCCTCAGGGTGCTGTCGGCCAGGCAGTGCTGGCTGGTGACCCCCAGGGGGAGAGCCTTCTCTGTGGCAGCACCTGCCCTCTGGAATGACCTGCCCCCAGCGATACGCACAATATCAGACCTCCGGACTTTTCATCGGGTCCTGAAGACACACTTGTTCCATCTAGCTGGGCTGGCTTGATCCCATCTTCTCTGTTTTTTAATCGAATTTTGGTTTTAATTGGGTTGTTTTAAATTCAGGCCAAAATTATTTAATTGTTTTTTAAAATGTTTTTAAATTTTATATGCTATGTTTTATCCTGGCTGTACACCGCCCTGAGTCCTGCAGGAGAAGGGTGGTATAGAAATATTAATATTAATATTAATATTAATATTAATATTAATATTAATATTAATATTAATATTAATATTAATATTAATAATAATAATAATAATAATAATAATAATAATAATAATAATAATAATAATAATAATAATAATAATAATAATAATAATAATAATAATAATAATAATAATATAGAACTCATGATAATATATCATTATTCCTTTTTCCCCTCTTCCTCTGGATATAATCATACATCTACAGTAATCTGTTAGTCCTTTCATATTTATTCTTATTGACTTTGTAGTAAATTAATTGAAACGTTATAGAAATATAAACAGTACATATTCTATAACTTATAAATAACCTATAAATATCTTTTAGAATATCTTTTAGAATTATTTATAACTGCAAAATTTCATATATATAATTATTTATAGCAATTGTTACTAACTGTTTTATAATTAAGTATTGATTATTTAATTATTGAAGTATTAGATATTATTTAAGTGCTTATTTTGTCATTTCAAGTTTAATATTTATATAGTAGTAATTAAGTATTTACTATTTAATTGATTGAACAATAGATAGATTGACTGATTAATTGATCGATTAATAGGTAGGCGTGTTGATTTTGGAGAAATTGTAAAAGTATTAATGAATTGAATATATAAAAATAAATTAGGAATGAAGCAGCCCAATATAGTTGGAGGTCAAAAAAAAAAAAAAGGAAAGTAGAGAAAGAAAGAAGCTATATAGAATTTGGATGGTGATTTGGGAGAAGGTAGATAAGATATTGGTGGAACAATACAGAATACTTAAGGAGGTGACTAGTACCACCACAACGACGCTGAAAGCAGGGAAGAAAACCGCATCAATACTAGCTGGACCATCGGCCTCCCCAGTGACACAGAAGACCTTAGAGGGAATGTTTTCATCAGAGAAGCAGCCGACTGTATTAAATATGCCAACAATGCAGGCCACACTCATGACAATACAAGAGACTATGGTTAAAATGCAGGAGTTTATGACTAGGAAACACAAAGAAATCAGGAAGGACATGGACGAGGTTAAGAGAGAGGTAAAGAGTGATTTCCAGAAGATAGATGAAAAGATGGATTCGATACTGGAAATTATAACAAAAAACGACCAAAGGATAATAGCCATAGAAAAGAAAACAGAACTGACTGAAGAAAAATTGGAATCTTTAGACTTAAAAATGATGGGACTAAATAAAGAATTAGAAAATACTGTGGCGCAATTAGAGATGGAAAGAGCTGCATTTTATTTACGTTTTCAAAATGTGGCTGAAGACAGAGAAGAGGATCTAATGTTAGTAATGGCGGAGATGATAGCAAATGCCCTCCAAAGAGAGAAGGACTAAATAATAAATGAATTGGACGAAGTATACAGAGTCCATACAAATTATGCTCAACAAAACAAATTACCCCGGGAGATACATATACGATTTGTGAGAAAGAAAGTCAGAGACATTGTATATAAAATAACAAAGGATGATCCCATGTTTTACAGGAATAAAGAAATAATTACCCTGAAACAAATCCCTAAAAGAATAAGAGAGATGCGGAAAGATTATTGGTTCTTAGCCACGTTACTAAACAAGAGATATATACCTTTTAGATGGATAACACCAGAAGGGATGCTGGTAACGTGGCTGGGAAAGAAAATAAGCGTGGGCACACAAAGCAAAGCAAGGGAATTACATGATCAAGTGATGGGTAATGAAACAACAAGTAATAGTAAAGAGGAGTTGGGACGAAACACCAGAGGAAAACAGAAACGAGAGCATGAAAGAGTGTCAAAGGAAGGAGAAAAAGAGGAAGAAGGAGAGATTCAAGAGGAAGAAGGAGTACAAACAAGGGGGGAAAGGAACAGGAAGAAACAAAAAAGAAACAACAGGAAAACCACTAAGAAATGGAACAAGATCTAAAAATTCTATCTTTGAAGGTAAACTGTCTCAATTCACCATCCAAAAGACACCAAATCTTAAGAAAAATTGTGAAACAAAAAACAGATATTGTGTGCCTCCAGGAGGTACACATAAGAAAACAAGATGAAAAGTATGTACAATATAAGAAACTAGGCAAAGCATATGCAGCATTGGTGGAGGAGAAAAAAAGAGGGGTTGTAGTATATGTGAAAGAAGGAATAGATAGCAATTTAAAATATGTTGACATGATAGAGAGAACAGTGATGATAGAGTTGAAGGTCAATGGTAAAAACATTTTATTGATGGTTATATATGCTCCAAACAGCCGACAATTAGAATTTTATAAAAATGTGCATGAGAAAATAATAGAACAAAAAATGGAAAATGTATGTTTGATCGGTGATTTTAATGTGATTATGGATGTAAGAAAAGATTATAAAAGTGGTCAGAGAAATAAAAGTAAGAAAAATGTACTGCCTAGAACATTTAAAGACTTGGTAGAAGAGTTAAATATGGTAGACAGTTGGAGATTTTATAACCCGGAAATTAAAAATTTTACATACTATTCAAACCCACATAGGTCCTGGTCCAAGTTAGACATGGCATGGGTTACTAATACATTGATGCCAGAAATAGAATCAGTAGAAATATTGTCTAATAAATGGGCGGATCATAACCCAATAATGTTAACATGGAAGGGACGGTGGAGGAAAAAAAAGTAGATGGACAATGAATACACAGATTTTGAAAGAAAAGGAATATAAGGAGTACATGGAGAAGGAATTAGAATTGTTCTATAAGGAAAACACAAAACAGCACACCTCCCTACAAAATTTATGGGACACAACTAAGGTGTATGTAAAAGGCTTGACGATAGCCTATAATGCAAAATGGAAAAAAGAGAGGGGAAAAGATTACAATAAAGCACTAGAAGAAATTCAAAAATGGGAAAGAAAATTACAAGAGAATCCGGGAGATGAACAAATTAGGATTAATTGGATGGCAGCGAAACACAATTTGAACATATTAGAACAGGGGAAATATGCAATGACATTGAAATTCATAAAACAGAATTACTTTGAGCAAGCAAACAAGCCGGGGAGGTGGCTAGCATATAGGTTGAGAAAAGAGAAGGAAAAAAGAACAATTCAGAAATTACAGGACAAAAAGGGTATAATCCAACAGAGTTTAGAGAAGAAAAAGGAGATAATAATTCAATACTATCAAGAGATTTATGAGAAAGATGAAGTAACAACAGAGGAAATAGAACAATACCTAAGTGGGGAAGGGATGTCAAAATTAACAGAGGAAGAAAAAGAATTATTAGATAAGGAAATTACTATGGGGGAGTTAAAAGAAGCATTGAAGAGACAAAAAAATGCCGGGGACCGACGGCCTGCCAATGGAGTTTTATAAAAGTTTAGGGGACTCACTAAATGAGATACTATTAGAAATATATAATGAGGCATTGACAGAGGCAAAGTTACCAAATACATGGAGGGAAGCATATATTTCCCTGATACCAAAAGAGGGAGCAGATACAACATTAATAAAAAATTACAGACCGATCTCCTTATTAAATACCAATTATAAAATTTTTATGGGCATAATTGCAAATAGGATGAAAAAAATACTAAATAATAGAATATATCAGGATCAAAACAGTTTCTTGCCTACAAGACAAATAAAAAATAATATAAGAATGGTAATAAATGTTTTAGAATACTGTGAGATGCATCCAGAAAGACAGGTAGCACTGATATTTCTGGATGCACAAAAAGCATTTGACCAAGTTAATTGGCAGTTTATGACATACCAAATTAAAAATATGAAATTCGGAGAGAAATTTACAAGAATGATATCGTCAATATATAAGAATCAAAAGGCTAGTGTATTAGTAAATGGGGACCCAACAAAATTCTTTGGAATAAATAAAGGAGTAAGGCAGGGCTGCCCATTGTCGCCCTTACTTTTTATCATGACTTGCAATAAAACTTGCTAATCAGAATTAGGTCAAATAAAGAAATAAAAGGATTAAAAGTAAAAAAAGAAGAATACAAGGTCCAAGCCTTTGCGGACGACCTTGTCTTCTTCATAGAAGAGCCAATAAAAATAACACCCAAATTAATAAAAGAAATTGAGGAATTTGGAAATGTAGCCAGTCTAAAAATTAATAAGGAGAAGATTAAAATGATAACAAAAAATATAACAGCAAAACAGGTAGAGAAATTAGCAAAAGATTCAGGATTGCAAGTAGTCAAAAAAGTGAAATATCTAGGGATAAATATGACAGCCAGAAGTACAATGATAAAAGAGAATAACTATGGACCTTTGGTCCAAAAAATAAAAGAAGATTTGGAAAAATGGGGAAAATTAAAATTGTCATTGTTGGGGAGAATTGCAGCAATAAAATCAAATATACTGCCAAGGCTCCTTTATTTATTCCAAACAATCCCAATAAAATTAGATAAGAATTTTTTTAGCAATTTGGATAAAATAACTACAAAATTTGTGTGGGAGGGGAAAAAATCAAGAATTAAATTAAGTATATTACAAGATGACAAAACTAAAGGCGGATTTGGACTCCCAGCATGGGAAAAATATTATAAAGCCTCAAGTTTAACATGGATTAGAGAATGGGTAACCCTGGAAAATCAAAGATTATTAAATTTAGAGGGTCACGATTTAATGAAGGGATGGCATGCCTTTTTATGGAGTCCCAGAAATAAAATATTCAAGCATTTTAATAACCATATTATTAGGAAATCATTAACTGACATATGGCAAGAGATAAAAAGCAAATATTATATGAAAGTTCCTGGCTGGTTATCAACGATAGAAGCAATAACTCATCCCAATTTATTAGTAAAACAAAAACTGTTAAGATACAGAGAAATATTAGACTCACAAGGAGTATTGAAAACAAGGGAAGAACTTAATGAACAAGAAATATTAAAAGACTAGTGGCCCTATTCACAAATAAAAATAAGATACAGAAAAGACCAGGAGGAGGGAGGAATAGACCCAAAACCAAACAGATTAGATAAATTATTAGAATCCAAGGAAGGAAAACTAATTTCAAAAATTTACAAATACTTATTAGAATTTGATTTGGCAGAAGAACTGGTTAAAGGACAGATGACAGCATGGGCAAAGAACACAGGCATAATATACAGTTAGAAGAATGGGAGAGGGTATGGGAAAATAATTATAGTATGACAAAATGGGCAGCACATAAGGAGAACCATTATAAGATGTGGTACAGATGGTATCTAGCTCCCTCGAGGCTAGCGAAAATGTACCCGAATGTAAATCCTGTTTGTTGGAAATGTAAACAAGTTCAGGGTACTTTTTTCCATGTTTGGTGGCTTTGCCCAGAAATAAAGAAATATTGGAAAAAAATAAAAACATGGATAGTAGAAATAATAGATCAAGAAATTGAATTAGAACCAGAAGTTTTCTTATTAGGCGTGATAAAAAGGAATATTAGAAAAGACATAAAATATTTAACACTACATATAATTACGGCAGCCAGACTGGCATTAGCACAATTGTGGAAAACAGATCGTATGCCAACAGATCAGGAAGTAATTCAAAAAATTTATACATGCACAGAAATGGATAAATTAACTCTAGAATTAAAAGACAAGGAAGACTCAAAATATTTTATAGTATGGAATAGATGGTATAAATGGATAAACCAAAGGAAAAAAGGGTAAAGAGAAGAATTAGGGGAAATTCAAGCAATAAGGAATGCACTGTCAGATAAATAGAATAGGTAAATAAGTCACTGTTTGTATATTTGTATATATGTGTTTATATAATCACATGTATTTAGTTTGTTAGTGTAATTGTGGATTGAAAATGTAATTTTATGATTGAGAAAATTTGTGTATTTTCTTTTTTTGTTGTTAATATTTTTAAATTTAATAAAGTTTGTTTTTTAAAATTAAAAAAAGAGAAATACACACACACACACACACACACACACACACACACACACACATATATATATATATATATGGAACAACGGATAAAATTAGCAAAATACTACATAGACCCAACATCAAAACCATATTTTGCACAGATAGAAAGATATCTGCGCGGGTGGTAATGGGAGCAATGTGGCGCTCTCATGTAACCCCCCTCCTGCGCGAGCTGCACTGGCTCCCAGTGGTCTTCCGGGTGCGCTTCAAGGTTTTGGTTACTATCTTTAGAGCGCTCCATGGCTCAGGACCAGGGTACTTACGAGACCACCTCCTGCCACCAATAGCCTCTCACCGACCAGTTCGCTCCCATAGAGAGGGACTCCTCAGGGTGCCGTCGGCCAAACAATGTCGACTGACGGCCCCCAGGGGGAGAGCCTTTTCTGTGGAGGCACCTACCATCTGGAACGGGCTTCCCCCGGAGTTACGAAACATCCAAGACTTACACATATTCCGCCGTGCCCTGAAAACATTTCTATTCCAACAAGCTAATCTGGCCTAACTCTCCCTTTTTAATTGGCTTTTAAACTGGCTTTTAAATTGGGTTTTAAACCTCTTTAGATAAATTTGGATGTTTTTAATCTTTGAGCCTAAATTACTTAATCTGTTTCTTAATAGTTTTTAACTTCTATATGTATTTGTATTTATTATGGCTGTTCACCACCCTGAGTCCTTCGGGAGTAGGGCGGTATACAAATATGAAAAATAAATAAATAAAATAAATATCGTCTATTCTGAGAAACCCTAAAGACAAAATAGAATTAGAAGATCAAGGCATATACGAAATCCCGTGTGCTTCCTGCCCCTCAACATATATTGGACAGACCAACAGAAGAACGAGTGTGCGCATCGAGGAACATAAAAGTTCAATACAAAAGAAAGAACACACATCATCATTAGTACAACACATAAATGCCACAGGACATAATATTAATTTTAATAACACAAAAACAGTTGCAAAAATAGAACATCTCAATGGCAGAATAATCAGAGAGGCCATTGAAATAGAGAAATGTGAGAAATAAAGAAATTAGGATTATTCCTGTAAAACAATATAGCCTAAGTTACGCCATTTTAAAATCATGTTAAGGCTTTATTTTACTCTGTATAACCTGATTATATAATTTAGCTGACAGTTTAAGGAGCATGAGAACGGAATCGTGTGGTTCCTGTGTTTTTGGAGGAAGTTGTGGTCTTGAGATTATTTAGGAGGAAGTATGTTCAGGTCAGCTTGACCTCGTTAAGAAGGGGAAGTGCGCATATGCTAATATTACATGTATAAGCAATATTTTTAAGTGGGGTATTTTTATATACTGGAGTTATGGGTACTTTCCATAATGGGAATATCATGTGTTTATCTGTTATATAAAGTCTGGAATTGTACTCAAGGGACATGCTTGTATCCTGTAAGGTGTAACCTGAAATTGTATAAAAGATGGTGAGAACGAATGGTAATTCGCTCTCTCACTTTGAGGGGGACCTTTGCAAAGAAATAATTAATAAATTGTATTCTTGTCTTATCTCTCAACTCTCTGTCAATTATTTTCTGGGTGACAGGCATTTCCTGTGTATCACAAGAAAAGACCATACTGTATGAATAAACGTGATGACACTTCTCGTCTGCCTACTATTTGGAAATCTGCTCTCATAGACAGACGAATCTTAACACAAAATATAAACCATAGATCAAAGATTCATCATAATGCCTGTGTTGCCACCATTTCCAGCACAACTTATCCATTAACCCACAACCAAGCAACAGCGCTTCCACCCAATCAAAATACAACTACAGCATCAGCCAATCAGAATACAACAACACTGTCGACCAATCAGAATACACCTTTGCCTCTTTTCATACAAAAACATCAGTTACGATCACACAGTTTGCCCATAAGGACCAAACCGAAAACTTCAGCCAGAAGATGACGAATGTGATTTTGCACAGATAGAAAGATATCGTCCATTCTGAGAAACCCCAAAGACAAAATAGAATTAGAAGATCAAGGCATATATGAAATCCCATGTGCTTCCTGCCCATCAACATACATTGGACAGACCAACAGAAGAATGAGTGTGCACATCGAGGAACACAAAAACTCAATACAAAAGCAAGAACACACATCATCATTAGTTCAACATATAAATACAACAGGACACAACATTAATTTTAATAAAACAAAAACAGTTGCAAAAATAGAACATCTCAATGGCAGGATAATCAGAGAAGCAATAGAAATGGAAAAAAGACCATATTGCATGAATAAACGGGATGACACTTCACGTCTGCCTACTATTTGGAAACCTGCTCTCATAGATAGACGAATCTTGACACCATATGTGGAACATGGACCAAACATTGCACAAAAAAAATCCCAACCAAATCATATTCAAACCAGCCACAAAGATAAAGCCCTGCCACCTAGTGGAGAAAAACCGACCATACACCCGAAGCCAAGCCAATAAACACATACTGGGACTCCCAACCAATCAGAATGAAAAGGTGGAGCCATCCCAGAATACCAGCACCAGATTTGAAATTCCAACGTCAGTTAGTGCAAAATGACTACTGGCATAAGCCTGATGATGGCAGATGGGATTCTGCCGAAACGTCGCTTCTACCCTTTTAGGGATATATCCACAATTACACGGGAAGAAACCCGAAATATTAACTATACACACATACATACCCGTGAAAACTTACATACACATATATATACATATATATATATATATATATATATATATATATATATATATATATATATATATATATATATATATATATATATATATATATATATATATATATATATATATATCACTGTGTTTTCAATAAGAGCAAGAGATCTTATGAAATACAATATTTTATCTGTTTTACCACATGCACAGATTGTTTCCCAGTTTCCACATAACAGTTATATATTTTCAAGTATCCTAGATAAAATTGAGTTGGTTATGTAGGTGACCCATTTTATGATTTATGACAGTAATAGATAGGCTCTATTATGGTCATATGTTGAGGACAACCTGTAATATCATATGTACAGGACATCTGAGGTAGTTGGTAATTCAACAAATAAAACTATAAACCATAAATAATAAATGTAGCATTTGTAGCTTTTCCCTCCTTAATGAAACATGTTTAGCTGGAATCCAAATAGAAGCAAAATTTTTGATATTAGTATTTAAAAATCTTGAAGAGATCCATGAGTAACTGGTCATCATTTTTTATTGCAGTGTTAAATGCTGTTTTTAAAGCTGAAGAAAATAGCAAATTCAACTATTCAACTAAACTACTAGCTATTATTTTCTGTCAGTTTTGTAAAACAGGAACTTGCATTATATCATATAGAGGAATGGATATATTTGACATTTTGCTAATAGAACCATCATGCAAAATATAAGATTTTGAGGTTTCCATTTGGATTTTTAACTGGAAGTGGTACTTTCATTGTTTGTAAATTTAGGACAATTAATAATAAGTGCACTATGCATAATGGTCTACTGTACACAGAAGTAATACAATTTGCTTTAGATATGCTGGTTAGAGAAAGGGCAATAACTACATTTACTAGTGACTGGAAACCCATTTTTGACTTTTTGCTAAAAAAATGGACTTGTGATTTAAGGTTTGATCATTAGATAGGGTAGATTATAGAAAGAAGGCTAAAACATAAATGTACTTTGTAACTGCTGTTAAGAAAGGTGGAAGCTGCTCCTTTATAACTTTTCTTTTCCTTTCCTTTTCTTCTTTTCTTTTCAGCACCACAAAAAACAGATTAGGAGAACAAATCAAAATAGGGAAGAAAATGGTAAGTAAGCACCTGTCCACCCTAAACAAATTCAAATCACCAGGACCAGATGGATTACACCCCAAGGTTCTGAAGGAACTGGTAGACATGAGCTCAAAACCACTGAATTATATCTTTCAAAGATCCTGGAGCACCGGGGAACTGCCAGAGGACTGAAAAAGAGCTGATGTAGTTCCCATCTTCAAAAAAAAGGGGGGGGATATTTATTTATTTATTTATTTATTTATTTATTTATTTATTTATTTATATTAAATTTATATGCCGCCCTCTTCCCGTATGACTCGGGGCAGCGTACAAAATTAAAACATATAACAATAGAAATCCTAAAAGCAGCCAATAAAAACCCCAAACAAAATAAAAATCTCGTAGCAGATCAGGGAATTCGCTGAAACAGCCATGTCTTCAGGTCGGTGCAGAAAGTGCGGAGGTCGGGGGCCATCCGGAACCCGATGGGTAACCCATTCCAGAGGGTCGGTGCAGCCACTGAGAACACCCTCATCCTGGAGGCCACCAGCCGACATTGTCTGGCTGATAGTACCCAGAGGAGGGCAGCCCTATGTGACCGCACAGGGCAGTGGGAGGCCGGTAGGAGGTGGTCCTGCAAGTATCTCGGGCCCATGCCATGAAGGGCTTTATAGGTAAGAACCAGCACCTTGAAGCGGATCCAAAGAACAACCAGCAGCCAGTGCAACTCGCGCAGGAGAGGTGTCACATGGGAGTAACGAGAAGCTCCCATAACAACCCGCGTGGCCACATTCTGGACCAGCTGCGGCCTCCGAGTGCACCCCAAGGGCAGCCCCACGTAGAGGGCATTGCAGTAATCAAACCGAGAAATAATGAGAGCATGAGTGACTGTACGGAGGGCATCCCTGTCTAGGAAAGGGTGTAACTGGCGTACCAGGCAAACCTGTGCAAAAGCCCCCCTTGTCATGGCCGTCAGATGTTCCACCAAGGACAGCCGAGAATCAAGAAGGACGCCAAGATTACGAACCCTTCCAGAGGGAGCGAGAGACTCCCCTCCCATCTGAACTGATGGGGCAGCTAGATCAGGAGATACCGGCATCCACAGCCACTCAGTCTTGGAGGTGTTGAGTCTGAGCCTGTTTCTACCCATCCAGACCCGTACCGCCTCCAGGCACTGGGACATCACAGAAAGGGCATCCCCGGGTTGGTCTGGGGTGGAGATGTAGAGCTGGGTATCATCAGCATACTGATGATACCCCACCCCAAAACTACAAATAATCTCACCCAGCGGCTTCATGTAGATATTAAAGAGCAGGGGGAGAGAACTGACCATTGCGGCACCCCACAGGTGAGGGGCCTCAGGGAGGAACTCTGACCTCCTGCCCAAACAAACTGCATATGGCCCGAGAGATAGGAGGGGAACCATTGTAAAACAGTGCCTCCCACCCCCAACCCCCGGAGCCGTCACAGCAGGATACCATGGTCGATGGTATCAAAAGCTGCTGAGAGGTCAAGTAGCACCAAAATGGAGGAAAACCCCCCATCCCGGGCCCACCAGAGATCATTCACCAGGGCGACCAATGCCGTTTCAGTGCTATGCCCACGCCTGAAGCCCGATTGGTATGGGACCAGATAATCAGTTTCCTCCAGGAATTGTGGAAGTTGGTATGCCACCACAGACTCAACAACCTTCGCTATAAAGCGAAGGTTGGAGATGGGACAAAAGTTGTTCAAGGAGGCTGGATCCAGAGCAGGCTTCTTGAGGAGGGGTCGAACCACCGCCTCCTTAAGTACGGCGGGGAAGACCCCATCTCTCAAAGAAGCATTGATAATTGCCTGGATCCAGTCTCCAGTCACCTCTCTGGTTGCCGTAACAAGCCAGGAGGGACAAGGGTCCAACAATCATGTGGAGGCCCCCAATCTACCCACAATCCTGTCCACTTCATCAATGGAAACAGGGTCAAAGTCAACCCAGATGTTGCCTTCAAGACTAGCTCCCACTTCCTGGTCGGATCCTGCCCAGTCAGAGTCTAATCCTGTCCGGGTCTGAGCGACTTTGTCTTGCAGAAAAATAAATCCAGGAAACTACAGATCTGTCAGCCTGACCTCAATACCAGAGAGGATTCTGGAAAAGATAATCAAGCAACGAATCAGTGAACACCTAGAAGAAAACAAAGTAATAACCAAAAGCCAGCATGTCAAAAACAGATCATGCCAGACTAATCTTATTGCATTATTTGACAAAGTGACAAAATTAGAGGACCAGAGGAATGCTGTCGATATAATTTACTTGGACTTCAGTAAGGTGTTTGATAAAGTAGACCGTAACATGCTACTTGGTAAGATAGAAAAATGTGGGTTGACCAGCATTACCACCTGATGGATTCATAACTGGATGACCAACTGCAATCAACATGTAGTCCTCAAAGGAACTGCATCTACATGGAGGGAAGTATGCAGTGGGGTACCCCAAGGCTCTGTTTTAGGCCCAGTACTCTTCAACATCTTCATCAATGACTTGGACGAGGGGATAGATAGGGAACTCATCAAATTTGCAAATGACACCAAGCTGGCAGGAATAGCCAACACTCCAGAAGATAGGCTTAAAATGCAGAAGGATCTTGATAGACTTGAACATTGGGCACTATCTAACACAATGAAATTCAATGGTGAAAAAAGTAAGGTTCTACATTTAGGTAAGAAAAACAAAATGCACAAGTGCAGTATATGTGGTACCACGCTCAATAGTAGTAACTGTGAGAGGGATCTTGGAGTCCTAGTGGACAATCATTTAAAAATGAGCTAGCAGTGTGCTGCAGCTGCCAAAAAAGCCAATACAATTCTAGGCTGCATAAACAGAGGGATAGAATCAAGATCATGTGAAGTGTTAATACCACTTTATAATGCCTTGGTAAGGCCACACTTGGAATACTGCATTCAGTTTTGGTCACCACGATGTAAAAAAGATGTTGCGACTCAAGAAAGAAAGATGATTGGGGGACTGGAGACAATTAATCAGTGGAACAACTTGCCTCCAAAAGTTGTAAACACTCTTACACTGTTTTAAGAAGAGATTGGATAACCATTTGTCTGAAATGCTATAGGGTTTCCTTCCTAAGCAGGGGGTTGGACTAGAAGACCTCCAAGGTCCATTCCAACTCTGTTATTCTTTTTTTTCCCATTTTTTTTATTTTTAAACAAAACTTAAAATATAAAACAATTATCATCCATTACAATTACAGAAAGTGTATTGATCGATTACAAATCTTTTGTGCTTAATCCTCTATCCACATTTTCTTATTTAACAGTTTATTACATTATTATTCTCATTTACAAATTATTTGACAGTAGCTTATCCTCCATAAGGGAAATAAACCCCTCTTTATATGATTTATTATTTTATCCATTTCATGTTTCATATTTCATTTCCATGCTTTCTTGTCTAACCATTGATAAAATAAATCCCATATCAAATAATATTGTTTATCTTCTTGTTCCCTAATTTCAAATGTCAATTTACTCATTTCAGCACACTCCAAAATTTTCTTAATAACATCGTCATCCGTAGGTATCTCTCTCCTTTCCAGTTTTTAGCAGATACAATTCTAGCTGCCGTTAAAACATTCACAATTAAATATCTCAATTCTCTATTGTATGTTTCTGGTAAGATCCCTAATAAAAATATTTCTGGTTTAAAGTCAATGTGTTTCTTTATCATTTTTTCCAGCCATGTGTGGATTTTAGTCCAATATCTTTTAGCTTCTGCACATGTCCACCATATATGGTAATATGAACCCGGAGTCTGATGACACTTCCAACATTTCTCTGATTTATTCTTGTAGATTCTGGCTATTCTCGCTGGGGTAAATGCCACCTGTAAAACATCTTATACAAGTTCTCCTTATATGCTGTTGACATTGTCATTTTATAATTCTGCGACCACAGTTTTTCCCATTTCTCTAAATCAATCCCATGACCAACATTTTCCCCCATTGTTTCCTTAACTTGTTCTTCTGCCAATTTTACTTCTAATAAGTAACCGTACAGTTTTTTAATTACATAGTCATCAGAACCTGTTAAAATTTTATCTAAATTCGTCAAATTACTATTAAAACTCTCCATTTTAGAATCTTTATCATATCTAGACTGTATTTGCATATATGAAAACCAATCCATTTCAATCTCTTGTTCTTCTAATTCTTGCTTCAACTTAAGTTCACCCTTTTCATTTAATAATTCACTATATCTGACAATTTGTTCCTTTCTAAATGTTATTCAGTGTGAAACTGCTTCAATGGGAGATAACCAGACTGGAATTTTTAAATAATGACATTGTTTGATCTTCTCCCAATTTAATAACAACGATCCTCATATCCTATACCTTCTAAAATAACCCTGTATTTTTGTACATTTTTACCATATAAAAACGTGCCAGCCCAACAACAAATCATGTCCTTCTAAAGTCAACAATCTGATATTCCTTAACGTTATCCATTCTTTAATCCACATCAAATTACAAACTTGATAATATAATTCCCAATCCGGCAAACCAAAACCTCCTCTTAGTCTAACATCTTGCAACAATTTTAATTTTATCCTTGCCTTTTTACCCTGCCATATATATTTTAATACAATTTTATTTAAATCTTCAAAATATTTTTTCCCAACTTATTGGAATTGTCTGAAATAAATATAAGAGTCTGGGCAATATATTCATTTTAATAGTTGATATTCTTTCTATCAATGATAAATGCAAATTCTCCCATTTTGCCAGATCTGTTGCTATTTGTTGTTTAAGCTTATCATAGTTATTCTCCTTAAGAGTACCACATCTTGCTGTCAAATGTATCCCCAAATACTTGATCTTGTTCGTGACCTGCATCCTTGATACTTCCACCAACTCTTCTTTCTGTTTTTTTAACATATTTTGGTCAAAATCTTCGTTTTATCTTTATTTATTTTCAAGCCTGCCACCTTCCCAAAATCTCCTATTTTATCTATCATTTTATTTATAGATTGAAGTGGATCTTCCAAAATAAACACCAGGTCATCCGCAAATGCTTGCAATTTATATTCTTGGTTTTGAATTTTCATTCCTCTTATTCCTTTTTCTTCTCTAATGTTTCTGTTTAGTACTTCTAATGTTAACACAAACAACAGTGGTGACAATGGGCAACCTTGTCTCATTCCTTTTTGTATTTCAATGAATTCTGTCAGCTCTCCATTTATCATTACTTTTGCTATTTGCTTGTAATATATAGCTTCTATAGCTTGAACAAATTTCTCTCCAAAGCCCTTCTGTTTCAATTGTAATATCATAAATCGCCAGTTCACATTGTCGAAGGCTTTATGTGCATCTAAAAACATCAAAGCCATTTGCTTTTCTGGGTGCACCTCATAATATTCCAAAGTATCCAGAATTATCCTCAAATTGTCCCTAATCTGCTTTTTCGGCAGAAATCCATTTTGATCCGAGTGTATAAAATTATTTAAGTATCTTTTAAATCTTTCTGCTAGTATTGTAGCGAAGATTTTATAATCTGAATTTAGCAGAGATATAGGCCTATAGTTTTTGACTTGTTGTAGGTCGGTATCCTCTTTTGGAATAAGTGTAATAGATGCTTCTAACCATGAGTTGGGTATTTCCTTCTTTAACATTACTTCATTCATAACTTCTAATAATGGGAAACTCAGGGATTCCTATAAAGTCTTATAATATTCCGCCGGTAGTCCATCTGGACCTGGTGCCTTCCCACTTTTTTGTATTTTAATTGCTTTGGTCAATTCCATCATTGTTATATTTCCTTCTAGCATCATCTCAACATCTTTTGGAATCTGGGGTAAGTTCGCCTTGTGTAAATATTGTTTTTTTATTATTATTAAAAAGTTTTACAAAAAAATTTTTTTACAAATATTTCCCCATCCCCCCTCCCTTCCTTAACCACCCACCCCCCCGAACTTCCCAGAACAAAATACAGGGTAAAACAATTGACAATCATATACTAAACTAAGCTAACTAACTATGGATTCCTATCCCCCCCTTCACACTTTAACTCCCCTTTTACTTAACTACATGTGAATACTCTTAATTTTTCTATTCATTCATAAGCTATTTGATACTTTTTAGTCCGATATTTTGAATATAATCGATCCATCTCCTCCATTCCAATATATATCTTTCTTTTGAGTGATCTTCCAAATAAGCTGAAATTTTCACTATTTCTGCTAAATTCGCTACTTTTAATGTCCATTCTTCAATAGTAGGCAAGTCTTCCTTCTTCCAATATTGCGCCACCAAAAGTCTAGCTGCAGTTATTAAATTTAAGATCAATTTAGTCTCTATAACCGTACAATCTGTGATTATACCCAACAAAAACAACTGTGGAGTAAACTTTATCTTCTTTTTAAGAATATTTTGGATAATCCACCATATTTTAATCCAAAATGCTTTAACTTTTTTACAAGTCCACCATATATGATAATAAGTGGCATCATCACAATCACATCTCCAATACTTAGATTGCAAATTCGGACACATACAAGCTAACTTTTTAGGATCTAAATGCCATCTATAAAACATTTTATAAAAATTTTCTCTTAAATTTTGTGCTTGCATAAATTTCACATTTCTAACCCATATTTTTTCCCAAGTTTCCAACATTATTGGTTCCTGAATATTTTGTGCCCATTTTATCATGCAATCCTTAACTAATTCCGTTTCTGAATCTATTTCTATCAACATATTATATAATCTTTTTATATGCATTTGGCCTTGATCTCTAATTTGCTTTATCAAATTTTCCTTGTTCTGCATGATACCAATTCTCTGATCTTCTTTCCATCTGGCTTGCAACTGTCCAGACTGAAACCAAGTTTGAATTATCCTTTCTTCTTTTAGTGCATTTAAAGACTTTAACTGCCATGTACCCCTTTCCATTTTAAGAAGCTCTTTATAGGTAATCACCTCTTGCTTTTGTTCTATACTTATATTCTCTATCGCATGTCTGGGTATTGCCCAAATAGGTATCTTATAATTTAACTTATATTGATACTTTTTCCAAACTCGTAACAAGGCATTCCTTAATATATGGCTTTTAAAAGTCTTATCCACCTTCTTATCATATAATAAGTAAGCATGCCAACCATATAACAAATCATATCCTTCAATATTCAATATTCTTTCTTCTGTTGAATTAATCCAATCACTAATTATTGATAGGACAGCTGCTTCATAGTATAATCTTAAATTAGGCATTTTAAGACCTCCTCTTTCGCATATATCTTGCATTATTTTTAACTTTATTCTCAGTCTTTTCCCTGCCCAAAGTTATTAATACCCTTCTGCCATTCTCTCAAATTTTCATCTTTCTTGAGTATTGGTATCATTTGGAACAAAAATAAAAACCTGGGTAAAACTTTCATTTTTATTGCTGCTATTCTTCCCAACAAGGATAATTGTAATTTTCCCCAATTCTCCATTTTTTTCCTGTATTTTTTGCCATAACAACTCATTATTTTTATATAATTTTACATTTGAAGCTGTGATATATAGCCCTAAATATTTAACCTTTTTTACTATTTCAAATCCTGTTAATCTTTCTAATTCTTCTTTTTGCTTTACCGTCATATTTTTAGTTATTATCTTTGTTTTTTGTTTATTTATTTTAAATCCAGACATTTGTCCATATTGGCTAATTATATCCATTAAACCTGTAACTGATTGTACTGGTTGAGTTAAAGTAACAACCAAGTCATCTGCGAATGCTCTTAGTTTATAATCATGATGTCTAATTTTAATTCCCTTTATTTTATTTGACCCTTGTATTTTATTCAGTAAAAGTTCCAAAGTTAAAATAAATAATAGTGGTGATAAAGGGCACCCCTGTCTTGTTCCTTTTTTAATTTTAAACGTTTCTGTTAAACCACCATTAATTATTATTTGTGCTGTTTGTCTCTGATATATTGCCCTAATAGATTGTGTAAAGTACTCTCCAAACTGCATCTTTTCTATTATTTTCAGTAAAAATTGCCAATTCAATCGATCAAATGCCTTCTCCGCGTCCAAAAAAATAAGCGCTGCAGGGACTTAGTTGTTTCTTTCCAAATTCCAATAAATTTACAATTTGTCTTACATTACTTTTCATTTGTCTCCCACTTATAAATCCAGATTGATCATTATGAATATTTTGTTGCATAACTATCATTAAGCTATTTGCTAATATTTTAGCAAAAATCTTATAATCAGTATTTAAAAGCGATATTGGCCTATAATTTTTGGGTTGACTACGATCTTGATCCTGCTTTAGAATCAATGAAATAAAAGCTGTTCTCCAGGATGGGGGTACATCTCCTCCGGCTTGAATCTTACTAAATAATTCCTTAAGCGGTTCTACCATTTCTAACTGCAAATTTTTATAATAAACAGCTGTCAATCCAGTTGTGCCTGGAGCTTTACCCCCTTTTAACTGTTTAATTGCTAAAATAATTTCCTCCGAAGTTATTGGTTGATTCAGTCCTTCCCTTTGCTCTGGTGTAACTACAGGAATATTCTCCTCCTGTAAATATCTATCTATGTCTTTACCTTGAATTGTATCACTAGCATATAACTTTGTATAAAATTCTAAAAAGGCTTTTGAAATCATATTTTGTTGATATACCCCTTTACCTTTATATTCTATTTTTTCTATGGTACGTAGCTTTTGTTTTTTCCTTAACAAATAAGCTAACCATCTACCTGGTTTATTCGCATTACAGAAAGTATTATGTTTAGCATATTGTAAGTTAGCTGCCACTTGATCTGCCATCAACGTGCTGAACTGCCGTCACAGCAAATGTATTGTTTCCTTTATTTTCTTATCTGTTGGATTCAATATAAGTGCCTGCTCTTTCTTTTTTATTTCCTCTTCTAAGTCCTTCCATTTCTTTTCTTGTCTATGTCTATATTTATTATTCAAATGTATTAAGGTTCCTCTCATATATGCTTTGCTTGCATCCCAAACCATTTCCTTAGGTGTACCCTTATATATATTCATAACAAAAAATTCTTTCATTTGTTTTTTACATTCTTTCACATTTTCCTCATATCTAAACAAATTTTCATTTATCCTCCAAGACCTTCTAGCTCCCTTTTCCTGTTCTAATTCCATCCACACCGGGCTATGATCAGTTAAAGTTCTTGAGCATATCTTCGTCTTCTTCACTCTAGAAAAAAAATCATTAGTGTTTAGTATGAAATCAATCCTAGAAAAAGATTGGTGTCTATCAGAAAAGAAAGTAAAATCCTTTTTTTTAACATTTCGCTCTCGCCAGATATTTCTCAGCTCCATATCATACATCATGTCAAAAAAAGATTTAGGCAATCTTGCACGATTTTGGGTATTTTGAAGTAATCCTTTTTTGTCCTTTTGAGAATCCAGTACTCCATTCCAATTACCCATTAATATACACGATTTATAATCCCATTGTATTATATTGGTATGCAAAAGCTTATAAAATTTTTCTTGCTGTTGATTGGGAGCATATACTCCAATTAAAAGTGTTTTCTTTCCTTCTATTAGAAATTCAATTGCAATGTATCTTCCTTGAACATCTGTGTCAATTAGTTTGGCTGTTAAATCTGTCTTTAGGTATATAACTATACCATTTTTCTTCTCTGGAGCAGATGCAACAAAATGTGTTCCCAATCTTGAATTTATCAAATATTTTTGGTCTGTCACTCTAATATGTGTTTCTTGTAGACAAATTACATCATTTTTAAACTGTTTCAGATAGTGAAATATTTTCTTTCTCTTTTGCGGTGAATTTAAACCATTGACATTCCAGGTCAGAAATTTAGTTGCCATTTGTGGCACCTTGAAGCTTCTGAAGCACCAGCTGAAGATCCTCCCACACCTTTTTCTTTGGCCTTGCTCCTCCCACTGCTTCTGTTTTTGTAGCTTCTTGAACTTTCATTTGGGTTTGCTGTGTCTTTAAATCTTGTTCTCTTCATTTAGCTGCAGCTTGAGTCTGTCTTTGATCTTTTGGTTCTTCTCTTTTTTCTACTACTTCCAAAGGTTGAACGGTGCCCAAAAGTTGCAATAAATCTTCTTCAATAAGCGATGTCTCTGCTGCAGCTTCTGGCTGTTTACTTTCCTTCTGTCCCTGTATTGCCAGCTCTTCTATTCTTCTCCTTCATTTCCGGAGATGATGGGCATCCAGCCTTTAATACATTAGTATAAAAATTTCTGGATGGCGGACTACCGGTTGGTGAGCTGCAGCGATATGGTGCTGAGTTAGAGATCGCTACTCCTCAACACTGCCTGTCACCACGTTTGGGGATCCCTTCGGGGGCGCGGGACCTGGAGAGCCTCGCAGACAATAGAGAGAGTCGGGTGAGCGAGAAAGTGAAGTGCAAGCACTTCTCGCAAAAACCGGGCGGCTCTGTCAAACCAGCGTGAGTGAGTCAGCCTCTCAATGGCTGACTTGAAGCTGTGGTAGCTGACAACTAGAGGGAAGCAAGGAAGATCAGAGGTTGCAGTGGTGTGATCGAAACTTACTTTCCCTGCCTATGTGGATTTGAACATCAAAAAGGGGTCGGCGTAGATGAGCGCGAGGGGCTCAGAGTGGAAACAAGCGGCGCCGGAGATCAGAGAGCAATTTGCTAAGGCACAGAGCTCGTCTAGCCAGCGCAGAAAAGGAAAGACCAAGGACGCTGAAACTGCCTGCGTAAAAAGAGGTTTGGTGGACACAGAGAGCAAGGAACACATAAGAACCCAGAAAAATTTTGTTCCTCATTTGCTGGCCATAGCAGGAAGGTGAATTAAGCTGGAGATCGGACCTTACTTGCCTGTACCAGAGAACAGGAAGTCCAGCCATTAAAGAAGCCTGACAGAGCAAAAACTGAAAAGGACAGGCACAGAGACAATCTAGCTGCGAGATTTATCATAGAGCTTCGGCTGTGGCTAAGGAAGGCTTGGAGGAGATTGATGGCTGAGTGAAAAGAAAAAAAAAACCAAAATCAAAAAACTTTATCTTTGTGGAAAATACCATTTGTCCCTTATTGCAACCTGATAACTTTCCTCTTTATTCTTTTTACTTTTGATAACGCTGTCCTTAACTTTCTGACCTTCTGCATAGTAATAGTGTTATTAATAAGAACTGTTAATTTTTAGGTTATTTAAGTCCTGACTTTTCCTTGCTTACAAGATATACTCTTATATAGTGATATTTGATTTGCATTCATTTAATTAATTATCTAAGTATACTTACTTGTACCTATAGTAACTTTGCATATTTTATATATTAACTTATCGATATTTAGTAATATAAGAATTACAGTATTCAGCTAATTAATTCATTGGTATATAGTCATATAGGAGTTTGAAGGAAAACTATTTAAATCTTTTTTAAAAACTATTTTAAAAGTATCATTATTTAAAATTATCCTAAAGGAAAAAAAAAAGAAGAAGAAGGATATAAGATATTTAGCTAAGTTTATAACTGTAATTTATTTAGGTAGCACTGTCATTTAAGTTATTAAAGAAAATCAGGAGGGATTGAATTAAGTATTATGAATTCTTATTAGTATTACATTAATTAAACACAAATCAACTATGTATAAAAGTATAAATTATCTTAGGCTATATTTTTAAGAAATTGATTGGAAGTGATATAGAGTGATTAATTGAAATCAACTGATAAATAAATCCTATTCATTTTTGAAGAGGTATAAAAAGAGGTGGCAGCCAGTGCATGAAAATCTGGAGAAACATTGAGAAAATAATCAAAGAACAAAAAATAATTTTGAAAGAAATAACGAGCATGTCGTCAACTATTCTGAAAACAGGGAAAAAAATCCCCTCGAATCCCACCATAACCATGACCTCTCCGGCTACCCAAAAGTCTACGGAAGGACTATCAAAAACAGAAAAAGCCACAGCAACACCAACACTACAAACGGTGCAATCAACTTTGACATTAATCCAAGAAACGATGATGGCTATGCAGGAAAAAATGTCCAGCAATCACACGGAATTAAAATCAGATATCCACCAACTAGACCAAAAGATGAACGAGATTCAAGTCTCAATCTCTAACAATGAACAGAGAATTCAGAAGGTAGAGTTAAGAATAGAACAAAATGAGAAGAAATTGGATATGATGGACCAGACACTGACGACCCAAAACAAGGAACTTGAAGACTCGTTAATCCAATTGGAGATAGATAGGGCATCATTCTATCTACGCTTCCAGAATGTTGAAGAAGATAAAGAGGAGGATTTGGGGGAAAAGATGGCCAAATTGATTGCGGAAGTACTTCAACAGGATAAGCACGAGATTATTAGAGAACTGGACGATGTCTATAGAGTCCAAACAAACTATGCAAGGAGGAATAGGCTCCCCAGGGAAGTTCATATTAGGTTCGCAAGAAAAAAAAGTAAAAGACATCCTGTATAATATGGCGAGAGAAGGACAAATAACTTACAGAGGAAAAGAAGTGATAATACTAAAACAGGTTCCAAGAAGAGTGAGGGAGACGAGAAAGGATTACAGATTTTTAGCGGTGCAACTGAACAAAAGGAATATATTATTTAGATGGCTCCTGCCAGAAGGGATGCAAATCACCTGGCAGGGGAGGAAAATAAAAATAGACAGTTTGAGCACTGCGCAAGATTTTCTCGATCAGTTAAGAGGTGCAGAAGAAGAACATAGTAGCAGAGAGGAAATAGAAGTGGTAAATCTGGAAGAGGGGACCGCACAGCAACGGGACATCAAGGAAGGAACCGCAGAGGAGAAGAAGACCGAAGAAGAAGCCAAGGGAAAAAAAGCGAGACCAGTAAGAGCTGTAAGAACAAATAGAAACTAAGACCAGACAAGGAAAACAGAAATGGATGATCTGAAACTAATTTCAGTAAACGTTAATGGACTAAATGAAAGCAAAAAGAGGAAATTACAAAGCTAGCAAAACAAAATCTCGATATAATTTGCTTACAGGAGGTTCATATAAAAAAGGATGAGGGTAAATGTCTTGAGTACAAAAAATATGGTAAATTATTTACCTCATTAGCAGGGGAAAAAAAGAGTGGGGTAGCAATCTATGTTAAAAAAGGAATCGAAGCAGAACTGAAATACAATGATACAAAGGGAAGAACCCTTATGGTTGAAGTTACGAGAGACAATGCCAAAATATTATTAGTGGGCATTTATGCCCTAAATAAAAAACAAGGAGAATATTTTCAAAAGCTTCATGAGCAATTAGGAAAAATGGAATACAATGAATTTGCATGATAGGTGATTTTAACGGAATTGTGGACCCAGACAAAGACTATAAAAGCAATAAAATTAATAAAAATAAAAGGGCAACTTTACCGAAAGCATTCTCTGATTTAGTTGAGGAAATGAACCTAATTGACATATGGTGAACTTTACACCCAAGTGAAAGTCAGTATACATTCTATTCTAACCCGCAACAGTCATGGTCGAGAATAGACATGGCATGGGTCACCAGGAAGCTGGGCTTAGAAATAGAAATGGAGAAATCAGCCCAAATACTTGGGCGGATCATAACCCCTTGGAAATAAAATGGAGAAATGCAAAGAGAAAGAAAAACCAGAGATGGAGGTTCAATGTGAAACTACTGAATGACAACGAGTGTGTAGAAAAATTGAAAGAAGAAGTAAAGACCTTCTTTATAGAAAATGGAAACCAAGGGACATCCCTCGAAATAGTGTGGGATACAATGAAAGCCTATCTAAGAGGGGTAGTAATATCATATTCAGCATATAAAAACAAAGTAAAAAGAAAATCCTGGGAAGACCTCACTAAACATTTAGAGGAAGCAGAAAGAAAACTCCAGGAAAATCCCAGAGATAAAGTAGCAAAAGAGAACTGGCTGATGTGGAGACATAAATTAAACATCTTGGATCAAGAGGAGCTAGCTCAAAAAATAAAAAGAACAAAACAGTATTATTTTGAAAATGCTAATAAGTCGGGCAGATGGCTGGCCTATAAATTAAAAAAAGAAAATGAAAAAGGGACAATTCAGATACTAGAAGATGCTGAGGGCAATCTTTTAAATAAAGAAGAAGACAAATTAGAAAGAGCGAGAGAATACTATGAAGCCCTATACAAAGAAGAGCAGGTCTTGGAGGAAAAAATAGATCAATACTTGATGAACGCTGAGCTCCCTCAAATAACTGAGGAAAAGAGAGAGATGTTAAATGCTAAGATAACAACTGAAGAACTTAAAACAGCCCTCTCTAAACTCAAAAACAATAAAGCTCCAGGCCCGGACGGATTCCCAGGAGAAATATACAAAAAATTGGAAGAAATATTACAACCCAAATTAATCGAAATTTTTAATGAGGTTTTGATGGGCTCAAAAATTCCTGACTCCTGGAGGGAAGCTCATGTTACACTACTGCCAAAAGAAGGTGCCGACCTAAGACAAATCCAAAATTACAGGCCAATTTCGCTTCTAAACACAGATTATAAATTATTTATGTGCATCATGGCAGAAAGAACAAAAAAAATATTAAACGCCTGGATCCATAAAGACCAAAATGGATTTCTCCCGGGGAGACAAATTAGAGACAATTTGAGAATTGTTTTAGATACTTTAGAGTACTATGAAGAGCATCCCGAAAAGCAGATGGCCTTAGTTTTTTGGGATGCCCAAAAGGCATTCAACAATGTTAATTGGAATTTTATGATTAAACAAATTAGAATAATGGGGTTTGGGCAAAACTTTGAAAAGATGATAAAAATTATTTACAATAACCAGAGGGCGAGCATCTTAGTAAACGGAGATAGGACAAGAACATTTCAGATTAAGAAGGGGGTAAGACAGGGTTGTCCCCTGTCGCCGTTATTATTCATCTTGGTCCTAGAAGTTCTGTTATGAAAAATTAGGAAGAGTGAGGAAATCAAAGGTCTAAAAATTAGGAAGGAGGTCTATAAAACGCAAGCGTTTGCGGACAACGTGGCACTAATATTAGAAGACCCAATAGAATCTGGGCAAAAAGTACTAGAAGAGTTGGGCAAATATGGAGAGGTGGCAGGCCTTAAATTGAACAAATCCAAAACCAAAATATTAACTAAGAATGTAACTGAGGTGCAGCAGAAAGAGATAGAAGGAACTCTGGGACTGCAAGTTGCCAAAAAGATAAAGTATTTAGGAATTTGGATAACTAAAAGGTGCTCATCCCTAAAGGAAGACAATTATATCCCGCTAATTAACAAAATGAAACAAGATTTGGACAGATGGAGGAAAACCAAACTGTCACTTATAGGCAAAATTGCCACAGTTAAGATGAATATCCTCCCCAGAATTTTATTCTTATATCAGAATATACCAATAAATTTAGAAAAGAAATTTTTTTCAGAATTAAATAAAAATATTAGGGAATTTGTATGGGAGGGGAAAAGACCGAGGATTTCTCTTAAAATCTTACAGGGAAAAAGGAACATGGGAGGATTCGGACTCCCAGATTGGGAAATCTACTATAGGGCAGCCAAACTAATATGGATAAAGGAATGGGTCACTCTGGAAAATAAGAGAATTCTAACTCTAGAAGGCCACGACTTACAGAAAGGGTGGCACGCTTATTTATGGGACACAGAGAAGAAAAAGAAAACCTATTTCCATAGACATAAAATTAGGGACTCCTTAATACAAACATGGACGGGAATTAGGCAGAGATACTATGTAAAAGTCCCAAAATGGCTCTCCACGGTGGAGGCATTGATTTACCCCAATAGATGGGGAATGGAGAAACTGTGCAGATATAAAGACATTGTGGACGGAGGAGGAAATATCAAATCAAATGATGTATTGAGAGATCAAGGTATAATTCTAGATTGGTGGACCTATCTGCAAATAAAATCAAGATACCAGAGAGATAAGGATGAATACGGTTTAGAATTAGGATATAATGGAATAGACAAAATTTTGATGGGAACAGGAAAAAAAGCTTTGGCCAAGCTATATAACTATTTATTAGACGAAGAGAGAGCCGAGGATGTAGCCAGAAATCAACTGACAGCATGGGAGAGAAATATTGGGCATAGTCTAAACTTTAATGAATGGGAAGAGGCGTGGAACAAAAATTACAAATTGACAAGAGCTGCCACATATAAAGAAAACCATTACAAAATGCTCCACAGGTGGCATTTAGCACCTGCTAGATTAGCAAAGATGTTTCCTAATATGCATCCAAACTGTTGGAAATGTGGTCATAGCCAGGGCACCTTCTTTCATATGTGGTGGACATGCCCCGAGGCAAAAAGATATTGGAGTAGGATTCGGAGATGGTTGCAAGAAATAATTGGAGAAGATATTGAATTGACACCAGAAATATTTCTCCTGGGAATAGTAAAGAAAGGGTATGGAAAAGAAAAGGTTCATCTCCTGATTCACATAACTACAGCTGCTAGACTGGCATATGCACAATACTGGAAAGAGAAAGACCCACCACCGGAAGAACTTATCATTAGGAAAATATTGGACTGCGCAGAGATAAGTAAATTAACCCATGAAATAAATAATGATGAGAATTCATACTACTATACTGTGTGGGGAAGGTGGTACGAATGGATGAATGATAAAATTAAGGAAGGAGAAAAAGGTACAGAAACCAATTAGAAATATATAGTATAAGTGACACCAGTTTTTTTTTTCATGTAATTATGTATAAACACTGCATATCCAATGTTAAATAGAATTGTTATTATATTTTTATGTATATATAATAAAATCAATAAAATATTTTTTTTAAAAAATCTTTTGCCTTCCAAATTGTGTTAAGGCGATGCCTTTCTCCCATGTAGTTCACCACCAGTCCAGCTGGAACATCCCATCTAAACTGAATCTGTCGATTTCTAAGTTCATCCACCAAAAAAGCAAACTCCTTTCTGCTTCTCAACATTTTTGGAGGAATTTCTTTCAGTACTAAAACCTCTTGTCCTGCCAGTTGAAGTTTATTTTTATAAAAGGCTTGTAAATTTCATTTCGGGTCCTCCTTGTTGTAAAATAAATCACAATATCTCTTGGCAGTTGATTCTGTCTAGCAAATCAGGAATTAACACGATATATTTTGTCAATTTGCAATGAGAGATCTGCTTGTTGTTCACCAGTTATCTTTGCAAAAGCCTCTGCAAAGATCTCTCTCAAGTTCTCTTTTTTTTTTTATTGCAAAAGTTTTACAATTACATTTTCACCCCTTTTCCCCCTCCACCTCCCCCCCCAAACTTCCCAACCACCCTAACCCTCCCTAACCCTCCCCTCCCCCCAGACTTCCCTATAATATACTCATACTCATAAAAAACCCTTAATATAACACTTATATATAAACTTGAACCCCTCCCTCCCCTGTATAATTTTTCTCTTTACCTCATTACATTAAAATATTTCCAATACATTATTTTCAAATAAAAGCTATTTGATACTTTCTAGTTTGATATTTGTTCTGAACATATTCTATCCACCTTTTCCATTCCCATTCATAAGTCTCTTGTGAACAATCTTTTAAATATGCTGAAATCTTCGCCATCTCTGCAAAACTGGCCATCTTCAAAGTCCATTCCTCGATAGTGGGCAAAGCTTCATTCTTCCAGTATTTACCTATCAACAATCTTGCTGCTGTTATCATATACAATATCAATTTTGTTTCACCCAATGTAAAACCCTTAACTATACCCAATAAAAACAGTTGTGGAGAAAATTGAATTTTTTTCTTCAAAACATTCTGCATGACCCACCAAATTTTTATCCAAAAAGCCTTAACTTTCCTACAGGTCCACCAAACATGATAATACGTAGCATCCAAACATTCACATCTCCAACATTTTGGCTGAACATTAGGGTACATACATAACAACTTTTTGGGATCTAAATGCCATCTATAAAACATTTTATAGAAATTTTCCCTCAGGTTCTGCGACTGTGTAAATTTAACATTCTGAACCCAAATTTTTTCCCATGTTTCCAACATCACTGATTCTTCAAAATTTTGTGCCCACTTAATCATACAGTCTTTAACTAATTCGGTTTCTGAGTCCCTTTCTAGCAAAACATTATAAAGCCTTTTGATATGCATTGGACCTTTCTCTCTTATATGTCTAACCAATTCTTCCTCGTGCAACATAATACCAGTTTTTTGGTCCTCTTTCCATCTCAATTGTAATTGATTATATTGTAACCAAGTTAAATTAATCCCTTCGTCCAACAGTGTCTGCAATGTCTTCAGCTGCCATCTGCCCGCATCTGTAAAAAGAACCTCTTTGTATAAAAACCCCCCGAGTGACATTATATTTGTATTCCACAAAGTATGACCAAGATCCAGCCATAGCGGTATTTTATAATCCCATTTGAGTCGATGCTTCTTCCAAACTCTCATCAAAGAGTCCCTAAGTATATGACTTTTAAATACTTTATCAACTTTGTCATCATAAAATAAGTAAGCATGCCATCCAAATTGAAGATCAAAACTTTCTGCATTCCAGCCTTTTTACTTCCAAACCAATCACTTGTTAAAGTTAAAGCTGCTGCATCATAATATAGCTGTAGGTTTGGAAGTTTAAGACCTCCTCTTTCTGGAACATCTTGCATAATTTTCAATTTCACTCTCGGCTTCTTCTCGTTCCAGACGAACTTATTCACTCCAGATTGCCAAACTTTCAATTGTTTATCACTTTTAAGCACCGGAATCATTTGAAACAAAAAAAGAAATCTTGGCAAAATATTCATCTTAACTGCTGCTATTCTTCCAAGTAGAGACAGTTGCAGTTTTTTCCAAGTCTCCATATCTTTCTGCACCTCTCGCCACAACACCTCATAGTTATTTTGAAACAATTTCATGTTTGATTCTGCAACCTGAACTCCTAGATATTTTACCTTAGGTACAGTCTCAAAACCTGCCCTCCTTTCAAGCTCATGTTTACGATCTTGTGTCATGTTTTTAGCTATCATTTTAGTCTTTTTTGGATTCAGTCTAAAACCTGAAACTTTACCATAGTCTTGTATAATGTCCTTCATCAAGATTATTGATTCCATTGGTTGTGATAGGGTAACAACCAGATCATCTGCAAATGCCTTTATTCTGTAATCCTCTTGCCTAATCTTTATACCTTTCAAGATATTAGAGTCCCGTATTGTATTTAGCAAGACTTCTAGTGTTAAAATAAATAAAAGTGGGGACAACGGACATCCCTGTCTTGTTCCTTTTTCAATTTTAAACTCTGTTGTCAGACTTCCATTAATAATGATCTGTGCTTTTTGCTCTTGATAAATTGCTGAAATCGCCTGTATAAATTGATCCCCAAAGTCCATCTTTTTTAAAGTCTTTAGTAGAAAATTCCAATCCACTCTATCAAAGGCCTTCTCTGCGTCCAAAAAGACCAGCACTGCAGGAATCTGTTTATTCTTCTCAAGATATTCCAATAAATCTATTACTTGCCTTACATTGTCCTTCATGTATCTGCCCTCGATAAATCCCGCTTGATCATCATGAATCACCTTTTGAATTACTGGCATCAACCTGTTGGCTAGTACTTTCGCAAAGATTTTATAATCTGTATTCAAAAGAGATATTGGTCTATAGTTCTCTGGTTTTTTAGGACCGATTTGTTCTTTTGGTATCAAAGATATGTAAGCTGTTGTCCATGATGGGGGTATTTTACCCCCTTGCTGAATATTGCAAAATAAATCTCTAAGTTGTTCCACCATTTCAGCTTGCAAAGTTTTGTAATACACTGCGGTCAAACCATCCGTGCCAGGAGCTTTGGCTGTTTTTAACTGTTTAATTGCTACTATTATCTCCTCCTCTGTTATAGGATAATTCATTCTTTCCTTTTGTTGATCAGTAATTTTTGTAACTCTTTTGTCGTTTAAATATTTTTCTATAAGTCCATTCTGCACCTCCTCTTTAGCATATAATTTAGTATAATAGTCCACAAAGGCTTCTTTAATTAATTTTTGTTGAAAGATTTCTTTCCCTCCAATATCAATACTATCAATAGTCCGTATACTTTGTTTTTTCCTCAATGTGTAAGCCAACCATCTGCCCGGTTTATTAGCGTTACAAAATGTGTTATGCTTCGCATATTGTAAGTTTGTTGCAACTTGTTCCGCCATAAGCATTTGAAATTGGTCTTTCAAAAGTTTTATAGCACTACGTATTCTTTCATCTGTTGGATTTTTAATAAGTAACTGTTCTTTATTCTTTATTTCTATTTCCAGTTCAGATCTTTTCTTTTGTCAGAACAGTCTATGTTTAGAGTTCATGTAGATAAGTACCCCTCTCATATAAGCTTTACTTGCATCCCACACAATTTCAATTGGGGTACCTTTATTCAAATTTATTTCAAAAAATTCTTTCAAATGCTTTTTAAGTTCTGTTGTATTTTTTTCATATCTAAACAAATTCTCATTTAATCTCCAAGAACGTCTCTCAACCTTGTCCATCTCAATTTCTATCCATACTGGGCTATGGTCAGTCAAAGTTCTTGGAAAAATCTTTGTTCTTTTTGTCTTAACAAGTAAATCATCTGTCAACAAAATAAAGTCAATCCTAGAGAAGGATCTGTGTCTGTCAGAAAAAAAAAGTATAGTCCAATTCTTTTGGATTATGTATTCTCCAAACATCTTTTAGTTCCATATCTTCTTTCATGTCAAAAAAGGTCTGTGGTAATCTGATCCTAGACTTTGCCAAACTCTTTTTATCTAATTTAGAGTCGATTACTCCATTCCAGTCTCCCATAATTAAAATAGATCTGTAATCCCATTGCAATATTTTAGTATGTAACATCTTATAGAAATAGTCCTGTTGTTGATTGGGAGCATAAATTCCAATCAGAAGAATTTGGCCATTTGCTGTAGGCAATTCAATTGCTACAAACCTACCATCTTCATCTGTTTCTATAACTTTAGCTGTTAACTTTTTATTTACATAAATAACCACACCATTCTTTTTTTGCGAAGTTGAAGATATAAAATGTGTTCCTAGTTTGGAGTTTATCAAATATTTTTGATCTTGAGTTGTGATATGCGTTTCTTGTAAACAAATTATATCATTATTAAATTGTTTCAAATATGTAAATAATTTCTTCCTTTTCTGTGCTGAATTCAACCCATTAACATTCCAAGATAAACACTTAAACATCATCACCCTCTTTCTGGAGCAAAGAGCAAAATAATTGAAGGTCATCCGAAAGCTTCGATCTCGCTCCCCCCATGGCTCCAGTCTCTTGTGCAGTACTCTTAACTGCCTCCTTGTCTTGTCTTTCCTGTTGTTGTTGTTGCTTTTGTTTAAGTAACTTAGATTGAGCTCGAGTTATACGTTGATCCTTAACTTCAATCATCCGAACCGGGTCCAAGATTGGAGAAGATTCCAGCAAGGGCTCATCCAGAAAACCTCCTTCTGCACCTTGCACTTCCTCTAATTCCTGCTTAGACTGTTCTTGCAATTCTCGTTGAGGTTGCTTCTCTTCACTCTCTTTAATCTCCAAAACTGTAGATGTACATGGAGATGGTGTTCTTTCCTTAAGAATAGTAGTATAGAAGTGCTGTGCCTTCTCCACGGTATTCAAACGGTATCTTTCTCCCTTGTATCTGAAAATTATGCCAACTGGTGCGTCCCACCGGAAAGGTATCTGTAAATTTTGCAATTCCTTAACAAGAAAGCCAAATTCTTTTCTAGCTTTCAGCATTTTAGGAGGCAATTCTTTATAAATTCCAATTCGTGAGCCCCCCACTTGTACAGAAGTGTAAAAGGATTTTTGCAGGATATCATTTCTTATTTCTCTATCTGTAAAATATATGACCACATCTCTAGGTCTTTGTCTGGCCACCCAGGAGTTCACTCTGTAAATTTTATCTATTTTGTGAAAAACCACATCAGGATTAACTTGTAGAATCTTGGCCAGGGCCTCAGAACAAACTTGTCTCAAATCCTGTCTTTCCTCCTCTCGAATTCCTCGAAGCCGTATAGCAAACTCCATTGCCCTGAATTGTATCATGACAATCTCATTTTCAACTCTTTGCATTTTATTGTCAACATCAGCAATTTTATAATCATTGTCTTTCATCTTAACATTAACTTCTGATTTAAGTTCTTCAACTTTAAAATCAACTTTCCCAATAAATTCTGCCAGGCCAGATGCCACTTCTGATATTTTTTTGGTCACCTTGTTTTGGTTCTGTTTCATCATATCTTTAACTTCATTAATTTCCTGCATAAATTCCTGATGTGATTTTTGAAGTTTATCATCTATCTCCTGTTGAGATTTTTGAAATTTATCATCCAAAGTTTTAGAAATAAATTCTTTTAAATCTCCCACATCAAATTCTTTTTTCTGAGTCTGTAGCTGTTGAGCAGGGGGAAGCTGCGTTTCATGTTTGTGTGTGGGGGATCCCCCCCCTGTTGCCTTCCCTTCCTGCTTCTTTGAAGCCATCCTGCCACTTGATCTAGTTTTTCTAAAGAGGGAAGTTCCTTTTCCTTTCCCTCCTGCACAAAGACTTCTAAAAATGTCCCCCAGATTTGATCAAATAAAGGTTGAAGTAAAGCAAAGTCAAGTATTGAAAAGGGAGAAATTTTCCACTTGTTTCTCTTATTACAAACAAGGCAACTTTGTAGCAACTTGGAAACTTTGTAACAAAGCAAGATAACTTCACCAATCCACACTCGCTGGCTCGTTAACTCTAAGGCTGAGCGCCATGTTTTTTCAAAGCACTTTCACTCATTCGCATTTTTCTCAGATTAAAAAGTCAACAAAGCGCTAATACTTGCATTTCCAAGTTTCAGGATTCAGGTAATTTCGCTGTTTATTAAAGCTGGTTCTTTTCGCTTTGAGTTTCCTGCAGCCGGCTTGTTCTGCAAAAGCAGAATCGTCCCACGTCGCCCGGAGTTTCAGCAGGTTGGGAGGGAGCCACGCCTGTTCTCTCCCCAGAAACTTTCCTGGGGGGTTACAGGGGCTCGACCTGTGCCCTGCGATCTCTACTTCCTCAATCCGGTGGATTTTGAAGTTTTCGAGCCGCTTCTTCATCTCGAAGCGGCTCTACAGGCGGCGGGGCTGGCGGAGCTTCAAAAGGCGCCACCGTCGCCGAAGACAGGGAAACCGGAAGTCTCTCTCAAGTTCTCTTGATTGTGCTCTCTCAAACCTCTTACTCTCAGCACAAACTCCATCACTCTATATTGTAACATCACCACTTCATCATCTGCCCTATCCACCTTGGTCTGGACTTCATCCATTTTATTTTCCAAATTTATATTAGACTGATTAATTTCTTCTACTCTTTCATCCAACAATTCAATATGTTTTGCCAGACCCTGAAATGCCATTACTATATCTTCTCTTATTTCCTTATTCCGAGTTTGAATAACTTCCTTAATTTCAGCCATCTCATCAGACACTCCCTTAATTTTCCCCTCTAAAACAGAGGTTTGTTGCTTAAAAGCCTCCTGTAAAGATTCTTGTAGAGCTTCCAAAGTCAATATTTGTGGGTTTGAAGTAGAGAAAGACTGTAGCTTTGATGGTTGTGCTGGCGATCCTCCAGCACTTTTAAAGCCAGATTTTATTTGCTTAGAAGCCATTTTTAACTTTCAGTTTATACTTCTTACAGCAACCAAATCAGTAAGTCCAATTATTTTTAGGTCTTTTATAAGTATTATAGTTTATTTAGAGTCCAAATTGTAGTCTTTCCACTTTAAATCTTTCTTTCTTTAGTATAGAATCCAATACACTTAAACAGCCTTTAAAGCGCTAACGATGTTAACAATCACTTTCACTATAACTTTCACTTTTTCCATGCCCTGTTACAGTTCAGGTGCCATTTTTCCTTTCCTTTTTAAAAATCTTCGAAGGAAAAAATATAGACACAGAGTTAAAGTTCAGTACTTGCAGTTGCTAGGACTCCTGTTTCTGTTCTGCCTGCTTTGAGATTATTTTTAAAGCTGAATGTTGATTGCAGGGGTGGTCATGGTGTCTTGTTCTGCTTAAGCAGAAAAATCCTGGATCCGGAGCTCAGTCGGGCTTCCAGGGAGCTCTCATCCTCCAAGCCCCAGAATTACTCCTAAGGCTCTTGGGGAACTCTACCCACGCCCGGCTGCTCTCTTTCCCCCCTTTTCCCGAGGGGAAAATTTCCAAGCCGCTAGACAGCTGATTTTCACTGTTCTAGCGGCTTTAACGCAATCGCGGGGCTAGCGCTCCGAAGGGAGCGACCATCAACGTCTATGGTGCCACCAGAAGTCCATTGTGTAAATATTGTTTAATACTTTCCCCTTCTATCTTTTCTTTTTCATATAGTTTTTTATAGTAGTCTAGTACAATGTTTTTCTTCTCCTCATTTCCAAATCTAATTTGTCCTTGCTCAACTATTAGCTGTTTTAGATATTTTCCTTGAGTCCCTTTCTATTTGCAATTTATATGCTAGCCATCTGCCTGGTTTATTAGCATCTTCAAAATATTTCTTTTTAGCATTCCTGATTTTTTGTGCTAAATCTTCTTTCTCTAGTAATCCCATTTTATGTTTGATTGTGTCCATTTTCATTTTAATGTCTTTTTTTTGTGGGAACTTCTTCAGTTCTTTTTCAAATTTCTTGTAATCATCCTCTAACGTTTTATATTCTTGTCTTTTCTTAATATTTCTTTTTCTTGTATAGTCAATAATCAGGCCTCTGGCATAGCCTTTCATAGTGTCCCACCGATTCTGCATTGATGTATCCTCTTTTCTATTTTCTTTGGGAAAAAAGGCTAATTCTTTCTCCATTTTCTGTAGAAAATCCTTTTCTTTTAATATTGTAGTATTTAGAGTCCATCTAGACCTTCTCCTTTGTCCTTTCCATCTCACCGTCATTCAATAATGGTCTGCCCAGGTATTAGCCTCTATGGCTATTTCTTCTATGTTTGAGGTCAAGTCCATTGTCAACCATATCATATCTATTCTGGACCATGATAAATGTCTATTAGAATAAAAAGTGTATTGTCTGTTTTTTGCATTTCTTTCTCTCCATATATCTTTTAAATTTATTTCCTCTATCATCTTGAAAAAGGATTTTGGCAAAGTTTTTCTACTTTGTTTTATTGTCTTTTGTGTATTATAGTCTCATTTTCTCATCTACTATTCCGTATTCCTATCATACAAATGTTGTCATAATCCAGCTCTATTAATTTCATATGTAATTTTCTATAAAAATTTTCTTGGTTGTCGCTAGGAGCATATATCACTATTAACAATATTTTCCTATTATTGCCTATGATTTCCACCATCAGAATTCGTCCTTCTCCATCTTCATAAATTTTTTCCGCTAATATTGTGTCTTTGATATACAAAACCACTCCTCTTTTCTTACATTGTGGCAATGAAGCAAATAATTTCCCTAATTTAGGCTGTACCAAAAGTAATTCATGCTGCTTTTTGATATGCACTTCTTGTAAACAAATTACATCCATTTTTAATTTCTTCAATTTGTGGAATAATTTCCTTTTTTTAGTTGCTATATTAAGTCCATTTATGTTCATTGTAATTAATTTTTTCTCCTCCATGTTTATACTTTATATAGAGGTTTTGCTGATCTAGTGGATCTCAGTTCACACTGTTCTTTATATTCTATGGCACCTCCTACTGCACCCTCTAGTGCACCCTCCTCCTTCTCCATCATCACTAGATCCTCTTCTTGTAATTGGAGCAGTATCTCTTCCCTTCTTGGCTCAGCATCTTTTTCTCTTAAATATTCCACAAAAAATGCTTTAGCTTTATTGATTGAATCTATTTTAAATCTTTGCATTTGCCATGTAAACACCAATCCTTCTGGTATCAGCCATCTGTAGTTCACTCCTTTCTGGAGCAATATTTTTGTCAAAAATTGATACTCTCTTCTCAATTCTCTTACTCTTCTTGGTATTTGCTTCAGCACCATAATTTCCTTACCCTTGTATTGCAATGCTTTCTCTTTTGCAATCTGCAATATTTGTGCTTTAATTTATTTTTTAGTAAATCTTATATGGACTTCTCTTGGTAGCCTATTTCTCATTGCATATCTAGTATATACTTGGTACATTTCATCAACGCCATCCGACATTTTTTCTTTAGAAATTTCTAGAGCTCCTGCAAGAATTTCTATCATTTTTTCCACCAAATTTTCTCCTTTTTCTTCCTTCACATTTTGAAATCTTAAGTAAAATTCTGATTTATCCATCTCCCATCCTAGGCTGCTTCTATCACGTTCAACTTCTTCTAATCTATTATCCATGTCTCTGATTTTTTTATCTCTTTGTTCCTCTTTTTCTTCAATTTTTTCAAGTCTTCAAATTTCTTCATCATCTGTTGTATATTCTCCACTTTTTCATCTGTTTTCTCTATTTTTAATTTTATATCTTGTATTCCTTGCAAAATCATCTGCATTGTCGCATCCTTTTCTTTCTCACATTCTTTCTCTTTTTCCTGCTGGATCATTGCCTGTATTGATCATTGTCCTCCCACTGGTGATGAGGAAGGGGTCAATCCAGCAGAGCTAACAATTGCTGCTTTTTTGCTCATTTCTATAGGTAATCCAAATCAAAACAGTAGAATAAAATATCTTCAGGTTCTTCTCAACCCTAATCTGTTTTTATAAATGGCAGGAGGAACAAAAATAAAAATAAAAAAAGAAACAAGGAAAGACCAAAAAGAAAAAGGGAAAAAGAGAAAAAAGGGAAAAAAACAAAGAAAAAACACTCTTCAGGCTCTTGTGTGCCCTAATTCAGTCACATGGAATAGCCAAAAACAATTTGAAATAAGAATCTCCAATCAGTAAGTAAAAAAAAGGCCAAAAAAAGTTTCTTCAGACTCTTGTATGCCTTAATCCATTTGAATAGACACTCTTCAGACTCTTGTGTGCCCTAATCCAATCACATGAAATAGCCAAAAACAAATTCAAATAACAATCTCCAATCAGTAAGTAAGAAAAATGCCAAAAAAAAAAAAAGGAAAAGAAAAAAAGAAAGAAAAGGAAAAAAGAATTTCTTCAGGCTCTTATATGCCTTAATCCAATTAAATAAACATGTATTGTGGAGGAATAAAAGAAGAGAAAGAAAAAAGGGAGAAAAAAAATGTGTGTGTGTGTGTGTGTGTGTGTGTGTGTGTGTGTTTTCTGAGGTTTTCGCGGGTGTTTGTATGTAGGTCTTTGGTTATTCGGGTTTTCTCCTGCGTAAAATTGGAAGTGTCTTGGAGACGTTTCGACGAAGTCTCATTCGTCATCTTCAGGCTGGTGTTTTCAGCTTCGTGCTTCTAGGAGCAATGTGAGATTGCAGCTGTTTCTTCCTTTTAACTGCTAGTGGGGGTGTGAACTGATTGGGTGGGAGCTTGGCTGTGTTCTGATTGGATGGGGGTGTGTTCTGTTTAGGTGGGGGCTTGGTTGTGCTCGTGTTAGTCTGAGTTGCAGGGGGATTTGAGCTGGTGAGCTGCATTGCTGTTGTTTGGCTTCGCGTTCGTGGTCGTGCCACATCTTCATGGTAGGTGTCAGTTTGCTTCATGTATGGATTGGAGGGATTTAAAGTGGCTAATGATGCAGCTGTGGTCTGGCTTCTGGTTTGTGGCCGTGCTTCATCGATGTGGGTTTGCTTTTTGCATGGATGTGTGGTGGTGACATCCTGTGTGGTTTTCGTGAGTGTGGGTCTGGTGTCATTCTTTGTGTTAGGGACTTGTTTGTCAATGAGGGCGGGTTTCCAAATGGCTGGTAGGTGGGAGGTTTCATCTCGTTTATTCATGCTGTGTGGGCATTTTTCTATCTCGATGGCTTCTCTGAAGTGTTCAGTTTTGGCGATAGTTCTGGTCTTTTTAAAGTCAATATCATGTCCTGTGGCTTTAAGGTGTTGGACCAGTGAAGAAGTTGGTTCCTCTTTTCTAACTGAGTTCTTGTGTTCTTCAATGCATGCACTTATTCTTCTGTTGGTTTGTCCGATGTATGTGGTGGGGCAGGCAGTGCATGGGATTTCATATACTCCTTGATTTTCTAACTCAATTTTGTCTTTGGGGTTTCTTAGGATGGTGGATATTTTTTGGTTTGTGCAGAATGCTGTCTTGATGTTGTGTTTGTGGAGGATGTTGCTGATTCTGTCTGTGGTGCCTTTTATGTATGGGAGGAGGGCTTTGCCGTTTTCTTGTTCTCTGTCTTGGGTTTTAGTGGGGGTTTCTTTTTGGATTAGGTTAGTAATCTTATTTCTTTGGAATCCGTTGGATGTTAGTACGTTAGTGAGAGTGTGTAGTTCGGTTTTTAGGTGTTGTTCGTCAGTTAAGTGTTTTGTTCTGGAGATGAGTGTCTTGGCTATGGAGTTGATCTGTGCTGGGTGGTGGTGTGAGAGTGCATGCAGATAGCGGTTTGTGTGTGTTTTCTTCTGGTAAATGGTGTGTCCTAGTGAGCCATTGGAATTTTTGTAGACTAAGACATCCAGGAAGGGAAGTTGGTTGTTAGCTTCTGTTTCCATGGTGAACTGTATTTTGGGGTGTAGGCTGTTGAGGTGTGTGAGGAAGTTGTCCAGTTTTTCTTTCCCGTGTAGCCAGATTATGTATATATGTATATATATGTATGTTCCAACAATTTAAAAATAAAAATATTGGAGAAGTGGAGAGGTGAAAATAGAAAGGGGAAGGCTTTCCATCTAATTTAAAAGTCCACAACTGTGTAACATTCAAAATCTCTTTCTTGTTTTTTTTTCCATATTTTTTTATTATTAACATATAAAAAAAAGAAATTAACATACATAACATACATGAATCATAATATATAATATATAACAATATACAGAATACAAACAATCAACAAGTGCTCCCCTGTTGTAGGAAAAAACCACAGGACCAGACCAAGCCCTTCAATGCAGGAAAGATTTATTATGCATAAGGTTCAAACAGCAGTTAACACAGCAAATTGTCTGAACCCCGAAGGGTGTACAGAGGCGTTACTTATATACTTTTAAACTACGTAGATATTTGTCGAGGGTGCATTAAGACATATTTGGTCTTAGAGGAAATGAAAGATGTTTAGTCCAGACATTTAGCAATAGATATCAAGAAAGAGGAAATAATACAAATGTATTGGGGTATAATTATACATAGCACACATTTGAAATTAAATGCAGAAGTCAGCAGAAGTCAGCAACAAGATGCATCTGTCTGGGTCAGTCTGCTCTCTTCAGATAAAAATACTCTCTGTCATCTCAGCAACTCCTTACTGGCATAAAGCAAATATGTAACCTTGACCAAAGTTTCAGGCCTATATATTGAGGCTTTGGGATTTGACCAAAGAATTCTCAATTACCTGAACTTTAACCTCTTCACCCCCACCCCTCGGGATCATTCCTGCTTCCAGAATCTTAAAGCTTCTTCAGGTGGTGGTATCCCTCTTCCTCCAGAAAACACATACTGTATATTAGGAACTGTTTCCAGATTCCATTGAAATCGTTTACCTTCATTATGCCCTTCCTTACTTTAATATTGCAAGTCAATTTATCATTTATGGCAATATCCCATACTTCCGTATACCATTCTTCCAAATTATAAACACCTTGTATCTTCCAGTTCCTAGAAATCATTAGCCTTGCTGCGGTCAACAAATTTATTATCAATTCTTTAGTCTCTTTTTTACATTTTATATCTTCCAATAGTGCCTCTTCTACCTTTATTCCTACAATTTCTTCTATCTCCTTAAACACCATCTTCCACAATTTTTGCACAAATTTACAGTCCCACTACATATGTAAATATGTTCCTTTTTCCCCACAACCTCTTCAACAGTTATCTGAATAGTGCTGATTCATATTGCTTAATCTAACCGGAGTTAAGTACCACCTCCATACCATTTTGTAGTAATTCTCTTTTATTCTTACTGACATATTTCTCAACACTCTTTGTTGCCAAATTCTGTCCCAACTCTGTTGCCCTATTTGTATCTTCAAATCGGTTTCCCATACCATCTTTTCTAAATTTCCCCTCTCCTCTTCCTCCAACAATATTTTATAGATTCCGCTCATTAAGCCTTTTATCCCTTTATTTTCTTCCTTTACAGTTTGATTTTTTTTCAATTAATTCCTCAAGCCTCGTTAACTCTCTACACTCTCCATTTTCTCTTATCCAATTTTTAGTCCATTGTTCCACTTGGCTATAATTTAACCAAGACAACCGTTTTCCTCCTAGAACCTCTTCCAATTCCCCACGTGTCCTCATTCCTCCTAACCATTCCCTTAATTTCATTTTATTTTTCTCTTTTAAAATTTCATTCACTTTATTCTTCAAATTTCCTGGGAACTTTTCCAAAATTACTACTGGTGATAATGGAGAGTTCTTCGGAAGCAACCTCCCTTTATATTTACTCCAAATTTCCCAATGAAACTTCAGGAAAAGATTGCTTATGCTCTCAGCCCATTTCTTTCCACCTTCCATAAAAAATATATTTTCCAACTTCCATTCTAATTTGGTTTTAATTTTAGATTTATCTTCCAACCATTCCAATTCCCCTATTCCTAAAATTGCCTCTATAACATGTCTAAGCCTGTTAGCGACATAATATAATTTAATATTTGGGAGTCCTAAACCCCCTTTTTTTTGGCTTAGATACCACTTTTTTTTATTTATCCTCGCTTTCTTATTCCCGTTACAATAGTTGTTCAGTATATTCTGCCAACTCTTTAACTCTAATTCTGATATTTTTATTGGTAGCATCCTAAAAGCAAAATTGATCTTCGCTAAAATCTTCATTTTTACTAAGGCAATTCTTCCAAACCATGATAAATTCAACCTTTTATATTTATTCAAACTTTCCAAAATCTCCTTCTTTAAGCTGCCTAGATTTTCCTTTTCTAATTTCTCCAAATTTTTTGTAATTCTAACTCCCAGGTATTTAATATGATCTTTAATTCTCATTTCGCTTTGCTTCCCTTCACAATCCTTCTCTTCCCTATTAGTGTAATTAAACAGCATCAACTCAGATTTTGACCAATTTATTCTTAATCCAGTTATTTCTTCAAATTCTTTTAGATGCCATCCAATTCTTTCCATCTTATCCACTATATTCTTAACTGTTAACAATGTATCATCAGCAAACATATTTAGTTTTATTTTACCTATCCCTTCTATCTCCCTGTCATCTCTTAATGCATTGGCCAAAAGTTCCATAACCAATACAAATAGGACAGGTGAGAGTGGGCACTCTTGCCTTGTTCCTCTGGCGAGTTGTATCTTGTCTGTAACTCCATCATTCACTACCACTAAGGCAGAGTTCCGAGAATATAATTGATCTATTACGCCTTTAAATTTCTTTCCAAACCCCATTCTGTTTATTACCATCTTTAATGCCTGCCAGCTCACACATCAAAGGCCTTAAAGATATCTAACGCTAATATCCCCGCTTTAAGCTTTAGATTTTTGATCTCGTGAATTACATTTAGCACTCTTCCAACCAAATTATGCATTTGACGGCCCATTACAAATCCACATTGATCTTCCCTTATATAGTTACCTATAAAATTATTCATTCTTCTTGCTAAAATAGTTGAAAAATTTTTTGCATCTTGATTATTAATGATATTGGTCTGTACGAGTCAGGGAGCGTCGGATCCTTATCTGGTTTAAGTATTAATATTATTAACGACTGCTCCCATGATTCTGGAATCTTTTCCCCTTCTAATATTGCATTATACAGCTTTAATGATTTCGGTACTAATAATGTTTTAAATGTTTTATAGAATTCTGTTCCTAATCCGTCTACCCCAGATTTACCCACCTTTAAACTTTCAATTACTTCTGCAATTTCCCTTTGCGATATACTCCTTTCCATTAATTCTTTATGCTCCGTTTCCACACCCCTTTTTATATATTTCCCAATATGAGCTTCCATTCTATCCTTCTTAACCTCCTTACCCTTGTACAACTCTTGATAAAATTGCTGGAATATTTTTATTTATTTATTTATTTTATTTTATTGAATTTGTATACCGCCCTACTCCCGAAGGACTCAGGGAGGTGAACAGCCATAGAATAAAACATATAAATACAAAATTTAAAATAGATTAAAACGAATTAAATAATTTGGCTGAACAAATTTAAAACCCCAATAATTTAAAACCAGATTTAAAATTTCCATTTAAAAAGGGGAAAGACTTAGGTCAGGACGGCTTGATGAAATAGGAAGGTCTTGAGCGCGCGATGGAAGGTACGCAGATCCGGGATCCTCTGTATCTCCGGGGGGAGCTCGTTCCAGATAGTAGGTGCCCCCACAGAGAAGGCTCTCCCCCTGGGGGCCGCCAGTCGACATTGTTTGGCTGATGGCACCCGGAGGAGCCCCTCTCTATGGGAGCGTACTGGTCGGTGGGGGGCTATTGGTGGTAGCAGGCGGTCCCATAAATAACCAGGTCCTAAGCCATGGAGCGCTCTAAAGGTGATAACCAAAACCTTGAAGCGCACTCGGAAGACCACCGGGAGCCAGTGCAGCTCGCACAGGAGAGGTGTTACATGGGAGCGCCACGTCGCTCCCATCACCACCCGCGTGGCCACACTCTGCGCCAGTTACAGCCTCCGAGTGCTCCTCAAGGGGAGCCCCATGTAGAGAGCATTACAATAGTCCAGACAGGAGGTGACGAGGGCATGAGTGACCATGCGTAAGGAGTCCCGATCTAGAAAGAGATGCAACTGGCAAATCAGGCGAACCTGATGAAAAATCCTCCTGGTCACGGCTGTCAAGTGCTCTTCTAAAGACAGCCGTGAGTCCTTTCTGTGGGGGCCAATGATTCGCCCCCAATAGTCAGTGATGGCACCAGCTGACTATATTGGGACATCGGAAACCACAGCCACTCGGTCTTGGATAGGTTGAGCCTGAGCCTGTTTCTTCCCATCCAGATCCGTACGGCCTCCAGGCACCAGGACATTACTTCAAGGGCATCGTTGGGGTGGTCTGGGGTGGAGATGCAAAGCTGGGTGTCATCAGCGTACTGATGGTACTCCACCCCGAAACCATGGATGATCTCGCCCAGCGGCTTTCATAAATGTTGAACAAAAGGGGTGAGAGGACTGATCCTTGTGGCACCCCACATATAAGGGGCCTCGGGGTCGACCTCTGCCCCCCCCGTCAACACAGACTGCGACCGGTCGGAGAGTATGGTGCCTCCCACCCCCAGCTCTTCCAACCGGTGCAGCATGATACCATGGTCGATGGTATCAAAAGCTGCTGAGAGATCTAACAGGACCAGGAAAGAGGAGCACCCCCTGTCCCGAGCCCTCCAGAGATCATCCACCAACGCGACCAATGCCGTTTCTGTGCTGTACCCAGGCCTGAAGCTCGACTGGAACGGATCTAGATACGTCGTTTCATCCAGGTACTGGGGGAGTTGTCGTGCAACCACACTCTCAACAACCTTCACCACAAAGCGAAGGTTGGAGACTGGACAATAGTTAACCAATACTGCCGGGTCCAGGGAAGACTTCTTGAGGAGAGGTCTCAAGGCGGTGGGAAAGACACCCTCACCCAATGAAGCATTTATAATCCCCTGGAGCCAGCCTCGCATCACCTCCCAGGAAGCCAGCACTAACCAGGAGGGGCACGGGTCCAACAAACATGTGGTCGCATTCAGTCTACCCAGAATCCTGTCCACGTCCTCAGGGGTCACAGGATCAAACTTATCCCAGATAACATTCTCAGGACCTGCCTCCATCATCCCCGCTGGATCTACCCAGTCGGAGTCCAGATCTTCCCGAATCTGAGTGATTTTGTCATGCGGATACTGAACAAAATCCTTGGCTCTTCCCTCCAAGGGGTCCTCCCGCACTTCCTGGTGGAGCAGGGAGCGGGTCACCCTAAACAGGGCAGCCGGGCGATTATCTGATGACGCAATAAGAGCAGCAAAATGAGTACATTTTGCTGTTTTTATCGCCACTAAGTAATTCTTAATATGAGATCTTACCAGTGTCCGGTCAGATTCAGCATGACTGGCCCTCCAAGTACTCTCTAGGTGTCTTTTCCAGCGCTTCATCTCCCTTAGCTCCTCGGTGAACCAAGGAGCCAGGTGACATCGGCACTGGGTCAGAGGCCACAAAGGCACGACTCGATCCAGAGCTCCAGCGGCCGCCCTATCCCAGGCGGCCGCTAGGTCTCCAGTCGAGGCATGAGCCAGAACCTCAGGGATTGGCCCAAGCTCCATCTGGAACCTGTCAGGTTCCATCAAGCGCCTGGGGCGGTACCATCTTGTCGGTTCCGCCTCCCTGCGGCGGGGTGCAGTGGTTCGAAGGTCAAGGCGAAGGAGAGAGTGATCCGACCATGACAAGGGCTCGATGACTATATCCCCTATCTCGAGATCACTCAGCCACTGTCCAGAGACAAAAACCAAGTCCAGTGTGTTTCCCCCCATGTGTGTAGGGCCATGAATTAACTGGGTTAGGTCCATAGCCATCATGGAACCCATGAACTCCCGAGCCACCTCAGATGACTCACCCATGGACGGCAGGTTGAAATCCCCCATGACCATAAGTCTGGGGGTATCAACTGCCACCGCGGCGATAACATTGAGAAGCTCGGGCAGAGCTGCTGCCACGTGGCAGGGAGCCAGGTACGTGATCAGCAAACCCATCTGAACCCCATGACCTCACTTCACGAGGAGAGACTCACAGCCAGCCGTCTGAGGGACAGTGGCCTCCCTCGGCCTAAGGCCTTCTCTAATAACAACCGCTACTCCCCCACCCCTCCCCTGTGACCTCAGCTGATGGAATGCATGGAAGCCTGGTGGGCACATTTCTACCAGAGGGACCCCTCCCTCCGGGCCCAACCAGGTCTCTGGTTGGGCCAGGCTCCCCACCTTTAAGAAAATGCCACCCATCCACATAATCTTTTTCTTTTATTAATTTATTTAAAATGGTGATATTATTCCTCCTTTCAGAACTTGTGGGATTGGTCCTGTCCAATCTATTATTCATAACCATATTAAAATCTCCACCTAAAATGACATGTCCTTCTTTAAATTCTTCTATTACTTTAAACAATTCTAAAAAAAATTCTCTATGTCCCGCATTTGGGGCATAAACATTAACCAACGTATATTTTATACTTTCAATTTGACCTTTAATCATAATAAATTTACCATGCCCATCTTTTTTTATACTCTCCATAATAAATCCAGTTCTTTTAGAAATCAGTATGGCCTTCCCATTTTTTTAAGTCCCCAGTGACTTTTCATAATGGAGTGACCACTTCAAACGCACTTCCTTTACTCCCTCCTTATCCTGGTGAGTTTCCTGCAAGAAAATGATGTCAGATCTTTCCTTGTTTAACAATTGTTCGATTCTCCTCCTTTTCACTACTGCCCCCAAACCTTTGACATGAGTGTTGTAATTCTTATAGTTTTATCCATATTCAGCAGATACAAATTCTTTACGATCCCTTGTGCACTTTAACTTAAACCAACATATAAGAAAACACAAAACAACCTCAACTAAATAACCCACATAACCTACCCCCCTTCCCCACCCCCACCCCCAAATCTCCCCAAACTCTTTTCCCCCCACTAAATCCCCAGTAGCCTAATGCTCCAGCCCTTAAAGGGGGGGAGATGAAGCCCACAGTCCAGAACCAGCAAGCCTTCTAGTATTAATATTTTACAGATTTATCATCTCAGTCTTGTCAATTTCACTTCCCACTTGCCGTGGCTCCTCTTCCTCCACCATTGGCACTTTTAGGAATAGCATCGTCCTGGAATTCCAGCCCCAGACTTTTAAGTAGCTCAATTCCTTGCTCCAAAGAGGTAATCCTATATTGTTTCCCATCATACATAAACCTCATAAATACTGGGTATCCCCATGCGTACTTTATCTCTCTTCTCTTGAGCTCTTCAGTGATTGATTTAATGCTGCGCCTCCACTTAATTGTTTGGTAACAAAGATCGTTATAAACTTGAATTGTAGATCCTTGAAACTTCAGCACAGCTAACGACCTCAGTTTCATCATCAGCTGCTCTTTTTTATAATAATTAGAAAATTTTACCAAAATGTCTCTGGGGCGAAATCCAGCTCTAAAAGCGCCCACTCTGTGGACACGTTCAATGTCCTCTTCTCCCATGGCCAAATTAGGGATTATTTCTTTAAACCATTGTGGGATCAATTTCCTCAAATCCTCTCCTGTCATCTCTGGTAAATTTCGAATTCGTATTGATGATCTTCTGCTTTGATCTTCCAGAGAAATCAGCCTTTTCTCATGCTCATCAAACTCCAAAGAGTGCTTTTCTTCAAACTGCCTCATTTGTTTCCCTAATTGGTCAGTTTCCACTCTAAGAAACTTAATCTGTTTATCATTATGACTAATATTTATAGCTAATTGGTCCATGTGCTTGTCAACTTTTTCTGCATAATCATCCATTCTTTTGAATATTGCTTCTTTAGTGCTAGTCAGCATTTCTCTGAGTTCATCAACTGTTGCTGGCTGTGAGCCAGTTTTCGCCGCCATTATTGTTTCACTTTCTGAGCTCTCTTGCTCTGATTCACCCAGAGATTGTCTTTTTAATCGTGCCGCGGTGTGATTTGAAGGATGGATACATTGCCACTTATATTTGCTAACACCTTTTTGTTTTTTCGGTGGCATAACTCTTCAAAGCCTGGGCAACAATCAAATAAACCTTCTGCTTCCAGCGGGTGGTTTTTTTTTTTTCCCTGTTTTTCTTTTTTGTCCGTAATAAAATCGGCTGCTTAACTGTGTGAGGTTGTAGAGTTATTAATCACTCCTTGAAGCTAGCTGCTGTCTAAAAACAATTCCAAACATTCTTCTGTGGCATTCCAACAACAGCGATTAGGCCCCACACTTTAAACACTTTTTATCGGTTTTTCACTGTCCCAGACAACTCTCTTTTTTCCTCCGCTGTTGGCCCAGATAATCATAAACAGACCTTCACAACTTTCTGTCCATTTTAATTAGATGATAAATTTTATCGGCCCACTATTCCGGAGCCGGGAAAAACTCTTACCGGCTCATCAGGCTGTCAGGCTCCACCCCCAAATCTCTTTCTTGTGCCGCACTTGGTTTAACAGCTCTCTTTTCCAGAATCACTGTTATCTTCTCCTTTCCAGTTTTAATCACCTTTCAGCAATGTTTTTTCCAGCAGAGCACCTGTATAAACAATCTTGTAGACACTCTTTGATGCTCTTTTAAATTTTATCTATGAGTTGGCCAATTGACCTTGAAAAATAACACAGTTGCTACTTTTTTCCCCTTTCCCCTCAGTTAAAAGAAACAAGAAGAAAATACAATGTTTCAATCCACTAGATGGCAATGTCTCTTATTTCTTCCACTTCTCCTTGTTCTATTTCCAATTAACAATAAAACAAACAAAAAAAGTTAAAAAGTAAAAATCAACCAAAAATAAAAATGACAAAGCTAATTCCAAAATTTATAAACTCAAAATGAATCAAAAATTTAGTATTTAAACAGATAGAAAAGTGAATCTCCTTTCCAATCCAGTCCAGCCCAAATTAAAATGAAACTTTCCACTGGCATTCACACGTAGAAATAGTTTATATTTTAGGAAAATTAACTTAAATTCAAGCTCAATTCCGCCACTAAATTACTTCTATATTGAATTCTAGTTACATTTGCTCTTCAGGGTGTTCTGTCAGACTTCGATGCTATCTCAAAATAAATGAATTTTCAAACTGCCAATCTTTAAGGAAATCTTTTCTTTAATTGAGCACAGCAACCGGATCATGACTTGATGCGGACAAGACTGACCTTTTGCCCTCCAATCCCTCCTTTTCTGATCCCCAAATCTCTGCTTCTCATTGGCTATCTTCCAAGTCATTCTCCAGACTTCTTGTCTCATCATTTCCCAGGAATGTCTCCCCCCTCCTCATTTCCACGACAACCCGGCTTCAAAGGGATTTAGCAGGCAAAAGTTCAGAGCTTATCTCTCTCCTCTCTATGCCAGCGCTGAGATGCTGACATGTTCTTAAAATCAAGTTTAAAAAACTCTCACCAGATCGTAACACTTTCACTCATTCTCTTCTGTTCAGGGCTGTCCCAACTTCAGCAGCTTAATGGCTGCCTCTTCAGCGCCGGAAGAAAGAGTTCCTCCTGGATCAACCAGGGACTTTGCAGTGTCCCTGGGATCAGCAGAATGTGCCCTCCTCTATCACTGTCTCAGCAGGACAGTGAGGTCCAAATTGGACCATCCAGCGGTAGAGATATCGGCGGTAGTTTTGTAGCCCCGAAACTTTCCGTCATCCCGTCGCGATGCCAGCCCCGCCTCCTCCCAACTCTGTTATTCTATTCTATTTTTTTCCTTCCCTATTTTTTTTGCACTTTTTTGCTTACTTTTTACTTTTCTTACTTTTTTCTTCCAAAATGTGTATTTTTATTTTTTAACATTTCTTTTATAAAAATTTAATAAAATTATATTTAAAAAAAGAACTTGCCTTTAATGTGCAATGTGTACAGTTCATTGTAGTAGTTATTACAATGTGCCTGTACATACAATTTTATTTTTAGCTCATATTTTAGACACATGCCATACATGCACACACACACACACACTACATTTTGTCCATCATTTTTTCTTAACAAGAAAAATGTGCTCAGTCAAAAAGCTCCAGAATTAAAGTGCAAATTTATGGATATTCTATGATATTTTGTAGATGTCAGGGTTCTGACTGATACTCTAATTAAATCATAAGCCTTAAGCTAAGCTTCAAAAGAAAACCAGTTATTTATTAGGAGCTTCATGTTGGCATGTTCCAAGTGAAGCCAACTCTGACCCCATGTAATTTATGTTCCAGCTCTGACCCTGTTTCCCCCCCTCCCCCAAGATGTGTCATCAGTCACATTCTCCAATGAAGCAATTCCGCGAGTTGTAGAGTCTTTAGGAACCCGAAGTGGCCTGATGAACCCCATGGCTCCTCTGGAGGATTAGGGTGCATAGGGATTCTGGGATGTAGAGTTTCATCCCCTTCCACGCTAGGTCATCTCTTTTTGTCAAGATGTGTTGTTTGTCACAGAATCAGAGGTCTGCTAGCAGTTCAGTTTTGAGTTTCATGGTTAGATCGCTTGCAGGTTGATCTTGCCGGTTGCAACTTTGTCATCTTGTGGTCACTTGGGTGGCTGCTTGGATGATGGCATATACTATCTCCTCCCGTTCGCATTTGTCCTGGGGCATCTGGGAGAGGGTGTCAGCGAGGAAGTTCCTCCCCCCCTGGGATGCGCTTTAGCACCAAGTCAAACCAGTTGAAGTATTGAGCCCAGCAGACTTGTTTAAGGACCCCCTTATAGAGTTGCTCATGCAGCACCTTGTTTATAAATGCATGAACACCGCCGGGGGGCCCTGCAGTCTGAAAGGCATCACTTTGAATTAGAAGCTCCCTAGGGGGCAGTTGAATGCTCTTTTCCATTCATCTTGTGTGGACTCGGTAGTATGCTTCCCTGAGGTCTAATTTGGTAAAGACTTTTCCCTTGGCTAGGTGAGATAGCATGTCCTTCATGAGAGGGAGGGGGTATAGATTGTGTACTCACACATAGTTTATTCCTCTAAAATCCATGCATAATCTTATAGTTCTGTCTGTTTTTCTTCTGAATAGGACTAGGGCTGTGACCCATGGCTTGGCTGGCTCTATGAACCCCCTTGTTAGGTTTTTGTCTATGTATTTGTGCATTTCTTGCATTTCACAGGGCGCCATGGCATGGGTTTGAGTAGTTTTGCTCCGGGGATGATTTTGATGGCTCAGTCTGTTTTACGATGGCGGGGTAGGACATTGCTCTTGGCCATGCTGAATGTTTCCGTGAGGTCCTGATATTCTCTGGGGATCTGTTCAACCTCTGGGGTTTTGTCAGAGGTGGCTGCCATTTGTTCTGTTAGGGTCTTTGGGAGGGTTCCCTGTGTGGGGGATGCTTCTATTTGCTGGTGTGGAGGGGGTTGGGGTCCCCTTACTCTCCTCAGCCTCCTTGCACACCAGATGGTCGGGCCCCACTTGTCTAGCCAGGAGACCCCCAGTATGACCATGTCTGTTATTTTGGGGGCTATTACGAATTGAATTGCTTCCCAATGATTTGCTAGCTCTAGCTTCACTGGTTCGGTCAGGTGGGTGACATAGGCTACCCCCAATAGGGACCCATCAACCTGTTCAAACCTGATCGGGTGGGCCAGTCTTTTCGGTCTAATCCTAATTTCAGGAGAGTGGTTAGGTTGATCAAACATCTAGTGCAGCCTGAGTCTATTAGGGCTTTAAAAGTCCCCTGGGTTCCTGTTTTTAGGGCTGTGAGGCATATTAGGAAGATGAAAGGGTGGATCAGTTCACTCACCATTGGGTCATTTTTGCCTTGGTCCTCACTGTCACAAGAATCCAGTGACTGGTCATCATTGTTTGGAATCCCCCCCGCCCTTTGGTTGGGTAGGGAGGGACCTCTGCGGCCTCAAGGGCTTTTTGGGACATGTCAGTGGCATGCCTGGGGCCTCGTTCTGGTTGTGCCCTGGGTGGTGGCTCTGGCTTTGGTTTCAGGGCTAGGGTTGCACATGCTGATGCCATGTGGCCTATCCCTCTGCATCTGTAGCATTTCAGTTGGCTTTGTTGAAGAGTTGATTTTGGGGCCGGCTATGGTGCTGTGGCTTCCTGTTGGCCAGGTGGTCTCCATTCTTGTTGTCTTCTCTCCTTGGTATCTGATTGCTTTCTCATGTCATTGGCACACAATCCGCCATTAACCTTTATGGCTACTCAGAACCAGTCAGAGAGTCGGTTCAGGATGTCCCAATAGGTGATCACCTGGGTAATTTGCTTATCCAGGCTTGTTCTGAAAAAATGAACTGACAGCCACTCTGGCAAAGAGGGTAGCTTCCCCATGACTCTCCTGAACTCACTGATGTGTTCCTTAATGGGTCGCCCTCTCTGCTTTAGGTTTCGGAGCTCATCTTCTGTGTACGGATCCTTCTTTGCGTCCTCAAATCTGGCTTCTAGTTGTTGTAGGAAGTCGTCTACATCTTGTAGTTGTGGGGGCTCTCCTCTTGTGGAGGGCTGCTAGCCATTCCCTTGCTTCTCCCTCTAGCACCTCGGCAATGGTATTCACCATGGCTATGTGGCATAGTTAGAGATGTCCATAGCGCTCTAGATGGATCTCAGCCAAGTCAAGGAATAGAGCCAGCTGATCTGAGTCCCTATCGAATTTCCCCCTGAATTGGGGTAGTTCATTCAGCACTGCTCCTCCCTCCTCATGTTGGCCCCTGTAAGCAGGGCCGGATTTTCCTATAGGCTAACTAGGCTTCAGCCTAGGGCCTCAAGATCAAGAGGGGCCTACATTCCCTACATTCAAATTGTTAGCAAAATTAAAATTACACTTTCACTATAGGTGAAAGGGCCTCATAAGTGGAATAGCCTAGGGCCTCTTTTCACCTAAATCCGGCCCTGCCTGTAAGCCTGTGTTTGATGTGGCTGGCAGTCTTCCTTGGCTCTAGTTCATAGAGAGGGGAGGGGCTGTCTGCCCTGGTGACTTGCCTGTTGCATGGGGGAGGCAATGGCTGAAGCCTCGGGCTCCTTCTCCTTCTGGTGGGTGGAGAAGGGGGGCTGCATTCCTGTCTGCGTCTCCTCACTTCAAAGGACTCAGCTGCAACCCCCCTCTCTTTTGGGTGGCACAACGCCCCCTCATCACGAAGGGTGGCTCAGTCAAATTCCTCCCTCAGCTGCTCTATGGATCTCCCCAAGGGTTCTGTCAGGGGCTTTGGGAGCCTGGCCTGTGCCCAGTCCCACATCCATTCTACTCTTCCTAGCTCGCTCAGGGGCTTTCTCCATCCTTGGGCGCTAGGGTGGGGGAACTCGACCTCAGCTGCTTTAGGGATTTTTTTCCAGCAATACTCATCCCTTTTTGCTTCAGTAACTCGGGCATGCATCTTGGCTTTGATGGTCAGGCAGGGCTGCACTCCAGTTTCGATTGGGCTGCTGGGTCCTGGAAGTCTCTGGGTGGAGGCAAGTTCTACCTCTTTCTGGGTCACCTGCAGCAGGCTCTCTTCAGATAGTCTGCCCTCTGCCATGGTAGCCTGAGTATCTCTCAATGCACCCCAGTGGTCGGGGAGCAACTGGAGAGCCTGGGGCTCAGGAGTCCTGGTTATTTTGGATAGTTTTGAGAGAGTTGGCTTGCTGTCAGGGTTCTGACAGATGCCATAATTAAATCATGAGCCTTGAGCCAAGCTTCAAAAGAAAACCAGTTATTTATTAGGAGCTTCATGTTGGCACATTCCAAGTGAAACCAACTCTGACCCCACATAATTTATGTTCCAATTCTGACTCTGTTTCCCCCCTCCCCGCAAGGTGTGTCATCAGTCACATTCTCCAATGAAGCAATTTTGCGGGTTGTAGAGATCACTTCCGTCCGGCCACTGTGGGTAACTCTGCAGACAGCCTTGACAGAGATATGGCTGGAATGTGCATTTGTTTTGATTGACGTGCTACCTTGCTGCAGCTGCAAAGTTTATTTTCCCATCCCCCTTGCCTATGGCAACTCAAGAGCAAGCCAAGGATGCTTTGCGAGTTGACAGTAGATTTCGTACAAGCAGTTTCATTAGTAATTACTTCAATTTCTTCATCTCTTCTGTGATGCTCATTTCTCTTAATCCCCATGTTGTGTAGAGCAGGGGTCCCCAACCCCCGGTCCATGGACCAGCACCAGTCTGTGGCATGCCAGAAACTGGGCCGTGCAAACAAGCAAAGTCCCATCCACAGGATGCAGGCAGCACATGAAACCATACCCCTTCCAGGCCACAAAAAACCTCTCTCCATGGAACCGGTTCCTGGTGCCCAAAAGGTTGGCACTGGTCTAGAGGATGCAAAAAAATATTTCCTATATACATATACATATGCATACATACACACACAAACACACACGCCAATTACATTATATTATAGGGGAATTCCAAAATGGCATAATATTCCAATTTAAGCAATTTGAAATTTTGAGCATGAAAAGAGATAAGTCAAGCAATCATAAACACTTCAGCATTTATTGTCTGACTGTTTGCCCTTGAAGGACAAATTCTTTATATACTGTATTAGTCTGCTTTCATTGGCCTCATGAATTTTATTACAGGTTTCAATGCATTATTTTCTTATCAAAAACCACAGGAATGTTGACAGCATAACTTATTTCATTATCATAAACACATAAGACTTCCAAAATATGTTGGAGTTCAGTTTATATAAAGCACTTCATTCAGGAAATTAATGTACATAGTAGTGCTGCCTCCAACATTTCTGTCAGAATATTCATGACTGGGAAGACATAGTAACAAGGTCAGCCAATGAATAGGTATGGCAACAGATCAGCCAATGGGAGCTGAGTTGGAAACTGAAACTGGAAGGAGCCTGGGCGTGGCTCTGCAGCTTTAAACTCTGTGCTCTGAGTCTAGCAAACTAGTCTGCTCTGAACTGCTGGAACTGAAAACAATCTCTCCTCTCTACCATGTTGGAAGACTCTGCTGTTGGTATTGTAAATTTACTTCATGTGTTATTATGTATATAAAGAAGTTAATAAATCCTGCTGATTCAGTTTACCTGTGTGTGCTTTCTGGATTTGATTTTGCAACAAACTCTGACAGGTTATGGGCCCAGTGCACATAGAAAGACTGAACTATAATTAAGCTGAGAGACTGCCTGTGTTTAAAAGGAGAAACAAAGCAGAGAAAGCTTTAGAATGGCTGCTGTTGAATTTGAGAGCTCTCTGCCTTGTTTGGGACAGAAGAATTATATAATTTGGGCTGCAAAGATGGAATTTTTCCTGAAGGCTAAGGAGCTGTGGGATATTGTTGTTAATCCACCCCAGGCTGTCAGCTTTGGAAGCCATATTAGCACCGGAAGCTTCCACACTGCCACTTTCTTGTGCTTGGGAAAGGAGGGGGGATTTAGTAGAGGATTTGTAGTTAGACATAATAGCACTTTTCTTTTCGGTCAAGGTCAGGTTGTTCCTGCATCTGGAAGAGGAGTGGTTGAAGTGGTGGCTCAAGATGAGATGGATGGTGATTGGGCCAAGTGACGGACTGAGGGGTGCAGGGGCTGGATTTGGGATGTTGATTTTCTGAGGGAAAACCCAGAACTCTCAGATTCGGGTTTTCCCAGATGTGCCTCTAAACCTACTTTAATAAATTGGAATTTTGAGAAAATGCCTGTCTCAGAGTTTTTAATTGGAGTTGGGTTCTTCTGGAATGCTGACACAAGCACCATTAGCAGCTGCAGATCAGAGGCAGAATGATAAAACAGTAGCTTATATCATCTTAAGTTTAGAAGATAGACAATTTATCAATGTAGCTGATTTAAAGACTGCAAATGAAGTCTGGCTGAAGTTAAGAAGTGTGCATGTGAGTGTGTTAGCATGCAATATTGTATAATTATCAAGAAAATTATAGAGCCCAGCTTGAACCACATGATTCTGTGGAACAGCATTTTGTACAAATGCAAGCTTTGTTTGTGGAGTTAGAAAAGTGTGGAATGAAGTTTCCTGAGTCTCAGAAAGTGCTGTTGGTGTTAAACAGTCTGGATGAAATGTGGGACATTGTTTCTGCAGTATTTGAGTGCAAACCAGAGCAGGAATTATGTTTGGAGGCTTTAAAGGCTTGCTTGATTGCTGAGGAGAACAATTTTAGAAAAAGCCACAAGGAGAAATTCCTGAGGTGGGGGCCCAAGGAGCAAAGAGAGAAGAGCAACAGAAAGTTCCACAGACTGGCTGTCTGCAAAGAGAAATGTAGCAGCAGAAAATATCAGATTACAGCCCAGCAACAGAGGCGGTGCTTCATTTGTGGTGGAAGAACACATTTAAAGGACTGTTTGCAAAGGAAAAACTATTTGCAAGGAAGAAATTATTTGCAAAATAGGAACTGTTTGCAAGGAAAATTAGCTGATGGACAAGGTCCTGTGGCAAAAGATCGCCGCTGATCACCGCCTCCGCGTGTCGCATTTTCAGCCTCCACAAGTCCCATTTTTGGCCTCCCTGCATAACATTTTTGACTGGTTCCATGTGGTGGGGATCAGCTGTAATCCCTGCCACCTGGAACCAGCCGAAAATGCAATGCACGGAGGCCAAAAATGGGGCATGCGGAGACCGAAGACATGACATGCAGAGTCTGAAAATGCAACGCGCGGAGGCGGCGATCAGTGGCGATGTCCTGTGGTGATCCCCACAGCCTAAAACAGGTCTAAAATGGGGTGTCCAGAGGCCAAAAACACAACACACGGAGGCTAAAAACTCGATGCGCGGAGGTGGCGATGGGTTGTGGCAATCCCTGAAGCCTTGAACAGCTGATTGGTGGTATTCCAGGAAGCTGATCCAACCACCAATCAGCTGCTCATGCTAAATCAGGCTGTGATAACATGCTAAAGCTGACCAGAGTGTTTGCTGTTTGCTGCAAGGACGCTAGCCAGATGAATACCAATGGATGCTGGTAGGCAGAGGCAGAATTTTTTTTTCTTGTTTTCCTTACCAAAAACTAATGTGCGTCTTATACTCCAGAGCATCTTATACTCCAAAAAATACGGAATTTATTTATTTGTATTCCACCTTTATTATTTTTACAAATAATTCAAGGCAGTAAACATGCCTAATACCCTTTCCTCCTCCTATTTTTCCCACCACAACAACTCTGTGTGGTAAGTTGGACTGAGAGAGAGTGACTGGCCCAAATTCACCCAGCTGGCTTTCATGCCTGAGGCAGGACTAGAACTCAGTGTCTTTGCTTTCTAGCCTGGTGCCTTAATCACTAGACTAAACTGGCTCTCAATATTCAAATAATACAATTTTGGGATAGAAATTTGAATGTCCTGTGAAAAACAGGGAAAGTCAATTGGCATCCAGACATGTTTGTTAAAAGGCAAACAAGCCTGTTTGTTTTCCCTTCCATCTTCCATCTATTCTTTCCCACAGAAGCCCATCATACAGGAACAAACAATTGCAATTTTCATGGAAACTGAAGTTCTTTATAGCCCTGTATTTGATTTGTATTGGGCTAAACAGCATTTGGATGCCTTTGATTAAAAACTTGAATCATATCACTAATGACAATTTTTTCTTAAAAAAAGATATTAGAAAAAACAACACACTGAAAAATGCTGTGTGCTTAATTAATCTTTTCCAAGCAAGCTGTCTAGACAGCAAACAGGTTAGAATAAAAGCAAAATGAAAGATGCAAAAATTCAAAATATAACCATAGCAACAATAATAAGAGAAGAAAGCAAATTAAGTCTATGCTAAATTTACAGGGAACCTTGATAAGACAATGAAAAAGAGGGAAAACAAACAAAAGACGGTCAACATGGCCGACCCGAAGCTGTGACACCTAGGCAAGAGACAGGAAGGCAAAAATCAAGAAGCAATGTGGAAGTGCTGGGTGAGAACTTTTCAATTCCAACTCTCTGCAATGAATTTACCCTGGTATAGCAATAGAAAAGTTTGAAAGTGTGACCAGAGCAGGATTTCCGCTCCAGGAGAGTAGCGGCAACTAAGTGGTTGGAGCAATTGACAGATCCGGAATAGAATTACAGAATAACTATAAAGAAACAGAGACCAAGCTGGTAGAAAGTCTAGACTAATTACTTTGAAAGGACCTTATCTTGTCTTTGTTTCTGTCCTCTTTGTTTTTGACTGAGGGGGGACTTAAAGCGCTTGGGAAGAAGCTGTTTTACTATTAAAAAGAGCAACAATGCCATCTACTGACAAGAGTGCATATAAAAGTGAAGTGACTGATGCAATACCTATAAAGATTACAAAAGACCTTTTAAAACATTTAGAGGACATAAATTAAGTTTGAATATTTGATGGGTTTGGGGGGTTTTGTGGATTATAAATTTTAACCTGCAAAAAGACTTTCAGAAAAATGATAACAACAGTGGGGACAAATTTTGTGTGGATTACAAATTTGATGGGTGAAGAAAGAAGAGACACCTACACTTAAGATTTATGAGTAATCAATAGAACCAATAGAAGTATTAGCTTTCGCAGTTTGTTATTAATTATTAATTGTTTAGGCTAAAAGATATACATATATAGCCGATATATTCTATATATTCTATTGAGTTGTAGGTAGATCTTTACTGTTATAATAGAGTGTTGAAGGAGATACACCAGGGGGTGTGAGAAAAAATCCCTAGCAGCGTAAAAATAATTATTGTATTTGTAATTTTAGAGAAATACATTTTGACCATTAGAGATGACAAGCACATCAAACATATCAAAGATAGGAAAGAAAATCTGATTGATGCCCTCATCTCCTTCCAATCAATGATCAATAGAAACCATGCTAGGCCTGGAGAAGTCAAACTCTATGCAGAATATGCAAGTGATGTTACTATCGATACAAGAAGCCATGACCCAAACCCAGGAAGCCATGTCCAAACAATTTTTTTGAACAGCACTTCACGACAAATGAAGATCAGAAAAGTAGAGAGGAGATAGAAAGTAAAAGTCAAGATGAATTGCAAACAGAGGAAAAAGCTTTAGAACAAGAAGAAAGAGTGAGGGTGGAAAACTAGCATGCAGAACAAGAAGGTGCAAAAACAAAAGGTCAGAGAGAGAGGAGAACAACCAGAAGGGCAAGACCCAGAGGTGGTATTCAGATGGTTCGGACTGGTTCGGGTGAACTGGTAGTGGCAATTTTAACTGGTTCACCAAACTGGTAAATACCACCTCTCGCTGGCCCCTCATCTGCCCACCCGCTCACCCGCTCGACACTTGCCCTGCCTTCTTGACACTCACTCTGCCCACCCCCAGCCTATATATGTTGCCTTCGCCATGCAGCCCAGCTAATTGCCTTGCCAGTTGCCTCCGTGCCTTGCCCACTCTGCTCAGCTCACTAAAGGTAAGCATGCCACCTGCTTGCCCTTTGCCTTGGGTCAGGGCCCGGGACTCAGAGATGTGCCATTCCCTGAGGCTCTGGAGCCTCTGCCCACTTGCCACCCACTGCCTGCCTCGGCAGGGTCGGGGAACATGCTATACCCCAGCTCCGGCCTTCCTGGGGCCTCTTCCTGCATGCTACCTGCTCTCCCTTCATCACATATCACCCCGTTTCCCCTCCTTCAGAGTGGTCCCTCCAGTGCAGCAGGCAATGGTGTGTGTGTGTGCAGCTGGTGCAAAAAACAGGGCAGCAACAGTAGTGACAGGACTGACTGAAGCTCTTTTTCAGCATGTTCAAGAAGTGGAGGATGGTAGTTTTTGGTGCAGGAAGCCTGCAGCCAGCCGCCGCTACTGGCTCAGTTCCGTCTGGCAAAGAGGCAGCAGCTGGGAGGCTTCTTGCACCAAAAAAAAGATGCGGCGGCTGCAGGCATCTTGCGACAAGGGGGGGCAAACAAATGCAGGCTGGGGGAGCCCAGCAGTGATAGCTCAGCCCTGGCTTGCCATCCCTGGCAGCTAGCCATGGGAGGAAGGTAAAGTAAGGATGAAGAAAGATGTGGTCATGGGGGAGGAAGTGGGGAGATTGAATAAGGGCCGGGGCCTCTGAAGGAGGGGGAACGGAGAGTGGGCAGCATGCAGGAGGAGGCCTTTGACAGATTCTGAGTTTAGCCACCTCAGACCCTGGGCAGAAAATATGTAGAAAAGCTGCAATAGCTGTAGGTTCAAAAAATTTTCCTAACGGGTTCTGTGGGCATGGCTTGGTGGGCATGGCTTGGTGGGTCATGTGACTGAGTGGGCATGGCCAATTTCATGTCACTCACAGCAAGGTGCCACCCCAGCAAGCCATGCCCACAGAACCGGTAGTGGAAAAATTTGAATCCTACCACTGGCAAGACCTATGTATAAGTGAAAAGATGGATGAGGAAGTGTTGTGGCTCTGTTATCTGAGCCTGTGTCATCAGCAGGAGAGGACTCTGAGAGTGAAGGAGAGGAGTTGGCAAGGCCTCCCTCTCCAGGACCCTCCTCTCTGGCAATGCCTTTGATGTCCGCCGAAGGGCAAGAGATAGGGCCAGGACCAAGCACATCCATGCAGCCACAGGTGGACAGTGATGAGGGTAATGAGTCTTGGCTGGATCCTCGGCAGCGTCGCAGAGATAAGCACGCGCAACAGAAGAAAAGGCATGCCAGAGATTAGGCTGAGTCACTGGACCACACCCCACAGGGTATAAAAGGGGGTGAGGTGGCCATTCAGACTCTGTGACGGACAAAACTAACTACTACCGAGTCACATTGCATCTTTGGAAACAACATTATCAGCTTTGGATTTATTTTACGAACTGGACAATTCTTGACTTTACTTTATTGAGTAAAGTTCTTGGCAAGCAGCTACTGGGTTGCTGCCAAGCGTCTTATTGGAAGAATTGGTTGTCTGCCAGTTTATTTAACCCCCGGCTGTCTGCTTGTGTGCGTGTGTGAGACGGGGACAGAACAGGAAGTTAAGATATCTGTTAACATAAATGGATTGAATTCCCCCACAAAAATAAAAATATTTACAAAACTACAAAGATTAAAATTGGATATAATCTGCCTCCAAGAAGTACACATTAAAAAATAAAATGGCAACCTATTAGAACACCCCAAAATCGGGAAGCTGTACTCATCTCTGGCACATCAAAAGAAGAGAGGGGTTTGACCGGAAGCATTGTGGTGAGGCAGTCGGGGAATTAGCAGGCTCTGATGAGCTTCACAAAAACCCAGAGTGACGAACCGCCACCGAGGGGTCTTCAGATCGGAACCATCCTGTAGGGATGGGGATAAAGGAGAGGCACCTCAGAAGACCAAAAGGAACAGGCAAGTTCCTCAAAGGTCAGAGGAAACTCTCTATGACTCAGCGGTGCGGGGGGGGGCAGCCATTGAGGTTGTCACGAAGCTGGGGCAACCGGACTAAGAATTGAGCAGGAGCGGTGAATGGAACAGAGTTTTTTGAAGCTGGGTGAGTGACAGCCAACCCACAGGTTAAGCGATAAAACGGTGCCTAATGAGCACGGGGGGAAGAAAAGAAGATCTTGAAGCATAATCTTAAAGGGACAAAAACCCAGGTATAAAATTGACTTTTGAACAAAATTATTTGGAAAATAATCTGGAAATTTTTAAAAACTAGAGAAATTATCCCAAGATTGGTTAAAGGATCGGAAAGAAATAAATAGATCCTTTTTTTTTCCTTTTGTTTTCGAATCTTAAGAAAAACAAAAGAGAATGGACAATAAGCCCTATAACAGAAGTGTTGTATAAACAAAAGGAAAAAGGAAAAAAGAAGTGAAAAGAACTGTTTAAATTCGGACTGGACTATAAAACTGATTTGATATCTTTAAAGCTAAAAAGAAAAAGAGAAGCTAATTAAGATTGTTAATGTAGATTGAAATAAAATGGATGCTTGTTAGACAATTGGAAATTGTGGATTGCAGAGAGACACCTTCAGGAGTAAAAAGGAACATTGCAACTTGGTCTTTGTTTTGAAAAATTGTGAACTTTACAGATAACAGCCATGAGAACTTTTGGGGAGGATTTATTTGTCTGCAAGTGGCTTGATTTTGGGGGAGGAGGGGGAAGGAATACAATGGAACTTTTAAAATTGGAATAATACTAACTCAAAAAGAATAAAATGGTGCAGGAAATTAGAGAAACGATTAAATTGATGTACTTGTCATGGAAAATGGAAATAAGAGAAATAACAACAATGCTACACAGATGATTAAAATCTGAGGACACAAAAATTGAGATTGAGCATACACAAGCGGACAAGGAAATAAAGACGGAGAAGCAAGACACAGAGGCTAAAAATAAAGAAGATAAAGACAATGTGATTAAATATGAAAAAGTAACTGAACATGTGGATAGCAGTAATAAAAAGGAGGTTTTTAGAGATTACATTGGGATTAACAATGAAAAAATAAAGAGGATGGAAGGAGACAAATAAGGAAAGAAGGGTGGAACAGAAAGAATATAAGGAACTTAAATGATTACACTGGGATTTACAGTGAAAAGATAAAAAAGAGAGAAAAAGAGTGGAAAACAACAGGAAATATAGGACAAAATAGAAGAATCCAGGACTTTGAAATACAAAATGATAATACTGGGATAAACAGTGGGCTAAACAATGGTGAAATTAAAAAAAGAGAAAAGAGCAGGGGAACAATGGGAAATATAGGGCAAAACAGGAGAGATCAGGATTTTAAAGCACAAAAGGAAAAAAAGGGAAAGAAAAAATGAAAATGAAAATGAAAAGAGAGAAAAGGAATGAAATGAAAGAGAAATATGATGTATATAACTAGAATTGAAATATGAATTGTAGTCAAAAATAATGTTAAATCATATGATGGTGAAAATGAATTGAAAAATAATTGGAATAATAATTGAAATATTTTAAATGGTTTATGGTGGTGTGTGTAGAAACAACTAAGTGATAATTTGGAACAATATATGGGGAAAGCTATATGATTAGAGGATAAATAGCTAGAATATTTTTAAATCTAACTAAGGAAACTAATAAATGAAATATCTTTAATTGCATATTGTGGTGAAAGTAGAAATGATTAAGATGTGGTTTGGAGGAACATATGGGGGAAATTATTTGATGTATGAAAATGGAACAAAATGGAATATCCACGTTTACATTTTTTTTCTCTTCTTGTTTGAATATATAAATGAAAAAGATATCTACATAATTAATTGATTTATATTAAAATGTTGGACTGTATTATTTAAGGAAATGTATATCATAAAATAAGTGAGTTTACTATTACTATAAGAATTGAATAACTGTAACACCACAAAATTAACTAATTTGATGATGGATATAAAAATAGATGATAATGTGAAGGGGTTGAATATAAAATAGAATGGAAAATGGAATTTGGTTAAAATTGGAGATGAAAATGAAGGGTAATATTGGTAAAAAATAGATGAATTAAATATTATGGCAAAAAAGGAGATATAGAAATTGTAATTTTAGTTGAAAGGACTAAAAACTGTTTAACCAGGCAAATACTCTGTTCAGCAAAAATACATTGTATGTTTGTGTGTGTGTTTGTGTATAAAATAAAAAAAACTTTTTATAAAAAAAAGGAAGAGAGGAATAGCATTATATATTAGAGAATCGCTAAAATCCAAACAAATATACACAGATGAATAAGGAAGAATACTAATGACAGAGATGTCAATAAACCAGAAACAACCCTTCTGATTGCAATATATGCCCCAAATAATAAACAGGAAGAGTTTTACAAAAGACTTCACAAAAAGATAACAGAAATGGACTATGAAAATATATGTTTAATAGGGGACTTCAATGCAATTGAAAAATCCAAAAAAAAAAAGATTACAGAAGTAGCAAAAGAAATAAAAAAGTAAGAAGAACACTTCCAAAAATCTTCGAGATGACACAAGAGTTAGGCCTGCAAGACGCATGTTGTGGCCCCGCCCTCTGAGCCTGTCCCATCGGAGGAAGAAAGCTCCGAGCATGAGGAAGAGGAGTCAGCCAGGCCTCCCTCTCCAGGCCCCTCCCCTCTGGCATTGTCTCAAGTGCTGGCCGAGGGAGAAGAGACAGCTGATTCAAATCAGAGTGATGAGGAAACAGCATTCCTGGACGCACGCCTCCGAAGGCGTGATAAACGTTTGCAGCAGTTTAGGAGGCGTGCTAGGGATTAGAACTGAGTCACTGGACCACACCCCAGAGACTATATAATAGAGGGTAGTGGTCAAAGGATCCTTGTGACGAACAAAGCAAACCTTAGATAGTCACTAAAGCCTCGTCCGGAACTGCTGAGAGAAAGATTTAAAGTGTCGGACATTTGGACTCTTGAGTATTTATCTTTCTGTTTTTACTTTGAAAATAAAGTCACTTGGCAGACGGTGTGTCTATCGCTGCCAAGTGGAAGATAAGACCTGGGTGCGTTCCAAAGTGTTTCCTTAACCCTCGACTGGCTGTGTGTGTGTGTGTGTGGGTACGGGGACAGATCATCTTGTTCGTCACCCCATACTCCATCGTTAACCCACGATGGACCAACAGCTGCAGCAGCAGATACAGCAGATGCTGGAGGCCAATCAGCTTCTGCAACAGCAAGTAGCACAGCTAACTGCCCAACTTGCTTTGGGAAATGCTCCTGCAGCTCCACCTCCTCCCCCTCCCCGTCCGAGATGCCCAGTGAATGTGCCAGATAGGTTTTCTGGGCAGCAGGAGATGTTTCCGGCCTTCTTGGGACAATGCCAACTGTTTATGGCGATGAGGCCGGAGGATTTTCCGGATGACTGGGCTTGGGTGGCATTTGTTATCAGCTCCCTCTCTGGCACTGCCACCCGATGGGCCACGCCCCTGTTGTTGCAAGATAGCCCCTTGCTCCTGGACTTTCAGGGCTTTTTACAACACCTGCGCACCATGTTTGAGGACCCCCTCCGGGTGCAGACGGCAGCGAGGCGCATCAAGGACCTCCACCAAGGCAAGCGCCCCCTGCAGGACTATATTGCAGAGTTCCGACTGCTAGGCCAGGATTCGGCTTGGAATGAGGTGGCGCTGATGGACGCCTTCCAGGACAGCCTTTCCGACGAGATGCAGGACGAGCTGGTTCGTGTGGAGGCGCCACCGACCCTCGATGCGCTGGTGACCCAATGCCTGCGCATCGACGCCCGCCTGCAATGGCGACGGCCCCGTTGGGCTCTTCCAGAACCATCGACAGCGTCGGCACCCCCGCGTTTCGCACCGACAGCGCTCCGGACCGCACAGCGTTTTGTGGCGACGGCTGAGGATCCCATGGAGCTCGGAGCAGCCAGACCTCAACTGACGGCCCAGGAGCGGATGCGGAGACGTCAAGGGGGGTTGTGCCTCTATTGCGGTGAGGCGGGACATTTTGCCACCTCGTGTCCCCGGAAGCGGAGTGGACCGCTCAAGCCTGTTCCGGAGTCTCGGCTTGACCAGCCGGGAAACGGGCCAGGCCTGACCTAGGGGAAACTCTGGGTCAGGCACGTGACCATGCCCCACCGGAGTCGGTGGCTGTGGACTGTGAGCCCCCTCGGCACCTGATTTTGAACACCCGGGTGTTGTTGGCTAACCGGTCGGAGGGGCTACAGGCGCACGCGCTGGTGGACTCGGGGGCCACCACGAACTTTATGGACCAGGCCTTTGTGGCCCATTACAAAGTCCCCTTGGTTCCAGTGGACCCTCCGTTGAGGGTCGAAACTATAGATGGGCGGGAACTCGTGGCGGGGCCCATCAAAACCGCTACCCAGCCCTTGCGCCTCGCCATTGGGAATCACAAGGAGGCGATCCAGTTTTACGTAACGGCGGATCTGCACTTTCCCTTGGTCCTGGGGATGGCCTGGCTTCGGGCGCACGACCCTCAGGTGGCGTGGTCGAGAAACGCCATCTCGTTTCCGAGCCTGCAGTGTGTCGACCACCTTCGCCACACCTGCGCCGGCCAGGAGGTCTCTGCCCCAAACGTCTCCTTGCCTCTGGAGCTGACACCCTTCGCTGACGTGTTCAGCGAGAAGGAGGCGGACCGCTTGCCCCCACACCGACCCTACGACTGTGCGGTGGACCTAATGCCCAACGCGCCCCTGCCCTCGGGACGCCTGTACTCCATGTCGGAGCCCGAGCTGGCCGCCTTACGGGACTTTCTGGAAAAGAACCTGGCCCGTGGGTTCATCCGGCCTTCGACCTCCCCGCTCTCGGCCCCGGTCCTCTTCGTTAAAAAGAAGACGGGGGACTTGCGCCTGTGTTGCGACTACCGGCGCTTGAACGCCATCACAGTGCGAAATTGCTACCCCCTGCCGCTGATCCCGGAGCTCATGGAGAGGTTGCGGGAGGCCTCGATCTTCACTAAGCTCGATCTCCGAGGGGCCTACAACCTGGTGCGCGTGAGAGAGGGGGACAAGTGGAAGACGGCGTTCGGCACTCGGTACGGACACTTCGAGTATACCGTCATGCCGTTCGGATTGACCAACACTCCCGCGGTCTTCCAGCACTTGATGAACGATGTGTTCCGGGACATGCTGGATCAGTTCGTGGTGATCTACTTGGATGACATTTTGATCTATTCCCGGACCCCGGAAAGTCACCTCCAGCATGTCCGCCAGGTCCTGCAGCGCCTGCGGGAGCACCAGCTCTATGCGAAGTTGGAGAAATGCTACTTCTTCCAGACTTCCATAGAGTTCCTCAGGCACATCATCACCCCAGAGGGCATCGCGATGGACCCGCGCAAGGTGGAGGCCTTGCGCAGTTGGGAACCCCCGCGTCGGGTGAAGGACGTCCAGCGTCTGTTGGGATTCGCCAACTACTATCGGACCTTCATCCCGGGCTTCGCCACCCTGACCTTGCCGTTGACCCAGCTCCTTCGGAAGAAGGTCCCGTTCCAGTGGGGGCCCCCGCAGCAGCAGGCCTTCGAGGTCCTCAAGCAGGCCTTCCTCACAGAGCCAGTCCTGAGGCACCCCAATCCACACCGTCCGTTCGTGGTGGAAACGGACGCGTCCAACGTGGCGATTGGGGCGGTGCTGCTACAGGCTCCGGTGGATGGCGGCACTCTTTTTCCCTGCGCATACTACTCCCGGAAACTCAACCCTTCCGGCGCAACTACACCATCTGGGAAAAGGAGTTGCTGGCCATCAAGGCCGCGTTCGAGGCTTGGCGACATCACCTCGAGGGGGCCCGACACCAGGTGGAGGTGCGGACGGACCATCGGAACCTGGAGCACCTCACCACGGCCCGGAAGTTGAACCAGCGGCAGATCCGGTGGTCGTTGTTTTTCGCCCGGTTCAACTTCCACGTCACATACATTCCGAGTAACCTCAACCAGAGGGCAGACGCGCTATCCCGTAAGCCGGAATACTTTTGCCCCAAGGACTCCCTTCCCCCCCGGACGGTGCTGCCAGCGGACTCCTTGGCTGTGGTCCAGGAACCGGTGGACCTGCGGGCTCAGGTGCTGGAAGCGCAGCGACGGGACGACTGGTCGCAGCAGCGGAGAGCGGACGTCGGCCCCGCGTCCCCATGGACCGTGGAGGAGGGCTTGCTCAGACACCGGGGTCGGCTGTACGTGCCCACGAGTCCGCTCCGAGCCCTCGTCATGAACCAGTGCCATGACAACCCCGCGGCGGGGCACTTCGGCTTCTTTAAGACTTTGAACTTGGTGACGCGGACTTTTTGGTGGCCTCGGGTACGGCACGACGTGCACGCCTACGTGACGTCCTGTGTGACGTGCCGACAGGCCAAAGCTGCGTCCGGCCCCCCTCCTGGACTCCTCCAGCCGCTGCCGACACCGGAGAGACCGTGGGGAGCCATCTCCATGGACTTCCTGACAGACCTGCCCCTGTCCGCTACGTACACGACCGTCCTCGTGGTGGTGGATGCGCTCACGAAAATGGCACATTTCATCCCATGCCGCGGCCTGCCCTCGGCCCGCACCACAGCTCGCTTGTTCCTGCAACATATCTTCCGCCTCCACGGCCTGCCGGACCGGGTGGTTTCGGACCGCGGGGCCCAGTTCACGGCCCGCTTCTGGAAAAGCCTGATGGCCGCGCTGGAGGTGCAGGTGTGCCTGTCGTCGTCGCACCATCCGGAGACTGACGGGGGCACGGAGAAGGTCATCAGCATACTGGAGCAGTACCTCCGCTGTTTTGTCAACCAGCAGCAGGACAACTGGGCCGAGTACCTTCCCCTGGTGGAGTTCGCTTTTAATAACTCCCAACACACCTCCACCCAGATGACCCCGTTCCATGCCAACGTCGGATACCATCCACGGCTTTTCCCGTTGACCATCATGGACTCCCCTGTTCCCGAGACCCGGGACTTCCTCTCAGAGCTGCAGGCGGTGCAGCAACTGGTGCGGCGGCAGCTGATCCGGGCGAAAGAGGATTATAAACGGTTCGCCGATCGCGCCCGCCGGGCGACGCCACCGCTGGAAGTAGGAGATCGGGTGTGGTTGTCCACGAAACACCTCCCCACGGACCGGCCGGTGAGGAAACTGGCCCACCGCTTTATCGGTCCCTTCCCTATCGAGGCGGTCATCAATCCTGTGGCCTACCGATTGACTCTACCCCGCTCCATGCGGCTCCACCCTGTTTTTCATCAGTCCCTCCTGGTCCTTGAGGCCCCCGCGAGCCCGCCGATGCCTGCCCCCCCAGCCGCAGCCGACGAGGACGACGCCTCGACATACGAGGTGGACAGTATTCGGGACTCCCGTTGGCTGAAGGGGCGCTTCCAATACCTCATCGCCTGGAAGGGGTACGGGCCCGAGGATTTCACCTGGGTGGACGCGTCTGCCGTTCAGGCCCCTGACCTGGTGCGGGCTTTCCACGAACAGTTCCCGTCCCGACCCCATCCCGACCGTCAGACCCAGGGGAAGGGCCCTGCGGTGGGGGATAGTGTTGTGGCCCCGCCCTCTGAGCCTGTCCCATCGGAGGAAGAAAGCTCCGAGCATGAGGAAGAGGAGTCAGCCAGGCCTCCCTCTCCAGGCCCCTCCCCTCTGGCATTGTCTCAAGTGCCGGCCGAGGGAGAAGAGACAGCTGATTCAAATCAGAGTGATGAGGAAACATCATTCCTGGACGCACGCCTCCGAAGGCGTGATAAACGTTTGCAGCATCTTAGGAGGCGTGCTAGGGATTAGAACTGAGTCACTGGACCACACCCCAGAGACTATATAATAGAGGGTAGTGGTCAAAGGATCCTTGTGACGAACAAAGCAAACCTTAGATAGTCACTAAAGCCTCGTCCGGAACTGCTGAGAGAAAAATTTAAAGTGTCGGACATTTGGACTCTTGAGTATTTATCTTTCTGTTTTTACTTTGAAAATAAAGTCACTTGGCAGACGGTGTGTCTATCGCTGCCAAGTGGAAGATAAGACCTGGGTGCGTTCCAAAGTGTTTCCTTAACCCTCGACTGGCTGTGTGTGTGTGTGTGTAGGTACGGGGACAGATCAACGCATGGAGAAAGTTAAACTTAAAAAGAAACCAATGCATATTCTATTTCAATAGTTATCGATTGTGGTCGAGAATAGACATGGTGTGGATGATATCAGGAATGAGAACAGACATCCAAGAGGTAGATATAACGATAAATATATGGGTAGACCACAACCCCATAAAAGTTATATGGAAGGGACAAAATAAGAAAATGAGATGGACAATGAATCAAGCCATCCTAAAATACAAGGAGTTTACACAAATGATGGAAAAGGAAATGAAACTCTTTAAAGGAAATAGAAAAGAAAAATATCAGTGCAAAATGTTTGGGATATACCAAAAGCATACATGCGAGGATTAGCAATAACATATATAGCAAGAAGAAAGAAAAAAGAAAGAAAAAAACAGCAAAATTTACTACAGGATGAGCTTAAAAGATTAGAGACAGAACTGCAGAAAGACCCACAAAAAAAATAAGAGAAAAGAGAAAAAGGACTTAAAACATAAATTGAACCTAATCCAAAGAGGAAGCCTACTGTAAGGATTGCCTCTCCTTCTAATTTAAGAAAGTACGAACTCTTGAAACATGGTTGTTCAAAAGGATTCTTTTATTAAGCAGAAGTGAAAGCCATCCAGCTAAAGCACAATCTGAATACCCTTAGGCAAGACAAGCAGGAATAAAGCAATAGAGACCCCTCCCTTTAAGTCAGAATGCAGATTTTAGCCAATACACAAGTGTGAAGATATTTTCTTTCCCAATTTCCCTGAGAACCCGAACAACCATGCATTCCCACTGTTCCCCTTTAAAGTGAAACAGCCCACATGGCTATCATAAAAATTCCTCCAGGTAAAGAGGATCTCAGGGCTCTTTGGCGCCAGGATATATGTTGTAAAATATCTGTTGACACAGGCAATGCTCGTAAATTGAATCCAAGTCTCCCCCTTCCTCCAATTGAATGGCAGTATCACTTTTAGGGATCTGACATGCTACCCTCCTTAGAAAGCGAAAGGGTCCACCTGTAAAAAAAACAAATATACATAAGATTTCATGATAGTAATAAGGTTTGTTAGGATATTGGGAGTGAAATTTTCTCAATAAGATTGGAGCCCTAAGGTGGTGTTTAGCGACCCATTCATTGTGTGCTGATGGTAAATGTTTCCAAGCAACTAAGTATTGGATTTTCCCTCTGTGGATCCTAGAATCAAGAATTTCCTTGATTTCAAAGTGTTGTTCATCTTCAATCATGATGGGGACGGGTGGTGTAGATGCAGGTGGTCTGAGGGATGAGATTACTTCTCACTTGAGTAAACTGATATGGAATACTGGGTGGACTTGTCTGAGCATCTTTGGAAGGAGTAGTTCAACTGTTACTGGATTGATGATTCTAGTGATGCAGAAAGGTCCAATGAACTTTGGCCCTAGTTTCTTCAATGGCTGTAATGATTTCAGGAATTTTGTAGATAAGTATACTCTGTCTCCAATATGAAAAGGTTTGGGTTCCATCCTTTTCTTGTTCGCTTGAATTTTAAAAGCTTCTCTAGCTTCCTTTAAGGCTAATCTAACCACTGGCCACGTGTTTTGCAAATTATCCATCCACTCCTTAAGTGAGGGATGGTGGGTTTTTCTGTGGGTACTTCAGGCATGGGACTGAAATCCTGGCCTGTTGCTACTCTAAAAGGGGTAAAACCAGTGTTTGAATGGACAGCATTATTAAACGTAACTTCAGCAAAAGGCAAAAGTTCGGTCCAGTTATCCTGTTGAAAATTAAAGAAACATCTTAAATATTGTTCTAATACCGAGTTCAAAATTTCAGAATTTCCATTAGTAGCCGGATGATGTGATGAGCTCAACCCCTGGCCAGCATCAAGTAAGTCCAAAAATGCCCTCCAAAAGTTGGAGGTGAATTGAACCCCTCTGTCGGAGATGATCCTTTGGGGAGCACCATGAAGTCGATAAATGTGTATTAGGAATAATTTGGCTAAACTTTTAGCAGTTGGGATCTTTTGGCAGGGTATAAAATGTGCCTGTTTTGAAAACAGATCTGTCACGACCCAAATAACAGTATTTCCCTCACTGTTTGGCAATTCTATGATGAAATCCATAACAATCTCTCTCCAAGGTGTTGAAGATTCACCTACCTTCTGCAATAGACCTGACATCTTTTTGCTGCTGCACAAATGAGGCAGCTAGCTACATAGCTTTCTATGTCCTTTTTTAGTGACGGCCACCAAAATTGTCTTTTAATCAGGTGTACAGTTTTCACAAACCCAAAATGTCCAGCTAATTTGGAGTCATGGCACCTTACCATTAAGCATAGTCTTTGGCTGGCTGGAACGTACAACTTCCCTCCTACCCAAGCCACGTCATCTTTCATCGGACAGCTAGATAAACCATTCATCAGTGGCCAGTGCTTGTTTAAAAGTTTGGGTGGTGTCATTGCCCATCAATGTTTCTTGTTTTGCCTGGAATCTGGTGACTACTTTAGCGGCTAGTTGATTGTTTTGTATTATGGGTTTGATTACATCTGACCTTGCACTATTGTATTGCGGTTTTCTGGATAGTGCATCTGCCAGAAAGTTTTTCACCCCACGGGAGGTATTGTAGAGTAAAATCAAGCCGTTTAAAGTACTGAGTCCATCGTACTTGTTTTGGGGAGAGTTTCCTTGGGGTCTTTAGGTCTTCTAGATTTTTATGATCAGTCCAGACTTCAAAAGGGGTCTTACTGCCTTCTAGGAAGTGCCTCCAGGTTAACAATGCCCAACAAACTGCATAAGCCTCTTTCTCCCAAATGGCCCACCTTTGCTCAGTCTCATTCAACTTTTTGGATGTGTAAACACATGGTTGTAGCAGTACTGTAGGGAAACTAAAATTATTGATCTAAAAGAAGGGGAGTGCCCTAGCTCCCAAGTACTGCTATGTCAAGCTGATTATGTTCTTTTTAAATACTGTTTCAGTAACCTTACATTAGCAATATGCTGTAAAATACATAGTAACAGCAGATCCAGACTTACTTCTTGCATTGTGGCAACCATTTATGGACAGATATTGATCCTTCACCTACTCTGAAATCAACCTCCACATTTCTTCCTTATGTTGGCCTGAGCAATCCCATTTGTTTGAGTTAGAAAACTTTCATTTTGCCTAATCTGACCAATTTGTTAGCTATTTAGCAGAGGAACAACCAACTCTTCAATTGATATAATGGTAAGTGGTAATACTAGTGTTTTAGGTCAATGTTTCTCAACCTCAGCAAATTTAAGACGTGTGAACTTCTCCCAGAATTCCCTAGCCAGCATGCTGGTGTTGACAAACACTATTTTATTCCATTTGTTAGAATGGTATAGTTAATAAAATGTTTGTTGTGTAAAACAAATGTTGCTGGTTTAAAACAGAATAAGATGTTTTCTTTTTAATTACTTTTTTCTTTCCAAGCTTCTTACCTTTCTTTTATCTTCTGCTTATTTATTCTAACAGTACAGTTCCACCATTTCATTCATTTTCCAGTTACCTGAGCTGAGTTTCACCCTCAACTTTTGGACAGCCCAAATATTCTATGGTTTGTTTGGAAGTTAAGATGAAAGCCTTCTACTTTTATGCTTTACACACATCCCCCTCCCACTGACACATAAAGTTAAAATTATATATACAGAATATACAATCTATACTATATTATACACATACAACAAAATGCCAAAGGAACACCTGCCCAGACATGGGGAAATTATTTACCATTACTTTGATAAAGAAAATAATTGATCATTACTTCCTGATAGAGGACGGCATATAAACAGGAAATTACCAATGGAAATATATGCTAGCCTGCATTCTAGACAGAATGTCTTATAGGCTGATGCTAAGGCAGGATTTATTCAAACGGATTTGGGCACAGGACGGGAGCAACAGGTACTTGAAGATATAACTTTAGCTACTGATGAATGACAAGTATTTTTATGTCATAGATCAATATTTTACAATGTGTTGTTCAGTTAGATGAGAAATGCTTTAACATGGAGGAGAGGAGAGGAGAGGGAGATTGTGAAATCCATAGTTAGATAATATCATACCTGATTTGACGAACTGAAGGTTCATAAAATGATGAGGCTTATTTGGATATAAGGTCTGATATATTGATCAGTTTTTAATTTTATTTTTTTTAAAAAAAAATTATTTATTTTTATATGCTGCCCTTCTCCAGAGACTCAGGGTGGCTTACAATGCGTTAAGCAACAGCCTTCCTACTTTTGTATATTTTATACAAAGTCAGCTTATTGCCCCCACAAACCGGGTCCTCATTTTACCCACCTTAGAAAGGATGGAAGGCTGAGTCGACCTTGAGCCTGGTGAGAATTGAACTCGGAGTAATTGCAGGCAGCTGGATGTGAAATGCTGCCTTAGTAGGAGGCATTAACCTCCTACGCCACCTAGGCTCCTTGATATAATGATATAATGATATAATTATAATGATATAATGATTAGTCTAATGAACCCTTTCATGAATCACTGCCTTGTCATGGCGAAGGGGCTTGCACAGCACAATGAAGCTATTGCAATGCCGTAGAGGGCCAGCCAAGACAGACAAGTCATAGCAGAGAGTTCTGACAAAATGTGATCCCGTGGAGAAGGAAATGACAGCCCACTCCAGTATCTTTGCCATGAAAACCCCAGGGACAGTACCAAAAGGAAAAAAGATATGATGCTGGAAGATGAGCCCCTCAGGTCGGAAGTTGTCCAATATGCTACTGGGGAAGAGCAGAGGGCTAATACTAGTAGCGCCAGAAAGAGTGAAGCGACTGGGCCAAAGCTGAAAGGACGCTCAGCTGTGGATGCATCTGGTGGTGAAAGGAAAGTCCAATGCTGTAAATCTCTATACTCCATAGGAACCTGGAATGTAAGATCCATGAATCAAGGCAAGCTGGACGTGGTCAAACAAGAGATGAAAAGACTGAACATCGACATCTTAGGAATCAGTGAACTAAAATGGACAGGAATGGGTGAATTCAGATGACTGTCAGGTATACTACTGCGGGCAAGAATCCCTCAGAAGAAATGGAGGCCATCATAGTCAATAAAAGAATAGGAAAAACTACTGGAATACAATCCCTAAAATGACAGAATGATCTCAGTTCAAATCCAAGGCAAACCATTCAAGATCACAGTAGTCCAAGTCTATGCCCCAACCACTGGTGCTGAAGAGGCTGAAGTTGACCAGTTCTATGAGGAACCTACAACACCTGTTAGAATTAAAACCAAAAAATTATGTTGATGGGAGATTGGAATGCTAAGATAGGAAGTCAAAAGATAACCAGAATATTAGGCAAGTTTGATTTTGGAGTACCACTGTGCACCATTGCACTCATTTCACATGCTAGCAAAGTTATGCTCAAAATCCTATAAGCTAGGCTCCAGCAGTATGTGGACCGAGAACTACCGGAAGTACAGGCAAGATTTCGAAGAGCTAGAGGAACTAGAGATCAAATTGCCAACATATGCTGGATCATGGAGAAAGCTAGGGAGTTCCAGAAGAACATCTATTTCTGCTTCATTGATTATGGAAGGGCTGAGGACTTTGTCCAGTATCTGTATGACAAAATCGCCCAGATTCGGGAAGACTTGGACTCTGACTGGGTAGATTCAGGAGGGATGATGGAGGCAGGTCTTGAGAATGTTATCTGGGAAGAGTTTGACTCTGTGACTCCCGAAGACGTGGACAGGATTCTGGGTAGATTGAATGCAGCTACATGTTTATTGGACCCGTGTCCCTCCTGGTTGGTGCTGGCTTCTCAGGAGGTGACATGAGGCTGGCTCCAGGAGATTATAAATGCTTCGTTGAGTAAGGGTGACTTTCCCGCCACCTTGAAAGAGGCGGTGGTGAGGCCTCTCCTCAAGAAGCCTTCCCTGGACCTGGCAGTGTTAGCAAACTATCGTCCAGTCTCCAACCTTCGCTTTGTGGCGAAGGTTGTTGAGAGTGTGGTCGCGCAACAGCTTCCCCAGTACCTGGATGAAACGGTTTATCTGGATCCGTTCCAGTCGGGCTTCAGGCCTGGATACAGCACGGAAACGGCATTGGTCGCGTTGGTTGATGATCTCTGGAGGGCTCGGGACAGGGGTTGTTCCTCTGTCCTGGTCCTATTAGATCTCTCAGTGGCTTTTGACCATCGACCATGGTATCATGCTGCACCAGCTGGAAGAGTTGGGGGTGGGAGGCACTGTGTTGCAGTGGTTCTCCTCCTTTCTCTCTGACTGGTCACAGTCTATGTTGGCAGGGGGGCAGAGGTCGACCCCGAGGCACCTTATATGTGGGGTGCCACAGGGGTCGGTTCTCTCGCCCCTTCTGTTCAACATTTATGTGAAGCCACTGGGTGAGATCATCCATGGTTTCAGGGTGAAGTACCATCAGTACGCTGATGACACTCAGCTGTACATCTCCACCCCTGACCACCCCAATGATGCCCTTGAAGTGATGTCCTGGTGCCTGGAGGCCGTGTGGAGCTGGATGGGGAGAAACAGATTCAGGCTAAACCCATCCAAGACCAAGTGGCTGTGGTTTCCAGCATCCTGATATAGTCAGTTGGTGCCATCACTGACTATCAGGGGCAAGTTGTTGGCCCCCACGGAGGGGGCTCGCAACTTGGGTGTCCTCCTGGATTTGTGGCTGTCTTTAGAAGAGCACTTGACGGCTGTGGCCGGGAGGACTTTTTATCAGGTTTGCCTGATCTGCCAGTTGCATCCCTTTTTAGATCGGAACTCATTACGCGTGGTCACTCATGCCCTCGTCACTTCCCGTCTGGACTACTGCAATGCTCTCTACATGGGACTCCCCTTGAGGAGCACCCGGAGGCTCCAACTGGTGCAGAGTGCGGCTGCATGGGTGGTTATGGGAGCGATGTGGCGTTCCCATGTAACGCCTCTCCTGCGCGAGCTGCACTGGCTCCCAGTGATCTTCCGGGTGTGCTTCAAGGTCTTGGTTACCACCTTTAGAGCGCTCCATGGCTTAGGACCTGGGTACTTACGGGACCGCCTGCTGTCACCAGTAGCCTCTCACCGGCCAGTACACTCTCATAGAGAGGGGCTCCTCAGGGTGCCGTCGGCCAAACAGTGTCAACTGGCGGCCCCCAGGGGGAGAGCCTTCTCTGTGGGGGCACCTGCTATCTGGAATGAGCTCCCCCCGGAGATATGGAGGATCCCGGATTTACGCACCTTCCACTGTGCCGTCAAGACCTTTTTATTTCAACAGGCTGGCCTGGCCTAACTTATCTTTTTAATTGTAAATTTTAAATCTGTTTTACAATCTTAGGGGTATTTTAATCTGTTTCGGGCCAAACGATTTAATTGGGTTTTATATTGTCTTTTAAATTTTGTAGTCTGTATGTTTTATCTCTTTGGCTGTTCACCGCCCTGAGTCCTTCAGGAGTAGGGCGGTATATAAATCTAATAAAATGAAAATGAAAAGAAATGAAATGCTAAAGCCTTTGATTGTGTGGGTCACAAAAAACTGTGGCAAGCTCTTAAAGAGATGGGAGTACCAGACCTTATTTGTCTCTTGAGAAACCTATATGCGAGTCAAGAAGCAAAAATGAGAACTGGACACAGAATCACTGATTGGTTCAAAATTGGGAAAGGAGTTTGGCAAGGCTGTATACTGTCACCTTGCCCATTTAACTTATATGCAGAGCACATCATGAGAAAGGCAGGGCTAGATAAATCACGTTGGAATTAAGATTTCCAGAAGAAATATCAAAAACCTCAGATATGCAGATGATACCACTCTAATGGCAGGAGGTGAAGAGGAACTAAACAGCCTCTTGATGTTGGTAAAGGAGGAGAGTGCAAAAGTTGGCTTGAAATTCAACATTAAGAAAACTAAGATCATGGCTCCCAGCCCTTTCAGTTCCTGGCAAATAAATGGGGAAGAAATGGAGGTAGTGACAGATTTTATTTTATTTTCTTGGGCTCCAAGATCACTCCACATGGGGACTACAGCCAAGAAATTAAAGGCGCTTGCTCCTGGGGAGGAAAGCTAGACAGCATACTAAAAAGCAGAGACAGCATATTAAAAAGCAGAGACATTACCCTGCCAACAAAAGTGCGTATAGTCAAGGCTATGGTTTTCCCAGTTGCAATGTATGGTTGTGAAACTTGGACCATAAGGAAGGCTGAGCGCTAAAGAATTGAGGCCTTTGAACTATGGTGCTGGAGAAGACTCCTGTGAATCCCTTGGACTGCAAGGCAATCAAACCGGTCAGTCCTAGGGGAGATCAACCCTGACTGCTCTTTAGAAGGCCAGATCCTGAAGATGAAACTGAAATACTTTGCCACATAATGAGAAGAAAGGACTCACTGGAGAAGAGCCTAATGCTGGGAATGTTTGAGGACAAAAGAAGAAAGGGACGGCAGAGAATGAGGTGGCTGGATGGAGTCACTGAAGCAGTTGGCGTGAGCTTAAATGGTTTCTGGAGTATGGTAGAGGACAGGAAGGTCTGGAGGAAAGTTGTCCATGGAGTCGCGATGGGTCGGACATGACTTCGCAACTAACAACAACAGCTAATGAAGCATTGTTTTAATATTGATCTAGAAATAAGGGCTTAAGAAGGGTCTTAGATCATGAAGAGACTTGTAGTTACATTCAAGCAAATACAAAGATGTTTCATCTTCAGGCCTGTGGCAGTTAAGATGAAGGAGCAGACCCAATGGTGGGATTCAGCCAGTTCGGCGAACTGGCTGTTGGAAGAAATCTCCTTCCAACAGCCTTTTGTTTTTCCCACCTTAACGTGTTAATCCTGTCAGGAAGGCAGGAAGGTGCCTCTGTGTGTTATTTCTAGCCTAATCCATTTTATCTTTACTGCCCTGCTTAAGTGTTTTCAGAAACTGCTTCTTTGGTTAAGCCAGGGGTCTGCTACCTTAAACTCTCAAAGAGCCATTTGGACCTGTTTCCCACAGAAAAGAAAACACCAGAAGCCACAAAACCTAGGTGGGCATGGCCAACTCAATGTCACTCCCACCCAGGCTCATAACCGCCCCAGCCACGCCTACCCAGGTTACATGGCTCTTAGTGTTTTCTGTGGGAAATGGGTCTCTCTCTCTCTCTCTGTCTCTCTCTGTCTCTCTCTGTCTCTGTCTCTCTCTGTCTCTCTCTCTCTCACTCACTCCCACTCCCACTCCCACTCCCTCCCTCCATCTCATTTCTGTTTTTCTCTTTTTCCTCTCCCTCCCTCCTCCTTTCTTTCTTTCCTTCCTTCCTTTCCTTCCTTCCCTTTCCCTCTTTCTTTTTCTTTCTTTCTCATTGAATACGATAGCAAATCCAAAATAAAGTTATTAATTGTGGGAAATTGCTTCTCATTAATCTTTTCATAGTGAACTCTAAGTTGATAGAAGCTGGCAACATTGTACTAACAGCAACAGCATATATATTGTGATTTCTTTTGAGTTTGACAATATAATACATTATCCAAAATTATAAATAATCTTATTTTCAGATGCATTTTTGCCACCTCTGTTATTTCCTTTTTTTTTTTTTTAATCAGACTTTCTTCCAATTCGTGCCTTCTGGCAAACTGCAGTTTTCTTGGCAAGAGATCTAGCTTGCCACTGCTTTCATCATAGGTCTGAGGGAGTTCTTTCTTTCTTTCTTTCTTTCTTTCTTTCTTTCTTTCTTTCTTTCTTTCTTTCTTTCTTTCTTTCTTTCTTTCTTTCTTTCTTCCTTCCTTCCTTCCTTCCTTCCTTCCTCTTTCTTTCTTTCTCTTCCTTCCTTTCTTTCTCCCTCTTTTTTCTCTCATTTGTTTCCCTCTCTTTCCCTCTCTTTCATTCTTTCCCTCCAGCTCTCTTTCATTTTTCTCCCACTCTCTCCCCCCTTCTCTCTCTCTCAATTGTTTCTCTCTTTTTCCTCTCATTCTCTCCCTCCATCATTTTCTCATTTCTATCTTTCTTTCTCTCCCCCTTTCTCTCTCTCATCTCTTTCTTGCACGCATGCGCACACACAAACCAAATACCCTCCTGGGCCGGGATCACAGTTGCAGCTGCAAGGACGGTGACTCCTCCTCCCACTGCCGCCACTGCACAGTGAGGTGAGTAGCCGGCTGCACAGTGTGGCTCTCCTGCACTGCACAGGAGAGCCACGCTGTGCAGGAGAGTCATGCACAGAGCAGGAGAGCCACACTGCACAGGAGATTCCTGTGCAACACAGGAGATCCACGCAGCACAGGAGAGCCATGCTGCGCAGGAGATTGCTGTGCAGCAGAGGAGAGCCTGCACAGTGCAGAAGAGCCACATTGCACAGGAGAGGTGGAGCTCTTCCCTCCCTGCATCTGATGACAGCAACTGCTGTGCTGCTCCTCCCCATTCCCCTCCTTCCTGAGCTGATATGAAGGGGACTGTGGCTGGCGCTGAGCTGCCTGGGAAGGACGCGGAATCGCAAAAAGCAGCCAGTCATGGGCAGTGTGGAGAAAATGCTAGGGTCGCTTCAGCCACATGGCTTTGCAAAGGAGGCTTGCGCCTTCTCAGAGTGGAGAGCAGATTGCACAACCGGGTCAGCAGGAAGCCATAGGAGAGGGGTCAAAGAGCCGCATGCAGCTCTCGGGCCACAAGTTGCCGACACCAGGGTTAAGCTTTCTTACATTGTAACAGCTGTTTAATGGTTCTTGGCAATACACCCAGACTTTCTATAGCCCGAGCGGCTTCTCTGGAGTTTTTTTTTTCCCCCTTTGCTGGTACTTTTATTCCAGGGCTTGACTTTTTTTAAGGGGAAGGGTTGTTTTAAGCCTTTTACACTGTTTTAATTGTTCCTGGCACTGTCCTTTTGGGATGTACTTCCAACATGGTTGAATCCCCTCCTGGCCACTACTTGCCTCCTCTGTCCCCAATTAAGGGTGGCAGGGGGCGATCACAGGCCTCTTTCTTCCCTGGATCTGTAATCTTCTCTAAATGGAGCGATTTGGCTAGTCTTTGGCTTCTTTGTTTGTTTGTTACCAAAAAAAGGGGGGCTTTGGTAGGTCTTTCCCCCCCCCCAATTGATAAAAAAGTGATGAGGTAAAGTTTTTGGACTGCCGCTGCCTGCCTGATCAAGTTAATCCTTTAAAAAAAATCTTTTTTAAGCTGAGTCTTTCTCTCTTACCTCCAATACAATCTTTCCTTAAATCTGGATGATTTCCTTAGGATATCTTGTGAAGTGAGTGAGACCAGCTGGTATCTTTAAGTAGTGGAAATGGATCTAAGGATTGCTTCTCCTGAGTGGAAAAGGGTGCTTTGTCAGTTCACTGAGCATAGGAGTCTCTTGTCTATGGGGATTCTTCAGTCATCCAGGTCATGGTTGTCCCAAAGGTGCTTTTTTCAAGAGGCAACTGGACTTTCTTGGTTTCCAGAAAGTCCAGTTGCCTCTTGAAAAAGCACCTTTGGGACAGGAGTCTCTTGCCTTGCTTTGGAGTGGGCAAAGCACATGATTGCCCACTGATAATAAGTGGATCCTCCTTCCAATTTGTTTTAGTTTTCTCTCATGATAATAAGGCTTAGTAACATGGCACCAGGCTTGAAGTTTATTTAGATATCTGTGGCATGTACTACTTTAATTGTGATCCTGACAAGCTTGGGAGGGCAGAGACTCGAACCTAGGTGCCCTATATACTTTGTTAATTTGTCTCTTTAGCTCAGCATTTTGAAGCCCAAGTATGCCCACCCACTTTCTGGAGAGCTTAAATACCTCTCTACTAAAGGGTTTCACTTTATGAGCAAGAGTTAGCTGCCGATAGTTATCATTGCATTTTAACTATTTTAATTCCTCACGGTGCTCTGGCACCTTGCCTGATTTGTAACTCTGGGTTGCAGGTATTGCTGATGAAAAGGAAAGTATTCTGACAGAATGGTTTAGGTTTTCATGATGGCTGTGACTCATTGATCTTCAGTGTGTAATCCCCCATTTCTAATCTAATGATTGGTATTTAGGGCAGCTTTTTGCAAGCAGAGAAGTTGTTTGTATTTTTGTACAAGTAATCCATGACTTACAACAGTTCATTTAGTGACCATTCAAAGTTACAATGGCACTGAAAAAAGTGACTTATGACCGTTTTTCACACTTACAACCATTGCAGCATCGCCATAGTCACGTGATAAAAATTCAGATGGTTGACAACTATCTCACATTTATGATGGTTGTAGTTTCTCAGTGTTATGTGATTCCCTTTGGCAACCTTCTAACAAGCAAAGTCAATGGGGAGGCCAGATTCACTTAACAGCCATGTTACTAACTTAACAACTGCCATGATTCACTTAACAAATGGGACAATAAAAGTTGTGAAATGGGACAAAATTCACTTAATAAATTTCCCACTTAGCAACATAAATTTTGGTCTCAATTGTGATCGTAAGAGGTAGGAAAGGCCAGGCCAGGCATGACAAGGAGTGGCTGGGAGGGGAGGGGAGGGGTGAGGGAAGGCCAGGCATGGCAAGGACAGGCTGGCTGAGGTGAGGCACCCCTCGACAGGGGTGACATTGAGTTGGCCACACCTACCCAGCTGGTCATTAGGGCAGAGAACCAGTTAATTTGAATCCCACCACTGGTCAGACCTATGTATATGCTCTTTGTTCTCTACCTAGAGAACAGTTTAGCTAAACATCTGAGCAGGGCTAATGAAGTGCTTCTAAGGATGGAAGATGTCCTTTCAGTGATGAAATTCAGCTGGTTCTATCTGAACTGGTAGTGCTAGTGGCGGGAGGCTCCGCCCACCCACCCGGATGTCATCAAATCCCATTTTTGACCCTCTGCGCATGCGCAGAAGGCTCTGTGCATGTGTGGAGAAGGCGCACACGAGCGTAGCGAGCATGCGCGCACGCTCACATTTACGAACCGGTAACAAAGGTAAGTAAATTTCACCCCTGCCTCTGAACTTTTGATTCCGAAAGTCCCATTGCTGCCCATCCCCAAAAAGAGCAAAAATATTTGAAATAAGAAAGCATGTGTTTCATTTATTCTAATTATTCTGGTATAGGTTTGAATCCACAAATATTAATATTTTAGCATGATTATGGGGTGTAAAATGAGAAAGGCTAATTTTCTCATCAGAAAAGGACCCAGGCTGTGATGGTTGGATCAGAACTAATAGTTTTTCTCAACATCTGGTTGCTATTCAATATTGAGGATTTGGAACCCAACTCTAATTTTCCCAGAGAAGCAACAACATTGGGTCAAATTTCTCTTAATGTATATGTCAACTTCCAACAATACTAGTTAAATACTTTGTGCTATGTTTGTTTTTAGCTTCATACAGTGGATGATCTCATACTGTTTTCCCATAATTTTTGTACATGTTGTTTAGAAACAGCCAGTAATAAAGAATTGGTAATGAGAAAATCCAGGGGTGAAATCCAGCAGGTTCTGGAAAACCAGTAATGGAAATTTTGAGCAGTTTGGAGAACCGGCAGCGGAAATTTAGAGTAATATCACCTCTGGCTAGCCCCTGGAGTGGGGTGGGAATGGAGATTTTGCAATATCCTTCTCCTGCCACACCCACCAAGCCACCCCAACCAAGCCACACCATGCCCATCAAGCCACGCCCAAAGAACCGGTAGTAAAAAAATTGGATTTCACCACTGAGAAAATCCCATGGAACATAATAATACAGTAATAAATATATTCACATCAGTTTCAGAATTAACATGTTCTGCTATGCATGAATATGAACATATCTTCAAGCCAGCACTATTTCTTCATTTAGTGCAAAATTCTTGTTAGACAGGTGAATCCTTATGGTCATAGCATAGAAAATATATGGTCCACCTGTTCCAGCCCTGGCAATCAATTCTATGCCAATTTATTAGGAAACAAGTTTCCTAATAAACAACTAATTTCAGGTTTTTAATTGCATTTATACTGTTACTTTTTTCTTGAAAGTTTAAGATCATTTTCATGGAATCTGACTTAATTTTATTCCCATCAGTCATCCAGCGTGGTACATGGAGACACACACACACACACATACGCATACAAATGGAGGGAGAGGGATTAACCTAAAACACTCAGAGACCCTCATCATTCAGTGGAAACTTGAATCTGACTCTCACTGGCCTAAATCTCTTAATTACATCTCACTATACTTTTCTCAAGCACATGTGCATATTATGAAAAACTCTAATTTCAACAATTATATTTCAGATGTCAAGACCTGGAAAATCCCCAAATTTTGTTCTTGATTACATCTTTTAACATACTATTTTCTAGCAATGAACATTGTAAGCTAGTAATATATAAAATCTGCTTTATATCATGAAACAGGATCAGAAAGCTATTTAGATTTTCAGGTACAACACCCTGTTCAGTGCAAGAGTTCGAATTTAAGTATTTCTGAGAAATTTTTACCCAACTTCTGCTTGAACACATTCATCAAAAGGGAGCTTAATAAAACAAGGTAGATTCCACTGTTGAATTATTTGTAATCTTAAGAGTTTGTCCTACCTCTGTACAGATTACAGTTTCTAAAGATACTTGTAGCTGAGAATGAATAGTTCATTTTATAATCCTAATCACTAGAAAATTTTAGATAAAATATATCATTAAAAACTTGACATTACATAGACTGAGCTATGGGAAACTCCAAATATTCTAGCCTGCCACATTTACTAGGCCAAGCAACAGTGTCAGGAGCCACTCATAAGAACTTTCCATAATATTCATTGCAACTGTAAAGAAGAAAACTGCAAAAATATGAGTTTATTTTAACAACTCCAGAAATGTTAAGACTGTCAGAATTCCTGAATACGAGAATTTATAAAAGTCTTTGTGGTTTTGCCTATATAACACTAAATTTGACCTCAGTTTGTTCTGCTGTTTCCAAATTCTGGGGTGTTCAATTTTATGGCTCCCACACAAACAGCTTGAAGAATTCTTGGCTTCTGGTTCCTATTTTGGCAAGCACTTCTGGATCAGCCCCAAAGTAAAGCAATTCTTGCTTCTTGTTTTATGTTAATATCTGGCTACAGATAAAGATTTCTTGAAAGACATCTTATTACAACATTAAACAGGCAGAGATGAAATCTTACGTAGCCATTTTGCTTTTTGTGCTATAGACCTGTTGTATGTATGACCTGTTCTCCTTGTGTCTGCCAAACAGGGGGAAAATGAAATAAATGGATAGCAGCATTCAGCTGCTTTCAAGTGTCATTTGTGGGGTTCCCTTATATTAGAAGAAATGGATTATGGGAAACAAAGGGAGAATGCTTGTCCTGGATTAGAAAGCTGGGTTGGAGATCATCCCAAAGGTACTTTTTCATCTTCTTTTGAAGATGTTTCACTTCTCATCCAAGAAGCTTCTTCAGTTCTGACAGGATAGTGGGGAATGGAAGGATTTATATTCCTTGCAGACAGCTAGTAATTTGCATCCATTTAGAGGGTTGTTGAAGCACTTGGAGGTTTATATGTCTCCTCAGGATCATCCTGAATAGTGCTCCTGGTTCCTGTAGTCTGCAATTTTTTTTCTGGAAATCCATTCCTACTCTTACACCATTCAAAGTGTGTTCGTATGAAGTGGGATAGAATTAGTGCACAGTTACAATACAGAAAAATCCTTATACATAAGTCCCAAGTAACTGATTGGAGAAAGATAAGGTTAAGAAAAAAAATCCACCAATGCTTAGTTCTGCAAGATTTGTAGATAAGTGAGTAAATAAACACACATTTATCAGCCTAGATTTGTTTTCCAGAATTACAAGTACTAATTGCTAATGGTTTATGCACTAATTTCTTTTCTTTCTTTTTTAGGCATCTCCAGTGAAGTAACTCCATTGACTTAAAAAAAAAGCTTAATGTAAAAATCTTGTGGAACTTGTTTAACCAGAGAGAATAATAGTACAGGATAAGAAAACTCTGAGCATCTATAAATTATGAGAGATAATCCCCATGCAATTCTCAGAGACAGAGAATAAGAAAGGAGGCCCTAAAAATCTCCTTCCATTTTTTTTTGGGGGGGGGGGTCCATAACATTACATGAACTTGCAATCTGTCACTGTTACTGAGTTTACATCTCTTTCCTTCAAAAACAAAGAGTTTTTTTCTTAATAATGAGACAAATTTGCTTGCTTTCCTATATTTTTTAAACTCCAAGTTCCATTTTGATGAAGGCAATCAGACGTCTATCATTCTTTTCTTTGTACAGTCAAACATTACAAATTGTAATTAGGTATGCATAGCTTACGTATATGTAAGGCTGGCCTATTTCTATTCTGCATATATTTATATTTCATGAGTGTATGTGACCATGGAATATGCAAGTCAAAACTGCAAGGTCAAGGATGGCTGCTGGGGCTATCAAAGAAACAACCCCGCTAGAAGCCATTTTAATGTTTATGTTATTGCAATTTGATTATACTTTTGATCTCCATTAGTACCATTTCAGCTTGGTGTTGCTGATATGTAACTATTTTAATCAGCATAGGATGGGCTTTATCTGCTTGGACCAGTCAGATACTAGCTATGTCTCCAGCCTGGTTCATACACAACATAAACCCAGCTTTTATGGCTAAGGGAGCTTATAAACCAAACCAAGCAAATAACACTGTGGTTTAGCTGTTTTGTTAAAAAGAGATCATGCCAAACCTGTTGTGGCCCCGCCCTCCGAGCCTATCTCATCGGAGGAAGAAGGCTCCGAACATGAAGAAGAGGAGTCAGCCAGGCCTCCCTCTCCAGGCCCCTCCCCTCTGGCACTGCCTCAAGTGCTGGCCAAGGAAGAGGAGATTAGCCAGGAGCCAGGTGTCTCCGATGAGAGCGAGGGAGGTGATCTGTCGTTCCTGGATCCACGCCAACGAAGGCGTGATAAACGGTTGCAGCAGTTAAGGAGGCGTGCCAGGGATTATAACTGAGTCACTGGACCACACCCCAGAGACTATATAAGAGAGTGTGGTGGCCATTTAAGACTCTGTGACGGACAAAAACTAACTCTGGCTAGTCACTTGAACAACGCTTAAAGCTGCCAAAGATTTCTTGTTTGGAACTGGACTATTTATAAAATGTGTGTATTTCTGTTTATCTGGTGAAGGGATATTCCGTTTATTGAAGTAAAAGCACTTGGCAGTCGGTGCTCGTATTGCTGCCAAGTTTCTGATAACAACCTGTGTGCGTGCCAAGTGCTTTCTTAACCCTCGGCTGGCTGTGTTTGTGTGTGTGTGGAGACAGGGACAGAACAAAACCAATCTTATTTCATTCTTTGACAAAGTGACTAAAATAGTAGAACAGTGAAATGCTGTGAACATGCTATACTTTTTTTTTTTAATTTGATTTGATTTATATCGCGCCCTTCTCCGGAGACTCAGGGCATCTTACAATGTGTTAAGCAATAGCCTTCATACTTTTGTATATTTATACAAAGTCAGCTTATTGCCCCCACAAACTGGGTCCTCATTTTACCTACCTTAGAAAGGATGGAAGGCTGAGTCAACCTTGAGCCTGGTGAGATTCGAACTTAAAGTAATTGCAGACAGCTGGTGTTAATCACAATGCTTTTAGTCTGCTGAGACACCAGGCCCAGACTTCAGCAAGGCATTTGACAAAATAGACCACATGTTAAATGGGGGCGCAGTGAAGAGACAGGACTTCAGCATCTTTATTGTGGATTCGCGAATTCAGGAAACCCCACTAACATGTGTTTGGGATACAATGAAAGCCTACTTAAGAGGATTAGTAATATCGCATAATATATACAACAACAAAGAGAAAAGGAAGGTTCAGAAGGATTTGCTGGCCCAACTGGAAGAAACAGAAAAGAGACTACAACAAGACCCGAGCGATACTAAAATAAAAGAGCAATGGATGACAACAAGGCATAAAATAAATTTATTGGAACAGGAAGAATTGGCGAAAAAATCCAACAATCCAAACAATATTATTTTGATAACGCAAATAAGCCCGGGAGATGGCTATCGTACAAATTAAAAAAAGAGAAAGAGAAGGGTGTTATAGATGGCTTGGAGAACTTGGAAGGCAGAATATTAGAGGATGAGGAGGAGAAACGGGAGTTTGTTAGACAGTACTATGAAACATTATATAATCAGGAGGAAACTTCAATTGATAATATTAATCAGTACTTTGCCAAAGAGAATCTCCCACAGATAAAGGAGGAGGAAAGGGAAGCGTTAAATAGAGAAATTACATTAGAGGAACTGAAGGGGGTAATACCCAAATTAAAGAGTAACAAAACGCCTGGTCCCGACGGCCTCCCAGGAGAATTATACAAAAACCAGAATCTGACAGAAATACTCGTACCAAAACTTCTGATAATATGCAACGAGGCCCTGAGAGGCTCTAGGATCCCAGAATCGTGGAAGGAGGCGTTCATCACATTGATAGGAAAAGAAGGTACCGATCCCAAGCAAGTAAGGAACTACAGACCGATCTCTTTACTCAACACGGATTATAAAATATTTATGGGAATATTAGCGGGTAGGTTGAAGATAATATTAAATAATTGGATTCACCCCGACCAAAACGGGTTCCTCCCCGGTAGACAGATTAGGTCTAATATGAGAGTGGTGATGGATGTGTTGGAGTACTATGAAATACACTCCGAGAAACAGCTGGCCATGGTCTTCCTCGATGCCCAGAAGGCTTTCGACAACCTAAATTGGCGATTTTTGACCCAACAAATCCCAAAAATGAATTTCGGGGGGTATTTTGAGAACGCGATAAAAGCAATTTATGATAAACAGAGTGCAAATATTATATTGAATGGGGATGTATCTAAATCCTTCTGGATTGGTAAAGGGGTGAGACAAGGCTGTCCACTTTTTCCACTCTTATTTATATTGGCCCTGGAGGTATTGTTAAGGAAAATTAGGCAAAATAAAGAAATACGGGGACTGGAAATTAGAAATGAAACCTTTAAGATTCAAGCTTTCGGCGACGATGTAGTGTTAATAATGGAGGACCCACTAACAACAGGGCCAAAAGTATTGAAAGAATTAGATGAATATGGGAAGCTGTCAGGATTTAAATTAAATATGACAAAAACTAAAATGTTAACAAAAAATATCCCAATAACAGAACAGGAAATATTAGTAAATAATCTGGGTATTCAAATAGTCAAGAAGATTAAATATTTAGGGATTTGGATTACTGCCAGATGCTCAACCCTGAAGGAAGATAATTATACACCCTTATTGACAAAGATAAAACAAGATTTGGATAGATGGGGGAAATTGCAAATATCGTTCCTCGGTAGGATAGCCACTATCAAGATGAGTGTTCTCCCCAAATTACTATACTTATTTCAAACTACTCCTGTTAGTATTGACAGAAAATATTTTTCGGAATTAAATGGGATAGTAAGGAAGTTCATCTGGGGAGGGAAAAAACCGAGAATTGCATTACGATCCCTGCAAGAAAAAAGGAATAGGGGCGGATTCGGACTCCCAGTCTGGGAATTATACCATAAAGCGGCCAATTTAGTATGGCTACGTGAGTGGGCCTTATTAAGAGATAAGAGAATCTTACAACTGGAAGGGCACGACCTATCGAGAGGCTAGCATGCTTACCTCTGGGACAAAGGAAAAGGGACAGGGATATACTTCCACCAACACAAAATTAGAGATACATTAATGGAAAGAAATCAGGCATAAACATTATTTGAAATACCCAAAATGGATATCCACATTGGAGGCTATAGTCCATCCAAATACGTTAGGCAGGGAGAAAATGGTCACCTACCAAGATATTCTGGATAATAGTGGTAACCTTATACCTAATGAGATACTAAAGGAACAAGGGATCCACATAGATTGGTGGCCCTATTTACAAATTAAATCCTGCTTTAGTAAGGATAAACAAGAAAAGGGAATAGAGATGGGGACAAATAGTTTGGATAAGGTATGGCTAGGTAGTGAGAACAAATTATTAGCTAAATTATACTCCTACCTTCTCAAATACAATAGAGAAGGAGAAATATTAAAAGACCAAATGATTGCTTGGGGGAAAAACATCGAATCAAAGATAAATCTTGATGATTGGGAAGAAATATGGAATAGCAATCTTAAACTGACGAGAGCAATAAGCTATAAAGAGAATCAGTATAAGATGCTATATAGATGGTATTTAGCACCATCTAGAATTGCTAAGATCTACCCAAATGCAAGCCCCAAATGTTGGAAATGCGGTCACCACCAAGGTACCTTCTATCATATGTGGTGGACGTGTCCGGAAGCGAGGAAGTTTTGGAAAAAAATACAAAAATGGATCCAAGAAATATTAAAGGAGGACATTAACTTCCTCCCAGAAATCTATCTCCTGGGAGTGCTAAAACGAACTGTCGAGCTCGCCCTCACGCTCGACACGACTCACCGCCGATCCCTCACCCTGCAGCTTCGGCGGTGGACGGCCAGTGGGCGCAAACAGTGGCACACGGGGGTGGGGCTCGGGGCACTGGGTTAGGCAGTCGGGTGAGGTGGCGGGGTGCGTCGGATGTAGGACTTATCGTGGCATCAGTTTCCCGCATGCAATGTCGTCCCAGCTGGAGGATTCTGCCGATGATTCACTGGTTCGGGGGGGCGGATGGGCGTGGCGTGGGCTACGCCCCACAGCAGCTGGGCGGAGAGGCATAAAAACGCTATGAGCTACACGCCCATAGCGCCGTTTTTAAATCGCTTACGACTGCAGTATCCTTCGTTACTACGAAAGTAAACCATCATCCCAAAGCAAAACGTTGTCTACTGGTGATTTGTTGCGTTTCTTCCGTTTTGTGGTCCGAGGATCCTGAGAGGAAAACGGCGCTATTCTTTCTACTTCAGCGGAGGAAACAAACAGACGGATGGCCGAAGGTTTGGATCCTGAGTTGTGCGTGGGGGAGGACTCCGGTGTAGAGCAAGCGGAGGCAAGCGCAGGGGGTTTGAACGAGGCTCCCACCCCTGTCGTTCGGCCGAAGGAACGGACGGGGAGTCAAAGTGGGGGGCCAGGTGAGCCGGAGGGGAAGACAGCTACGGCCTCTGGAGAATGGTGGCATAGCTCAGCCCTTACTGGTCCTAGTAAGGGAGCACCGACCCCACCCTCCACGGATGAAAGGTTCCTTAAGTGGAGAGAGCGGCGGTGGGTTGATGATGAGGAAGGGGGGGAGTGGAGTTATTCCACCGGACTGGGTCCTTCGACTCTGGATATCCTAAGGGAGAAGTTTGGGGAGGCCAGCTTTCGGGATGCACAGTCCTGGCAACCATGGGCTACGGGGTGGGGAGTCCTCTGCAGCTTGGCAAGGGGTTTCTACAACTACAACAGATACCCGTTTCTGTCTGGCCAGCCCTAAATTGAGGGCAGACCGGGGGGCCCCTGGACAGAGATGTGAGACCATTCCCCTTACAGATGGCCAGGAGAGGGCAACGAGTCACCCGGATGCCAGGGGTCAGCCTGCACAGGAGGAACGTCGGGCCGAAACAGGGCGGTGGGTACCCTCACAGAGCTTCAGTGGCACACCAGCTGGTCAGCCCAGGGCCATACCACCCTGGACGGCGGGGCCATGGGGGGCCCAGCCTATGTGGGGCCCTCCTCCTTTCCAAGCAACGTTTGATGGGAGTGCGGACCGAGTGGCAATCTTTCTCAGCCAGGCTATCAGTTATCTGGATCTCTATGGTCGGTTCTACCCATCCCAGTGGTCCATGGTGGTTGCCTTCACCACCGTTATGGCAGGGGAGGCTGCCGACTGGGTGGCGGACCTACACAGCGACCACGCCCGTGAGCTAACCGACATTGGACTTTTTCTGGAGGGCCTTCGGGCCCGGTTCGAGGATGATTCTAGGACACAACAGGCTGAAGGGGAGCTTGTGTCCTTGAGACAAAAAGGCCGTCCTGCCAAGGACTATGTGAAGGAATTCCATTCCATCGCTGGGCGGTTGTGGGCGTGGCCTGAATGTATGCTTGTGCATCAATTTCATTTGGGACTGGATCGGGACTTGAGACAGGCATGCGTATATCGGGGACTACCACCACGTCTGTCGGAGTGGTTTCGGGCAGCCATAGACCTGGATATGGGGCTGAAAGGGTTCCGCGGCAGACCCAGTGCAGGACCATCAGCCCAGGTGAGGAGGCTGCCAGAGCGACCTGTGGCCAACCGAGGAAGTGCACCTACAGCGCTCAGGGACTCCGTTCGTCGGCCGACATTTCGTTGTTTCTGATGCAATCAGATAGGCCACCGTGCTCTGGACTGCCCTCTTCCACCCTCCCAACAACCCGTAAGCCGAACACCCGCGATTGGGGGGAAGGGCCATGAACGCCAAAGGACAACACCAGAACGGTCCGAGGTCGTGTCTCACGCTCGACCGTCCGGTAACGACACGTCGCCAATCGAGCCTGCAGAACGTTCCAGCACTGGCGAGGCGTTCGTTGTAGAGGGGGATAGCGATGAGGACAGCAACCAGGATCCAATGGTGAGTGCTCCCGTTCGTCCTTTTCTGATCCCGGTTACGATGGAGAACACACGACGGAGTCTGGATGTACAACAGGGAGCGCTAATCGACTCTGGCTGTACTCGTTGCTTGATGAGACGAGCATTAGCGATGCAGTTAGGGTTACGGTTATATCGGTTGCACTCACCTATTAAGTTTGAACAGGTGGACAGGTCAACGTTGGGGGGCGCTCCTGCTACGCAGGTAATGGAACTAGTACAATTAAGGATAGGAGAGCATAAAGAGTATCTCCGGTTCATAGTAGTGGATGTCATGATCGAGCCCATTATCCTGGGGTTAGCATGGCTGGACAAATGGAAACCAACTATCTGGTGGGAAGGAGGGTATCGCAAGCTCCGCATTGAAATAGGTCCTGAACCAAGTGCTCTCGAACACTCTAGTCAGTTGCTGGAAGGGAACGAACATAGGTCAAGACCCCTGACGCCGGGGGTTCCAGCAGTGTATACAGATCTAGCAGCTGTGTTTGACGAGGCAGAGTGTGATATATTACCACCTCACTGTAGGACAGATTGCGCTATAGAACTTGTACCTGGTGCAAAGTTACCTAAACCCCGAATGTATGAGATGACACCAAGGGAGGTAGAGGAATTGCGTAAATATATCGACAAGAACTTAGCCCGGGGGTTTATCGAACCCAGCAGAGCCCATATGGCTGCTCCAGTACTGTTCCGGGAGAAGAAGGATGGGGGCCTTCGCTTATGTGTCGACTTCCGGGGTCTAAACGCTGTGAGTGTAGAACCACTGTATCCCCTCCTGTTGATAAAAGACCTTCTGGCCACATTAGCGACGGGGCGATATTTCACTAAGTTAGACCTGCGGGAGGTGTATTACCGGGTTAGAATCAGACAGGGGGATGAGTGGAAAACCACGTTTAATTGCCCCCTAGGAAGTTATAAATTCCGGGTTATGCCATTCGGACTGCAAGGCGCCCCGGCAGTGTTTATGCAATTAATCAACGAGGTTCTCCATGAATACCTCTACCGTGGCGTCTTAGTGTACCTAGATGACATCCTGATCTACACGAGAACAATGAAGGAACATGTACAGTTAGTCCGTCAGGTATTACGGCGTTTATTGGATGCTAAATTATATGTGAAAGTGTCAAAATGTGAATTCCATTATACTCAGTTGGATTATTTGGGCTATAGGATTTCTACAGATGGTTTGACAATGGATCCAAAGAAGGTCAGTACCGTTTTGGAATGGCAAGCCCCAGAAACAAGGAAACAATTGCAAAGTTTCCTCGGGTTTGCCAATTTTTATAGGCAATTTATTCCCTCTTTTGTTCAGATAGCATTGCCACTCACTGACCTTTTGCAAACTAGGGGACAGGTGAGAAAGCCACGGCCGGGTCAGAAGCTGAATTGGTCGTCGGCTTGTCAGACGGCTTTCGACACCTTGAAAGCTCGGTTTGCACAGGCCCCAGTACTACAGCATCCCGATCAAGAGACTCCGTTCATAGTGCAGGTGGACGCAAGTGATGTGGCCATGGGGGCTGTGTTGTTGCAACCCAATAGCCAAGGGCAGTTGCAGCCATGCGCGTATACGTACAAAAAATTCAGTACCACGGAACGGGGTTGGGCTATATGGGAGAAGGAGGCTTTTGCTGTCCGCTGGGCTCTCCTTAGTTGGTGACACATTCTAGAGGGGGCCCGTACCCAGTTTGAGGTCTGGACGGACCACAAAAACCTGATAGCCTTACAGACCGCCAGGAAATTATCCCCGAAACAGGTGCAGTAGGCCCACTATTTCCAACGTTTCAACTTTATCTTGAAATATGTACCGGCAGGAAAGAACTTCCTCGCTGACGCTTTATCACGACTACCCCAATTCCACAGTAAACGGGACAACGTTGTTCAGGCTATCCTCCCTAGTAATGCCCACGGTGGGAGGGCGGCGTCCAGCGCAGAAAACCAACGGTGTTGGGAGGAGTCAGTATGGGAGGCCACAGCCCAGGATAAGTGGGTGGCAGAGAACACACAGCTCGTCACATGTAACAATGGACTAGCTTGGAAAGAAGATAAAATGTATATCCCTAATGTATTGCGGCAAGACGTCCTCAGAAGGTGTCATGATGCCAAAACCGCCAGTCACTTTGGGTTCCTCAAAACATTACACCTGACCCGGCGCCAATTTTGGTGGCCACGTCTGCGATCTAACGTGGATGCATATGTCACAAGCTGCACTGTTTGTGCTAAATCAAAACCACGGCCAGGAAAGCCCCTCGGTTTACTACAACCAGTCGCAAATCCCATTAGGCCTTGGGATGAGATAGGTATGGATTTTGTGGTCGATCTACCAGACAGTAATGGGCATACAGTCATATGAACGGTGATAGATCTTTTTTCGAAACAGGCCCATTTCATCCCATGCAACAGACTGCCATCAGCCAGAAAGTTAGCAAAATTGTTTATTCAACATGTGTACCGGTTACATGGGGTACCTCAGCGTATCATTTCAGACAGGGGGGTGCAATTCACGGCTAGATTTTGGAGGACTTTTATACAAGCCATTGGCTCGACGCAAGGGCTCAGCTCAGCATTCCACCCTAGCACTAATGGAGCAGCTGAGAGAGCCAACGCCATGGTAGAATGCTACCTTCGGTGCTACGTCTCGTATCAACAAACCAAGTGGTCCAGTCTCTTGCCATTGGCTGAGGTTGCCTATAACAACGCGGTACATAGCAGTACTGGTTTTACACCTTTTCGTATTGTCTCAGGTCGTGAGTTTGTAGCGATACCCGAGTTAGAAGACCTACCCAAAGGCGAGCAGAATCCACAGAAATGGGCGGATAAAATACGCACACTATGGCCACAGGTTAGAGAGGCATTAGATGAGGCCACTACCGTGTATAAAGCGCATGCGGACAAGAAACGGGCCCATATCGATCCACTCAAGGTTGGGGATCTAGTATATTTGTCCACTAAATATATCGAACTAAAGGTACCAAACCGGAAGCTGGGCCCGAAATACCTAGGCCCTTTCCCTGTACTTCGGATAATAAACCCAGTTACTGTGGTTCTCAAACTCCCACCTTTATTAGGGAAGATAGACCCCGTGTTCCATGTGAGTCTGCTAAAACCAGTAACTCGTGTCAGGGATAGACCGCCTTGTCCGGGACCTGTTAGGGATGATCAATACGAGGTTGAAGACATACTAGACTCAAAACTGAGTAGGGGCCGACTCAAGTATCTAGTTAAATGGAAGGGAGACCCTGAAGAGGAGGCATCCTGGGTATCTGGGGAGGATGTACACGCTAAAAAATTGCAGAAGTGGTTTCATCACAAATACCCTATGAAACCGAGTCCACCGGAGATAACGGGAGCTAATGATTCTACTTTGTATCTTTCAGACCACACCGTGGTGAAGGGGTGCGCATGTCGAGCTCGCCCTCACGCTCGACATGACTCACCGCCGATCCTTCACCCTGCAGCTTCGGCGGTGGATGGCCAGCGGGCGCAAACGGTGGCACACGGGGGTGGGGCTCGGGGCACTGGGTTAGGCGGTCGGGTGAGGTGGCGGGGTGCGTCGGATGTAGGACTTATCGTGGCATCAGTTTCCCGCATGCAACGTCGTCCCAGCTGGAGGATTCCGCCGATGATTCGCTGGTTCGGGGGGCGGATGGGCGTGGCGCGGGCTACGCCCCACAGCAGCTGGGTGGAGAGGCATAAAAACGCTATGAGCTACACGCCCATAGCGCCGTTTTTAAATCGCTTACGACTGCAGTATCCTTCGTTGCTACGAAAGTAAACCATCATCCCAAAGCAAAACGTTGTCTACTGGTGATTTGTTGCGTTTCTTCCGTTTCGTGGTCCAAGGATCCTGAGACGAACATTTGGAAAGGACAAGAAATACCTGATTATTCATATTGTCACAGCTGCTAGACTCTCCTATGCCAGATATTGGAAAGAGAAAAAAGGACCAACCGAGGAACAGATAGTCAATAAGATACTTGACTGCGCAGAAATGTGCAGATTAACGTATGTGTTAAATGGAAAGGAGGATTCAGAATTCTATGCGATCTGGGATTTGTGGTATAGGTGGTTAGAAATTAAATGCAAAAGTTAATACTCATGTGGAATAATGTACAACGATTAGATAACCCTGTATATTATTGTACTCTAATTGAACAGTAATCAATTTTACTCACAAGAACTTTTGTACAAATTGTATAAATGATTAGATAATTGACTAGATACCACACTTGTAAATATACAATATGACTACACGTTGCCGAACCGTTTAGTTTGAATTGTAATATGTTCTTAATTCAATAAAATTGCATTAAAAAAAGAGAGAGAGAGAGCGAGGGAGGTGATCTGTCGTTCCTGGACCCACGCCAACGAAGGCGTGATAAACGGTTGCAGCAGTTAAGAAGGCGTGCCAGGGATTATAACTGAGTCACTGGACCACACCCCAGAGACTATATAAGAGAGTGTGGTGGCCATTTAAGACTCTGTGACGGACAAAAACTAACTCTGGCTAGTCACTTGAACAACGCTTAAAGCTGCCAAAGGTTTCTTGTTTGGAACTGGACTATTTATAAAATGTGTGTATTTCTGTTTATCTGGTGAAGGGATATTCCGTTTATTGAAGTAAAAGCACTTGGCAGTCGGTGCTCGTATTGCTGCCAAGTTTCTGATAACAACCTGTGTGCGTGCCAAGTGCTTTCTTAACCCTCGGCTGGCTGTGTTTGTGTGTGTGTGGAGACAGGGACAGAACAAAACCAATCTTATTTCATTCTTTGACAAAGTGACTAAAATAGTAGAACAGTGAAATGCTGTGAACATGCTATACTTTTTTTTTAATTTGATTTGATTTATATCGTGCCCTTCTCCGGAGACTCAGGGCATCTTACAATGTGTTAAGCAATAGCCTTCATACTTTTGTATATTTATACAAAGTCAGCTTATTGCCCCCACAAACTGGGTCCTCATTTTACCTACCTTAGAAAGGATGGAAGGCTGTCAACCTTGAGCCTGGTGAGATTCGAACTTACAGTAATTGCAGACAGCTGGTGTTAATCACAATGCTTTTAGTCTGCTGAGACACCAGGCCCAGACTTCAGCAAGGCATTTGACAAAGTAGACCACATGTTAAATGGGGGCGCAGTGAAGAGACAGGACTTCAGCATCTTTATTGTAGATTCGCGATCAGAATAGACTCGCCAGCAGGCTGCTGGAGCTCTGTTTTTAAAGAGTGCCATCAGCCTAGCCGGCCACTGACAACAGTTTATTTTTCCCACCGCTAGATGGACCAATCAGTGGCGAGTATGCAAATATGGTCCTCCGTACGTGCATCTGTAACACCCCTCCCCTCCTAGATAGCTTTTACCCAATCATCTTCTTTCTAAGTCACATAATCATGCAGGTAGGCACGGTGCTTGAGGGTGCACCCGGACCTGCGCAGTTCACTTGTTCCAGCCCCGGCAGCCAGTGCAGTCAGGCCTGCCACCGCTCCTGAGTCCACGAAAGGAACCTCCTGCAATTTCCCCATGGGCATGGTGGATTCTGCCCCACCTCTCCTTCTTCAGTTCCAAGATCTCAACATGAGACTCCCGCTTCCTCAGATAAGTGCTCGCATGCCTCTACTGGTGGTGAGATTAGGGCCTCGGCGTTGGTCGTACTTAGGGCTGGTTGTTCGTGTTAGCTGCTGGGTTGTGTCGGTTTGTATGCTCCTTGGGGTGGAGTATCGCTTCAGGGCTGGGGTCTATTTGGGACAAGTTCTCAGACAGGGCTGGAGTCTATTTGGGACAAGGGATGGTCTGACTGCCTTAGCCTCGACTCTCCTACTCTATTCCGGAGTTGGTCGATATGCCTCCTCCATATTCTGCCATCCTCAAGTTCCACTTGATATGCTGGTCTTTTTGGATGCGGAAAAGGCCTTTGATAGAGTGGATTGGAATTTTCTATTAAAGACTTTAAAAAAGATGGACTTTGGGGACCAATTTATACAGGCGGTCTCAGCAATTTACCAAGAGCAAAAGGCACAGATTATTATTAATGGAAGTTTGACAACAGAGTTTAAAATTGAAAAAGGAACAAGACAGGGATGTCCGTTATCCCCATTGTTATTTATTCTAACACTAGAAGTCTTGTTAAATACAATACGGGACTCTAATATCTTGAAAGGTATAATGATAAGGCAAGAGGATTACAGAATAAAGGCATTTGCAGATGATCTGGTCATTACCCTAACACAGCCAATGGAATCAATAATCCAGATGAAGGACATTATACAAGACTATGGTAAAGTTTCAGGTTTTAGACTGAACCAGAAAAAAACTAAGATGATAGCTAAAAATATGACACAAGATCGTAAACATGAGCTTGAAAGGAGGGCAGGTTTTGAGATTGTACCAAAGGTAAAATATCTAGGAGTTCAGGTTGCAGAATCAAATATGAAACTGTTTCAAAATAATTATGAGGTGTTGTGGCGAGAGGTGCAGAAAGATATGGAGACTTGGAAAAAACTGCAGCTGTCTCTACTTGGAAGAATAGCAGTAGTTAAAATGAACATTTTGCCAAGATTTCTTTTTCTGTTTCAAATGATTCCGATGCTTAAAAGTGATAAACAACTGAAAGTGTGGCAAACTGGAGTGAATAAGTTTGTCTGGAACGAGAAAAAACCGAGAGTGAAATTGAAAATTATGCAAGATGTTCCAGAAAGGGGAGGCCTTAAACTTCCAAACCTACAGTTATATTATGAAGCAGCAGCTTTGACTCTAGCAAGTGATTGGTTTGGGAGGAAAAAGACTGGAATACTGAATATAGAAAGTTTTGATCTTGAATTTGGATGGCATGCTTACTTATTTTATGACAACAAAGTGGATAAAGTATTTAAAAGCCATATACTTAGAGATTCTTTGATGAGAGTTTGGAAGAAGCACTGATTCAAATGGGATTATAAAATACCGCTATGGCTGGATCTTGGTCATATTATGTGGAATACAAATATAATGTCACTCGGGGGGGGGGTTATACAAAGAGCTTCTTTTTACAGATGCGGGCAGATGGCAGTTGAAGACATTACAGACACTGTTGGACAAAGGGATTAACTTAATTTGGTTACAATATAATCAATTACAATTGAGATGGAAAGAGGACCAAAAAACTGGTATTATGTTGCATGAGGAAGAATTGGTTAGACACATAAAAGAGAAAGGTCCAATGCATATTAAAAGGCTTTATAATGTTTTGTTAGAAAGGGATTCAGAAACTGAATTGGTTAAAGATTGTATGATTAAGTGGGCACAAAATTTTGAGGAACCAGTGATGTTGGAAACATGGGAAAAAATTTGGGTTCAGAATGTTAAATTCACACAGTCGCAGAATTTGAGGGAAAATTTCTATAATATGTTTTATAGATGGCATTTAGACCCAAAAAAATTGTGTATGTACCCTAATGTTCAGCCAAAATGTTGGAGATGTGATTGTTCAGATGCTACATATTATCATGTTTGGTGGACTTGTAGGAAAGTTAAAGCTTTTTGGATAAAAATTTGATGGGTCATGCAGAATGTTTTGAAGAAAAAAATTCAATTTTCTCCACAATTGTTTTTATTGGGTATAGTTAAGGGTTTTACTTCGGGTGAAACAAAGTTGATATTGTACATGATAACAGCTGCGAGACTATTGATAGGTAAATACTGGAAGAATGAAGCTTTGCCCACGATCGAGGAATGGACTTTGAAGATGGCCAGTTTTGCAGAGATGGCGAAGATTTCAGCATATTTAAAAGACTGTTCACAAGAGACTTATGAATGGGAATGGAAAAAGTGGATAGATTATGTTCAGAACAAATATCAAACTAGGAAGTATCAAATAGCTTTTATTTGAAAATGTTATATTAAGATAGAAATTTTTTAATGTAATGAAGATGAAAAATTATAAGGGGGAAGGAGGGGTTCAAGTTTTATACAAGTTTTATACAAAGGAGGGTTTTTTTTATTTTTTATTTACCTGATATGAGTATATTGTGTGGAAGTCCGGGGGGAGGGGAGGGTTAGGGTGGGTTAGGGAGGCTGGGAAGTTTGGGGTGGGTTGAGGGGGGGGAAGGGTGAAAATGTAATTGTAAAACTTTTGCAATAAAAAAAAAAGTTCCACTTGATATGACTTGGGCCCGATAATTGATACTATCTTTGCCCATAACCAAGTGGGGTATCCTATATAGTTATGGGCATATACCAAATCTCCCCTCCCAAATGCTCTGGTCTGTCTCATCGATTTTAAAGGGGTCTCTGGGTGGTATTGGAGGTGTAATCTATCTAATTGGGACCTCAGTTTCCATCCCATCAGTAACTCAGATGGACTTCTATTTGTTGCCGCACTGGGTGTTATGAGTTGTGCTAGGAGAAATTGGTCTATTTTTTCTTGCCAATTCTTGAGACCCATTTTGGTGAGTGCTTCTTTGGTTGATTGCACCATTCATTCTGCTTGACCATTGCTCGCCTGACTGAATGGTGCAACCAATATATGCCTGATCCTTTGTCCCACCAGAAATGATTCAAATGATTTTGCTGTGAGCTCAGCCCCATTGTCAGAGACCAGGATGTCCAGTAGCCTGTGGGTGGCAAAAGTCCTCCGCAGGGCCCTGATGGTCACTTCTGTGGTTGAGGTGGGCATTGTATCCACCTCCAGCCACTTGGAGTATGCATCCACAAAAATTAAAAAGGTTTGCCCCCCTTCATTGGCCCCGCAAAATCAATATGTATTCTCGACCATGGTCACTTTGGATTCTCCCACTCCCTAGGATCCGGCCTGGATTCTTGGCAGGGAGTGCAGGTAGCCACCCATTCCATAATGTCTTGATCTATATCTGGCCACCATATGTAGCTCCAGGCCAATGTCTTCATTCGTACAATGTCCAGGTGCCCCACATGCAATGTTTCCAATACCTGCTTCCTCAAGCATTGAGATACAATCACTCTATCCTCCCCCAATAGGCATCCCTTTAGTGTTGATAGTTCATATTGTTTGGTTTGAAATGGTTTGAACTCTTCCCCCATTTTCCCTTAAGGCCACCCCCTCAACACCCAGTTCAAAACTTGGGACAATGTTTTGTCTTTCATTGTATATTCTGCTATCTCATTGATGGTAACTGGGCTGGCTGCACCAATGTCTATGAACAAGACATGTGCGATGGGGACAGGGTCTTCAATGAGCTCGCGCAAGGGACACCTGCTGAGGGCATCTGCATTGGCGATGCTTTTCCCGGGCCAATGTAATAGTCTAAAGCAGTCATGGCTAACCTTTTTGCTGTTGTGTGCCAAAAGCAGAGGGAGTGTGGGGAGGTCACGCACAGGTGTTCCCACACCCATAATTAAATGCGCCCTGCCCCCTGTGCATACGCACGCAATCCCCCCTGCACTCCCCCCACTTTTGGCACGTGATGGCATGGTACGCCCGTTTTTCACCCTCCCCAGGTTCCAGAGGCTTTCTAGGAGTCTGGGGAGGGTGAAAACAGCCTCCCCCACCCTCCTGGAGGCCCTCCGGAGGCCAGAAACTGCCTGATTCCTGACTTCCAGTGGGCCTGAAAACCAGCTGGCATGTCCACTGATATGGCTCCGTGTGCCATCTGTGGCACGCTTGCCATAGGTTCGCCATGATGGGTCTATAGTCATATGCAGTCAGGGAGATTGACCACCTAGCCATTCTTGGGGACATATAGTTCAGTGTTTGTCAACCCCTGCAATAATACCTAAAAGTGGCTTGTGATCAGTAATAAGTTTGAATGGCCTCTCATATAGATATTCATGGAAACACTTTATTCCCACCACAGCAGCCAATGCTTCCCTGTTCAATTGGCTGTAGTTCCTCTCTGCGGGTGACAATGTTTTGGAGTAAAATGCAATGGGGGCCTCAGTTCCATCTGGTAGCCGGTGACTGAGGACAGCCCCGACTCCAAAAGGTGAAGCATCACATGTCAATAAAAGGGTTAGGGTTTCGTTATATTGAATGATGATGCTCTCTGATGATAATCATTCCTTAACAGCTGCGAATGTGTCCCCAGGTCCAAGTGGCTGTCTTGCCTAGCAGTCTGTGCAAAGTTTCAGCAATAGTGGCCTTCTGTTTTAAAAAAATGCTATAAAAGTTTAATAGTCTGAGGAAAGCCTGGAGTTCAGGTTTGTTCTTGGGGGTGGGGGCTTCTTTAATTGCTTTGACTTTACTGTTCATGGGGTGGATCCCTGAATCATCAATTAAGTAACCCAAGTATTCCACTTGCGGTTCTCCTATTTTGCATTTCTCTTTTTTGACTTTGAGGCCCCTCTTTTGAAAACACTCCAAGGTCTCTTTTAACTGGACGATAAATTGCTCTTTGTTGTCCCTGGACATGAGGACATCATCAAAATATGGTACTACCCCTGGAATGTCCTGTAGGCGTCACTCCATTATGCTCTGGAATAACCCCGTGCCATGCTTACCCCAAATTGGAGACAGTGGCATTTAAATGCCCCACAGTGCGTCACAATGGTTTGCACTTCTGTAGTGGCAGCATCTACTGGAAGTTGCTGGCATGCTTGTGCTAAGTCTAATTTTGAGAATATTTTTCCATTCCCTAGTGCAATGATGGTGAACTTTTTCAGCACCGAGTGCCCAAACCAATTGTATGTGCATGTGCGTGCGCCGGAGTGCCAGAAACCCGAAGACCAGCTGGCCGGACACACATGCCTGTTTTTTGGCTGTTTTTCAGGCTGTTTTCAGTGCATTTTTGGTCCATTTTTAGGCTGTTTTCAGGCCGGTTTTTGGATCAAAAACAGCCTGGAAAACAGCCTAGAAATGGCCTGAAAACGGCCTGTTTTGCGGCCATTTTCAGGCTGTTTTCTGGCACTCCAGTGCCCATGAAGACCAGCTGGCGATGGTGCACTTGCCCACAGAGAGGGCTCTGCGTGCTACCTCTGGCATGCATGCCATAGTTTCATAGGCCAGAGAGCAAGCGGAACTCTTCAGGGCTTGAGCTGGATTGAGGTAACACTGTGGCCTAGGTTAAAAGATATAGGTTTTCCTGTATACTTGCCTAAGTTCCCATCAAAAATGTCCCAAATTCGGTGAGCAGCATCTCGAATTAATTCCCTTGGATCTTGTGGATGCCAGTTACCTCTAAGCCCAGGGGTTTGAACCATTCAATGCCCAATAGTGTGGGTCTGTTGTTGTCGACTACAGTCAGTGGTAATTATCCACAAAAGTCCTTAAAGGTGACTTGCACGGTCGCTCTCCCCAGCACTGGGATTCTTTTTCCTTGAAAGTCATTCAAGGCAATTCCCTGGGGTTTGAGGTTTTTTTTTCTCCAAGCCCTTTTAGCATTCACCATGACACAATGGTGAAGAATGGTCCCGTGTCCAACTCCATACTGCATCGGGATCCCTCGAGGTTGAGGGTGATGTGATACTTGTCTGCATCACACACATCTAAATGTCCCACTGTCATTTGGTTAGTTCCCCTCGCTTCTGGGTATAGTTCTTTCTGCCGTTTATTCAGTTGAAACCCTGGTCTTTGGTTGCTTTGTCTTCCTGGTGTGATCGGAGGTCTTGGTTGATAGGGAATTGGTTGGGTAGCCCTGCAAGCCTCCACTATGTGTCCCTTTGGTGACAAATGGCTTCTTTGAACCTGCAGACTGCTCTGGTATGGAATCCCATACACCCAGCACACCTGGACTGCCTAGGGTCAGCCTCTTTGTAGTTTACCCTTTTCTCCCTCTGGACGGTGTACTTCATCTTCTCCATCAGACTCCCCCTTGGATTCAGGGTTCTCCCATTGTCTCTCTAGTTCCCCTTGGGTGTGATGGACGCAGCCTGACTTTCAGATGTCGGCGACTGAGTTATCAGACGATTCTGCAGCCTGAGCTTCTTTGACTACATCATTGAAAGTGGCTCTGCTTCAGATTAGTAATTTCTTCTGCAAGTTCAGGTCCCTCATTCCCAAGATGATTCGGTCCTTCATCATTTTCTCAGGATTGATGAACTCACATTTGGATGTGAGTTCTTGTAATTTTGCAATGAAGACATTTATTGTTTCGCCTTCTCGCTGGCGCTGGTGATAGAATTCGTTCTGACTCACCATCGGAGGTGCGGTGGGAGCATAATGGTCATTCAAAATGTTTTATAGCATTGTCCAGGTTATCGATTCAATGTCTTTTGGAGCTGCTAATGTCTGTGCCATCTTGTAAATTTTTGGCCTGCAATAACTAAGGAAAAGTGCCATTTTCCTGTTGTCAGGGAGGTCTTGGTAGTTGTTGGCTTCCAGGAACATTCGGAAATGACCCATGTAGGTGCACCATTCCTCCATTTTCGGGTCAAATGGTGCTGGTGTGGGTGAAGTTTGTGTGGTCATCTTGGGTTGTCCTCTGCAGAGGTCGTCCCTTGCAATAAGATGGCTGCAGATGCCACAAGGTTGAGGTCAACTCTTTGTCCACCTTAGTCCTCTTCAGTATCCCACCTTTGTTGCCAGTGTTAAATAGGGGGCGCAGTGAAGACGCAAAACACAGACAGTACTTCAGCACATTTATTGTGGACTCACAATCAGAATAGACTCGCTGGCAGCTGCCGGAGCTCTCTTTTTAAAGAGTGCCATCAGCCTAGCCAGCCGCTGACAGCGATTTCTTTTTCCCGCCACTAGATGGACCAATCAGCGGTGAGTAGGCAAATACGGTCCTCCATATGTGCATACGTAACAGTAAGCTAGAAAAAAGTGGGATAGATACCATCACCACCAGATGGATTTGTAACTGGCTGACAAACCATACTCAACAAATAGTCCTTAATTATATTACATCTACATGGAAGGAAGGAAGCAGTAGCATACCACAAGGTTCCATCTTAGCCCCAATACTCTTCAATATCTTCATAAACAACTTAGATGAGGGAATAGAAGGGGAACTCATCAAATTTGCAGATGGTACTAAGCAGACAAGAATAGCCAGGATCCTAGATGATAGGCTCAAGATCTAGATGGATATTGGCTGACTTGAACACTGGGTCCTATCTAACAAAATGAAATTCAATGTAGAGAAAAATAAAGTTTTACACTTAGGGAACAAACACCAAAAGTTCACATATAGACTGGGTGAAACCTGGCTTAATAGCAGTAACTGTGAGAGGGATCTTGGAGTCTTAGTGGACAACCAGCTAAATATGAGCCAGCAGTGTGCTGTGGCAGCCAAAAAAAGCCAATGAATCCTAAGTTGCATTAACAGAGGGATACAATCAAGATCAAGTGAGGTACTAATACCACTCTATAAAGCCTTAGTAAAACCACACCTAGAATACTGCATAGAGGTTGGCTGCTACTGGTTCGCACAGGTTCTCTGGAACTGGATGCTAATTTTCTGAGCAGTTTGGAGAACCAGTTATTGGAAGAAATCTTTTCCCACTTTACAGGGCTAATTCTGCAAGGAACACAGGAAGGAAAGATTCTAGTGGGCCTGTATTTCTAACCTAATCCTTATCTAAATTGCCACCCCTGCTGGTTTAAGTGTTTTCAGAAACTGTCTAGACTTTCTGTCTGTAGCTGAGCCTCTTCGGAGTCTCTGCCCATCCCGTTCCCCGCCCCACCGCCCCCTAGGTTTTTGTGGTACTTTTATTTCTGGGGCTTGAACAGCTATTTACAGAAGGATTAGCATAGCCACAGAAGAAATGGCTGAGAGGCAGGATGCAAGCTTGGCATTCTGTCAGATTTTTTTTATTGTCTTTCTGAGAGCATGTGATTTTTCCTTAAATCTGGATGATTACCATAGGTTATCTTGTGATGTGAGTGAGTTCAGGTGGTATCTTTAAATGGTGCAAAGGGATCTGAGGATTGTTTCTCCTGGGTGCTTTGTCCGTTCACTGAGCACAGGAGTCTCTTGTCTATGGGGATTCATCAGTCATCCAGGTCATGGCTGTCCCAAAGGTGCTTTTTTCAAGAGGCAACTGGACTTTCTTGATTTCCAGAAAGTCCAGTTGCCTCTTGAAAAAGCACCTTTGGGACAGGAGCCTCTTGCATTGCTTCGGAGTGGACAAGGCACATGATTGCTCACTGATAATAAGTGGATCCTCTTTCCAATTTGTTTTAGTTTTCTCTCATGATAATATGGCATAGTAACATGGCACCAATTGTAGAAAGTTAGCACCCACCCCTCTCCTAGAAGAATGAAATATTTTGAGAAATATTAAAAAGGAAGAATATATTTTCCTGAATGAGAAATGGAGAAACATGTTTTCTTAGAGGGAGAAAGCAACCCCCACCTTCCTTAATAGCCTACAGAAGATGTCAGCACTTAAGAGGTAAAGAGATATATAGCTATATTCATAGGCAAAAATTCCCTGCAGCAAGGTCTGAACAAAGGCAGAATAGGATTAGCCCAGGGGTGAAATGCTCCCGGTTCGGACCGGCTCGAGTGAGTAGGTAGCGATGGCAGCGGGCAGTTCGGAGAACCAGTAGCAAAAATCCCTGCCCCCCCCGCCCCCATGCCCAGCTGAGCCGCGTGATCATCAGAGCCTTTTTTTTCTTTTAAATGGCTCTGACGAGCCAAGCTCTGGCAATCCCAGCTGAGTTGCCTGCTAACCGGTAGCAAAAATCTCCCCGCCCCCCCCACCCCCCAGCCTCCAGCTTGCTTACCTTAGCTGCTGGTCACAACGCCTTGCTGTAATCCCTGCAATCCATTGCATCAGCAAGCAACTGAATCTCCTTGCCTGCAATCAAGCTCATCGGTGAGCAGCTCTATCTGCCTGCCTGCCTTCCTGCCTGGTTTATACCTTCTATTGCAGGGGTCTCCAACCTTGGCAACTTTAAGTCTTAAAGTTGCCAAGGTTGGAGACCCCTGTTCTATTGGATAAGTTTTTTCCCCCTTTGGGAGCTTTAAAAAAAAATAGTTAATTGGGGTTTTTTTTAGTTGTTCTTTTTTTAGACTTAACCATTTAAAGTTTAGGAAGTTTTAAATTTAGCTGCTTTTATATAAAAATAAAAATAAAATAAAATAAAATAATATTTGTGCACCTTTCTGAGATTTAGTATGTTTCTGTAGTGTTTCACTCTAAGTACACAAACACACAAAATCTCACAAAGCTGTATGTGGAATTTTGTGTGTGTAAAGTGTGAAAGTTGTTTTTTTGGGACTTTTTGTGGCTGTGTGAGGTTCCTGCTTGTTGCAGGGGCCATTTTGGCTCTAGCACAGCTGCTTTTACATTGTGGGTGAGCCAGTTGTGTTGTGTGTGTGTAAAGTGTGAAAGTTGTTTTTTTGGGCTTTTTGTGGATGTGTGAGGTTCCTGCTTGTTGCAGGGGCCATTTTGGGTCTAACACAGCTGCTTTTACATTGTGGGTGAGCCAGTTGTGTTGTGTTGTGTTTTGTAAGTTAAAAAAGGGCAAAGAAGTGACATTGACTTAGCCACACCCACCTGACCAACAAGCCACGCCCACCCAGTCATCTTACCACCAAGCCATGCCCACTGATTAAGCCACGCCCACAGAACCGGTAGCAAAAAATTTTAGATTTCACCCCTGGATTAGCCCTCACTCAAGATGTTAATTTGTTAATTTCTCCCTTTAGCTCAGCATTTTGTAGCTCAAATATGCCCACCCACTTTCTGGAGAGCTTAAAAGACCTCTGTGCTAAAGGGTTTCACTTTATGAGCATGAATAACTTGGCTGCTGATAGTTATCCTTGTATTTTAACTATTTTAATTCCTCAATGTGCTCTGGCAACCTGCCTGATTTGTAACTCCAGGTTGCAGGTATTGCTGAAGAAAAGGAAGGTATTCAGGCAGAATGGTTTACGGTTCCATGATGGCTGTGACTCATTGATCTTTAGTGTGTATTCCCCCATTTCTAATCTAATGACTGGTATTTAGGGCAGCTTTTTTGCAAGCAAAGAAGCTTTTTGTATTTTTGTACAGGTAATCCTTGACTTACAACAGTTCATTTAGTGACCATTCAAAGTTACAAGGGCACTGAAAAAAGTGACTTATGACCATTTTTCACACTTACGACCATTGCAGCATCCCCACGGTCATGAGAGGGCGGGCGAAGTGAAGCACTGCTCGATGAAAATGACATTGAGTTGGCTACTCCCACCCAGCCACACCCACCCAGCTATGCCCACCCAGCCATTCATTCGGGCAGAGAACCGGTTGTTAAAAAATTTGCAGTCCACCACTGATACTGCATCCAGTTGGTCACCACACTATAAAAAAGATGTTGAGACTCTAGAACAAGTGTAGAGAAGAGCAACCAAGATGATTAGGGGATTGGAGGTTAGAACATATGAACAACAGCTGCAGGAATTGGGCATGGCTAGACTACTGAAGAGAAGGACCAGGGGTGACATGATAGCAGTGTTCCAATATTTTAGGACTGCCAAAGAGAGGAAGGGGTCAACCTCTTTTTCTAAACACCTGAAGGCCAGACAAGGAATAATGGGTGGAAACTGATCAAGGAGAGATTCAACCTAGAAATAAGGAGAAATTTTCTGACAGTGAGAACAATCAACCAATGGAACAGCTTGCCTTCAGAGTGCTTCATCACTGGAAGCTTTCAAGAAGAGACTGGACAGAAATCTGTCAAAAATGGTATAGGTCTCCTACTTGAGCAGGGGGTTGGACTAGATGACCTACAAGGTCCCTTCCAATTCTTTTATTCTGTTCTACAGTGTATGGACCTAACCATTGTGGTTTATGAACCATGGCTAAATAGGGAAATGAAAATGCCTGGGTTTGTGAACCATGCTAAGCTATGGTTTGTTTTAATTACTCGCTCTTAGTTTTTCCTCTTGCCAATGACCTGTTTTGACTACCCAACAATGGTAAAATTGTATGCTGGAATGCAGTAAAGACCTAACAATAGTATCTGAGATTCCATATTTTTCGGAGTATAAGACACACCGGAGTATAAGATGCACCTTAGTTTTTGGGGAGAAAAATAAGAAAAAAGCTGATTGGCAGGTAGATCGGCCTCCCAGAATACCCCCAATCAGCTGTTCCCAGAGGTGAATTTTAGCAACAGGTTCCTTGGTTGTGAGCGCTGTGCCTTGCTTTTTTTTTTCCTTTTTTTTTTTTTTTTTTTTGTGCCTTTGAAACTTCTGAAACTCTGTTTCAGGAAAAAAAGCCTCTGACGCTCTGTTTGGAGGCTTCTTTTCCAAAGCTCTGTCTGGAGGCTTCTTTTCTGAAGCTTCATTTCTGATGCTTTTTTCAGCCTCTGAAACCTCCGTTTGAGAAGCTGGGCGGGGCTACATTCGGAGTATAAGACGCACCCAGATTTTCACCCTCTTTTTGGGGGAAAAAGGTGCATCTTATACTCCGAAAAATACGGTAACTGTGAGCCTAGAAGAGAAAAATATACTGTACTACTTTTCAACCCAATGAACAGTAACTGGTCTGAGATTATAATTATTTTGCTTTAATTGTATCAATATGAACAAGGATTAGTATTTCCAATCCAATACATACTTTTCATATATAGTTCATTTCCTGTCATATATTCAGCAGAGGTTTGTTCATCTTTATTGTTACCTTTGGCAGTAATTTCAGTTTATTCTTTTATTAGAAAGGTAGAATTGTTAAAGGATAGAAAAACACATGAGTTGCATTCTTAACGTGTTTGGCTTTAAGAAGCCACTGGGTTGCATACCTTCTTTGGCAGCTGGAATAGTCTTCTGATGTCTTGGTTGTAGGTTTAAGTGAAGGAAAATGAGCTACATGCTGACAGATATTTCTCTATTCATTTAAGAACAGTGCTGCTAATATGTAGTCAAGCATCAAATACACTCAGAATTACTTTCAACCAACTCAAGTAATAACTAAAATTGTAAATCTACTCTTCCCAGAAATCATTTAAATTCTTAAATTTAGACTGCAGTTTTACAGTTTCTATCCCACATAAGGCAATTAAAATACAAAGATAAATAAGGAAGTTCTTGCATGAAAGAGATTCATTTAGTATTTTACATCTAGACAGTTTGAGGAGAAATCACTCAACTGATACACTATTTCCTTATACCTCATCCTTTGTTCTTGTTTAATATTCCACATCCTGCTACTTTTGTACCCAGATGGTTACACCATATTCACTTGTGCCAAAATCCTCCCGATTGTGGTCTTTGCTGTTTTAGATAAATCTGGCAATAATAATTGTTACTTTCTTGATATATACATACCTTAATTGTACTTTACAAAATTGATGGCTCAGTACTTGCTTAAGAACTGCCCTTTGAGTGACTTTTCAAAGTTATGACAGCACTGAAAAAGTAACTTTGCACTGGTCTTTGAACTTATGGCCATCATAGTATCCCCTAGTCATGTGATTGAGATTCAGGTGCTAAGCAAGTTTTGGGCATTTACAAGCACTACAATGGCCTGCCGTCATATGATTGCCATTGGTGTGCTTCACAGCCAACTTCCAACAACAGAGCGAATGGATAAACCAGCAATAATAAATTGGGTCATGTGATGTCTCACCAAATAATTACAGGTAAAGCGAAGTCATAAGCCCATCACAGTCATATGATGTCTTGGTTAATGATTGCATTGCTTAACAATGGAGTTACTTGTCCCAATTGTGGTGGTTAGGAGACTGTATTTGCAGGCTCAAGTTACTGTGAAGCAGCAAAGCTTAAGATCAGAGGTCTCCAAACTTGGCAACTTTAAAACTTGTGGATTTCAACTCCCATAATTCCTCAGATGACTGTTGAAATCCACAAGTCTTAAAATTGCCGAGTTTGGAGACCCCCGCTTAAAATCATATCTGGCATGAAGTTGAAGCCTGATAAATATATCAGGGAAAGCCAGTTCATATAGAGAAGAAAATAAACTGCTATTCATCAAAGGTCAGTCTTCAACCTTTGATCATGTACATTCTGCTGTGCAGATTGTTGATATTGTCCTGTTCTGATTTTGATTCAAAGCAAGGATCTATGTTCTTATATACTTTTATATAAAGAATATATATGAATACATTTGCATTAATGTGTAATAAAGTATGTATCCACTTTAATGTGCATTGCAAGCTGATTTGATAATTTTGTTTGGATTGAATTTAATACAATAATGATTGCAATATTAGTAATGCCTAGTTTCTCCTTGATCTGTCATGCTAAATGACTGGGCTGTTAGTTAAAGTTTGGGTTTGGCCAGTGCCTTGATAGATCACGGATATGATCTATTTCCTGTCCAAAACTGAGCTATTGCGGAAACTAAATGAACTAAATGAACATATGTAGTAAATATGCATCTCAAGATACTTTTTCATTCCAAAGGTTTTAATTACAAAGGACACTAACACTAAAAACCAAGGAATTGTAATAATGTTGTTTCTGTAGCTATTGGAATGAAGGAGTTGCCATTATTTTTCTCCCTTTAATCTTATCTTGCTGGGATAGAAATTAGATTATTTGAGAAATAATCCCCTGGTAGGAGAGGCTGAAGATTGTGTGGTGGTGCCTTTGTAACCTAGAACACAGCATTGTATAGTGTGCCCTGGGCACAGGCAAAATCCTTTTTTTAAAGAGATCAAGCTTTCAACTCCAAGCACACACAGGTAAACAAATCAAAGAAGCACAACACACAAACACACATTCCTGGAAATAAGGATGTTAGCTTAAGTTAGAGGAAAATGTGTTATTCTCGTATATATGTGTTAGGGGCCCAGTGGAAGAATTACTGATGCTAGATGTTAGCTTCTGTCTATTAGTGTCAGCCCAATTACAGTTAATCTTCCATTTACAACCACAATTGAGCCCAAAATTTATTATGCTAAGTGAGAAATTTGTTAAGTGAGTTTTGCCTATTTTATGACTTTTCTTGCCACATTTGTTAAATGAATCCCTGCAGCTGTTAAATTAGTAACACGGTTGTTAAGTGAGTCTGGCTTCCCCATTTACTTTGCTTGTCAGAAAGTTGCCAAAGGTGATCACATGACTCCAGAATATTGTGACTGTCATAAATATGAGTCAAGCATCCAAATATAAATCACATAACCACGGGGATGCTGCAATGGTCATAAGTGTGAAAAATTGTCATAAGCAATTTTTTTCAGTTCTGTTTAACTTTGAACAGTCACTAAGTGAATTGTTGTAAATCAAGGACTACCTATAGTTAACCAGAGCAGGAAATCAACTCCACAAGAAGGCTAAAGCTACTTTTATTGAAAATGGCTATAATAACAAAACCTTGCAAATCCAATTGTATTTTGCCGTCCTCCTCCTTATATGCCAGTGGGTGAGCAGACTTGACTTAAGTTAGTGGCTGCAATATTTAGATGGCCAAATCAAATAGGAATTCTCTTAATAACTTAGGGAAATAATAAAATGGTGAAGTGAAATTCACTGAAATTAGAAATACAACTTCAGATTTTTTTATTGAAATCATTAACCTTTGTTGAATATCAGTGGTGCTTTGGATTTATTCCAGAAGACAGAATGTGAACTGAGCAGCTGTGTCCAAGTTATTAAAGCAGCCTTGTCTGTTTCCAGAATCATCCACAAACTTCCTTGCAGCAACTGTATGAGTCTTGAAAGAATTATACACATTGTACTTGTGTGTGTTCCAAAGCAGCTGTTTTACAACAAATCCAAAACACTGCACAGCTCTACTGGATATATGTGGAGTATGTTAGATAAGCTTGCTGAAACACAGGAAGATATGATTACAGTAACATCCCTGTAGCAGAATTTTAACTCGGCACAGAATGGAATGAATGTTATTTCAAGTACAAGATAATTTAATAGCTGAATATATGAAAAAATAAACATCAAAGTGAAGGCAGTGTGTCTGGTCAAGATCAATTATGTTACTAGTTGATGGATATGAAGAGTTGAGTCACATGTCCACTATGCTGCCAAAAGGTCAAATTAGAAATGAATAATAGAAGATGGTCAAAAATGGGAGGGGGGCACACATTTCAGAAGTTGGAAGTATGGTAGCAATAGCTGACACTTCTGAGAAATTGTGGAGTGGAGAATGCAAGTGAGCCATAGGTACAATAGATTAAGTGAGGAAATAAATTGCTATCTGCCAAAATGTAAAAGAGTGGCACAGAAACCAACCAACAAATATATGTAGAAAACACACTACAATAGTAATTGGGGACTTCAATTACCCTGATATCAATTGGAAGACTAATTCTGCACCAAGTGAAAAATCAAATAGGTTCCTAACCAACCTAGCTGACAACTTTCTTGTCCAAAAGGTAGAGGAGGAAACTAGAAGGACAGCCATACTGGACTTAATTCCAGTAAACAGAAAAGAAGTGATAGAGGGAGTTGAAACTGCAGGAACCTTTGGTGAGAATGACCACGTCATACTAGAATTCAACATAACACAAACACAAGCAACAGAACATAATGACACCAGAATCTTGGATTTTGAAAGAGCTGGTTTTAATAAACTCAAAGAGAACTTGGGAAATATTCCTTGGATGAAAATCCTAAAGGGGAAAACAACTCAAGAATCTTGGGAAACTCTGAAAAACATGATCATAAAAGCCATGACCAGCACAATACCACTGAGAAAGAAAAACAAGAAATACAAGAAGAAACCAGCAAGGCTGCACAAAGATCTCTCTGACAAATTGAAAGACAAAAAGACCAAGTATGAAAAATGGAAAGAGGAACACACAACTAAGGCAGAATATCAGCAGATAGCTAAATTCTACAAAGATGAAGTCAGGAAATCAAAGGCTCAGAATGAAGAAAGACTTGCAACAAAAGTCAAAGATAATAAAAAAAAAGTTTCTTCCAACATATAAATAACAAGAAAAAATTCAAGGAAACAGTCGGTCCACTAAAGAGAGAAGACGGCAAGGAAGTAATAGGCAACAGAGAGAAAGCAGAGCTGCTTAACTCATTCTTTGCATTGGTCTTATGCAAAAAGAAACTATAGCCCAACTTACCAAAACCGGAACTGTAAAAGACAGACTAGAAACAAAAGTTAAAATAAGCCAAAAATAGTAAGAGAACACCTGATTTTGATGAACACAAACCACTGGGACCTGACGAATTACCTCCCAGAATTCTAAAGGAGCTGGCAGATGTCATCTCAGAACCACTGTACCACATTTTTCAAAAATCATGGAGCACCAGGGAACTACAGAGGACTGGAAAAGAGCTGATGTGGTTCCCATCTTCAAAAAAGGAAAAAAATACAGATCCAGGAAACTACAGACCAATCAGCCTAACATCAATACCTGGGAAGATACTGGAAAAGATAATAAAAATCCAGAACTGCCAGCATCTAGAAATGAGTAAGCTAATAACTAGCAGTCAGCATGGGTTTGTTAAAAACAGATCATGCCAAACCAATCTTATTTCATTTTTCAACATAGTGACTAAACTAGTAGACCAGCAAAATACTGTGGACACAATATACTTAGACTTCAGCAAGGCATTCAACAAAGTAGACCACAACCTACTTCTTGGTAAGCTAGAAAAAAGTGGGATAGATAGGATCACCACCAGATGGATTTGTAACTGGCTGACAAACCATACTCAATGAGTAGTCCTTAATAGGTCTACATCTACATGGAGGGAAGTAAGCAATGGGGTACCACAAGGTTCCATCTGAAACCCAATACTCTTCAATATCTTCATAAACGACTTAGATGAGGGAATAGAAGGGAAACTTACCAAATTTGCGGATGATACTAAGCTGGCAGGAATCGCTAACACCCTAGAAGATAGGCTCAAAATTCAGATGCATCTTGACAGACTTGAACACTGGGCCCTATCTAACAAAATGAAATTCAATGTAGAGAAAAATAAAGTCCTACACTTAGGCAAGCAAAACCAAAAATACATGTATAGACTGGGTGAAACCTGGCTTAATAGCAGTAACTGTAAGAGGGATCTTGGAGTCTTAGTGGACAACCAGTTAAATACGAGTTAGCAGTGTGCGGCGGCAGCCAAAAAAGCCAACGTGACCCTACATTGCATTAAAAGAGGGATACAATCAAGATCAACTGAGGTACTAATACCATTCTATAAAGCAGTGATGGCTAACCTTTTCGATGCTGAGTGGTGCACCCATAATGCAATGCATGCGTGATCCCCCCAGCACAAGCAACCCCCACACATATGTGTGTGACCCTGTGCATGCGTGTGCGACCCCCCTTGTGCAACTCATCCCCCATGCATGCACGTGCAACCCCCGTGAATGCATCCCGCCCCCTCAGCGCATGGATGCGTGTCTCCCGCATGTGCGGCAGAGACCCAAAAACCAGCTGGCCAGTGGGAGGTGCGCGCGCATGTGTGGTGGAGCTGAGCTAGGGCAATGACTCACATGCCCGCAGACAGGGCTCTGTGTGCTACCTGTGGCACACGTACCATAGGTTCACCATCAAGGCTATAAAGCCTTAGTAAGACCAACCTAGAATATTGCATCCAGTTTTGGTCACCACACTATAAAAAAGATGTTGAGACTCTAGAAAAAGTGCAGAGAAGAGCAACAAGGATGATTAGGGAATTGGAGACTAAAACATATGAAGAACAGTTACAGGAACTGGGCATGGCTAGTCTAGTGAAAAAAAGCACCAGGGGAGACATGATAGCGGTGTTCCAATATTTGAGAAGCTGCCACAGAGAGGAAGGGGTCAAGCTATTTTCCAAGGCACCTAAAGGCCAGACAAGGAAGAATGGATGGAAAGTGATCAAGGAGAGATTCGACCTAGAAATAAGGAGAAATTTTCTGGCAGTGAGAACTATCAACCAATGGAACAGCTTGCCTTCAGAAGTTGTGGGAGCTTCATCAGTGGAGACTTTCAAGAAGAGCTTGGACTGCCACTTGTCAGAAATGGTATAGGGTCTCCTGCTTGGGTGGGGGGGTTGACCTACAACAGGGGTCTTCAAGCTTGGCACCTTTAAGACTTGTGGACTTCAACTCCCAGAATTCCTTAGCCAGCCATACTGGCTGGAGAATTCTGGGAATTGAAGTCCATCAATCTTAAAGATGCCAATTTTGAAGACCCCTGACCTACAAGGTCCCTTCCAACTCTGTTAATCTGTAAAGAAAGGAAGTCTCCACTGAAGAGTCAAAGCTATAGAGATTTTTGGAACTGAGGTGAAATAATAGAGATTGGCCAAATAAAGAGATAGAACCCATTACAGAAAGAAAAACCAAGCAGTGCTTTCATTTCCTCCAAAGATGTTCTGTTGCCAAGAAATCAAACAGAAATTACAACTGGGTGAATAAATCTTGGAATCAGCCTGCCAAGGAATGCAGGATACATAAGATGGTAGAAACTGGAGAAAGTATAAGTACAAAATAAAGTGAGAGATAATATGATTGATGTTTCTAAAAGGCACTCTGTTAATGTACTTCAGGTGAAAATGAGAATAACCATCATTTATCAATAAAATAGATCATTTTGTTTGTTCGTTTGTTTTAAAAGGCCTTTTCCAGGTGCTTCCATCAAACAGGAAGAGGTAGGTGGAGAATTGATGTTATAGTCGTGGGTGCCCTTCCCATATCAATCTGCTTAATGTGGATAAAAGAAAGGAATAATACAGAGTCAGATATATGAGCTCTAAAGGATCCTCTCTATTCACATTATTATAAGGGGAAGACGTGCTTAGATACATGAATTCTGAGAGACCCTCTCTATTCACATTATTATAAGAGAGGAAAGTGCTTGCTTGGAGATTACATTAACAAACAGTTAAACCCCATGAAGGGTAATAAATCTTCTGATGAAGCCTAGCCGTCACGGAAGGACAGCCAGATGGAAGACATCTGAATGCCCCCCCACTATCAGATACACAAAACAGCCACAGGAAACAAAGAGTCACTTATTACCTCTTATTACCCAAGGACAGTAGTAAATCTCCCATTAGCAACTCTGAGCACTTAAGAAAAAGTTGTGTGGCTAAGATTGTCACTGCGTTATTTTATTTGCCAGCTGAACTTATCATTTCTGGACTATCAGACTTTCCGTACCTTGCCAAGAATTGTTATCAAAAGCTACTACGCATGTCCATCCACCCACATTCCTTCACTCACTTTTTCCTTTGTTCTCTTGCCAGAGGTCCGGCTGGACCGGCAGGAGATCTCGCTTGCCAAAATGTAACAATTTATCTTTCTTAGTTAGTGAAGTGTTTTATTTTCTTTATAACAAATAAATGAGTTTTATTAGAAACTTTTCTTCGCGTTTCTTTTTCGGAATATTGCAACAAGGAATAAGCCTCGATTCATCTCCTCTAATTAAACCAGGGTAATTTGTCCCAGATCCAAACATGGGATTAATAAATGCCCTGACATCTGGTAGCAGAGGATGGTTGATTTATGGCTTTTTTCCTTGTTTTGTTATTTCTGATAAGAGCGCATAGGCAATTAGTTTTTAGCTACTGAGGTACGCTAATTATATTGCTAAGATGCCGAAACAGAAGAAAAAAGGAAAAATGAAGCACAGAGCTTTATCCTCTTTGGAAGAAGAACAGGAGATAGTAACGCCCTCAAGATTCCAGCCTCTTGCTACGGCTACGCAATTGGAACAAGAAGGTGCCATGGGTGAAGAAGATCTGAAAATGCTTTCGGAAACACATCAAAGGACAGATATCAGAACAGCTGCTTTTGAAGATAATGAACTGCGACTGAGGTCAGTAGCTTTTTCTTCTCAATTTGCATGCTATGAATCTATTCTACCAGAGCCCACAGATTATGATGTGCTTGGTGCTAGGCCAAGAAAGTTTCCACAAACGGCAAAGCTTTTTCACCCCCACGAAGAGAGAGAAGTAATTCATTATTCTCCTCAAAGCCTTGAGCTCACCCAGCGTGAGATGGCCATTAAATCCTACCGTGAACATGTAAAATATTATGAAAATGAACTTTTTTGATTTAAGAGAGATTTGTTTATGCTTGAGCAAGATAAGGAAGAATCCCGTGACTTAAATTTTTCAAAAAGCGCCATCTTGTCTTCTTCCTCGGAGCCAAAGACACTCCCCCTGGTGGATTTTGTGTCAGGCCAATTAAGGCAAAGAGCACTGCATACGTCACATGAAAGTCTCCCTGATCAAGTTACATATAAACCTGCCACGCAATCATTTCTTGTAACTGGGCTGCCCAAAGCTAAAGGTGCAGCACCATCTGCTGGCGAAAGTAATTTATTACAGGAAGCTGAAATGCCACAAGTGTTTCCACAGGCCCAAACTCAAACACCCCCTGGTGGTGATGGTGCCTTTTTAGATGGAACACAGGCACGCTTTATGCAGCAAAGGCAAGTGATTGCATCTCCAGCAGGTCATGCCAATATTGCAGATCAAGCACAAATGGCAACTGGAATACAGCAGATTCCAGTGCATCAGCCACAGCAGCTACAAATGCCTGCATATGTGCCCCAGCCACAAGTGAAAATAGGGCCACCTCCTGGCCCACCTCCAATGGCACAACCAAGACCATTTTTAGGTCTACAACAGGCACAGCAAATACCACAGGCATTTCTGCCAGCACAGCCAGCGTACCAAATGCAGGCTCCTCACCAGGCATTTTCTGTCTCTCCACTAACTGGTGAGTCAAAACTAAAAATGTCAGGACATAATTACAAAGCCTGGGTCAGTGAGATTACACTATTGCTTCTTAGAGAAGGCACTCATTTTATGGTTTTTAATCCTCCTGCTCAACCTTGGACTTATGCAATAAGAGATTTAGAGATAAGGGCTCGCACATCATTATTGATGTCCATGGATACTGAACTGCAGGTCACTTTTCCACCAAACACAACAGCCCGAAAAATTTGGGCTGAATTGGAAAATTGCTACAGGCCTATCTCAATTGAATCTTCATGTTTACTCATGTCTGAACTCCACGGTTCGAGATTGAAACCTGGTGAACAAATTGGAGGGCATTTGACCAAACTGAAAGGTCTGAGAACAGAATTGAGAGAAAGAGGCCATAACATTGAAGATATTCAAATGATCAGCATCATTATTAACTCTTTGAATTATGAATGGAAAGATGCTGTTACAAAAATTAACCAAGTCCCAATTGCTCAACGCACAGTGGACAATGTCTGTAGGCTTTTAATTGAAGAAGAGGCATTCATGTTGGCCATGCCACATTTGAGAGGGCCACCCACATCAAGAGCTCCAGCTAAGCGCCCCTTCCGAGGAAGGACCTACACTCCAAGGATGCCAAGATGCTACACCTGCGATCGTGTGGGACATGCCACCCGGGATTGTCCCCAACGAGTTCCAGCTCCCGTCACGTACCAGCCCAGAGGAACAGACTCCAGAGGCAGAGGCAGAGGTGGAAGACAAGGTCATTGTGGTCCCAGGGGTGATCCACAAACTCCACTCGCCACATTGGCTTTAACCAATGATCCACAATCTCAACCAGAGTACGACAGACGACTCCTGTGGACTTTGGACAGTGGTGCAGCATTGCATGTTACCTACAGAAAGGAACTTTTCACAGAAATGCACGAGCCAGAACCTGAACTACGTGAACTTTATTCTTTTTCAAATCATCCTTGTCAGGTCAAAGGAAAAGGAACTGTTTATGTTGAAGAGCTCGATGCATTCATTCTTGATGTTTATTACATGCCAACAGCAACCAGTAATTTGCTTAGTCAGTGTCACTTGTCTAGAATGTTAAAGTTCCAAATTCACCACCTTGAAAAAGCAAGTTACATAGTTAAAGATGGAGATATTGTTGCTGAAACCATATTAATTGGTGGTGTTTATTACTTAAAGCCAAAGCCTAAAACACAAACACAGGCAAGTATACAAACTCCAAAAAGGGAAGGCCCAGGCCCAGATAGAGATGCTCCAGAGAGAGATCATGTTGCTACCCCTAAGGCTGCTAAAGCCAACAAAAAGAAAGTTGGTAAACAGGTTGCTCAGAGCAAGCCTGAGGTTCCGCATAAAAATGTTAATGTTGAGAATTCACTAACAGGTAAACCTTTGTATTCTAGGTGTATCCATAAGTGGCATAGAAGATTGGGGCATGCCAGTTTCCGTGTTCTTAGGAAGATGCCGGAGTTCGCAAAAGGTTTGGATCTAAAGGGGTGTAAGGTGGTTTTGGATTGTGCTGTATGCAAAAAAGCCAAATCCAAAGCAGCAGCCATTCCCAAACACGCTACACGCCTGTCAACACGCATTTTTGATTTGGTTCACATTGACATAGTTGGTCCATTCCCGCCATCATTTGGTGGTAGAAAATATTTTCTAACAATTGTTGATAATTACTCTAGATATGGATATGTGTATCCTATGAAAGAAAAATCAGAGACCTTTCAGATCTTTAAAGACTTTGCAGCCCTTGTTTCTACCCAACACCAAGTTCGCATCGCCAGAATCCAGAGTGATCGTGGTGCCGAGTTCATGTCTCAGCGTTTCCAGGACTGGATGCGTAAGAATGGAATTATTCATCAGACGTCGGCTCCTTACACACCGGCTCATAATGGAGTTGCAGAACGAAGACAAGGGGTCCTGCAAACCATGATGCATTGTCTCCTAGAAGACGCCAACCTTGGTAAGATATACTGGGGTGAAGCTATAAAATATGCAAATTACATTGTCAACCGTACTTGGAGCAGTGTAACAAATCAGACTCCTTTCTTCATGTTGTATGGCTACAAGCCCGATCTTAAAAACATCCATATTTTTGGTTCATATGCTATGGTGAACATTCCCTTAGCTTAAAGAAGAAAAGGAAGTCCAGCAGCAAAGAGACTGAGATTTATGGGTATTGATGATAACTCAAAGTGGAGCAGATTTATTGACTCTAAACATGCAATTGTGATTTCCCAATCTACTAATTTTGAGGAAGATATTGACTGGTCCAGGATTCATTCCAATGATCCTGGAGTTTATTTTCCTAGAGATGATACTGCTGATGCCACACAGATTGATGATCAAGATTCCACTGATTCTTCTCAACCCGATGTTCCGTCTTCACAAGTCGCGGATGCTGACGTTAGCAATGAAAGTGAGGACGAGGACAAACCAGAAGAAGATTGGACAGTTGTTCCGAGACGTTCCAAGAGGGCCACAAAAGGAATCCCTCCACAACGATATTCTTGGCAACTGACAAAAGCACCCTTGCCTTTGATTTGCAATGTTACACTTCCACCTGATAATTTCACACAAATCAAGCAGCTTCCTGATTCAGAGCAAGACAAATGGTATGATGCAATGCAGGTTGAAATGGACAGTCTAAAGAAACTTAAAGTATTTACACCTGCAAAACCTCCAGCAAACAAAAAGGTCATTGGCACTCGATGGGTCTACAGAATCAAAAAGAAACCAAATGGTGAGTCACTGTACAAGGCCAGACTTGTAGCTCAGGGTTTCGCTCAACGTTATCCTGAGGACTACACAAATACCTACTCACCGACAGTTCGAACTGAGAGTGTAAAAATTGCTTTAGCAACTGCAACTATCCTTGGTTTAGAAGTTTTCCAGTTTGATGTTGACACGGCTTATCTACATGCAGACCTAGATGAAGAGATCTACGTGAGAAGTCCTCCAGGATTCCGACAGCAAGAAGGGGATACCTGGTTTCTAAACAAAAGTCTTTATGGTCTGAAACAATCTGGTTTAATGTGGTATTTATGTCTTACTGACAAACTAAATTCAATGGGCTTTATTAAGTCCGAAACTGATGAGTGTGTGTTCACAAAAAGATCTAACAATGCATATGAGATAGTTCTTGTTTATGTTGATGATATTGTTTATATTGGTCCAAATAAGCAAATGAGTGAAATTTTTGCTAAAGCTTTGCAGAGATACTTCACATTGAAATCATTAGGTCACATTAGCACTTATTTAGGTGTTCAGATTGAAAAGACACAGAAGGGGTTTAGTCTTTCACAAGAAGATAAAATTGAACAAGTTTTGCATCATTGCAACATGAAGGATGCTAACACAACAAAGACACCCATGCAAACAGATTTTCATAACTTGACACAACAAGAAAGTCCTGAGTTCGAGGATCAAACACTTTATCGTTCAGTCATTGGGTCACTATTGTACATTAGTAGTTGGACCAGACCCGACATTGCACTTAGTGTTAATCTCTTATCTTGACACGTAGGTAAAGCAAAACAGTTTCATTGAACATGTATTAAGAAATTATTGAGATACCTAAAATACACTAAACACATGAAATTATTGTTAGAACCAACACATACTGATTATGCAGAATTATGTTGTTATGCAGATTCTGATTGGGCAAGAGATAAGAAATCACGTAAAAGTACTTCAGGTTATATGATGTTCTTAAATGGATGTCCTGTTTATTGGCAAGTACGTAAACAGAATTTTGTTTCTTGTTCATCTACTGAAGCTGAATATGCTTGTGTTTCAGATGCATGTAATTCTCTAACTTGGTTTGATGCTTTAGTCACAGATATCTGGACACACCCGATCCGACCGATCACCGTGATGGAAGACAATGAATCGGTGGTTTATATTTCTGAATCTCATTTCACAGGTTCTAGGTCCAGACACATTGACATCCGTTATCAAAACATAAAGCATTTAGTGAAAAAAGGTTTTGTCAAAATGCAATATGTATCTACACATTGCTGATATGCTCAACAAACCACTTCCAGCAGCTCAACACAAGTATCTGCGCAAGAAGATGTGCCTTATTTGATGATGTACTGATATTCGCCTTGGTAGTACAGGGGTTTAAGGCACCCTGTTATTAAGCTTATTAAGACCAGCTGCCTGCAATTACTGCAGGGTTCGAATCTCGCCAAGGCTCAAGGTTGACTCAGCCTTCCATCCTTTCTAAGGTAGGTGAAATGAGGACCCAGTTTGTGGGGGCAATAAGCTGACTTTGTATAAATATACAAAAGGATGAAGGCTATTGCTGAGCACATTGTAAGCCACCCTGAGTCTTCGGAGAAGGGCGGCATATAAATCAAATTAAAATAAAAATAAATAAAAATAAATTTTATTTGCCAGCTGAACTCATCATTCCTGGACTATCAGACTTTCCGTACCTTGCCAAGAATTGTTATCAAAAGCTACTACGCATGTCCATCCACCCACATTCCTTCACTCACTTTTTCCTTTGTTCTCTTGCCAGAGGTCCGGCTGGACCGGCAGGAGATCTCGCTTGCCAAAATGTAACAATTTATCTTTCTTAGTTAGTGAGGTGTTTTATTTTCTTTATAACAAATAAATGAGTTTTATTAGAAATTTTTCTTCGCGTTTCTTTTTCGGAATATTGCAACAAGGAATAAGCCTCGATTCATCTCCTCTAATTAAACCAGGGTAATTTGTCCCAGATCCAAACATGGGATTAATAAATGCCCTGACAAAGATAATTTTATAAACTAAAATTAATGGTTTAAGTAATTAGATAAACATATTATCAAATGTATGTAACCATATAGGGAAAATCAGATATATGTAACCACATATGGAAAATGTATGATCTCACTGAATCCTTTGTCTTAGAAATGTATAAAAACAGAGATATCACAGCTCTTGGGTTGTTCAAAGCTTCAGATACAATTCCTGGCTCTGAACCTTGCGCAATAAAACTGTCTCTGGCTGACCCAGGAATGTTGCTTGGTCCTTTCATTTCACATCATTTGTGGCGACACTGGTGGGACTAAGGAACAAAGAACTTTTCTTCTGCCAGACGGCCTGCCACAGCGGGGACCGATGCCTTCCCAAGGAAAGTCCATCAGCCGGCCATAGGACTCCTTTGAAGTCTACGGAACCTTTCGGTGAGGAGGTGCCGTGAAACCCGCTGAGACGCAGATCAGTCAAGGATCTATCTGGTCAGCCAGACCCAGAAACCTCGAAAAAAAGTCCAGGAAGAAGACGCCTGAAGGCAAGTATAAGTAAAACTATCAATTTAGTGGTAGAGGAGGGGGCCTGATCACCCTCCTAAGAGACAAGGCATTGTCCTAAAGTCTCTAGTAAGGAATTAAGTATTGTGTGGGTGGTTAAACCCTTGCGGTTCTCATTGACGACTGTCAGAACATCCAGCGTCGTGAGCCAGGGGTAGTGTTGTTAGGATGGGTGGTAGTAATAGTGTCCCCAGGACACCGTTACAATGTATGTTAGCCAATTTTAAGAGTGCCTATAGTGGAAATTATGGTGATTCCCCATGTGATCCGGAAACCTTGAAGATGTTGTGTATAAGTGTCTGGCCCACCTTTAGCATAAGGTGGCCAGAAGAAGGATCGTTGGATCCAATAGTGATATCCAAGGTACATCGGATCATTACCCGGGATGGCCATTGGGACCAATTCCCATACATAGATCAGTGGCAGATTGCTCAAAAGGCAGCCCCCTCTTGGCTTAAGAAATGTCAGCTGGAATGTGTGAAAGTATGTATGATGAAAGAGAAAAATAAGATCAACAGAAAGGTAGTTAAAACTAAAGTTTTTAGTCAGGAGGATGTGGAAGATGTTAGCCATCCTCCCCCATATGCACCACATCCTGAGCCCCCAAGACGAAACCCCTATCCACCCTTGCCAGCGGATATAGTGCCAAGACCCATCCAGCCCCGGAAACGCCAACAGCAAGTTAAAAGGGAAGTTAAGAGTGATGGGGAAGAAGAGACAGAAGAAGAATCTAAACCCATTAGTTCCCAAACTCGAAGCCAGACAAGTTTAAAGAAGACAGAGACGGAGACTCTGGCCCCCTTGAGGGAAATTTTGAGTCATGGAACTGATGCCCAGGGACTGCCCATCATTCGTTCCTTGTTTCAATATCAGCCATTTACAACTACAGATCTACTTAACTGGAAACAGCAATATGGCCCATTTAGCAAAAAGCCTACCGAAATAGTAGATCTATTTAGTACTATAATGCATACACATAGACCCATATGGGGAGACATTCAGCAATTATTAAATACCTTATTCTCCCTGGAAGACAGAGAAAAATTCAAAATTGCTAAAGAGAAGGTCTTAACCCGTATGTATCCAGATGGGGCCAATGCCGCGCAAAAGGCCACAGCACAGCAGAAGTAGATCCAGACTGGGATCCCAATGTTAACCAAGACCAAACTCTATTAGCTGCCTACCACCTCCTATGCATAAACAGTTTAAGGGAAGCAGCAAAAGGTCCCATTAATTATGCCAAAACCACCACCATACACCAAGAAAAGAATGAGAGTCCTGAGGCCTTTTGACTAGACTAACAGAATCCTATAAGATCCATACTGGGATAAACATAGAAGATCCAGCAAATAGATACCTGTTAAACGAACGATTTATCAGTCAGAGTGCCATGGACATCAGGAGAAAATTGCAGAAATTGGAAGGAGCTCTAGGGAAGAATACCAGTGAACTCCTAGAAGTGGCCAGAAAGGTCTACCTGAATAGAGATAGGGAGGAGGAAAAAAAGCGAGATATTAAAGAAAGAAAGAAGACTGAAATGTTAGCTTTGGCCCTGGGAGGAGTTACCTTAGGGCCCAACCAATGTGCCATCTGTAAAGAAGAAGGACATTGGCAAAGAGAGTGCCCCCGTAGAAGGACAGAATCAAGAGGAGTATCCTACGGGCGTGGACAGCCTATGTTTAGAGGAAGAAGTTTTAGAGGAACCCCGAGAGGAGTGTTTAGAGGGAGAAGAGGTACTGACAAGCGACAACCCAGCCAGTCATACCAGAAGGAGGAGGTGATCAGCCTAGCCAAGATGGAATGGGATGACTGAAGAGGCCAGGGCCCCACGGACCCACCCCCGGAGCCCATGATGGATTTATGGGTGGGAGGACATCAAGTCCGCATGATGATCGTTACCGGAGCCAGTCAATCAGTCCTGAATAAACCAGTGGCCCCCTTGTCAACTAAGAAAGTCAGAGTTCAAGGAGTGTCAGGCACAGCTGCCACACACAGCCTCCTGAAACCTGTTAAATGCAAGGTCGGGAATGGCCTAGTGGAGCACCAATTTTTGTATATGCCCAAATGCCCTGTCCCACTATTAAGAAGGGATCTACTTTTTAAAATGAGAGCCGCCATTTCCTTCAACGAGAATGGGCAATACCTGACAGTGCCGCACCCAGTAGACGAGACTTGGCGACTGATGTTAATGCAAGACACAACCTCCGAAAGTAATTGGGAGGAATTTAATGTTCCCACACTGTGGGCAGAGGACAATCCCCCTGGACTAGCTAAATTTGCCTCCCCAGTAGAAATCAAATTGAAATTGGGATACAAGCCCATCAGAGTGCCCCAGTATTATGTCCCTCAAGAAGCAGCAGAAGCCATTCAAATTTTAATTGACAAATACTTAGCCACAGGGATACTTAGAGAAACTCAATCCCCGTGGAATACCGCAATTTTGCCCATAAGAAAACCCAATGGGGGTTGGAGGCCAGCACAAGATCTAAGACCCATAAATAAGGTGGTGGTCTCACTCCATGCAATAGTCTCGAACCCCTACATTTTGCTGGGAACCATTCCTCACACAGCCACATGGTTCTCAGTCATAGACCTGAAAGATGCTTTCTTCACTATACCCTTACACCCTGATAGCCAAGACTTGTTTGCCTTTGAGTGGAAAGACTCTAAACTGCGGAGACATTGTCAGTATACCTGGACAAGATTACCCCAAGGCTTTAAGAGTTCTCCTACCCTTTTTGGGCACGCCTTGGCTTTGGACTTGCAGTACTTCCAACCTGTTCAGGAAGGGGACTGTCTCCTCCAGTATGTAGATGATGTGTTAGTAACCGGAACCACTCAGGAGAACTGTTTCCAAAATACCCAGACCCTCCTTGAGTTACTGAGAGACTGTGGTTACAGAGCTTCGAGGAAGAAGGCTCAATTAGTAAAGAAAGAAGTTACATACTTGGGATACATTCTGTCTCAGGGTCAGAAGAATTTCAGCCTACCTCGTAAACAGGCCATTTTACAACTGCCCCCACTGAAAAATTGGAAAGAACTGCAGGGCATTCTGGAAGTCATGGGCTTTTGTCGCTTATGGATTCCCAATTTTGCCTTACTTGCCAAACCCCTGTATGCATCAACCGTGGAGCAGAAACAGACCCTTTTGAATGGGGCAAGGAACAAGTAAATTCATTAAGTCATTTAAAAGAAGCACTTGTATCCTCTCCAGCATTAGGATTGCCAGATCTTTCCAAGCTCTTCCGTCTTTATGTAGATGTTCGTCATAATGTGGCATTAGGGGTGTTGACTCAGCAGCAAGGGTCATGGCAACGGCGATGATTTATTTGTCTAAACAGCTAGACTGCCCTGCCCAAGGCTGGCCACACTGTCTTAAAATTCTGGCCGTTGTAGCAGAACTTATGAAAGATACCAACAAACTGACTTTCACCTCTGAAGTAGCAGTCTTCACATCCCATGCATTGCAAACCATTCTGGAAAATAAAGGACAATTGTGGATAAGTAATCAGAGGCTTCATAAATACCAAGCGCTGCTGTTAGAAAACCCCCAGATAAGCCTTCACCAATGTGCAACTATCAATCCTGCCACTCTTATGCCTATACCCAATGCATCCCTTCCGTTACACGACTGCCTGCATGTACTAGACCATCAGTATTCCTGTAGACCAGACTTAATGGACACACCTCTTCCATATGCCCAGCTTACCTGGTTTACTGATGGCTCCAGCTTTATGGAAAATGGTGCTCATTATGCAGGGTATGCTATAGTTAGCCAACACTCAGTAATTGAAAGTGCTCCTCTTCCAGTGGGTACCAGTGCTCAAGCAGCTGAGTTATGGGGACTCATCCAAGCATTAGAGTTAGCCACAGACAAGACTATTAATTTGTACACAGATAGTAAATATGCCTTTTTAACTATTCAAGCACATGCAGCCATTTACAAGGAAAGGGGCTTCACTGATTCTGCAGGCAAACTAATCCAACATGCCCCTCTCATTAAAAGATTGATCTTCGCTGCACAATTTCCTAAATCCTTAGCTGTCATCCATTGTCCAGGTCATCAGAAGACAGACACTCTTGTTGCACAGGGCAATCGATTTGCTGATAGAGAGGCCAAATTGGCAGCACACTGTCCCTAGATAAAAATGATCACTATCTTTATCTAGCACAAGAAATAGAATCATACATTGAAAGATCGCATCCCACCTATACTCATGTGGAGAGGGACAAGGCCGAAGGAGATCTAAAAGCCACTCTTGTAAAGGGATGGTATACCCTTCCAGACAAATAGATAGTGCTGCTCCAGCGTTAACAAGCTGAAAGGGAAAGTGATTTTGCGAAGCTATTTTAACAAGTACACTGTTGCGCTGTTTGTAGCAAGCAAACAGGAGAAGAGGAGGAAAAAATCTTTTTTAAAATAAGCCTGAGCTCGCTTTAGTTTAACTCTATCTTTAACTGGACTAAAACTGGGGGACTTTTTTAGAGGACTTTGTGGAAAAGAAAAAAGGATTTCCTTTTTTAGAAAATCTAATCTACGTGGCAGAATGGCTTCTAAAAAACAGGAAGGCAAGGCAGCAGGGGGTGGATCCCCTACACACAAACCTGAAGAGCAGAGTCAGAAAACAGACTTTGATTTTGAAAGTTTAAAAAAAATTATTACTCAGGCTCTGGATGATAATTTCCAAAAATCTCAACAGGAAAGGGATGATAAATTCCAAAAATCTCAGCAGGAAATCAAGCAGGAAATTATTGAAATGAAAAAAGGGGTGAAAGAGAATTATGGCAAAGTGACTGATAAATTATCAAATGTGGTCTCTGGCTTGTCAGAAATTATTATTAAAGTGGACTCTAAATTGGAAGAATTTAAATCAGAAGTGAATGTTAAAATAAAGGATACTGATTTTAAAATTTCTGATGTGGATAATAAAATGCAGAGAATCGAAAATGAAATTACGATGATGCAATTCCGGTCAATGGAATTTGCTATAAGACTTAGAGGTATTAAGGAGAATGATCGACAAGACTGGAGACAGATTTGTGCTGATGCTCTGGCTGTGTTGTTAAAAATCAATCCTGAAGAGATTTTTTACAAAATAGACAAAATTTACAGAGTGAACTCGTGGGTGGCCAGACAAAGACAACTGCCTAGAGATGTGGTGATATATTTCACAGATAGAAGAATGAGAAATGATATTTTGCAAAAAATCTTTTCTTTCTTCTGTGCAAGTGGAGGGAATTCAAATTGGAATTTATAAAGAACTACTGCCAAAGATGCTGAAAGATAGAAAGGACTTTGGTTTCCTAGTAAATGAATTTTAAAAATTAGAGATTCCATTTCGGTGGGATGCTCCAACTGGTATAATCCTGAAGTACAATGGAGAAAGATATCGATTGAATACTGTTGAAAAGGCGGAACATTTTTATTATACTGTTTTTAAAGAGAGATCACCATCCCCACGTACATCTACTGTGTTGGAGATAAAGGAGAGTGATAAGGAGAAGCAACCTCAGCAAGGGCTGGAAGAGCAGCCTAAGCAGGTTGAATCAGAGTTAGTGGAAGTGCAGGGTGCTACAGGAGGTTTTCTGGAGGAGCCCCTGTTAGAATCTTCTCCAATTTTGACTACAAGAGATGTGGCCTTGGACCTAGCTCGTATGGCTGAAGCCAAAGACCAGCGTATAACTCGAGCAGTTTCTAAACAACTCAAAGAAAAACAATTACAGGAAAGAGCTAAGGCACAACAATACAAAAAAGGAGTCAAGAGTACTATACAACAAAGTGAAGCCATGGGGGGAGCAAAGCCGAAGGTCTCGGAAGATATCCAGCAATTCTGCTCGTCGCTTCAAAAAGGTATACATGACGGTTAAGTTTTTATCTTGGAATGTGAATGGATTGAACTCACCACAGAAAAGGAAGAAGATATTTTCATATTTGAGACAATTCAATAATGATATAATTTGTTTACAAGAAACTCATGTCAGAACACAAGATCAAAAATATTTGATAAATTCAAAATTCAAAATTAGGAATACATTTTATAGCTTCAAACTTGGAAAAAAAGAATGGTGTGGTTATTTACATAAATAAAAGACTATCAGCTAAATTTATAGAAGCAGATGAAGGTGGTAGGTTTGTAGCTATTGAACTGTACACTGTATATGGCCAAATTCTTGTGATTGGAATTTATGCTCCTAACCAACAACAGGATCATTTTTATAAAATTTTGCATACCAAAATATTGCAATGGGATTATAGATCTATTTTGATTATGGGAGATTGGAATGGAGTGATTGATTCTAAACTAGATAAAAAGAGTCTGGCGAAGTCAAGGATTAGACTACCACCAACTTTTTTTGATATGAAAGAAGATTTGGAATTAAAAGATGTGTGGAGAATACATAACTCAAAAAACTTGGATTATACTTTTTTCTCTGATAGACATAGATCTTTCTCAAGGATTGATTTCATTTTATTATCAAATGATCTACTTGTTAAAACAAAAAGAACTAAAATCTTTCCAAGAACTCTATCTGATCATAGTCCAGTATGGATAGAGATTGAGACTGGAAAGATTGAGAGAAGATCATGGAGATTAAATGAAAATTTGTTCAGATATGAAAAAAAATATAATAGAACTTAAAAAACAGATGAAAGGATTTTTTGAAATTAATTTGAATAAGGGTACCCCTATCGAAATTGTGTGGGATGCGAGTAAAGCATATAGGAGAGGGGTACTCATTCATATGAACTCTAAACACAAATTGAATAGACAAAAGAAAAGATTTGAAATTGAAGTAGAAATAAAGAAAAAAGAACAGTTACTTATTAAAAATCCAACAGATGAAAGAATACGTGGTGCTATAAAACTTTTGAAAGATCAATTTCAAATGCTTATGGCGGAACAAGCTGCAACAAATCTACAATACGCAAAGCATAATACATTTTGTAATGCCAATAAACCGGGCAGATGGCTGGCCTATACATTAAGGAAGAAGCAGACTATGCGGACTATTGATTGTATTGATATTGGAGGGAAAGAAATTTCTCAACAAAAATTAATCAAAGAAGTTTTTGTAGATTATTATACTAAATTATACGCTACAGATGATATACAGAATGGACTTATAGAAAAATACTTAGAAAATAAAAGAATTACAAAAATTACTAACCAACAAAAAGAAAGAATGAATCATCCTATAACAGTTGAGGAGATAATTGCAGCAATTAAACAACTGAAAACAGCTAAAGCTCCTGGAACGGATGGCTTGACTGCAGTGTATTATAAAATTTTGCAAGCAGAAATGGTAGAACAACTTAGAGACTTATTCTGTAATATACAACAAGGGGGTAAAATACCCCCATCATGGAAAACAGCTTACATTTCTTTGATACCAAAAGAGCAAGCAGGTCCTAAAAAACCGGAGAATTACAGACCAATATCTCTTCTGAATAATGATTTACAAAATTTATGCAAAAGTATTAGCCAACAGGTTGATGCCAGTAATTCAAGAGGTGATTCACGATGATCAAGCGGGATTTATAGAGGGTAGATATATGAAGGACAATGTAAGGCAAGTTATAGATTTATTGGAATATCTTGAGAAGAATAAACAAATCCCTGCAGTGCTGGTTTTCTTGGATGCGGAGAAGGCCTTTGATAGAGTGGACTGGAATTTTCTATTAAAGACTTTAAAAAAGATGGACTTTGGGGATCAATTTATACAGGCAGTTTCAGCAATTTATCAAGAGCAAAAGGCACAGATTATTATCAATGGAAGTTTGACAACAGACTTTAATATTGAAAAAGGAACAAGACAAGGTTGTCCGTTATCCTCATTGTTATTTATTTTAACACTAGAAGTCTTGTTGAATACAATACGGGACTCGAATACTCTGAAAGGTATAGTGATAAGGCAAGAGGACTACAGAATAAGGGCATTTGCAGATGATCTGGTTGTTACCCTAACACAGCCAATGGAATCAATAATCCAGATGATAGACATTATACAAGATTATGGCACAGTATCAGGTTTTAGACTGAACCAGAAAAAAACTAAGATGATAGTTAAAAATATGACACAAGATCGAAAACATGAACTTGAAAGGAGGGCAGGTTTTGAGATTGTTCCAAAGGTTAAATATCTAGGAGTTCAAGTTGCAGAATCAAATATGAAACTGTTTCAAAATAATTATGAGGTGTTGTGGCGAGATGTACAGAAAGACATGGAGACCTGGAAAAAACTGCAGCTGTCTTTACTTGGAAGAATAGCAGCAGTTAAGATGAATATTTTGCCAAGATTTCTTTTCTTGTTTCAAATGATTCCGGTGCTTAAAAGTGATAAACAACTGAAAGAGTGGCAAAGTGGAGTGAATAAGTTTGTCTGGAATGAGAAAAAAACGAGAGTGAAATTGAAAATTATGCAAGATGTTCCAGAAAGGGGAGGCCTTAAACTTCCAAACCTATAGTTATATTATGAAGCAGCAGCTTTGACTCAAGCAAGCGATTGGTTTGGAAGGAAAAAGACTAGAATATTGAACATAGAAAGTTTTGATCTTGAATTTGGATGGCATGCATACTTGTTTTATGAAAACAAAGTGGATAAAGTATTTAAAAGCCATATACTTAGAGATTCTTTGATGCGAGTTTGGAAGAAGCACCGACTCAAATGGGATTACAAAATACCGCTATGGCTGGATCTTGGTCATATTATGTGGAATACAAATATAATGTCACTCGGGGGGTTTTTTATATAAAGAGGTTCTTTTTGCAGATGCGGGCAGATGGCAACTGAAGACATTGGAGACACTGTTGGACGAAGGGATTAATCTAACTTGGTTACAGTATAATCAACTTCAATTGAGATGGAAAGAGGACCAAAAAACTGGTATAATGGTACATGAGGAAGAATTGGTTAGACATATAAAAGAGAAAGGTCCAATGCAGATTAAAAGGTTATATAATGTTTTGTTAGAAAGGGATTCAGAAACTGAATTGGTTAAAGATTGCATGATTAAGTGGGCACAGAACTTTGCAGAACCAGTGATGTTGGAAACATGGGAAAAAATATGGGTTCAGAATGTTAAATTTACACAATCGCAGAATTTGAGGGAAAATTTTTATAAAATGTTTTACAGATGGCATTTAGATCCCAAGAAATTATCCTGCATGTATCCTAATGTTCAGCCAAAATGTTGGAGATGTGATTGTTTAGATGCTACATATTATCATGTTTGGTGGAACTGTAAGAAAGTTAAGGCTTTTTGGATAAAAATATGGTGGGTTATGCAGAATGTTTTGAAGAAAAAAATTCAATTTTCTCCACAATTGTTTTTATTGGGTATAGTAAAGGGTTTTACATCGGATGAAACTAAGTTGATATTGTATATGATAACAGCAGCGAGATTATTGATAGGTAAATATTGAAAAACGAAGCCTTGCCCACTATTGAAGAATGGACTTTGAAGATGGCCAGTTTTGCAGAGATGGCGAAGATTTCAGCATATTTAAAAGATCACTCACAAGAGACTTATGAATGGGAATGGAAAAAATGGATAGATTATGTGCAGAACAAATATCAAACCAGGAAGTATCAAATAGCTTTTCATTGAAAGTATTATACAAAAATAGAAATGTATGAATTTTGTGAAGATGAAAAATTATAAGGGGGTTTGAGGGGTTCAGGTTTTATAAAAAAAAGGGGGGAATTTTGATGGGATTATATTTTGTGGAAGTCGGGGGGGAGGGTTAGGGGGGTTTGGGGGGGGTTAGGGTGGGGACTATGGGGTGGGTTGGGGGTGGAAATGGGGTAAAAATGTAATTGTAAAACTTTTGAAAAAAAAAAAAAGCCCTGCTCATTTTCATTGACACTTACTCAGGATGGATCGAGGCCTACCCTACTAGAAATAAATTAGCTATACAAGTGGCACGCTTTCTTTTAAAGAAAATAATCCCTAGATTTGGATGTCCATCTACCATCAGTTCAGACAATGGCCCCGAATTTGTGCAATGTATAAATTGCCACCTAGCTGAAGCAGCAGGCCTGAAATGGAGATATCATTGTGCATTTCGGCCCCAATCATCTAGAAAAATTGAGAGAGCTAATCGATCATTGAAAGCAATTATTACCAAACTGTGCTTAGAAACCCACTTGCCATGGCTTCAAGTTTTCCCCATGGTCTTGTACATTTTTAGAACAGCCCCACGAACCAAATACCAG